>NC_086320.1:106514052-108914052 GCF_036172605.1 Pelobates fuscus
TAGGTGGAGATGATTTTTACCAGATTTTCGCAGCACCAGTAGCACAAAAATAAAGCGATATGCTTGGATAGTATAATATTTTTCTGATGCTTCTTTAGTCTGGTACTTTGGAACATTGAGGACACACATACTCTTAACCCACTAAATTGATGTTCCTTATTCTATTAATATGATCGGAGTGGATTTCTGTTTGCTGCAGATGGAATAGGTTGAGATTAGTGTAGATGGAATGTAACTATTGCAATATACTTAAGTATTCCATTTTTATTTGAAATCTAGAACTAGGACAAATTATGTTAAGTTCCCAATTATGTTTGAATGTTGCTACCTTTACCTTCCTTCCCAATCATAAAAAATAGCTCCTTTACAAGTACTATATTAAGAAACAGTTGGAATTACTTGGGTAATTTTATATTAAAGCATGATAGTAATCTAAATTTTGCTACAACGTGACAACATTAAGGGAACATAGTTTTGACTATGTATGCAGGTTAGTGGTTATACTTTAGATCTAATTAAATTACCTTGTAATTCATAGCACTTTAACTTTTCAATAATTTTCTGTAACTTACATGAAGGGATAATTATAGCACCAGACATGAGTGTCCTAACTTTAGACAATATCAGAATATTTTTCTTTGTTAATTTTTGTTTTAAATAAATTTAAGGTCAAGTCCATCTTGACAGTCCTGGTCTGGCACTCTGGCGATAATTTGTTGGAGCATTTTTTCTTTATTCTTTATATATAAAATACATTAATCGGAGAATTGCCAAGTAGGAGTGATTGCTGACAATCTCTTACCAAAGTAATAGGAATAGTAACTGTGACAGGGTAGCAAACAATACTTTATTTAAACAACTTTGTTGATCTTAACGCATAAAACGGTTGGATCCTTTAAAAAGAGGCAATTAAATGCATTGAGCTTAAGACATGTATCATTTATAGAACATATTTTTATTAAATTGTATTTATTAGAGCAGAATTAGCATGTTGTGTGGTTAAAATGAAGGACATCCTGGCACTTTGTAATTTGTTTTGCTGACAATGTAGCTTTAGGTGAAAGTATTGAAACTGTGTTAACTTCTCTGAATGTAGAATACATAGGGAGGGTAAGTTACTAGGGTAACATATTTTATACTTTTATTTTATGATTAAATGTTTTACACTTAACAAAACAAGTCAATCCACATAGCAAATGGACTGTGTGTGTACTAGTGTTTATATGTATAAGCTTGTGTGTATCTGTGTGTGTGTGTGCGTATGTGTGTGTGTGTGTATGTGAAGGTATGCGTATCCGTGAGTGTCAACGTGTATCTATGTATGTGTGCCAGTGTGTGTATGTGTGTGTATCTTTGTGCGTATGTATAGGTATGTGTGTGTACCTGTGTGTATGCCAGTGTGTGTATGTAGGTATATGTGTGTCAGTGTGTGTGACAGATCCCTCTGTCTTGAACTTAAATAACCGTATTCTTCATTCGTTAGTTTGATTCGTGTTTCCCCGTTCATGTGGACTCTATGCCGTTCCCTTTTAAAATACAGAATAAAACTACCGAACGGCCGGCCACCCAATAGAGAAGTGTGCTGCTGGTTAACCTCTTGGCCCCATTCGAACGTTGAGGTTAACCGCAGACACCTCTTAATTGATGCCTGTAGCTGGGTGGCCACCATTCATATCCCGAACACGAGGTCGCAGCCATTTTAAATCCGCGAACGCCCAGCGGTGTTCGACGGTAAAACCATGGAACTCAAAACGGACACTTTTTGGCCAGAACACCGCTGAAGCCGCCGACCTCCCTTTTCCTTCGGTAGGGGACTCCCGAAAATCCCTGTATTCGGTATTTTGTCCACGAATAAGTCATACCCCAGATAGCCATCCCGTGGAGTCTATTCGTATGGAGAATAGATTTTGTGGACACTGACTCCACGGCGATTGGACTATGTGCATAGGATCTGAGCGCTATTCGGTACTTTTGTACGCTCATATCCCAGCTATCTGGGGACACGTTAAATGCCT
The DNA here is from genome assembly GCF_036172605.1 of Pelobates fuscus. Taxonomy (NCBI): domain Eukaryota; kingdom Metazoa; phylum Chordata; class Amphibia; order Anura; family Pelobatidae; genus Pelobates; species Pelobates fuscus. The sequence continues at coordinate 106,516,068 of NC_086320.1, forward strand.
GTATTATGTCCATTTATTGTAAAGTTATATATTTTTATGCATTTTGTTCTAGTATTTTAAAATGGCGTTTGGTCTCTGTCCAGGCAGATAATTGAATTACTTCACAATTATCTCCCGGGCAGAGCAGAGGGTCTTGGGTAATTAAAGGGGCATGGCTATATATATAACACTGTGATTGGTTGTTGCACTGTCCTTGTCACAGTCTCCAATCTGGTCCCCTAGGGGAGTGTCCACCAGGTGGGAGACCTGCATAAAAGCTGGGCAGGTAGCCCCAGTAAATCAGATTGATGCTGACCCTCAACACGGAGCCTTGTCTCGTCATTGGGGGAATTATTCGTATGGATTATGCTTGTTCGACTATTTGGGAGACTGACGGATTCGTGTGATTGTTGTTCGGCTGTTTTGGAGAGTAAAGGGTTCGTGTGATTGCTGTTCGGCAGTTTGAAGCGCTTAGTAGCTACCTCTGCATTCGGTAAGGGAACGTCCTATACGGCAGTAACCCCTCTCATAACAGGGGAGCCGTAAAAGTGTGTATCTGTGTGTGTATGTGCGTTTATGTGTGTGTGTGTGTGTGTGTGTGTAGGTATATGTTTATATGTGAGCTAGTGTGTGTATGTGCCTGTGTTGATATATGTTTGTAGCTGTGTATTTGTGTGTCTGTGAAGGTATATGCTTGTATATGTGTGTATATGTCTGTGTCAGTATATGTTTGTACCTGTTTGTGTCATTGTGGGTCCATGTGTGTATCTCTGTTTTAGTGTGTTTCTCTATAACTGTGTATGGCCGCATATGTGCATATATCACAGCATTCAAACATTCAAACTTCATACAAATATACTCCTACTATCAAGTGACAACACTACATACAAGCACACTCCTATGTTAAAACACCAACATTATACACAAACACCAAAACCACACAAATACATGCCTGCATTCAAACACCAACACTACATACAAATACACACTTACATTAAAACGCTATACTCACGTACACCACTGCATTTAAGTAGCAACAGTAAATATGAACACACCTGCATTCAAATGCCAACACTAAACACAAATAGACCCCTTCATTTCACACACACACACTCCATAAATAAACATGCTTATATAAAAAACTGCTCATAAGTAAAACCCTGCAAGGATGAGCAAATGGTAGATCCCCAGTTGACAATCATGGGATATGTACAACACATTTATCTTTTGGCCACCCTTGCTCTCATTGGGGGCCCAAAAAATTTCTTCAAAAGGGTGAAAACATTTAAGATATTTGCCAATCTTCCCAAGAGTGGACATCTGTCACGTATTCATCCGCTTATAAAAATGTGGTTAATGGCATTTACTGTCCACACAGGAAAAGTTGTGCCGAGCAGCAACCAAATCCACAGAAGGGTTAATGCTGAGCGGCAATTATGCAAATAGGAACCTGGTAGCTGCCTTTGGGGTCAAAGGCCAGTTACAGCCTATCAGATCTAGAGGAGGGGTATTTAGGCCCAGTTCTCATCCTGCTCAGTGCCCTGTCGCGGTTTCCCTTGTGGTTGTCCGAGAGCGCGTTATTGATTCTGGTTATTCTGGTTATTTGACTTTGGCATTGTTTATTACTTCCATGTTTTCCGGCATCCCTGACTCTTACCTATCGTTGTGTCTCTTTCTGTATCCCTTGACCTCGGCTATTCCTGACTATTCTTTGGTACGTTAGTCCGGCCATTCTAAGGTCCGGTATACATTACCTATCAGTCCTCTGTGTTACACAATTCTACGTGCTGGGTCCTTCTGTAATCCTGACAACATCCTAGCAAATTCATCCCAAGGTTAGACTATGCAATTCTAAGAGAAATAGCACACACAAAAAAAACAAGGATTACATATCAGACTATTCAAGCCCCAGCTAGCATTTTAAAGTTCATGACAGAACAATTAAAAAAAGACTGAACAAGTAAGGCTTGTTTGGAAGGTTTGCCAGGAAAAAGCTTCCTCTCTCTAGAAAGAACATGGCAGCACAGCTTAGGTTTGCAAAGATGCATCTGAACAAACCACGAGACTTCTGAAACAATGTCCTTAAGACAGACGAGAGTGGAGATGTTTAGCCATAATGCACAGCACCACGTTTTGCAAAAAAACAAACACAATCAGCACAAACACACCATACCAACTGTCAAGCACGGTGGTGGAGGAGTGATGTTTTGGACTTTTTGGACTTGCTTTGCAGCCACAGTGCCTGGGAACCTTGCAGTTATTGAGTCGACCATGAACTCCTTTGTATACCAAGCTGTCCAACAGCTCAAGCTTGGCCAAAAATGGTTTATGAACAGGACAGTGTTCATAAGCATACCAGCAAATCTACAACAGAATGGCTAAAAAAAGAAAAGCATCAAGGTGTTGTAATGGCGCAGTCAAAGTCCAGACCTCAACCTGATTGAAATTTTGTGGAACTTAAGAGAGCTGTGCATAAACACATGCCAGCAAACCTCAATGAACTGAAGCAATGTTGTAAAGAAGAGTGAGCCAAAATTCCTCCACAGCAACATAAGATGTCGATAAAGTCATACAGAAAACAATGAATTCAAGTTATTGATGCTAAAGGTGGTTCTACAAGCTATTGAATAATAAGGGTGTTCTTAGTTTTTCAACATAGCTTCTCCATTGTGGCTTTATTTTTGCTAAATAAATCATGACACAGTGTAATGTGTCATGTGTTGTTCATCTGAGGTTGTATTCACCTAAAAACCTGCTAAGGATTGCTATTAGGTCCTGATATATAAAGAATGTGTTAGGTGTACTTTCTTAAAGGGACACTCCAGGCACCCAGACCACTTCTGCTCATTGGAGTGGTCTGGGTGCCAACTCCCACTACCCTTAACCCTGCAAGTGTAATTATTGCAGTTTTTCATAAACTGCAATAATTACATTGCAGGGTTAACTCCACCTCTAGTGGCTGTCTACTAGACAGCCACTAGAGGTCACTTCCTAGTTTCTAGCACAGGTTTCCTGTGCTAGAGTGTCGCTGGACGTCCTCACGCTGTGTGAAGACCTCCAGCGTCGCTAAAAACCCCATAGGAAAGCATTGAAATGATTTTTCAATGCTTTCCTATGGGGAGACGTAATGCGCATGAGCGGCATTTCCGCGCATGCGCATTAGGTCTCCCCGGCCGGTGGGCGAGATTAGTCTTGCCCACCGGCCGACGTAATAACAAGGAGGAGCGTCGCGGAGGCGGAGACAGCGGCGAGGGACATCGCCGCTGTCCCAGGTAAGTCACTGAAGGGCTTTTCACCCCTTCAGTAACCGGGGATTGGGGGGTGGGAGGGAGAGGGACCCTCCAGTGCCAGAAAAACGGATCATTTTTCTGGCACTGGAGTTTCCCTTTAATCCCATGACTGTATATATTATTATAAAAATACACTAGTAATACAATAGTGATCCTGGCTGTGTGGGATAGTACAATTAAGATATATGTATCTCCTTATTGTGCTAAGCTCTGTTATTTTTTAGTATTTTACTCAGCTCTTCCTGTTTTATGGGTATCTCTGTAACCTACCCAGCTCCGTCTCTTGTATATGTATCTGTGTATTGTATAGACATCATTGTGTTATGACTGTGTGATTATGTTTATTATATCTCTATTTTTTTCAGCTCTGTTTGTGGTATGGTTTTCTCTGTATTGTACTCCACTCTATGTATTTTATAGATACCTTTATGTTGTGCCCAGCGTGTTTTATTGAATGAATATCTCTGTATGCATTTCAGCTCTCTGTATTGTATGAATATCTGTGTACTGTATAGGGAGAAGAACAGTTCTTAGGGAAGAGTCTGCCGCCCCACCATATTAAAACTTCACCAGACACCACTGTATGACACCTTGAAGCATGGATTGCCATGTCTTTTGTGCCATTCACTAAAGACACTGACTGGGTTTGGTTATGTTGTGGTTTGTGCCACCTTTTTACAGTGACTGACACATTGCATTGTTTTTATTTCTTTTTTGTGCTTTTCTTTTTTTTTTTAAATTCACCTTGTTTTTTAGTTATACATGAGAATATCAAGGGACTACTTATTTCTTATGGGGAGCGTGATCTTTGTCAATTTTTTTAAAAGCTAAACTAATTTTTCCACAAATAAATCAGTCAAAGGAATCCCAGAGATGGGCAGTGTTCATGGACAGAGGAGAACAAAATGGCTGTGGAGAGATACTGAGATCCCATACAAAGCAGAAAAGATAATAACTACAATTAAATTCAAGTGACAATGGGATGAGTATAATCATTTGATACAATGGGCGTAAGGAAAGAAAAACTGGAAGAAAAAAAAAGCATACAAATTTAACTGTAAGGTCAATATTATTCAATAGCAACCCATAAAGAAGCACTATAGGAAATTAACTGTCACCTCAAAACCATTTTTAATATACTAAACATTTCATCAAGCTTTGAAAAATAAATATTTAAGTGAAGTATATGTAAAAAAAATAAAAGGAAAAACTCACCTATAGTGTATGACAGTGTCCTTCAGGCTTTTATATGCACCTTGGGTCAGATAGTATATGAAAGCCGACATTTTCTGTGGTCTTCACTGTTTTATTCACTGCACAGACACTACCAGGGTTATTTACTAAAGAGAGTTATTATTATTATTATTTATAAAGCGCCAACAAATCCCGTAGCGTTGTACAATGCGTGGACTAACAGACACATAATTGTAACCAGACGGGTTGGATGCACAGGAACAGAGGTGTTGACGGCCTGCTTAATGTAGGAGAGCTGACATGCTAGAACAAGTGGGGTATAGTGACACAAAAGGTTAGGGTAGAAAAGTAGGTTGCTCTAAAATTATTCACTTTTTTGTGTGTTAACAGTTGCAGGAGAAAAATCAGAGTGCGGAGAGGGAAAGCTGCTAACAGTTCAATTGATGTTTCAGTGATGTTTTGAAGGAATAGAGACTGGGTGAGAGTCTAATGGAAAAGGAAAGGGAGTTCCACAGGAACAGTACAGCCCTGGAGAAATCTTGAAAATAAGCATCAGAGGTGAAAATACGGACAGAGGATAGATGTAGGTCTTCGGCAGAGCGTAGGGGCCTAGACGGGACATACTTGTGTATTAGGGAAGATAGGTAGGTTGGAGCAGCATTATGTAGAGATTTGCAAGCAAGTACCAGAATCTTAAATTGAGCCGTATATCTTACGGGAAGCCAATGTAGGGACTGATAGATGGGGAGGAATGGAAGGTGCTGGTGGACAGGAAGATGAGCCTTGCCATCTGATCCATATGAGCTCCCCAACATGACAGACAGGCATCTATAGTGAAAATGTTCCACATCACTTCCCCCAGCAGAAACCCCTTGAACAGATTATCTACCGAAAGCCATCACTTGAGAGACTGATTGACACAGGGAGTTACTACTGCTGGTTGAGATCCTTATTACTGTAATGCCTACTGTGGTATTCTGAGATGCTATAATGCCACCTTGTCAGCCCTATAGTCAAAGAGCATGATCCCAGGAGGTTCATGTATGATCTGGCCAAATTTGTGCATAAATTAATTATCTTCTTCATTTGATTCTTGACAGACAAACAAACAAGATACACCATCCTTTGAGTGGGACTCAACTGACTTCCTTTAGGTTTAACACCCATTCGTGCTGTTCCAAAATGGAGCTGACAATTTCTCAATGAGATATTATCAAATGGAAGAGTGGTTTTCTTGGCAACCCTAATCGCTGCCACATCTTCTTTGGGAGCTGTGACCCATGAGGTGGAATCTGATATTTTAAATAGATACAGCCTGGACCATGCACCTTGCACCAACACTATTTTCTTACATTGCCCCATTCATCTTAAATTAGATTTTTAATGGTGTCATGCCATGGAAAAGCCATTTCCTTCTTCTTTAGACCTGCAAAATGTTTTGCTACCCAAAATCACCACTCTCAGCAAACAAGCATGAGGATTCAGTTCTTTCACATGGCCATATCATATCTAGTCCACCATGCCACAGTAACCCAAAATCAGTGGGCCCTACAATATTTTTAACATGAGAGACACATTAAATAGTGCTAGTGCTAAATTAACTAAATTGTATTTAATTAATCTGTTGTTATAGCAGTGTGAATATATTTCATGATAAATTAATGTGTCAAATATAAGTGTCATAACTAAATAATCAAAGTGATAGTGTTTTTATGTACAGGTGATACTCGAAAAATTTGAATATTGTGCAAAAGTTCATTTATTTCAGTAATGCAATGTAAAAGGGGAAACTAATATAGATAGACGTATTATATGCAAAGCAAGATAGTTCAATACGTGATTTGTCATAAATGCGATGATTATGGTTTACAGCTCATGAACACCCCTAATCCACAATCTCAGTAAATTAGAATATTACATGCAATCAATAAAACAAGGAGTGTACATAGAACAATATCGGACCTCTGAAAAATATAAGCATGTATATGGACTCAGTACTTGGTTTGGGCCCCTTTTGCAGCAATTACTGCCTCAATGCGGCATGGCATGGAAGCTATCAGCCTGTGGCACTGCTGAGGTGTTATGGAAGACCAGGATACTTCAATAGCGGCCTTCAGCTCTTCTGCATTGTTCGGTCTCATGTCTCTCATCTTGCTCTTGGCAATGCCCCATAGATTCTCTATGGGGTTCAGGTCAGGCGAGTTTGCTGGTAAATCAAGAACAGTAATCCCATGGTCACTGAACCAGGCTTTGGTGCTTTTGGCAGTGTGGGCAGGTGCTGGAAAATGAAGTCAGCATCCCCATAAAGCTCGTCTACGGAAGGAAGCATGAAGTGCTCCAAAATCTCCTGGTAGACGGCTGCATTGACCCTCAACTTAATGAAGCACAGTGGACCAACACCAGCAGATGACATGGCTTCCCAAATCAACACAGTCTGTGGAAACTCCACACTGGACTTCAAGCATATTGCAGTGCGTGCCTCTCCATTCTTCCTCCAGACTCTGGGTCCATGGTTTCCAAATGAGATGCAAAAGTTGCTCTCATCAGAAAAGAGGACTTTGGACCACTGAGCAACAGACCAGGTCTGTTTTTCTTTAGCCCAGGTAAGACGCGTCTGACGTTGTTTGTTGTTCAGGAGCGGCTTGACAAGAGGAATACGACACCTGGAGCTAATTTCCAGGATCCATCTGTGTGTGGTGACTCTTGATGCACTGACTCCAGCCTCAGTCCACTCCTTGTGAAAGTCCCCAACACTTTTGAATGGCCTTTTCCTGACAATCATCTCCAGGCTGCGGTCATCCCTGCTCCTTGTGCACCTTTTTCTTCCACACGTTTCCCTTCCACATAACTTTCTATTAATGTGCTTTGATACAGAACTTTGGGAACATCCAACTTCTTTCGCAATTACATTTTGAGGTTTTCCCTCCTTATGGAGGGTGTCATTGATGGTTTTCTGCACAACTGTCAGGTCAGCAGTCTTCCCCATGATTGTGATTCCTACTGAAAACAGACTAAGACCATTTAAAGGCTCAGACCATTTAAAGGCCCTTTGCAGGTGTTATGGCTTACTTAGCTGATTAGAGTGGTACACTGCGAGCCTAGAATATTGCACTTTTTCACAATATTCTAATTTACTGAGATTGTGGATTTGGGGTTTTCATGAGCTGTAAGTCATAACCATTGCACTTATGACAAATCACGGCTTGAACTATCTTGCTTTGCATGTAATGTGTCTATCTCATATTTTAGTTTCCCCTTTTACGTTGCATTACTGAAATAAATTAACTTTTGCACGATATTCTAATTTTTCGAGTATCACCTGTATATACTCACAATGCATATCATATATATGCTGTATATCAAAAAAAATATTATTACAGTGACATTGCCATACAAAACCTCTTCAAATTTATATTTTCCTACGGTCACCTCCAAAGGGGCATCTGAAACAACACTGCTAAGAAATGCATGTTCCCAGTGTGCCCCTAAATCCCTCTTTTTTCAATAAGGACTTGAAGGAGACACATGGAGAAGCCTGGGGAGAATGAAACAAATGGAGGGACTGGGAGGGGGGGGATGAGACACATGGAGGGGCGAGGGGTAAGATGAGACACATGGAGGGGCTAGGTGGGAGTGAGGAACATGGAGGGGGACCAGTTCAATATTCACCCTAAGGCCTGGTGGTTTCTAGTTACTCCTCTGACCAAACATAAAAACCATATACAGACACATAAACACACATAGGTAAACTGATACAACAAGCAGGATGCAGCTATACACCTAAAATTATACAATCAACATAACATTGTGTGATACTGTTTGCAATCAATAGTATTGTTGTGAATTGATTGCACTCACAGACATATGTGAACTTTGAGCATTGCAATATGCCTTGCCTATCCAAAAGGACTTCTTGCGTCCTCCCTCTCACTTCAGATCGAAGTCAGGAAACCAGCAGGTCAGTAGGTCATAGAAATAATTTATTGCGACGGTATTTCAAAATAAAACAATAGAATATTAAGAAATCTCAGGTACTGCGCATTTCATTCCCAGTGGGAACTTCCTCAGGGACCATTCAATTGGTATGAACAAAGTAAAATAAAATATATATTTTTAAATCAGCCTACCCCTTCTAGTCATTCCCTTAAATAACACTATTTCCTAATGTCCACAGCTGATCTAGGGGGTCAAATAATCAATTGACCTATCAGCTTGAAGCTTCTGATAACACTTTGTTTGCTCCGGGCTTCCTGGCCAGTGAATTGAAATGCTTAAAGTTCATATATATCTATGAGTGCAATCAATTTGCAACAATATTAATGCTTGCACCCAGTATCACACTATGTTATGTTAATTGTATAATTTTAGGTATACAGCTGTATACTGATTGTTGTATCAGTTTATCCTTCTTCTGTTCAAGATCAATATAGGGGAAAGTTATCTCAGGAAGCTGTATGCGAACGATAAGTTGTTTATATCATATATTTTGTAACACAGTTGTACAAATGTTTTCGTGTCTGTTGGGTTGTATACATAGGTATCTACACACACACACATATATATATATATATATATATATATATATATTTGTAGTCGGGGCAATATAGCCGAACAGAGAAATCTTAGCATATTATAAACATAAACCATAAGTTAGCACCAGTCGGTTGTGGTGTGCCGGAACCGACAGAGCAGTAGGCCTGTAATAAAAGTGGGCCTACCTTAGATGGTGTTGTGAATAGAGGGAGTGGTGGGAGGGTTGACTCGCCAGACCAGCAACGCTAAGGTGGGAGTGGATTGGCAGCCCTTTTAAAGGGGAACCAAGCCCCTCCCACAACTACAGGCCAAGCCATCAAATTTGTAGTCGGGGCAATATAGCCGAACAGAGAAATCTTAGCATATTATAAACTTAAACCATAAGTTAGCACCAGTCGGTTGTGGTGTGCCGGAACCGACAAAGCAGTAGGCCTGTAATAAAAGTGGGCAAAAATAAATTACCAGGAAACGTAAATCGTTAACAACTTCATTTATTGAGATAAGTCACAAAACGCTTGCCTTAATTCTTTAACGGGATTAGGTATGTAAAGCGTGTAGGCGGAGGATTTCCAGCGTCCCATAGCCTTAATGATATGAGCGGGTATGTGGATAGCGGAAGCCGAAGATGCTGCCCCTATATGGAAAAGGTGACCTGAAAATTGATTTGTGTTTAGGCCAAGCCTGGTTAACAGTAATCGTATGTATAACATGAATTTAGCTGTGGTCAGAGTGTGTCCATGTAGTTCAAACAAAGGCTGTTGTGGTTGTTTTTGGACTGAAAGGGAATACATATCCAAAACTTTAACTGGACACCATTTGTTGTGAGTAGGGTATAGCGGAATTTGAATAGTATGTCCTTCTGTGCTGGTTTTAGATTGTCTTAAGGAGAGAATGTAATGGTCGGTATGTCTTTGTAAATCATTAGTTCTTAGGTAGTCGTGGGCGGTGATGGTCATTGTTGTAAATTCACTGGGACGTAGGAACCCGTAAAAAGCGAGATATAGTGCTGTTTTTATTATATTATTGGTCATAGGTTCAAAAGGAGATGAATCTAATAAGTTGGATAGAGAGTGGAATATGTTGTTATCTTTAGGTAGTCGTTGTGTGGGGACATGTGTATCTAATTTTTTAATGCCTTTAAGTAATGTTTTGATTTGATATGATGTCAAGAAACCCGTAGTGTTAGGTTGTTAGATAAGCATATGGTGCTGAATTCCGGTAAGGTACAATTTAATGGTATTAAAGGATAGTTTGAGGTTAATGTGGCAAAAAGAGGTAAAACCTAATATCGTTTCTAGCGCAAACATGTCGTGGATGTGGAACTCGGTGATAAATTTTGTGAATACGTGAAAAGCCCTATCATAAGTGTTCCTGGTGTTTACTGAGAGTGCCAGATGAGAAATGCGACGTGCGTGATTTAACAAAGTCTTTTATCCATGATCATGTCTTGGAATAGAGGTGCAGGTGTCGCTCGTCTGGAAGCGTTGGGTAGTGTTGAGAAGAAAGCCTGGAAACGAAACCGAGACAAGTGATCAGCCGAGGTGTTTCTGTGCCCAGGGATGTGTATACATGTTATGAAGAATTGACTAGTGGCCGCTACCCATGTGAGTCGTCTTAGCAGTCTCATGATGACCGTTGATGCCGATCGGCCTTTATTGACAATATGGCATGTGGCCATATTATCTGAGAAGCACCTGACCGTGTGGCCCGACCAATATGGTCCCCAAGCAATGGCTGCCGCCACGATGGGGTACAACTCGAAAAGGCCGAGGTATCAAAGAACTTGGGAAGTGTCTTGACTTCGGTCGACCAAGGGCCCCAAAGCCATTGATCACCGCAGATGGCCACAAAGCCTGTGTTAGCTGCGGCATCTGTCCAAAGTGTAGGTGAAGTGTCGGAAGGGGATGGTATAAACATAGTCCGCCCATTCCAAGAGGTGAGAAAATACCCCCACATTGGTAAGTCTGAGGTTGCGTGTACATCTAATGTGATACGTGAGGTGTCTGAGGTGAATAGTGGAAACAAAGATAGCAGGTGGGATATAAAGGATCTACCTTGGGGTATGATCCTCATGGCAAAATTGAGCGACCCTAGCAGTGATTGAAGTTCCTTGCGATTGCAATAACCTTGTAGCAGGTAATGTTCAATACTTGTCAGGGTACGCTCAATCTTGTCCTGAGGGAGACTAGCTTGCATGTGTATCGTGTCTAGTTGGATCCCCAAAAATTGCATGTTGGTATCTGGACCCAAAGTTTTGTGAGGGATTTAAACAAAGCCAACATGTGTTTCAAACTACTGGGTGGGAGTGTGTTATTCTCAATCGTGAGGAAATGTGAGGAATGTGGTGCTGATAAGTCAATTATCAGTCTGGGTTTGAGTGAGGTCTTCCCTGCGACTACCCCTATGGGATTGGTTCTCCAAGATGTGAAGGGTGGGAAAAAGAAAGGCCCTAACAGAAACCCTTGTTTCACCTTGGTGGAAATAGGAGTGGTTACCAACTGCGGATCGTCTAACGTGGATTTTAGATTGCTGCATTCTAGTGTGCCGGAGGGTAGATGGACTAACCTTGTGTGAAACCCTTCAGTCATGCCCGTAATGATATAGTCAATGAAGTGACGTGATGGATGTAGTTGTAATAGCGAGGTTAATAATGTGATGTTCACACACGTGTGATATACGGTTTGGGGAATGCTTTATTCGGGCACATAGTCTTGGCATGGGCCCTGAAACAGTAGGAACATACATGCATCAGTCTACAAGCACTGAAACCACAATTCCCTGCATTAAAGTTATTACAAACCTGAGATTTACCAAGAAATACAATATCCCTACCCAGTTTGTCTTTTAAGCCTCTAGTAGATTTAGGAAAGTTAGAGGTAGATAGATTTTGTTCTATTTCTGCTGTGTTTGGGCAGAAATTAGTATGATGTGCTTTTGATGCACAAACTGCACAAGCTGGAGGCCTGAGGCCTGCAAAATGCCTGCAGAATAACTCAGTGTCCAATTTACTCCAATTAATACTCAAATTGAACTGAGCCAGAGCTGCAGCCACCTTTGCAGAAAAGGAACGGTGGTAATCATAAAAAGCAGTACCACCGTATTTGTGCCCCAGGTCCACCATCTTGTGCATGTATGCATCTAGCTCTGCTCTTTTCCCTGGGTATACTGAGCAGTAAACATCCCTATAAATCCCAAAACCTAGAACAAATTCAGGGATGTTTAATTTTTTGTTCAGCCTCGGGTCTCTTGCTCTTAGAACAACTGATATATCCCCATATGCAAATGTCCTATTCTCTAGGACATCCTGGAAGGCTATGAGCAATAAACTAGGTTTACATCCTTGCCAGAATGTCCTTTTTGAGATGAGCTGGGACCATGTGCGAAGGGTTAATGGCTTCAATAATTGCAATAGATTCCAATGAATTACCTGACATAACTTCAGAAAGAGGTTGACTGGCGACAATTGGAATTGTAGTGGACTGTTTAGCACCACTTGCTTCCAATTTATCCAGTCTATCACTAATTGTGCTGATGGATGACATAAGAGAGGTCATCATGGTGTGAAATGCTGGCAATTGTGTGCCACTTGGGCCTTCCCCTGCATCAGAGTTGTCAGTAGCAGTGTTTAAGAGTCTGAACAACTCTGCCTTCCTAGCAGTAGCAGGGAAAGGGATGCAGCGTCTTCTAAGTTCTGCAGTGAGACGTGGGATGGTCCATGACCTGAGTGAAGAAGGACTATTCACTTCTGTTCCAGGAACAGGGGTATCAGGCCTAGCGGGTGTGCAGGGAAGCGAGAGTTCCTCGGGGATATCAGGAGTATTAGACATAACTGAAAAATATAAGGTATCTTTAATCAATCACTCTGAAATGAATGGGTGGGTACTGGTAAGGCTAGCTAAATACCAAGCGGCGAAACAATTATACTTTGTGATAGTGACCGATGAGTCCCTGCTAATTGACAAGCGACTTGAGAGGCTCTACCTATGCGTGGGCCCGAGGGGAGAGTATGAGGCCACCGAACGTTTATGGTGGGGTGTTGGCCTCTCGTGATGGTTTAAAGCATAAGATAGGATAGGAGTGATAGGTGAGACCCTTTCTATGCAACTTTGCGAGGCGGCTAGCTATGATTTGGCCCGAGGGACGTATTCCTCCGAGTATGAGGATGGGGTTGTTGGCCTCGCGGAACCACTAGCCTATGGATTAAGACCAGAAAATTCAATACCTAATTGGGTTACTTTAACAATAGGACCAGTACCCCTCAGAACATAGAAAGTAATGGGTTCTGGCGTAGTACCTGATATGTGAGTCAGGCCGAGTTGTCACAGTAGAGGTAGACCAGCGACTGAAAATGTATCGGGATGTTTACCTGTGAAAACATCTGACTGTAATGTAGTAGTTTTGGCCAGATTGTGGGCCCTAAAACAAGCAACCTACCCGACACTCTGCAGAGGGTAGGTTAAATGAAAAAGAAGATGATGGCTTTGTGCTTGTAAAAGCTGCCGTCCACGTATAATAACCTAAAAGAGTAAATTTATACATTTACCTATTTTTAATGTGTATAGTTGGACTTTAAAATTGAACCTAATAAATTCCAACCAACCTATAAGGTAAATACAATTAACACAGGTGTCCGAAATCACAATTCTTAGTGCGGACCCCTGGAATGAACCTGTGGAAAAATGTCAGGAAAATCAGGACACATCATCCGTGTTTAAACATTATATTAGTATAATTTATAAGTGACTGTAATAACGTTTGTAACCAGTAGGGGCATGTAACAGATCGCTTGGCACCCCAACTGGGTACCTCCGTTAAAGGATGCTCCTAGCGTTTCCTGAGGACTCCAAGCACTCTGGCAGACACCACAATCACCGAACCGAAGAAGCATATAAATCCTCTCAAGCATATGAATGCTGTAGACAGTTGAATAGGAAACCATACAAATAGGTTTACACTCCTAGCAGTCAAACTGGAACAGCATACAATAAATCCTCCCCCAATAATGAGACGACACTTCACTTTAAGGGTTAACAATAGTATTCACCCGTAACAATTATGTGGAACAAGACACACAGACAGTATTTATAATGAAATACCTAAATGATTCTCAGCTGTAGAAAAATAGGACTCCTCCCAGTCCTCACTGTACAATATATAAAAACAAAATCTACAGAAAAGAGAATAAAAACTCATAGAGTAGTATAGCCAATATACATATATACGCCAATATTACAGGTTACACTCACAAAAATAGCTTGATAGTAGGCGTATCTCAATAGTGTAAGATGATATGAGGTCCCCAACACGAGAGCATGGGCATGTAGGAGGAAAAATAAAAAGAAACCACAAATAAGTGCAGATGGTAAAAAGCTTTTTTTCTTGCGCTGTTATAAATTGCACTTACAGAAATTTAGTGATATATAGGCATATCACAAAATGTATTCCTCAACCATCCTCCTTCAATTGTATCAATGAGAAGATGAAGAATATAAGGAATACGCTTTTAAGCTTGAAGTCTATTTATTAAAGCCAAAAAAAAGAAACAAACAGTAAAAAGGTAAAATAAATACACTCTCACTACAACAGCCCAACCCTACGCGTTTCGTCCGTCTCAACCGGACTTCCTCAGGGGTAATCACTTCAGGAATCTCCCGTGCAGTGTGACCCTTCCTTCCTCCGGCGTCGTTTTAAATCACAAGGTGAGGCTCCCGCCTTCCCCAAAACGCCTATCGCCAGCGGGGGAGTCAGCTGTATTTCATCCATGTAACAAGCGTTCCAAACCTCGTTTTCATGTGCCGTCCTTCCTTCTGCGCATGTGCACAGACCGGCATATTATTTTCATCACCGGGAGATTAAACATGAAGCTGAGTGCACCGTGTAGAGTCCTCATATCACATTTTGTAATGTCCCAACGTAGTAGATCCAAAGAAACAGAACACACATAAATAGAAAAGATATGTGTTACACATATTGAATAGCTATTAGCACGAAAAGCATATCGTACTTCCACTGTCCCAAATAAATAATGTCTGAAACAAACACCCAAGTGACCTCAAAGAAATAAATAAATTAATTAGTACACAACTTCATATCACATAATGAATATCAGAACTCATACAAATATAATTCAAATGTATTCTAAAAGACCACCCAAAAGTCTTGGTTAAAATCTTAAAGGAGACCTCAGCAAATTGATCTTAAAACGGTATACTCCAAAAAAACTTCTTTATAAAAAGAAACCCTAAAACCGTCACAAAATATATAAGAGAATAAAAAAGAATAAAATATAATATATAAAGCCTACAAAAAACTATTTCAAGAAACACACCAAATCAAAGTCCACGTTCAAACCTCGAGGACTTTGATTTGGTGTGTTTCTTGAAATAGTTTTTTGTAGGCTTTATATATTATATTTTATTCTTTTTTATTCTCTTATATATTTTGTGACGGTTTTAGGGTTTCTTTTTATAAAGAAGTTTTTTGGGAGTATACCGTTTTAAGATCAATTTGCTGAGGTCTCCTTTAAGATTTTAACCAAGACTTTTGGGTGGTCTTTTAGAATACATTTGAATTATATTTGTATGAGTTCTGATATTCATTATGTGATATGAAGTTGTGTACTAATTAATTTATTTATTTCTTTGAGGTCACTTGGGTGTTTGTTTCAGACATTATTTATTTGGGACAGTGGAAGTACGATATGCTTTTCGTGCTAATAGCTATTCAATATGTGTAACACATATCTTTTCTATTTATGTGTGTTCTGTTTCTTTGGATCTACTACGTTGGGACATTACAAAATGTGATATGAGGACTCTACACGGTGCACTCAGCTTCATGTTTAATCTCCCGGTGATGAAAATAATATGCCGGTCTGTGCACATGCGCAGAAGGAAGGACGGCACATGAAAACGAGGTTTGGAACGCTTGTTACATGGATGAAATACAGCTGACTCCCCCGCTGGCGATAGGCGTTTTGGGGAAGGCGGGAGCCTCACCTTGTGATTTAAAACGACGCCGGAGGAAGGAAGGGTCACACTGCACGGGAGATTCCTGAAGTGATTACCCCTGAGGAAGTCCGGTTGAGACGGACGAAACGCGTAGGGTTGGGCTGTTGTAGTGAGAGTGTATTTATTTTACCTTTTTACTGTTTGTTTCTTTTTTTTGGCTTTAATAAATAGACTTCAAGCTTAAAAGCGTATTCCTTATATTCTTCATCTTCTCATTGATACAATTGAAGGAGGATGGTTGAGGAATACATTTTGTGATATGCCTATATATCACTAAATTTCTGTAAGTGCAATTTATAACAGCGCAAGAAAAAAAGCTTTTTACCATCTGCACTTATTTGTGGTTTCTTTTTATTTTTCCTCCTACATGCCCATGCTCTCGTGTTGGGGACCTCATATCATCTTACACTATTGAGATACGCCTACTATCAAGCTATTTTTGTGAGTGTAACCTGTAATATTGGCGTATATATGTATATTGGCTATACTACTCTATGAGTTTTTATTCTCTTTTCTGTAGATTTTGTTTTTATATACTTTAAGGGTTAAGCAGGAACTCCCTGTACTGGCACATACAGCCTCTTTTATTCACAACCCCCAAACACATTACAGCCCACAGGGTTTTGCAGAACAACCAATAAACACATTACAACTCATACAATGCAAGTACAGCGGACAGTTAAACAGGAACTCCCTGTACTGGCACATACAGCCTCTTTTATTCACAACCCCCAAACACATTAAAGCCCACAGGGTTTTGCAGAACAACCAATAAACACATTACAACTCATACAATGCAAGTACAGCGGCCAATCAGACACAATGGGACAATAGAAACACACCCAGCATATTCCTCCCCTCTGCTTAGGAGATAATTGAGTCAATTACTGTATCTACTCAATTATCTCCAAGCTGAAAAGTTACACTTTTTATACATTTTTATAACTTTGTGAGTTAACATCGTACATACATAAAACTTATATTATTTTAACCAGTATAACTTGGGGACAAACATATCCAAAATTCACTTGAATAGGTTCAGGGGTTTTACAGTTAGGTCGAAGTCCTTTGTTTTCACTTGCAAGCATGGCTTTTCCTGCTCAGACCAGTTCCCACTGGTCTGGCAGTGTCCCTAGGACAACACCCTGCTGGAGAACAATGGATCCGGGGGAGGGGAAGAGGAAGTGTCCAAAAAGTTTCAGTAAGTCCATTCACTGTGCTTAAAGGGCCAGTAGCCGCACAATAAAATACAATATGCCCAAATACTGTATTTAAAGGGCCAAATCTCCCAGGGGCCATAGTCAGCAGTCAGGAGGCGGGCAAGCAGCCCCCTCCAAGGACACGTGGCGAGGTCGGTTTCGCCACAGGGCAAAACCCTTGGAGTACCGTTTTAAATTTGTGCTTATTCGTGAGTTGTATGTAATCCCTGAAAGAAACAAGATAGAGTATTGAAACATCCGAATGTATACATCCTAAGTGTAATTCGTAAACCGAAATGGCAATATCATATCTATGTAACCGAATGTTATCGTTCATTAGTTTAAGACATGTGAATCATGCGAGTAAAATACAAGATTTTTAGCCGAACGGTATATTGTGCGAAAAACGAAAAGAACCGAGCGTTGGTTTAAACGAACTCCGCCGTGTTATGCTAGGAAGTTGTGCGGCGGTTGCTTTACGGTGGGCCTGACTTACGGTTTTCCCACCGTATTGTAGCGAAAACGGGCTGTGCAGACGCCGGTGACGGTGAGGAGACCCGGGGAAGCGCCGGACCAGGAGACCGCGAGGAAACAGGTAAGGAAAATCCAAGATGGCGGTCTGGACCGGAAGTAAAACGTTTCAGACTCGCCAGACCAGCAACGGTAAGGTGGGAGTGGATTGGCAGCCCTTTTAAAGGGGAACCAAGCCCCTCCCACAACTACAGGCCAAGCCTTCATATATATATATATATATATATATATATATATATATATATATATAGCTTAGATTCTATTAGCCGTATTAGTCCAGATACTGCAATACTCTGGTATTTTGGCATTGTGTGTACACCCTGTTCCAAATTATTAAGCAAATTCTATTTAAGTGTCACAAAGATTAAATATTTTGTTTTTCAGTTTAACTCATGGATGGCATTGTGTATCAGGGTTCTTTGGCTCACTGAAAACAATCTCGGACACCTGTGATAATTAGATTGCCAGGTGAGCCCAATTTAAGGAAAAACTACTAACGGAGGGTGTTCCACTTTATTAACCCCTTAAAACCGGAGGGCGTAATACGCCCTATTCTAAGCAGCTCTAAACGCCGCAGGGCGTAATAGTACGCCCTCCATTTTTTTTTTTACTTACCCGTTCGCCGGCGATCCCACACCGGCGATCGCGGTTGGGGGGACTCCCAGGGAGCCCCCCGCGGCACATCCGAGGTCCTGCAGCCCCCCCGGTCATGTCAGAGTGAGGTCCTTGCGAGGACCTCACAATCACATGGCCGGGTTAGCTGCCTGGTGCATTGCCAGCAGGGGACTGCCTGTAATGACAGGTAGTCCCCCTGCTGGCTGGAAATAAAATCAAATAAATTAAATAAGTGTAAATATATATATATCTTAGATCATATATATATATATATATATATATATATATATATATATATCATATATATGATCTAAGTATATATATACACATATACATACACACACATACACTGTCTAGGTGTAATTTACTATTAATATATATACAATTATATATATATATATATATATATTAATATCAAATTACACGTAGACTGATGCTGATTAAATATATATATAATTATTGTTATATATATATTTATATATAATATAAAAAAATATGTAAATACATTAAAAAATTAAATTAAAAAAATAATTTAAAAATATATAGATGTGTGTTATTTCATTCTAACTGTATTGTGATATTAATATATATATATATATATATATCAAAATACAAGTAGAACGAAATAATATATATATATCTATATACATAAATATATACGTATATATCACTATATATATACCTATATATAAATAAAAATATTAAAATATATATATATATATACATATATATATACACATACTTATATATATATACATATATTAATTCTACATATATATTTATGTAATATTTTTACATAATTAGGTATCTTTTTTTTTTTTCAATGTATATTGTTTATTGATTTTATATGAGAAATAACAAAACACAAAATGCCAGAGTGTTATACAGAGGATACAAAGGTACAAAAAGATACATCAGTTATTTCAGCTCAGGACACAGATCAAAGGTGTAGAATGTTAATCCGGCTCGTCTTTAGCAAGTAGGCA
Organism: Pelobates fuscus; assembly: GCF_036172605.1. Classification (NCBI taxonomy): domain Eukaryota; kingdom Metazoa; phylum Chordata; class Amphibia; order Anura; family Pelobatidae; genus Pelobates; species Pelobates fuscus. The sequence goes on from NC_086320.1 coordinate 106,535,405, forward strand.
ATAATGCGTTAACATTGTACATTAATGTAATAATTAAACATGTGGACAGAACTTGTCGAAATACATTGAGAAGGGAGACGAGTGGAATACGAACTATTCGGTTGTTAGAGTCAATGTGTTAACTCATTAGCTTAAGACGATGGTTCTGAGAATGTGCTAATATGTTACAAGATGTGTGCAAGTCTGTGGATTGGGCCCCTGATGGCCTTGACTCAAACCTTATGATCGCCAGAAAGCTGTTGGTATAGCGAGCTATAGCGTAGAGCAATTCTGCATAGCCCCGTTACTTGTCTTTTACGCCTATGATCAGAATATACAATATCACAGAAACATACTCTAAGTTAACGTGACAGTTAGATTAGAGAGCATTAATGTATCGTAAAAAAGGAAAAATGGCAATAATAAACACTCAAATGATTAGAAGGTAGTGAGTAATGGAAAAGGTAGATGGCAAAGAGGGGACGGTAAACAGGGGAACAGTGTACGCCTAGAGTGCTTAAATGAGAAGTTGTGCTGGTTTAGATCTAAAAATGTTATGTTACGACATAGTGTGGTAAAGCTTCACTTTGGTGTTGGGTGGGAGTAGGGGATGCTTGTTAATGGGCAGAACCTAATGTGTGGCTATCGCCTTATCTACAAAGGATTCCCAATTTTGCCATTTATCCAGAAATCTATTCATATCGCCCCTCTTTGCCCACTCCTTCTCATGGTGATATGTAGAGTCCGCTCTGCGTAGGACTTCCGTTAAGGTAGGGCAGGTGATGGATTTCCAGTGAGCTGCAATGCTAATTTTAGCTGCTAGGAGTATATTTAGCACCGCATTTCTAGCCGGTATATCTCTTAAACCTGTAATGAGATGAAGTAGGTAGCTTTCGGGCGTGAATGGAAGATCATAGTTACAGAGTGTGTGAATGGCGTACCCAATTTCCTGCCAGAAAACTCGAATTTTTTCACAGTACCAAAATACATGCTCTATTGATCCGCTTGCTGTGTGACATCTCCAACATGCTGAGGAGGATTCGGGATAAATTTGGTGAATTCTGCTTGGGACCAAATGCCACCTCATCAACATTTTGAAGTAAGCTTCCCAATGAGTAACACAGTTGGATGACTTTTTTGTATAAGTGATGGCCTGTTCCCACTCCATAAGGGTAGGAGCTATCCCTAACGTCGACTCCGATTTATGCATGTAGGGCAATTTGGTAGACGTGTGTAGGTCTGTCTGCGCTGAGTAGCACAATGAGAGAGATTTGCAGGAGGTTCGAGATAATTGCATATTGTACCATTTAAAACCCAGTTTACTGAGTGAGAGCGGATTGATAAATTTAATTGATTCGGTAAGTAAGATATGTTTGATTCGTAGATATAGGAAAATATCTTTGGGCGGTAAGTTATATTCTTTCTGTAGATCAGGTGTCACGGTAATATACCCCAACACGCAGGAATAGTACAATAGTCAAGAGACAAGAAACCAGGGTTCGTCTTACCGGACCTTAGAATGGCCGGACTAGGACGAGTAAGAAAGACAGAGTCTAGAACAAGCCGAGGTCAAGGGAACTGAGAGACAGCGTAACGTAGAACAAGCCGAGGACTGGTACACAGAGGACAAAACAGCGGATAAGCAAGCAAGGATAAGGAGAGAGCGGAGTCAGGAACAAAGCCAAGGTCAAGCACCAAAAAACCAACTGAACGATACAAGCACTAAAGGGAACTGGACAGAAACCACGATAGGGCAAGGAGCAAGGGAAACAGGTGAGTATAAATACCCTAAAGTTCACTTTGATTGGCCCCTGTCATATCCACGCCCCCAAAACGTTAGTGTATGGGGAACGTGGCATGACAGGGGCCAATGGGAGACTGATTCTAATTTAGTCTCCCACTGTCCCTTTAAGAGCGCGCCCGAGACGCGCGGCGCGCTCTTAGTGTCGGGCGGGACACGTGACCGCTTCTCGCGGTCACTGCCCGCCTGACTGATCTTATCGTTGGCTGAGCCGCGCGCGGCTCGTGCAGGAGCAGGGCCGCGCGCGGCGAGAAGAGAGGACCCCGGCCGGCCCCTGGAGAGGGTAAGTACCGCTACAGTACCCCCCCCTGAAGACACGCCCACCGGGCGGGGAGGAGCAGGCCTGGCAGGAAAACGAGCGTGGAAAGAACGCACAAGGCGAGGAGCGTGAACAGCGTCAGCGGAAATCCAACTGCGTTCCTCAGACCCATAGCCCTTCCAATGTACCAGATATTGGAGGCGACCCCGAAGCAAACGAGAGTCAATTACAGCCGCCACTTCAAACTCCTCATGGCCCTCCACAGAAACCGGAGGAGGAGGAGGGACATGCCGAGTATAACGGTTGCACAGGAGGGGTTTTAACAAGGAGGTATGAAACACGTTAGGAATGCGTAGATTTTTAGGAAGATCCAATGCATACGAGACAGGATTAACCACATGCAAGATACGAAAAGGACCAATAAAACGAGGGGCCAACTTCATAGAAGGCACACGAAGACGAATATTGCGAGTAGAAAGCCAAACCCGGTCTCCCACAGCATAGGATGGAGCCGCCCTGCGATGCTTGTCTGCCTGAACCTTCTGGCGAGCAGCTGAAGCCACCAAAGAACACTGAACCTGCTCCCAAGTATTACGTAGACTAGCCAAATGTTCGTCCAGAGCTGGCATGCCCTGTAAGGAGAATGCAGCCGGAAGAACCACGGGATGCCGGCCATAAACAACGTAAAAAGGGCTGTTACCGGAGGATTCATGAGCAGCATTATTATGAGTAAACTCAGCCCAAGGAAGAAGGTCAGCCCAATTGTTCTGATGGTGGGACACGAAACAACGAAGATACTGCTCTAGAGATTGGTTGGCACGTTCAGCAGCTCCATTAGACTGGGGGTGGTAGGCGGAAGAAAACGAAAGGGAGATACCCATCTCAGTACAAAACGTTCTCCAGAATCTGGAGATAAACTGGCTACCCCTATCGGACACGATCGAAGTGGGAATACCATGCAACCGAAACACCTCCCTGGCAAAGATAGAGGCAAGTTCCCTGGATGATGGCAATTTGACAAGAGACACAAAATGAGCCATCTTAGAAAAACGATCCACAATCATCAGGATGACAGTTTTACCATTAGAGGGAGGTAATTCAACAATAAAATCCATGGATATATTGGACCACGGCCTCTCGGGTATGGGCAATGGATGCAACAACCCACAAGGAACTCTGTGGGAGGACTTCATACTGGCACAAGTACTACAGGCATTAACGTAATCGGTGACGTCCTTGCGCAAGGAAGCCCACCAGAAATATCTAGAAACTGCTGAGAATGTCTTAGAAATACCAGGGTGTCCAGCAGTTCTAGTGTCATGATATAATGACAAGATGTCTCGTCTCTCCGGTATATCAACGAATAGCTTATCAGCAGGCCTCTCCCCAGGAGCCAAATTTTGTTTAGCCTGAATAGCTTGTAAGAGAGAAGACGAAATAGAAAGAACAGTAGTAGCTATTATTCTGTCAGGCGGAATGACAGGGGTAACATCGACCTCGAGTTTGTCAGTAGTCTCGAATTGTCTGGACAGAGCGTCAGCTTTAGTATTACGATCACCCGGTCTGTATGTGATTATGTAATTAAAACGAGACAAAAACAGAGACCACCTGGCCTGCCTAGAAGACAATCTTTTTGCTTCACTAAGGTAGGAGAGGTTTTTGTGATCCGTTAAAATGAGGATGGGATCCCTAGTACCCTCTAGCAGATGTCTCCATTCCTTGAGCGCCAAAATGATAGCAAGGAGTTCACGATTGCCTACATCATAATTCTTCTCTGCTTTGGACATCTGTCTGGAAAAGAAGCCACAAGGGTGTAACGGCTTTTCAGGTGAATCTCTTTGAGACAAGATAGCACCTACCCCTATCTCAGAAGCATCAACTTCAAGAATAAAGGGCAGTGAAGGGACAGGATGCTGTAAAATAGGAGCAGAGGCAAATGAAGCCTTCAGGAATTCAAAGGCCTCGAGTGCTTCTGATTTCCAGACATGAGTATTACCATCCTTCTTGGTCATTCTGGTTATAGGCGCTACAATGGCAGAAAACCCTTTAATAAAACGCCTATAATAATTAGAGAACCCCAGAAAACGCTGAATGGCTTTCAAACCCTGAGGTAGAGGCCATTCCATAATGGCAGACAGTTTCTTGGGATCCATACGAAAACCCTTGGCAGAGATTATATAACCCAAGAATTGGACTTCGGATTGATCAAATGAACATTTTTCGAGTTTGCAATAGAGACCGTTAACCAGAAGAGTTCTCAACACTAATTTAACATGCATGTGATGAGTCTGTAAATCAGTAGAATAAATTAATATGTCGTCCAAGTATACTATAACGAATGTATGTATAAATTGACGTAGGACATCATTAATAAATTCTTGAAAAACTGCTGGGGCGTTACAAAGACCAAAGGGCATCACAGTATATTCGTAGTGGCCACTCCTGGTATTGAATGCGGTCTTCCACTCGTGATCCTTTTTGATACGTATGAGATTGTAAGCACCCCTAAGGTCCAATTTAGTAAAAACTGTGGCCTGTTTAAGCCTATCAAATAGTTCTGTGATCAAAGGTATGGGGTACGCATTTTTGACGGTGATTTTATTTAGGCCCCTATAGTCAATACAAGGCCTTAATTCGCCATCTTTCTTAGATACAAAGAAGAAACCCGCCCCTGCCGGGGAAGAGGATCTTCTTATAAATCCCTTCTCTAGAGATTCCTTAATATATTCCTTCATAACCAGATTCTCCTGAGGAGATAAAGGATATATTCTCCCTTTGGGAGGCATCGTACCAGGTAATAAATTAATAGCACAATCGTAAGGCCTGTGAGGTGGCAATTTTTCAGCCTCCCTTTTATCAAAAACAGATTTAAGAGACAGGTACTGAGGGGGTATGACCGTAGGCACGGGAGGAATATTAGTAGAATTCAAAGGGGTGATTTTAACAATACAAGACTCTTGGCAAGAAACTATTTGTCCTGACTCCCAATCAATGGTGGGATTATGAGTACGTAACCAAGGATACCCTAACACGAGGTGAGAGGAAGGAGAAGTAATGATCTGAAACCGAATGGTCTCAGAGTGTAACACCCCTGTAGACATATGTAGTGGAACAGTTTCATGCGTGATAACTGGAGAGCATAATGGTCTACCATCTATGGCCTCAACGGCCAAGGGTGTCTCCTTCTCTCTGGTGGGTATGTTATTCTCCTTGACAAAACTGGAATCAATAAAGTTTTCGGCCGCTCCGGAATCAACCAGGGCTAGTATATTCCCTGCTATGCAGTTACTACCAAGGTGCAGGGAAACAGGGAGAAGTAATTTATTAAGAGGCAAATGTGAGGACTGTGATGTCACACCCAAGGCCAGTCCTCTATACGGTCTTAGGTGCGATAGTTTCCCGGACGCACGGGACATTCTTGTCTCATATGACCCCTCCTACCACAATAAAGACAAAGTCCCTCCTTTCTCCTATAAAGCTTTTCAGCGTCAGTAAGTTTGGCAACCCCTAACTGCATAGGTTCCTCCTCAGAACCTTTAGATCCCTCGGGAGTCTCAGCTCTAGGGGAGTTAACAGGAACAAAACGTCTATTTCTGGACCTGGTATATAACCTGTCACGGATCCTGTTATCTATATCGATAAGATAGTCAATCAGGTCCTTCAGGGGTACAGGGAGGTCCTTAGCTGCTACCTCATCCAACATAGTTTCAGACAGACCCTCCATAAACGCAGTAGTAAGCCCATTATTAGTCCAATCTACCTGTGAGGCAAGGGTACGGAACTGAATAGCATAATCGGCTACAGATTTAGGTCCTTGCTTTATTCTCATTAATGCCCTGGCGGCATTTTTTGACCTTTTAGTCGTGTCAAATGTTCTACGAAACGCTGTGAGGAAGCTAGTGAAGTCGTGTACCATAGGCCCATTAGCCTCCCAAATAGGATTTGCCCATTCTAGTGCCTTATCCGTAAGCTGGTGCATAAGAAAACCCACCTTAGATCTATCAGTGGGAAATGAACGTGGGTACATTTCAAAGTGGAACTCCACTTGATTAAGGAATCCCCTACATGTCTTAGCGTCCCCTCCATACCTAGGTGGCGGGGCTAGATGTGCTGAAGCATTAGGCATATTAGCTATGTCTGGTATAGGGTTTACAGGAGGCGCAGGTACAGGTACCGGAGCTGATCTGGATAACAGTGTCTGGATGGCTTGAGCCATTTGATCCATACGGTGATCCTGTTCTGCGAATCTAGCCTCATGAGTGGCCATCTGTTGTCCTAAACCTGCGGGGTCCATGGCCCTATCGTAATGTCACGGTAATATACCCCAACACGCAGGAATAGTACAATAGTCAAGAGACAAGAAACCATGGTTCGTCTTACCGGACCTTAGAATGGCCGGACTAGGACGAGTAAGAAAGACAGAGTCTAGAACAAGCCGAGGTCAAGGGAACTGAGAGACAGCGTAACGTAGAACAAGCCGAGGACTGGTACACAGAGGACAAAACAGCGGATAAGCAAGCAAGGATAAGGAGAGAGCGGAGTCAGGAACAAAGCCAAGGTCAAGCACCAAAAAACCAACTGAACGATACAAGCACTAAAGGGAACTGGACAGAAACCACGATAGGGCAAGGAGCAAGGGAAACAGGTGAGTATAAATACCCTAAAGTTCACTTTGATTGGCCCCTGTCATATCCACGCCCCCAAAACGTTAGTGTATGGGGAACGTGGCATGACAGGGGCCAATGGGAGACTGATTCTAATTTAGTCTCCCACTGTCCCTTTAAGAGCGCGCCCGAGACGCGCGGCGCGCTCTTAGTGTCGGGCGGGACACGTGACCGCTTCTCGCGGTCACTGCCCGCCTGACTGATCTTATCGTTGGCTGAGCCGCGCGCGGCTCGTGCAGGAGCAGGGCCGCACGCGGCGAGAAGAGAGGACCCCGGCCGACCCCTGGAGAGGGTAAGTACCGCTACATCAGGGAACAGGCGAACACCTTTTTTGTTAATTAGCTTATGTACATGTGTGATGCCTAGAGTCGACCAGCGACATGTGTGGAGATTGGGGAATACGGTGGAAAGGGCTGCGATAGGCGCGAGATAGAGCGATTCCGCTCTAGACAACAATGCTGTGCTCCATGAGATCCAGGATTTTATAAAAATGTGTGAAGCTGGAAGCATGAAGGGACTTGCCGGGAGGGTTTGTGTCCACAGGGAGCCAGAGAGGGAGTGTATGTCTCCGCAAGTGGTTTCTAGTTTGACCCATATTGGATTAGATTTACCTGTTAAGATATCAAGGCCCTGAGCTAACACTGTTGCCCTATAGTAGTGCAATATGTTCGGGACACTAAGTCCGCCTCCTGTGAATGGTCGCCAGAGAGAGCGAAAAGCAATTCTTGGAGGCTTTTTTTTCCAAATATGAGCATTTATAGCCATTTGAAATCGTTTGATCAGAGAGTTTGGAAGAGCAATGGGCAGTGTTCTGAATAGATAGAGTATATGGGGTAAGATCATCATTTTTATGGAGTTTATTCTGCCAAACCAAGACGTAAATAAGTTGTTCCAAGAGTCCATTTGTTTGGAAAGCTTGGTAAGGACTGCAATATGATTTTCTTTTATAGTTAATGTTTTGGAGTGTGTTAATTTAATTCCTAGATAGGAGATAGCTGTGGACTTCCAATCAAAGGGGTAAGCGCTTTTCAAATCTGATACTACTTGGTCATCGAGTCGTATGGGAAGAATCTGGGTTTTGCTAATATTATTTTTATAATAGGAGAGAGTACCGTAGGTGGTTAATGTATTTAGGAGATGCGGAATGGATTCTTTTGGGTTGGCGAGGAATAGGACCACATCATCAGCAAAAAGGGCTAGCTTCTTTTCACCATCCGGGGTGAGCAGGCCGGGTAATTTTCTGTTTAGTTTTATGGTTTGAATCAGCGGTTCCAAGCACAAAATGAATATTAAGGGCGATAAGGGGCACCCTTGCCTAGTACCATTTGAAATTTGGAAGTTCCTGGAGGTGAAGCCAGAGTTGAACACCCTCGCAGAGGGGGCGGAGTACAGGGCCATGACACCAGTAAGGAGGGCCCTGGAGAAACCGAAGGCTGCCAGCGTGGTGGCCATATACTCCCAATTAAGGCGATCGAATGCCTTCTCTGCGTCTAACGCCATTACTACTCCACTCTTATTATGGCTGTTGGCCCAGTCAAGTAAGTCCATGCAATACCTGGTATTGTCTCCCACTTGTTTCCCAGGGACAAACCCAGCTTGTTCTTCTGACACTAGTGTGGTTAGTAGGGGTTTAAGTCTGTTAGCGAGTAATTTGCCGTATAATTTGACGTCGGCGTTAAGCAACGAAATTGGCCGAAGTTTGCCACAGAGCGTTGGGGGTTTATTAGGCTTAGGTAAGGTAACTATGTAAGCTTCTAGCATTTCCCGTGGAAATTTGCCTATTAGTCTAATTTTGTTAAACAGATTAGTAAGGTATGGGGTGAGTTGTTTTGACAATTTGAAATAGTAGTAATTTGAGAGCCCATCTGGTCCGGGGGCTTTGTGTTTGGGCAGGGAACGTATCGCTAGGGCCACTTCTTCTTCCGTAAATAAGGCCTCTAATAGTTCGTTCTGATGTGTCGTGGTTTGGGGGAGTGTGAGTCTTGCGAGGTATTGCGATATGTCCTCTAAGTTCGATATATGCGTTTGGCTGCTGGTAGCAAGGTTATAGAGGTCCTCATAATAGTGGGATAGTTCATCGACTATGCCGTTGGGATTGTATATCCTGACATTGTCTTGGAATAGATATATGGGATTTTAGTTTGTAAGTACCTTGCCTTAAGTTGATTAGCTAATAATTTGCCCGCCTTGTTTCCCTTTATATAGTATGAATGTTGGGTCTTAAGTGCTTGTTTGGTATAGTTTTGAGCATGAAGATTTTGAATATCCCCTTGTACCTTGGCAATTTGTCGGGATAAGGATTTGGAGGGGACTTTTTTGTTGGAGGTTTCTAGAGAACAAAGTGTCTGCTGAAGTGCAGACTCTTTGGTGAGGAATTGTTTCTTGGCAGTGGAACCTAATTTAATGAATTCGCCCCTAACGACCGCTTTATGTGCCAACCATTGGGTTTCTATCGTGGTGTCATCCGTGGAGTTCACTAAAAAGTAAGTATTAAGTGTATTGGAGATTTGTTGATAATAGGCGGGATCGTCTAGAAGAGATTCATTAAGACGCCATTTGCCTCGACCTTTAGTTGGGTAAGGCACAGTCGGTGTGATCAGTATAGGGGCATGATCTGACCAAGTTCTAAGCCCTATTGATTGGTCTAATAAATGAGAAAGTGTGGATTTATCGATCAGACACATGTCGATGCGAGTATAAGTAAGGTGTACTGGTGAGAAATATGTGTAGTCTTGTGCGTTTGGGAAAAGGTTTCTCCATGTATCATAGAGGTCATGCTCATGTATGAGTTTGGAGTATAATTTACTATTATGAATGGATAATTTGCTAGGGGTTTTATTCCTAGTGCGTTGAATATCCAACAAGGGGTCAAGGGTGCAGTTACAATCACTGCAAATAATTACATGGCCCTTCTTGATGGATGTTATCTTTTTGATTGCTTTGTTGAGAAAGGAATATTGCGCTTCATTAGAGGCATAAAGGGAAGCTACTGTCACCAGTATGCCATTTAATTCTCCTACTAGAATCAGGAGTCTCCCTTCTGAATCTGTGTATTTCTTGTGCATTGTGAATACCCAATCAGTATGAAAGAAGATTGCTACTCCTTTAGATTTACTTTGGGAGTGTGCGAAGTACGCTACGGGATATTTCGGAGATCGTATTTGAGGAGGGTTTTTCATTACAAAGTGGGTTTCTTGCACACACACGATAGCTGCCTCAGACTTGTGCATTTCTTTTATCAGTTGGTTTCTTTTATAAGGGCTATTAAGGCCTTTGGCATTGATGGAAAGAATTTTTAATGTATGGGCAGCCATAACTGTCTGTCAGTGACACGGCGAAAGGCCAGCCATGTTTGCCCTAGAAAAATGTCGTTGCAAATGAGTACCTTTAGACGGGAAGATTAACAGCCCTGCTGGTGGCCTGCTGTTGATAATTTCATATAAATGAACCTCGAAGCTATTGAAATATTTGTCGTTCTTGGGTAATGTGAATACCAGGGAGGTGGCGTAAGTGGTAAGGCCTAGGCGGGGAATAAGAAAGGAGGGAGGGGGAGAACACAGGAGAGAGATACAACAATAAAAACAAAAGTATATACAAACAAAACCCCTATCAGGGTTGTAAAAATTGGTCAACTTAAGGGCAAAGGAAAAATAGTCCATAAGTGACTCATGGAGGATCTTTGGAGCTCCTCCCGACCTATGAGATGCTCACACAACATTCCGCAGAGTGCAAACTCATAATATCAACATAGATAGAAAAAAATTTAAGATAGTTATAACACACCCACTAGTCTGATATTGCTGGGGTACAGTGTCTCCAAATAATATCAGTATGGAATGAAAGCATGAAACAAAATTTTCGTGAATGTACCGCCTGTGACCGCGGTAGATAAATTTGGTATTGGAATTTTATACTATCTGGCCACACGGACCTCTAGACTCGAAAGAGCAGCTTCCTTTCACATCATACAGACCGTTTTGTACTGAATATCATGCGTGAGACATGCTGTTCGTCAGCGATACTCCGACTACACAGAGTTGTAACGCAAACACATTAAACATTTTAAAAGTATGCGGTGTAAGGACGAAAAAATAGAACATTCAATATAGGGCGCATTCGAAATAAAGATAGGTTACATTGGAAACAGGGGAGTACCCTCTGGTTCGTATCATATGCGTCAATAGGGTAAACATTTCCTCAGAGAAATTATATTAGTTGGAAGCTGCGAAAATAGCGAGTACTTATCGCCTCTGATCTCTCCTCACCAGTTGCGACCTGAGAAGGGCCCTAGTGTATGAGAGTGGAAATGAACTTGCAGCAAAATAGTTTGGAATAATAAGTAAAAGGTTGGCTAATAAGCAGACCGCCAGAGACTGGCATATATATGGGTATATAAATGATTGGACGTAAACATCTTGGGATGTCTCAACATAAAGTTACATGCAACATATAGCAAGATATATACGCAAACAATTATGCACATAAAGTAATGGTCACAATATTTAAATGTATACCAGTGCGACCTTCATGCAAATACGAACAGCAAGAGAATTCAGGGGGTCTTGGCTGGAGATCTTGCCATTTGCCAATCCTCTTGGAGTCGTCGTGGAGATGCTGGTTCGGCCGCAGCTTGATGAGTAGGTGAGCCTTTCCAGAGACCCCACGTGGTGATCAGCTTCATGCCTTCCACTGAGTTGTTCGCAATATAACTTCTGCCTTGTCGCCATATAATTAGTTTAGTGGGATACCCCCATCTGTATACCACCTTGTTATTTCGAAGAGTCTTAGTGACTGTGATGAATTATTTTCGTTTTTCCATCGTGGCCGCCGATAGATCAGCAAATAGTGCAACCTGCTGATGGGGCTCAGGAAGTGTTTGAAGTTTTCTTGCCGCTATCAGTAGAGATTCCTTGTGCGCATAGTAATGAAATCTTACGATAACGTCCCTCGGGACATCGGCAGGCAGACGTGCGGGCCTCGGTAGTCTGTGCATGCGGTCGTAGGCCCATGCGGAGTCGGGCAGGCTTGGGACTAGAGATTGACAGATAGAGAGTATATGGGCTGGAAGAGCATCTTGGGAGACAGCATCCGGAATGCCGCGAAACCGGACATTTTGCCTTCTCGACCTATCTTCCATATCGGCAAGCTTAGTTTTAAGAGATGAATTTTCTTCCGACAGTTTCTGAAGCTTGTCCACTACATCATTGTGGGCCCCACATAGTTCGTAGGTTTTATTCTCCAAGTGGCTGGTTCTGTCGCCAATATTAGTAATTTCTTTCCTTAAATCCCCGTTAATGCGGTGGAAATCAGCAGTGATTGTTGCTCTGAGCTCTTGTAGCATCCTATGCAAGCTGCGTTCTGTTATAGGAGCTTCAGAGTACTTAGAGGAGCTGGTCTCATAGTCGGACTGGCCGTCTGAGAAGTTAGAGGCCTCATCGCCATCTTGGATTTCTCTGCGCCGATCAGATTTTTTCAGTTTAGCTGTCTCGGACAGCTTCAGCTGTTTCGAAGGAGGCATTGAGTATACCTTCTGGTATAGGTAGAACTCGTAGTTAGGGTGGTTTAGTTGGTAGTCGCTGTGTAAAAAGTCGCTTTTGGTCGGGAAGACGGCGGAGCTCCTAAGCCATGCGACTGCTCACACCGGAAGCTGGACACGCCCCCCATAATTAGGTATCTTAATAAATTTCAATTAGCGGGACCTGGCTGACAACCCATGCCGAAAGTATAGGAAATTTAATTTGCTAGCACTATATTTAACCCTATAACTTTCCAAGACACCATAAAACCTGTACATGGGGGGTAATGTTTTACTCGGGAGACTTCGCTGAACACAAATATTAGTGTTTCAAAACAGTAAAATGTATTACAATGATGATATCGCCAGTAAAAGTGACATTTTTTTGCATTTTTCACGCACAAACAGCACTTACATGGACGATATTATTGCTGTAAAACTTCTTACTGTTTTGAAACACAAATATTTGTGTTCAGGGAAGTCTCCCGAGTACAACAGTACCCCTCATGTACAGGTTTTATGGTGTTTTCAAAAGTTACAGCGTCAAATATAAGGCTTGTGTTTCATTTTTTTCACATTAAAATTCGCCAGATTGGTCATGTTGCCTTTGAGACGCTATGGTAGCCCAAGAATGAAAATTACCCCTATGATGGCATACCATTTGCAATAGTAGACAACCCAAGGTATTGCAAATGAGGTATGTCCAGTCTTTTTTAGTAGCCACTTAGTCACAAACACTGACCAAAATTGACGTTTTTTGTATTTTTCACACTCAAACAAATACTAACGCTAACTTTGGCCAGTGTTGGTGACCAAATGGCTACTAGCAAAAGACTGAACATACCCCATTTGCAATACCTTGGGTTGTCTACTATTGCGAATGGTATGCCATTATGGGTGTAAATGTTATTCCTGGGCTACTATACAGTCTCAAAGGCAACGTAACCAATCTGGCGAATTTCAATTTCAAATGTAACGTGCTATATTTGATCCTGTTACCTCCCAAAACACCATAAAACCTGTATATAGGGGGTACTGTTTTACACGTGAGACTTTGCTGAATACAAATATGTGTATTTTATTGCAGTAAAAACAAACAGTATTATGACATTGACAGTTAAAATGGCATGTAGAACTAAAAAAATAAAAAAAAATCTTATTTTCTCTCATTTGTTTCATCTTAAATTATGTTTCATAGCCAAATATTTGATATTAAATGAAAGCCCTGTTTCCCCTGAATAAAATGATATATAATAAGGGGTGCATTTAATATGAAAGAGGTGAATTACGGTTGGACAGACATATAGCGCAAATGCCAGGTTTTGTTTACGTTTTGTTTTGTTCACAACGTGTACATTTCGCTCAGTCCTTAAGGGGTTAAGCAAAGCACCATTTTCATGCAATATGGAGAAGAAAAAGGATCTCTCTGCTGCCGAAAAGTGTGAAATAGTTCAATGCCTTGGACGAGGTATGAAAACATTAGATATTTCACGAAAACGTAAGCGTGATCATTGCACTATTAAGAGATTTCTGGCTGATTCAGAGCACAGACGGGTTTGTGCAGATAAAGGCACATTGAGGAAGATTTCTGCCAGATCCATGCATCGGATCAAGAGAGCAGCTGCTAAAATACCATTACATAGCAGCAAACAGATATTTGAAGCTGCTGGTGCCTCTGGAGTCCCACGGACATCAAGGTGTATAGTCCTCCAGAGTCTTGCAACTGTGCATAAACCTTCTATTCGGCCACCACTAACCAATAGTCACAAGCAGAAACGGCTGCATTGGGCAGAAAAATACATGAAGACTAATTTTCAAACAGTCCTGTTCACTGATGAGTGCCGTGCAACCCTGGATGGTCCAGATGAATGGAGTAGTGGATGGTTGGTGGACGGCCACCCTGTTACAACAAGGCTGCGACGTCAGCAAGGCAGTGGTGGAGTCATGTTTTGGGCCGGAATCATGGGAAGAGAGCTGGTCGGCCCCTTTAGGGTCCCCGAAGTTGTAAAAATGACCTCTGCAAAGTATGTGGAGTTTCGGACAGACCACTTTATTCCCTGGTACAGAAGGAAGAACTATGCTTTCCGTAATAAAATCATCTTCATGCATGACAATGCACCATCTCATGCTGCAAAGAATACCTCTGCATCAATGGCTGCTATGGGGATAAAAGGAGAGAAAGTCATGGTGTGGCCTCCATCCTCCCCTGACCTCAGTCCTATTGAGAACCTTTGGGGCATCCTCAAGCAAAAGATCTATGAGGGTGGGAGGTATTTTACATCCAAACAGCAGCTCTGGGAGGCTATTCTGACATCTTGCAAACAGATTCAAGCAGAAACGGTCCAAAAACTCACAAGTTCAATGGATGCAAGACTTGTGAAGCTGCTATCAAATAAGGGGTCCTATGTTAAAATGTAACGTGACCTGTTAAAATGTTTAAAAAGTTAAAATGTTGTTATAAGTTTGATTGAAATAGCTTTTGATTTCAGTAAATATGCTGCAAACACAACAAATGACATTTTTCAGTTCTTTACAAGCTATAAAGTGTTTTGAAACTTACTGTGCGTAATAATTTGGAACAGTGCATTGTAAGTTTTTATGTTTTAAAAAAATACTGTTATCATTAGGAGGTTTGTTCAATAAAATTTGAATTGTACTCTTAATAGTTGATAACATGAGAATTATGCTGACTGTTATTTACATCAAGTATTTAGGTAAATGAGAAAAATGTAATTTGCATAATAATTTGGAACAGGGTATATATATATATATATATATATATATATATATATTTGTAGTCGGGGCAATCTAGCCGTAATGATAGTGTAACATAGTATATTTAACCAATAGACATATTCAAATGACACCAGTCGGTTGTGGTGTGCCGGAACCGACAGAGCAGTAGGCCTGTAATAAAAGTGGGCCCACCTTAGAGGGTGATATGAAGAGGGAGCGGTGGGAGGGGTGACTCGCCAGACTGTCCACGGTAAGGTGGGAGGGGATTGGCAGCCCTTTTAAGGGAATTCAAGCCCCTCCCACAACTACAGGCCAAGGCCTTTACATTTGTAGTCGGGGCAATCTAGCCGTAATGATAGTGTAACATAGTATATTTAACCAATAGACATATTCAAATGACACCAGTCGGTTGTGGTGTGCCGGAACCGACAGAGCAGTAGGCCTGTAATAAAAGTGGGCAAAAAGAAGAATACCATACCAATTTATCATATAACAACAATCGTTTATTCGGATAAGTCACAAAAGCTTGTATTACCTCTTCCACTGGTTCGGGCTGTACAGAGTATAGGTGGAGCACGTCCAGCATCCCATAGTCCCGATGACATGAGCTAGAATGTGGTTGAAGGAAGCTGAGAATGCTGCCCCAATGGGGTAGGAGTGTCCTGATGAAAGGTTTGTATTATGCTGAGCCTAGTTAACAGTAAGTGAACACGAAGCATACCTTAAGATGCTGTATGAATGGGAGCCATGAAGTTCTGAAAATGGCTGGAGTGGTTGTATCTGTAAAGTGGTGCAATAAGTATCCAGAACTTTACCGGCCCCATAGTTTAGAGTAGGTAATAGGGGTATGTTGACCGTATGTGCTATAGGGATAGGTATAGACTGATGTAAAGATAGGTCCTAATGGTCTATGGTGTCTGTGGTTCTTAGTGGTAAAGTCATGGGATGTAAGAACCCATATGTTACAAATCGCTATTTGTAACTGGCCCTTTAAATGAAAAATTGCCCTGCTTCCCTGGATTGTGGAGAAGCCTATTTGCCAGCCTCCTTCCTTATGACTATGGCCCTGTGTGAGCGGTGATACCCCAGATGGCTATGCCATGGAGCCTATTCATATAATGAAAGACTATGGGAAAGACTTTAGCTTCATGGCAATTGAACTGTGTGAATAGGATCTGCGCGCTATTCGGTAGTTTTGTGCGCTCAGATCCCAGCTATCTGGGGATATGTGAAATGTCTGTGTGTTATGTGTAAAATGTGACTTTATGTATTTTAAAGTGTTTTATGTTGTTTTGCAACCATGTGGTTAATGGAGTCTGCCTCTAGTCCTGGATAATTGAATTACTTCCCCCCATTGTCTCCAGGATAGAGGGCCCTGTAAAACCATGCTTCCAGAAGGTCAAATGCACATTTGTACTAACTTCTGAACCCCTGGTCATATTCGTATGATTTTTGAGTATGTTGTTCCCCTGAATGGATTGATTGTGAATATGTATTTGTATGCGAATGTGATGTATATTTTGGGAGTTATGAATGTTGTGTAAAAACTGTATTTTTACTGTCTGTGATAATTATGTTAATCCCTTGTGTAGCATAATTATATCACAGACATAGGGGAGGATTTTGTGTGTAATTACTGGGAGTGGTTTTAATGATGTACATGTATGATTGGTTGTTTTGTCCCGCCCTGTGGGTGGTCCTGTATTTTCAAAATGGTAATAAAAACCAGGCTGGGTGTTCCAGCATCTCAGACCTCTTCTGACCCTCTAACTTGCAGCCTCGACTCATGTTTGTAGGGGACAGCTATAATCACTACAGGGATTGCTATGCTCTGCATACTCCCTTAGCTACTGAGCTCTTGTAAGAGCTCTTGTTCCTGATCCTGCTTCGCTCGACAGAAGGAAGAGGTTCGCCTATTGGAACCTGGAGCCTGGTCGTAGGTCCAGGGCGCAGAGCAGACGGCGAGATACCAGCCCAGCAGCGGTGGTTCGTGGAGTCTGAAGTGCTTATGGTGGCTGCGGTGCTGATGGTCCTTTGGTAAGCGCTAGGAGCATCCATTTCTACGGTCCAACTTCCAGCCAGCCTGGAGGCAACCGTAACATTTGGTGGCAGCGGTGGGATGGCGTCCTAGCGCAAGGAGCAGCACCCCAACAGCACTGGTATCGTATGAGAGTTATTGAGGGCAACGCTAGCCACTGCGCAGCGTCCCTACCTTAAGCAGCATGGAGCCAGCCAGTCCGTGCACAGCAGCCGAAATGGAGGAGAGGTTCCTCAACAGATTGCATGGCTTCCTATCCTGGAGAGATGGGGAAGTCTCAGAAGAGGAGATGTGTGGGTACAGACATGAGGCCAGATTTGAGCTGTGGGAAGAAGTCCTACAGGAAGTTCAACGTTGGCGAGGAGATCGTAGTATCAGCCGAGAGCAGCAAATCCAGGCTCGAATGGCAGAGCGGATGCCCTTCCTGGGCAAACAACCCCTTCCAGTGTGGGTAGCTAAACTAGAGAAACTAGTATACAACGAACTGTGGCTCGACACCGCATACCAGGCGCTACAGTGGTACGCAACTCAGCTCGCTCCAGAGATGGCTGAGTATGAATTCCCAGAGTGTGGGGATTACGATGGCCCTGATCTATTCTGGGAGAATATGGACGATGATGACTTTGGTAGGGCTACAGATTCACGCTTCTGGGACCTGTATGATGACCGGGAAGACAAGCTGGGTCTCCCTAGAACTATTAACCTAGAGGCCGATCTGCGGTACCTAGTCACCAACGAATGGGACCTTGAGTGGAAGTACCAGCACCTCATCAATGGGTCCCGGGAAGAGACAACCGGTCCCCTTTCTCCACAGCATCCAGAGGTACCCCAGGAGAGCACAGCAGCAGAGCCAGGTCGAGAGCCCTTCAGCTGGCAGGATATCGTAGAGGTATACTGGGAGGAACCTCTGATGGCAGGTGGAGATGGGACCGCAGTCTCTCTACCGGCCCTACAGGGATGCTGGGCAGGCGGCCCAGATCCCCAACCCCAGGGTGAGTTACAGGGAGAGGAGAGCAACGACCTCCCTCCCCAGCGTCAGCGTGAGTTAAAGGGAGAGGAGAGCAGCGACCTCCCTCCCCAGCGGCAGTGCACTGTACAGAGGGAAGAGACAACCGGTCTCCTTCCCCAACCACAACCAGAGGTACCCGAGGCAGCAGGCCTCAAAGACTGGTCCTGGGAGGACCCCCAGCAGGCAGGTGGAGATGGGACCGCAGTCTCTCTACCGGCCCTACAGGGATGCTGGGCAGGCGGCCCAGATCCCCAGCGGCAGCCTGAGTTACAGGGAGAGGAGAGTAGCGACCTCCCTCCCCAGCGGCAGTGCACCGTGCAGAGGGAAGAGACAACCGGTCTCCTTCCCCAACCCCAACCAGAGATACCCGAGGCAGCAGGCCTCATAGAATGGTCCTGGGAGGACCCCCAGCAGGCAGGTGGAGATGGGACCGCAGTCTCTCTACCGGCCCTACAGGGATGCTGGGCAGGCAGCCCAGATCCATAGCGGCAGACCCAGCTACAGGGAGGGGAGAGCATCGACCACCCTCCCCAGCCGGAGTATGCCTTCCAGGGAGAGGAGACAACCGGTCTCTCTCCCCAGCCGCAGCATGTTCCACAAGAAGCGGAGAGCATCGACCTCCCTTCTCAGCGGCCGCAGGAGTATCAGGAGGAGGAGGTAAGCCAATTCCCCCCTCCTCAGCTAACTTCTAACCTGGGCCCAGGGTTAACAGTTCCCTTTGCCCCCGGGCAGGACTATGCCCCAATTCCCCCAGCAGAAGCGCTGGCACCAGGGCAGAGTGCCGCTGGCCTCTGCCCCCCAAGTACTACCAGCTATTTGCCCAGCTGCACCAGGAAGGCAGCGAGTGCTGCATGTTTACCCTACAACCTGGGACCTACAGGCCAGTACTATTTATTGTGGGGGGGCTTCTCTGCCAATGTTTATTTGTGGGTGGGCTGCGAGACTAACTTAGGCACTGACCGACAGAAGGTCAGGTGCCTGGTTAGTCTCCCTCCAAAAGGGGAGATGTGTTACAAATCGCTATTTGTAACTGGCCCTTTAAATGAAAAATTGCCCTGCTTCCCTGGATTGTGGAGAAGCCTATTTGCCAGCCTCCTTCCTTATGACTATGGCCCTGTGTGAGCGGTGATACCCCAGATGGCTATGCCATGGAGCCTATTCATATAATGAAAGACTATGGGAAAGACTTTAGCTTCATGGCAATTGAACTGTGTGAATAGGATCTGCGCGCTATTCGGTAGTTTTGTGCGCTCAGATCCCAGCTATCTGGGGATATGTGAAATGTCTGTGTGTTATGTGTAAAATGTGACTTTATGTATTTTAAAGTGTTTTATGTTGTTTTGCAACCATGTGGTTAATGGAGTCTGCCTCTAGTCCTGGATAATTGAATTACTTCCCCCCATTGTCTCCAGGATAGAGGGCCCTGTAAAACCATGCTTCCAGAAGGTCAAATGCACATTTGTACTAACTTCTGAACCCCTGGTCATATTCGTATGATTTTTGAGTATGTTGTTCCCCTGAATGGATTGATTGTGAATATGTATTTGTATGCGAATGTGATGTATATTTTGGGAGTTATGAATGTTGTGTAAAAACTGTATTTTTACTGTCTGTGATAATTATGTTAATCCCTTGTGTAGCATAATTATATCACAGACATAGGGGAGGATTTTGTGTGTAATTACTGGGAGTGGTTTTAATGATGTACATGTATGATTGGTTGTTTTGTCCCGCCCTGTGGGTGGTCCTGTATTTTCAAAATGGTAATAAAAACCAGGCTGGGTGTTCCAGCATCTCAGACCTCTTCTGACCCTCTAACTTGCAGCCTCGACTCATGTTTGTAGGGGACAGCTATAATCGCTCGACAGAAGGAAGAGGTTCGCCTATTGGAACCTGGAGCCTGGTCGTAGGTCCAGGGCGCAGAGCAGACGGCGAGATACCAGCCCAGCAGCGGTGGTTCGTGGAGTCTGAAGTGCTTATGGTGGCTGCGGTGCTGATGGTCCTTTGGTAAGCGCTAGGAGCATCCATTTCTACGGTCCAACTTCCAGCCAGCCTGGAGGCAACCGTAACACCATAGTATGCTAGAGGTTTGGCTGTTTTACTGTTGTATGGTCATGTGTTCCGCAGGAGCTGAATCTATAGTTGGATAGTGAATGAATATGTCGTGTGGATGAGTAGCCTTTGATATGGCACAGGTGTTTGGATATGAATTCCTTTCAGTATGTCTTTATCAGATAATATAAAAGGAATCCTGTATTGTTGGGGTGTTGTAGGAGCATGTGGTGTTGGATCCATAAGATCCCGTTTAATTGTGTTAAATGATTATATAAGTTTGAGGTGGCAAAAGAAGTGAACCCCAAAACAGATTCCATAGCAAGCATGTCAATAGCTGAACCCTTCTACAGCCTTAGTGAAATATGTGAACACCCTATCGTATATTTACCTTTGTCGACTGAAAGTGTAAGGTGAGAAATGTGATGTGCAAGGTTAAACCATACCTTATTCCATGAGCATGTCTCGGAATGGCAGGCCGGTAAGCTAGCCCGGAAGAGGTGGGTAGTGTCTGGCTTAGGCCCCGAAATGAAACCGATGAATGTGGTCCGCTGAGACGTTTGTGAAACCCGGCATGTGAATACAAGAGAAAATTAGCAAGCAGCTATTCATGTGTTTTCCCTTAATAGTCTTCTTAAGACCAGGGATGAAGATCGGCCCATGTGTACAATGGTTAGGTGTATGTGAATAATGTCTGACAGTGTGACTGGACCATATTGGTCTCCATGCTATGGCAGCCTTCATGAACGGATATCATATGAAACAAGTTTGGAGTATAGGAGAAGCTGGATCGGGACTTAATGCCTATGGGTCATGACGCGCAACGCCATACATTCCCTCCGAAGGCCGTCAAACCAGAGCATGCCACGGAATCTGAACCAGCAACCACCAGCCCCTCCGGCACTGTGACACTTAACAGAAACAATTTATTTAATTTTTACATTGTTACTAATGCCAAGCGGCGAAGAATTACTAAGCAACGTGACAGGTGAGGCCCTGCTAGTAGCCAAGTGGCTTTGAGAGGCTCTATCTATGATTTGGCTCGTGTGGGGTACGTGGCCATTGGCATTATGGCGGGGTGATGGCCTCTCTGTGACTTGTAAAAGCATAAGACAGAAAGGGAGTGACAAGTGAGGCCCTCCCTATGCAACCAAGCGAGGCGGCTAGCTATGAATGGGCCCGAGGGGATGCCGTACCTCCGAATTGAGGATGGGTGTTGGCCTCGCGGGACCACTAACGTAAGGCGTAGAAGGCCAGAAAAACATACCTAGTGGGATTACCAGCAGGAAAATAGGAGCGAGGGAGGTATTAGATACGTGCTGTAACCTAGTAAAACGATAAGGGGATTGAGTACCCGTGTGTGTAGATTATGTGAATGGCCCAGAACGTGGGCCTGAACAGTAAACGAAAACCCTTTCAGAACCTATAGAGAAGTAATGAAAATAATAAAAGGTAGGTGACGGAATGCAACAGAAATACATATGTAACCTGAGTATTATAAGTGAGAAAAAGGGACCTGGTACTGGCAGGCTAGCTAGAAGCCAAGCGGCGAAGAATTAAGCTACCTCAACGTGACAGATGAGTCCCTACTAAATGCCAAGCGGCGTGAGAGGCGCTAACTATGCGTTGGCCCGAGGGGATATTTTGAGGCCACCGAACGTTGTGGCAGGGTATCGGCTTCTCGGTGGCAACTAAAGCATAAGATAGAATGGGAGTGACATGGGAGGCCCTCCCTATGCAACCATGCGAGGCGGCTACCTATGATTTGGGGCGTATACCTCCGAGTAGGAGGATGGGTGATGGCCTCGCGGGACCACTAACATATGGATTAAGACCGGAAAACAGAACCTAGTTGGGCAACCTAATTCTCAAAAGCCAGTGCTACCCTAAAAGGAACATACAGGGATGTGAAAACGTGCCTGATACAGTTGAGACAGGACTAGATTACCAGCAGAAAAATAGGAGCGAGGGAGGTATAAGATACGTGCTTTAACCTCGTAAAACGATAAGGGGATTTGAGTATTCGTGCGTGTAGTTTATGTGAGTGGCCCAGAACGCGGGCCTGAAAAGTAAACAAAACCTTCTAGAACCTATAGAGAAGTCATGAAAAATAATAAAAGGTAGGTGAAGGAAATGCATTTCTTGTACAGCCACAGAACTGCACGACCAAGAAACGTAAAACGAGATGTCAATGCTTAATAATAGAACACACAATGTGTACAATCTAAACCACAACATAAACCCAAGAAGACCAAGCATTTTATCAATGACGTCACAAAACTTAAAATTAATATTCTGCAATGAATTTGCAGGAACATAATAACGAATATCACATAACAGAAAATGTATATACCAGCTGACAGACCAAGGACTCCTATGGAGGGAGTAATGCCCCGACGTCTCTGAAACCGGAGTGTGATACCTAGGACAGAACTCTGCATTTATGTAGACAGAGTAATATACCAACCATGTGAATGGGGCTTACTACATATTGAAAGCAGGGGGCAATTAAGCTGTTCTTAACAGCAGGACGTTACAATTAAACCCTGGTTCTAAGTGTGATCAAACGCCCTACCATAATATGCCCCAAAATTATAATTCATGGAATAATAAACAAGATTTCAACCCCTAGAGCTATGGTATATTAGTGAGGCACAGCAATGAAGGGAAACATTTGCCGGATATCAAAAATATTCTGGTTGCTCTTATGCCACCAGAAATACAAGGGTGTTATCGGCTAGAGGGACTGAAAGTAAGGACAAGAGTAGCATTCCATAATATGACTTGTGTAGCATTCTAATTGTGAACAGCTGTGACCAGAGGGTTCAATGTATGAGGCAGGATCACCTATAAGGCTAAACATGGAATCTTTAAAAATATAATGCAACAAGTGTTAAATTGTATCATGGTTCTAGCACGCCTATAAAACCCGGAGACTGCAAGACTCCCTGTACTAACCCCACGTGCGTTCCATACATCACCATGGCAACCAGCCAGAACATAGTGTCGGCTGTGTGTATTACAGACCAGTACGCATAGGGTCCCTTTAATTAATCATTAATTACATTGTATCCTATTTTACAGCAATGGACAATAGTTTTGATTTGGAAAACAAGCCCCTCTGGAAAATGCTGATTTCTCTGCAGGATAAACATAAAAAAAAAAAAAAAAAAAACGAACTTTAAACCCATCACAAGCATCTCTGCCTGACCACTTGCACTGCTTTTGGTATGCTGTCTTTACATTTCAATCGGTGTAAACGTGACCGTGGGATAAAACAATAAATCCAATGTATTTAAAGACAATCAGCTCAGCAGTTTGTAGGTGTTGGAACATTTAATATGGCAATCACTGCTCCCGACATCCCCTGCTTCCCCACTACCCCAGGCAAAATGTAAGCGCGAGTTTATAAAGCCTCAGACTGAGGAGCCTGGAGCGCAACAGTGTACCGGCCCGCGGTACCGGGCCCCCCAAGCTTGATTGCGTGTGGGGGTAAGAGATTAAGGAGCCGGTTCCGCCGATGCAGAGAACTGGCTCCTATCGAGAGGGGAGGGGGAACTGGTTGGAACCGTGCCAGGCTCTCTGGTGGGGAACCCCACAATCCCCCGTGCTGCAGCCCCTGTCCCGCAGCCGAGGACCCCGGCGGGTCAGGCTGTGTATGGTCTGCAGGCCGGTACAATGATACCGGCCTGCTTACTCACCATCCGTCGTACACCGCTGGGAAGGAGGAACGCCAGCTGTCAGGAGTAGCTGCTGTGCTGCTGCCACTCTGGAACTGCTGCCTCCACTCTGAGAACCGGAAGTTTCAACCGCTCTGGGAACCGGAAGTGACTTGCCAGACTGTCCACGGTAAGGTGGGAGGGGATTGGCAGCCCTTTTAAGGGAATTTAAGCCCCTCCCACAACTACAGGCCAAGGCCTTTACATATATATATATATATATATTGTGGCGGACTGCCTAACACCTCAACTGGGTGCCTCCGCCAATCGCTGTTTCCTAGCTGTCGCTGAGTGCTTCCAGCACTCCACCAGACACCACCAGCACGTTCAGCGTTACAGCTTGGCTAGGCACTACCCCCTGGACCTGAGAGTGGACTACGGTAAAAACATATACACAATTGCATTGGCTCTCAGGTCCAGGACACTCCCATACAAAATAAGACAATCCCTCTCCTATGCCTGGGAGATAATCGAGTTAGAAACTGTACTAAACTCAATTATCTCCAAGCACAAAAAACACAACTTTCAAAAACACCCCGAAAGTACCCCCAAAACCCATGGAAGCCCCACAAAAGCCCTGATCTGGGTGTCCAATATATCCAAAATTCACCCAGATCGGTTCAGGGGTTGAGGAATTTCCTAGAAGTCAAAGTTTGACCGACCGCACGCATGGTCCCAATGCCCAGAACTGTTCCATAGAATCGCGGCTAAGTGCCGCTGCGGACTGACTGGGAACCGCGAAGTACTCACGTACCTGTTACTCACAAAGGGAAAAGAAAGCAGATCTCCAAGGAGTCCCCCACCAATTGGAATCCTCTAGTAAGAAGGCAGCAAGCAAAGGAAAAATGCCGAACATCATTTAAACCACTTGGAAATCATACATTACCAAGTAAAGAATATATCCCAGAAGTGTACCATTCTCATTTGTACAGTGCGATAGAACACACTTAGTCCCAAACAAGTCCACCTTATGCTCTGCATCTTTTTGACCCTAGTCACTAAGGGAGCTCTGCTGGGGGCCACCCTTTGTGAGGAGCAGTATACTGCAGCCATATACGGCCTCTTCTAGGATGAAGGGAGGCTCAACTTTTCCTAGGAATGGGAACTAAGTAGACCCCAGTAGGCCGAAAAATAAAAATTCAGTTTTAAAAAAAAAAACTTTATTAGTCCAAGGGAATGTGGACATGAAAAGATCTGAGGCTGTAATGTCAGGAGGGGCTACTTATAGGCTGAGTAGTTTATTCCTGTTCAATGGGAGTGATGTGGGGAGCTCAGCCAGGGTGAGTGCTTTCATGGCAAAAAATATATATATATATATATATATATATTTCCCTATAATATTTAATGTTAGCATTTTTTATGTTGCCTGGAATAAAGTCAGTATTGATTTATATTCATGGCAATTAAGATGAATATAAAAGTCAACCCTTTTATATATGCTCTTGGTTACACTTTATGGGTGAATAGACACAAGATACAATATGCTGATAGCACATCTCAGTATTGATTTTAAATCCCACTGTCAGTTTTCCTAGCAAATTAGCATAAAATCATTGAAGACAACTGAGACTGAAATGATGAAAAATAAAATTATAATTTTAAGCAGTGACTCAGTCCGTATGCCTGTAAATGTAGCCCCAAACACAAACTGATATTGATTATGTTATTTAACGTTCAAACCCAAATGACAGATATTGATAATAACCTAGAATCTCTGATAATATTTCATAATTGGCATAACATTTTTCACTTACTACGAGCTTGAATTTATAACCCGTGAAACAGTTCATTGTGTTAGTACTACTGAATTTATAAATGTATTTATATGATATGGATGATAATACAGGACATTTATTGTGTTAGAATTTTTATACGTATTTTTTTTTTTAGCATAGTTGAAGAAATTATGAAATTTTAGTTTTGATAAAGTAAATTATGTAAAGGCAGTAAGAACTGTGGAGAAGGAATAGTTAATTGTAGGGAATGTGCAATGCACTGGGCAGCTGTGGAAATTTCACACACAAATTAACAGTTCAATAAATTGTCTTGCTTTAGAATGAATAGCATTGTTTATCATGTCTGGTCAGCCATACAGAGAATCCTTCGCTCTCATCTAATATACTGCAGATTTCAAACAAAGCTATCTTTATGTAGTCAGTGGTATGTTTTTCACTTTTAGAAACGCATCAGGAGCAATAAAGGGGAAAAGGTTTAATTATGGCGACAGGCACATGTCAGTCAACATGAACAAATATCTCACAATTGAGAAAGAATATAAATTAATTCTACAGAGGAAGATAGGTAATACCACTTGTTCAAATCTTACTAGCATTTTTTCGATTATGTGACATGCAAACAAGAAAAAAAAAGTAATTGGCAAAAAACAATGTTGTGGCGGAACCCGCCTCGCCACTGGGCATTGGAGAGGCCTGGCTGCCCGCCTCCTACCTGCTGACTATAGCCCCTGGTAAAGTTGTACTTTTGAATGCAATATTTGGGCATGTGGTATTGTATATTGCTGCTACTGGCCCTTTAACCCCTTAAGGACACATGACATGTGTGACATGTCATGATTCCCTTTTATTTCAAAAGCTTGGTCCTTAAGGGGTTAAGGACCATTTGTGGACATATTATGACTTTTAGGAACAATGCCCCTTTAAGACTGTGTAGCAGATTGCATTCAGGCTGTCTTTAATATTATGTGTTCGGTAAACTGTGTTATGTGTATGCAGCATTCGGCTGATTCTTCGGTAGAATCACTCCATGAGTGAAACTACCGAACAACCAGACCACCCAGGATTAAAGTGTGCCTCCAATTACCGTTCGCAACAATGTTGCAAATGGGTAATTGGCAATGTGTGTAATGTGTGGTTTTGTCCTCTGGGTGGCCGCCATTCGGGAAACGAACACGTGGCCGCGGCCATCTTAAACTCCCGAACAGCGGTGTTTTGCCGTCGAGTGTCTGGAACTAAAATTGGACACTCGACTAGGCAAACACCGCTGAGACCTCCAGACTTCCATGAATTCGTGTAGAAACTACCGAATGGCCCGCTGTTCAGTAGAAAGAACCCCACGAACAAGGGAATTAATTCAAACCCTCCCCAGGCTCTATAACCCAGGCAATTCGTGTGTTTTCATTCCCTTTTCTGTGACCGACTGCAGGGCCAAAATACATGGAACTATTTTCGGATACTTTTGCCATGCGGTCGGTCAAAACTTTAACCCTCTATAATTCCTGAACCCCTGGTCCGATCTGGGTGATTTTTGGATATGTGTCTCACCCAGATCAGGGTTCCAGGGGATGTAACATTTAGAGGGGTAACCCTATGTTTAGGGGTACATCCAGAAACCCAGCGAATTTGTGTCTGGAATAATGGGATTATGTGTCACACTAAGAGGAGGAGATGTGTGGGAGGTAACTGGTACATTATTGGCTGTGGTACTAATTGTTGTGGATTCCTCCCTTGCATGGGAGAATGTCTTAAAAGGAGGTTGTGTGAATAAATCTGCAGTTCCTGCTTAACCCTCAAAGTGAAGTGTCGTCTCATTATTGGGGGAGGATTTATTGTATGCTGTTCCAGTTTGACTGCTAGGAGTGGAAACCTATTCGCATGGTTTGTCTTATTCGGCTGTATACAGCATTCATATGTTTGAGAGGATTTATATGCTTCTCTGGTTCGGTTGTTGTGGTGTCTGCTGCAGTGCTTGGAGTCCTCAGGAAGCGCTAGGAGCATCCTTCAACGGAGGTACCCAGTCGGGGTGCCAGGTGATCCGTTACAAATTTGATCAGCAAAAAAATTTAAAAAAATGACTTCCCACTTTCACCAGTCAAAAATACATAGAAATACACAAAAAGGAGGTACGCTTCTGAAATAATGCTTATCAAAATCTGTGTCCAAATCTCGAAAAAAATGGCAAGCATGTAAAAGAAATTAAAACAATAATAGTGCAATGTATATAAAAAACAAACAAAAATGGGTAATACATATATATCACATATCTAAAATTATTTAAGAGATCTATGGCAACATACCTCAATATAGAGTGCACCTGTCATTGTTGACTATATTCATTCTACAAAATTATAAACGCAACACTTTTGTTTTTACCTCCATTTTTCATGAGCTGAACTCAAAGATCTAAGACTTTTTCTATGTACACAAAATGTCTATTTCTCTCAAATATTGTTCACAAATATGTCTAAAGCTGTGTTAGTGAGCACTTCTCCCTTTAACCCCTGTATCACAACTCAACTTTGAGTTATATGTGTCGTCTTGCTCAGAAATGCTGTAGACTTGAGAATGGGAAGTTCTCCTGAAAGCTTGTCATTAAAAAATTCTGTTAGTCCAATAAAAAAGGTATTACAAGATACAAATTGTATCTGTTTTTTACATCTACATCACTGGACTAATATGGCTACAATCTCTCTCTCTCTCTCTCTCTCTCTAAATATATATATATATATATATATATATATATATATATATATATATATATATATATATATATATATATTTATTTATTTTTATTTATTTATTTCAATATTATATTGTACCCAATTGTGACAATACAGTGTTTCTGGGCCCAGGACATACCTGAAAACAAGAGAAATCTCAATGTATCCTTGCTGATAAAATATTTTATACATAAATACATCTACAAAATGTATAACTGAAATATATAAACATCACACTAAAGAGAATGCGATGTGAACTAGTAGTATCAAAATAGAACATGTAATATGAAAATCAATATACATAAAAGTATGAGAGATACAATGGTACTATAAACAGAGATGTGTATCAAATATATAAAGCAATATATGTAAAAAAGATATATCCATTGGAAAATGTATCTTTCAAGCTTCTGTAGTTCAGACAACTTTCTGGATTGCAAGTCCTAACACGACTTAAATTGCAGGTTTTAATACTTGGACAAGCATGTAAATATGGAAGATGTCCCACTGCTACATGCAACTTATGGACGATGAAACCCAAAGGTGCTGTATTACCATAACTGGAACACCGGCTATCATGGAGAAAGAAATAAAATTCTACTACGTAAAGCAAATAAATACAAAAATAAAATAATTAAAAACAACAAAATCAGTAGGAAACTGGAGGGTGTGCAAAATACCACAACATACGTACATATACAGCTGGTAGCTCTTCGGCCTACTCATTATGAGACATCAGATGATCAATCATCTTTGAAAAGCACTTTCTATGGGGTGGTTCACCTATAAATAAATATACCATCCTTACTACTGGAGTGCTGCCTGCATTTATTCATTTAGAAAACTGGAGGGTCACAGGATATCCCCTTTGTAGCTAATCAGTATAAACTGATATTATTTCGAACTTGGTGCACTTCCATTTGCACAATAAATGATGATCAACAGAATATGGTTAGTGCACTCCTATTTACAAATCTTGTAAATTTTGTAAATTGACTTAAATATATATAGCGCTATTGTAATGTACAAGTATGTAACACAATTACTGACTTACAAAATGTAATAAAGCCATTCTTATTTTTGCAAGCCTAATGAGTTGAAAGAATATGGTGGTTATATAACAAGCCACAAAAAAGTTGCAAAGTATGAGTTAAATATCTGTTTGTATATATGAATAAGTAATTTGCAGGTATAAACTAATATCATTTGATCCATAAAGTATACAAATAAAATGGCAATTTCACTGAATGGATAGAAGAAATCTTGGCAAATGTTAAATGTGCAGACATTCAAGTACACCAATGCACTACTTTGCATGTGTGGACCATATAAGTATAAGTTACTGCCTTAAAAATGAATAAAAATAACAAAATGGAGGAGACGGGGAGTGGCCTGCCTGCCATGCCAGACAGATGCATTTTGTCTGAGCTCCAGCACGCAACCTCAAGTGTACCACTATTTTGGCAGATTATACCCCCATCATTGACTCCAGCTGCCCTGCCAGTGATCCTAAACCGATAAGGGAGATTCTGAAGCATGTTCTGAGGTCCTCTGATGTCCATGCTACCGGCGACCTGTGAGCTTGTTTGACGGCCTAGTGGACCCAGAAGAGTGAAGAAGCAGCCGATCTCCTCCCTGGACCAACGCTGCTGATTAATGCCCCCCCCCCTTTGGACCAGTGGGGGTGATCCCGCTCTACTTTCAGGGGGCTTCCATGTTACTCTGAAGGTGCGCAGCATACCTGTAATACAAGCAACAGGCACTCAAACGTACTTAAGATGGCGGGTGCCATGTGCGCCCCCGGCCATTACAGAGGTATCTCGGATGTCTTGCACCATTTGGATTGGTTATTTAAGTCCTTTTGGGCAAGGCTGAAGGCACACCTATGACCCACTATACCAAGGGACCGGACAACTGCTACAAGTCCGCAGACAGCCCTGGATGAAAGGAGAGAGGTTGAATGGTGCACAAAAGGATTTCAAGACTCACAGTGAAGCCAGCAGCACATGCTGGAACTTGGGACCACCAAGGGACCACTTGTTGATCACACAGGACTTACCTGACTACCACAAACTACCACTTGAGTGAGCCATCAGGCCTCCATCTGGGACTCCTGTGGTGGGTTTACATTTGGCCACCGCAAGCAGGGACGTATTTTCCTATAGGCTAACTAGGCTTCAGCCTGGGGCCTCAAGATCAAGAGGGGCCTACATTCAAATTGTTAGCAAAATTAAAATTAAACTATTCTAAAAACAGTGAACACTAAAACACTGAACCGAAAATAATATGCATATGATATGACCAGTGGCGTACTAAGGGGAGGGGATGGAGGCCCCTCTTGATCTTGAGGCCCCAGGCTGAAGCCTAGTTAGCCTATAGGAAAATACGTCCCTGCTTGCGGTGGCCAAATGTAAACCCACCACAGGAGTCCCAGATGGAGGCCTGATGGCTCACTCAAGTGGTAGTTTGTGGTAGTCAGGTAAGTCCTGTGTGACCGCCCCGGGTGCCACTTACTAGGGGGGTGCCCGGGGCAGACGGCAACGCTCTGATTGGGTCTCGCGAGATCCATGGTCTTCAGCTCTGCGAAGCTGCAGACCGGAAATGAGGGCCACCGGACCACCAGGGACCCCACCGGACCTCCAGGGATTTAAGGTAATTTTTTGTAGCTTCTTATACCGTAGTAATTCTTCTAGATTCGATTCACCAGTGGCATGCGTTCCACCGTCGGAACGCAGTGACGTACATCCTGTAACATCTTTGCGAATGGTTAGCGCATGCGTGGTGAGAAATAGAGTTCCAAACACTATATTATAATATAGGTGGTATCTATACAAAAGAGAATGAACACACATTACAGGCGAACTGTCGCCGTAAGAGTATATACAATAGCGATACATAAAAAAAACAAAAACACATTGATGTTGAATAACAATAGCGAAATAGAATAACATGTTTGGAAGGTGCCCAAGTGGTGTGAATGAGAATAAGGGTATATAACCCAAGCTATTAATATACTATAAAAATATGAAAAAAACATATAAAAATATATATAAAATATATAGATTGGAAAAATGAATATAAATAATGAAATATAGTACTAGCAGTAGGTAAATGCATGTGTATAAATGGAGTACACATACATTGCATGAATGCATGCATACTTAATTACAGGAACTAATCACATGACATTGGGGACTATCCATATTAATACATAATGACAGAATATATTGTAACAAAATATACTTTGCCCATATATAAGAGATATAAGAGGAAGAAGAGGCTATAAAGGTCTATTTTAGTATTAAGACCATATTATGAGGTTTTTATTTAGATCAAACCTTGAAGGTCTAGTTCAGCATTGAGACCATATTGTAAAGTCTTTAAACTGTATATCCAAAAGGCCTCTTGTTGAATTAATTCCTGGAGTTTATTACCTCCCCTACAACCTAATATAATACGGTCTATGCAAAAAGCCTGGAAACGGTCCCAATGAAAAAGAGGACATGTGCTACAATGTCTAGGCACACTGTGGTCGAGTTTTCATTTTTTGATATTATTAAAGTGTTCCAATAGTCTAATATGAAGTATTCGGGTGGTGCAGCCCACATATTGGGCTCCACATCCGCATTGTAGTAAATAGACTACAAATGTTGAGGAACACTGAATATGTTTCTTAATTTGGTAAGATCTTTTTGTATGAGTACCTATAAAACCAGTAATTTTTCTTTTTTGGTGTTTACATGTGGAGCAATGTCCACAGCAAAAAAAGCCCTGTATGGGTTTAAGGGATATAGTAGATGTGGGTATATTAAGGTTACGATTGTAACCTTTATCTGTATATCGTTTTTTTAATTGCCTGTGCTTGTTTTAAAAATACTATGTCATCTGTACAATTCCTTCTAAAGCGGATAAGTTGGCTTTTTGGAATATTAGAGAGCCAAGGAGAATGATGGGCACTAGACATGTCTATAGCTGTATTACAATCCGTTGGTTTGAAAAATGTTTTTTGTTTTCAATTTATTTTGATCTACATAGATTGTAAGATCAAGGAAATCTATAGATACAGAGCTGGTATTAAAAGTGAATTTGAGATTGTAGTCATTTCGATTGATACATTCAAAGAAAATATTAAAACTTTCAGTATTGCCTTCCTATATTAGCAATACGTAATCTATGTAGCGCTGCCATAGGACCAAATTGCTCCCCGGATGGACTCCTAGCTTGACATGATGTTGTTCCCAATGGGAGACGTACAGGTTAGCAAAGTTGGGGGCAAATTTGGTGCCCATGGCGACGCCACATTTTTGTAGAAAGTATTGTCCATCGAACCAAAAAAGAAAAAGGAGTGAGTACAAATTACATACATTGCACCAAAAATCAGTTTGAACAGATTGAAGGCATTGATGAAAATTAAGTATATCTTTTATGGCCAAAAATGCCTTTTTGGTGTGGAATATTGGAATATAAGGCCACTATATCTGCAGTAGCTAGAATGTATGTTGGTTTCCATTCAACTGATATTAAATCCTGTAGAATATGTCTGGTATCTCTAATATAGGTATCACTTAACATAAGGCTGAAGGAAAAAATCTACGTACTCAGAAAGATTACAAGATAAAGAATTAATGCCACTTACAATGGGGCGACCAGGAGGTTTTGAAAGATTTTTGTGAATCTTCGGCAAGAAATAAAAGGTCGCTATTTTGCAATTAGGGTTAAAAATGAAATCGAGTTCTATTTTATCGAGAATTTCTTTCTCTAGACCAATATCTAATAACTTGTTAGTTCCTGTATAAACATAGTTGTAGGGTTGTTTTTTAAAACCTCATAGGTATTGGTGTCATTTAAGATATTATATGACTCTTCCATATAGTATAATCTATCCATAATAACAGTTCCTCCTCCCTTATCTGCCTCTTTTATGATTAAATTGTGATTATTGGATAAAGCTTTCAAAACCATTCTCTCTTTCTTGTTAAGGTTGGGTCTGAATCTATTATTAGTTAATTTGTTGAGGTCCGCTTGCACCAATTCACTAAAGATGTCTATATATTTGCTCTTAGCAGACCAAGAGTAAAAATGAGAATTTTGTTTGAACAGAGTATGTACAATATTTGAATGCTGTGTAAAGGTTGAATCGTTTGCTAAAGTTTCTTTAGATGGTGTGATTTCTTGGGAATTGCTAAAAGGCTCTCTAATCTGAAATAATCTTTTAGTAGTTCATTTTTTGAGAAATTTTTGATCATCCAAATATAAATTGAAGGCACTGGGATTAGATGTGGGGGCAAATTTAAGTCCTCTTTTTAGGAGTGACAGTTCGTCTGGTGTAAGATTAACTTGTGATAAATTAAAGATCCCTTCAGTTTTTTTTAATTCTGTATGGAAGATGTGCTGATATTGTTAGGTCTTCCTCTACTTCTGAATGTGGTCTTTTCTTTATCGGGGATTTTAGTGTTTGAAATCTGTTTTGAGTTTGAAGCGTATAAGTTCGTTCTGGTCTTTGGTCTAGCCCCCTGTCTAAAAAAATATCTTGATTATCACAATTAGATTGAATCTCATTGGAAGATGAGGGAGAAGGGCTATGTTTTCTCAATGTAGAATTAGAATACGAATTAGAATTAGAATTGGAATAATGTCCATAATTGGAACTAGAACTGAAATTAGAATTAGAAGCAAGTTGATATTTACGATTAGAAGTTAAATTTGGAAGAATTATGTCTGGCCCTATGGTCAAAACAAGGGCCAGATGAATCTGGGACCCTTGATTTGTTTTTCCTTTGATTAAAATTGTCTTGGTGTTTGGATTGAAACTTCAACTTAGACCAATTTCTTTGATTGCCTTTTTTGTAATCATCTTGGTCTTTTTTATATTTAGTAGATTTGGTAGTCGAAATCTTTTCATCTACAATCTTAATTTTTTTCTTTTAAAATTGTATAATTATTTTCCACTGCCTTTGGTTCTCTAAAATTGGAAATATAATTTTCGAGAGTTTTAATTTCTTCCTAATATAGTAAGGGATTTTTTTTTTTGATAGTTAACCAAGCTAATCATATACTTTTTTGAACATTTATTATAAAATATAAATTGAAGAATATTTTTTTTTTACAAGAAACAAAGAAAAAACACTAACTTTGGCCAGTGGCTACTACAAAAGACTGGAAGTACCCCATTTGGAATACCCCTGGGTTATCTATATTTGAAAATGCTATGCCATGATGGGTTTATTTCACATTCCTAGGCTACCATATGGTCTCAAAAGGCAACATAGACCCAGCAAACCAATCTGGCAAACTGAATTGGGCAAGCCCTATATTGACCCTGTAACTTTCCAAAACACCATAAAACCTGAACATGGGTGGTATTGTTATACTCGGGAGACTTCGCTGAACACAAATATGAGTGTTTAAAACAGTAAAACATATCACAACGATAAAATCACCAGTAAAAGTGCAGTTTTTGTGTAAAAAAAATGCAAAAAACTAATACAAACGCTAACTTTGGCAAGCGTTTGTGACTAAGTGGCTACTGCAATAGACTGAACATACCCTATTTTGAATACCGTGGATTGTCTACTTTTACAAATGGTATGCCATGATGGGGTTAATTTTCATTCCTGGGCTGCTATACGGATCAAAAGCAACATAGGCCCAGCAAACCAATCAGGCAAATTTCAATGTGCAAACATGGAAAAGGGGAAAGTCCTACATTTGACCCTTGTAAGTTTGCAAAAAACCATAAAACCTGTACATTGGGGGCACTGTTGTACTCCGGAGAAGTTGCTGAACACATATTGGGGTGTTCTTTGTCAGTACAAGTACAATGTGAAAGAAAAATAACACAAAAAATTACTACCCAAAAGTTTTACAAAGACTGGTGATAGAATGAGTGCATGGAAAGTGTTAAAATACCACCATTTGAAATACCCTAGGGTGTCTACTTTTAAAAAATATATGTTTTTAGGGGGGTAAATGACATTGGCCGGCTTCAAAAATGTCCCAAATAAGACACGGGTGCATGATGACCAGCTAGGAAAATTCCATGTTAGAAAACTGGA
Organism: Pelobates fuscus; assembly: GCF_036172605.1. Lineage (NCBI taxonomy): Eukaryota > Metazoa > Chordata > Amphibia > Anura > Pelobatidae > Pelobates > Pelobates fuscus. The sequence goes on from NC_086320.1 coordinate 106,570,688, forward strand.
ATGCGCACCCTCCAAATAAGGTCTTTTAGCTCCCAGAGAACCCAGCACACCTAAAAATGGGAGGTATCACTGTACTCGGGAGATGTTGCTGAATACATATTGGGGTGTTCTTTGGCAGTAACCCTTAAAGTTCTCTGTACATGCATTCTTAAATTGCTATGTGTGTCAAGAAAATCACCAATTATTATTTTTAATTTTTTTATTTGGCAATAGATTGGTGGTAAAATGGTTGCATGAAAGGAGTAAAAATACCCCAAGTTCAATACCTTAGGTTGCCTTCTTTTAAAAAATATATGCATGTGAAGGATTATTCAGGGATTCCTGACAGATATCAGTATTACAATGTAACTTGGGTTAATTTTGAAAAAGAAAATGGTTTGGAAATAGCAAAGTGCTACTTGTACTTATAGCCCTATAATTTTCCAAAAAAAGCTAAGAACATGTTAACATTGAGCATTTCTAAACTCAGGACAAAATTTTGAAACTATTTAGCACAGGTGTTTTTGACTGTTGTAGATGCGTAACAGATTTTGGCGGTCAAAGTTCGAAAAAAATATTCATCATATTTTATAATTTTTTATAGTAAATTATATGATATAAATAATGGTATCTTCAGAATGACCATTTAATGGCGAGGAAAACGGTATATGTGACAAACTGCCCTTTGCCCCTGGCTTTTGGAGGAGCCTGATTGCCAGCCTCCTGCCTTATGACTATGGCCCTGGGGTGTATGGCCCTTTAAAAACATTATTTGGGCATGTTGGATTGTAATACACTTTTTCTGCCCCTTTAATGCCATGGGAAAATGTGCCTCTTCCCCTCCCAATTTTTCCTGTTTATTGTTTCTCCAGCAGGGCGTTGTCCCAGGAACACTGCCAGACCAGTTTAAACTGGCTGCTTTGTCCCTCCTCAATCTCTCATCAGCCCTTGCTAAACTTTAAACCCATGGCGATTTTATTCTGTTCATGGAATCTGAGCGCTGTTTGGATATATTGAGCGCTCAGATCCAAGCTATCTGGGGATAGGTTGAATGTTGGGGTTCTGTTTAGTATAATATAATAGGAATTATGTATATTTATGTATTTTTACTGTTGTTGTGAATGGAGATATTCCCTGTACCTGGAGATAATTAAGTTACCCCACCCACTTAAGCCAATTATCTCCAGGATAGATGAGAAAATAGACCGGCTGCACAGCCTAAATCTGTGGAACTGTTTTGGGCAGGAAAGCCATGCTTGCAGTCGGTCAAATAGGACTTCCACCTAACCTTTGAACCACTGGACCAATTTGAATGATTTTGACTTATGTTTGTATACTGCTTATGTTGGTTCAGAATATGTGACTTATGTGAATTGCATGTATGGTTTGGAAGTTATGAATATTGTATAAAACTGTATATTTCCCTGCCTGTGATAATTGAGTTAACCCGTGGTGTTCAGTAATTATATCACAGGCAGAGGAGAGGGTTTGTGTGCCTTGGCTGGGAGTGTCTGACTGTACTGTAATGTTTTGATTGGCTATTGTAACAGCATGTCCTGTGTACCACAAGGTCCACGTGGGTGGTAACCTTGTGAAAAAACCTGCATAAAAGAAAGCCATTTGGTACTCATTAAACAGATCATCTTGTACCTTCATGAAGTTTCGGCTCATGTTTGAGGGATTGGAGAACTACACTCTGGGATTGGAGAACTACACTACACTATGCCACTCGCTATCCAGAGGCAGTAGCGCTGTCTAATGTAGAGGCAGAGACAGTTGCTGATGCCTTGGTTAGGATTTTTACCAGGGTCGGGTTCCCTAAGGAGATTCTCTCTGACCAGGGAACCCAATTTACCGCTGTGCTCACCCAGCAACTGTGGAGGGTATGTGGCATTAAACCGATACTTAGTTCCCCATACCATCCACAGACTAACGGTCTCTGCGAGCGATTTAATGGCACCCTCAAGCAGATGTTGAGGACTTTTTCTGACACTTGCAGAGACTGGGAGCGATTCCTGCCTCATCTGTTGTTTTCTTACAGAGAGGTGCCCCAGGAATCTACTGGGTTCTCCCCCTTTGAGTTGCTGTATGGGAGAAGGGTCCGCGGACCCCTAGATCTCATTAGAGGCCACTGGGAGGGGGAGACAGAGCAAGAAGGGACCCCCATACTACCGTATGTCCTGGAACTCCGGGACTGCATGGAGAAACTGTCTCTGATGGTAAGAGAGAATCTCCAGGTGGCCCAGGGGAGACAGAGGAGATGGTACAATCGGGGTGCCCGGCAGCGGGTCTTCCAGGTGGGGCAGAAAGTGTTAGTGCTCAAACCTGTGAAGGCAAACAAGATGCAAGCATCTTGGCAGGGCCCATATAAAGTGTTAGCTCAGGTGTGTGATACTACCTACCTTATAGCCAGCTGTTCAGATGAAAGGATCCAGCGATCCTTTCATGTGAACATGTTAAAGGAGTATCAGGAGAGACCAGAGAATGTAGCTGCAGTATGTGCCCCGGCTGCAGACGACCCAGAGAACTTACCCCTTCCCGATTTGCTAGAGAGGGACTCCCAGACTGACCTTACTAGCCTTGTACAGCTAGGGGACAGGTTGAGCCCCACAGAGAAGGGACAGGCAAGACAGCTTCTGTGGGAGAAGCAGGCGACGTTCTCCCAAGAAAAAGAGAAAAACCAAAGGTACAAAATAATGTGAACAATACATAGGGTAATATTGTAAAAGACCACTGAGAAATATGGGTGGTGGAGAACTCACAAAAGTAAGATGAATTCAGGCATATCTCCCTCTGTAATTAGGGAACTGGACAGTATAAGAAACCTCCAGCGATGGCTCTCAGTATAGGTTGATGACAAATCTTCTAATGCACTCCAAACAGAGAAAAGACAGTGGATAGTGCAGATTGTATTAAAAAATAACAATTGTATTGCATATATTGCACTTACAGTATATCAGAGTAAAAACAGCATGTCTCCACACTGGGTGGTATTCAAAAGCAGCAACTGGACCGATCAGGATACAGAATCAGGAACAGTAGTAGCAGCACCAAACAATATACAAATAAAAGTTCGGTTTAAAAACAAAATAAACGGTTCCAACGCGTTTCGTCCTTCTCTGGACTTCCTCGGGATGTGTAGTGGTGATAGGGACAGCTAGAATGACAGTAGTAATGATCACATAGAAACATGGAACCAGTTAAGTTCCTATTAATCTACCAAAAAAAATACATTTTCTATATCTTTATATTAATATTTCCATTTTTCCAAACCTCTATTCTTCTCCAGTATACATTTCAATTATCACTGGATGAGCCCCAAACTAATTATAGACAGTATTATGCATTATACTTTATACATAGCTATATACCATCTAAATATGCTCAATGTCCAATAATCCATTTTGTTCATATTTGTAATTCTATATATAAGTTTTTTTGGTAGATTAATAGGAACTTAACTGGTTCCATATATCTGCCGAACACCGCTGCAAGCCGCCGCCTGCCTTCTATTTCGTCGAGGCATACGAACACCGGTCAGTTCGGGAGTTTATATCATTCGTATGGACTTTACCCAGATAGCCGTCCCATGGAGTCATTCGTATACCAAAGGACTGTGAGAGACTTTGACTCCATGGTGATTGGACTAGGTACATCGCTATTCGTTAGAAATATGCACTCAGATCCAGGCTATCTGGGGATACGTTACACGAACCATATGCATTCGGTACTTCTCAAGTTATGTATTTTATTGTATTTTTCCTACTGTATTTTAAAATGGCGATTGTCTCTATCCTGGGAGATAATTAGGTTTCTTCCTAATTATCTCCGGGATAGAGAAGAGGGATTTATGGGTAAGATGGGAAGGGCTTATGTTGAAGCCACTGCGATTGGCTACTGTCCAATATATTGTACAGTCTTCCACAAGGTCCCCTAGGGGAGTGTCCACCTTGTGGAGACCCGCATAAATACCGGGCAGGTAGCCCCCATTAAACACATTCCTGTTTGACCTTCAAGACGGAGCTTGGTCTCATTTGTGGAGGGATTTATTATTGGGACAGTACTTTTCGTTATTTCTAGTGGTGATAGGATTTCGACTGAATTGCTGATCGGGAGTTGCCGTGTTCGTACGCTCCGTTCGGGAGTTTGACGATCGGCTGGATTAAAACTGCATTTCTGGAGAAAGGGGATTATTCACTAAACGGCGGCTTCGTTCCCCTGGCGGTGAGTGTCGTAACACCAAGTATTACGCAAACCAGCCAAATGCTCATCCAGAACTGGCATGCCCTGTGAGGAGAAAGCAGCTGGAAGAACAATGGGATGCTGGCCATAGACAAAGTAAAAAGGACTTTTGCCAGAAGAATCATGAGTAGCGTTATTCCGAGCAAACTCAGCCCAAGGAAGAAGGTCAGCCCAATTGTTCTGATGGTGGGATACGAAACAACGAAGGTACTGCTCCAGAGATTGATTGGCACGTTCAGCAGCTCCATTAGACTGGGGGTGGTAAGCGGAAGAAAATGAGAGAGAAATACCCATTTCCGAACAAAAGGCTTTCCAGAACCTGGAAATAAATTGGCTACCCCTATCGAACACAATAGATACTGGAATGCCATGCAACCGAAACACCTCTCTAGCGAAGATAAATGCCAGTTCCCTAGACGTGGGCAGCTTGCGAAGAGACACAAAGTGAGCCATCTTGGAAAACCGATCTACTATCATTAGGATAACTGTGTTACCATTCAACAATAAAATCCATTGACAGGTTAGACCAAGGTCTCTCGGGAACGGGTAACGAATGCAACAGCCCACAAGGAACTCTACGAGAAGATTTCATACAGGCACAAGTAGTACAAGCACCTATATAGTCGGTGACGTCCTTTCATAAGGAATCCCACCAAAAATACCGAGAAACAGCTGACACCATTTTGGAAATACCAGGATGTCCAGCAGTCTTAGTGTCATGATACAATGACAGAATATCCCGTCTCTCGGGAACATCAACGAACAGTTTATCATTAGGCCTCTCGCTAGGTGCCATGCTTTGTTTCGCTTGTATGGCCTGCAAGAGGGATGAGGAAATAGACAAAATAGTAGTAGCTATTATCCTGTCTGGGGGAATGACAGGAGTAACATCAATCTCCTGTTTGTCAGTAGTTTCGAACTGTCTGGACAGAGCGTCTGCTTTAGTGTTGCGATCACCTGGCCTATAGGTGATAATATAATTGAAATGAGACAAAAACAGTGACCACCTAGCCTGCTAGAAGACAATCTTTTAGCCTCACTAAGGTAGGATAGGTTCTTGTGATCCGTAAATATGAGGATGGGATCCTTAGTTCCTTCTAACAAATGTCTCCATTCTTTAAGTGCTAAAATAATAGCAAGGAGTTCGCGATTACCCACATCATAATTCTTTTCTGCTTTGGACATTTGTTTGGAAAAGAAGCCACAAGGATGCAATGGCTTGTCAGGCGACTCTCTTTGGGATAAGACAGCACCTACCCCGATATCGGAAGCATCAACTTCAAGAATATAGGGCAGTGAGGGGACAGGATGCTGTAAAATAGGTGCAGAGGCGAACATAGTTTTAAGAAATTCAAAAGCCTGAAGTGCCTTGGGAGACCAGACACGAATATTGCCATCCTTTTTTGTCATACAGGTGATAGGCACTACAATAGAGGAAAAACCTTTAATAAAGCGTCTATAGTGGTTAGAGAAACCAAGAAAACGCTGAATGGCTTTCAAACCTTGCGGTAGAGGCCATTCTATGAGAGCAAAAAGCTTTTGGGGATCCATACGAAAACCTTTAGTGGAAATCAAATACCCCAAAAACTGGACTTCGGATTGGTCAAATAGACATTTTTCCAGTTTACAATAAAGACCATTAGCAAGAAGGGTCTTCAGAACTGCTGTAACATGTCTGTGATGAGTGTGTAAATCTGTAGAGTAAATTAATATGTCGTCCAAGTACACAATTACAAATGTGTGAATAAAGTCTCTTAAGACGTCATTAATACATTCTTGAAACACTGCTGGGGCATTGCATAGACCAAATGGCATAACAGTATACTCGTAATGGCCAGATCTAGTGTTAAATGCCGTCTTCCATTCGTGGTCTTTTCTAACACGACGTGAGAAGAGGGAGAGGTGATGACCTGGAACCGAATGGTTTCAAAGTGTAAAACCCCTGTATACATGTGTAACGGTACAGTTTCATGGGTAACAACTGGAGAACTTAATGGTCTGCCATCTATGGCCTCAACGGCCAAGGGTATCTCCTTCTCTCTGATGGGAATGTTGTTTTTCTTAACAAAACCAGACTCTATGAAATTATCAGCTGCCCCAGAGTCAACCAGAGCTTGTATGTGCTCAGCTATGCAACTCTCTCCCATATGCAAAGAAACAGGGAGAAGCAAACGGTTAGGAGGCAATTTAGGAGACTTAGATATCACACCCAATGCCAGTCCCATATAGGGTCTTAGGTGTGAGAGTTTTCCGGAAGCACGGGACATTCTTTATCATATGGTCTCTCCTACCACAGTATAGGCAGAGTCCATCCCTTCTCCTATGCAATTTTTCAGTATCAGAGAGTTTGGAAACCCCTAATTGCATGGGTTCCTCCTCAGATACTTTAACACTCTCAGGTTTATCAACTCTGGGGTTAATAGGTGTAACCAAACGTCTATTCCTGTTTTTAGTATAGAGCCTGTCACGAATCCTATTATCTATATCAGTGAGGTAGTCAATAAGGTCCTCTAATGCAATAGGAAGCTCCCTAGCTGCTACCTCATCCACTATAGTGTCAGATAAACCTGAATGCAGTAGTTAACCCATTGTTGGTCCAATCTACCTGTGAAGCAAGGGAACGAAACTGAATGGCGTAGTCTGCAACAGACCTAGAACCCTGTTTAATTCTCATTAATGTTCTGGCGACATTCTTTGACCTTTTAGTTGTGTCAAAAGTTCTACGAAAAGCTGTAAGGAAACTATTGAAATTATGTATCATAGGTCCATTAGCCTCCCAGATAGGATTTGCCCACTAAAGTGCTTTATCGGTAAGTTGGTGCATAAGGAACCCTACTTTAGACCTATATGTGGGAAAGGAACATGGATATATTTCAAAGTGGAATTCTATTTGATTAATGAATCCTCTGCAAGTCTTAGCTTCCCCTCCATACCTAGGAGGGGGTGTTAAATGGGCCGAAGCATTAGGCAAAGTAGATACGTTAGGAAGAAGAGGAGCAGGAGGATCTGGTACGGTTACTGAAATAGTTCTAGATAAGAGCGTTTGGAGAGCCTGGGCTATCTGATCCATACGGTGATCCTGCTCTACAAATATAGCCTCATGAGAAGCTAAATCTGCGGGGTCCATGGCCCTATCGTAATGTAACGAAAATATACCCCAACACGCAGGATTCAACTCAACAGAAGACAACACAGAGGGGAGATACGTCTACCGGACCTTAGAATGGCCGGGCTTGATGTATATGAGAGGAGTACAGAGTCAGGAGCGATCTGAGGTCAAGGGCACAAAGAGACAGCGTAAACGAAGACTAGCCGGGGTCTGGTACACAGTAAACAGCAAGCCGGCAAACAGAACAGATAAGGATAAAGAGATAATGTAGTCAGAAACAAAGCCAAGGTCAAGTACGAAGGAACACAACTGAACACAACAAACGCTAAAGGGAACTGAAACAGAAACCACGATAGGGCAAGGAACTAAGGGAAAAAGGTGAGTATATATACCTAAACATCTATTTTGATTAACCCCTGTCATATCCACGCCCCCAAAAGGTAATTGTATGGGGAGTGTGGCATGACAGGGACCAATGGGAGGCCTTTGCCAATTTAGGCTCCCACTGTCCCTTTAAGAGCGCGCCCGATACCCGCGGCCCGCTCTTAGAGTCAGGCGGGACACGTGACCGCTTCTCGCGGTCACTGCCCGCCTTCCTGTCACAGACGGTGGATGAGCCACGCGCGGCTCGTGCAGCAGCAGGACCGCGCACGGCTTGAACAGAGGACCCCGGCTGGCCCCTGGAAAGGGTAAGTACCGCTACAGTTTGCCTGCCAGTCATGCCCCCCTAGAATGGCAGTGGATTCCCATTCTGCCATAAAAAGGTTGGCATAACTGGGGGCAAACCTGGTCCCCATAGCCGTTCCTTGTTTTTGTAGATAAAAAGAATCTAAAAACCAAAAATAGTTATTATTTAGAATTATTTTTATGCCCTGAATTATAAAATCGATTTGTTGATCTGTAATTTTATTTTCAGCCCTTAAAATGTTCTCAACTGCTGAGCACCCTTTATCATGAGGAATGATTGTGTACAAAGATTGCACATCGCATGTAACTAAAAAATATGTGTTTTTCCAAATAAAATTGTTTAAAAACCAAAGTAGGGTCATTGAGTCTTTCAAGTACGATTTCATACACTTCACTGAGGGCTGTAAAAGAATATCTAAATTTTCAGATAAATTAGATAAAATGGAATTAATCCCTGACACAATGGGCCTACCGGGAGGGTTTGTGGCATTTTTGTGAATTTTGGGTAAAAAATAAATAACAGGAATTTTAGGGTGAGAAACATTTAAAAATTTGAATTCTTGTTTACTTAAAATATTTTGATCGCGACCACTGATTAAAAAAGAAGTTAAAACCTGTTGGATTTTTGAGGTAGGATCTTGTGTTAATTTTTCGTAAACATTAGTGTCACTAAGTTGTCTCATAGCCTCCTCCAACATACATGTCTTTAGATAATATTACTCCCCCTTTGTCAGCTGGTTTAATGACAATGTTTTCGTCTCTTTGCAATAGAATTTTCTCTAAATCTTTTGTAACTAACTTCTCAAAGACTTCTAAAGGGCCTGATTTAAAACTAGAAGGAAAAAATGTAGAGTTTTTCTTTAAAGAGGTTTAGATTATTCTGGGGTATCCTGGTGGTGAGGTAGCCAAAGGCTGTGAGGTAGATATGTCTGTGTTTCTAGGAGCAAATTTAAGCTCTTTCCTTAAGACTGATATTTGTGTGGATGTGAGGGCCTTTTGGGATAGGTTGAAGATGCCAAGTTCTTTCTCATTTATAGGAATTATTGTCGTTCTAGCCTTTCTCTTTTGGGCTGTTCTACCACTTCTCCTTTCTCTAAACTTAAACTTGTTTTCTTGTTTTCATAGGGTGTGGTGTTTGTATGTGTGCATTGGTTTGTGTGCAAAGTTCTAAAAAATAGTCATCATTATCTGTTTCAGAATCTACAGATAGCAATTGGTATCTGTTATTGTGAACATAATTAACAGGTGATTTAGTGCCTTCAAAGTGTCTATGTGCATATCTCGGTATTTAAATCTTAGGTATTGCTACTCTCTCATTTTGATACATCCCAGGAGAATAAGGTGCATTGCTAGTGTAATTAGAGAAATTTTGTGTTATTGGAAGTGAGTTCCGATATTGTTGAGATGGATGTAAGTGCCTAGCTGAGGCTTGGTAGCTTTGATTATTTTGAATGGTATGTGATCGATTGGAATAGTGACTAGTGATGAGGTGAAAGGTTTTTTTTCTCCCAAGAGGATTGGGTGGGTATTGTAAATTTATATATATATATATATATATATATATATATATATCTCCTTTATGATTTTTCTGTAAATATGTTAATCTATATCCCTTTAACATAGTGTTTTTATGTTTTGTACAATTAAGTAATCATTTTAGCCCAATATAGAAGTGGGCTCTCTATTTTTATTGTTTTTATACATGTGTTTTAAATATATATTACATGTTGTCTCCTATATATTATTTAGGTACATACATTCTTTAAGTACACATATTATTGTATATAGATATATGTTCACTAAATAATCCATTGTTTTAATGTGCTCTTCTCTATGTAAATACCTATTCTACATGTATAATTTATTAATATGTCTTATGCTTAATATTTAATAATTTTGGCTGTCTCTTTTGGTATGCCCCTTCTGGGTTTTGAACTTGTGTTCCTGTGTGAGGCTGGTGCGTTTATGCTGTCTGCTTGCTTATGCAGTCAGACAGCATGAAAGCATGTTTAGCCTTATTCGTCACTCCCCTTTGAGGAAGTGACGATTTCCTCTATGTAGCCCATCATATTGTAAGGTCTATTTTTAATATGTATTATGTTAATGAGATTATGATGATGTCATTATGGTGGCAAAATTCAAATTTCAAGAGTACCAATGCACCCTATATAAACTCATGTATGTCTGGTTATGTTCTTTTTATTATTATCTACTTGAAGAAGCATGTTTAGATGAAACGCACCTAGATATTGTTTTTACTATATTTTAATAATGGAATTCTTTTGGCACAAAATTTTTTGATTGCCATATTCCTTTTTTATTACTCTTATTTTATTTTATAAGTTTTTACCTGGCTACATTGATATTTACCGCTTATTAAAGAAGCACAAAGAATCCATAGGTGGGGATTGTACCACCCATACGCTTACATCGAGCAGTATAGCCTGCTCTACATATTGTGAGTACATTTCATATATTTTATATCTCTTTATTCATAAAGACACAGTGAGCACTATATTTTACTCTTTCTGGATCGCACCAATATTGGACTACTGAATCGTCTTATACACCTGCCAACCAGCACCACTTCACATATCCTTGAGTGGGGATCATTCCACTTCACGCATTCAGTACCAGAGATGGATTTTAGCTCTGGAGATTGTGATTAGTACTGATTACCACTATTTTATTATTTCATTCTGTCTACATACTGTACCATTGGAGTCCTGTTTCTGTGTTTTCTTTCCTCATATGCTTCACTGAATTTCAAGTACATACCCGTGAAGACCGATTCCATTTTATAGTATTTCAAGAGTCCTTCCTATGAGCATGGATTGCATCATTTGGACTATTATTATTTTTATCATTCTTTTTAAAGCGCACCCTTTTCTGTTTTGTGTTATTTTGTATTATATATAACTCAAAGACCTGACAGCTGAGTTAACGGCTATACAGGCAGGGTACAGCACTGCTATCCACCTTTGAACGACAATGCCTGGAACTACCAATTCAAAAAGAACAGATTTCCACACTTTACATCTACCTAACGACTCACATCTCACAGATCTCTCTAACATACATAGCAGCTTGGGAAAGAGACCTGGGCCCTCCAGAGGCCCCCAGTGATTGATCCAAGATGAGGGGGTGCAATTGGCTTACTGACCATATGTGTCACTCACAAGGAACAAGCATACAAAATGCATTTCAGGTGGAACCTTATACTTTGTAGGTTGCATAAGATGGGGCGGACACCTTTACAATAGACCCTTGGTCTATGTTACTCTCAAGACAGGATGACTCCCTTACCAAAAAATTAAATCAATGGCTGTATGGAAAGCAATTGGCGAACTATTGGCAGACAGGAAAACACCACGCATAGACACAGTGAAACACATAATTAGAGAAGCATTAGACATGGATAGACTGACAGCACAACTACACGACACCCTGAAAATATTTCACTAAATTTGGGAACGCTGGATTTAGTGTGGCGTTTGAACAGACATACTGCCTATATAGCTAAACGCAAACCTATTGACCAGTTTTCAATACGAATAACTGTTTAAACATAGGAAGAAAACTACTTATACAACACTTTTTTTTAATAATCTCATGTGTTTTTTTCCCTTCTCTCTCTCTCTTACTCTCTCAACACCTCCTTCCTGATATGTGTGTGGGGGGAGGTCTGGGGAGGGGATCCTGGTGGTCTACCCATCCCCGTGAATTTGTTTACTTCGCTCTCCCCCTTTCTTCCTCTCTCAATTTTTCTCTCTCTCTACTCAATTAACTTCTGAGTACACACTTTCTGTATGTATATAGTTATGATTAATACCCCTCCTCCTATTTATTACCTACCTCACTGCACCCACAAGGCATCTTGAAACATGTACTCAGCACCAGCCACACAGTGGTGGGAGAACACGGTAGCTTCACCCCCCCTCATCATCACCCTCCTCACCACCCTCAGCATCACCCCCTCAATATCACCCCCCTCACCACCCTCAGCATCACCCCCATCACCACCCTCAGCATCACCACCCTCACCACCCTCAGCATCACCCCCTCACCATCACCCCCCTCACCATCCTCAGCATCACCCCCCCACTATCACCCCCTCACCACCCTCAGCATCAGCCCCCCTCACTATCACCCCCTCTCACACCCTCAGCATCACCCCCTCCCTCAGCATCACCCCCCTCACTATCAACCCCCTCACCACCCTCTGCATCACCCCCTCACTATCACCCCCATCACCACCCTCAGCATCACCCCCTCACTATCACCCCCTCTCAAACCCTCAGCATTACCCCCCTCCCTCAGCATCACCCCACCTCACAATCACACCCCTCACCACCCTCAGCATCACCCCCTCGCTATCACCCCCCTCACCACCCTCAGCACCACCACCCCTCACTATCACACCCTCAGCATCACCCCCCTCAGCATCACCCCCCTCACTATCACACCCTCAGCATCACCCCCCAGCATCAACCCCCTCACTATCATCCCCCTCACCACCCTCAGCATCACCCCCCTCACTATCACACCCTCAGCATCACCCCCTCACTATCACCCCCTCAGCATCAACCCCCCTAACCACCCTCAGCATCACCCCCTCACTATCACCCCCTCACAACTCTCAGCAACACCCCCCTCACCATCACCCCCCTCTCCACCCTCAGCATCACCCCCCCTACTATCAAACCCTCAGCATCACCGCCCTGACCATCACGACCCTCACTATCACCCCCCTCACCACCCTCAGCATCACCCCATTCACTATCATACCCTGAGCATCACCCCCTCACTATCACCACCATCACCACCCTCAGCATCACCCCCCACTATCACACCCTCAGCATCACCCCCTTCACCATCACCACCCTCAGCATCACCCCCCTCCCCACCCTCAGCATCACCCCCTCACTACTACCCCCCTCACCACCCTCAGCATCACCCCCTCACACTATCATCACCCTCAGCATCACCCCTCCTCAGCATCCCCCCTCACTATCACCCCCTCCTCACCACCCTCAGCATCCCCCCACTATCACCCCCTCACACACCCTCAGCATTACCCCCTCCCTCAGCATCACCCCCCTTCAGCATCACCCCCTCACCACCCTCAGCATCACCCCCCTTAATATCACCCCCCTCACCACCCTCAGCATCACCCCCCCCATCACCACCCTCAGCATCACCACCCTCACCACCCTCAGCATTACCCCCTCACTATTACCACCCTCAATATCACCCCCTCACTATCACCCCCTCACCATCACCCCACCACCACCCTCAGCATCACCCCCCACTATCACCCCCTCACCACCCTCAGCATCACCCCCTCCCTCAGCATCATCCCCCTCACCACCCTCAGCATCACCCCCCTCACTATCACACCCTCAGCATCACCCCCTCACTATCACCCCCCTCAGCATCAACCCCCCTAACCACCCTCAGCATCACCCCCTCACTATCACCCCCCTCACCACCCTCAGCATCACCCCCCTCAGCATCACCCCCCTCACCATCACCACCCTCACTATCACCCCCTCACCACCCTCAGCATCACCCCCCCACTATCACACCCTCAGCATCACCCCCTCACCATCACCACCCTCAGCATCACCCCCTCTCACTTTCATCACCCTCAGCATCACCCCTCCTCAGCATCCCCCCTCACTATCACCCCCCCACCACCCTCAGCATCCTCCCCCCACTATCACCCCCTCGCACACCCTCAGCATTACCCCCCCTCCCTCAGCATTACCCCCCCTCAGCATCACCCCCTCACCACCCTCAGCACCACCCCCCTCAATATCACCCCCCCATCACCCCCCTCAGCATAACCACCCTCACCACCCTCAGCATCACCCCCCTCACCACCCTCACCACCCTCAGCATTACCCCCCTCACTATTACCACCCTCACTATCACCCCTCACTATCACCCCCCTCACCATCACCCCCCACCACCCTCAGCATCACCCCCCACTATCACCCCCTCACCACCCTCAGCATCAGCCCCCCTCACTATCACCCCCTCTCCCACCCTCAGCATCACCCCCTCCCTCAGCATCATCCCCCCTCACTATCAACCCCCTCACCACCCTCTGCATCACCCCCTCACTATCACCCCCATCACCACCCTCAGCATCACCCCCCTCACTATCACCCCTCTCACACCCTCAGCATTACCCCCTCCCTCAGCATCACCCCCCTCACTATCAAACCACCCTCAGCATCACCCCCCTCACTATCACCTCCCCTCACCACCCTCAGCATCACCCCTCACTATTACTCCCTCACCACCCTCAGCATCACCCCCTCACTATCACCCCCTTTCACACCCTCAGCATTACCCCCCTCCCTCAGCATCACCCCCTCACTATCACCCCCTCACCACCCTCAGCATAACCCCCCCATCACCCTCAGCATTACCCCCCTCACCATCACCCCCTTCCTCAGCATCACACCCTCACTATCACCCCCCCTGACCACCCTCAGCATTACCCCCCTCCTTCAGCATCACCACCCTCAGCATTACCCCCCTCACCGTCACTCCCATCCTCAGCATCACCCACCTCACCACCCACAGCATTACCCCCATCACCCCCTCCCTCAGCAGCATTACCCCCTCCGTCACCATCACCCCCTCCCTCAGCATTACGCCCTCTCACCATCACTCCCCCTCTCAGCATGACCCCCCCACCATCACCCCCACTCACCATCACCCGCCTGTCCCACTCACCATCACCCGCCTTTCCCACTCACCATCACCCGCCTCTCCCTCTCACCATCACCCCCCTCTTCAAGCAGCTACCCCATACACGTAGGGTACCAGACAAAAACGCAAACATGCTCACAGAGACATACATTCACACACACACACACACACAAGGATACTCTCTGTCAGACACACTCTCAGGCACATACATAGGTAAACTGTGCATCAATGTGTATATGTGACAGTGTGCATGTATTGAAACTCTATTTTTTTCACTTTTTTGTTAGTGGGGCCTCATGTTTGAGTTTCGCCTAAGGCCTCATAAAGTCTAGAGCCGCCTCTGCAGAAGGAGCCTCAGAAGAAAAAGAAGACTGTGTCAAATGAAGGAGAAGAAAATGAGATTGGAGCACTTCATTCTGGACACCACATCTTAAGGCTTTGGTACCTGGGCCTGGCAGGGAAACTTTGGACCTTCTCATCTCCCTAGGTAAAAAAAAAATATCAGTGTTAATGTGTTCATTTTAATTTACTGAGTGTCAGGAAACACAGAGGTCCGCTGGGTAGTGGTGCCGCTGATTGGCTAGAGGGCCAGCTGCCACTCTAAGCCAATCAGTTGCTCCCCATTCATGAAAACATAAAACATTTTTATGAATCGGGAACTAGCGATTGGCTTAGAGCGTCAGCTGACCACTCTAGCCAATCAGCGGCACCCATGCCTGACGTCAGTTTGCACTTCCTGACACTCCGTTTAAAAAGCTGAATACCACTGAGCGACCTGGAGATCTGGAGCTGGAGGAAGCCTTTGGGGGTAAACCATTTGAGAGTGGTTTTTCATAGCATTTTCATTTAGTTGAAGTTGTTATGGTGACCAGTATGTTCCTTTCATTTGATTAAAGGAACACTATAGTGTCAGGAATACAAACATGTATTCCTGACACCATAGTTGTAAAAAAGCTATTCACCCTGGCTTTATGTGAAAATGACTATGCTCCTTCCCTTTCATGACACTGTCAAAAAGGGGCCAAGCATGGATGTCATTACAATTATGCCCCCCCCTGGAAAAATTCCTGCGGATGCCCATGCTAAGGGGTATAAACAATGTGCAGCGACTTCGAAGTCAAGTCTCTCCCTCGCTTCACCTAGGGAGACAGACAATCTTTTCTAATGCATGACCAGAAATCACCCCTCCTTCTCTCAAGCTGGAACAACGGAGATAATCCTAAGCACATCACATAACTGTGACTCTCAGTAGCATTGAGATCATGCGCTTAATATTGCAGTTACACCTTTCTCCCCGTAAACCTGAACGTTTGATACGCTGTTGTGACTGTTATTCGATTGTTCTATTATGCTATTATATATTATTCATTGTTATTATATGCAAAACAACCAAATAAATAATTTTTAAAAAAGAAGAGAAAAAGGAAAAAGAAAAATGAATAGTTATTGTGAAAAGTACTTAATTCGAAATCAGCATTTAAACCTCTAGGTATCAAAAAATTAAATGTAAATTTTATTCACAGCACTTCTCGTACACCAAATCTCCTATTATATCCTTACTCCTCTAAGTTATTATGTAATTTCTCTATACCAAAGAACTCCATACCCTTAGGGTAACTATTGTGATATTGTTGATAGTGTATTTGTTAACATCAATGTCAGTATCTTGTATTAACTAGAAGCCGCACATCATTCCAGTGAACTCTGTGGCATGTATAAAGCCATTTTGATCTCTGTGGCTCCCATCACTCAACAAATGGAACGCGAAAGTGTCCAATGGAACGCACTTCCGGTTTCGTTTATTTTGTTGTTGTTTTTTTTACCAGCTGATCTGTGGGTGATGATTCATTTGAAGATGTGCAGGTGATCCAGTGCAAGAAGGGAACCAGTAGAACCATGGATTAGAAACAACGCCCTCTGAACCACCAATTAACCCTATTTAATGGGACTCTGGGGAACGAAATTGTTAGACTGCTATTTCTGTACTAGCATTTGTAACTGCTTTGATTTTATGGTCTCTGAGGAAGTTCCAAGTGTGGGACGAAACGCGTAAGACCACAACTACTGCTGTTTTATAATTTTATTTGATTTATAATAAAAGCCGCTATTTTATACTACGATCCGGAATCCTGATTTCCTGCGATTCTGCGGACATCGGATGGAGATTTTCAGCCCCCCAATCACATCGGGGGAGGAACCCTTAAGCGCATTATATGTCTATATCTTGTGAGTGCACCTTTGTACAGCGTATATAACCTGTTAAAATTGTATTGCACTATGTTCTATTTATGTTTTTTTTTGTTTTGTTTTTTGCAGCCATATCCCATTTGTGTTTTGCTTGTATCTTGGTTTAAAAGATCACTACCTGGGAAGTGATCCATGCGAGGCTGCTAACCTGATTTATCTGATAAGTATATTACATACTTATTTCACACTATTCACACGTGATTGTGTTGACAGTATTGTTTTAGTCACATACACAGAGTCAGACACCACAAACAGTTACAGTCTCACACACACAGGCAGACAGCCACACACACACACAGTTACTTTCACACATAAAGTTACAATCACACAAACAGTTAAAACCACAAATACACAATTACAGTCACACATACAGTTACAGTCACACACAGTTACCTCTGTTCATTATGGGCTGGAACTTGGAAGGGAGGAGGGGAGGCAGTGCAGCTCCTCGAGTCTGGATGCTGGGGAAGCAGGGACTCCTTCCGGCTCCCCCCTTCCTGTGCAGCAGTCACCTGGCATATCTTCTTGGTGCTTTAACCCCACCCCCGCCATCTTTTAGCCAGGCCTCCGCCGCACGGTAAGCCCCCCCGCCGCAATGTTTTTGTTTTTTTAATAATGCCTGGTGAAGAATAATGAAATCCTCCCCAGGGTAGCCGACCTGTGTGAGCTCAACCCTACGGCCGGCCCTTGAAACAGCGCCGCCACTTGGGGGGGCACTGCATGATGTAGGGGGGGAACCATGGCCCCCACTGGCCACCCCTAGCGACGCCACTGTTCACAGCCGTATCTAGGGCCATGAAGAGTTGGGTAAGAGATCTGGATTCAGATGTAGATTGAGGTGTGATAATATCTAGTCTCAGAGATTCTATATGGGATATTTAGGTAGCTGCTGAATTCTTCGCAGAAGCAGCCCTGGATATTAAAAGGATATTTTCCTGTACCATAGCTCTCAGTAGCTGCAAGAAGAGCCTTATGGTTGCATTACTGGGGTGTTGATGCCTCCTCCAAGGTTAGCCTATATTTGAGGGTGAATTACTATTTGGAAAAACACTTGAAAAATCCATCAAGAAGGCAGCAGAAGGCCGTCAGGTATTTCTTCCACAGGATAAGAGGACAAAAAAAAAACGATTAAAGGTCAGACAAGCAACCCCCCCAGGGATCACTAGTTTTGTGATACATGGATACCGACCAAGTAGAGAGTTCAACAGAAGTAATCCATGGCGTGGTGGTCAATCATCTTTACCACATTCAAACAGAGCTAGAAATCAGTAGTTTCGTTCAGGAAGCAAGAGTTTCTGACTATCCACCGGAAGTAGGAGCCCGACCTAGTCTCTATTCCAGAGCACGTGGACACAAAACATCCAAGATACCTGGCTTACTTCTATAATTCAAAGTGGGTACAAACTGGTATTCCTCCAAAGACCAAGGGGAAATCTCTCATACCAACATATATTCCAAGAGACAAACTCAAGACTATAGCACTATGCAGGAATATGTGGGGAATCTTCTGATTCAGAATGTTATCACTCGGGAACCAAGGGAAGAACACCTCTAAGGTCATTATTCTGAACTATTTGCAGTGTGGAAAACCAAAGACAAATGGAGGCCCATTCTGGACCTAAGTAAGATCAACAGAAGGCTACAAGTCAGATCCTTCAGGTTGGAGTCCATCAAATCCATCTGGCTAGCAATCCGAATAAATGTTTTTCTAGTGTCCATTCCAATAGCCAAAGAACATCATTGGTTTCTCAGATTAGCAATAAGGTCACTTTCAATTCCAGGCTCAACCCTTTGGCCTAAGTACAGCACCAAGGACCTTTTCAAATGTCCTAGTCGTACTCATAGCAAGAATGAGGATACAGGGTATTGCTTTGTTCCACTACTTGGACAACCTACTGTTAGTAGCTCCAGACATCCAGAGTGCGAGACTTTAAAGAGATATTGTACTGACAGAACTCAGACAATTCGGCTGGCTGAAAAACTTACAGAAAAGCAGCCTCACCCCATTCCAAAGAATGACTTTTCTAGGAGCAGACTTCGATACCATACTAAACTCTGTTTCCTTATCACAGGAAATGATACAGAGGATATTGAATTTTCTCCACGAAGAGATACGACAGAGCATAATCTCAGCAAGAACATATATGCAGCTGCTGGGCAATCTAACATCCGCCATCAGCCAGCTAAGATGGGCCCAATGGCACCTCAGAATTCCTCAGAGGGCATTTTTGAGTCAATTTGACAGTTGGAGGAAGAGTTGGAACCAACCTCTGCGTGTCTCTAATTTAATAATACTACACTTGACTTGGTGGCTTCAAAGGGAAAACATGACAAGAGGATACCAATTGGCAGAGCCAGATTGGATAATTCTGACAATGGATTCCAGTGCTCAGGAATGGGGGGCATGTGGCAGACCAACAGTATATTGCTATCACGGATTCCCTTTCCCAATATGAAATAGCTCTATCCAATAGTGAAGGTGAACATGATTAGTCAAGAATAAATGCGGAGAGTAAATCTGTTTATTGCAGGCAAGCACTCTCAATTTATACATACAGTAAACTCCTTCCTGTACCTGAGAGATAATTGAGTCAAGAAACTTACAACTCAACTATCAGACATGTGCCATTTGTTTAGTTCTGAATGTAAATTCTGACACATTTTGGCAATTTGGACATTCAGATGCTTCCAAATGTCCGAATTGCAGAATTGCAGTATTTCGGAAGTGCCAAACTGAATTGCCGGAGTGCCGAATTGCTGAATTACTGAGTTTCGGAAGTACCAAAGTGCTTTTGATTTCTGAAAAGTAGGGAAAATTACGTGAATGATGACAGGAATCTAGACCAATAAGCTAATTCCTGGCACTGCGAGCCCTATAGATGTGTAAGTGGTTGTGGTGGTTAGGGGTAGGGTTAGGGAGCCCTACAGATGTATAAGTTGTTGTGGTAGCAAGAGAGGGATGCTTATGAAAGTCTGAATTGCCAAAGTCCCGAAGTGCCAAAGTCCCGAATCGAAGTGCCAAAGTGCCGAATTGCCGAAGTGGCAATTTTTTTTTACTTACCCAAATTTCTTAACCAAATTTTTTGCCTATGCACATCCGTATCAATTATCTCCCAGTAACAGAAAAATCTGAAAAAAAATTCGACAGCCCAAAAGTACCCTTAAAATACATGAAAACCCCTCGAAAGTCACATGCCTGGATAGCAGTGATCTGAGTGCCTAACATATCCAAAAAGCAGATTGGTTTGGTGGTTTGGAATTGCCATCGAGGTAAAGTTTTGACCGGCCAGCCGGCTGGCCGGCCACTTGGTAGAAGCCCAAAATAGTTCCAGAGAAATCATGGCAACAGCTTGTCTCAGTTCAAGGATTTTTATATGAAAACCACACAAAATATCAGAATGCTTTCAAGTGTCGAATGCTCTCCCCAGTTGGTAGTTTATATCTCCCATACACCGTTCGTATAGGTGGTCAGGAACTTGAACGGACAGCAGTTCCATCTTAACCGGTGTTTGCGGGAGTGCCTAGCCAAAATAAGTTCCAGGCACTCGATGACCAGGTACCGCTGCCTGCGTTCAGGAGACAAAATGGGCACCATCCATTCGGTTGCACAAATTCGGTTGCACGAATTGGGGAGCATTTTATTAATAGTTTCCGTTGTGGTTTCACACTGGATACTTGGTATTCCACATTCTAATGAGGTGTTGGGGTGGTCCTCGTTCGGGAACCGAACTAAGTAAATTTGAATGAGCAAACAAACCGAAAACAAAAACAAATATTACCGATCCAAGTGATGGGGCATTCCTTCTCAGGGCACATTGCCAAGACCTTGTTACACAGGGTCTTTGGAACGAACAGGAAGCTCTACTTCAAAGAACTATTCTGGAGCTTTGGGCCATTTACAAAGTGCTGCTTCAATTCAGAAAGATCCCCTCACACACACATACATGCATTGCGCCCCTCTCACACACACACACACACACACACACACCATTGCACCTATCACCTACTGCAGTCCCTATCCTGGCAGACCCCAGGTAAGTTGTCAAACTGTTCTTATATGAAAACTGTTCTTATATGAAAACTACTAAGGTTCAGAATCGTGGCAGCGTCAGGTGCCTGGGGTGTGTCACATGTGGGCATATGATTCCTGCTAAGTCTTTTAACCACCCACACTCCAACAAACAATATCAGATCAAGTCTACCATAACTTGCAAGACACCATATGTGGTGTACAAATTGGTATGTACTTGTGGCTTGTATAATGTGGCTAAAACGGAGATCCCTCTATGTGAGAGAATCAGAGGGCACCATTTAAGTATCAGGTTGGCCTATAGGGATGGATCAGACGACAAACAAGTTGCCAAACACTTCTTGGAACTTCGTCACCCTTTATCAAATTTGCGGGGATTGATCATGTCCACTCCCATCCTCAGGCCAGGTGGGCAGAACACACTGCATGGCCACATTACTGCAGTCCTCAAGCCTCGCAGCCTGAATGCTCCGGTCGCACGGCCTGAGTCAATATCACTCGCCTTCGGTCCCGCGAGCAGCTCTCTCTGCTGATTCGCGGCCCCCACCTGCATCCCCTATAAATAAAATATTTGCCATGGCATCATGACCTTAAAGGGACCACCTCATCTAGGCATGCCAATGCTTTTTGGGGAGATGACATGGACCAATACAATTTTTTTAGCCTATTTAAGGCTTGTTTTAGCCTTCATTCATTGCCCTATCATGGTTTCTGATTATATCCTCGCTTTGTGCTCTTAGTGATTCCCTTGTAATTTTCTGTGCTTGACCTCGGCTTTGTATTGTGCTTGTGACTTCTGGTATGCTGATCCGGCTTATTATTGACCTTGTGATTTCTGGTATCCTGACCCGGCTTCGTATTTGTCTTCATGATTTTCTGTAATCCTGACTTTGATTTATCTTGGCCTTGTTTGTTGCTGTATTAATATGTTAAGTCCAGCCATTCTAAGGCTTGGTAATATGTCTTTTGGATACACGTTTTGTGGGTTTCCACTTTCCTGCTGGGATAAGACTCCTGCGACATGGACCCTGCAGGAATGGGAGCTCCATAGAATCCTTGCGAGGCTACGTTTGAGGAAATGGACCATAAAATGGACCAATTCGCTCAGGGCTTCCAGATCTTGCTAGCCAGAAAAGCACACCTTTCTCCTAAAAAAAAATTGAACCTATGCCTCCCCAGCCTGTGCCTGTGGTGACTGAAGCATCTGGTCAGAACAGTAACCTGACACCACTTCCTAGATATGGTGGCGATCTGAAGACCTGTCGAGAGTTTATAAACCAGATAGAGTTTTATTTTGAAATGTCTCCCAGGTCTTTTCCCACTAAAACGTTCAAGGTCAGTTTCTTTATGCACCAACTGATTGACAAGGCCTTGGAATGGACTAATCCTTTATAGGAGTCAAACAAGGACTTGGTTTATGATTACAAGTTCTTTATAAAAGCCTTCCATAAAGGGTTTGATCCACCTGGCAGAGAGAGGAGTGCAGCTAAACAGATCCATAGTGGATTATGCTATTAGTTTCCGCACTCTTGCCTCTGAGGTGGATTGGACCAATAGTGGTTAGGTTTCTGCATTCATGGAAGGGGTTAATGATAATATCCTGGATGAGGTGGCAGCCAGAGATTTTCCAGACCTTCTAGAAGACCTTATCAATTATCTAAACGACATCAATAATCAGCTAAGGGAAAAAGCCCAACAGGACTTATGTTAGACCCATAGGGCCTTGGTTCCTGATGTTACTTCATCTACAAATATTGAGCCCATGTAACTTGGAGTGACCAAATTGTCTGAGACTGAGGAATAGTATAGGAGAAAATAGGGGCTCTGCCTATATTGTGGCAAGAAGGGCATCTTAGAATGACTTGTCTGGTGTGTCCTAAAAACTGTCCCATCTCAGGGGACCGGCCTTGTGTGTGACATCAGAATCCATTTTACTTCCTCATCAAAGATTACTTCTCCCCATCACCTTAACGTGGGGTGAGAAGTCTATAGATGTTTTAGCGCTTATAGATTCTGAAGCAGCTGATAATTTTATAGACAGGGGTTTTGTCAGGACCCACTTAACACATCTAAGAAAGAAGAAGACATACTTGGCCGTTGAGGCCATAGATGGTAGACCTTTATAATCACTCGAGACAGAACAGTTGACTATGCATTCTGGTCTATTACACACAGAGAACTTAATTATCCTTGTTATGTCTGCATAACCCCACTATTGACTGGAGACAGGGAGAAATCATGTCATGGAGTGATACGTGTCAGGAGAAATGCATAAAAAAAGGTTACACCTGTTTATAGCATTAATGTTCCTACTGTTCCACCACTGTCTTCAGACATACTCTCCTATTACATATACTTTAAGGTGGTGTTTGATAATAGGGAGGCAGACAGATTATCACCTCATAGGCCTTATGATTGTGCCATCGATCTTCTATCTGGTCCTATACCTAGAGGAGGGGTTTACCCTTTGTCTTTCCAGGAGAGTACTATCAAGGAGGAGTATATTAGAGATTCTTTAGTGATGGGTTTTATACAAAGATCTTACCCTCCGGCTGGGGCTGGTTTCTTTTTTGTATCCAAAAAATGGGAGACCTATGCCCCTTCATAGACTATAGAGGGTTGAATAAGATCACGATAAAAAAATGTGTATCCTATTCTCATTATCAAGGAACTTTTTGACAGGTTAAAATGGGCCTCTGTCTTTACCAAGCTGGATCTGAGGGATGCATACAACTTGGTACGCATAAAAGAGGGGCATGAGTGGAAAACTGCCTTTAACACCAGAATGCATATGCAGTATTTAATTCTCTGGCATATGTAATTCTCTGGCGGTTTTCCCAGATTTTATCAATAAAGTCCCCAGACACTTTATAAATTCAATTGTGATAGTGTACGTCGAAGGGAAGTTGTTTCCTGAGCGCGCAGCCCAGGATCTGCCAGTCCCATTCCACTTTCGGAGTCCAGAGGAACTCAGCCGGAACGGTCCAGGATTTGGACTGGCAAGTTTATAAGTTGGAGCCACTGATATAGAGCCAGAACAGATGGACACTTTTTTCTAAATGTACAAAGACTACAAGGACTCTCTCACAATTCATGAGATTGAATTCAATTACGTGGTTGGATAGTTTCCTGTGTCAAGTAGACTTGTTTTTTTCTGTAATTTTCTTTATTCAGGCTTTTGCGGTATTATCCTGTGTGAATTGTATCTGGATGAATAGGACTTCCGATTACTTGAATCTGTTTTCGTTATACAATTTGGTTTACTATATTCTTGTCTTACAGGAATGTTGACAGGAACTTTGCACTTTAACATAGGTTATGCACTTTCACCCTTACGGTACATAGGTATATATATGTGTGTTTATTCATATGTTCAGCTATATTAATTTGCAGACTTGACAAATAGTGGCAATATCATGTGAATAAATTAAACATTTTCTCTTTACTATGTATTTTCTTGAGTGCGGTATCATTTGGCTATTTTTTGTATATTTATTGTTGTGGTCCTTGGAGGGTGACCCAGATATCGGCACCGAGTATTTGAGTGAGTGCAGGCATAACGTGTAGTTATTGATATATGACAAGTATGCCCAATGCACTTTTCCAGAAGTACTAGGGAGAGGACACTGATTGGTAATATCATTGTGTCCTCCTGGAAAGGATGTTGTAAAAATATGAAAGAAGAAGTAGGTGACTGTGAAAAAAATATATATTTATCTACAGTTGTCTCAAAATTTTAAATAAAATTTATTATTTATTAATCTTTCTGATTGTATTAAGCACATTATAGTGCCTGTTCATTTTCTAATTTTATCACAACAGGTGGCTTCATATTTTCACAAATCTATTTATTGAATATCTGCAGCAGCACAGATCCTAACAGAATGACCAATCAGAAAACATATCAACATTACACAGAAGGCCCTGTCACACTAGGCTCCTCCTCTTTCTTTGCTTCTCCAGCCAAAGCACAGGTCAGAGTATTTTGTCCCGATGATTTTACTCTATTATACTTAATTCGCTTTTTTTTTTAATTTCCTATATACTATCTACTAATCCTTATGCCCCCTACTATTGTCAAACTTGATATCATCTCTTTTCTGACCACTTTTTCCAGCTGAGGCCTACTCTCCCCTTCTTTTTCGGGAGCCAGGGTCTGTCCTACCTCCCTAGACCCTCGCGCGTCACTGCCAGGATTACGCTTCCTTTTTACTTTCTTCTACCTCTTGGGGCTCTCTGTGGTGAGGTGTAGGAGTGGTGGAGCCTGGAATGGCAGAGTGATATTTAGACCATCACCGTATTTCGTAGTAGAGTGGGATACCAGCCTCTGGGGATGGGGAGCCAATTGCACGGACGCCAGGAGGACCCTGGTCAGAGGAGGAGACTGGGCTTTATATAAATTTTCTGGAACTGATAGCCGGATCATTTGCTGTACGCAGTCTGGCCAAAGTCCTTTCAGATTGTTGCATCCTGCTCCGCATGTACAATATCTCGGCAGTTTGATACATCAACCAGCTGGGTAGAGCCGGGTCCCGTTTCTTAACAGAAGTGATGAAGGACATTTACAAATTCTGCCTCTCATGCAACATCACATTGCAAGCGTAGTATCTCACAGAGATCACCAACCTGACAGCAGACTGGTTCTCTCGTCACTGGCCACTCGACGACTCAATTTTCCACACCCTGCTGGACCTCAGGGGTCCAGGACAAACTCCTGAGGTACTTCAGTTGGCTCCCGGACCCGGAATGAAAAGCGGTGGATGCATTTTTACTAACTTGACCAGTCGACTTCCCCATATTTTGTCTTCCTAGATAGGCGAATTAAGTAGCCTTATAAGATGAGTGTATTTTTATGTCTGCACCAAAATTTAATTTGTAGCATGTATGAATATTAGTCACTACACCAGCACCATTCATATAGAATGCATTTTTCGAGAGTGCCCCCAATACTTTCTTCTTTGCTATGCACATTTCTCTACAAGGCATACTGGTGGGTTAGTACCCTATGGTTTGTCGCCTTTTGAGGGGGATTAAGTTGTTCAGACCACCAATTCCCAAGTATCCTTGTCTATGGGACATCGATATGGTTGTGCGCGTCCTTCGGGACTGGCTGGACAATTCAGGATTGTCCCTACGGCAGCTTTCAGCTAAACACACATTCGTGCGTTCGATGTAGATTGGTGTACCTTCTCGTTGCAGAGTGTCTCCTTTTCGGTCTCACATCGTACAAAGTCGGATGCCACTTTGTTTTGTTACCGTTTTTTCCAGTGCACTATGAGTACGCTCTTACGGTTCATCAAGACTACCGCGCCGTTATGGGCCTAGTCTTCAGGCCAACTGTTAGTGTCTTATATTAGACCCCATAAACCGGTCTTTCTACGATACTGGCTAAATGGATTTGCTGGATTCTGTCTCTGGCCAGTATAGTTTCAAGCTTTGGGGCCCATTCGGTACGCGGGCTGCAGCATCAAGAGCGTTTTTGCCGAGCGCATCGTTGGCAGATATCATGCGATGCGCGGACTGGTCATGGGAATCTAATTTCTGCATGTTTTACTTTAGACAGTCCTCTCATACTTTTTTTTTACTTTTCTTGATTCACAGCGTTAAAACTGCAAATATGAAACCTCCTGTCATGTGATAAAATTGTAGATTATGCTAAAAGGAGTGTACCTATAATCTTAATTATAGTAATGGCAGAAGGCAAATATTTTCTGCCCTTCTTCTGGTTTCCCACCCTTGGTATTTTCTACTTACTCTTATCTTTTGCTATTTTATGATTGTTACTAACCTTTATACAGTAATGTGTTTTTCATGTCCTATAACATTGTTATGATGTTTAGATCAGGCTAGTGTGCTATAAAATGACTTATTTTGAGTTGTTGCATTAATTTAATATAAGTGATAGACAGTTGTTAGATGATGGACAATATATCATTTCAGATGCCTTTCACCTATTTCTGTTTCTTTTCAGTGTGATCTACCCATTATACCTCGCTTAACTGGTTTCTATGGTCACTTGGATGTTCCCACAACCGTAGTCTGGATTACAAAGGTTACTTCATGGATTTCTGTTGGATTGTTTGCCGTTTGTGCTTTGTGACTTTAATTTTGGTTCGCTACGAAGAGGAGAAGCCTGGTGTGACAGGGCCTTTTGTGTAATGTTGAAATGTTTCTGATCGGTCATTCTGTTATGATCTGTGCTGCTGGAGGTTTTCAGTAAAGAGAGTTATGCAAATATTCAACTCCTGTCATTAATAAAATTAAGATTATAGGTACATTCTGTTAGCATAATCTACAAAAAAATGTCAAGGGGTTTTAAACACACTGTGTACCCCCAACATGCAATTCTTTCAAAGGTTTAGCAGCAAGGACTTTGGTGTTTGCAGTTATAACTAAAAATGTACACCTGTTTCATTTTCATGGTGCAGTGCAAAATCTGCTCTTACCCTGTGAAAATCGCTTAGAAGTGTAATGCTCAGTATTCCACTTGCAAGCTGTCACAGTAAATATCACTAATCTTCTAGGCAACGTTCGAGTATAACTTATTTTTTTGATGCACATTTTTTTACAATGTTTACTAAATCTACCAGTGGAAAAAAACTAAATATGTTATATCTATAGATATACACATGCCATACATTTAAAGTCAAAAATGTTTTTTGTCATCATTTGAAGTAAAATGTGTTTTTCTCAACAGGAAAGTGACATTTGGGGGTGAATTGGAATATGGGCATGATTTGTATTTATTACAATATTTGCAGAATAAAATATTAACTGAAAAATAAAATGTAGTATGTATTTCAAAAGAATTTTAAGTAAAGCATCCCGTTTATTCTATGTGATGCTTTTTTTTCTCATACAACATTTACTTTAGAGCTTACGATGGTACACCAATAAATGTTACTGTTTTAATGACCATGAGGGACGACCACGATTTTTCATATCTTTATTTTTTTCATTTTGCTTTTATTGGAAATTATAAAACTTGGGATGTGTCTAGCGTACTTTGTAGAAACATAATTAGTTAATAATCCAACATCAATATTTTTTTTTTATATCCCATGGCGAGTTCCAAATTTAGAATGCAATAATGGCAACCGAGAAAATATAAAACAAGCATTCATTTCAAAATTTATAAGTACCCAGGGCCAGATTTCCCATTACGTAATGGTGATAAGAGCCTTGTGTACCTTATATTACGGGTGTGCCAAGCTACTAACAGCTATGTCTAAACGTTAAGATGTAAACCATTTCATAGAGCATTTCTCTCAGGTGGTTTAATTTAGGTCCACAGTAGTAATATCAGAAACTGTGTATTACACAGAGTTAAAATCAAGTTATGTTCCTTCACAATGTAGGTCTGACCAAGCTTGTTTTTATTGATCTGTAAACAACAACATTTCCCCCCCCCCCCCCCAAAAAAAATAAAAAAAAATCTTAGAAACATTGTTTGGCACATTTGCAAACATTTATAATTTGAATTTAATTTCAGCCTAAATTATTTAAATTAAGCAATTCAGAAGCATGCTGACGTCCAAATTCTTTATAAAATGAAACGAACCAAAAATTAACAAATTGAGAACAAATTGAGACAAATTGATTCCTTTTGTTTTCATAAGGATAGAAAATTAGGGGCGTATCTATTTATCTACTAAGCAACTGAAACAGCAACATTAAGAAAATGGCTTTTTTTACTTATTTTTTTCTTTTTCAGCTGTGTAGTAGATAGCTCCCTAATTTGTATCCTTACATGGATATTTAACAATATGTCCCAAATCAGGGACATATTTATTAAGCAAGTGAAAGAGCAAACTTAAGAAAAATGATTTTTTTTCTCCTGCTGTTTAGTAGATATCTCCCTAATTTGTTATTCTTACCATAAATAGGGGTACCAAATTAGGGACTTGTTTACTAAGCAACTGAAAGAGGCTTTTCTTAAAATGACACTATAGTCACCAGAACAGTTACAGCTGAATGTATTTTTTCTATTGAGTATAGTCAGTCCTTGTAGGCTTTTTGCAGAGAAAATGCAATGCAATTACATTACTGCCTAGGGACACCTCCAGCGGCCCCTTTTCAGATGGCTAATACAGGTGCTTCTTGGGGCAGTTCTGCACAATGTGCAGCACTGACATCCAGTGTCTCCACCCTCTGCATAGAGACACTGAACTTTCCTCATTCAATACATATCTATGAGGAGATGCTGATTGACCAGGGCGGCGTATGGCTCTGCCATGGTCTGTCTCCCTAGCTGAGATCATTAGAATAGACAATCTCAGCCAATCCAATGCGTTATTATGGGCAAGCATTGCGATTGGCTGAGATCATCACTTCTGATGATGTCAAGCAAGGTGGCAGATCAGGTGCAGAGCCAGCACCAGCAGACTGGAATAAAAAAGGTAAGATTACTATATTTAAGGGGGCAAGCGGGGCCAGGGGGAGTAGATAGTAATTTTAACACTATTGGGTCAGGAATATATGTTCAGTTCATGTTTAATTTTTGTCTACATTTTTTGTTTACATAGCTTCCAAATTTAAATAAGGGAGATATCTACTAAAACCAACAGCTCACTAATCTGGCACCCTTATGTGGAATTGCCATATTTAAGGGTACCAAATTAGGGAGCTGTTTAGTAGAAAGCTCCCTAATTTGGTAGCTTTAAATGCGATTATCATAGTTAAGGATACTAAATTAAGGTGTTTAGTAGATAGCTCCTTAATTTGGTACCCTTATGTGGGGTTACCATTTTTAAGGATTCCAAATTATGAAACTACCTAGTACACAAAACAGCTCCCTAATTTAGTACCCTTATGTCGGATTACCATGTTTATCTAAAGAGCACTCATTTTACAACATGACAGGAAGCTTCATATTTTACATAAACTCTCTTTAGTAACTCCACAGCAGCAAAGAAAATCAACAAACAAAAAAAAAACACATAGATAAGAACCAATCAAACTGTAGTAAGTAGTATAACATCAATAGTGACCTAAGTTCCTCATGTTTATTTGCTGCTCTGTCAGCAGACAGATCAGAGTTTTTTTGTCTCTTTTCCTTATTGTATTCTGAACATTGCCTTTGATGCATATTTATATTAATCCTTTATCCTATGTTCTTAACATTTATTATTTCTACTGCTGTACTTTTTTTCCAAGCTCTTTTGAGTTTTTCGGCCCCCTTCTACTGTGGGGCTC
Organism: Pelobates fuscus; assembly: GCF_036172605.1. NCBI lineage: Eukaryota > Metazoa > Chordata > Amphibia > Anura > Pelobatidae > Pelobates > Pelobates fuscus. The sequence goes on from NC_086320.1 coordinate 106,600,903, forward strand.
TCTGGGTTATTCCCCCTCCTACCCTCTTCCTGTTTGGGTCGCGCAGTTTTTGGGTCTTTTCCGGCAGTTTTCTCGGTCTCCCTCTGGGTTCCTGTGATGGGCCTGTTCTGCTCACAGCCCTTCCCTGCTACGCTGCACCTGTAGCGCTCAGCACCAGCCGGACCACTCCTTGCGGTTCTCGTGCTGGTTGACTTCTTTGATGCCAGCACTGTTCGGGAATGGGCTCATGACATCCGTGAATAGGCACAGAAATGTTTCTGTTTTATCGGAAACACAACGTGGCCCTCTTCTCTCAGAGGCGCAACGCAGCACTCCCCTGTATTGACGGAAAGTTGGTTTACTTGGGCACCAAGGTACTTAGACCCCAGACAGAGGGCAAATTTTTGGGTGATGACCAGGTTGCATGAGTGGAGGCAAGTCCCCGAGTGTGGAGCTTTACCAAAAATGTCATACAGTTTGCATCGGTCAGGAGTAGCCAGTGTAGGTGGCCATGAGGCTGTGGGACCCAGTGGCTTCAGATATTTTGTGTATTAGGCCCGAAGTCGTCAGTTAGCAGGGCAGCTGGTGATTGTATCTGGGTGAACACAGCAAGTCACCAGTGGGGACAGGGATAACTCCCGCCGGCCCGGGGGGGGGGGGGTGAGGAAGGGGTAGACAGGTCTCAACTGCCGTGGGCTCCAAGTCAAGGCAGAGGATCGACCGCCTCCCTGTCCCTAACTGAACCTGCAGGCCTCAGGAAGGTCTAGCATTTGTCATGTTGCCAGTGACTGGCTAATAAGTTCCAACAGTTCAGTAAGGTGATTATTATCTGATGTATCTTTCTCTGATGTATCTTTCCCTCAACATCCTCTACACTCTAGATCAGCGCTTCCCAATACGTGTTCCACGGAAGCCTGGGGTTCCCATGGCGATTTGCCCATCAGGTAGGCTAAGCATTTAGGGGCCACACAATGGATATCGCTCAACAGGGGTCCGGTCGAGGAGACGCGCTCATTTAAAACCGCGACTGAACCCCTGTAGTATTGGATGCTGGGAGGAAGTGACAGCACTTCCTCCTAGACACAGCGCGCTGCCTGGAAGGGGAGAGGGTACATCAACTTCAGCCAGCAGCACTGAAGATCCTCCTGCAGAAAAAAGGAAAAGTGAACAGCAAATTTAAATGTGTGTGTATGTACCTGTGTCATTGTGTATGTACCTGTGGATGTGTGCGCCAGTGTGTAACACAAAGGTAAGGAAGGGCTGTGGCACAATAAATGAGTAGAGGATAGATACGTTTACATATATATAATTTGAAAAGTCTTGTTAGGGGTACTCTGGATCGAGTGAGGTCCTGTTAGAACCCAGAGGAGGTAGTCTTTATACTTCTCCAATATCTGTATATGACATATTGCTATACAAATTAAACACACAATATTCCATTACTACACACACTCAGATCAGATGCAGTATATCAACACTGACACACTGACAAAAACACACAGTTTTCACACTGACACAGACTCAAAAAGCAGTATACAAACACACTGATACACATACACAATCATACATGCACAGTCATACATAGTACTCATAGTGCAGGCTCATCCATAGGGGCAGCACACCACCATTTTTTGTTGTAATAAAATATTAATTAACTAAGCTATATGATTTTATTTATTGGGGTTTCCATTATGGGAGAGTAATAGGAGTGTGACACACAATTACCAGGAGTTCCTTACGGAATTCAAACTTACGTTTGAACCTTTAGGCAGAGAGGATGACGCCTCTATTGCCCTGATGCACATCAGACAAGGGAACCAGTCTATCTCGGAATATGCCATAGAATTTCGTACCCTAACTTCTGAGGTAGACTGGACTAGTAGTGGGTTAATCTCTGCATTTAAAAAGGGATTATCTGAAACTATGTTAGATGAGATTGTTGCCAAAGACTTACCCAAAAAGCTTAATGAATTTATCACTTTTGTCATGCAGATTGATAATAGATTAAGAACCAGAGAAGCTACTAGAAACAAGACCAGACGCATGAGTATGCATTTAGCACCCCGTTTCTCCAGACCTATTTTCCCTGAAATTCCTGTACAGTCCGAACCCGAACTCATGCAGTTGGGGTACACTAGACTGTCGGAAACAGAAAGACAATATAGGAGAAAAGAAGGCCTTTGTCTATACAGCAGTAGGAAGGGACATATGAGAAACAATTGTCCCATACGTCCGGAAAACTACCGCACCTAAGCACCTTAAGGGGACAGGTCTTAGGTGTAATGGAAACGTCCTCTGAATAAAAGAATAAAAATAGGTTTCTCCTTGACATTTCTATCGCCGTTGACAAAAAGAACTTTTCATGCAAAGCCCTGATGGATTCAGGTGCTGCTGGAAACTTCATTGACGTTCAATTTGTCAAAGGTAATACTATACCTATCAAAGAGAGACTATCACCCCTAGCTGTTGAAGCTATTGATGGGAGACCACTCTCACAACCATTGATAATGCACCCATTAATATTTCCATTGGTGCATTACATAAGGAAGAGATTACATTTCAGGTAATTGCATCTCCTTCTTGTCCTATTATATTAGGATTCCCATGGCTTAGCAAGCATAACCCTCATATTGACTGGGCTAATGGGGAAATATTAGAATGGGGTAAGGATTGTAATGAAAGGTGCATATTGCATGTCACCAAAAGAGTGGGCACTATTGAATTACCCACTAGTACACCTCAAAATCCCGAGATCCCTTTACAATACCAAGACATTAAAGAAGTATTCAGCAAGACTCAGTCTAATACTCTACCTCCTCACAGACCATATGACTGTATCATTAACTTACTACCAGGTGCTATGCCACCTAAGGGAGCAGTCTATGCTCTGTCACCTCAGGAGAGTAGTGTAATGGAGGAATATATTAAAGATTAATTGAATAAAGGCTATATACGAAAATTATCCTCGCCTGCTGGGGCAGGATTCTTTTTTGTATCTAAAAAGGATGGTGAGTTGCGCCCATGGATCGATTACAGGGCATTGAACAAAATCACCATTAAGAACGCCTACCCAGGGCCGGTGCAAGGATTTTTGCCGCCCTAGGCAAAAGTAAAGTTTGCCGCCCCCCCCCCCCTCCATGTGACATCACAATGCCCCACCCATATGATCTGCCATGTTAACTAACACCAGTGCTGCAGTGCTGCCGTGTTTACATTAAAAGGCCTGCAGGGACAGGCTATAGACACCAGAACCACTACATTAATCTGCAGTGGTTCTGGGGGCTATAGTGTTTCTTTAATGTGAGGTAAATTAGAGATTAGTGCCACGAATAATATACTAGATTGCCTACTTCCAACCAGATGAGGATGATGATGGGCTCTAGCTGCAGTCTGGCTCCCCTGGTCTGGTGTAGAACAGGCTCTCTGGAGGCTGTTTGTAACTGTAGTCACAAAACTCAATGTTCTGGGAGAACGGGAAGCAGCTCCATTTTTTGGGGGCCCTTTACACAGCTCAAGGTCTGGGTCCCAGGGTCCCAGGGTCCACCTTCATGTTCACCAATGAGTTTGTTCACAGGGGGTGGAGTGTGTAGGGGATGTCCTGATATGTGTGTAAGGAATGCATTGTGTGAATCTGTGTTTGTATGTGTAAGGGCTGCAAGGTGTGTTTCTGTGTATGTACGGGATGCAGTGTGTGCGTCTGTAAGGGGTGCATTGAGAGTGTGTAAGGGGTGCATTGAGTGTGTGTAAGGAATGCATTGTGTGTTTCTGTGTGTGTAAGGGTGTAGCGTTACTTACCTTATCCAGGGGCCGGCCGCGGTCCTCTCTTCAAGCCGACGGCTGCAACAAGAAGGCGGGCAGTGACCGCGAGAAGCGGTCACTTGTCCCGCCTGAATCTAAGAGCGCGCCGAAACAGTGGGAGCCTAAATTGGAAAAAGGCTCCCATTGGCCCCTGTCATGCCACACTCCCCATACACTTACCTTTAGGGGGTGTGGATATGACAGGAGCCAATCAAATTAATTTAGAAGGTACTTATACTCACCTTTTTCCCTTAGTCCTTGCCCTATCGTGGTTTCTGTTGCAGTTCCCTTTAGCGCTTGTTGTGTTCAGTTGTGTTCCTTCGTATTGACCTTGGCTTTGTTTCTGACTACGTTATCTCTTTATCCTTATCTGTTCTGTTTGCCGGCTTGCTGTTTACTGTGTACCAGACCCCGGCTAGTCCTAGTTTACGCTGTCTCTTTGTGCCCTTGACCTCGGATCGTTCCTGACTCTGTCTCCTCTCATATACGTCGAGTCCTGCCATTCTAAGGTCCGGTTGACGTATCTCTCCTCTGTGTTGTCTTTTGTCAAGTTGAATCCTGCGAGTTGGGGTATATTTTCGTTACAAAGGGTTGCATTGCTTGTGTGTGTGTGTCTGTGTGTGTAATGCATTGTGTGTGTAATGCATTGTGTGTTTTTCTGTGTGCAAGGGGTGCATTGTCTTTGTGTGTAAGGGGTGCATTGTGTGTGATTGTGTGTGTGTGTGTGTGATGGATGTCAATCTCTCCCCCTTCCCTTGTCACTCTCTTCTCCCCCCTCTCCCTCCCTTGTTACTCTCTTCTCCCCCCTCCCTTGTCACTCTCTTCTCCCCTCCCCACTCTCATTCCCCCTCCCTCCCCTGTCACTCTCACCCCCTGTCAATTTCTTTCTCTCCTCCGTCAATTCCCCTCCCTGCCAATTTCCTTCTCTCCCCCCTCCCTGTCAATTTCTTTCTCCCCCTTGTCAATTTCTTCCCCCTTCCCTGTCAATTTCTTTCTCCCCCCCTTCCTATCAATTTCTTCCCCCCTGTCAATTTCTTCCCCCCCTGTCAATTTCTCCCCCGCCCCGTCAATTTCTTCCCCCCACCTGTCAATTTCTTCCTTCTCCCAACTCCCCTACCTCTGTTGTAGCGTGGCCGAGCCCTGTATGGTCCGCGGGTACAGAGAGCTTTTGTTTCCTGTACCCGGCCAGTGTGCACTTCCTGGTAGTCCGGCCGGGTACAGGAGACAGATGCCCGCGAACCATACAGAGCTCGGCCACGCTACAGTGAGGGAGTGACAGGAGGGAGCGCAGAGCACTGAGCGCTGAGCGCTTCCCCTCCTGTCAGCCCCTCTCCTCATGCTGCGCCCGGGCGGTGCGCCCTTATGGACGCACCAGCCCGGGAAAAGCTGCAGCCGCCTGAGGCTCTCTACAGAGCGCTCGGGCGGCTGCAGCATGAGGGAGGCCTGCGCACCTGGCGGCGCCCCTTCCCAAGGGGCGCCCTAGGCGGCTGCCTAGTCCACCTAACAGGTAGCGCCGGCCCTGCGCCTACCCCATTCCTCTTATTGCTGAATTATTTGACAGACTCCAGGGCGCTAAAGTGTTTATTAAGCTTGACCTTAGAAGCGCTTACAATTTAGTGAGAATCAAGGAAAACCACGAGTGGAAGACTGCATTTAATACCAGAAGTGGACACTATGAATAGCTAGTGATGCCATTCGGGTTGTGCAATGCTCCAGAGGTTTTCCAAGATTTCATTAACGATGTACTCAGGGATTACATTTACTCGTTTGTCTTTGTCTATCTGGATGATATCCTTATTTATTCTCCTGACCTCCAGTCTCACCACGATCACGTTAACCAAGTTCTGCAAACCTTGTTAAAAAACAACTTTATTGTAAATTGGAAAAATTTATCTTTGACCTTTCTGAAGTACAGTTTTTAGGATATAATATTTCTACCTCGGGGTTTCAGATGGATCCTAAAAAACTAGAGTCTGTTCTCCAGTGGCCTTTACCCACTGGGTTGAAAGCCATTCAAAGGTTCATTGGTTTCGCCAATTATTACAGAAGATTTATAAAGGGATTTTCTTCAGTAATAGCCCCCATCACCAACATGACACCCAAGGGGACTAGTAGTACGATATGGTCTAAGGAGGTCATTAAAGCCTTTGAAACTCTCAAACAGCGGTTTGCCTCCGCCGACATATTGATACATCCTGACACCAGTAAGCCTTTCATACTGGAGGTTGATGCTTCAGAGACAGGGGTAGGGGCAGTTCTCTCCCAGAGGGAGAGCCAGGAAACTCCGTTACATCCTTGTGGTTACTTTTCTAGAACGTTGTCTCCTGCTGAGCGCAATTACGATATTGGCAATAGAGAATTGTTGGCCATTATTCTAGCTCTCAAGGAGTGGCGACATCTTCTAGAGGGTTCCAAGGACCCCCTTTTGATCATTACTGATCCCAAAAACCTTGCTTACATAGGAGATGCTAAGCGATTATCTTCTAGACAAGTTAGGTGGTCTCTATTTCTTTCTCGCTTTAATGTTCTTATCACCTACAGACCTGGTTTTAAAAATGTCAAGGCCGACGCCTTGTCCAGGCAGTTTGATACTGAGGCTATACTAGAGCAAGAAACGTCCCATATCATTCCCCCGGAATGTATCATTGAGTCCACTGTCCTTTCATTGTCCTCTCCACTGCTTGGCTCCATCATGGAGGCTCAGTCTCAGGCGCCCTGCGGTAAACCTCAGGACAAACTGTTCGTTCTATTGGGGGAAAGGGTTAATATCATAAAGGTGTTTCACGACAATGTGTCTGCTGGTCACCCAGGTATTAATAAATCCACTTTTGCTATCATGAGGTCATTCTGGTGGGATTCCCTCAGGAAGGATGTTAAGGAATATGTGCAGGCTTGTTCTGTTTGTGCGGTTTCTAAAGTGCCTCATAAACTCCCTTGTGGCTTGTTACAACCTCTTCCTATTCCTGAGGTCCCATGGTCCCACTTGTCCATGGACTTCATTGTTGAACTTCCTAGTTCTAACGGTTTTACCACCATTCTCATGGTTGTGGACAGTTTTTCTAAAATGGCTCATTTTATTCCTCTTAAGAAATTGCTGTCATCTCAAGACCTGGTACTAATCTTTATATGAGAAATTGTCCATCTGCATGCCATTCCTCACAATATAGTATCTGACAGAGGTTCTGTGTTTGTGTCTCGGTTTTGGAGGGCCTTCAATAAACAATTAGGGATTGAATTGTCTTTTTCATCCTCTTACCACCCCCAGACCAATGGTACAGCTAAGAGGGCTAACCAGTCCTTGGAATTATATTTGCGTTGTTTTGTTAATAGCACTCAAGACAATTGGTCCAAATTACTACCATGGGCCGAGTTTGCTAGGAACAATGCTGACCATGACTCCTCTGGGCATAGTCCATTTTTTGTTAATAATCCTACTGTCCTACCGGCTGTTTTTTATGATATGGCTATTCCTGCTCTGGATCACAGTCTGGCTTCAGGGCTGGACTGGAAACTAAAAGCAGCCCTGGAAAAAAATTCTATACCAGCCCAATACTACGTTGCGCCAGCATAGTGTGCAGATGTAGAGGTGGAAAAGATAAAGTAAAATGGAAACCTATTATTCCAATGTGAAACAAAGCGTTCATAGGGCTTCAAAATAATAAAAAAAAATTGATTAAATGTATTTTAAGCAAATATGTTTCAGTCCAACTAACTTGACATATTAAGGAAAGTTTGGCAATGGGACTAAAATGGTGAAATGGTTGCACAACTGTGATGTTATCTTGTTTATTTTGAAGTCCTATGAGTGTGTTATTCACTTTGAATATGTTATTGTGCTAGAATGTGCACCTAGCAACAAGACTGGGCCAATATGCACTCATTACATATGCTATGTATTAGCGACATTTCTGTGCATATTGTGTGTGTGTGTGTATTTATAAAATAACTAATAAACGGAGCACTCCTTAGGAAATTTTGCAATCATATATTGCGTGAATATATGATTCACTCAATACGATTGAAAAATTACCTAAGGAGCGCTCTGTTTATTATTTATTTTATTTCGGCACTGGAAGCACCCAGGTATCATCTAAGCATATATTTTTTTTTTTTTTCATTGATGGTGAGTGCCAGAGGTTGGAGTATATATAAATATATATGTATTACTGTCAGAATTACATCTGTTACAACTTCTATCTGTACATTGTGCTAGCAGGAATGCTAGCAAAATGTATATATTGAAAGCTTTCTCTCCCCTCTCCTCTGGAAAAGCCCAGCAATGATCCAGAAGCATGGGGCAAGCAGGGAGACCTCACCCGGATCTTTTCAATGACATGTTTAAAATTACCGTGGCTGAGCGTGATAGCTCTGCCGTGGTATTTAAATAAATTTAAAGGGCTATGTGACGCAGTCACTTTGTGCGTGACTAATTGTGACAGAGGGAACCCAGTGCCTATTTCTTAATGCTGCAGCTAGGAGGCATAGTCAAAAATACAGTGGATGAGAGAAATTTCTCAGCGATGGTATTTCAAAGGCTTTAAAGGGCTATGTGCAGCGCTCAGTTTAAGTGCTGCACATAGCTCATCTGTCAGTCTGGAGCCACTAACTGTGAACCCAGCTGATCCAGGACATTCTCAGGTATTGAAAGAGACCTGGGATTTCCTGGTACCATCAAGGATTTAATCTGCATTATGGTCTATGCCGTTACAGAGTGTTAAAGACCTGTACTGTATGATGGCATAGACTGTCACGTGGTGGTTAAGGGGTTAATCTAGGTGAAATATGTTTTTAGGGTACTGCCATATAGCAGAATAGCAAAAATAATTGTAAAATACAACAGATATATGACAAATAAATTGGGGCCCTAAATTCTTCTGTCCTGAGTGTACTTGTGTTAGTGTCTAAGTATGCAAATGTTTCTGTGTGTGTTTGAGTGTGCCTGTTTTGTGTGATGAAAAATATTAAAAACCATGTTACTCACTGTTGTTTATTTTCTGACTGTGCTTCAAATTCCTCCTTCTTCTGCCCCACCTCTAGTACTTCTTTTTTTCTTCTTCCTTGCCTGCTGCACCTGCAAACCTCTACCTCTGGTCTCTCTTAGGCATGAAACTGAGCTCAGGGCCTCAAAGGAGTGATGACAGCCTCCACGGTCACTTTGGTGGCCATTTGAACTTTTGGCCACTGTGTGGACACTGGGCTTTAATGCAGGGGCTGTCTCTGCTTGATGGTCCTGGTCTGAAGCTCCTGTGGCCTGGAGGGGTTGTGGCCCTGGGAGAACTGCACTGAAAGCAATGTGTGTTCTCCGGCTCTATAATGCTCCTTCAAAGGTCCCACAATTCCCAGCACAGCCACATCATAGAGTAACTCTGCATGGAGGCGCTGGACTTTCCCCATGGAGATGTGTTGAGTCAATGCATCTCTTTGAGGAGAGGCTGAATAGCCAGTGCGGCATTTGACTCTGCCCGCGCCTCCTTGTCTGAGATCATCAGAATTAATGATTTCAGCCTATCCCATGCTTTCCTATAGGACCCTACAACCACATAGATCAATGTTTCGATCCCAAAATGGAACTTTTCACAGTGGGCACCTGCAAGTGCGGGAAATTATTTTGAGAGTAACTATGATGTGGCTGGGCTGGGAATTGTGGGACCTTTGAAGGAGCATGATAGAGCGGGAGAACACACATTGCTGTTCTCCCTCAGTCCTCCTGGGCTGGCCTGTCTGACAGCTGCACAGCTGTCATTACTACCGAGACCTGCCAGGCGGCAACCATCCTTACCCTTACCCTCTGAGTGTGCGCACCCTCGATGCGGCCGGTCCCACTCTGCCTCTATCTCCCTCATACTCGGAGGGAAACTACATGGCCCCAGGTGCCGCGGCCCACCGGGAAATTTCCCGGTATCCCGGTGGGCCAGTCCGGCCCTGTCTGGTTTCCGTCCGTGATACCTGGGCTAAAGTTCAATCTGCTCTGGGTACTGCTGCTGACCGTTTCAAGCATTATGCTAATACACATTGAGGTGCCAACCCTGTTTACCAAGTGGGTGAGAGGGTTTGGTTATCTTCTCGTAACATCAGGCTCAAAGTCCCTAGCATGAAATTTGCTCATAGGTTCCTTCGTAGGATCAATCCTGTTGCGTACTCTCTGGCCTTTCCGGCCTCCTTGAAAATTCCTAATACCTTTCATGTGTCCTTGCTCAAACCTCTTGTTTGCAATAAATATACTGTCTCAAGTGTCCCTCCTCCTCCCTTAGTTGTTTCTGGAGGTCTCCTCCATAATTGATTCCAGGTTTTCTCGGGGCACATTACAGTACTTGGTGGATTGGAAAAGTTATGGACCAGCCGATCATTCTTGGGTTCATTCTCAAGAATTTTTAGTTTGGTGAATAACCCTGTCTGTCTCCCAATGTTTCTTACCCCAGAATTAAATTCCAGCACTAAATATATCGAATGAAGGTCGCTTGCAAAGGAATTAAGAATAAACAAAATAATGTATTTATTTAAAGGGACACTATAGTCACCAGAACAACTTCAGTTTAATGTAGTTGTTCTGGTGAGTATAATCATTCTATGCAGGCAATTTCATGTAAACACTGCCTTTTCAGAGAAAGGTCACTGGTAATATTACTTCCTAGGGACACCTGCACTGGCAGTCACTCAGATGGCTAGTAAAAGGGCTTCCTGGGTCAGTACTGCACAATGTGCAGGGCTGACATTAAATGTCTCCTCACTCTGCATGGAGGCACTGGACTTTCCCCATAGAGATGTGTTGAGTCAATGCATCTCTTTTAGGAGAGGCTGATTAGCCAGTGCGGCATTTGACTCTGCCCCGCCTCCTTGTCTGAGATCATCAGAATGAATGATTTCAGCCTATCCCATGCTTTCCTATAGAACCCTACAACCACATAGATCAATGTTTCGATGCCAAAATGGAACTTTTCACAGTGGGCACCTGCAAGTGCGGGAAATTATTTTGATTGTTACATTTCTTTTCCTTAGAAAAGAAGGGAATGGGAGACATAGCCAGAACATGCACTTCTCAGTAGTGGTGCAGCCGTAAAGTCCAAAATATAAAGTATAACACGCTAACTGCAATATTGCTTAAAGGATCACTATAGGCACTTCAGCTCAATGAAGTGGTCTAGGTGCCAGGACCTAAAGACCCAATGGTGTAACTGAATCCCCATATATGTTTGCTAAGATAGGTGATTTAGGAAGCCTTGTAAAATGTCAAACTGTATTTTTTTGTGTATGTACTGTATCTTAAACTGTATATTGTTTCATTTTTTTCCACCTGTATATCTGTGCAGTATACTGGCACAATGCATGATAGCGCTTATATAAAAACAAAATAATATATACAAGCTGCCCTTTAAAAAAGTGTGAACAAATACCATTTAATTAAGATCCCCTTTAAAGGAATGGAACCTTACATTGAATAACAGTTTTTAAACTCAGTGTCCTTTTTTTGGTGATCAGTCTCCCTTTGTGGTTTTCTGTGGGTGCACATTTTGTGTAATCCTCTTATCACTGAGTCACGTATTCATGTAGTGTGACTCAACATGAGACTTTGCTGATGGGCTATTGTTTTTTTAGGATTCTTTATTATTTCCTAGTAGGGGGTAATGAACATGCAGAGTAGAAGGCATTAGTCAGGTCTAAATGAAAACAGCAGGATCCAGAAAAACACACACAAAAATCTATTTAAGGCCGGGTTTACAGGAAAGTAGCAGGGTCACTAATGTCAATTTTATTCAGTGAGTGAGGCTTTTCTAGAAACCTCCACTATCAAAACACATTCTTTTGAGACCCAATTTACATTCAGATTCCATGCAGTATTTGATAATTAGGTGGTCTAGTTGTTCCAACATCTCAACAGACTTTTTTTGTTTTAATTAAATTCTTATTGCAACCAAACAAAGTGGCACGAAACCTACCAAGCAATGTGAACATTTTTTTTTTAATGCTTTCAAAAGAGCCACAATGAAAAGATAAATAGTTAAATCTAAAATTGTATGAGAAAAAAAACTTTGAAATGTGTATTTTGTTTTTTGACCTTTCAATGTAATGATCATGTTAGTATGCAGTATCTACAGAAAGCATTCAGTTAGGTTTTGGGTTATTTTTAACTCATTTGCCCAGTCTTCCTACACTTGGCTTCTCAAACATACCACATGCAGCTCAGTAAGGAGATATCCAGTCCTGTGTGGTTACACTGATGAATACAGCAGTCGTGAAAGAGTACAAGTTTACAGTGGAGGGCAAAGAGAAAAATACAGATAATAAGACATAAGAGACTAAATTAGCAAGAAAATAGTTAGAAATCATCCACTTTTGTTGCTTGACTACTCCAATTTTATGCAATCATGCGCTGGTTATTGGTTTCCTCTTTGTGTGCAGTATACATTTTAGTTATAAACAATATTCATTAGAGATTGAAAAAAAAATGAGAGATAATGTATTCTTTGTGACATTTTTAGTTATTTTACAGGAAGTAGCCATCAGGAAATAGGCCATGGCCTTGAGGAGATGCAGATGGTCAGCAATAATGTACAGGTGGGTAAAATTACCTAAATGATTCACGACTGGAGCTTGATGTCAACCACAAAAATAAAACCTTCACCAATGCACTGATGTGACCAACTAAACTGCAATCCAAGTATGAGGAACTCCACTTATTCAATTGAGCAGGAATTAGTGCTTACCAAACCAGGGGCTAGCACAAACTCCAAACAATAGTTTGTAAACAGGAAAAAGAAGGTCCAAGCACTCTAATGTTCAAATAGGCATAATTAAATTTCGAGAAAGACCCATTTGGGTCAAAACATTGCTGGACACTGTATTCCGAGTAAATATGCCTATTTTAGCATTGGAGTGCTTGGATGTTCTTTTTCCTGTTTGCAACCACCTTAACTGTTGGCACAAAGCGGAATGGTTCCACAATTCTATGTTTACACCGAATTTTGACCATACCATCATCATCATGTTCCAGTAGAAATAGAGATTTGTCAGACCCGGTGACATTTTTCCACTGTATCCACTGTAACTTCAGTTTCTCGTTCCCAGCTGAAAATACTGGAACCCAGTGTGATCTACTGATGTAGCCAATTTAATCCAAGGTTTGACATGTTGTTAATTTAAAGTTGCTGTTCTGCGTAGTGCTGTTGCAATGCTTGGTTATTTCAGTTACTGTCACCTTGCTTGAGCTGCTTAAAGGACCACTATAGGCACCCAGACCACTTCAGCTCAATGAAGTGGTCTGGGTGCCAGGTCCATCTAGGGTAAACCTTGCAGCTGTAAACATAGCAGTTTCAGAGAATTACATTAGGGTCTCATTGACAACCGCTAGAGGCGCTTCCGCGCTTCTCACTGTGATTTTCACAGTGAGAAGACGCTTGCGTCCATAAGAAAGCATTGAGAAATGCTTTTCTATGGACTGATTGAATGCGCGTGCAGCTCTTGCCGCGCATGCACATTCATCGGAAGAGGGAGGAGAGTCCCCAGCGTTGAGGAAGCCCGGCGCTGGAGAAAGGTAAGCATTTAACCCCTTTATCCCCCTAGTTAGTGCCCGGCGGGAGGGGGGGCCATGAGGGTGGGGGAGACCTAGTAACACTATAGTGTCAGGAAAACAAATTTGTTTTCTTGGCACTATAGTGGTCCTTTAAGCTTACTGTGAGCTTGAAAAAGTCTGGCCATCCTCCTATGAATTTCTTTATTTAAGGTGCTTGTGCCTAAATAACTGTCACACTCACTGGATGCTTCGTTATTGTAATTTCCATTCTGTTTAAACTCAAGAGACTATTGTGCATGAAAATCTCAGATCAGCAGTTTGGTTTCTAAAAGCATTTGATAACTCAGGTCACTTTGTTTTTCATAAATTATTGTCTTTGCGATTTACAAAAAATAGCACAATAAGAAAAAAATAGTGTATGGGGGAAAGAGCTTTATTAAGAGCGTTAATAATGGAGGGTGTTGTAAGCAGAACCTGGCTGCAAAGTACTGCCTCACTCACATATTACAGCATGTATCCAAAGTGTAGATACCACAAAGAATTATGAAATTCTGGCTCGGAAAGCAAGACCCCCAAGAAGCTTCTGGGAGGAGGCTTTAGATCTTTGGGATACACACACAGATTGTATCTCCTTTCACCCACAACATTATCAACAGTAACTTCCAACATGACCAAAATCACCTGGCAATAGAAGCCACCTGGTGTATAGAAAGTGGGCACTTGGGCTGCGACAGATGCCCACAGGCTCATCCCATCTTCACCCATACTTTTCACTTTCAACCCTTATCTACTTGTGATTTATGTGTACCTATTAATGTGTACCTATCATGGTACCTAAAGCTTATATGTATGAGTATAATATTTTATTAATGCATTGTCAATAAATAATTGCTAGGGAATGTGTAGTGACAGTAAATTTTTGACATACAGTAATTTTCATAGTCCTGTTTGCCAAATATAGACAGGAAAGTATCTCACCTACTAGTTTCACATTAGGTACAGTGCATGCCAGACCCGGACTGGCCATCGGGCAAACCGGGCAAATGCCCAGTGGGCCGAGATGGCCATGAGCCGAGGCAGATAGGGGAGATGAAAAGATCTCCTCAGCCGACCCATGCACAGCCGGCGCTATCCGAGCGCCGGCCCTGCTGTGTGCCTTCATGGGCCGGTGGGGAGATCAAAGATCACCCTCATCGGCCCACAGGCACTTACATGCGGCCATCGGCTGGGGAGGGAGAGGAGAGAGGACCCAGGGAGCCCTGGCTCCCAGTCAAAAGGTAAGAAGGAAAGGGGCATACAGTGTTTTTTTAATTAAAATAAAAAACATATATAGTTACATTAATCTTTTCCCCCTCCCCCCACACATACACAATACCTCCAAACATATTTACACACACACACACAGCACCCTCACACACAGCACCGTCTCTGACACACACAGCACCTCTCTCAAATACATACATAGCACCCTCTCACACACACACAGCACCCCCCCCACAGACAGCACCCCTCATAAACACACACTGCACCACTCACATACACACAGACAGCACACCTCACACACACACAGCACCCCTCACACACACTGCACCCCTTGCACACACACTGCACCCCTTGCACACACACTGCACCCCTCGCACACACACCGCACCCCTCGCACACACACACCGCACCCCTCAGCGCACCCCTCACACACATAGCACCCCTCATACACACATTACATTCCAGACACACACTAGATCCCTTACACAACTCTGGATCATCTACATACACTAATTCCCTATATACATTCTGAATCCTCTATGCACACAAATACACACTAGATCTCCTATTCATGCTTTAGGTCCTTCAAACACACAATAGATCCCCTTCACACACACACACTACATTCCTGATATGCAAATTCTGGATCCCCTATGCACACACTAGATTCCTTGTAAGCAAACACATACTACATTCCCTAAACAAACACACTGTACAACCTTTATACAAATTATTCTCCCTATACACACTCTCTCACTCTTTACAGCTCCTAGCCACACATTACCCCACAAACACAACACACTTGAAACCAACCTATTTACACAACATCACACCACAATCAGCTCACTCTACACGCACTCAATCCCACAAGCAGGCTCCAAACACATGCACAATACTTTTTCCTGGCCCTTTTGTCTCCTGGTATCCCACTGATGGAAGCACCAGAGACAAGTTACAAGCAAACACAGTGCAAGCATGTTAATAAAAATGCTTGCACTGTGCAGAACAAATAAAGGGCATTTTTTCATGCTGGAACTCTTCAGCAGAGCTCTGCACATGGTCTGTCCTGGAAGAGCATTGAACCAACATGCTTACTTTGAGAGGGGGCGTGCTTGCAAATGGCGAAGACAAAACACCCCCTCTCTGTCGCTGCCCCCTTCTCAGTGGGCTGCTGTGATTAAAAAATGCACGAGACAATTTTTTTTTCCCAGTCCAGCCCTGGTGCATGCGTTATAGTTCCCATGATTATCATTGGTGCATGAAAAACTTAAGGAGACTTGAACTTCGACAGGGAAATATGGAAAAAGACTTATAGAGGATACTCCATTCATATGTCGATGTACTGCCAATCAAACCAGAATGTTGACATGATGGGAAGGCTGTATCTTGCTTTGGGAATGTTGCTGACCTCAGATAGAAGGAGAAAAAAGAAAAGAGGGACCAGAGATTGGTGTTACAGCTAGTGTATGAAATGGTACCAAAGGGTCACACCAGCACTGAAGTGAGGAAGCATTTTAAAATTATTATTATTTTAAAGTAATAATTCACAGAAACACAAAACATTATTATTTAGAAAAGACTTTATTAATGTTCTTTCTACCTGTGTATGGTATTTTTTTATATTTCAGAAATAGATATCTTTCAGAGATTTGTTAATAATGAGTGTCAATCCGTAATCCAGGATTAGATGCTCAGAAGAATACCTAACGGGATATCGACATTTATTTGGGGGGTTGAAAACTCAGCATTACAACAACTACATATTAGGTCTTGTATTTGGCATCAATTCTAGGGATCAAAAGGCAGATATGATAGTGAATTCATTAGTTTATAGTCAGCGATGACTAATGGCTGATGTGTTATTCTTTGTTCTAACACCAGCCTCGGTATATGTTTTTATTTGTCTTGGATGGATTACTCTTTGCTGACTGGGTATTAATTAATGGACTATGATAACTATCACTGGCATCCTAGCATATTCCAACTGTAGAACCTGCTAAGCCTTTCACTACAGCTCAGATCCTAATCCCTGATCCTGGTTCACTGAACACAGAACTTTTTTCTGTGCCCTTATCGAACAATTACACTCACAACTCACAGCACTGTCTAACGCGGTCGCATCTGATTAACCTATTGGTCTCGACCGGCCACTGTGGTACAAACCCACAAACACAGGCTGAAGCAAACTAGTCATGCATGAATATGTACTGTGAATGTTTCAAGTGTTTTGAAAGCAAGAAAGGCCATAGGACAAAAGAATGATGTGTAGTACTTTCAGTGGTTTTGCTCACAATAAAAAGTTTAAAATAACACTTATAAAGTGCAATTCTAGTCAAGCATTTATAAATCATATATGAGGGACAGGTTCCATCACTGCCAGTCAACTGAGTGACACATAGGATTTCTGCCAGAGAACCTAGACAAGCACAAGATAATGGCATGCTTGATGGCTTCAGTCAGATCTCCTCTAAGCCTAGTGAGCCATCAATAAATCCCGAGGCATAGGCAGTGATTGCCATCTCTGTAGGGCTGCATGAGACATCCAGCTAAATTTTAAAGCATTTAAAAAAAAAAAAGTAAGTAATCAAAATCTACACAGATTACTCACTGCACGATCAATACATTACAGTAACTTGATAATATATTTAATCAGAAAATATATCTTGAATTTAGATTGTTGTTATTGATATAATGAATGTGTTCTGCTGCTGTGGATATCATGATAAATGTAATATAAATATATTCTGCGTTACACCGTTTGCCTTCAGAGGTCCGTTTTATAAGATTAAAAGCATGATCAAGGTTGACATATTCAGTAGAAATCAGAGAATTAAGTATTTGGTGGTTGTTCAAGGAGATCCGTGTCCCCCTCCATCTATTAATTATAGCTGCAAAAATGTTTAAATGTATGCAATTGTGCACCTATGCCATCCTTGATTTGATATGTATATAGTGAGCACATTATACAAGTCCTATGCAACCTTCTTCTCGAAGCTTTGCAAATGATGTATCGGTATATTTGTCAAGAAATAGACTAGTCAGTCAGGTGAGCTTGACCAGAATAAAAATGAAATTAAAAATATATTTTTTTTTTGCAGATTTTAATGGGGCAAGGCAAGTATTGCTCCACCAATAAAAAAATTATAATAAAATAAAGAAACATTAGATCCTCCTCCCTTCTTACCTTTGGCTTGGGACAGGGGACATTGCAAGCGCTGGTGGTCCAGGGTTGAGTGATCTTAATCCTGCAGTTCTTCTGACTAGAGTTCATTCTCACGATATCCGGCCTGTGCGAGCATTGTGATGGTAACCACAGCAATGCTCCAAGCTTTTGAGTTGAACATGCAAAATACGGCGGAGCTGCATGTTAGCGCCCCCAGTTTTCCCTTACCCTTCTCCTCTCCAGATTTAAGTGCCAGAAGGCCAGTGAGGGAGATCTTTGATCTCCCCACCAGCCCGTCATTGTACACAGCAAGGCCGGCCTTTGCGGACCACCGGGTCTTTGTCCAATTTGCCTGATGGACAGTCTGGGCCAGGAACACTAAATTGGCGGGGACATTACTTGGCAACGGTATTTTGAGATTTTAACAGATCTTCTTTTAGCGTTCAGATTATCACCACACTTAGTACTTCCTTTGTTTTTGGTGTTTTTTTTTTTTTTAATTTTGCTCTTCTAAGACTTTTTTTGCGCCCAGGGCAACCACCCCTGTAGCCCTGCCCACACTATGCCACTGACTGGCAGAACAAAGAAGCTTTCATAAGACTTCTAGTGGTCAACCCCAGTATGTAAGTACTCTAAGATATGCTTTAAACACATATTGCACTTGGAACCATTTTGCTGTAGCTTCACAAGGCTTTTAATATTTAATTTGCTTATCCCCTATATTTAGCAAATGTATCTTAATAATAAATATAAATGTAGAAATCCATACATATATCTGAGACTTAGATGTTCCCTGTTAATCATCATTATAAATGTTGCCCTTTTTTGTCATCAAAAAGCAGATGGTGGATGAGGAAAAAATGAAACAGTGATTCTGTTCTTATTTGCATTTGGTGTATCTATATCTGGACTGTAGTGGATTGTGATGTCACTTGCTAATTTTTTTTATATATACCTTAAAAGGAAATGGAGCATCACAAAAAAAGGTTTACATAGGCTATATATGCTTAGCAGTGTTTTATGCAATAGTGAAATTTTCTGAGAAAATGACAGTTCCACTTTATGCTTACACCGACCTAAGAAACCCTCAAATCTCTAAGATACTGATGAATACAATAGACATTGCTTGCTTAATTATCCGAGTTATTTAATCACCCATGCAGACCACTACAGTCAGTTCTAAGAAAGATTTGTCATAACATTTGTGTGCAAGCTCATTCAATAGAAGAGATGAATTATCTACAAAGTTCTTAAAAACAACAAATACAAAAAACTTAAGAAAAATGTATAAAACGGCAGGATAATTTTTAGAAGAATATGGTAAAGTAAACATAAATCACAAATTATATCTTAGAGAAAATATACCTAATAGAAGGTATTGTATAGAGAAGCCATAAATAATTGTAATAATAATTTTATCCAACCAATAGAAACATTGCACTCATTTTCCCAATTTTACATCCTGTACAGAAGCACATATAATGAACAAACTTGAGTAAAAATGTATACATAAATATATATATAGGGCTCATTCCCAAGCTTTTCATTAAAAATACAGTCTTTAGGCATCAATACCAACAGCACATGGATGATTTTGGCTGAAGAATAACAGGTATCCTCGGCTGCTTTAACACCTGTGCTGACACCAACAACCAGTATTTACTGTTTTGCACACTGGATGTACATACAGAAAAAATGGCTTGTTTTCAGTTTATTGCCATAGTAACTTTACCAGAACACTATAAATGTGTTGGTGTTGTCATAGAAACACTATCAGAACACTGTAAACATATTGGTGTTTCCATAGCAATTCTACCGAGATAATCTGGGCACCAACACAATTTGTATTTATTTATTACTGGCATTTATAAAGTGCCAACATTTTCAGCAGCACTGTACAATTAGGGTAGAACATAAAACATACACAGACCAATAGAAAAGGTAAAGCAGGACTTGCCTGTGAGCCTCTTTATACAAAGTGCTAATCTAAAGGATATAATCGGGATTTGAGACATGAGGTAGCAGGGGGAATTTTGAAGTGATGGCCAGAGGAGTTTAACAGAAAGTTGAATATACTGGTAAAATGAAAAGGGAATAAGGGAGTCATTGAGTAAGTTCACAGAGAGCTGAAGGGACGTGCTATAAAATTAGTAGAAACCTGGGTGAATGGGAGGAGGGGATGGAGATGAGACACAATTTAACTAAAGTATTTACATCTAAGAGGGGCAAACTATGGAGAGAGAGAGAGAGAGAGAGAGAGAGAGAGAGAGAGAGAGAGAGAGAGAGAGAGTAGTGCAAACATTTGTTGAATACAACTGAAAAGTTTACCAAACAAATTCTATCACCCAAAATATTAATAACTATGTTTACATTAAATATTGGTGGAATACATGCAATGAAAATAGCAATGAATAACTGCATGCACAGAAAATTACAGAGGTAAATTATAGGTAAAATGGTTACATTGTTATAGTAAAAATAATAATACGGTGTCAAATGTAGAATAGATGAGATGCAGTATCTTCTAAGCTTCAGTCAATACCTGAAAGTTGTAGTAAGATGCAAATGAAGAGCTTCAGTATTGCATGTTTCTGGTTTGTGAATTGAGGCCTGAAAGTTGCAGTGAGATAACACAAAGTACCACAATATACAATAAATGTTACCGTATATACTCGTGTATAAGTCGATCTCATGAATAAGTCGAGTGCAGTTTTGTGACCAACAATTGTGAAATATGCTATGCCTGATGGATAAGTCGAGGGTAAAACTTGGGGCTATGAAATTCTGTGATTTTTATAATTATATACACACACTCATACAAACACACACACTGCATTATATACACACACACTCATACAAACACACACACTGCATTATATACACACACACTCATACAAACACACACACTCATACAAACACACACACTCATACAAACACACACACTCATACAAACACACACACTCATACAAACACACACACTCATACAAACACACACACTCTGCATTATATACTCACACTCTGTGTGAATATAATGCAGAGTGTGTGTGTTTGTGTGAATGCAGAGTGTGTGTGTGTGTATATATAATGCAGAGTGTGTGTTTGTATGAGTGTGTGTGTATATAATGCAAAGTGTGTTTGTATGAGTGTGTGTTTGTATGAGTGTGCGTGTGTATAATGCAGTGTGTGTGTTTGTATGAGTGTGTGTGTATATAATGCAGAGTGTGTTTGTATGAGTGTGTGTATGTAATGCAGAGTGTGTGTGTTTGTATGAGGGTGTGTGTATGTAATGCAGAGTGTGTGTTTGTATGAGTGTGTGTGTATATAATGCAGTGTGTGTGTGTGTGTGTATGAGTGTGTGTGTATAATGCAGAGTGTGTGTTTGTATGAGTGTGTGTTTGTGTGTGTAGTGTCTGTGTAGTGTGTGTAATGTGTGAACTGGGTGGGGGGAGGGCATTTTTATTATTTTACATTTTTTAATTTTAATATTTAAAAAATTATTTAAATATTTTCATTTTTTTATTTTAGTATTATTATTTTGTAATGTTATTATTTTTTTTGTCCCCCCTCCCTGCTTTTAGCTGGTGGTCCAGTGGCATGGGCTCTGTAGGAGGGGGGCTGGCAGAGACCTGTAACTTACCTTTCCTGCAGCTCCTGTCAGCTCCCTTCTCCTGAGTTCCGGTCAGCTCCCCTGTCAGCTCGCACTGTAAGTCTTGTGGTGTGACTGCCGTGCGGAGCGTGGCCACGGTAACCCGTGGCAACGCTCTGACCCCGCGGCTCTCGCAAGATTTACAGTGGAGGAGAAGGGAGCTGACCGGAACGCAGGAGAAGGGAGCTGACAGGAGCTGCAGGAAAGGTAAGTTACAGCTCGCTGCCAGCCCCCAACAGCCCGGCGGTCCTTGTCTGTATTATGGCAATGTAAGTTGCCATAATACAGACACTGGCTCGAGTATAAGTTGAGTGGGGTGTTTTCAGCACAAATAATGTGCTGAAAAACTCGACTTATACTTGAGTATATACGGTATATACATATGTAAATCCTGCCCTACAGCTTTAAAGGGAATCTATAGACACTTCATCTCAATGAAGTCATGTGGGAGCAGTGCCCCAGGTGTTTTAGTCCAGCAATGTAAAACATTGCTGTTTTTAGAGATATGGCAATATAAATATATGGTACATTGAGTGTCTAACTAACTTCTTAGTACCTAACTTGTCTTTTCCACTAAACACCTAGATGAACTACGTGTAACATTTAAAGGGACACCGATTACATCTTCCGTCAGGGCTGCCATCATAGGGTGACAACCATGACAGTTGTCACGGGCCCGGCCACCCGGGCCCCACGTCTAGCGATGTCATTGCCGCCGGTGCAGCTACACCGGGGCCCGCGCGCTGATGGGGCCCATCGGGTGGCACAAGCATTTAGGACCACCCGATGGGCCCGATATCTTCAGGAGCCTGGACCGTGTAATAGCGCGACGGGTCCCTTTAAAAATAACTGCTGGGAGGAAGTGACGGCCACGTGGGAGGGAAGAGACCATGAAGAGGGAAAGGCAGCCGACTCTCATCAGCTCCAGCCACCCTCCTGCACTGAAAAGGTAAAAAACAGGAGGGTGGCTGAAAAATAGCTGTGTATGCGAGTTTGTCAGTATTCGTGTCTGTATGTATGTATGTATGTATGTGTTTGTATGTAAATGTAAATGCCAGTATGTATGTATGTATGTATGTATGTATGTATGTGTATACCAGCATGTATTTATGTATGTACGTATATGTATGCCTGTATGTATGTGTATGCCAGTATGTATGTGTATGTATGTATGCCAGTAAGTATGTATGTCAGTATTTATGTATGTATGCATGCATGTATGCCATTATTCCAGTATGTATATGCCAGTATGTATGTATGTACTCCCACCATCACCTCTACCTTGCAGGCTCGCTGCCTAGGTGTTTGCCTCTCCTTCATCCCTCGTGTCCAGTCGATCGCCGCTTCCATCTCAAAAACATAGCTCGCATCCGCCCCTATTTAACAGCAGACGCTGCTAAGGTGCTGGTCCATGCCGTTATTCTTTCTCGCCTTGACTACTGCAATCCCCTTCTCAGTGGTCTTACGTGTTTCCAGATTGCACTGCTACAATCTATAATGAATGCAGCGACGAGGCTCATTTTCCTGTCCGCCCGCACCTCCTCTGTTATTCCCTACATTGGCTTCCAGTTACTTTTATTTGATCCTGATGAAAGTCCTCTATGGAGGACTGAAACGCTGATCGTCTTTTTTAAAACATTTATCAATAAATTTTGGACTTTTAAAATCCGTGAGTGCAGCTACCTATTTGGAAGATTGGCTTCCAGTTAGATAAAGGGCTCCATTTAATATTCTGGTGCTTGTTTACAAGTCCCTACATAATGCGCTCTGCCGATGACCTACGTCTATCCTCTGTTCGTACTCCACATCTGATGCTCGCCTCCAAGATTACTCCAGGGCTGCACCTTTTCTGTGGAACTACCTTCCCTTCTCCATTAGACTTTCATCCAGTCTCCACTCCTTCAAAAAATCTTTGAAAACATATTTCTTCAGGAAAGCATATCATTTAAACTGTTAGTGGGTTTTCATATCCCCCCCCCCTCCCCATGACTCCTCTCCTGCAACTGTCAAAAATAACCTAAGTTCTCAGTGAATACTTTTCTAGCAACCTATTTCATTACCCCTACTTATACCCTTTGTTTCACTATACCCCACTTACTTGCATGTAAGCTCATTTAGCAGGGCCCTCAACCCCTCTGTTCCTGTGCGTCCATTTGTCTGGTTACAATTACGTGTCTGTTAGTCTACCCATTGTACAGTGCTGGCGCTATATAACTAATAAAATAGTCTGTATATGTCTGTGTGTCTGTTTCAGTATGTATGCCTGTATGTGTGTATGTCTGTTTCAGTATGTGTGTCTGTTAGTATGTATGTGTGTATCTTTGTGTGTGTGTGTATCTGTGTCCTTTTTGTATCAGTGCGTGTGTATTCCTGTGGGTGGGCTTTGGAGGCGGACCCCTGGGGACCCAGACCTTGAGCTGTGTTAGGGGCCCCAAAATCTCTGATGGAGGCCCTGTCTAACATTGTATGATCTATCAAACCAGCTTTTAACTTAGTGTATTCATCTTTTTTTAGTCTATATGGGAAACATTACAACTTTTGATATCTACAGAGCGACAGTTTATATTTATTAAATTTGCTATTTGGAAACACCACGTTTTACCAATAATCAATTTGTTCGTACATGATTGAGATAAGCATGGAAATGAACCCTATAAGCTGGATTCTTATAGCAGATCAAGAGCTTACTCTGCTTACTGAATAGCAATTTCTCCTCTATGGCAAATTTGCTTTTCCTTTAAAAAAAAGTAGCCGTAATATATATGTTTTTTCTTACCTTGTTTCCAGTGCTCAACACTATCATTGTAGCTGCTAGACCCGCCTTCTACATCAGCAAACATGACAAATCTTCTCATCCAATCCAATACTTCTTAATACTTCACAGCATAGATAAGAATTGGGAGTGATAACTCCCCAAAATGCACTCCTCAAATGAAATGTTCTCTATGAGAAGCATCAGAGGAAGTAACGTGTAAGAGTCAAGTCCGACTTGGCTCTCACAGAGGAAGCACCACTAGTGGCTTTGAGGGAGACAGAAATGAAAACATATGCATATATCTCTAAAACAGTAATGTTTTACATTACAGGACTAAAACACCAGTGGCACTGCTCTCAGGCCACTTCATTGAGATGAAGTGCCTATAGAGTCCCTTTACAGCAGTAATGCAGAATTCCATTGCATATCAGGTCAGTCTCATACATGTGCAATTTAGGGATCACTCTAGGCAGCAACACAACATAGCTTCATCTGATAGGTTCCGTTATACTCATTCTGTATTTTTTTTTTTTTTTTAAATCCGTTCAAAACTCCACTGCCCAAATACAAAAAACTATTCCAAACAAAAAAAAATGTAATCACTGTTTAGTAAATATACGCCCCAAAAAAACATGTATACATTTAATTACGCATTTTTTTATTGGCAGTGCATCTAAAACAGTGTGCAAAAGCTGAAGATCTCTTGGTTGAAGCCTTTGCAATCCTCCCTTTGTAATCGAGCCCAGACTCTCTGTGGTTGTTCAATTACAGATTCACCTAGTGCTCAATGAGAACGCTCTGCAATCAAGGTAGCAACAAGGTGGAAAGGACAAGACGGCAGGTACTCTGAGTAATTGTCTGCCTCTTGAGTTTAGCTCCACTGTGCTTTACAATCAGGAACAAACAGGACAACCAGGAAATAACAGGACAGGTTATCTGATTAACAGCAAGAGGGTGTAACAAGGTTAATTTATAAAAGGGCCAGTTTCTACTGAAATCTTCACTCTTTGTAAAATGGAAAAAAAAAGAGGGCGCATTCTTCATACATAAAACATTACAGCAATGAAAAAAGTTTTATGGCTCTGCAGTGTCCATTTAAGAAAAAGAAAAGGGGGTTAAGATTTTGTTCAGCGTAGGCCTGTAGTATTGTCCCTGCTATCTTTTTTCATAGGGCAACTTCTTTATTAGACATATTCTCTATCATGTTATCATGTCAATCAAACTTAATTGTATTCCACGAAGAAGCAAGTAGGAGTATAGATTAGGATGTTGCACTGCATGTAATCTACTTGGATTTTGTCAAAGCATTTGGTACAGTTGCATAGAAAAGGTACGTTTTAAAATTAAAATAAATTAGTGTTGTTGGATAGATAGACTTGTAATTAATAGTAAATTTTCAAGCTGGAGAAACGTGGTAACTGGTGTCCATCAGGGGCCAGTTCTATTCAATTTATAGAGTGTTATGTTAACTGTGCAAAGCACACAATAAGTGGGGAAGCAGGGTACAAGATCCCACATTTAGAACTGCCCCACCAAACCCCAGAACAGCTGCGAGACATGTACTGTGCTCCTGTCTAAAAACTGATTCACTCTCATTCAGGAAAAAAGGGGCAGTCTTGATGGCCTCCTGAAGAGTGCCTGGGTTAGAGCAGCTGTCCCTTTTGCCCTGTGGTAAAGACTGCCAATGATAAAGTGTTACCTCATAGGTGCCTCCATCTTTTTTTTTGTAGCAAACATCTTCAGCTCATAAAAGACAGTTCTAGGATAGCAAGATTGGGCCTTAGAATGATCAGGTTTAACTTGAACACCTCAAGTGAGGTGAAAATAAATAACTTCACCAAATGGAAGAGTGTTTCCCTAAATGCGCCAAGTGTAAGGGTATTAAAGAACAACATAAACCAAAACCTAGCTAACTTAGATTAAGCCAAAGAGGGACAGGTCGTCACTCCATTCTGTCTTAGTCATGGGAGTTAACTAGAAATTGCTCTCCCAGGTAAGTTTTACAGCTCATAACCACTAGTCCCTACTTACTCCCTACGTTTTATATCAGTTGCTAAATGTATAAAGGTGATGATAGATCCTCTTTAAGATCATGACACTCTTATATGTGATCAATAACAGTTAATAACAGTAACTCAAATTATTTGATCTCTAGGAAAGCTCCACGAGGTCACTTCTAGTTATTGCAAATGTTACGAATTACGTTTTTGCTATTTGAGATAAGTTAGGCCTTCAAACCTGGTGGATATTTGATTGCGTTAATTATATGTATTCATTAATATTTAGACATATTTAAACCTATGGTCATGCGATACTACAAACATAAAATGTATTCAACACTATATATATTGGCATTATTAAATAATGTAGTTTATATTATATAGCTAATATCCATCTGATATCAAATCAGAATTTGAAGACAATTGTAGTGAAGTTTGAAAGACACACTAGAAATAACCAGAATGTACCCCTTGGTGTAAAGATAATATACAAACAAAAATATCAATTTCAGTGAAATTGAAAAGTAGGGAAACCCATTGCAATTAAAATATATTGCATTTTACAGTAGTAGTTTTAAGTAGTTAATAACTGGAATGCATTATTTATCCACCTGCAAAGTATGTTCCCTAGTTGTTCACTGTAAAACAGGTTGTGTCTCAGAAGAAAAACTCGGAAAGTAAAGAACATAACAGAGTTTGTTACATGCTGAACAATTGTTTCTGAAGAAAATTCGGAATTTACATATGTATTCTGATTATTATTATTATCTCAACTTTTTTGTCTTTGTTCTGCTTTAATCATAATTTAATTATTCATTGTGAGAATGTTCTGGTTTTAGGACATGCAATAAAAAAATGAGAAGATAGAATTGTTAAGAGTCTGGTATAAATATGAGGAACAATGACTTAAAAAAAAAGTTGTGGGAAATGGATGAAGAGGAAGTAAAGACAATGTAGAAAAGGGTGCAGTGGGAGGGAGGGGGCGGGGGGGGGGTTATGATATATAGTAGTAACGGATGGGCCACCAGGTCAAGATTGTAAAGAGATATGGTACTTATTAGTAAGTAGGTTGCCAAATTATTTGGTATTTTGGAGTTTGGTCAGCATTTCTCCCCTTGTGTCCTATCTATTAAGATATCTGCATTATAAAATACATGCATAACAATGATAAATGCTTAGGGACAATTCCTGCTATAGCTTCCGTGACATTAGATTTTGTCTAGCTACATTAAATTAAAAGGCACAAGTGGTATCGTTCAATTATTACGTGAGATAACTTGGAAATATACTTTTTTTTACGTAAAAATTGTAGGACATAAACATTTTAAACAAAAAGCTACATTTTGTTCTAAAAAAATTATAATTTAAGGCAATAAGCAAGAAGAGAGGATTGATAGAAGGTTGTCCCCAAATTATCTTTTAGCCTTTTTGAAGAATAAAATATTTATTGTTTTATATCTGTTGGTGAACCCAGGGGATTATCATAATGAGTGTTCTCTGCAGGATTAATTGTCATAAAAGTTTAAAACATGGACAATCAACCTAATCACATAATGTACAGTTCATATATTTAGACTTTTTCTATTTTCATTTACCAGGACACTATAGGGTATGGAAATTTATACAGAATATATAAGCCTTAGTAAAATCATATAAAAAGTAACATTTTCAAGAACTGGGAAATGCTGTCATAATTTATGGGTCTGGGGACTTTCTAAGGCTTTTAGGAGTGTCATCCTGGAAACCTAAAAGTTACACTTTTGGACAGCTTTATTGTAACTTGTATTATTTTTTGAATGATTTTGTAAACTCTTAATATTGTTGCTTTTCTGCTGAGTAAATGTTAAATTAATAAAAAATTTAAAATTGTAAAATTAAAATAGTTAAATTAACTAACTTCAAGAAAAATAGTTCTGACTAATACATTTAAGGAAAACAAATGTAGAAATCCAAAAATGTTTATAGAAAGGGATGGCATGAAATCTACTTTAAAGTACTTTTCAAATAACACAGAATCTTTTAACCCCATCGCGACAGCGGATGTATCAGGTATGTCTGACAAAAAATGGTCCTTAAGGATCATGATCGCTTCCAGCAGCTCTAATGGTATTGCCATCAGGGTTGCCCCACGTGGCGCCCAGCAATGTAGAGCAGAACATCGGAAGCCATCAGGCTGCCTTCCGATGCTCTGCCTGTTCTGAGTGCCTCAAGGTGTCGAGGCACTCAGTTAAATAAATCATTTTTAAAAATTAAATTTAAAAAATGAACCCTTTCTCTCCCTCTCCCATGTACTTACCGGTCGCTGCTGGTCCCCCCACCAGCGATCAGTCTTCTTCTATGGGAGGACTGTCTGACAGCACATACAGTACCCCCTCTGCAAAAAAGGACCCCCAGGGGCCATGTGGCTGCTCTGAAAGAGCAGTCACTTGGCAGCCATAGGTGTCAATTGTGTTGCCAGCAGGGGGACAGCCTGAACTGACAAGTTAATAAATGTATATATATATATATATATATATATATATATAAATAACAATAATATGAAATATATGTCAATATACATAATTACATAAATATACACGTAGACTTCAAATATATAAATATGTACATATATTTAAATTCTACATGCATATTTATGTAATATTTTTACATAATTAAGTAATTTTATTGTTTGCAATTTGGGAGACCGGCCTGACAACCCAGGCAAAAGGCCAGAGAATTAAATTTGCTAGCACTGTATTTAACTCTGTAACTTTCCAAGACATCCCAAAACCTGTTCATGGGGAGTACAGTTTTACTCGGTAGACTTCGCTGAACACAAATATTAGTATTTCAAAACAGTAAAACATATCACAGCGATGATATTGTCAGTAAAAGTGAAGTTTTTTTGCATTTTTTACACACAAACGGCACTTTCACTGATGATTACACTGTTGCAATACGTTTTACTGTTTTGAAGCACTAATATTTGTGTTCAGCAAAGTCTTCTGAGTATTACAGTACCCCCCATGTAAAGGTTTTATAGTGTTTTTGAAAGTTACAGGGTCAAATACAAGGGCGTTTTTTCACATAGAAATTTGCCAGAATGGTTATGTTGCCTTTGAGAGGTATGGTAGCCCAGGAATGAGAATTACCCCAATGATGGCTTACCATTTGCCAAAGAAGACAATACAAGGTATTGCAAATGGGGTATGTTCAGTCTTTTTTTAGAAGCCACTTCCAAAACACTGGCCAAAGTTAGCGTTCATAATTGTTTTTTTCATTTTTAACACACAAATATAAATGCTAACTTTGGTCAGTGTTTCAAAAATATATGGTTTCATGGGGGTAAATTACATTGGCCGGCTTCAAAAATGTCCCAAATAGGACATGGGTGCATGATGATCAGCTGTGAAAATTCCAAGTTGAAAAACTGTAATGTGCACCCTCCAAATAAGGTCTTTAAGCCCCCAGAGAACCCGACACACCTATACGTGGGTGGTATCACTGTACTCAGGATATGTTGCCGAACACTTATTGGGATGTTCATATCAGATCCCCAGCCCCCTCGCCGCTCACGGTGACCCTGCTTACCTTGTCACCGCAAGTGCCATCATCTGGTCCCTGTCTCCAGACTGGCAGTGTGTCTGACACTGCATGCTCCAGAGCAGCATCCTTATATGTGTGCTGCACCCAGTCATGTGACCCGGCACACAGTGATGACCTCAGAGACCACCAGGGAGGTTGTGGTTAACACTAATTGGAGGTTAGACAATCAGACACACCCGGTGTGTATATAAGCTGACCTCTCCCTTGGCTCAGTGCCCTGTTATGTTGTTTGGTTTACCATTGAACGTTGCACTTATTTGGATTTCCTGGTTACTGATATTTGGCTTGACTCTCGTTATTCTGTCTCTCTGTTTCCCTTGACCTCAGCTCTTGTTTTTACTATCCCTTTTTGTATAACCCGACACTTCTATGGATCGGTATTGCAATTCTCTCTACTCTGTCCTGCCTGCGTTTTAGGGTTCGCTATTGAACGTTACAGTTCTTTGGCAGTAACCCTTAAAGTGCTCAGTAAATGTATTCTTAAATTGCTGTGTGTCAAAAAAAATTATCAAGTATTATTTTTTGTTTTTTATTTGGCATAGATTGGTGGTAAAATGGTTGCATGAAAAGAGTCAAAATACCCCAAGTTTAATACCTTAGGTTGTCTTATTTTAAAAAAATATATACATGTGAAGGGTTATTCAGGGATTCCTGAGAGATATCAGTGTTACAATGTAACTTTCATTTTGAAAAAAAATGGTTTGGGAATAGCAACGTGCTACTTGTACTTATGGCCCTATAACTTTGAAAAAAAAAAGCTAAGAGCATGTTAACATTGGGTATTTCTAAACTCAGGACAAAATTTAGAAACTATTTAGAATGGGTGCTTTTTGGCGGTTGTAGATGCGTAAGAGATTTTGGGGGTCAAAGTTCCAAAAAGTGTGTTTTTTCCATTTTTTCATAATATTTTATAATGTTTTACAGTAAATTATAGATGAAAATAATGGTATCTTTAGAAAGACCATTTAATGGTGAGAAAAAACTGTATTTAATATGTGTGGGTACAGTAAATAAGTAAGAGAAAAATTACAGCTAAACACAAACACCGCAGAAATGTAAAAAGAGCCCTGTTCCTTAAAGGTAAGAAAATTGAAAAACGGTCTGGTCACTAAGGGGTTAAAATGTTATTCCAGTACCATAACCACTACAGCCGCTGTAGTAGTTATGATGCCAGGAGTACCATGGTCCAATTTCCATGGCAATAACATGCTCCCTTACCTGGTTTCCTGCCAGGCTCTAATGCTCCCTGGTGGTCTAGTGCCACAGCTCTGCAGAAGCCAGAAGCAGTGGCAGGCGACATTCATTGGCTAAAAAAAAGTCTAGACAGGTAATACGTTTTGTATTGTATCACACGTTTTATAGCAATTTGTGTTTCATACCACTTGTTTGGTAAGCTGGGAATGGGTTAATAGAGAAAAGGGGTGGATTAGTGCTGGTGGGTTTACAAAAAAAAAACCTAAGGTAGAACTTAAAGGACCACTATAGTGCCAGGAAAACATACTCGTTTTCCTGGCACTATAGTGCCCTGAGGGTGCCCCCACCCTCAGGGTCCCCCTCTCACCGGGTTCTAGGTGGTGGAAGGGGTTAAACTTACCTCTTTCTCCAACGCCGGGCAGGGGACTCTTCTCCTCCTCGGCTGAATGTGTCCATGTTCCTATGGACGCTGGCTTCTTCTCCCTGTGAAAATCACAGTGAGAAGCGCGGAAGCGCCTCTAGCGGTTGTCAATGAGACAGCCACTAGAGGCTGGATTAACCCTAAAGTAAACATAGCAGTTTCTCTGAAACTGCTATGTTTATAGAAAAAAGGGTTAATCCTAGCTGGACCTGGCACCCAGACCACTTCATTATGCTGAAGTGGTCCGGGTGCCTATAGTGGTCCTTTAAGTTTGGTGCTGGTTTAGAGGGGAATGTTGAGAGAATTTAAGAAAAAATGGTTACGGTTAGAGAAAGTTAAGAACCTTGAAACTATGCATGCATATGACTATTATTTTTTCTTTGATTACTTATTTTTTAATAGATTGATATGTTATTAAAACAATAGGTTTCATCTAGTGTTTTATTTCTTTTAAGCATATATTTGCTATCAAAACAATGTATTTCATTGTGTGTTTTATTTTATTTTTTATTTATACAGATATGTTATCATAATAATGTTTTGTTTTTATACTCGCAAAGAGCTTTACCCTCTAGATCGTGAGATAAATACTTTTTGCTTAACCTCGCAATGATTCACTTCCTTTTGGCAAAGCACAGAAATAAAGCTTGTGACAGATTCATATGACATCTTTATTCAATCTAAACTTATCCTTTCAATTTCGGAACTGTATTCTTCCTCTTTATATTGTAATGTAAATAGAACTTTATTTGGAAGAACAAATATTCTTCGTATTTAAAAGAGGTGATATTAGTACTCACTAATGTCAAGTATACAAATATAAACAGCTCTGCATGTTAAATAATCAGTTTCCCTCCATACACTGTATTTTTTTCTGACATTTGAACAAAAATGTCATTATTATTGTTCATTATGTAAAGAAAAATCTGGATTTTGGCCTGTGACCTATAGTATCTTCACCTTTTTTATCACAGGTGTATTTCTGTCATTTTGACTTGCAGCGCCAGTTTCCTCTGCGAAGGTCCACCATCTTTGATCTCAGCCAATCCAAGGCTTTCCCATAGGAGAGCGTTCAGAGGCTAATCCGCAAGTACTGCGCCAATCAAATGTTCTCTCTAAGACCATTTGATTAAAATACAGTTTTACTGGGCTATTTCACTGAAGTGCCTTTACTGGTGCCTCTGGAGGCAGGTTAACCCTGCAATTAAAACTTTGCTGTTCCTGCAGAGCAATAATGTTTTCAGCTAAGGGTTAAAACAGGGGGCATATAGCACCTCAACTACAACATTGAGATGAATTGGTCTGGGTGGATATAGTATTCCTGGCTGTTATTGCCAGGGTAGGGGAGCATGGGAAAACAGAATTTCATTGTATACTTCACTTAGAAGGAACATATCATGGCAGGTGAATCTCACAAAAGATTGTGTCAATGACAGGTTTTGGGAAAGTGGGGTTCAATATCAAAGAAATGTGAAATTGAGGAAGACAGATTCTGTGTTCTATGACACATGCAAAGGAATAGGACATTTCTTCAAGTTTTTGCAATTCTGGAAGGGCCATCATCCTAAAATAACAAAAGCACATAGAGATTTAAATCATTAAGTAAACAGATGTTCATCAAAAAAGTATCCAGTGAACTGATTATTTCTCACATAATGGGGGTCAGTTTTGCTATTTTTCTTAAAAACATGAAACATTTGATCATTTTAAAAGATGTTTATTTTTGTGTAAATCATAGGTCATCTCGATCTCATCTTGCCCTTTACAGTCACAGTGGATGCCTCTGATTTGGCCGCAAGAGCAATGTTTTTACAGCAACAAGATAATACTACACTGCTTCCCAATTGTACAGGCTTTTCCATATGGTATCTCCTGCAGAGTTCTATTATGATGTTAGAGATAAATAACTCTTAGCAAACTCAAGAATGGTTACACGTGTTATACGCTGCCTCAAATCCTACTGTAGTATGTATTGTACACACAAACATTTCAAACCACTAAGTGTGTCAATATGCATGTATATGTGGGTATATAGATATATATAAATAAGGTGACCAACCTAAACTAAAATATCAAATCGACAAATAATAAAGTAAGCACTAAAGTAAAGCACTAAAGTGAGCATCATTCCTTGTGCCACTTATACATTATTATTTTTTTTGTAAATCTGTTTTATTGGTTATAGAAGATGAAGAACAGAAAAAGTCAATACAGACAAGAACCGTGTTACGGGCGCGCAGGCCCCATTTGTATATAAGGTATTAAAATCCGATTCGTGTTTAGTGCACTATCCGATGTTCATAGCAATTTTGAGTCTCCTAGGTACATGCATTGCAGACAATCATATATCAACAAGCTTGATATGGTTGAAGACAGCTACCCACTGGTGCCTACGTATAGGGCATTGGACCTCTCTAAAGAACCTCACTCCCTTCTGGTGTGATCCATCCCTGTGAACCCACTGGTATATGTTGCCAGACTGGCGGTATGTGATTGCAGGGTCTTGGCCAGATCGGGTGCACCAGCTTAACAGCGAACCCCTTGCGGCAACGTAGGTAAGCGGTTCCAGATATAAGGGTGAAGATTGCATTATAGCTTATGGGTCCGTCGGCCACCGCCGCCTAGTTGTTCAGTCCTCCGGGTGTTTGTGAGTGTCCCTGGGGCATGAGTAGGGTTTGTGGCTGTCATAAGTGAGAGGTTTTCGTGTATTCCTTTTATATACACCATGATATGCGTGTTTGTAATCTTAATGTACGTGTATGTGTAAGGTTAAAGAGCGATAGTGTGCCACTTATACATTAGTGATAAGTGGCACTATCTGTCCATCCCCCATTATTTAAATTAAATCCCCCAACTGATGCACATGGGTGGGACATGGGGGAACACGTTCCAGGTACCCTCATATTTTACCATATACCTTTCTAGCGACTGAGCAACAATGGCTGCCCAGTCTATAATTTATAGTTAGTGAGCAGCCACTGGCTTCTTACCGTTTATTAGATATGCCCCCACCCATGTCATGGCATGAGGTGTCATAAGGCAAGTTTAAAACCTCCCTTGTACTTATATGGGTTTATATTGACCACCCCAAAGGCTTCGTTTTTTCTATTTATTCACTTTTTTGGGGGGGGGCAGCTGACTAGCAAGCACTGGCCAGCTGCCATATAATTAGTCACTCATTCTGCAAGGTTTTATTTAATTTTTTTGCTTGCAAATATTTCCTAATTTTAAAACAAGTGCAGCTGTGCCTTTGCAGTCCAGCTCAAAATGCTTGTCAATTTCAGGTTCAATTAGAGCCTGCTCTGCGAAATCCACACATTGCTTAATAGTTCCTTTCCTGTCAAATGGAACTACTTTGTCTTATGTTTTTTTTTTCCTTCACTTGACAAAAGGCGGCGGTGCCACCATAAAATTCTGTGAATTCCCTTAGCCTTCAATAGTAACAATTGTAAAAATAAAATGCATTGTCTATGGAGGCTCCTGTTATCTTTCGGGATCCTCCATAGACATCAGTGATGCTCTCTCATGCATGCACGAGAGTACAGCACTGACGAGGACATTTGGGAGGTGAAGCTCCAGGAACTGAAGAAGATCCCCTGGATGGACAAGGCAGTGAACGTAATGGACAGCTTCAGGTAAGTAAAATTTCCTTTCCTCTGCACCTTCAGGCCACGGCACACCAAGCGTCAATGTCACCACCGAGTGTCTTTGCAAAATATGTAGAAGGTAGCTCTGCTTTAAACTAAATAAAATCTAACTAAATATTATTCACTTTTTAATTTACAACAATTACACATTTTCTAAATGTATCGCATAATATAATGTTGAATGTTTAGTATAATATAATGTTTAACATTGTACCTCTTGTGGTTTATTTACGATTTACTGGATTCTTCCAAAGTCTTCTGACTTCTTTGGTATTTCAAAAATGTACTCAATGAATGAATGCAAATTTATTTTACTATTATGGATACATTACTTTTAAATAGGATTTTTTTTTATAAAGCTGGTGAAAAATAACTTAAATGCCTTTAATAAAACACAACAGAATATGTTGTGTATATCAAGGTGTAAACATTGTTCTTGGCATTAGAGACATTTTCGTAGAGGCCAGTGAAATATTGTTTTAATAAATATTTGAGCTAAAAAGATGCTTCATCTGTGGAATATTTTGAACTAGCATCATGAGGTCTATATCAAATATGTGCCAGGGGTTGAAATTTGTTTTGAAAATCAACTGCATGCTTCTGCATTAAAATATAGTTGGAAATTTGGAGATAGGCCATCTTCCTCACAAAAAATGAAGAATTAGCTTAGATTTAAACTGTTTATTTCCTGCAAGAGCTTCAGCTATTATGACCAAATATGTGTCTAAACTGTGTATTTTCTTTTGACATTTATACACAGGTATATAATAATTTACGTTTACAATACTTTCCGTTTGAGAACTGTGCTGTAATGTTTTAAAGTGAAAGTATTATCTCAAATGCATGCACAAAGCACAACCGTTTTTGTAGCCCAAGGAAGTATTTTTAAAAATACACATACCTCTCACAATCACAAATCTGGCCACACAGTAGTGATCTGGGACCCTGCCCCACCATTCCAAAAAATCGAACAAAAATATATCATTAAATGTGACTTGTTATTTTAGCCTATAAACAAACAAGAAAATATAAAAAATAGAAATGGAAGGAAAGGAGTTGAAACTAATTTTGTTTTGGAGTTATTTGGGCAAATAGCCTATTTAGGAAGTTTACTCTGCTATTAAAGGGACAATATAAGTACTAAAACAACTTTAGCAATGTGGTGTGGTTTCGGTATATAGACCCTGTTTGACTTGCATTCTAACTTCTCAATTCATTGCCATTTGGGAGTTAAAGGGTTACTCCACACCTAATTAGCACCCCACATAATTTTTGCTGTAAACCTGCAAAAAAGGGTTTTTACTTACCTGGAATCCAGTGACGTGCAAAACTCCCGGAGCTGCCGTCCACACCTCCACCCAACATCTCACAGTCTAAGCACAGCCTTCTCATAGAGCATGCAGGAAGGGAGACTGAAAGTAGAGAGGTTAGAAAAACAAAACAATTAAAATAAGATCATTATTGAGCTTACAGGATGGAAGGAGGGCTTAGAAAATTGAAAAGGGGAGTCTACTTCCAGTTAAGCACAATATGTACATTGCTAGCAAGCAGTGTGTGTAGACAGAGGTATTTTAAGCACAGACTTGATATTAGGCAGTCCATTCTGCAGGGTTTAGCTTGCCCCAGGCCAAAATTGCTGATTTTTTTGAACGTGTAGCGTTTACAGCAGAAAAGCTGCACATACAGATTTCTACCACTATGACCACTTTAAATCACTGAAGTTGTCATAGTGGTTGAAGTAATGCCAAAATGGCAGGGAATTTACCAGTGAGACTGCTGGAGCATGATCTATACCGGGGTAAGACACATTCGGAACTCCAGTATGGATTATGTAGTCCACAAAAGCTGGAGTGCCAAAGATTACCTACTCAAGATCTATACACAAAAACTGGATTGGTGCTTAAAAGTGCAAATGTAAGTGCAACAACCCCCAGCGTTTAAAATCACTCAAATGACACTGAATAAATAGACAAAAGTATGTGTGACGGGCCAACTGTACCCCGACCGGGTACCTCCGTCAATTGCTGCTTCCTAGTACTGACGAGTACCATAAGCACTGTGCTGGAGCACCAACATCTCCTACCCACCCTGGACCTACGACAAGGCTCCAGGTTCCAGTGGGTGAACCTCTCTTGCTCCAGAGAGTCAAGTAGGAACAGCTCTTTCAAGAGCTTAGTGATAATACTCAGGGGAGTATAGTGAATATAGCAATCCCCAGAGTGTAGTTCTCCAATCCCCCAAACATGAGCCGAAACCCGTTATGTATTACTTTTAAGTTGTTTTGGTGCTTAGAGCATACTTTTAATGGTCAGTGGCAGCACAGCCCATAATAAAATTCAGGAAGAACACATTGTATAACATCTTGGCTCCTTTATACCTTTCTTCTGTATACTCAAAGAAATATTCAAATCACAGCATCGATGATTGTTTCTGTCCATCAGAAACCCATTACATAGTTGATGCAGAGTCTGGTTTTAATCCATAAAGGGCATAAATCACCTAACATTCCTAAATTGTTTGGAATAACGTGCTTTAAAACATCAGGTATGATGTTGTATCGATCAGGTAGTGTAAGGGTTACGCCCGCTTCACAGTGACAGACCAAACTCCCCGTTTAACGCACCGCAAACAACTGCAAACAGTCCATTTGCACAACCGCAAACTCCCCATTTGCACAAGGTTGGATACCAAGCTAGCCATGTCCCGTTCCTTGTCCTCACTGATGTCATTGTAGGTCTCTTCCTCCACCCAGCCACGTACAACACCAAGGGTGCCCGAAAGATGACAACAAGCCCCCTGTATTTTTTTTTTAAATGTACACTACTGTTACACCAGATATGAGTTGCACTGGTGTGACACTGTGCCCTGCCAGGCCCTGAAACGCACACGTGTGAAGGAAACTGACTGCTATTATATTACAGTCAAAAAAGTTTTGTTTGTTTTTTAAATGCAAGCTATTGTGACACCAGATATGAGTGGTGGCACTGGGCAAGTGGGCACAGTATACGCTGTGAGCCTGACACACACGCTGGAAAAAAAAAAAGCAGACTGATGTTCTAGCCCTAAAAAGGGCTTTTTGGGGTGCTGTCCTTACAGCAGAGATCAGATGAGTCCTTCAGGACTGTAGTGGACACTGAATACACTAGCCTAGCTATCGATTTCCCTATTAAATCAGCAGCAGCGACACTGTCCCTCCTCTCACTAAGAATGCAGCTTCCAGGGGGCGGGGCCTAGCTGTCATGGAGGAAAGACGCACTTTGTGCTATCAACAAGAATTTCACCCCAGAAGGGGATGACCCAGCAATGTCGCTCCTACCTGACCGACCCGACATGCTTAATAGCGGTCAGCAACTCGACAGAGTCTTACTTACCTCCGCGTGGCAAGTGTGGCCTGGTGCTCACCGGGCGGGAGAGGCGGCCGATCTCCCGATCCTGGGATGCCCAGGAGCAGCTACTTCCCGGCAGGAGCTCCGTTACCCCCCCCCCAGACTGGTGGGGGTTATCCCAGTCCACCTCTGAGAGGCTGTCTGGAGCTAATGGACGCACAGAGCACAGCCGCCCAGGCTAACATACTCATCTGTGACTCCCCCAATATGGCGGCAGCCGCGTGTCCTCCTGGTACCAGCAAAGCATGGCAGGATATTGAGTCTAAGCTGGACAGACTATTTAATTAATTTTGGAAGCAAATAACAAGCAGGAAGCCCCAACAAGCTCCACCACAGCCCCAACAAGCTCCACCACAGCTAAGCGAAGCAGTCACCATTAAAATCCACCAACGCAAAAGGCGTCGAAGATGGGACCGGAGGCAGAAACAGAAATGCAGAGCCTGCCCCATGTCAAGCACTCGCCTCCACCTTAAGCCACCACAATCCCGCACTGGACGTGAAGCACCACCGGGACAGATCCAACCACCCAACAAAACAAGCTTCCACCACCTCAAGCCGCGAACCCGGCACTCAGCCAGAGACTTGCCTTTGCTGTTCAAGGTATCAGGGACTCTCAGGGTCTGCACCTGGCACCCAAAAGGGATCGGATGAGCACAAGCAGTAAACAGCAGCCTGCCAAGCATGTCCCACTATAGCCGATCCTCCACACCATGCCTTTGATCACATGAACTGCTCTCTGCACATTAACTAATCGTAAAGTAGCAAATGTTTAAACATGTCATTATTTCACCACCTAAAGAGTTTATTGTTGTAGTTCCTTACATGCTATTTATGTTATTCACTAGTCTCATCTCATAGGGTGACTCACACTTGATTTATAACTAGTGGTGGAGCTCCTGATATAAATACACAGTTGATAACGTGCAAGCTACACCCTAAACATGACAGCCATCTTTCACAACAATGTACTGCTATATACTCATACCCTCAGTGCAACTAGCCATGATATATGCACATTCAGCCTAGCATGCTCAAATATAACACACTTCTGTCTAAAAAAAAAAAAATAAATAAAAAAAAAAATAATACAAGAAAAAAAAAAAGAATGCAGCTTCTGAATGAATCTAAAATGGATGCTGTCCAGGAGGTGGGAGGGTCTGGGAGGGAGGGTCTGCTGCTGATTGGCTGGAATGTGTCTGCTGACTGTGAGGTACAGGGTCAAAGTTTACTCAATGATGATGAATAGGGGGCGGACCGAACATCGCATATGTTCGCCATCCGTGGCGAACGCGAACAAGCTATGTTCGCCAGGAACTATTCGCCAGCGAACCGTTTGGGACATCTCTATTGTTGTATTACAAACAAAAATAAAATAATACAAAATGGTATTACAATTCATATATACAACTGAATGTTATTGTAAAAATCAGGGTTTCCCTGCTTCAAATAGATGATTTTGTGTTCTATACCATTGTTTGAAAAACAATCTGACGCAAAGATTTATACTACTATTGTAATACCGTATGGCCCAATAGCTAATATATTCCCTTACGTTTGCATTTTAATAACTTCAGGGTACTCCAGCAATATTTCATATTTCCATTTTGAACTTTTGGCTTACCACCCTCTAAGGATTAAGTTCCACCTATTGTGAACAAAATTACATTTAATATCTTTATAGAAAGCAAGACCACTAAGCACAACATATCTGACAAAACATGTCGTTCTTTTAAATTATTAAAATCGTTCAAATTGAATATGTTCTCTTTTCATTTAAATAGATTGAAAAGATTGATTCAGAGACAAAACCAAGCAGCAGAACTGAGACCGAATCATATTAAATTCATTAAGTTTCATTACTAATGGTTGTTAACTCAACATCTTTCTAGTGAGCGTTTTATATGACCATCCACTATAAAAGAGATATGTCCACATTCTTCCCTAATGTCCTTGACGTTACCTTGGAAATAGATGTTGGTCTGATTCATTCTCATTAGAGGTCAATATCGCATTATCAGTAGGGGTTTGGGAGGTATGTGGTCACACAGAGGGTGGTACATGACTCATTGTGAAGTGGATCATTACATTAGATGATAAAGTTATCAAGACCTCAGATATGGATGCAAATGAGTGGAATCTAAACATTCCCTTACGGGTTAAAATATTCATTATTTTTAATGTCAAATATATTGCATCTCAGCATGTTTAAAAAGCTATTTGTAGGAAAGCAAATCTCAGTTTCAAAGCAGAAGTACAGTAAACTAGTAACAAGTGCAAATTAAACACATTAGCTTCAAATATATATAATAGAAATTCCTCCTGCACTCACGCTTTAGTGTCCCTTAATAACCGGGTGAAAGCCAAAAATCAGCTGTAGTATCCATAAATCCAAGTAGATAGCTGCACTCACGGATTTGTAAAAGTCCAAAGTTTAATGAAGAAAAGTTAAAACATAACTTTTTACTTGATCCTGATGAAAGTCCTCTATGGAGGACTGAAACGTTGATCGCTGTATTTTTTTCTTTTCTTCATTAAACTTTGTACTTTTACAAATCCGTGAGTGCAGCTATCTACTTGGATTTATATATATATATATATATATATATATTTATAAAATATTTTACCAGGAAAGATACATTGAGATTTCTCTCGTTTTCAAGTATGTCCTGGGTCCACAAAACATTGCATTGATACAATAAGGTACAATAAAATACAAAAACAATATTAGTACACAATATATACAAAATTTTACATAGAACAGGTAGTAAATATATATTCAACCATGACACGTGCATTCTCTTAAAGGACTTTAGGCTTTGGGAAGATTTGAAAGTGTGCGGGAGGTCATTCCATAATTGAGGTGCTCTGTAGGAAAAGGAGGATTGGGCTGCTTTCTTTTTTTATTGAGGTATTGAGGTAAGTAAAGTGCTGGTACTGGATTGGAGGTTATAGGAGGTGGGAAAAGCCGGGGAGAGCATTCTGCTCAGGTAGGGTGGGAGTTTCCCAGAATATATGTCTGTTCACCCGTAATTCACCTCTTTCATATTATATGCACCCACACTTATTATATATATTTGTGTTCAGGAGAAACAGGGCTTTCATTTAATAGCAAATACTAATATATGAAACATAATTTATTATGAATAAAATAAAAAAAACTGAGAAACTGATTTTTTTGTTTTAAAAAATTGTAGTTCCGCCTCACATTTTAGCTGTAAATGTCATAATACTGTTAGCTTTTACTGCAAAAAAAAGCACATATTTGGATTCAGCAAAGTCTCACGAGTACAACAGTACCCCCCATTAACAGTTTTTATGGTGTTTTGGAAAGTTAAAGGGTCAAATATAGCACATTCCATTTTTTTCACATTGAAACTTGCCAGATTAGTAATGTTACCTTTGAGACCGCGTGGTAGCCCAGGAATGAGATTTACCCCCATGATGGCATACCATTTGCAAAAGTAGACTACCCAAGGTATTGCAAGTGTGGTATGTCCAGTCTTTTGTAGTAGCCACTTAGTCACAAACACTGGCCAAAGTTAGCATTCATATTTGTTTTTGTGTGAAAAAAGCAAAAAACTAATATTTGGCCAGTGTTTGTAACTAAGTGGCTACTAAAAATGACCGGACATAAACCATTTGCAAAAGTAGACAACCCAAGGTATTGCAAACGGGGTGTCATCATGGGGGTAATTCTTATTCCTGGGCTACCATACGGTCTCAAAAGGCAACATAACCAATCTGGCAAATTTTAATGCATGCCTTATATTTGACTCTCTAACTTTCCAAAACACCATAAAACCTGTACATGGGGGGTACTGTTCTACTCAAGAGACTTTGCTGAACAAAAATATTAGTGTTTCAAAATGGTAACTTGTATTACAACAATAATATCGTCAGTAAAAGTGCTGTTCATGTGTGAAAAATGCAAAAAACGTCACTTTTACTAAAAATATCATTGTTGTAATACAAGTTACCATTTTGAAACACTAATATTAGTGTTCAGCGAAGTCTCCCGAGTAAAACAGTACCTCCCATGTACAGGTTTTATGGTGTCTTGGAAAGTTACAGGGTTAAATATAGTGCTTACAATTCAAATTCTCTGCACTTTTTGCCTGGGTTGTCAGGCATGTCAATCAAATTTTAACTAATTAAATCACATAATTATGTTAAAATATTACTTAAATATACACGTAGAATTTTTATATATATACATATATATGTATTTAAAGACTATGTGTACACTTATGTAGTTATTTATGTAATTATATATATTTATCTGTATATATATATATATTTACGGTTATTTGTATTTTATATATAGATAGATAGATATAGAATGTCATTCTAAGTGTATTTTGTTACCAATATATATATATATATATATATATATTAATAACAAAATATAGTTAGAATGAAATTACATATGTATATATAATTTATTTTAAAAAAAATGTAAAATATTTTATTTATTTAATTTTTTTATTATTGTAATTATACGTGTATATATAAATATCAAATATATATAGATGTATTTTATATATATATATATATATATATATATATATCTTATATATATATGGAACGTCATTCTAAGTGTATTTTAATACTAATATATGTACTTATATTAATATTAAAATACATTACGTATGACGTTACATATATATAAGATATATATTATATATATATATATATTTTATTTATATATATAAAAATGCATTTAATTTATTTTAACATGTTTATTTATTTATTTTTTTAATACTTCCCACCAGCAGGGGGAACTGTCTGACATTTCAGACAGTCCCCCTGCTGGCAGATCCACAGCCAGCTATAGGGGGCCATCTGGTCGCTCTTTAAGAGTGATCACATTGCCCTCGGGGGCCTCATTTGCCGGGGGGAGGGCTGCCTGGGCTGGCAGGCAGCCCTCCAGAAGAGGATCGCGGCGGAGGTAAGTAAATCTTACCTCCTGGGCTGAAAGCCATTACGGCGTTCTATGCCGCCGCAACCGCTTTAAAGCCCATTTAATGCGGGACGGCATAGAACGCCGTAACGGCGCTAAGGGGTTAAAGTGACAATAAACAGAATGCTAATAAAAATAAATGTTTACATTCAATTGCAAATGAGAAACCATTTTTAAATACAATGGCCGAGCATGTTCATTTCAGTTTGTGATTCTGAATTCTGCACTTATGCACTAAAATAATGGAACATTGATTGGGGGCAGGGGGGAGAATGATTGATGACTAGAGAACAGTCACAAATTGTTAATTTTATTCACAAATCAAATGAGAAGTGATCAATAGATGGAAGAAATGGGGAGCAATAAAAATGTGTATATATAGTTATATATTATATATAAATACATTCATATGTAAAAAGGCCATAAGGCCTGAATTTGTGGGAGGAGTTATGCCCCCTACTTAAACTCCCAGCCCCTACTCACCTCGGCCGTTCAAGCTGTTTGACCCCACCCACCTGCACCCATCAAATATTACATTATCACCTTTGTGGGCCCTCTTTTATTACAGGCCTACTCGCTCGTTGGTTTCGGCACACCTCAGCCAACTATGCATCTTCTTATACATTCCATAACCTATTAAATTCCGAGCACAAATAATATATACATAATGTGTTTTTTGTTGTTTTTACTGATCCTTCAGTTTTTCCCTATTGGATACTTTTTATCACTTGAACTGTCCCAAATGCTAGGGAAATGCTCCTATTAGTGTACTGCATAATATATCTATAAAATTAAATATATATATAGTACACTGATAAACCCATCACACCCTTTCACACACTTTTGGCACATCTGATTTTCAGTACTGACATTCAGATAAGGCTTGTGTGCACAAGTCCAGTGACAATTGA
Source organism: Pelobates fuscus (assembly GCF_036172605.1). Lineage (NCBI taxonomy): Eukaryota > Metazoa > Chordata > Amphibia > Anura > Pelobatidae > Pelobates > Pelobates fuscus. The sequence continues at coordinate 106,645,119 of NC_086320.1, forward strand.
TTTGTGTCCCACGTAGCTGGCAACTGATATTGATCGGGCAACACTAAAGATCATTTTGCACAATTTCCCGTCATTATTTGCCATTTTATACTAAAATTAAGAAACAAATTCAAAGAAAATAATTTGGAACAATTTGTTGAAATTCAGTGGCAAAAATTCTGAATGTACTTTAAACACACAACACATTCACGTGTGTTCAGATCTATTTGGACTAATCCAAAAGCATTTGTAGGGACTTCTGTGAAAACTATTAAGTCATGTCTTTGCACACTAACATAATAATATTAGCATCATTTTCAAATTTCAAATAAATGTTTTAATTAATTATAAAATAGGTGATGGAAAAAAACCATAGTAGAACAAGTAAAGGCAGGATGCTAAAATCAGTGCTTTACCCACAGGTACCTGAAACATGTCCAATAGGGTAACTACACTTCCATATCTTAAATATGCCCTTTTATATCAGTACAAGGTGCATAAAGGAACTCTCCAAGCACCATAACTACTATAATTGCAATGTTACATGTTTGGCTCTGAGGCTGCAAATACAACACGAAACACTGATACCAAGCACAGGACGGTCTGAGTGCCACACAGTGAAAGGGAATAAATTAATACATTAAAAAAAAGACAATTCCAATGCATTACGATTAGAGTGTGAAATTAATTGTAAAAAAAATAACATTTACATTGTGGTTGCTTTGGGCCTATCTCAACACATGGGTCTTCAGCTACTGCTCTAATATCCCTAATGCTATCTGGCATTCATATTCCTAATATATTCCAAGTTACAGAAAACCTACCCCAATTCAATTCAGGATATTCAACATTAAAATTATTTTTGTTACAATTTCCAGGATGACAAAGCTTCATGACAAATGCTGGGGGAACAAGCATGGACTGATTGATGGCATATAAACAAATGACGGGTTAGTGGGATAATGCTCGATGTCCTGTACGAAAATGATTATATTTGGAAACACTACTCGGGCAATAACACTAGAGGTGTTCCAATTCCTCTACAGAGACAAGATGGGGCAACTACAGGTAAAACTGTTGTGGACCTTAACGTGCGCTGCAACATGTAAAAAAGTTGTAATAATAAAAAAGTAAGATAAAATATGCAATTGAAGAGATTAAAAAGTTTATAGTGAACATCCTCGTGGAGGCACAAAATAATCATTCCATGTATCCACTAAAAGACTTTTGGCTCAAAAATATATTCTTCCATGTAATCCAGAGCTTCCCTGATAACTGCAAATTGGGAAATGTCAGGGTGAATATCTTAATTTTCATGAAGTAGGTCATATGCATAATGTTTTTTTTTTTTATTATTATTAAGTAATGCTAACATTTCAGTCCTTTTAAATCTGCATCCAAGGACAAGCATATAAAAACAGTATTGCCTTGCTCAACCCAGGACAAAAGTGAAAGGGGAACTGTTATTTTCCAGGATTTGTAATATTATTTTAATTTATCTCATATATGCAAAAGGGAACTGACACTCTGTGGAGATTACACCATTGGAAGTTACCTAATCTATTTTTTTTGTTTTTCACACAATGCTCTGTTTACTTTAAAATTGTTATTTGCAGGGTAATTCACAAAGTCAGAATTTAAAATAAATTCAAAGTGAATTTCAAATTTAAGACCAGAATTGCCAGACTGAAAGCATAACTGACTTTTACAATTTTTCCAACTATGTTGTCTTTAGATTTGAAATTTAGAAGTAGTGATGTACCGAACTGTTCGCTGGTGAATAGTTCCTGGCGAACATAACGTGTTCGCCACGGCGGGCGAACACATGCGTGGTTCGATCCACCCCCTATTCGTCATCATTGAGTAAACTTTGACCCTGTGCCTCACGGTCAGCAGACACATTCCAGCCAATCAGCAGCAGACCCTCCCTTCCAGATCCTCCCACCTCCTGTACAGCATCCATTTTAGATTCATTCTGAAGCTGCATTCTTAGATAGAGGAGGGAAAGTGTAGCTGCTGCTCATTTGATTGGGAAATTGATAGCTAGGCTAGGGTATTCAGTGTCCACTACAGTCCTGATGGACTCATCTGATCTCTGCTGTAAGGACAGCACCCCAAAAAGCCCTTTTTAGGGCTAGAATATCAGTCTGCTTTTTTTTTTCTGTTTAATGTAATTGCAGTTGCCTGCCTGCCAGCTTCTGTGTCAGGCTCACAGTGGATACTGTGCCCACTTGCCCATTGCCACCACTCATACCTGGTGTCACAATAGCTTAAGCTTGCATTTAAAAACAACATTTTTTTTCACTGTAATAGATTAAATAGCCGTTAGTTGTCTGCAAGTGTCTGGGTGTCAGGCCTTCAGCGTGTACTCTGCCAACCTCTGCAAGTGCACTTTGCCACTCATATCTGGTGTCACAAAAGCGTGCCTTTAAAAAGAAAAAAGTTTTTCACTGTAAGCTAATAGCATTTAGTTGTCTGCAAGCGTCTGGGTGTCAGGCCTTCAGCGTGTACTCTGACAACCTCTGCAAGTGCACATTGCCACTCATATCTGGTGTCACTATAGCGTAACCCCTCCTCTCTATCCTGGAGATAATTAAACTTACCCCTCCTCTCTATCCTGGAGATAATTAACTTAAGTGGTTGCAGAGAACCTAATTATCTCCGGGCAGAGAGAAACATGTGCTTTTTTTTACCTTTTTACAAAACTGTATTAAAATCAATAACTCATGTTTCGCTGAACGAAGTCCCCATGTTCCACACACCCCCAGATAGCTTGGATCTGAGCGCATATTATAGGCGAATAGCGCTCAGATCCCACGAACACAGTTCTCAATAACGTCGAGTAAAGTTTAAGTTCACCAGCTGTCTGTGCAAATGTACCCGAAAAGAGTTCCAGAGCGTCGACGACAAACTACCGCTGAGTATTCGGCGATTTAAAATGGCCGTCGCCACGAGTTCGGCAAACGAACGCCGGCCACCCAGGCATTTGACAATTAAGCTGCGGTTAACCACAGCTTCTGGGTGGCTAACAAGCAGCACACTCCGCAGACCGGGTGGTCGGCCCTTCGGCAGTTTGTTCGTCGGTACGAACAGCCGTAGTCCAGCTGTAATGGAAGTTAAACTGCACGAACCACATACGAGTGTAACAGGGGAAATGTACAATCCAAGCAAGTAAGGCGAACGATGTGATCCAGAGACAGAGGGCTCTGTCCCAAGTGCCTTAAGACCCCATGACTTAACCAGCATCCCAGGGTAAGAGGCTAGCAATCAGGCTCCTCCAAGTGATAGGGGGTAGGGAAGTTTGTCACATGCAAACCCAGTGACAAAAGCCATTTTGTCACAAACGCTTTGTGCATAAGTACACAGGCTTACAGGACGTCCTGAAGCAGGCCAGGAAGGTGTGTGGCCATTTCAGGCGTTCCTACACGGCCATGGCGCACTTTGCAGATATCCAGCGGCAAAACAACATGCCAGTGAGGCGCTTGATTTGCGACAGCCCGACACGTTGGAATTCAACACTCCTAATGTTCGACCACCTGCTCCAACAAGAAAAAGCCGTGAATGAATATTTGTATGACCGGGGTGCTAGGACAGCCTCTGGGGAGCTGGGAATTTTTTTGCCACGTTACTGGACGCTCATGCGCAATGCCTGTAGGCTCATGCGTCCTTTTGAGGAGGTGACAAACCTAGTCAGTCGCACCAAAGGCACCATCAGCGACATCATACCATTTGTTTTCTTCCTGGAGCATGCCCTGCGAAGAGTGCTGGATCAGGCCGTAGATGAGCGTGAGGAGGAAGAGGAAGAATTGTGGTCACCATCACCACCAGAAACAGCCTTATCAGCATCGCTTGCTGGACCTGCGGCAACGCTGGAAGAGGATTGTGAGGAAGAGGAGTCAGAGGAAGAATGTGGCTTTGAGGAGGAGGAGGAAGACCAACCCCACCAGGCATCCCAGGGTGCTCATTGTCACCTATCTGGTACCCGTGGTGTTGTACGTGGCTGGGGGGGAAGAACATACCTTCATTGACATCACTACTGAGGAGTAACGGGAAATGAGTAGCTCGGCATCCAACCTTGTGCAAATGGGGTCTTTCATGCTGTCGTGCCTGTTGAGGGACCCTCGTATAAAAAGGCTGAAGGAGAACGACCTGTACTGGGTGTCCACGCTACTAGACCCCCGGTATAAGCAGAAAGTGGCGGAAATGTTACCAAATTACAACAAGTCGGAAAGGATGCAGCATTTGCAAAATAAATTAAAAAGTATGCTTTACACAGCTTAAAAGGGTGATGTCTGAGCACAATGGGAATCTAACAGGGGAAGAGGTGAAAGTCATCATCCTCCACCCACGACCACGCCGGCAAGGACAGGACGCTTTAAAGACGTGTTGTTGATGGAGGACATGCAGAGCTTTTTAAGTCCTTTGCATCGCCACAGCCCTTCGGGATCCACCCTCAGAGAACGACTCGACCGACAGGTAGCAGACTACCTCGCCTTAACTGCAGATATCGACACTCTGAGGAGCGATGAACCCCTTGACTACTGGGTGTGCAGGCTTGACCTGTGGCCTGAGCTATCCCAATTTGCGATAGAACTTCTGGCCTGCCCCGCTTCAAGTGTCCTGTCAGAAAGGACCTTCAGTGCAGCAGTAGGTATTGTCACTGAGAAGAGAAGTCGCCTAGGTCAAAAAAGTCTAGATTACCTCACCTTTATTAAGATGAATAAGGGATGGATACCGAAGGGACTGACAGTGGGCGATACATTCGACTAAAAAAGGCCTGATGAGATGAGCTGCCTTGGGCTAAAAATGGTGACCCTATGTAGGATGAACAGTCCCTATTCTGCTCTGTGTCAGTGTGTATCAGGGATCATTAGGATAGGTGTCAATCCATATCTGCCAAGTGACCCTATGTAGGGGGAACAGTCCCTATTCTGCTCTGTGTCAGTGTGTATCAGGGATCATTAGGATAGGTGTCAATCCATATCTGCCAAGTGACCCTATGTAGGGGGAACAGTCCCTATTCTGCTCTGTGTCAGTGTGTATCAGGGATCATTAGGATAGGTGTCAATCCATATTTGCCAAGTGACCCTATGTAGGGGGAACAGTCCCTATTCTGCTCTGTGTCAGTGTGTATCAGGGATCATTAGGATAGGTGTCAATCCATGTCTGCCAAGTGACCCTATTCTGCTCTGTGTCAGTGTGTATCAGGGTCTCTGAGGACAGGTGTCAATCCATATCTGCCAAGTGACCCTATGTAGGGGGAACAGCCCCTACTCTGCTCTGTGTCAGTGTGTATCAGGGATCATTAGGATAGGTGTCATTCCATATCTGCCAAGTGACCCTATGTAGGAGGAACAGTCCCTATTCTGCTCTGTGTCAGTGTGTATCAGGGTCCCTGAGGACAGGTGTCAATCGATATCTGTCAAGTGACCCTATGTAGGGGGAACAGTCCCTATTCTGCTCTGTGTCAGTGTGTATCAGGGTCTCTGAGGACAGGTGTCAATCCATATGTCAAGGTGTCAATATGTCATATGTCAGGTGTCAATCCATATCCATTGTGATTTAGGAATGTTAGGTGATTTAGGCCCTTTATGGATTAAAACCAGACTCTGCATCAACTGTGTAATTTTCCATGGATCCCCCTCCGGCATGCCACAGTCCAGGTGTTAGTCCCCTTGAAACAACTTTTCCATCACTATTGTGGCCAGAAAGAGTCCCTGTGGGTTTTAAAATTCGCCTGCCCATTGAAGTCAATGGCGGTCCGCCCGGTTCGCCGGTTGCGAACGTTTGCGGAAGTTCGCGTCCGCCGTTCGCGAACCAAAAATTTTGTGTTCGCGACATCACTATTTAGAAGCTTAAATCGCTACCATTTAGAAGTGAATCACTTTGTTAATGCTCTAGCTACACCACTTATGCCTGTGACCAGCTTACCCCCCGTATCAATTTCATGTAAAGAGAGATCTAATGTTGGAACTTTGTTTATTGCACAGTCTGTTTAATTGAGAATGTCTTATCTCCTGCTCTGTTAATAGCCTGCTAGACCCTGCATAAGCCTCCTGTGTGTGATTAAAGTTCAATTCACAGAGCAGAGTAGAACAACTTCTAATGTGAACACACTTTGATGAATAATAGTAATTACATTTAAACCATTTATCATGTAGGTTGCATGAGTCAGCCAGGCAAGGTCTGGCTCGGTCTGCTTAAACAGAAACAAAAGTAAACTAACTCCTAAATGGCAGAGAATTGAGTACTGCAAGGGCATGATCTATACACTAAAACAGTTTAAGCTAAAGTTGTTTTGGTTCTTAGATTTTGTTTTCGCAACTCACAAATACAACATGATGTCAATAATCTTGTCTATGAATGGGAAGCTACTGATTGGCTTAGGCAGTCTGAACTTTCTCTAGCTGAATTTCAGAAACCAGATATCTATGGGGACAGCAAGGAACAGTGTTTGAGAGCCAACTTTGGAGCTAAAACATCTGTGAACAGTTTAACCCATATGTTACAGACGCAGCATGGACCTCCTTTTACCATTAGAACTTGTTTGTATTAAGTTGTTATGGTGCCTGGTATGTTCCTTTAATCCACAATGTTTCTGTTTTTCCTCTTCCAAGACAGCCCGCAGACTGAACTGGGGTATAATGTCAACTACCAAATCATGAATTTAAATTTACAAGAAAAAATAAGTAGCACATTGAAAAAAAACATTAACATGGGTTATATGTGATTCTCAACATTAAACTCAAAGGTTCAAAATTCCATTAAAGTGATGGCTCTGCTTGAAACTGCATGGTCAGTTGTCAATTCCTATCGCACACTTATAAAGATTAAAGACTATATCATATATACTGATAGTGCCTTGCAACATTTAAAACCAGAATGAAACTGTCATAAATAGTACAAACTGCTTCTCAAAGAGCCCCTAATATTTCCCTAGTATTTCTGCACCAATATAATCTATGTAGGTTTCACATGGACTGATCTTGTAATGGGAAATAGAGCTACAGCAAAAATAATATTTAAATTACATTATTTTACACAGTAAACTGATAAATCAGTAATTTATTCCTTCACTCTTCCAGCACACATAATGTAACTATTCTCGAAAATTCAGGACTAAATGAGCTGTGCTTTATTTTTATTTATTGTTTTGTTATATTGGAATTTCATTGGCATTCATTGCTTGCTTTTTCAAACAGCAAAGACAACACAAAGTCTTAATCACATTATTACGGTAACAGGGTGGCAAATATCACATGCACCTTGCAACACTAGTATAATCACAAATAGGTTAGTGGAACACTTACGCAGAAAATTGATTCAATGTAAATGAATATAACATTTTTAAATGTTAGCAAGAAGGGGCCTAATTCCCCAAATAAATTAAAAATGACTAATAAACTAGCTATCATAGCATGTGTTCAGGAAACACGTTCCAAAGATGCAATTAATGAAGATTCTCCAACACGACGCCCACTCCTTGGCCTCTAATTTCAGTAAACACAACAGGATAGTAATTTTGATAAAGTAATATAGTGCATGACAACAATAGGAAACTATGAAAGCAGATTTATCATCATGTGCTGTTCTTTTTTAAACCTAGCAACACACTCTTTAATGGAAGTAAAAATAGAAAAATTGTTATATAGGCGTGTGTACTAACAAATGGAAAACAAAGCAATGCGCACGTTTAGAGAGATCACACACATTTTTGTTCAGTTATTACAAACTGAAATCAATTAAATCAATGGGATTGTGCGGCTCTAGTACATTCACAATGGCTTGTATCCACATAAATAAAAGACCATGTAGTTGTTCTATAATAATACAAGGGCTCCCATTAATGTCAGTGGCCATGGCTGGCGAATTTTGATGGCTGAGCATTACACTCTGCTCCTGGAATTTGACTCTGAACTCATGCACTCAATCAACCTAAGAATATGTAATCCCTGTTAAATACCATTTACCTAAAGATACTGTATATTTATTTGGGAAACAATTTACGTAATCTCAATTTTGTTTAACCTAAAATAGATGTTTTTAACAATCTGAAAAATCTAGACTTTGTAGATACATTTTGGTAATTTTAGCCAAAGGTAACCATTACTATTACTCTAAAACAATGTGTAGGTGGTCTGTATATTGGTAGTATATTAGTTGTAGATTTCCAAAATGGTACACATCTTTATTAAGAGTGAAGATTAGCATCATTATAAAATAATTTGCCAATTTAATTCTGCCGTTGTTGATTTTTTAGCTGGGCAATGTTTCAACCTGCAAGGTCTCTCTATTACATTTGTGTGAGATAATAGGCACATGGTGGTAGTATACATGTTTAACCCCTTAAGGACCATACTTCTGAAATAAAAGGGAATCATGACATGCCAGACATGTCATGTGTCCTTAAGGGGTTAACACTTTTAATATATTTGAGTGCTTGCAACATTCTGCATGCCAAAAAAAAAAAGAAATGTAGTATTTTCTAAAATGATACTGTTAGCTGTGAGGAAATTGTCTTTAGTGTTTTACTTGGCTATGTGTGCAATACTCATTGGGCTCCTTTGCATCCTAGAAGTAGGCGTAGCTTCCTAATACAATGGGTTATGTTCCTGGCCATCGCTCTAAAGCGAATGCTTCTGAAAGGTAAATCAGTTTTTTGTTGGTTTGTTTTTTTCATTTAAGCATAGATAAGCCTTAAACTATGTTCACACAATCATATATTATATATTTACACACTATATTAAGAGCACAATATTACTAGTACAAAAAAAAATGTAAAAATAATATCTAAATGAAAATTCTACCACAGTATGTATTTCTAAACTGAAAATAATAGAGATAGTGTAGATTTAACATCTAAATATATAACTAAAAAACACTGTGTTGGCAAAGTACTGTAAACAAAGTGCCGTAAAGCATTGAAGTGTAAGCTCAAAAGCTACGTCAAGGCAAACCGCTTAAGTGAGTCCAACACTATAACTTTACCTGGCTGCTCTTAGATAAAAGGCAAAATCTCTAATGTGACAGAAAAAGGACTGTCTAATACAGAAGCACTGTACCATGGTTGTATTTTGTATACTGTATTTTTATAGTGCAGATGGGTGAGTATAAGTAAGTCATAGTTCTGTCAGAGGTGTGACAAAAGCATGAGCATGTGAGCTCATTTCTAGCCTCACGTGAAGGCAAAGTGCATGAAAACACTACAATCACTCCCTCATTACTGGGAAATATAACGTTAACTAGCATGCTCAAAATATTATCTAGTAATATACGTTGTGATACAAATTTCCATATAAAACTTTGACTAAAGCCCATTACATGTATACACAAATATGTAATCGTTATTTAACCCCTTAAGGACCAAACTTCTGGAATAAAAGGGAATCATGACATGTCACACGTCATGTGTCCTTAAGGGGTTATACAGTAAATACAAGAATTGCAAGCCATAACTTCCTGAAATTGGTATTTAATCAATGATAAAATGAGAGAATATGTTTGTTTTTTTTATATTTTGCATAATTGCATTGGCAGGCCAGTTGCTAGATATTAGGGAGAAATAATCACAGCACATGATATAAGCCAAGTCCCAGCAACACAACATCAGGAAACACAAAGACAGTCACATGATGATGGATTGTAAAGGATAAGGGACAGGGATTTTCCAGCAGTCACAAGTAATGAAACAGTATTACTATCATAAATCCTAAATATGCTTCTAGATCATATAAGGGCTCAGTATTCATACATCCCATGACAGGTCTTAGAATATATACGAACACTATTGCAGGTCAAAGGATTGAGTGATAGCGCTCAGACAAATTGGAGCGGCCACAGATCCCATGCCTGGAGCCAAGAATGCTGGAAATATGGACTACTTAAAGGGTAATTCTAAGAACAATCTATAATCATTTCATTATGATGTATAGATTCCCCTGTCACTACACAGCAGCCTATATTTTCTTGTCTTCCTTTGCTGCCCAAAATCCAGTGATACATGTGCATGCAGTGTATGCCAGGTACAACCTTCTGTTTGGCTTTGGAGAGAGTCCCAGCCTCATGCATGTCCAGGCCAAAGATCAGGAAATCACTGCACACAACTCCATTAATAAAAGTGTGAATATGACTAACCAGTCTTTAAGAAGTAACGGTGCAGCTGCTGTTGCCTTACTGAGATGTTCAACTCATCACATCTGTATGACTGTGTGACGGAGTTCCTGTACTCTGACCAAGTACCTCTGCCCAGTCCACTTCCTAGATGCCTGCAGGGACCCTGGATCGCTTCTTCCCCAGTCGCCAAAGCTTGACTGGGGTCTCTCAGAAGCTCTTCCACCCGTCCAGGCTGCTGCTGCTGTCCTTCTAGGAAGATATTGCCCCCTCTACAGCTTTCCTTCAAGGCAGGTATCATCCCCTCTGCCTATTTCACCGCAGCTCTGCTTATAGTGATTATAATTATTGTCTCTACAAAGGCAATTGTAGCTCCCATGCCTAGCAAACAGGTTCAAAAACTCTGTCACTAGAATCCCTAAAAATCAACACAGTACACAAGTTCCAAAAAGAACTAGCATACATACATTATTTTTGACTCGGGACTAGCCCATATGTTCATTACACTTAGATTGCTGTGACAACTTCAATCAAATTACAAAAAGTCAAATCATAGCAGACAACATACGACAACTTATTATTTTTTTTTTATTTTTTTTTTGTTTATATTTTGTTTATTTGATTATAGACGGATATACAAAAACATACAAAAAGACAGTACACACTACACAATGCATTACCATCAACAGGAATATGTATATATATAAAGTGCATATTTATCAATTTCTCTCTTCTTTTAGGGGATATTACTGCCTTATCCCTTATTTAAAATTAATCACTCTTTGTTCCTCTCTCTCCTAGTAGAGGCACTTCATTACTGTGATGGGCTTAACATACACGTAACACTAACATACACGTAACACTAATATGCATTGCAAAACCCCTCTTGGGGAACATACATAGACCGCTATATTCTAGTCTAAAAAAAAAGAAAAAAGAAAGAAAAAAAAAAAAAAAAAAAATTTTTTCTTTCTCTTTTTTCTTCCCTCTTATTTTCCTAATTGTTTTGTCCAGGAATTTGTCTAATCAATCTCTCTATTTTTTGCTTCCAGAATTTACTGACTTCTCTGATTTTTGTAGACTGGTACCCCAAGGCCTCCATAGTCAATTGGTATTGGACTTGTGAATATAATTGGTCTTGTGTAAAACACGAACTACTCTTCCAATTTCTTGCTATTATTATTTTTGTTGCAGCAACAAAGTGGACATATATAAATCTTTCTTTAAAGTGAAGTAGTTGTAGGTTTAAATGAAATAGACCATTATGCTGACCTCTGGGTATATTTTTCTCTATAATATACTCCAAAGTTTCAAAGGTCATGTACCACAAATTTTTAACTTTACTACATTCCCACCATATATGACCAAAAGACCCCTCTTTTTCGCTACATCTCCAACACAATGAAGAGTTGGAGGCATTCATTTTGGACATTCTGGTGGGAACTAAATACCATCGATTCATTAGTTTAAATAATACCTCAAGAAGATTCAGACAGTGAATTATTTTGCCTGTTTGATACATTACTTGATCCCATTCAACCTTGAAAATCTGTACATTCATTTCGCTACTCCATTTCTGCATATTAACATTCCTGTTAGGTGCGTCAATTTGTAGGAGAGCGCTTCTAGCCTTCGACACTATTTGCGGTACATTATCATTTTTTAATAGAGCTGTCAGATTTACTATTCCCTCTATGGGTCGACATAACAAGAATTGCTGGACAAAACCTCTGATTCTTAGGTAATTATACCACTCCTGCCTGGGTAGCGAATATTCATGTACCAGGGTTTCGAATGGTTTAATTTTATCTCCCAATATTATTTGATTTATATAGTTAATACCCTTCGTTGTCCATGCACTTATATTTATATCCTTCATCCTTAAATGAATCATATTGAAGTTAAAATTTCCCAATATTTTATTACCTATTCCGCATTTCTTCCTCAACTTTTCCCATTCCATAAGAATTGATTGCAAACAACTATTTGAGAGGCACACCTTCTTAAATCTTTCATCTTGTTTAGTTAACCAGATTAATTGGTACAAATTATCTATTTCTATCATCTCCCCCTCCAATTGATACCAACCCAGCTCCTCAGAACTTAAGAGTTGCGTTTTATAAATATGAAACATCATATTAGCTACATAAATTGTATCAATATTCGGAAAATTTATCCCTCCTTGCCTTATTTTCTGCTTCAAAAGTTTTTTATTCATCCTCGGCCTTTTTCCTTTCCAGATAAAATTATTTATGTCGCGTTGTATCATATATAGCCATGGTTGTGGCATTCTCAAGGGAATCATGCGGAATAAGTAGGACCATTTGGGAAGTAAATATGAATTGACCAAATTGATTCTACCCCACCAGGACAGTTCAGTTTGTCTCCATATTTTTAATGACTCGTGAGTTGATCTATATGTTTTTAAAAAATTTATTTGCATTGTATCTTTTAAGTCATCATTAATCGTTATTCCCAGATAAGATATTATGTTTTTGTTACAATTAAATTTATATTTGTCTCTTATATATTGGCAACATTCTCTAGAGATATTTATAGCTATATAAGTGGATTTATTTGCATTTATTTTATAATTTGAAATCAAACCATATTTATCTATCTCTTCCATCAAGGCATCAAGCGATTCGACAGGGTCGGTTAAGGTCAGAATCAGGTCATCTGCATATAGATTTAATTTGAATTCTTTCTCTTTATAGCTAAAGCCTTTTATTTGAAGATTATTTCTTATATTAATAGCTAGTATCTCCATTGTCATAATATATAAAATGGGCGATAGGGGGCAACCCTGTCTCGTTCCATTTTTTAGTGTGAACCAATCAGCGCATATATTTGGAGCCACTGTTCTTGCTTCTGGACCTTCATATAGTGCCAGAATTGCTTTAAGCATCCATCCCTGTATGCCGAACTTTTCCATAGTTTTCCTTAAAAAGACCCAACCGACCCTGTCGAAAGCTTTCTCCGCGTCTACTGCCAAAACAAACAAAGCAGTTTTATTCCTTTGAGCTGCATCTATCAAGTCGAGTAATCTTCTAGAATTGTCAACTGGATCTCTCCCCTGTATAAAGCCAATTTGATCATTCTTTATAATCTTATCCATGAGTCCCTTTAGTCTATTGGCCAAAACTGATGAAAAAATCTTAACGTCCGTGTTGATTAAAGAAATAGGTCTGTAATTTTCCACCTTTAAGGGATCCTTATTTTCCTTTAAGATTGGAAGGATATTTGCTCTTAACATCTCAGGAGGAAATTTACCTACTGAGACTATTTCATTAAACATATTGGTTAAATGACAAACTATATGGTTTTTAAAGGATTTATAAAATATATTTACAAAACCGTCTGGGCCTGGCGTCTTATCTGGTTTTAGATTATTTATTACTGCCTCCACTTCCTGAACTGTAATAGGAGCATTTAACTTATTTCTTTGTTCCTCCTTGAGTTTAGGTATATTACTGTTACTAAAAAAATCCTCATCATTCATTTTCGAAGGAATTAAATTATACAGGGCCTCATAATATTTATTAAATCTCTCACCTATTTTCTTTGGATCTAGATAAACTCCTTCCTCATCCGCTATCTTTACTATTTTATTGGAGCTGATTTTATCTCTTAATTTTTTAGTCATAATCCTGTTTGCTCGGTTTCCTTTATAATAGTAATTCGCTTTCAGCTTCTGCATAACCTTAGAGTTTTTTTCTATAAGGAAGTTATTGATTTTATTTTGGATTTTTTTCAGGGCATCTGCATTTAATTTAGAAGGAGACTGCTTATTCTCATTCGAAGCCTTTTTTAATTCCTCTTGTAGTTCCAGAAAAAATTTATTATTTTGTGCCTTATACCTTGTTTGTATACTTATTATATTGCCTCTAATGGTAGATTTAAATGCACACCAATTGTTTGTATATGAAGTGTCCTTTGGATCATTTTCAAGAAAAAAGGTTTCAATTTGTTTTTCTAATGTATCAATATGGGTCTTAGATTTTAACAAATTATCATTCATTCGCCAGGTTTCACAATTAATCCTGGTCCATTGATCTTTCGTCTCCCACATATTAATACTGTGGTCTGACCAGGTATTGTCCAGTATCTTACAGTATTTAATATTTGATAATGTTGTTATATTACCCCAAACCATATCGATTCGGGAGTGGGACAGATGCACATGAGAAAAATAAGTATACTCCAATGAGTCAGGATTAATCGTTCTCCATAGATCAAAATAGTCAAAGTTAATCATGTTTCTCTTAATAGATTTTGCTAACTTATCTGTTCTTTTTTGATGTAATAAAGTTACTGTTGTCTTTTTATCTAATATCGGGTCCAGTACACTATTGAAATCCCCAGCTACCAAACACATGCCTATTTTGATAGATTCCATTAAACCCAGGACTTTTTTTAGGATTGGGGCGGGAAAATCATTAGGAAGATATATGTTCGTCAGTGTATATGTTATCTCATTCAATTTACAGCAAACTATTACATATCTACCGTTCTTATCTATAATTTGGTGTAATATGTCTACTTTTAATGTATGAGAAAAGACTATTGCTACACCTCTTTGCTTTTTCCCACTTAATGAGGAGTGTATCACAGTAGGGAATTTTCCACCCCCCCAACCGTGGTTATCAGTATCTAACCAGTGGGTTTCTTGAAAGAAACCCACTTCTACTTTATTTCTGAGCATGTAGTTATATATTAAAGATTTTTTATTTGCAGTATTTAGACCCTGGACATTAACCGAAATCATCTTAACCATTTTGAATCATAAACCCTAAATACCACTGTCCCCAAGAGAGTTGCAATGCATTTACATAAAACACAAATAGTCCATTTATCATAGACCAAAAATAGCCTTATGGGCAAAACACCCAGTCTGGCCCAACACAGCCTGGCTCCCAGAGGGTTGTCTTTCAACCTACCCCCGAAGGGCCATCTATGTCCACGTGATATGATATCTTTAGTTACCATATCTCGGTATTTGTGTCAACAAAAAGTTGGCACTTGGTGGGGCGATATAGTATCGGGATGACCAAAAATCCTATCCTGATCCTTAATTTGGGAACACTCTACCATCTCTGAAGACTACTTTCCCTCCCTTTTCCCTCTCCTTCTTTTTCTCCCCTTTCCAAAAAAAAATAAAAAAAAAAAAAAAAAAAATAATAAAAATTCTTTATTTGCATATATATTCCTCAAATTTATATATACCCCCACTATATTCATATAAATTTTTCGTCTACTAAGAATTTAAGTCTACCGAGACGCCTAGCCAATCCACCCAAAAACCTGTGTAATTTCCCCCACAGTATAACACAATCAATCCTTTTGTAATAATGTTAATTGTTCTTCCCCTAGTACTTGTGTATATTACCAATTATCAATACTGTTGGGTTTCTATAACCTCAGTGTTTACAAAAAAAAAGTGATTTATTTACAAATATATTCCTCCGATTTATATATATCCCCACTAAATTCATATGCATTTAAGCCACCCAAAAACTGTATAGGTTTCCCCACAGTGTAACACAATCAATCAGTTTGTGGTATTAGTTTTCCCCTACTACTTATACATATTACCAATTATCAGTGCTGCTGAGTTTCTTTTACATCAGTGCTTATGTATAAAAAGAAAAATTCCTTAGGCCTGCTGTTTCGAAGCTTAACAAACCTATTTAACCCTGTGGTCGATATACCATTTCCTTTTTTATAAATTCCCTATGTAAGCTAATATATCCTTTATAGTGCTAACTCTTTCCCAGGATCTTTCCTAGGATCTTTTCCCAGAGTCAACACGTGTTGCCACCGTATCCAACTTCCTACTGCATCAATGCTTATTCTATGGATGTTAAAAAAAAAAAAAAAAAAAAAAAAAAAAAGGAAAAAGAGAAAGTCTTCCTAGTCATAAATAAAAAGTTATGATTGTCCTCTTTTATCCGGAGAACTTCAGGGCTTCTGCAGTTAATAATTAATTATGTTAGTCCAGGTATTAATGTTTCTTCCATCCATTTTCTCAACGCGACCAAAGTTGTAAAATTTTTCATTTTTTCCTTTCCAGAAGATCCTTAAGCATTTGGGGAAGCCCCATATGTATTTCACTTCTTTAGCTCTTAACACTATTAATTCTTGATTGAAGCTTTTCCGCCATGTTCTTGTATAGAAAGATAGATCTGGAAAAATCTTCAAATTCTTAAATCTCTCTTCCAAGACCGGATTATTTCTTAATGAGCTAATGATTTGGTTTTTAATATGGAAAGATTGAAATTTAACAATTACATCTCTTGGCAATGTTTCTGCTACATTTCTGGGTCTAGGTAGCCTGTGGAATCTATCCAATTCAGAATCTTTTAAGTCATCTTGGGACAATACAGACTCAAAATATTCCATTAGAAATTTTTTCAATACAGAGTCAGCGACTTGTTCAGGGATGTTACGAATTCTTATATTAGTTCTCCTGGAAGGATCTTCCAGGTCATTTAATTTATCCTCTAGTTGATCTACTCTTGATTGCAGATCTGTTGTTATTGACTCCATATGTGCATATTTTATATCAGTTTGAGTCAACTTATCCTCTATAGATTCCAATTGGACTTTCATAGTTCTCAGTTCTTGTTTTAAATCAGATGAGCTTCTTTGAATGTCTTCTTTAATGTTCTCCTGAAATTTATCCAGGTAATTAATTAAGGTCTCTTCAGTGAGGGGTTTGCCCACTTGTGCAGTGTGAGAGGGATTGTGGTTGGGAGTGGGGGGAGGGGAATGATCCTTTTTTTCAAAAGGCGGTTGAGATTTATTTTGAGAAGGAGAAAAGTAACCTGATAATCTTTTCTCAATCACAAGATCTTTTTTTTCCCTCTTTCTTTTCTCCTCCTGTGGTTTTCTAGTTGTCATTTTGTGTTATTACTTTATTTTATTCTTATATTATTTTGCCTTTTTTTCCTTTTTTTTTTTTACTCTCCTCTCGTATCTCCCCCTTTTTTTTTTTTTAATAGTTGCGATAGTTAATAATTAATAGTTGCAATAGTTCTCCGTGTTGTAGTTTCTGCCTTCCTCACGGCCCACCACTCTTCTGCCCTCTCACTTCAGATTTTACGAGCAAAAAAAAAAAAAAACACAGTCACTTATCTTGTTGCTGCAGTTTTGCGTCCCCCTACTCCTCCTCAGGGCCTGAGTACAACTCCAAACCGAGGCTCCCAGACACCAGTTCAGGAGGCAGCGTTCCGTCTTCCCGGAAGAGAAATAAAAGATATTGCACGTTGTCGCGCCTAGTCAGGCACTATACGGAGACCCCCGTCGTTGCGGTATTGCGGTATTGTGGTTTTGCGGTTTGCGGTTGCTGCCAATATCGTCCCCTCGAGCGTTCCCACCAGCCGCCAAGAAAGCTCCCGCCGGTCACCCCTCAACACATCGCCCCTCCTCCTCCGTTGACGCTCTCACACGCGCCTACGTCATCCACGACCACTGATAGTCACTTTACCCTGATAGCCCATATGTTCATTACACTTAGATTGCTGTGACAACTTCAATCAAATTACAAAAAGTCAAATCATAGCAGACAACATACGACAACTTATTATAACACAATTACATATTTAGAAAAGGGTGGGGAAGACAATAATTAACAGAAAATATCTCTCTTGCCTGCAGAATTAGCAATATGCAAATCTACCCAAATAGGCAAATTAGCAAGTCTAGCCATTCAGGTAGTGCATATCGCTGTTGCCAGATCCTTGCAACCAACAGGTGGCGCTGTACAGGCTCCACAGCCAAATCCACCTAGTTGATTGCAAAACAGGAGAGCACACTAACATATAACCCCAAACAACTGCATTACACACACACCCTGCACCCACAATAGACACCAGGTGACTTAAACATAGGAGTCATTCAGATACTTAATTGAATTGTCCATCCTAAGCTCTTGGTGATGGTGTCTACCGTCACAAAATAGAACTGCAATTAAGGGCCAAATAACATATCCCTTTAACACCTTATGGAGAAGGAGGAGAATCTTGGTGAGGCCTACAATTGCTGACTTGGGAACGGTTTATCTGCTGTTTCTGCATACAGTATATTGTCAGAAGTACCTTGTTTTTATTTTATTTTTATTATTTTTATTCATTATTATACATACTGTACATTACCAAAAGCAGTGCTGTACATGTGATGTCAGTTCCTAGCAGAGAATTACATGGAACAATACATAACAGAAATTATAGATGATTTCCAAAGTTAAATGTTGAAATTTCTACAGAAGTGATGAGCCCATTTAAGGATTCACTGGAACCTTTATTAATCAGTAGTTAGGCAAACAGCTCCTACTCTCCAGTAATTCAGGACTCCAAGATCTTTTGTTTACTAGAGAGAAAAAGTTAAATATTTTAGCAAATGACTTGGCTGGATGAAAGAGTCAAATCTGTAATAGTCAGCCATTCGTTAAAAGGGAATTGGTTCCAAAGTTAACAATTTAAACTTATATTGGTCAGCTCTGTTATAATGTATCTGTCATCATGGTCCACAAATTGTATGCTCGTTTGAAAGAACATTACACTTTATTATTATTACTATGATTATTAATATTATTATTACTTATAAATAAAGAAAAGATGAACAGATTTTGAGAGAGTAGGATAAGAGGAAACAATAGGAGAAAGTTACGTTTGGTCTGACAGTGCCGCTCTAAAGACATTATACTGGGAGTATTATTATTGCGGAGCTCTGTTATACCATCAGACACATAAACAATATGGAGCTGCTGGAAAAGAGGGACAATAGGATACAAAAGAGGGACAGAAGAATTTGGGCCCTATATAGGGACTGTCCTTTCTAAACAGGGACACTTGTGAGTTATGCATCTCAAGCATGCTGTCTATAAGTACATGAGAACAAGGTATTTATCCTAAAAGGTACAGAAATGATCAAACAAATATGTGCTATGCATTCATTCTTTCTACTTATACACTGGTACCCTTGTTGAATGTCAGTGCTTTTTTTTTTTTTTTTTTTTTTTTTAAGTTATGAGACGAAGATAACCAGCTCCTTTCATTTGGTTTTCATCTTGCTTAAGAAGTAAAGCACACAATCCTAATAGCTAGACTAGTATGACTAGAGGGAATACATCATTCTCACATACCAAATTGTTATCTAGGGGGAATGTGCCTCCCATCCACCATTCTTACACGCATACCCGATATTCCTCACTGTGATGACAGTGACATCAGAGGATTCAATGTAGCATGTAATTCAGCTGTGTTATTGAGTGAAACTCTATTCAGCACTCAAAACCGTTTGGATATGATGTAAATGAACTTCACTGATGCTAGTAATCATTTATCCTTTATTACCCCTTAAAGATTCTGCTCTGCAAAATAGAAAAAAAAAATGTATGCTCAAAAAAAACAAACAATTAAGCAAAGTAATAACTCCCTGATCTTTTGGGTACGGAAACAGGAACTGTTTACATATATTTTGATAAGGCCTACTTATTTCCTAGTCTTGTGATTTTTACTCACGAATGACGTGTTACAAATATGATACACATGTACTTCCAGAAAAAAATATCTTTTTGACTTGCATTCCGATGGATTTGTTATTTAAACGTCTGCTGGTTTTAGTATTTGAACAAACACTGAAAATCTAATTAGAATGTTAATTAACTGTGGGGGGGGGGAGGGGGGTTTATTTTTTGTTTTTTCCCCCTTTTTTTCTTTTTTTTTGTCTAGGCAATTATAATTACATGTTTACAACAGGGAGAATGGATTTGTTGATGCATAGACACTAAATAGGAAGGTTGCAGCTTGTTAGCAATCTACCATTTAAATGCTGTCTAGCAAAGGCTTGAACTGTTTAAAATTACTCGGATTTAAAACATCAGGCGACAAAAAAAATAAATAAATCGAAGATAACTTTCCAGTGACAGCAGTTTGCCGATGTTAAAATGCAGAACAGTTTTGCATTTTATTTAACACTAATATATATGTATATGTTCAAACTTGATCTGTTTTTACAGTGACATGACCTAAATTAACATCCGAGAAAATGATTCAAGGGTGTAAGCAAGACAAAAGATCGCTCTCTCAGATGTCAACACTATCTGTTCCCCATCTCCAGGCCTGCTAATTAATTCTGTGTAATGACATCCACTGTGAGGATGTATCTGATGCATTATAATGCTGTTTGCAGAAAATGTACCAGATCCTTAGAACAGAATAATGCCTGTGAAATGCAATGCTCGTAGGTTCAAGCAAGATGCCTTTACACAGCCATGTGAGAATCAGGACAGGGGGGTAAAAGCCACAACCTCTCAATGAGTGCTCAGAAACTGCCAATTTCTCTTCCCCAGCAGGTGGCTGGGTGCAAAATAGCAAATTCAAAAAGTGTTCCTTTATTCCTTTTCAGCTGAAAGCTTGGCTCTGGTTAACATTTTACTTCTCATCCTCTGATCCTCCCATAGAAGACATGAGAAAAAAAAACTGCATACCAAATGTGATGCAGAGGTTGGTACAGACATACCAATTAACTGGCTTACTGCTAGATAAGGTTGTATACATCAGTTTGTACATTATTGAGGTTAATTATCTGAGTATACTATTTCCCTTAATCTTCATAGACATCACTAGCCGACAAAGGAATTCACCGCAAGCCACATGGTTGTAGTGTATCCATAAATTTTAATTTTAATACATTGCATTCTTGCAAAACTTGGCTTGAATATATTGGAGGAGTCTGCTAACAAACAATGCAAGCTCACATACATGTATGAAAAGATGCAAAAATATATGTTTTAATGCATGTATACCATGTCCTAAAAAAAACAAAAAAACAAAAAAACAATTTTATTGGTTTTATTAAATATCAACCATCCTCCTTCATACCCCACCCCCCAAAAAATGAATAATAAATAAGACTTGTAAAAATAAATACTGGTTTAATTTGAATATTTCAAAGCTAACTACAGTACATTGAGGCATTGAAACCAACGTTTGCCTGCAAAATGTTGCCTACCATTAATTTATTAAGCTGATTATAATAAACAGTACAGCACAAAACCTTAAAGGCACTGTCCACTGTTAAAAAAAATATATATACATTAAAAAATCTCTAGTTAGTAGATATATCCCAATGAGAACATACATGCATTTAATTATGCATTTTTAAAGCGGGTATTTCTAAAACAGCTTGCAAAGGCAGACGATCTCTTGTCTGAAGCTTTTCTAAGCCTTTGGAACTAAAGTAAAGAGGACCCTGGTGGAAGGCCTCCCTATAGCAAGGATGGAAAAAAAGGTGGATCCTCATCTGTCGTACAACTCCCACAATGCTCTGCCAGCTGCGGATCTACCATTTGCCCAAGTGCATGGGCCACCCAGTGGGCACCTTCAGCATGTGGGCCCTGATACAGCTGTACTGGTGGTAGTTCCACTGCTGCCTCCCCTTCTTCCCAGCTCAGACTTTATGTGGTTGTCCAATCACATTCTTCCTAATGCAGCTCAAACAGACGTCTTTGCAAGGCAGGTGCTCTGAATTGCATTCTTCTGTACTCTTACTGATAGCAACTAGAGGTAGACTTAACCCTGCAATAAAAACATTGCAGGGTTAAGGGGACAGGGACACTGCATTCAGACCTTTTCAATTAGATTAAGTGGTTTGGGTGACTATATTGTTCCTTTAATTTATATTAAATACAATGGAATGCCCTTCTGTTCTCAGCCAGACACTATACTCCACTATATTTGTTATAGTTTACTTTCATATTTTAATCTATTTGCCAAATTTCAACTCATAACCAATTTGGCATTTGGCATAATTCATCATATACCACATATTTCACCCCTCATTTTGTTAATCTTATCACCCAGTTACCACACTTTATACCATATGTCATTATTTATTTGCAATGTATCATCTATTATTTACCATATCTCAGGCCTTATTTACTATATCATATTCATCATTTACTATATTTATTTGATGTGATACATAGTAAATCTAAATTGCTATAGGCCTCAGTTACTTACCTTTATACCTGGGAAAAGAGGCCTGGATCATTATTGGTCTAGTGATAGGAAGACAAGGGGGGTTATTCACTAAACCCCAAATTTTAAGTAAAGTTGGAAACATTAGCCTAAAACAGCCATTCCATGACAATACCAGGCCTTGCACTTTCTCCCAAATCAGCACTTTTTGTCTAAATTTTGCAGTTCAATTTTGAATTAACTACGATATAATGGTTGGAGACTAAATCTAATTTGTCTGCATTACTCATTTGAACATTTTTCTCTCACTATTACCTTGCAGTATGCATTTGAATCCTACATGAGAAATATTTATTATATCACGTTGCCCTGCATCATATGGTGCATATTTAGCCACAAGGAAGCATTGAGGAATGTGCAGCATGTAATTGCATACACAACCTGCCCCAACAGACCTGTAATGCTAGTAAAATCATATTATGATCTTTTCAATTATTTTATGGCATGATTGTGCACATAGACATATAAGTACACAGCTGGCAAATAGTCCTACCTAAGAATTTTCGTAGAAGTTGGTGCTGCTTATCTTAATGCACTCTGTCAGAGAAGAGCCTTTAGAATGAACATGGATGAGATCTCTGCCCCTTAAGGTCCCAGTACATCACCAAGGCTCTTAAAATTTTACAAAATCATCACACATTTTGCTATGATGTATTGCAATGGCCACTATATATCAAAATATAAATATACCAGTAAATAAAAGCAAAGAAAAAAAGAAATGAATGTTTGCAAGTGATTGTATATTTTGTGTGTCAGATACAGAATATTAAAACAAGCAGAAATAGCAGAATGAAAGAAGAATAACCAAATAGACTTCAGTGCAAATCAGCAACATATTTGTGGATTTGCTTTAAAAGGCCCTCCACTCTGTTACATGGTAAAACTTTGGGCAAGATACATTTTCTGGCCTCATATGCATTATCGTAGGCATCAAGATATATGAACAAATGTGACAGACTAGCTTCACCACTCTGGTCTCTCACATCAAGTGGGAAAGAGCGAGGGCCGTGCCTGGAAACCATGTCAATTGGCCAGCTCCCCCAAAAATCTCTCCTTTAAATTCCCATCTTATTGGCCTACATGGCAAAAGTTATAGTGATTCATATTTAACATTACTTCATGAAAACTTAGAAAAAGACATACATTCAGTGCTAAGTACATTTGCTTATTCATTGTAGTTTTGTATTATTTTAAAAAAAAAAGACAGGTGGGTAAATCAACCTATGAGTAGCCGTTTAACTATTCCAGTAATGTGTTGATATATGCTAACTTACAACCCCAAATAACTATTCCCTTGCTCTAGAACTGTTTTGAATTTACAGAAAAAAACCTCTCCCTTCACCAAGGCTTAGAAGACCTTTTGAGCATTAAGCCTACTTTAGTGTGTAAACTAAGTAGTTATGGTGCATGAATTCCATCAGTCCCAGTTTTAAGATGTTTCAAGGGATACATTGTTTGTAACATGACCATGATTGTTGTGTGTGTAGGGTATTGTTTGTAATGTTTCGTTGCTTTTGGAGTCTTTTTTGTTTTTATTTTCCTTGTTCTTTATGTGGATACAATTATTAGGCAACCAAAAGGAAGACAAATTGATTAACTTTGTTAACACAATCTTGCAAATGTGACAATAATATTAATATAGAAGATTTTTTGCTAAATATGATTTAACATCTTGCAAAAATATGCAACGTGTCTTCTCCTTTGTAAATGTATATGATGATGTCTCTATTAACGCAATGTGTTTTTTGTAAGTAGTAAAATATTTAATAAAGATTATAAATTAAAAAAAAAAAAGAATTCCACCAGTCCCTTCCTACCTTCAAGCAGTAAAACCTTTTTTCCTTATCGCTTAGTGGAGTCCCCCAAGTGCCAGTCCTGCTTCTTTTCCTTGAGCAGAAGTGATAGACTGAGAGCGTGCATATTTGATGCATTACTTAATGCTTCTGTATTTTACATGCAGCCAGATGAGAGGAAGCAGTACCTGGAGACTCAACCTCAGTATTAGTGTTGAAGGAAAAACAATGCTATCCACTTCAATGACATGAAGTGGATTTGGTGCCTGAAATGGCTCTTTCATTGTGTCCCTTTATAAGCCTGACCAGCGGTGTAACTAGGAATCACACTGATACACGGTGGCATACACACGATCCATGGGGCCCCGGTGCGAAAATTGATCTGTGGCCCCCCCACCGCGCGCTTACTCTACGCGAGCCAGGTTCGCAACACATGGCGACGGGCACCTGGTCGCAGGGGTCGCACGGTTGCGACCCCTGCGACCACGGTATGCACGGCACTGCATGCAGTTACATACACTTAAAGGACCACTATAGCCACTCAGATCACTTCAGCTCAATGAAGTGGTCTGGGTGCAAGGTCCCTCTAGTTTTAATCCTACAGCTGAAAACATAGCAGTTTCAGAGGGTTAAAGGGACACTATAGTCACCTGAACAACTTCAGCTTAATGAGGTTGTTCAGGTGAGAACTATAGTTCCCTGCAGCCTTTCTCATGTAAACACTGTATTTTCTGAGAAAATAAAGTGTTTACATTGAAAGCTAGGAACACCTCTAGTTGCAGTCACTCAGAGTGAACCAGAGGGACTTCGGAGTTGATGGAGGAATAATATGCCTCCATCCACTCAGATCTGCTGTCAGCAGAGCACAGGGAAGCACTGTGCACAGCATCCTGTGATGCAGTATCTCCTCCCTCTGCATGTAGACACTGAACTTTCCTCATAGAGATTAATTGATTCAATTCATCTCTATGAGGAGATGCTGATTGGCCAGGGCTGTGTTTGAATCATGCTGGCTCTGCCCCGATCTGCCTCTTTGTCAGTCTCAGCCAATCCTATGGGGAAGCACCGTGATTGGATCAGGTTACCACATGTCAGCAGACTACTTGTTTATCTGAGTCTAACAGCATGCATATTTACAGCTTCAGGCTTGAATACAGTAAGATTTTTACTATATTTATGGAGGCATGAGGAGCCCAGGGGGGCTAGATGGTGGTGTTAACACTATAGCGTCAGGAATACATGTTTGTGTTCCTGACCCTATAGTGATCCTTTAATCCAGCCTCTAGTAGCTGTCTCGTTGACAGCTGCTAGAGGCGCTTCTGCGATTCTCAAGACGATGGACTTCCATAGGAAAGCATTGAGTAATGCTTTCCTATGAGCAGTTTGAATGCGCACGCTGATCTTGCCGCGCATGAGCATTCGGAGCTGAGAGGTGGACCCTCACTAGCAGACACACACTCAATAACAGACACACACAAACTAACACACACAGTAACACACACACACAAAAACTAAGACACTCACTGACACACTAGCAGACACACACTCAATAACAGACACACATAAACACACAACTAACACACTCAGTAACAGACACACACAGTAACACACACACACTGACACACAAAACTTCACATACACATATATATTTTTTTAAAATTAAATCCCCCAGCCTCCCTACCTTTGGGAGTGCTGAGGGGATACCCTGGGGTCCAGTGGGGCTGCCTGGCAGCCGGTCCTGCAGGCGGCGAGGGAGCACTGATCCTCTTGTTCAGCTCCCTCGCACACCTCTTACTGATGCCGGAACCGGAGCTGGAATAACGTCACATTCCGGCTCTGGCATATGTGCGGTGCGCGCGATGGAGCTCGGCAGAGAGCGCTCAGTGGAGAATGCTCCCTTGCGCGCCCACCCGCCTGCCAAGTGACGCCACTGCCAGCCTCGGGGGGCCCTGAGGTGGTCAGCTCTTGGGCCTCCAAGAGAAAAAGCTGGAAAACTGGCGTACATACCCGGACTGCGGTATGTACACCAGTGGATACACATACACTGATATACACTCACTGACACACACAGTCATTGGCACACAAACTGTTTAACCAACAGACATTTTCAGTGACAGAAACACACACACTCACTGACACACACTGACAGACACACACACTCACTGGCAGACACACACTCACTGGCAGACACACACACATTGACAGACACACACACATTGACCGACACACACACACTTACTCGCTGACAGACACACACTGATTTAACACAGACACATTCACTCACTCATTGACAGACACACACTCTGATTTGACACTGACACACTCACTGACAGACACACACTCATTGACAGATGCACTCACTCACTCACTCATTGACAGACACACACACTGATTTGACAAACACATACATATTCTCTCACACACAAAATAGTTTATAGTTTTTGGGGGTTTTTGTAGAAAGATCTCCCCTTGGGAGAACTGGTGTGGATACTCTCTGTAGCGGAGTGTAATGTTAAAATCCCTGATCTCCGCTGGTTCCACAGGTAAATCCACAGTCAGCGCTGAAAAGTAAGGCAAGTTCCCAAATCCTCCCAATAACCGGACGAAACACAGTTTGGGAGTCAACTAACTGGCTTTATTCACAGCTGGCATATTTATACAGTTCCCCATGCAAGGGGTTTCCATACAGTAAATCCAGGGGATTTCTCCCATCATGCAATGTAACTTTCCCAACAGGCTGTGCTGCACGAGAAGGATACTCCCACTAAAATGGACGATTAAGTGGATTATCCCCTCGTGCAGCAGAACTGACAATCTGTATTAAAACGTTTTTTACATTCTATTCGGCAGATTTAAATGACCGAACGTTCGGCAGGTAGCTGGGACCTGAGCGCATCTTTTGGGAGAATACCGCTCAGCTCCCAGCTGAACTGACCGAACGCCGCATAAAATACACTTAGCCATCGAGTTCGGTTTAAAACTACCGAACACCAATGGGGAACACAATGTGATGAGAGCGGAACTCCCGAACGCTCTGGAAGTCCAGCGGTGTTCGTATCATTGAGTAGCCGTTTTTAGTACCAGGCACTCGACGACCGAACACCGCTGGAGAGACAAAGGATCCAAGATGGCCGACCGCCGCATGGTCGGTAGTCGAACGACGGCCACCTAGGAGAGCCTTTAATTACCGATTGCAACATTGTTGCAATCGGTTAACGAGCGCCACACGACTTCTAAGTGTGTGGTCTACCTGGGGAGCCCGTGTTCGGTTGGCGAACGGCCCGCATGGCCGCAATTCGTCAAACAAAGGGTTTGTATGCTGGTAGCTTAGGGCTGCCAGCATGCGAACGGTCCTATAAAATGCACACACAATATAGAAGATACAGTCCCCCCTTACAGCCTATGGACAACCTCTACATATCACAGTCCAGAGGTGGCTAGGTTTGCCACAATGCTCCCCCAGAACCAAGCCGGCATACACAGTCTGATCCCAACGGATCGGCTTGGGGATGTCCGGGGAAGTACTCACAGATCATTTTTCAAGTTCAGTTTGTCTAGATAACCCGTCGGCGTTACCGTTTTGCTTCCCTGGGCGATAATGGATTGTAAAGTCAAAGGGCTGTAGCGCCAAACTCCAGCGCAACAGCCTGGCATTGTCCCCAGCCACACGGTTCAGCCATACCAACGGGTTGTGATCTGTGAGTAGGGAAAAGGGTTGTCCATACAAATAAGGTTGCAACTTTTTGAGGGCCCACACCACGGCCAGGCATTCTTTTTCAATGGCGGCGTAGCTTACTTGCCGGGGTAACAACTTTCGGCTCAGGTAAGCTACGGGATGTTCTCTGCCATCTGCTCCTACTTGGCTTAGCACTGCTCCCAATCCAAACATTGAAGCATCTGTGTGAACAAGAAATCGTTTAGTTGGATCAGGAGCGGCAAGTACAGGAGCATTAGTCAAAGCAGTTTTGAGTTGTTGGAATGCCTGCTCACACTCTGGGGCCCAGATCACCTGTCGGGGAAGGTTCTTGCGGGTCAAGTCAGTCAGGGGTTTGGCCAGGGCACTGTAATTGGGCACGAATTTTCTATAGTACCCTGCGGTACCTAGGAATGCTAACACTTGCGTTTTGGTCCTGGGGGTAGGCCACTTGACCACAGCTTCAATTTTAGCCGGCTCGGGTTTCTGCTGCCCACACCCCACCCGGTGACCCAAATACTGCACCTCTGCCATCCCAATATGGCACTTGCTGGGTTTCAGGGTTAGTCCTGCCTCCCCAATACGATCTAGGATGGCCCCTATATGCTGTAAGTGTTCCTCCCAGGTCTGGCTAAATATGGCAATGTCGTCTAAGTACGCACATGCATAACTTTGGAAACCGTCCAGTAGCCGATCTACCATCCGCTGAAAGGTTGCCGGGGCGTTTTTCATCCCGAATGGCATGACCCGAAATTGGTACAGGCCAAACGGGGTGACAAAGGCCGACTTGGGGATGGCATCATCGGCTAGGGGAATTTGCCAGTATCCCTTACACAAATCGATGGTAGTGAGATACCGGCCACGGGCCATCTTATCTAGCAGATCGTCTATCCGGGGCATCGGGTAGGCATCAGACACGGTCTTGTCATTTAGCCTCCGGTAGTCGACGCAGAAACGCGTCGTGCCGTCCTTCTTAGGTACCAGCACTACCGGCGATGCCCAGGGGCTATCGGAGGGCTCGATAACCCCTAGCTGCAACATTTCGTCCAGCTCAGTCTTCATATGTGCCCTCACTGATTCGGGGACACGATATGGCGCCTGCCGCATCGGTAGCTGTCCCTGGGTTTCAACTCGGTGGGTGGCCAGCGGAGTGTACCCAGGTAAATTGGAGAAGGTAGCCCCCTTAGCTACAATCAGCGCCTGTACCTGGGCACGCTCTTGAGGGCTTAGCCGCTCCCCCAGTTGAACCCCCTTGGAGGGCTCTGTCTGTGCCTCTGGTTCTAAGAGGTCGGGTAGGGGCAGATTCTCTTGATCCTCCGAGGCAGAGGCGCATATCGCCGTCACATCCTCTATCCTCTCATGGTAGGGTTTGAGCATGTTCACGTGGAGCATGCGTCTTTTCCCTACCCCTGAGCAGGGGCCAATCACATAGGTGGTGTCACACTTCTGTTCCACCACCTGGTATGGGCCCTGCCAGATGGCCTGCAGCTTGTCGGTGCGGACTGGTTTTAAAATCAAAACCTTTTGTCCTACTTGAAAGCTGCGGTCTCTGGCCCCCCTACTGTACCAGCGGCGCTGGCGTTGTTGGGCTGCCTGGAGATTGGTGCGCACGGCCTGAGTTAGTGCCTCCAGTCGATCCCTAAACTCCAGCACGTAAGATACAATAGGGGTCCCATCGGGACTACTCTCCCCCTCCCAGTGCTCCCGAATTAAGTCTAGCGGGCCCCGTACCCTCCTCCCGAACAGCAGTTCAAACGGGGAAAACCCTGTGGACTCTTGGGGTACTTCTCTGTACGCGAACAGTAAATGGGGTAGGAACCTTTCCCAGTCTCTATGGGCCTCTCCAAATGTGCGGAGCATCTGTTTCAGCGTACCATTAAACCTTTCGCATAGGCCATTGGACTGGGGGTGGTACGCTGAATTTACTATTGGCTTAATGCCACAGAGTTTCCATAATTGCTGGGTGACCTCGGCGGTAAACTGGGTGCCCCTATCAGATATGATCTCTTGGGGAAACCCTACTCGGGAGAATACCTTCATTAGGGCCTCTGCCACTGTTTCGGCATGAATATTGGAGAGGGCTATAGCCTCGGGATACCGGGTGGCATAGTCTACTACCGTTAAGATGTATTTTTTCCCGGAGGGGCTAGGTGTTGGCAAGGGCCCCACTATATCTACGGCCACCCGACTAAAGGGTTCTTCTATGATGGGAAGGGGGCAGAGTTTGGCTTTATGTCGGTCACCCCATTTGCCTACCCGCTGGCAGATGTCACAGGATGTGCAGTACTGTCTTACGTCCTTAGAAATCCCGGGCCAGAAGAAAGCGTGGGTCAACCTATATCGCGTACGGGTCATCCCTAGATGGCCAGACAGGGGAATATCGTGTTCAATCCTAAGCAATTCCTGCCTATACTTCTGAGGTACCACTAACTGTTTAGTCGTTATTGTGACTGACCCTCCAATTTCGCGTTCAGCAATGCGATACAGTAGCCCTTTCTCCCACATGTATCGCTCCCCCTCTGACCCTGCCTGGTCAGTGTGTACCCGGTCCCTGTATATCTGTAGCGTGGGATCTGATTTTACCTCGGCCTCAAACTTAGTCGGGGTATCCCAGGATAAACGTGTCGGGTGGGGGTCTTGGTCTCTTACCTGAGCCTCAGAGTGTGTTGGTGGAGCCATGGTGCGAGCCTGTTGCCGGGTGGTTACTGGATGGGCTTCCTGGTAGGGAGCCTGTGGAACAAAAGCAGAGGTCATCTGGCCCAAATCATTCCCCAGAACAACATCTGCCGGTAAATTCTGCATTAGTCCCACTTCTACTGTCCCCTCTCCCGCACCCCAGTTCAAATGTACTTTCGCAGTGGGTAGTCGGTACACAGCTCCCCCGGCTACCCGGACTGCCACAGATCCGCCAGTATGCGTCCCCTCGGATACCAAATGGGGTGCTATCAGGGTTAAGGTAGCTCCCGAATCCCGCAGTCCCTGAACCTCTTTCCCCTCAAGGGTTACCAGCTGCCGGTGATGCTGGCGGTTATCGGTGGCTCGGACCGACATCACTTCATGCAATATACCCAGGGGTTCCTCCGCATGAACACTCCACAACTCCTGAGTGGTTGGTTCCCTCTGATAATGGTGGGCAGCAGCCCTGGGCACCGGGTTTGGGCGCCCCTGATTCCAGGTGGGCTTGCCACGGTTTTGGGTACATTCCCGGGCCATATGCCCCCATTGTTTGCAGGAGTGGCATTGGATGTTGGCCCGCCCATTATATCTGGAAGGTGGAGGTAAATTCCCTTGGGAAGGACGAAACGGAGCTGTGTGCGCTGGAGGTGGTATAGTGCTAGGTAGTCCTGTGGGTCAGGAGTAGTTTTTGGCTATAGGTCCCTGGTGTCTCCGTGCATCAAAGTGTTGGTCGGCCAATCTAGCTGCTTCAGTTAGGGTGAGGGGTTTCCTGTCCCGCACCCATTCTTGTGTCTCAGGAGATAGTCCATTAAAAAACTGCTCCAGCAACATCAGCTGGCGTAATTCCTCCATGGTGGTGGCTTGGCTGGCTTGTATCCACCCTTGGGAGGCTTGATCTAGCTTGTGCGCCCATTCAGCGTGCGAATCTCGCTCTGGTTTGCGCAAGTGTCTGAACTTGCGTCGGTATGCCTCTGGAGTAATGGCATACCACTCTAAGATGGCTCGCTTCACCTTCTCATAATCCTTGCTGTCCTCACTGGGCACAGCACGGTAGGCTTCGGCTGCCCGACCTGCTAGCTTGCTTGCTAGCAGTTGCACCCATACTGTCCGCTCTAACTCATGCAAATCACACAGTCTCTCAAAGTCCTGCAAGTACCCATCAATCTCATCCTTTTCCTCGCAAAATGCTTTGAAGGCCTGGTACGGGATCTCGGGCTTTACCGGGTTGTAGAGGGACCCGGTGGTGGACTCTGTTCGAGCCAGTGTGTGCTGCGGGCTGTGTGCCATTACGTATTCCTGAACATTTGCCATCACCAGATTCATCATGGCATCCGATACAGGCTGCGGCAAAAATGCTAGCCTGGTCCTCATTTCTCTCTCGTAGAGAGTTTCTTCCATGACTGCTGGGGGTGTAGCGCTGCTGGCTTGGTCTCCCTCCATCAGCTCGGCAATTAGTACCGCCTTGGTTTTGCTGCTGGCTACTTTACCCCTGGCTTCCAGTAGTTCCTTTAACGTCTGTTTCTTTAGTTTAGAATAATCCGTCTCCATTCACTTCGGCAGTCGGTTCTTTCGTTGAATTCTGCTTGCCATTCCCTTTTCTCATTCGGCAGTTGTAATTTGCACGAATTGCGCTTTTTCGGCTGTAAGGTCGGATCCCACCGCTGCCACCAATTGTAGCGGAGTGTAATGTTAAAATCCCTGATCTCCGCTGGTTCCACAGGTAAATCCACAGTCAGCGCTGAAAAGTAAGGCAAGTTCCCAAATCCTCCCAATAACCGGACGAAACACAGTTTGGGAGTCAACTAACTGGCTTTATTCACAGCTGGCATATTTATACAGTTCCCCATGCAAGGGGTTTCCATACAGTAAATCCAGGGGATTTCTCCCATCATGCAATGTAACTTTCCCAACAGGCTGTGCTGCACGAGAAGGATACTCCCACTAAAATGGACGATTAAGTGGATTATCCCCTCGTGCAGCAGAACTGACAATCTGTATTAAAATACGGTTTTTACATTCTATTCGGCAGATTTAAATGACCGAACGTTCGGCAGGTAGCTGGGACCTGAGCGCATCTTTTGGGAGAATACCGCTCAGCTCCCAGCTGAACTGACCGAACGCCGCATAAAATACACTTAGCCATCGAGTTCGGTTTAAAACTACCGAACACCAATGGGGAACACAATGTGATGAGAGCGGAACTCCCGAACGCTCTGGAAGTCCAGCGGTGTTCGTATCATTGAGTAGCCGTTTTTAGTACCAGGCACTCGACGACCGAACACCGCTGGAGAGACAAAGGATCCAAGATGGCCGACCGCCGCATGGTCGGTAGTCGAACGACGGCCACCTAGGAGAGCCTTTAATTACCGATTGCAACATTGTTGCAATCGGTTAACGAGCGCCACACGACTTCTAAGTGTGTGGTCTACCTGGGGAGCCCGTGTTCGGTTGGCGAACGGCCCGGATGGCCGCAATTCGTCAAACGAAGGGTTTGTATGCTGGTAGCTTAGGGCTGCCAGCATGCGAACGGTCCTATAAAATACACACACAATATAGAAGATACAGTCCCCCCTTACAGCCTATGGACAACCTCTACATATCACAGTCCAGAAGTGGCTAGGTTTGCCACACTCTCCCTGAGGTCTAGTGTGGCTTCTGTAATCTTCCTGCTCCTCACTGCTCCCTCGCATGTCATTTATTGATGCTGGGGCCTGAGTGACATCATATCCTGGCTCCTGGCATCACCGCAGAGTGCGCAAAGGAGCACTGAGGAGGAGAAGGGTGAAATATTACAAAATAAAGAAAACCTTTTAATCTCTTAAACCTTTTATTACTCCAGTAGGACTCCTATAGTGTTCCTTTAACTTTAAAAAGTAAAAAAAAACACTTTATAATGAAGATCCACACAAAATTAGAAGTCAATAAGGCAGTTCAAATATTGATCTCTGTTACTGTTTGTTTTCCCCTCTGGATCAATACATTATCTTGTCCAAAGGTGCACTCACCAATAAGATAGAACCTCCTATATTAGTAGTGCAGTGGAAGGAGAATACCGTGTTTAAGAACACAGGCAGTAATAGTGGTTATACCATTAAAAGAAAAAAAATAACTAATTGCATTGCTGCTACTGCTGTCCATGTCATTCTCCATTGTCATAAAATCTGGATATTTCCCCCCCAGGGAGCCATTGTGGGAAGAGATTCTGTTCCGGTCTTGTGTGAGCCCCCGCGTGCAAGATGATATCCTGACAATTCTTTCTTGTTACATTTCATTGAATGTGAGTTGTTCTGATAATTGTATATTACTATTTTTTTGAAAAACACTTTGTGTTATATTTTCATCCGTCTCATATCCCATATCTGTATTATATGATTTATGTTAAAAAAAACCTGACTGACAGATTTTGCAGTAAAAAAGTTACCAATAAACATGGTAAGTCAATAATGATGTTGTAGTGAAGCAACATTAAGCAACCGCAAAAAAAAGATGGGGTATCAAAAAGGATGTGTAGAGCAGAGCAATGTACTAACCATGTATATGTAATGGGACTTCAGATTAGATGTGTTTAGAGTTAACAACAACTTAGGCTTAGGAGGTACATGGACTATAACTTATTTGACTTTTAGCCAGGCACCCATCATGCTAGTTACAGTCAACAAAACCATGAAAGCAGGAATCCCTTTGCCTCACATTTTCCTTAAAGGGACACTATAGACACCCAGACCACTTTGGCTCATTGAAGTGGTCTGGGTGCACTGTCCCTGTCAGTTTAACCCTGCAATTATTGAGAAACTGCAAAAATTACCTTCCAGGATTAACTACACCTCTAGTGGCTACCAGACAGCCACAAGAATCCCGTCCAGGTTTTTAGGCGACTTTTGGTTTGGTTGCCTAACTGACGCTGGACGTCCTCACGCTATGCATGAGGACATCCAACGTCACCTAAAACCCCATAGAAAAGGGATTGTTCTAATGCTATAATGGCGCTCGGCGTGTATGAGCATTAGGTCTCTGACCCCAGTAAATGTCAGTAGAGGAAGAACGGAGGCGCTGAATTCAATTAAGTGACAATAGGGTTTTTAACCATTTCTGTGTGGTAAGCAGCGGTGCGCGAGCGAGGGGGGCACTATAGACTAAGAATGCAATTTTGTATTCCTAGCCTATACTTTCCCTTTAATCCTAAGCCCAATAAACCTAAATTGACCGTAACCTTAATTTTCATAACTTGCTTCTAATTAACATAAACCATGCATTTTTATTCCATGAGGTTTATGGAATAAAACTGGCCTAAAAATACTGCACCAAAGATTATTACTTATATGAAGAATCAGAAGAGCAGGTAAAAAGGGGCCACTCTAAGCACCATAACCACTGTAGCTCAATGTAGTGGTTATGGTGCAAATTGTCTTTGGGTGCCATCCTCTTGGTTTTTGTCTGACTGTTTTCAAGTCCTCAGCACTTTCACAATGTCCCAGCACTCTAAAGTTGGATAGATAATGTGGAAGATAAGTTGCAGTAGAAGGGTCAAGAGTTAAGAGATAGAAAAGTCCTGGTTCATATCAACCTTGGCACAAACAGAGAAATGAAACCCAGATACTCTCTGCACCATAACTACTGTAATGGACTTTACTGTTTGTAGTGACTAGAGTATCTATTTTACCTTTTACTCATTTTAAGATTAGGGTAAACTAATTGGCAGTTACATTTGGTAAGATCCCTCCATCTAAAACATTTATTTAATAGATGACTCCGAAATATTCCCAAGCATGCATTTTGCGAGTCGTTAAGGAACTTGTTAAGGACCTAGGTCCTTTTTGCCTTAGAAGCACGGCAAATTTTGGTTTGGCAGTAATTTTCCTCTTTTCTGTTTAGTGTATAAACACATATTTTATATAAATGTTTTAAAGGTAAGTGCTTTATATTGAAGCCCTGCATGTTTAAAACACTGACTACTTAGTATGAATAAAATATTAAAAAAAATAGAAAGAACACACCTGAAGAACATCTAAAATATAATTAACATGGTATGTATTTGTTTTTATACTCATCCAAGCGAGTTGCTGAGAGTGACAGGTACACTTATGTGTCCTCCATCACTGTATAATGCTATGATGAAGTAGGTGACTTTTAAGTAGTAAGGGGGCAATGTCGATACCTACCCAAAAGTATCTCTGTCATTCACTGTCATTGGTGAGTGACAGGGAGATTCCAAAACCGTTTCATTTTTGTGTGCTAAATTGATTCACTTATTTACTTTTAAAGGGGGTGCAGGCATGGTTGTCCACAAATTATTTTCTGGGGGAGGGGGGAGGTTGTAATGTGTCTCTGCTCCCCACGCCAGCCCCTCTAACTCTTTGCCCACCTCCACAACCCCTCTGTGTGTCTCTTTATCCCCTTCCCCAGGCCCCCATCCATATGTTATTTCTGCACCCCAGCTCTTCCATGTGTCCCATTCTACACCACTCAAGCTATTACATGTCTCACTCTTCCCTCCAGTTATTACATGTGTCTCATTCGCCGTCCCGCCCCTCCATGTGTCTTATTCTCCTTCCAGTCCCTCCAACTGTATTATTCCCCCCCTCAAACATGTAGCCCAGACGCAATAGCGTGCCCGCCCCTGCGATGGTTTAAAAGCTATTACTCCTTCCCTTTACTTAATTGCTACATGGGTCTCCCTGCTTCTGCCCCACCACCCTGGCTGAGATCATCAAGATTGATTCAGAGTAAGCGCCTCTAGTGACTATCAGGAAGACAGCCACTAGAGGTGTGTTTTACTCAGCAATCATAACATTGCCGTATCTACTAAAAGGCAATGTTTTACATTGCACGGTTAAAACGAAACTACACGTGAGCTTAAGTGGTCTGGATGCATTTAATTTACTTTGTATTCACTTTAATTCTTATTTTAGCAATTAATCCTGATTGCTTTCAACTTCATGCTCCGTTTTTAAACAGCAGACACAAACAACATTACTAACATTGTCCGTATGTGGAGAGTGTTTCCCAGCATGCAATTTTATTTGAAAGCGCCATATCCTAGAAAATGCTGGGGAAAAGGCTTATTTTTACTGCTTCTGTCCTGTTTTTGCTGGTGATTTCAGCATGAACAAATGTGCTTAGGTCATTTAAATGCATTGCCTTATGAGTCCTCCTGGACCAGTTTTTTTGTGACATTCCCTTAAGGCAAGGATCAGTAACTGATAACACACTCACTTTAATGAGAAGGAAGAAAATGATAGTTGAACAAATGCACAGCAAAAAAAAAAAAAAATTGATTGAAATACAACAATAAAGAAACCTCATGAATAAGGTAACCTACATATGTGTAAGGCTATACTGTTATTAGTTTGCCAATAGGATAAAACAAACACTTTTTGAGTCAATTTTATTTTTTCCTCCTGTCTCTGTTTAAAAATAAATCTCATTTCAACAAAGTCTGCTTTGTTTTTGTTTTTTTCACTAACAAGCTGCTCACTTCCATGATACGTATAGATTTAGCCATCTCCATATTTCTGAAATATTCTTGCAGACTACAAGGGACACCGATTCATGGCTGTCAATAATGTTGTTATGTGCGCACAGGCTCTCAGATTGTTCTGTGGGTTTGTGCCAGATATCCAGGGCCGGACTGGGAAAAAAATCCAGAGAGGGTGTGTTTTGTCATCACCAATGAAAAACACACCCCCTCTCAAAGTGAGGGGGAAGACCATGTGCAGAGCTCTGCTGAAGAGCTCTAGCATGAGAAAAAGGCCATTTATTTGTTCTGCACAGTGCAAGCAAATGTAATAACATGCTTGCACTGTATTTCCTTGCAACTTGTCTCTGGTGTCTCTATAA
Organism: Pelobates fuscus; assembly: GCF_036172605.1. NCBI lineage: Eukaryota > Metazoa > Chordata > Amphibia > Anura > Pelobatidae > Pelobates > Pelobates fuscus. Next base: position 106,682,252 of record NC_086320.1, read on the forward strand.
ATGGGATACCAGGAGACAAAATGGCCAGGAAAGAGTATTGTGCATGTGTTTGGAGCCTGCTTGTGGTAGTGTGTGTGTGTAGAGCGAGCTGCTTATGGTGTGGTATTGTGTAATAAGGTCGATTTTAGTCGTGTTGTGTTTGTGGTGTAATGTAATGCATATGTGGCTAGGGGCTGTAGAGAGTGTGTGGTGTATATAAAAAATACCCCTCTCTGTCTCATTAGAGATATCTTTTCCAGAAGCTCAAGGAAGCAAGGTGAAAGGTCAGTGTAGGATCCGCCTAGGGGGGTCTGCCTTGACGTTGGCAGGTGGGCATTCCATCCAATGGCCATTGGAGTAATTAAATGACCTCCATTTGTTTACATATACATAGGGATTTAGGAGAGAGCGCAGGTAACTTTTTTTCTTTGGTTTTTGCTGTTTATATTGGGGCTGGTGTGTACTGTGGTCGTTGCTGCCGCCCAGGAGTGATGGGAGTGAGCGCAGGACTTATCTTTTTGTATTTGTATTCACTTTTTGTATCACACAGCTTTCTTACAATGCTGCCACCCATCCCATGTGTTCCCTATTAAGGGTTAATTAGTATACAGGGGTGTATATATTTAAAAAATACCCCTCTCTGTCTCATTAGAGATATCTTTGCCAGACGCTCAAGGAAGCAAGGTGAAAGGTCAGTGTAGGACCTGCCTAGGGGGGGTCTGCCTTGACCTTGACAGGCGGGCATTCCTTCCAATGGCCATTGGAGTAACTAAATGACCTCCATTTGTTCAAAAATACATAGGGATTTAGGAGAGAGCGCAGGTAACTTTTTCTTTGTTTTTTGCTGTAGAGAGTGTGTGTATACTACAAGCTTTTTATTTAGGCATTTTAGGTTATAAAAAATGTGCAAATGGACTATAGTGTGTGTGTGTATAGGTCATGTAGTGTTTGTAGGGGTTGTAGAGAGTGTGTGTTTAGGGAATGTAATATGTGTTTGCTTACAAGGTATCTAGTGTGTGTATAGGGGATCCATAGTGTGTATGTTAGGAATGTAGTGTGTGTGTGTGTGTGTGTATAGAAGTCCAGTGTGTGTTTGAAGGACCCAGAATGTGTATAGGAAATCTAGTAAGTGTGTGTGTATATAGCAGATTTAGAGTGCATATAGGGATCTAGTGTGCGTATGTGTGTAGATGATCCAGAGTTGGGCTAGGGATCTAGTCTGTGTCTGGAATGTAATGTGTTTAGGGGTGCAGTGTGTGTGTGAGGGGCGGTGTAGTATATATATACACATATATATATATAATATAAATATGTTTGGAAGTATTGTGTGTGTGTGTGGTGCAGTGTGTTGGGGGTTATGTGTGAGGGGTGCAGTGGGTGTGAGGGGTGCAGTGGGTGTGTGTGAAGGGTGCAGTGGGTGTGTGTGAGGGGTGTAGTGTGTATGTGAGGTTGTGAAGTGTGTGTGAGAGTGCTGTGTGTGAGGGGGATGTCTGTGAGGGTGATATGATGTGTGTGAGGGTGATGTGTATGATAGTGCTGTGTGTGAGGGTGATGTGGGAATGTGTGTGAGGGTGATTTGGGTGAGGGTGAGGATGATGTGTGTGAGGGTGCTGTTTGTGGGGGTTATGTGTGTGAGAGTGCTGTGTTTGAGGGTTCTCTGTGTGAGAGTGCTGTGTGTGAGGGGGCTATGTGTGAGGGTGATGTGTGTGAGAGTGCTGTGTGTGAGGGTGCTGTGTGTGAGAGTGCTGTGTGTAAAGGTGCTGTGAATCAGGGTGATGTGGGTGATTCTTGTGAGAGTGATGTATGTGAGGGTGATGTGTGTCTGTATATGTTAGGAGGGATTGTGTGTTGGAGGGGGGGGGGGGTAAATAACAACAACCAGAAATTATATCCCTTTCCCTCCCTTCTTACCATTAGCCTGGAAGGGGGGACTGGCACAGTGGTGCCTGGGAGGGGGAACCGGCACTCTCACACAATCCCTGGTGGTGCTAGTGGTGAGGCTTCGGCGGCCGAGGGGAGCAGTGCAGGAAGAGAGATTTCTGACACTCAAGCTCTGCCCCTGCTTTCAAACCCCACCTCCACATTCAAGTCCCGCCCTCAAGCCTCAAGCTGTTGAAATTGTTGGCAGGAAGAGGCCAGGAAATGGAGTCTTGATCTTCCAGGGCTTTTACAGTGGCAGCCTGCAGTGGCAGCTAGTGAGTGAGAGTGATTTTGTGTGTCAGCGAGCTTGTCTGTAGTGAGCTTGTATATGTGAATCAGTGAGCTTTTCTGTAGTGAGCTTGTATGTGAGTATCAGTGAGTTTGTCTATAGTGAACATGAGTGTGCCAGTGAGCTTGCCTGTAGTGAGGTTGTATATGTGTGTCAATGAGCTTTTTCTGTTGTAAATTTGTATATCTGCGTCAGTGAGATGTCTGTAGTGAGCTCGTATGTGTCTGTGAGCATGTGTGTGTCAGTGAACTTGTCTGTATTAAGCGCGTGTATGTATGTTAGTGAGCTTGTCTGTAGTGAGCATATGTGTGTCAATGAGCTTGGCTGTAGTGAGCATGTGTATATATGTCAGTGAGCTTGTCTGTAATGAGCTTGTGTGTGTCAGTGAGCTAGTCTGTAGTAACCTTCTGTGTATATTCCTGTGATTTTGCCTGTGCTTAGTTTGTGTGTACCTGTAAGCGTGTCTGTGTTTCTCAAAGATCTTGTGTGTGTCAGTGAGATTGCATGTCTGTGACCCTGTGTATCAGTGAACTTATGTGCTTGTGTTGGTGAAATTGTCTGTACCTGCATGTGAGTATGCTTGTTATATAATTATTTTTTTTACCCTGAAAGGACCAATGTTTATAATTAAAAAAAATGCCAATGATAAAAGTATTAGTATACATATTTACCCTTTAATGTTAAATATCACTTTCTAACATTTAAAATATTGCTATGTCTTGCTACTCTAGATTGAGTAATTCTAATTCATAAAAATAGATATAAAACATATATATATATATATATATTCTATGGAAAAAGAATGTTTGCCGGTCCTATAAGTCATTGTGCCACGGTAGTATTTGTGTATATGATATATATATATATATATATATATATATATATACACACACACACACAAACACTACTGTGGCACAATGACTTATAGGGCTGGCATACATTTTTTTTCCAGGGCTGCTTTGAATTCCCAGTCCAGTCCTGCATGCAACTGATTGACTCTGACACAGCGTTTCAATTCTTAGTAGTATGAGGCAAGTTCCAAAGTCCTGTGATCCACTTGCCATGGCTATTGGCCAGAATATCGCACCAGGTTAAACTGTGCTCATTTGTATCTCTAAAAAAATGTACACATGATGTAAAGTTATCATCCTACAATCTCTTTTTGGCATGGGCATAGCAGGAACCCAAAATATATAAGCGTGGACACCAAATTACTAAGAAAGTCTGTCATGTCTGTGCCTCCCCTTACAGCGATAGCATACATTAAAAAAAAATGTTTTCCTGCCAAAAAATAAAGTTTCAAAATTCATGCCATAATAACTGAATTGGGGACATTCTTCAACTGAATTATTTTTCCAGCTCTGCTATTTGACCTAACTTTTGCAATTTCCTTGTCAGCATTCCAAATTCTCAGTTGGGTGATTAAACTGTGTGTAATTGTGTGTGTGTACAGAATGGAGGCATTTGTGTCAATGCTCATTTGTATTTCAGCGTATGTAAAATCAGTGTGAGCACATGTGTTTGTATCTGTGCCAATGTAAACATACATTTCAGTATATTGTAGGGCTGTATTCATAAATGTTTTCAGTGCTTCTGAATGTAGTTGTCCGTGTGGTGTAGCACCTTAGCACCTGTGTGGGTTATATGTCTATTGCCAAAGTTTGGAAATGCAGGGGCTTATTTGTATATATTGTCCATTCGTGTAATTGAAAGTCTATCTCTCCCCCACATATTTCCCCCCAGTTTATCTCTATTTCACCTTATGTCTTTCTCTGATCCCTCATATCTCTTGCTTCTCCACATGTTCCATTCTATCTCCATTAGCTTCCCACACTGTTTTCTGTGCACTCCGACAGTGTTCCGTATTGTAGTGCTATCAAATAGGTGATTTCTCCAGAGTCTGAAGCTAATTGTAGAAAGGCTAAAAGGAAAGTGCATTATCTGTGGCTTTGGCTCTGCTCTCTCATGCAAGACTGTCTAGTAGCAGTTGTGTGTTCACTGTGTGTATACAGAGGCAAGAACATAACTCCAGCTCTCATCCCACAGACAAAGACCATGCCAGAAGAGCAGGGAGTCCTGCTCAGCCTCACTACACACCAAAGTGCTGGGGACCTTCATGCTATATGTGTCTTTCACTGGTGCACCATGGTTTATAAGAAATATAAATGCTCAACTTGTCTAGTAAAAGCTTAACTGAAGGGGGTCCCTACCATTTCAACCTTCCAATAAAATGTCTGGGGTCACCTGTTCCTCCCATCCCCCGTAGTTCCTTTGACCATCCAAATGTTATTCATTTGGGTTAAATAAAGTGTATTGTGCAAGATTTTCCATTATTATTTCAACTAATGTAGTCAGCATTGCAAGTAATATGAAAATGTATAGAAATTTTAAGCAATTTAAAGCCTATGAATATCCTTATTCATACTGCCCATTCATCAATGGGATACACATATTGTAGCAGACACACACGCATTGTTGCAGGCATGCACTGGTTATCAGCTCTACTAAAACCATTAAATCTCAGATCCCAATTAATCTGTATGCCGGAGGCCCGAAGCCTCAGACCCTGCTGTTGTTAATTGATAATACAGTGTATTTCAGTGTTTGTATAGACCAGGGGTAGTCAACCTGGTCCCGACCGGGCGGTTGGGAATTTCAGGTGGGCATTGGTGAGTTCTCCAGAAAACACCCAGTGAGCGTTGATGGCTGTGAGCCAAGGCCAGCAGGGGAAATCCTTTCCTCTCTCCTGCCGGCTTATACAGAGTCAGCCTTGCTGTAAGCCCTCTTGGGCTGGTGAGCAGATCAAAGATCTCCCTCACCGGCCCACTGGCACTTAGTTCCAGCAGAGAGGGAATGGACTGGTAAGCGAGCAGGCTGGTCGGAGCGTTGCTGCACGTTACCACACACTGCCCTTCTCACAGACGCACTGCCCCCTCACATGGGCACTGTGCCCATCACACACACAGCACCTCTCACACAAACACTGCACCCCTCACCCACATACTGCACCCCTTACACACACAGCACCCTTCACACACACACACACACACACACACACACGCACACACACACAACACACTTCACACACTCACAGCACCCTTCACACATACACACAGCACCTCATAGACACACATAGAAAGAAAAAGTAGACTAGAAAAAAAAGGGGAAAAAACAGACAAATTGGGGCGGAGCCTAGCTTCCTGGCTGAGCAGACGTGCCTGGACAGAGCTCCTGGAAATCTGCCGCTTTAGGGGAAAATAACCCCCCAAACCTGGCACGTCTGCCTCCTGGAGGGCCATCAGCAAGAAGGGGACACCCGGGTGAACACATTGATACCCGACTTGCCTATCACCGCCCGGGGACCTGAGATACCCTCCTGAGGCCCACCGAGCTTGGGTGAGACGGCCGCTCTCCCCGCTCACAGGACCGCACAGAGGAGCCTCGGCCTCCCTGTCTCCTACCTCCCCCCCCCCCTTTGGACCGGGGGGATATCCCGGTCTTCTCTAAAGCGTCTGGAGCAAACCGCTTAGACCGAATCTTAAGCCTCAAAACCCAGCTCAAGCAACTCAAGATGGCAGCTGCTGACCACAGCCTGCACCACAGTCAAGGCCCCATACGCGGGGAAACCACAGACACCCTGCAGCGCTTGGAGGAAATTTTTCACCGCTTCTGGGAGAAACTCCGGGAGCGCAAACTGAAAGCGGAGACCAAGCTACTATACCCAAAAGACAAGGGTGAGCAAGGCTGCATGCGGCGGGGACGGAAGGTGTCACCCTCGGGAACAGCGCTTGTTGCAACGACCACCTACACTCTTCATAGCCCACCCGGGCTGAAGGCCACACGGGTTCAGACCCAGAGGCATCGGTCACACCCACGAAGGTGCCGACGCCGCAAGCGGCAACAAACCATCAGGCATCCCAGCGCTCCCACAAGTGAAGAGCCTCCAAGAAGAACCGAGTTAGTGGCAAAAAGATGCGGGCCTTCACACCAGCCTGGGGCTGGAGGGACACCTACATCCGAACCTATATAGCAGCGGCATGCCAAGACCCACCGACAGACTCCATGTGTTTCCCAGCGGAGGGAGTGGGCTGACTGGGACAGATACACGCATACCATCCCATGTTTCCAGTGATCAGCTACACATACCCGTGGATACCTCACACAGACATGCAGATTCATCTCCCAGGGGCAATACCTCTTAAAGCCTCAGGTGACTTTCTTTTGAAGCTCCAGACAACAGTGCAAAGAAATGGTTGGCAAAGTCTGATATGTCTGGCCAGTCTAATAATCCCACAGACTCACACTAGTTGGACACAATCTCGTATAAGTTATTGCATATGGCAACCTAATATGTGGACTTGAGAACTACCCTAAGCTTATGATACCAGCCTGCCTTTTTATATGCCTATATATTCACATATGTCCCCTTTGTTGTTCTTGTTAACCCTCTCTGGACTACGTCCAACCAAAAAACGCACAAATCTAGTCACAGCAACAGAGCAGTGGGCCTAACATGTCACTCGCAGACACTTGACCATACCCACGCAATGCTTTAACCACACTAAGCAACATACACCCATGGGAGTCAGCTAGCTCATATAGATACACTTCTCTGTTTGCGCTACCACAATAGACATACACCACGCACTATAACACGGTTAATTTGTAGATTCAGCTATCATACCTAAGGGGACAGAAGGGGAGGCAGGCCAGCAACTACATATACTGGTCCCAGCCTAGACATGGTCACTACGCTACGCAACCTTATTGCTTTAACCATATTCTCTTCTCTTTACCTTTAATATAAAAAAATTGTGCAAGAACTTCCAAATACCCCAATAGTTTACTTTGTTGATATGTTATGTTATGCATGAGGAATGCCGTTGGGGTACCTTGTGCCTGTTTGTATACCTAGAATTGCACTGCAAAAATACTAAAAAACAAAAAAAACAAAAAAAAAACAGACAAATTTAAGTACATTTTTTTTTTTTTAAAAAAACCTTTCTAAAAAAAATAAAATAATCGCACTTGCGCTATAAAATTTGTTACTACGGCACTGGTGGGCGGTAAGGAAATGTTACCATCAACAAAGATACAAAAGTGGGCGATAGGTATTAAAAGGTTGACTACCCCTGGTACAGACGTTACTTCTGAAAAAGTGTAATTCCTGTTTAGAGTCCTTCCATCCACCTGAGAAATTTAATTTTCATTTCACGCAGCAAACGTTCAGAGGCCTTCCATCCACCAAAACAGCAAACAGAAAAAAAGAGAAACCGTTCAGAGTGCCATCTGTACCTTTTGTTTTAGCCTGTGTATATTGCACTGTCTTTGTTCCCAGTTTTACAGCGCTGCGGAAATTGTTGGCGCTTTATAAATGCGACTAATCATAATAATAAGATTGACTCAGTTAATAAACTTCCCAAAACCAAAGAAAGTAGCTCTACAAAGAATTATTTTCATTGCCATTGGAAGAAACTGGTAAGATGAGTTTCCACTATTTCATCTATACCTATATCTACAAGTTAAAACACATAAACTCCTACCACATTTTATTTTAAATACCATTCTAAACTATTGTGCATTATTTAATAAACTAAGGGAGGCTGTCAAGTTCTCATATTTTATTTTATATTTAATATTTATTGTTTTGAGAGTACTGTACATACTATGGTTAAAGAAATAACAAATATGACATGCTGAATTATGTACTATTTTTTATTTATTTTTTTTGTAGATCTTATTGTGTCTCTTTCAGTTATTCTAGGTCATCTCCTCTAGTGTGAGTATCTGTCTTCTATTCATCTATTGTAAATCTCCCTTTCCTACAGGTTTTTTTTAATTAACTCAGAGAAAAGGCAGAGTTTACGTTACAGCATAGGAACACCTCTAGTGGCCACCTCAGATGGTCACTGGAGTTCCTTCTTGGGTTAGTGTCAGCGTCTCTACCCTTTGCATGGAGACACTGAACTTTCCTCATAGAGATCTCTATAAGGAGATGCTGATTGGACAGGGTGACATTTAGCTCTGCCCCCGTCCCACCTTCTTGGCTGAGATCATCAGAATTGACAATCTCAACCAATCAGAATTGAACATCTCAACCAATCCAATGCTTTTCTCTGGGAAAGCATTGTGATTGTCTGAGATAATCAATTCTGGTGATGTCAGCCAAAGAGGCTGATCGGGGCAGAGTCAGCACTGTTGGCCCCTTACCCCCCCCCCCTCCCTGGCACTGGTTATTTTAGAGGGGTAAGGGGGGTAAGGATGGGCATGGGGGCTCACATTTAACACTGTAGTTTCTGGAATACATGTTTGTGTTCCTGACCCTATAGTGTTCTTTTAAGCCAAAAAGGTGCTATATTTTGGGTTAAGTGCCAAATAAGGACAAATCATCAATGAGACCAACAGAATGTCTCTCAACATTTAGCCCTTTGCACCCAGAGTAATATCGATTTTACCTTAATAACACGACTGCCATGATGCTTTGCCAGCCTTTATCAAGGCAAAGCATCATGAGTGTCGCAGTTCTACAACATCTGGAGATCTACCATTTGTCCATCCCTCTAATAGCGATATAATAACTGTATATCTATATAAGTACTCCACTTACTTTATCGCTCCTCTACTGTAAAATAAGTTGCAAAGACACCAGTACAAGTAAGATCCCTATATATGGGCCTAAAATTTGAAGTTCTATGCTACTAGCCATATCTTAAATGTAACTTGCCACTGTAAGCTGTAGCATACTCACCAGGGATGAATTTCTATTCGCCAGGGCTAAATATTAGTTCACCAATGGCTGATTGCTGGTAGACATTTGGAGCCTTGAATAATATATACATATCTCAACGACTTGAGCATCCTATCTTGAGTTACCTGTATATATACAAACTTAGATTTTAAACAGGAGATTGAGGGGATGATTTGTTATTCTCCGTTATTTTAAATGTTACAACTCATGTCCGTCCAGAAAGAAATCATGTAAAGGAAGAGTCTGGCTTTTTTTTTTAAGCCTTTTTTTCCCTCTTCCTAAAATCCACCTACTCATTTTCACAAACAAGAACACAGCATATGTATGAGCATAGATGACTGCAGCATTTTGCAGGGATACATTTTTATTGCAAAACAAGCATTGACGCCCCTTGCAAATCTGGTTTATTCTCAACAATAAACACACCATGTTGCTGTAAAGTATAGATTACACTGTGACCTTATGGAAATGATACCTAGAGAGATTTGCTTGTAATAAAACAGCAGAAGCTATTGCCCTTGCAGTTACCAAAGACAGTAGTATTCAAACACAAAAAAATATGCTGAAGGACATTTACTAAAATTGTTCTAATCTCATTGTTGATTTTTATAGATGATGCTGTTAAACTGAGTGGTGATTTTTTCTCTCTTGTAGGGCTGCAATGTCACATATTCTAACAAAAAAATGTTTGTCATATTGGTCATCTAAAGCACACATATATCACCTGCACATTAGTTGTATCTAAAAAAAATAGACGAAAAAAAATAAAACAAAAGCAGTGTATGTAACTACTTGATGAAAGGCATTTTTAGGGCAAACAAAATCTGGTTTATTTGACATCCCAGTGAGCAATCTTTTCTTAGAGGGGAGAGAGGCAAATAAGGGGGTATGGGAGGGGGAGGGGGAAGTTTCAGATTTTGCCTAAATTAAATATATATATTAAAAAAAAACACATGCCAGCAAAATCTACAAAATGAAAAAGTCTACATGCCTATAGGTACTAAAATAAAGGAAGCCCTTCTATGGTGGTTTATTTAATGTGTGTAAGTAGCTGTTTGGAAAAGGGGGCTGTGAGTTAAGTGTGTAGAGATAGTGACAGGAGGGGAGAGGAGGAGCTGTAAACCGCCCGGGATTCATCCAGCCAGCGCCTTGTATTGTTATCAGTCTGCCAGCAGCCTGAAGAAGGAGGAGGGAGGAAAGAAGAGAGAGAGAGAAAAGAAGCAGCAGCAGTAGCAGCGAGTGCTATGAGTGAGAAAGTGCTGTGTGGATGAAGGAGCAATAGCATCATTCACTCACACCAAGGGACAGAGAAGGCAACTCACTGAGGACTCATTGCCACCTGAACCCCTGCTAAGTCTCAGTATTGGCAACATTCTAAAAGGAGAACACAAGCATCTTCTGCTTCAAGACTTCACTGGCATCACCTGCCTTCATTGGATATTTTTTTTCTTGCTTTTTTAAGTAGTGATTTTTTTTTAAAGCTGTGTGACTCCCATTATTATTGGATTTATTAGAAGGTGGGAGACAAAGGGAAGAGGATCTCCAATCGCGGCCAGCCCTGATGTAGAGGGGGGAAGGCTTGTTTCTCCGTTATCCAGATCCCAGAAGCAGGCAGGAGAGGGACTCCTCCCGGGGGGTGGGTGGGAACTGCAGGAGGATCTAGTGGAAATCACCCAGTGCTTTTTTTTTTACCTCCTGCTGTCCCCCCTTTGTATTAATATTATTTTTTTATTGTTACAATTGTTTTATTTTTGCTGCTGATGATTGTCTGTCCGTGTCTCCCGCTGTAACCAGAAAGCACACACACAGCAGCAGGACTCCATCTAGCTGCCTGCCGTTTTCGGGCTGTGTTTCTATTGAAGCCATCGTGTCCTAGTGTCATTACCCCATTCACCATGTGCCGGAGAGAGCTGAGAGGGCGCTTCCTGCTGCAGACCCTCCGCGTCCTAGCGGCCCTGATACTGCACCAGGTAATGGCATCACCATGGACACTGCAGCCCCCAGCCAGGGGCCGTTATACATGCACTCACAGCCACAGGCACACACACCTTGCACCTGGTACCCACACTGTGCCAGGGATACACACAGACACACACATACACATTGTGCCAGGCATACTCACAGACACACACATTGTGCCAGGCATACAAACAGCCACTCACATTGTGCCAGGCATAACAACATTGTACTAGACATATATACACATTGTGCCAGGCATACACACATTGTACCAGGCATACACACAGACACACATTTTACCTGACATAACAGCCTTGTGCCAGGGATACACACCGACACACACACATATTGTGCCAGGGATACAGACACACACACACACATTATGCCAGGGATACACACATTGTAGCAGACACACACGCATTGTTGCAGGCATGCACTGGTTATCAGCTCTACTGAAACCATTAAATCTCAGATCCCGGGTAATCTGTATGCCGGAGGCCCGGAGCCTCAGACCCCGCTGTATTTCAGTGTTTGTCTGTACAGACAGAGTAAATAATCATACTCCTAGCAGCGCCGCTCCCCCGGTCACAGTGTGCGGGCTGGGTACCAGTGTGTTAATGTACGAAGTGCCATTTCCCCCTCTAGCCAGAACGGTGCTAGGGGTTACAAGTTAACCTATAGCTGGCCATGAGGCCTGTCGGTTAACTTACACTGAGTCCATCTCGCCCCCTGGTTGTCAGTGGCGCCTCCTACGCACCTGCTGTGAGCCCGAGCTCGCCATCCCGGCCGAGTGCCGCCATCCCGGCCAGTGGGCAGCGTGCAGTGTGCTATATACAGCGTGCAGTGTGCCATGTACAGCGTGCAGTGTGCCCGGGGTACCATTACACCTGTTTACTGGTATAACCCAGTCTCAAGGAAAGGGGGGGGTCGGCGGCTCCTTCCTCCTAGAAATGTTATGAAGTAGGTCAGTAACCAGACCAGGGAGAGTTCAAGGCGTTAGAAAGAGAAACAAAACTGGCTATTCCCCCCCCCCTCACTATTCCCCCCCCTTCACCATTGCCCCCCATCCCACCCCCACCCCCTTCACTATTTCCCCCCAGATTAGATTGTGATGCTCATTCTTTTGATGAGCACTTCAACTGCACTTCAAATATGTATTCAGAGTTTGGTTGTTCACTTCATTTTTAATGTTGGTATCAGCTATTAGTGGCATGTTAAATGAGGCTACTAACAGCCCATGGAGCCATGTGTTATGGTAACCTAACACCAGCAGTGCCCCCATGGAAGTGCAAGGGATTACAGCACAACCTCCCCCCCCCCACACTCACACTCACACACACACTGCATGTGGTGCCTGCAGTGCATTTTTTGAGCATCTCTGAGCTGCACCTTGGAAACTCAAGCTGAAAGTTTTTTGTCCATGCATATTTTAATTGTATTGATGTTAGTAGACAGTGTTAAAAGCATAGTCCATTCTCCCAAATGTTTGTTTGTGAAGCAGAGGGGTTAAATTGAAGGCTCTTGGCAACTGTAGCACAGATGGTGCAGATCATCATTGCTTAATACTATTTACTAGGGGTTGGTGGGAGATCTTCAATCCTTATCTAACTCACTGCCCCTCATTTATTTTCTTATAGCTGTTCTTTATATAAATATGGATACAGCATCTATTGCTTAGTTCGCTGGATATTTATTTCAGTTTTAGAAGTGTGATATTTTAAGGGTGAACAAATGGTTAAATTTTTTATATTGTCTCTTGAATTTTTTGCAGAGTCGGTTTTAAAATGTCTTACTTCTTTGTTTGGCCAAGCGTATTTAACACACTGAAAAATTTCTTTGTGTGACTGTTCGGTGATGGGAGTGGTGTCTCATTAGTGAATCTACCCCTTTTATCCATGGGCCTTTACGTGTAATTTTTCGTCTTTTTTGCCTTATTTTCAGTGTGAATACATTTTACATACTGCTAGATTTTTGTCTTGTTTGTAAAATTAAATTAGAATAGTATTTATATTATTTTGTGTAAGGACCAGTGTTTCTTGTAACCGTTTCCTCTGCTCATTCATATTTACTCTGTCTATTCCCCACATATAGTTACTGTATGTTCTGTGCTATGGAGCTTTTTTAGTTTCTGTTCTTGCTTCTCAGCAGAGTACTGTCCATGGTATTTAAACTGGAGCCAGCAGAGCCATGGGGATTACTTAAAGTCTGCCTTCAGGTTTTACAGTCTGTAAACCCTAATGTGCTGACTGGCTTCCTGCTTTCATACACTCTCTACATTGCACGTCTGTGAAATGGAAATCATCAAGAAGTCACCAAACTAACCCAATATATCTCAAAGGAGAACACTGAGCTAACCCAGTTCCCTTTTCTTTCTTATTTGAGGTGAAGGCTGCCACTAGATATCCCCAAATGAGACATGAATTTAACAAGCCACTGGAACCACATATTCCTCGATGATAAGTCACTAAGCTAACCCACTAACCCTAGCTATTTCCCAGATGAGGGCTGAATAAACTCCTTTACTCTTGACTGCAGTACCGCAAATGATAAATGTGTTCAGTTTTGTGCGTAGGACAATTTACTAAATTAACTATATCCGTTTCTGCCTTCCCATTGGTTTACATGTGTTTAAATCCTAGGTATTCCATATGCCTTATTGACTAGGTCACTAAGAATAGCCCGAACAGATCATCTGTAAATAGTATTTCTAAGTGTATGGTTAATTGCCAATTTTTGTGAAACTTTTTATATCATTATTGCTCTTATTATATTTCTTTTTTTTTTTTTTTTTGTGCTTTCACCAAACAGAATTGTTGAAATTAGACCGGATTTTTTTTTTCAGGCCCTGTTCTTTCTTCTAAGGTTTTTCTTTCTTTAGACTATGGTAATGGATCCTGTCTCCGTAACCCTATGCTATACTGGATATTGCTTTATTGTTTCCACTTGAGAAAGGGAATCTTTTGAATTTCAGGAGCGTTATTTAGCAAAAAAAAAAAAAAACATGAGTGCTTTGAGATGTGGATGAATGTATTTATTTTCTCTTTAGTAAACATTATATCGGTTTTAAAAGAGCTATTAAAAAATAAATGAATTCATATTATTGCCAAGCATATCTTGTAGCGTTATCACATTTATTTTTGTAGCTGAAATTACGCTGTGCTTTGATTGTGATATTGTAATTTTGATAGATTTTGTGTGACTAGGTGACAGCTTGTTTGGAGATTTTAGATAAGCCTTTATGCTCGTAAGTGAAAGGGAAAACAGGAAATGGGCTTATTTTATCAGTAACAAGGGCATCAGTAAAGCTACAGCTGTGGAATTTCATTTCCCCTTTGTGTTTTAATACTGATATTGGCATGTGCTGTGCAATTACATTCTAGCTCACACCTGTAATTGATTTCTTTAATATTTAACCTAGTTCTTTTCATATGCTAGCATTCTTCAATTAACATATCTTAAGGGGTAAAATGGTCATGGGGATATTGTTTGGGGTTTAAAATACGTTTTGCAGTGCACTGAACCTGAAAAATTATGTCCGAATTGCAAGCAAAAAACTGGTACTTTTCTTGTTTATGTTTAACCTTGTGGTAAACACTAAATTCCGTGAACGCTTTCAAGAGTACAGATTTATACGGCATCTTCACATGGCACAGGTGGATTTGTCGGTGACTCAGTTAATTTAAGACATAACAGCTGCTAATAAAAATTGACCCATGTTCGTTTGAGGTGCCTGTAAATTAAGCAAGGCGAGGGTGAGGCTGTCCCCACGGAACACACTCAAGAACCTATGGTAGTGATGGCTGACCTTGGTGTCCCAGATGTTTCCAATATGCTCACATAGGTCATAGACACTAGCCCTGTGTGAGCATCATGGGAAATGTAGATAGCAATCATGTGTGATAACCAAGACTTGCTGTTACCTGGCCTATGGCTAACGTTCTGCAGTTTACCAACCATTATTCTCCAGTGCATGCTAATATGCAGATGTTACTGTGTGTGTATAGCAATTGTAGGAGTTTATTTGAACATATTCACATTTGAGAAAGTGCCATGTCAGATACTCTTAAAGACATTATTTTCATTACACAGGCTTGTTGCTTGATATCATATATAAATCCCAGACCCTCACCACATACATGTCAGGTGTAATGAAACATAAACAACTTATCTCTTATATGTACAGCTTCCCCAGAGAACTTCCCAGACAAAGTTCCCCTCAAACCAGCCAATATACAGTAGAGATACAGCTGCGTATTTAAAAAATAAATAAAAGTAAATTAGTGTAATACGGTATGAATAAGTAAACTGTGCTGCTAAGAATGGATATAAAACGCCTCAAGGTGCCTCCCATGAAATCACTGGGGGGCAAAAAGATGTTTCATCTACCTGAGACTCCTTCCTCCAAGCCGTCATCAAGTATTGATTGCGTTGTCTTGTGTGTGATATGCTATTCAGTAGAAAAAAAAAAAAAACAGTTTCTACTATATCAAATAAGCATAAAGAGGAACTGTTATGGTTTTTGTGGCAAATCCTTATTCATTCACCACAGATAATATTATTGCAGTGTTTGCTGGGGTAAAACATGAAAGGGAAACAAACTTATTCAGCTCTGCTACAAAAAGTGGTCTCTATCACGTTTAGGTTTATTCTCATGTGTGTTCTTGAGCAAACCGCTCCAGTTTGAATTAATTCTCTGACAGTTGTGTGCATATGTGTGCCAGGAATCAAAGAACTGATATTAATTTGCATCTAATCCCACATTGAACCTACAAAAATGATATAATTGTGCTAGCTATTTATTTACTGTTTTTACTTTAGACATTACTGTTTGACCAATACATTGATAGCTCCAGTTAAACAGCTTTTTATTTTTCTACTTATCATTTTTCTTATTTATTATTAATGCACTTTTTTTGTAAAAAAAAAAAAAAAAGTGTTTTTCATAGCTCTAGGCTATGCGGTGACAATTCAGAATGTCAAGTTGCTATCATGAGGTGGTCTATATACTACATACTGCTGCAATTATAAGTCATGCGGAAAGGTGTTGGGAAGCAGGAAGAACCAATCACACCACTAACTGTCCTGCGCATTAGCCAATTAAATGTGACCCATGCACCTAGTGTGCGTCGCTTAGTTCCTGATATTTTTATCGTACTATATTTCAGCTTCAAACATACACTGAGACCTTGCTTCTTGGCCCATATCTTGTTACAATTATCTGAGATCACTGAAGAGTGAGGAGCCACTGGAACACTAATGAAAGGATATGTGTATTTTAGGACGTAAGATATCGTGCCCGTTTTGTGTGTTTTCATTACAGCATCCTAATGTTGCAGTTCAACAACTCAATTTATTTCACCTAAATATATCCACGATAAGCAAGTAAACCAAATAGCCCCCTACAGAGAGGCTTTAATTGTAATCGATTCCAGACACCTGTCTGTGCCCTGTGCGATTTTAAGGCCTACAGCCTAATCATATGGCTATTTCATTTATGGACATCTGATCCTACGGAGCACGTTTATTGAAAGCATTTGCTAGCAGATCAGACTGTAAAACAACAGATGGTGGTGTTAAACCAACTTGTAATTTGTCTGAGCTGACAATCAAAAATGTAGGGTAAACTGGGGCAGTTGGAAAAATTCTCAATCAAGAAATTGTTTTGGTTTGTTCTCTCAATGTGGCCATTTTGTTTTAAATTATGCAAGTTGGTTGTGAACTCACCATAACTCACACTTAAGCCTTTATTTAACCCTATGAGGTTTAGGTGTTTACGACTCCAAGCTGAGACTCCTCCTCCTGTTATAGCATGTTTGAGAGGGTTGTAAACACTTTGTGTTTCATAGTATATTAGAGCGAAACCTTTCAGACATACTTTTTCTAGTTCATGCATTAATTAAAAGGCTTAATCTAAAATGCTGCCTTTTTTCTCTTCTTACACATACTTTGGGGAAAGTACTTTAAAAATGCAAGTGAAAGGGCATTGTAAGGTTGTCTGTCTTGTGGATTAAGGTCTTGCTCTGGAGATTTCCATGGTGATATTAACAGGGGGAGGAGATTTGGAGCTTTAGTGTTCTGCCTGGCAGTGAACAATACATTCCAGCAGCTAATTTGTATTAGTCTCTTTGTGTAGCGTCTCATAATCTACCTTTTTTTCATGTTGTTTGGGCATGAACTAGAGGCATGGTCAGAATTCCCAACACAATGGACAACTCTTTAGTGCATTATGTTTAAAACCATGTGATTCATGCAATTGTAACGAGAGTGTATATATTTTATCACATTGATTAAACAAGCCACCATTGGTTTTTGGAGAAAGAGACAAATAATCACATTTATTGTGTTCTTTTTAGCTATTATTATTATTATTGTTATTATTATTATTATTTTGTGATGAGAAAAAGACTGGAATACTTAAAGGACCACTGAAGTCACCCAGACATGTAATCTCAATGAAGTAGTCTGGGCCCAGCCTTTTAGTTTTAACCCTGCAATGTAAACTTTGCCGTTTATATTAGAGACTGATTTTTCTGAGAAACACACGTGGAATGCATCTAGCAGCAGAATACATTGTAAGTGATGGTTAAATTGTGTACAGGAAACACTCACACTACTGAGTACAGGGTCGGTGTTAGACTATTTTGCGCCATAGGCAAGACCAGATATTCACATCCCTCCAAAAACAAAAATTAGCAACTTTGGGTGTACCCCAGCCCCTTTGCGTATCTCTCTCCCCCCAACCCCATTGTGTTTCTTTTTCCTTTATCCAGCCCCTTTGTGTATCTCATTAACCCCAGCAATTTTCTGGTTCTCTTTTTCCCACTAGCCCTTTTGTGTGCCTCTTTCCCACAAGCCCCTTTTGTGTCTCCCCCAACACCCCCTTTGCGTGTCTTTCTGCCGAGCCTCTTGGCATGTCTCTTTTCCCCCTCCCTAGCCCCTCTGTGTGTGTCTTTGTCCCCTTCCCCAGCCCCTGTGTGTATGTCACTGTCCCCTTCCCCAACCCCTCTGAGTGTCTATGTGTCCCCTACCCCAGCCCTTCAGTGTTACTCTTTCACCCCCAGCCCTCTGTTTGTCTCTTTGTCCCCCACAGCCCTTCTGTGTGTTTCTTTGCCCCCAAAGCCCCTCTGTGTGCCTTTGTCCCCCCTGTCCCTCTTTGTGCTTCTTTGTCCTCCCAGCCCTTCTGTGTGTCTCTTTGCGTTCACCATCCCCTCTGTGCCCCTCTTTGCCCACCCCAGACCCTCTTTTTGTCCTTGTCCTTGCCCTCTTTGTGTCTCTTTTACTATTTCTATTTTACTATGTCTATTTACTAAGCAGCAACTTCCAAATCTATGTCACGTTAAAGGCAGTAATTTCAGATCACATGGCTTAGATGTTCTGACATGAACCATGCAGTCAGCATTAAGCATCAGGAAGAAGAAGGGCCGTCCTTTGCTGCCACTCATGTGCTGGAAGGAGTGGATTCTTCTGACTGGGAAATCACAAATATGTCCCTGCTTCTTGACCAATAATGTTAGCAAAGAGGAGTGGTTAATAAAACATGCAGGTATCTTGCAGAATACATTTTGACAATGGAGGGCCTAATTCAATGGAACACCCATAACCTCGTACCTCAACAAGGAACAAGGAAACAAAATAAACATTTTCTTGATTTATTTTTAAACAACAGTTGTTAATAGAAAGTAGAAATGAGTACATTTTGACCAAAATTACTTAAAGGGTTACTCTAACCACCATGGCCACTGATGCTGGTAAGAGTGTGTATGTGCAATGTTTTGAGATAATTGCATTTATGTGTCAGGGGCTAGTTGCACCTCTGGCACACGTGACTTAGGCAATCTGGTACTCTGTTTCGGACTGCTTAAAGGGACACTGTAGACACTGTATTTTTCATCTCATTGAACTGGTTATTTGGTCTGGAGTTCCCCGATGCCACCCTTTCATTCAGCGTAAAACTGTTTTCAATGTATTTATGTTTAAATGCTAATTAAGAGTGTCCAGCAGCTCATCCCCTCAGTTTTTTGGGGGGATAACAAGGAAGTAGTGCCTGAGCAGCAACGGGCAGTTGTGATTGGCTGAGAGTGTCAGCTGACTGCTTTTACCATGGGTATGGCTACACGGAAGTGTGTAATTCCTGCACCAGCAAACACTGAATGAAGGTACAGTGCCAGAGGGCTCCAGGCACTAGAACCAATTCACAGATATGAAATGGTTATAGTGGCTACGGTGTCAGAGGTGTCGAAGTGTGTAATACAGTGTGGAAATCTTTGCCCAACACTGAATTCCAGATAAATGTACAGCTTATTTAATAAGGATTTTAAGGACATACATAATAGGACCCAATAGGGCTGTATAAATTAATAAAATGGAAGGGGGTGGGGAAGATAACATCCAATCCTTAAATTGTGAACAGAGAAAGGCTCCTAATTCGACATGGTAACGTTCATCAAAGTAATACAACATAGCTTCATCTTTATTATATAAATAAGAGGTATATTTCTGCACTACCCTGTATCACAGTTGTGAGTGAATAGTATTGTCTTTGCAGTAAAGCTTTTTTCCTATGTGAAAAAAATAGGAAAAAGATAACCCCCTCCTCCACCATTGTTCTATGTATGGGGGGCCAGTTGAACCAATCTAGATACAAAGGACATTGGCAATAGTTGAATGATCCAGTAAACAGTATTGTTTAATTTCACAGCCTGATTCTCTACTGATAAGAGCATTTTCATAGAAATATATTGGATTTTACAAAAAAATAAAAGCACTCTTTGTGGAATGTGTTGAATTATGAAAGATAAGGGGCATTTGCAGTCATGGTTTTTTAAGCTCATTTCATTTCTTTTTTAATCTCTTTTCATTTCATTTACTCAAATGACCAAGAAACAGCATGGAGGAGGTTCTGGAGGCAGTGTTTATAATTTCAGAAAATCTCCTTTGCTTTTCATGTAAAGTATATAAGCTTCTTTAAGTCCCTCAACCTTTATTATGTGTTGAGTTTGCCATTTACATTACAGTGCAAACAGTACAGTATGCAGGAAGTACAATGTGCAACTGCTATGTTTATTCACTTTCTCAAAGCATTTGTAACAAATCATCTACTCTATTTGGACCAGGCTTCTTTTACTCCTACATTTTTACATGTAACATCAACTTCAGTTATTTGTTGACAATATAATTAATTTTTTTTTATTAGGACATACCCGAATTTCAGTATATCTCCAGATTACCATTGCCAAAGTAATGGTAATCAGGGCAGATGGAAAGGGCCAGTAAACGTCAGCTGTAAAGGAAGTCTTTCAATTCGAAGTTTGATTTAATTTCAAAGCAACATGTAGCACAATAATTCCAAAGAAAAAAAAATCATCATGTCAAACATTTCAGTCTAACAGTCACAAAAAAATGCAGAAAAACTCATTTAACCTGAGTTTTAAAATTACATTGGCCACAAGTCAAAGCTTAAAAACAGAGATAAACACACACTAGTCACAGAAGAGATACACTAGTCACAGAATAGATGCACTATGACTTAGAGGCATTAAGTAAGACTTTTGCGGATATTCACCAAAATGAGAATTCAAAGTTAATTTTAAATTTAAGTCCACAGTAACCGAACTGAAAGCATGACCTTAAATTTCAAATTCACTGTGAATTCTCGCTTTAGTGAATAACCCTGCTAATATTATCAAACACTGTATGCTTTAGAAAGGTGGAATTCATGGCAGGGCTACATTTGGAAACTGCTATAGTGAAGTCATACACATTTACATACCCTGATGCATGCTGCACATGACCATGACGTTGAGCAATAGCAATCAAATAGTCTGATGAGTCATCTTCTACATCTGGACGGGTTTATGGGTTTACTAGTAGAGAGTCAAAAGATACCTACAACCCATGATGTCTTTTAACAACTGTGGGTAATCTGTAATGTTATAGACAGCCATATTGTGGCAGTTATTAACTTTGTCAGACTTGTAATGTCCAATGAATTGAGGCTTTGTTAGTAAGTTAGGCGAACCCTTCTCTTTTTACTGTGTGATATTCCAGGTAAAACTCATTTACGTGACGGGGAAGACCATATGGGTAAATATTTTTAAGAAAGCTTGGTTACGTGCATGGTGCTCTCCACATATGTGCATCAGGTCCCCAGTGCTGTTCTTTGAGAAGCATTGGATTGAACCATCGCGGAGGAGGCCATTCCCCCTTGATGATGTCACAGGAGGAGGATAGACAAACATCGCAGAGGGAGCCTAGATTAGGAAATATGTGAATATATACTTTATTTATTTTGTAGCACAAACGGGGAAGGGTCTGGACAGGGGCACTATAGCGTTAAGAATACAGGTATGCGTAATGCTATAGCGTTCCTTTAATTGAGCATAATTTTTGGCTGAGTCACTTCATGGATTGATGATAGATCACTGCGCAGGCTTTAAAATGGGATTTGCAGCAAGTGCAGGAACAGCAAATGTTTATCTTTTTATCCATTATTTTTGATCTATTCTTTTTTGCATATTCAATTCTGAACATCTAGGTGTGATTTAAATGTCAAGTAACACAACCATACATATTTTTAGATATTGTATTAAACTTCACCTTGCATGCCTATGAGTAAATGCAATTCGAAACGTTCAAGCCATGTTTGTTTGTTTTTCTCCAGACATTGCTTTTTGTTGCATTGGCTACTTATAAAAAAGTTTTAGATTTTGCCTAATCTTTATTTTGTTGCCTAACCCTAGGCTGTGTGGCTAGGCTGGGCACATTTAATTAGTTCTGCAAATTAACTTTGTTTGCTACCTATGTAATTACAAAAAAGTAAATTGACTCAAATAAATCTTTGTTTAACTTTTTTTTTCTTAAAATATTTGCGCTATCAAAGTATTGTGCGTGTAAAAAATCCATACAAACTCCATTCTAATTCTGAGTTGTAACACTACAAACGCAGAAACACCTATGGGGAGTGAAAACTAAGCAAGGTATTGTAATGATAAAGCAACAAAAGATTGAATTTTCTGATATATTGGCTGAGTCAGATGATGCCTTTATGCCACTGGCTTTTAATTTAAACGTTTTCTTCGGTGTGCTTTGTTAGAGCCATTAGTGTTTTTATGGAAGGGTCTAGTGTGTGGTCAGAGACTATGTTTGTGAGTCACTCTGCAAAGTCTGGCTATTTTCCTCCTCCTTGTTTTTTTCACAGAGATATAGTAAGTAAAGTCGTAAAAATGCAGACATTCCCTTCTGTGAGCCAGTGTTTTTGGGAAATAAAAACCCCACAAATCAGTAATACCGTATATACTCGAGTATAAGCCGAGTTTTCCAGCCCATTTTTTGGGCTGAAAAACCCCAACTCGGCTTATACTCGAGTCAAGGTCTGTATTATGGCAATTTGCATTGCCATAATACAGACTGGGGGGAGAGGGGGCTGGCAGAGCTGTAACTTACCTCTCCTGCAGCTCCTGTCAGCTCTCTCCTTCTCCGCGCCGTCCGTTCAGCACCTCGGTCAGCTCCCAGTGTAAATCTCGCGAGAGCCGCGGCTCTCGCGAGTCGTACACTGGGAGCTGACAGAAGAGCTGACCGGACGGCGCAGAGGAGGAGAAGAGAGCTGACAAGAGCTGCAGGAGAGGTAAGTTACAGCTCTGCCAGCCCCCTCTCCCCCCACTGAACTGCCAATGCCACTAGACCACCAGGGAAGGAGAGCCCCCCTCCCTGCCATATATCAAGCAGGGAGGGGGGACCAAAAATAAATAAAAATATAAATAAAATAAGAAATAATAAAAAATAATAATTAATAATAATAAAAAAGGGGGTATAAGGACCACTGTGGGAGGGGGGGGGGGTATAAGGACCACTATGGGAGGGAGGGGGTGGGATAAGGACCACTATGGGAGGGAGGGGGGGGATAAGGACCACTATGGGAGGGAGGGGGGATAAGGACCACTATGGGAGGGAGGGGGGGGGATAAGGACCACTATGGAAGGGAGGGGGGATAAGGACCACTATCGGAGGGAGGGGGGTGGGATAAGGACCACTATGGGAGGGAGGGGGGATAAGGACCACTATGGGAGGGAGGGGGGGATAAGGAGCACTATGGGAGGGAGGGGGGGATAAGGACCACTATGGGAGGGAGGGGGGGGATAAGGACCACTATGGAAGGGAGGGGGGATAAGGACCACTATCGGAGGGAGGGGGGTGGGATAAGGACCACTATGGGAGGGAGGGGGGATAAGGACCACTATGGGAGGGAGGGGGGGATAAGGAGCACTATGGGAGGGAGGGGGGGAGAAAAGGAACACTATGGGAGGGAGGGGGGGATAAGGACCACTATGGGAGGGAGGGAGGGAGGGGGGGGATAAGGACCACTATGGGAGGGAGGGGGATAAGGACCACTATGGGAGGGAGGGGGGGATAAGGACCACTATGGGAGGGAGGGGGGGAGAAAAGGAACACTATGGGAGGGAGGGGGGATAAGGACCACTATGGGAGGGAGGGGGGGATAAGGACCACTATGGGAGGGAGGGAGGGGGGGATAAGGACCACTATGGGAGGGAGGGGGGAGAAAAGGAACACTATGGGAGGGAGGGGGGGATAAGGACCACTATGGGAGGGAGGGAGGGAGGGAGGGAGGGGGGGGGATAAGGACCACTATGGGAGGGAGGGGGATAAGGACCACTATGGGAGGGAGGGGGGGATAAGGACCACTATGGGAGGGAGGGGGGGAGAAAAGGAACACTATGGGAGGGAGGGGGGAAAAGGACCACTATGGGAGGGAGGGGGGGATAAGGACCACTATGGGAGGGAGGGAGGGGGGGATAAGGACCACTATGGGAGGGAGGGGGATAAGGACCACTAGGGAGGGAGGGGGGGATAAGGACCACGAGGGGAGGGGGAAGTAAGGACCACTAGGGGAGGGGAGGGTAAGGACCACTAGGGGAGGGGTGAGTCAGGACCACTGGGGGAGGGGGGTGAAGGAACACGGGGGTGGGGAGGTAAGGACCACTGAGGGAGGAGGAGGGGAGGTCAGGACATATGGGGGGGGGGCAAATATCCTTGCACCGGCCCTGCACACACTGCATTCATACACTGCATTCATACACACACTGCATTCATACACACACACACTGCACTCATACACACACACTGCACTCACACACACTGCATTCATACACACACACACTGCACTCATACACACGCTGCACTCATACACACGCTGCACTCATACACACGCTGCACTCATACACACGCTGCACTCATACACACACACACTGCACTCATACACACACTGCACTCATACACACACACTGCATTCATTATACACACACTGTAAATAAATATTCAATTAATATATTTTTTTTAGGATCTAATTTTATTTAGAAATTTACCAGTAGCTGCTGCATTTCCCACCCTAGTCTTATACTCGAGTCAATAAGTTTTCCCAGTTTTTTGGGGAAAAATTAGGGGCCTCGGCTTATATTCGGGTCGGCTTATACTCGAGTATATACGGTAATCTCTTCTGATAACTGTCAGCTATTCACGAGTAATGAAGGATAAATGGCTACTGAATGTTCCTAATCAAGATTTGACATTACCCTGGATCTGCAGAGCAATAGATCTTAAAATGTTACTGCTTATGTTCAGTTTTTTTGTTTGTTTTTTGTTACTGTTACAGCCAGGGTTAGTCACAAAGCGTTGTATATAAAATTAACCTGGAATTGCAATTTTGATGTTTCTTTTGGGGAATTGCACAGAATCACCTCATTCTATTTGGAAGTATCTGTCGAAGAGAAACTGTACAAATACCAGGCACCTGCTTACCATGATTGCAGTTTACTACTCTGCCCAAGTACAGTGCACCAGGGAAGGATGGAAGCAGTGAGGGAGCTATGGTCCTCATGCTTTTCCACCATTGCTCCCTTGCACGCCATGTGGAGATGACAGGAGCTAGGTTACAATGTCACTCCAGCCCTGCCATCAGTAAACCGCATAAGGGAGCAGTTGGAAGAGCACAACAATTACTTTGGATCCTAGGGAAAGGATCACCACTGGACCCCAAGGATATAATCCACTCCAGCCCTCCCAAAGGTATGGAGGCTGGGTGGACTTAAATATAAATAATAATAAAAAAAATAAAAAAAATTGTGAGTGTGTGTGAGAGTATGTGTATGTGTGTCAGACAGTGTGTGTCAAGTCAGTGAGAGTGTATGTCAGTGAGTATGTCTTTCACTGAATGTGTGTGTCAGTGAGTGTGTGTCTAATAAGTGAGTGTCTCTGTCAGTGTGTGTCAAATCAGTGAGTATGTTTGTCAGTGAGTATGAGTGTCTGTTAGTGAATGTGTCTGTAAGTGTTCTGTCAGTGTGTGTCATATCAGTGAGTCTGTGTTTGTAAGTCAGTGTGTGTGTAATTTTCCTCTGTGTGTAAATGTGTCTGTGTCAGTATCCTCTGTGTGTAACTGTGTGTGTGTCAAATCAGTGAGAGTGTGATGTCCTCTGTTTAAATGTATATGTGTCTATATACTCTGTGTGTAACTGTGTGTGTGTGTGTGTCAGTGTCCTCTGTGTGTAACTTTTATGTGTGTATTATATTTTCATTTTGTGACTTTTATACTTCAGATTATTGGTTCATACACTCCTCCTTACATACTCAATATTCACATTATGTCTTGTTTATTTTAAAAGTATTCTTTACTGCCTTTAATCAGGCTTCTTCTCCAATATGGGATTAACTTAAATATCAGCGTCTGCTCGTTTTATTTGGAATTTAAACCAATAGAAATTACTTTCTCGAGTCAGTCGTAATGCAAGGGTACTTCTCCGTAAAAGGTTGAGAAATTACCGCTTTAGACAAAGAGCAGGAGAACTGTCTTTAGGAGAATTCTCGTGCTCTTCCGTTGCACTCAAGTGTCTGCAAATAGGACTCTGCTGTCAGCATAGCACGCTTTTGAAAAAAATTGAGTGAATATAAAATACTTCTAATCATCTATATAGCTTCCAAATACTTTTTTCTATCTAGAAAATGCTTGCTGCATTATTGACTAGTGTAGCTACACTATTTAGTATGCCTGTAACATTTAGCCCCTTCTGATCATTTATTTAACCTGTTAATTTTTGTTTCTCAGTTGGCTGTTCTCAAATAGGGTTACACATTTATTTTCAGGCCCCACTGACAATGTGAAGGTTATGATAAAGTTTGTTGAATTCAATGCATTTTGGAGTCTCCTTGAAGAAAAGCAGAACCAGCCCACTTTATCTTCATTATCTGCAGAAAATCCTGAAGGCATGTCTTAAATCCTTATTCATTTGTTTAAAAAAAGAAAAAAAGTAGACACATTTTGCAGCAGTGAGCTGTCTTTTTCAGTCCTGGTTGCTGTCAGCTTTCTTTTAAATGCTGAATGTGTCAGTAAATGTTAAAATACCTTTCTCCTTTCTATGTCTTTTATTACATTTGCTATTCTGTTTTGCAACCTTCAAATGAAATATGTCTTGCCGCACTTGTTTACCTTAATTTCCTCTTACTTTTATGTGATTTGAAGTCAGGAAATGGGAAATATTTTTAGGAATCTGTCTCGTCTTTCTCAACCTTTTTTCACTAGATGAGTCTTAACAAGGAATTGTTTGAAGACATAGCATTGTTGGGTTTTTTTTGTTGTTTTTTTTTTGAGAAGTTGAAGCAATGCCAGTATCAGGAATGGAATAGACTTTATTCAGTGAGAGACTTTATTCTGTGAGCTTTTGTCATTGTCTGAGTCCACAAAAGCTGTGTTTAGGATGGAGTGAGTTGCAAGTTTTGCTTTTAAATAAAAAAAAAAAAGAAAAGCCTTGTGCCTTTTGTGGCTTCCAGGAACCCACAACTATGTCCAAAAAGAGGTGAAAGCATCTTTTTTTTGTTTTTTTTTGTTAAAAATGCAGCATTGTCCCTTAAATACGTGTTTATATTATTTGGATATATCTAGATAGCTATGAGTATTGCACAAATTAAAAGTAGATGTTACCCTGGCACAATTTTGTTTGTTTTTGTAATTTTTGTTAACGGTGCAGTCATGGTTTTGACCAGACAGAAATTAATCAAACCAGACTGCATTGACATTTTCTAAAGGTTTCATAAACAAAATTAGCTGTTCTCGGATATATACGAGTGGTTGTTTTTGTTTGTTGTTTGTAAGGCTTTACAAAATATAAATTGATTTATTTTAGCATGTAAATGAATTTGTTATCCTCGTGTCCTCGGGTCTTCCATATATCTGAGCCTATAGCTATCTTTGGTTTTATTGTTAGTGTTTGGGTCTGGAAGTTCTCACAGGTGGAATTTAATCACCGTGATCCTGGTTCCTTGATGCATTCCCAGTGGGGAATCTAACCACTAGAGCTTCTCAAATCCACTTTGGCAGCGAGGAGACAATTTCAACTGCTGCTAACTGAGCTTGCTTCTACTAACGAATTCCTAGGCTTTTCAAGCATTTTTACTGAATGGCAGAGACACTTTTCAAAGTGAATTTATTTTCTTGGTGCCTTCTTTCTTTTACTTTGTGTATCTGCAAAGAAAAAAAAAAAAAAAAATGTGTTTTTCACATAAGGTAATTAAAAGATGACCAACCACAATGAGTTACACAACTTTGAGTGGATGCTGCCTGGGTATTTTGAAAAGATAAACATGTGCTGATTATCCTGCTGCATGGTTAAATACTACACTAAATACAATGTGGAAGGATGCTGTCTCGCACTGTCACATGATTGGCAACCTCTTAACTGACTCCTGGATGTAGGGCTTCATATAATAGACCAGGAATAAAAATCTTTTTATTAGATACCATAACTGCATGTTTGCAAAGAAAAGAAAACATATATCATAATTAAATAATGATTAAAAAATGTATTATGCCAACTATAATGATTGTCTCCTTACAGAACTTCATGTTGAAAGAAACGTTTTTATACTGTTTAGTAGAAGTACTCATTTCATCGATTTTAATATAGGGTACAGTTCCTGACATTTGTCCTTCCCAGATAACATATATGAGTTTTATGCTTTAGCTATCTATACGTTGACTGCATCTTTCCAACTGTGTGCATCATTGCTATTGTCTCAAGTTTATTGCAGATAAAAACAATAACCCACTCCCCAACAATCTAGCTTCCGCACAGTCAGCTGGCTGAATATCAGTCGAAATGTGACTAAAAACCCCTTGAGGTTTCAACATTGGCCATCACTGAACTAGATTTAAAAATGTCTGTACTGGAGAATGGACTAACAGAAATGTGTATGGGAAAACAAGGGGCTGGCACTCACCTGAACATGCTTAAATGGGGTGCTGCTGAGGGCCAATAAGTACAGTAAAAATGAAAATACAGCGCACTCCCTTATCTACTAAACAACTACTTTGGTGCTCACAGATTTCGCTAGTTTTATTAAAAACACCTATTAAAAACAGATAACTAGGAAAATCTAACAGAAATTTGTAGTGACAAGCTTCCGGGAGTTCTGCTCTTTAAAAAGTCTAAAGCAGGATCTCCCCTAAAGTATACCCCTACAAAATTACTCCAATGAAAAAAGATACTGCAAAACTGTTTTGCACCTAAATTACTTTACTAATACAGCAACTCGAATATTTATACTGGAGCTGTGGAGCAGACTGACCTTCCTGGTGGGTATTTCAGATTTTTTGTGTACCATTTGTGACTTTTCAGAAGAAGACTGTGGTTTCAGACTGTGCAGTGTATTATAATTAGTCTAGTGGTGAACACTATTTATCAAATGGAACAAAAAGACTATTTGTAGAAAATGATTGGAGGAGTTTCCGTACATTTTAATTATTGACTGCAAGTACAATATTTTTCTCGTCTTCTCTGTTTGAAGTATTTTATGAATTTTAATCGGTTTTCTTTTTTGACCAGGTGTGTTTTTGAGAAATGGAATTTCACAATGATGGCAATTATTCTCTAATTATTCTCTATTTTTTCTCCCTTCCATCATTTGTTTTTTGTTTATCTGGATTTTTATGTTTTTAACCTTGAAATCTTTTTGCCTATTTTAAAGATTAAGTGGGCTTCCTATTGGCTGCAGGTTATGATATTTTCATGTAGATGCTCTGTGACTACTTGATTCTCTTACAATATTAAAAATGTTTAAGAATCTTTTTGAGATAAAAACCCCATTCAATTTACTGTCATCTAGAAATTGTAAAATAAAATATCTTTTATCTCCGGTTTAAGGCCCTTTGTGAGTTTGGCATCTGTGTCTTGCAGTGGTCTAAATCACTCCTCAAGGCAATAGTTTGAAATGTCTTGAAAATTAGAATTCCAAGTCATATAAAATATAATTTCCATGCCTATAACTACAAAGCGCTAATTACAATAAATTTGATTTTTATGTTCGCTTAATGTATACGCCTGTGTCTTTGGAATTACATCTACTCAAGAAAATAAGTTGAGGAGATAAGACAATTTATTTTTACATTCTTTTGTATAAAATGGACAGTATGATTGGAGGCATTACTAGTGCTGTATTGTGTTGTTTAGTACAGTGATATGGATTGTGTTAGCTTTTAGAATGCACTTGAGAAATTAGTAACGGTTTGTAGATACCTTGCGGCTTTGGTTTAAGGGGAAAATCTGCTTAGCTTCTAAAGTGGAGAGAAGTTCTAATGTGGAATGAAGAACGCTATTAAAACTAAAGATTACTTCCCCAGAATTGGTTGACCTGGTTATGAATCAGTGTAAATGTAACTTTTAGAGTTGTGATGTGTATGTTTTTCTGTTTGCAATCGTTCATAATTTTTTTCATGAACTCCTTTACTTTGCAATGTACATAATCTCAAGTAGCACATATTTATTCAGTGAAGTGTTTACTGGGAAAAAAAAATACATTAAGGATTTGTCATTTTTTCAAGTATGTCCTGGAGAACATGTTCAATATAATGTTAAATGTAGAACAAATGCAAGGCAATTAAATATTAACAGTAGTTGCAGCTGCATTTTGGTTTTAAATACAATAGGAGGGCAGATGTTTTCAAGGATTTAGATAGGAGAAGATTTTATATTTTCTGAAATGTTATTCCAGATTTACAGAGCTCCATAAGTTAAAGCTGCTTGACCCACTTTCTCTTTGTTATGTTGAATGAACAGTAAAGAGTTGTAAGTGGACAGGAAGCAATTGGTGGTGTGTGGATTTGGAACA
This sequence comes from Pelobates fuscus, assembly GCF_036172605.1. NCBI lineage: Eukaryota > Metazoa > Chordata > Amphibia > Anura > Pelobatidae > Pelobates > Pelobates fuscus. The sequence continues at coordinate 106,712,314 of NC_086320.1, forward strand.
TGTTTTTCAGAATGATTATGAACTAGGCAAATTATGTCTTGATTTAAGCCTTAATCAGTTATTTTAACATCTCAGAATTATGATTAGTTTAATTACATTGAAGAACAAAGAAAGTGGCTTAATGAGTTAAAGACAATATTGAGTTTACGGGATAGATTTGGGAAACAGATGCATAAACTACGTCCCCCGTGGTCAATAAATGGCATTTCAATTGCTGAAGAATTTGTTTTTATAAAGAGACCTAAACGGAATATGTTTTTGATCAGAGCTTCTAGTTTGGATGATAGCTTGTCAATATAAAGACAGAAGAAGAAGATGGGATCTGCCATGTACCAGGATATTAAAGGGACACTATAGTCACCAGAACAACTACAGCTTATTGCATTTGTTCTGGTGAGTAGAATCATTACCTTCAGGCTTTTTGCTGTAAACACAGTCTTTTCAGAGAAAAAGCAGTGTTTACATTACAGCCTAGTGATAACTTCACTGGCCACTCCTCAGATAGCTGTTAGAGATCCTTCCTGGGTCATGGCTGCCTAAAATGCATCCAAACATTCAGTATCTCCTCCCTCTGCATGCAGACACTGCACTTTCCTCATAGAGATTCATTGATTCAATTCATCTCTATGAGGAGATGCTGATTGGCCAGGGTTGTGTTTGAATCATGCTGGCTCTGCCCCTGATCTGCCTCCTTGTCAGTCTCAGCCAATCTTATGGGTAAGCATTGTGATTGAATCAGGCTACCACTTCTGATAATGTCATCAGACTGCTTGTTTTTCTGAGTCAAACAGCATGCAGCGTTACAGCTTCAGGCATGAATACAGTAAGATTTTGCTATATTTATGGAGGTATGAGGGGCCCGGGGATTTTAATACTATATGGTAAGGAATACATGTTTGTGTTCCTGACCCAATAGTGATCCTTTAATACGAATTGACTAAAATCTAATCTCATTTGGTACTGTTTAATTTTAATTAAAGAGTCGTTCCTAGCATCATTGCATTATTTACCCCCTTCCTCAGCTTCATTGATAATGTGGAATTTATACTTTATGCATTATCAGTGCAAATGTCAACCAGCCTGGACCTCACTGATTGATTGAGTGTGCTGGGGGTGGTTTAGCTCAGAGGTCTTGCTTGTCAATGCCTTCCAGTTTGGACAAAATGTATACAGTTTGTCCAGACATCTACATTATATAGTAATAATGCAGCTGATTAGTTTTAGATCTCAGGGTGATAATTTGGCATCACGCTAAGGGATGATGCTCAAATATTGACTAAGACTGAGCAGTAGTAGTAATGCCTATTGGATTGCCCCTTTACTTGGTTTTGCTCTATTAAAGGATCACTATAGTGTCAGGAAAACAATGAGGTTTTCCTGACACTATAGTGCCCTGAGGGTGCCCCCACCCTCAGCGTCCCCCTCCCGTGACGCTGTAGGGGTTAAAACCCCTTCAGCAGCTTCCCTTAATCCAGCGCCGGGCTTCCGTGGCGCTGGTGACCTCTCCTCCCACTCCGACTTCAGCTCGCCCGTCCGATGTCACTGGAGCCGAATGCGCATGCGCGGCAAGTGCCGCGCGCGCATTTAAAGTGTCCATAGGAAAGCATAAGCACTTCTGTCCAATGTGAAGAATGGTACCTTCAGCTTGGTGACAAAGCAACCAAAGTGAGCCAACAGATGAGAGAACATTAGATTTAAATGGGGGGATACCATTGGGAATTGAGCTTAAATGAGAAATTAAACAAAGAAGTATACGAAGCAAAATAGAGAGGTTATGGAGAGGGCCTGCCAGCAAAGAGGTGACTTGAAAACATTGTTTTTGGATTTGGTGTGTTAGACCGGAGACAAAATGGAATGATAGCTTTGCAGAAAAGAAATAAAATGTTAAGCACTTACATTAAGGAAGTTTGAAGAAAGTTTTCTTTAGGATCATTTAGTAACGATCCAAGAGTCATTTTTTATCACAGTAAAAGGAACAGACAGTGTGCTATGACAAGAGTCAGTTTCAAAAGAATCGTCTCCCAGTGAATTTCCTGTCCGTTACTGCCCCTGGACTCTTTCACTGGTATTACCTGCATTCCTATTGAGACAATGAGCAGACAGCCTCTGTCTGCGACGAAAAAAGCAAGGCTGCCTCTTCATACTGAGCATCTTGATTAATTGTCGCAAATTCTTAAATTACTTGGCAAATCCCCCCCAGAATATCAATAATGCACTGAACACATCGATCAATTTTGGAACATTTTTGCTTATCGATAGTCTAGCACATTTACACTTTCTTGCCACAAAAGGGGTCATCTACTGAATTACATTTTTTATTGACATTGCTTGAAGCTACATTTCTATAGATTTTGAACTGTTTTCATGCGGCACGCAACATATTTTTTTTTTTTGTGTCATTCATTGTGTATGCAATGAGAAAATAACCATTTGAAAGCTTTTACCCCTTATTGCTGTTTTTGCAGCTATGTTTACAAGGCCAATCTTCATCCAGCTATTTGTCTGTACCCTGTACTTTAGAATGATATGAGAGACAATCACAAATATTTCTGATTATTAACAACACAAAAGCACCGTATTTTTCACATTTTCTGTCAAGTATTGAAAATGACATATTTTATTACTTTGAAAAATAGATATTACAAAAAGCACAAACGTTTGTTGATGATTTTTGTTTCCGGCGCTAACTATGTACACTATATGCAGAAGAGATGTTGTAGTGTACTTTACACAATTATCAAGTTTCCTTTTGTCCTCTAGTTCATTATATTTTTTGAGAACATTTTAAGTTGAATCTGTAGCCAGATTCCTTAGCCGAGATATTACATTGAGAGTATTCTCGTCTCAAAAATAAGTAGAGGAATGGTGAAATGGTTTCTGCTATCTTGATCTCCTCGGAAAGAAATGTTTCTGTTCTCCCCTATGATTCCACTTAAGGCTCAATGACTGTTAAGTTCAATTGTTAAAAGAAGCAAGATTGTTTAGCGTTTAGATCTTACCAGACAAGAGGGATTTGTTTCTTCCATTCCAGTTATCAAAAAGTTTAACCCTGTGCCATGACATTTCTAATTGTAAACCTTTTAGAGACAAACAAGTTACTTGTACCTGGTTTCAGTGGAAACAAGGGCTTATGCCAAGTTGAATGTCTACTGTTAATGGGGGTTGCTAGTATAACGGACACATTCTGTTACATTTCAGGGACCAGCTGAAGCACTCGGGGGATCTAGATTATGCAAGACAGGATTTCTTGAGGATGTCTATCACGCCAGTGTCTACAGAAGCGTACATGAAGGGCAACCTCTACTAAATGGTAAGGTCACTATATCATGTACTAATACACTGTATATATAGTTATATATAATTTATCATAGTGCACTGGTGAAAACAATGTAGAAATATGAAAAACAGGACAAAAAGATATTTAAAACTTTTATTTTTCATAAAGATCTTATGGGTTGGTGCCAGTAACATTTTCTCTGTATATGCCCAGTTTAGAGAATGGGATAAATGTTTGCGTAAGTGTGGATCAAACTAAATCATATTTTGGAGCCACTACATTTTTAACAAATTCTTTTTGATTCATTGCGAAAGCATTCATCGCGGAGAAGAGCTTGTAGCACAGTACCTCAAATCCCTACGTTCTAAGTAAATTCATCCAGTTTCCTGCTTGTCTAGGAAGCAATTAAAACTATTAATATGATCATGGATGAATGAGCAAGTAACAAAGTTCAGCAGGTGCAGTAGATTGCTATAGACTATATTCAACATATGTAATGTACTTGACATCACTCTGATCTAGTTGGTAACCCATGCGTCACCACGTGGCACTGTCAATTTGAAACCCGGGTGTTTGTTGTGAAGAATTATGAATGAGGTGACTTGATGTTAGCATATTGCTGTAAAATCACCTTTCCTTTCACACTGACTCTTAGTTCCTGCTTGTCAGATTAATAACTTCCATATTATAGTTATGACGGGAATATAAAAATAGAGATCAAATGGTCATGCCTGACTATCTATAAATGGCTTCTCCATTCACTGGAAAATCTTTTGTATTTAACATTCATAGATGCTAGCTATGAATGGTGTTTAAAAATACAAGCCATTAAAATCATTTAACTAGAAAATTTCCCATTATGTTTCTGTTTTATTCCTGGGATTTTAAGATTGTGCAACTTTTTCTCCCTTATAACTAAAAATAAGCAATACGCCAACAATTATTTCTGTACTCTTTTCAAATGGGAACTTGATGCTGGGGTTGATCCATTCTATTTCTATGCATTTTATAGTTAATATTTGATAACATTGTATTTTAAAGATAACTTATTTGAACTTGCTGCTTTTGCAATAAATTCCAATACTTTACATTTTAACTATCTAGCATAGTGAGGCAAGGACGTGCCCAGCCAATAGACATGCTCCAAAAACGTTCCATGGCAGGCAAAGTTCTGTATCCCATAAATGTCTGCATCAGGGTAGAATTAAAATTTCTAGATGGTGTAGTTATGTTATCAACTTTTGCTCTGACATCCTATACTCTGGCTTAGTTACCAAAAAGAAGGAAGCATTTGACTGTAGTAGAATAGCTCAAAACCTTCTTCTTTTTTGCAAAAAAATATACAAATTTGGCAACCAATTAAAATACCCCTAACCTTTTAGTACAAACATTATAAAATACAAAAAAAGGATTGTTGGTGTTTGGAGTGTTCATTTAAGAATTGGGCTGCTTAGAATATTACACTTCTCGTTTTCATTATTGGATAACCTAATTTGCAAACTTGCAGCTTTATTTTACTGTGTTAAACGCACTCCTACTTATAATGCAAACTCATATTATGCTTATTTTGACTGTGGGATTGTTGCTGCTTGGTTAATTTAGATGTAGTTGAACTGATAAAAAGGTTTGGTTCCCAGTGCTTTGAAGTAGATTATAAGGACAAATCTCTATTCCTTTGGTTTCCTATCTTGCATATAAATCTCTGTAGATGTATTGAGAAGGTGCCAGAGGAATGGATTCTTGAAACAAGAAGCTATATACTTGATTTACCTTGACTGTGTATAGCTATAGCTCACAGTAATGATATTTTCACACAGCATTTTGCATTTTTCAACTGTAATTGAAACTTAAATGCAGGAAGAATTGATGAACGGCGATATATCTGAATTAAGGTACTCAGCTCCTCTACTCTACTACTTTAATCGCCTAATGCATACATTTTTACAATGAAATGCATTAAAAAAATTTTTTAAAATAAGACAAAAAAAATCTGAATTTAAAAATACATTTAGATCCCACATGGTTTTAGCAAATAAAAAAAAATGATAATGATTTAATCAGTGCAACAGTCTATCCTAATCTTGTTTTCACTTTGATAGTAGGTAGTACATTGATGGTTTTGGCAATTAATACATTTAAAAAAAACAAAACAGAATATTGTTGAGTTATTGTGCACAGTCTTTTTTTTTTTTTTAAAGCAAGTATTGCGTGATGTGCAGTTTAGCATGGAATCTTGCCTTTACAGTAACAAGACTTATGTGTCAGATTCAGTTAGGTTTGCATAGTGTACACTAATCTTCATCGGTGCTTGAAAATAGTGCTAAGCAGCAGCTAACAAAATAATTCATTTTTAACATGGAAATGCCATTGGCATCTGAATTAAAATAAGGAGAGAAGAGTTCAACTGTCTAACAGGACACATTTTAAATCATGTAAACATTTATATAATCAGCTAAGTGGCTTATCTGCAGTAAATATTATGTTTTTAAATATAACAATGCAATACAGCAAATAATTATTTTTTAAACTCTAAATAAACTCAGTTGGAATTCTTAATAGCTAAACAGGTTTTCCTGTTTTAAAGTGTGGGAGCGGGCTCACCATATATTGGTACAGATGTTTAACATTTAATTTACCATTAGAGTTTTCCTTCAATTGAAATATCTATTTTTTCCATTTTTATATTTTTACTTTATAGTATACAAATAGTTTTTTATAAGGATAATCATATGCAAAATTATAGTAGTGTAAAGGGAATGCAAAACAGCAAAACTGTTGGAAGACAGCATACACAATGGCAGTCGCCTATTATATTCAGAGCATAATTATAGTAATTATTATCATTAGGATGGTTTTGCCCCACTGTCAAATCCGTGTTTCATATGGGTTTTTACAGGGAGTGACAAAAAGGCCTGCTTTTGTTTCCCCTGGGTAGTATATTTGCAAATTCCATCTGCTTATCCTCTTTTACATTAAATCTCAGGAATGATTATTTTTAAAAAAAGATTTATTCTGATTTTTTATTTTATGTGACATCATAATCTATATTTGTGTTCTCAATTGTATGTGTGTTTACTTGAAGCGAGTTATTCAGTACATGTGCAGTACTACGCTTGTAATATTGCCAAGACCGGGTTTGCATGCATTATGTGCAGGTGTGAAGTGATGCTGTAAAAACACACCCGAAGGACACATTCTAGAATTGAGATGACTTCACAAAAGACTACTAGGAATTTATGTTATTTCCAAGTCTTTTAGAAAACTATCAGTAATGTTATTTACAGAAACATTTTCTTAAGCAAACTTGATTATGCAGGAAAAAGCCTGACACACAATTTGTTTAAACGGTGCTGTCACTATGAATATCGCAAAATGCTGTTTTTTTTTGCAATAGTATGTTGCTATGACAGATAATGGCCATGGATCTTCTGCCAAGCTGCCATGGTAACACAAATACACAGAGCAACCGTGTATCATGTGTGTTGCCTAGAAATTAAAGGTACACTCCTGGCACCCACATATATTTAATGCATTTGAGAGATTTTGGCTTTATTAATATGCTGTCTTTTTACATGCTCAAATCTTTATAGTTTTTGCATAGAAAAAAAAAAGATGTTCGGCGGAATGCAGCACCATAAGCCTGCTTCCTTAGTCACGCAACGCATGCCAGAAAGACTTCCTTGTCAAATGTATGCACACAGCCTCAGCTCCAACAGCACGGAGGGAGCAGCTTTTAATTCACAACCTGGCTGCAGACAGTCAGAGAAACTATGGGCATGTAGTGATATCCTTATTATATGCCTCCATGGGTGTCCTCTCCTTTTAAAGCAGTTCTTTTGTTGTTCAGACAAAAAAAATCAAAAAAAAATCACATCAATGGTTTTAATACAATAACAATCTATGATATAGATAGGTAGAATTGATGTGTGTTATTAACAAGATCTAAGTGTTGATATAGCCATTAAAGTAAGAAATTGTTATTTAAACAAAATAAAAAAATTATATCACACATAATGTTTTTTAGTGACATGACTCAGTGAACAAATGTGGAGTATAGTATAACTTTACAGTGTATTAGTAAACTGTGAATTAATACATTATTAATATGTTGCATGTATGAAATTAGCTAAAAAGCTTTGAATTGCAGTGTAGTGATTACTTGTCCTGTTACTATGTGTTGTATATCCATGGTGTGCATTTATTTACATGTCCTATTACTTTTATTTATTTATTTTATGCAAAATTGGTTGTTTAACATATGTCTCCTGTTATGTAATGCATTATTACTGCAGCAAAAATAAAGGCAGGTTTGACCCTTACCTTTTGTGTCACTATACGCCACTCCCTCTAGCGTGTAAGCTCATCGAGCAGAGCCCTCAACCCCTCTTTTCCCGTGTGTCCAACTCGTCCCGTTATTTATTTATTTATTATTGCCATTTATATAGCGCTTTACAATATTATTAGAGGAGGGATTTAATAAATAGGACAATTACAAGAAAAATTACAGGAACGATAGGTTGAAGAGGACCCTGCTCAGACGAGCTTACAGTTATGAATACATGTCTGTTAGTCCCCTCTTGTTGTACAGCGCTGCGGCAATTGTTTGCACTTGTTTGCACTTTATTAAATGCACTTTATTTATAATAATAATATGCATACTTTTTAACATGCTAACATTTGGCAGGATTGTCCCAATTTAGGACCTGAATTTCTCTGTCCAGGTTTTCACCTATAGTGCCCTGCTTCTGAGGCATCCTGAAACAGTAACAGAGCGACATTCTAAGTACTATAACAACTTGAGCTCATTTTAGAAGTTATGATGAAAAGAGTTTTAGGCTGCTATTTTCCTGGTTTATATCAAACTCTTTTTAAACTTTTTTTTTAATGTGGCTCTCAAAAATCGTCCCCAAGCTTTGATTAGGATAAGTCATAACCATTTTGACTGCATTAGACTTCGATGATAGGCTGTGGGCGCTATGCAAATCCACTCCCACTACTCTGAGCTAATCGTTGCTATCCAAGGCGTGACCATTTTTGTGGAATTTTACTGCCATATAAATACTAACAAGAGTCGGGAATCAAAAGTTTTTTTTAAAAACAACATAGTGCTGTAGTGCTCATAATTCTTACAGTATCACTTTCAAAAAACAAAACATCCTTGAGAGATGCTTGTGACTTAAAACCAATATTCAAATGCATATGATGTATGGTGATAGATTAAACATTGAGCCCCTCCTCCCCTATTAATACTAAAAAAACACAGTTAGACTTAATATTAATCCAGTTCCGAGCAGTCTTCTCCCTGTAGTCACACCTCCTTCTCTGAGATCATCTGTCGGGGTCCAGATGATTTCTGGTCCAAACCCGTGGACATGCGTGGCAGTTACCATGCTCAACCAGTTGTATTCTTCTTTTAGAGATGCACTATAATATCCAATGTTTGTTTGTGGGAAGCATTTACAGTGTTCAGCAGCATTTAAGCCTGACAGTCCCTAGAGGAATGCTTATAGTCAAATGTAAGCACTGTATTTATCTGAAAGAGTATTGTTTTATCTTGCTAGACTGCCGAAAAGGGTCTATGCAGCAAAACAACTTCATTAAGATGAAATGGTTATTTTGCTTAGAATGTTTCTTTATCCCTTACCATAGTCTTTGAGATGGTGGCATAAGTGGATTGCGTGTTCTTGTCTGCCTAAATGAGGTATAAATTAGGGGCAGGCGTTAGATACTCAAAGCAATGTAACTCAAGGCTAGCCTGTGAATGCTCTTTGACTAGACATATGAAGAGATAACTGTTCAGAAGAAGAGTGTTTAAAGAAAAAAAGAGATTTTAAAGTAAACTGTATATTTCTTAAGAAAACAGGATATCTTGATGAGACATGTATCTACAGTTTAAATAAACCGTGGGACTATTACTGCTCTCCATTATCCACCTGGAAATATGGAAAAAGATCCACAAGGTTCTAAATAAAATCATTTATTACGTGCAAGCATTCAGCTACCCATTGCAAACATTCTTCAACGTATATTTATTTACACTGTTCTATTAAAACATCATCAATGTAAAAAAAAAAATATATATATATATATATGCTTAAATGTATGAAGATTATAGTATCCTGTCATTTTTCTCTTAAACAAGATAAAATAATGCAGGGTATGCTTTCTTTTCAATTTCCTGTATCTGCTGAATGTGTGTTCTTGTGAGAATATTTTTGTTTCCCATTGCTGTTTGGATAAGTGTTCAATAGTGTTTCCTTTCGAAAAAAAAAATCTTATTCCATAAGCACGAAATTGAGCCTTGTCATATGCTTGTGCAGTGATAAAGGAAATAGAAGAGTTCTGCTGGGAATCTGACATTATCTATCATGGAAAAATATATTCTCAGCATTGTGGGCTAATTAGAATAACATCTCAACCTAACTGTTTTTTTAGCACCACTGAAAAAAATAATAGAAATTTAGAGAGGCTAAAACCACAAATATAGAAAAAGAAATCTACACCCTACATAAATCTTCCTGATCTATGGTTTGTCATGTTGTAGTATTGCATAATGGAAGTCCAGTTATTATTCAGCAGGACATATCTTGAAATGACTAACTGTTATTTTTATTCATGTGTTTCCAAATACACATCATCATGCGGTAGTCAACTGACCAACTACCTACCGCATCTTACAGCTAGATTGCAAATCAGGTGAAAGAAACATTTGATATAGGTAACAAACCAGGTGAAATAACAGGCAGTTGTAGGACATTTATGTGCAACACAAACTTGTTGGAGACATTTCCCTTTATCAGTGGATAAAGTGCAACTGAATTGAGCTTAAACACAAAGAAATGGGCATTTAAATATACTGTATTTGATATAAAATAAAAAAAAAAGTGTGACTAATTGGAAACTAAAATACTGTATTTGTAAAATTCAGTTTAGAGAGTGTTTAGAGCAGGTAAAAAGAAGATAGATTTCCAAATTTCATAGAACTACAACTCCCATGATGCTTTGCGTGCCTTTAGAATGCTAGAATGACAAAGCAGCATGGAAGTTTTAAAACATCTGAGATCTACATCTGGTTTAGAGAGTGTTTCCAATGTAAAACTAGTTGAAAGATTTTTCCTTTATGACAAACAATATACATATTTAGTTATGTTATAATGAAGATTATTATTTAATATTAACGTTAAGTTGCTTTCTACTGTCAGGTATGTTGACTATAATTTTTTGGGGGTCATATTAGTAAAAACTATATTCATTCTTCATAAATTCATAAAGGCTGATGTGCATGGGGGCAGACAGAATGTTAGTCTGACATAGGGTAACATAACCTAGAATTCTATTTAAAAAAAATAAAAATTTAACTTACTGAAATGAAACCTGTTAAGGGAACACAAGAATTATGGGCAGAGGCCACACAGGGACTTGTTCTCTTTTTCCTTATATAGTCAAATGTTACGATAAACTTTCCAGCTTTGAAAACTACTGCTTGACCAGAAAATGAAATCTGTGAAATATGATTAGTCATTTTATGAACATGTTCCTATGATATTTAAAACAGGCAGCTAACTGGAAAATCTCTTTAAGTGCAAATCATTCAGCTTGTATAAATATTAACACCTTCACTTCCAAACTTGTATGTTCACATTTTTTTATTTTTATTAGCTTTGCAAAACAACATTTAATATTTGCAAATGTCCTGAAAATGATGGCCTTTCCCCCTCTCTTCCCAAGCCGGAAAGGAAATTGCAACAATTCTAGAGTCTGTTAAGGTATTTATTATGTGCCTTTCATGGCTCTTCTTATCAACAGAATAACAATACACAGATTGATATAAAACTTTTTAAATGTGTTTATTTTAGAAATATATGATTTGACTATATTTATTGTATGTGTTTAGTATGCTTAAATGCAGATATATGTTTTCATTATGTTACCAATTTTAGTTAGCCATTTTGTTAGCTTTGCCGTCGTAGTCCTTACAGATACCTACAAGCAGTACATTTGACCATTTTAAAAAAAAAATCTATCTTTGTCACACCTATTGTTTGTGGGGGAAAAAATATTTTTGTCTTTATACTATTTCAGACCTTGTGTGAAATATTATAAGATAAAGTATATAAAAACAGAGTGCAAGAGGAAATTGAGAATGGACAACAGCTCAAATAGCTCGCCATTTGTTGGGTACCTCCATAAATGGCTCATGCTGGTTTTAGCTCATTTTACTCCATTTCAGAGAGAACCTAAACCATTTGCATAACAGACTGATTGCACTCAAAAGGGCGGTAAAGATCCAAAATGCAGGCTGGCTCCCCCTGTATGAGAGAATCAGCAACCCCAGACAATCGTTTCAGCTTTATTAGGCTTTGTCAGCGAGGTATAGCAGTTACCCCTCTAGGCACCGTGAGCAAGGGGTCCATGTCTGGATAACCCTTTTAACTTAGGGAAATAAAAAACACAGTGCTAAAGGGTGCAAAAGGATGCTGAGAATGGACAACAGCTTAAATAGCCTGCTCTTGGGAGGGTCCGCACTCAGTTCTAAGTTAGTTTTATCTCCTGCATCATAACAATATATGCTCAATTGTTAGAAAAAATTAAAAAAAAGTTAGTTTTAGCTCATCGTGTGCCATTACAGAGAACCAAAACCATTTACATAACAGACTGATCGCACCCAAAAAGGCAGTCCAGGTCCAAAATGCAGGCCGGCTCCCACTGCACAAGAGATACAGTAACCCCAGACGATCGTTTCAGCCTTATTAGGCATCGTCAGTAATAAAGGTTATCATCATCTGTAAAGCTTTTAATTCTCTCAATAGTTCGACATTTGCTTTTAGTTTTGTCTGAAAAGCAAGCTATACATAATAATACTGTTTCATCATATGTTTATGTGCTGGCTACACAGCCAAGGTTTCAAATAAACATTATGCTAATGAAGGGGCTAAACACTTCCCTTAGCCTTTTGAGTATTAGGTAGAGATGTGCAGCATTCCACAAACACTCAAGTGGTAAAATGTCAGAAAGTGACATAAGAGTAAGGCCAGCTGTATATTGCTGAAATGTTCATCCCAGCTAGCTGCCACAAATGCCTACTGTGAACTGTTTCATTTACCTGTCTGGAATATTTGCATGCAGACTGCCAGCTGAATTTCACTTTGCATGTGTAATGAGCAAACTGCTGTCAAAAAGTACTTACTAAACCTGAAAAATAAAAATAGAAATTAGTGTCACTTTGTGCTTTGTATCTTGTTTCAGTGAATTGAGGATCATGCATGGTGATGGTGTGTTTTGAAAAAAACAACAACAACAACAAAATAAACAAAAACAACCTGTACAGCTCATTGTACAGGCAAATTTAACAATGATGGCTGATGAAATTGAAATCATCCTTTGTTTTACCTGTGAAAGCATTTAAGTTGCTCTTCTAAATAAAATAATTATAGCTATAGAATTTTATAACAAATCATATTAAAAAATAATTTGATTCATAAAGTTTATTATCTGAGTATAGTCTACTTCAGAAAAAATATCAATGTGCCTTGATATAAATGTTTACAGTTGTACATATTTGTACTTATTAATATATGTGACTATGCCTCTCTTTTGCTTTGGAAAAAAAAAAACAGGTATGCATTTTATTGTAATAGAATGTAAATTCAACAGTTTATGTTCTGTTGCTGTCGTAATTGATATTATATAGATAGATAAAATATATTCCATTAGTAGACTCTACACTCTGGCTTAAATAAATCTGTTATGTATAGTGTCCGGTGCTGAACTATTATCACATGTGGCAAAAGGAGTATACTGGCAATCTTGGTCTTAATTCAAATTATTAATTCAATTATACAAAAGGGTCAATGTTTCAGTTCCCTTATGGAACTTTCTTCAGGAAAGTAAAGACAGCATATAAGTCAGTTGCGCTATATATAGAAACAAAGATCAGACTTTACAACCGTGGTGTTCAGCCAGCGGCTTGTGGCCCTAGCCTCTGCGCACGCATGTCAGTGACCACACCCTTTAGAGTCAATGTGAAGTGAAGTCATCGGCTACCATGGTGATTGTACACAATACTGTACTGATATTGTTGCAATAGTGTTAGTAACAAATTGCTATAAATCAAGACAAAATGTGCTTTAGAAACGTATTTATACTGTAAGATCAACTCCTTTAAAGGGACACTATAGTCACCTGAACAACTACAGCTTAATGTAGTTGTTCAGGTGAGATCTATAGCTCCCTGCAGCCTTTCTCATGTAAACACTGTATTTTCAGAGAAAATACAGTGTTTACATTGATTGATAGGAATACCTCCAGTGGCCGTCACTCAGGCGGCCACTAGAGGGACTTCCTATCACGCAGGGCCCTAAAAGGCCCTGTACACGTCAGACGTATTAAAATACGTCTGACGTGTTCAGGAGAGAGAAGGCACTGTGTGCGCGCCTTCTCTCTCCAGCCTGTCAGCGGAGGAGGGGGGCAGGCAAAGACCGCGAGCTGAGCTGTCACTCAGCTCAGCTTGCTACCGCGCACACCGCGCGCATGCGCGGTAGTGCGCGGTAGTGCGCTCAGCACTTCAGAGGGCGGCATGAATGCCGTCCTCTGAAGTATGTGCGCATGTGCGGCGAAGCCGCGCATGTGCACAAGGGAGCAATGACGCTTCCAAATGGAAGCGTCTGATTGCTCCCTGCTCGCGCCCGCCTATTTTGTCATTTTGACGAAATAGGGGGCGTGGCTTCACGTGGCTCCCGGCGCTGGAACGAGGTGAGTAAAATCACCTCCCTGGAGAGTCCCTTTAAGACACGTGTCTTAAAAAAAATAAAAAATAATTGTGAGCTTTAAAGTTGGTTTTTAGTGAGTGAGTGTATGTATTGTCTCTCTCTCTCTCTATATATATACGTGTGTATATATATATATATAATGAAAAATCTTCCAACTTTAATACCTATTAACTGCTGTAATAATTTGCAGCTTTACTTTACTCATGAACCATCGCTCTGAGATAGCTGATATCACAGGGTTTGTATGAAGACGACGCACATTGAATTCACTGTAGGTTGGTTGCGTTAGGTCTGGTTGACATTAGATGTCTCATGGGAACTTCCATTTTGTATTCTTGAGTATATGTTTGAAAGTTGCTCTAACCGGGTCAGAGCACCTGACTTTTTAGTTATATACTCTATGTTTAATAATAACAATAATAATAATAATAGTAATAAAAAAATATAACTTTCATACTCCTTTTCCTTTCACTACTGAGCATTCCAAAGTCCAACCTGCTTTTATTCTATTTTTATATCAAAAATGGAAATGTTGGATGTTCAAATACCTTTTGGGCAGTGTGTCTTGTGATATGTTCTTACAGAGACTGAAAAATCTTTCCTTGGACAATGTTGTGCCAAGAATCTTGCTCATGTGTCTTACAATATTATTGTTACTATAAATGTAAAACACGGCAAATCGCTGTATTATTTTTGCACCGCAGGAAGGGTTTTGTTCTCTTGGCAGCTGCAGGCATAATTCTCAACCTTCTACTGAACTTTTAAATTTAAAGTGATAGCTTGAGCATTTGCAAGCTCCACCACTCAGGGAGAATTTTACCTTTGTAGATGGCACGCATAGAGAGGAGCAATTGCTTGAAAATGTTATCATTAGCAAAAACATTCAAAGATATGTAAGTTTAAATTGTAGAATCCTGTATTCCATTGTTTGTTTGCATTGGGAATATTAAATACATTGTGAGTACTTTAAATTATCAACAATTAAAGATAAACTGTCACTATTTTTTTTGTGAGAGTTGCTCTTTTCTTCACCATATTGAATATTGTTGAAGCATTGGCCAGGTCGTAGTGTGCAGCACAGGTAAGAAAAAATCAGTGATTTTCATAATCTGCCTGCTAACCAATGGAAATTCCGTGCATGTGCAACTGCTGTCATGTGCTTGTGCACAGGGAATGATATATTTCCAATTTACATTAAATGCCTGGATGTGCCAGGAAAGATTTCCACTAGATTTCTGCTAATTCAGATTTAAAAAATGTGTAAAAACATTAAACAAATAATTGTATTTTTGTAATTAAATGTTCCTATTAGTAGCAATTCACCTTAAAGGGAAACTCCAGGCACCCAGACCACTTCTGCCCATTGGAGTGGTCTGGGTGCCAACTCCCACTACTCTTAACCCTGCAAGTTAATTATTGCAGTTTTTTATAAACTGCAATAATTACCTTGCAGGGATAACTCGACCTCTAGTGGCTGTCAGCCACTAGAGGTCACTTCCTGCTCTATAGCACAGGAAACCTGTGCCAGAGCGTCGCTGGACGTCCTCACGCTGTGTGAGGACCTCCAGCGTCGCTCAAATCCCCATAGGAAAGCATTGAAATTATTTTTCAATGCTTTCCTATGGGGAGCGCTAATGCGCATGCGCGGCAATGCCGCGCATGCGCATTTGGTCTCCTCGGCCGGTGGGCGGGATCAGTCTCGCCCACCGGCCGACGCAATGGAGAGGAGCGTCGCGGAGGAGGAGACAGCGGCGAGGGACACCGCCGCTGCCTCAGGTAAGTGACTGAAGGGGTTTTCACCCCTTCAGTACCTGGGGATTGGTGGGTGGGAGGGAGAGGGACCCTCCAGTGCCAGGAAAACGGATCGTTTTCCTGGCACTGGAGATTCCCTTTAAATTTAAAGAATTAAAAAAAAAAAAAAAAAAGGTTTTGAAAATAAGACTGGGTAGGTTGCACTTGTACCTTTTCACTTAACATACTGTATTTATTGCATTTAGAAGCAGTAGAATTGTTAGTAACAATTGCTAGTGTACCGAGATACCTGCTTCAAGAAGCAAACATAAGCAGAAAATTGAATGGAAGTCTTAAAATATACTGAACTAAAAGTTCAAAAAGCTTAACGTGACATAAAAAGTTGATCAGTGCAAAATATTCTGAGACGGAGAGCAAATCAGCTGAGCTGTACCTATTTTACTGTAAACTGTGTTACATTGCAGATTTGGTGTTATAGGAAATCAGATGTGCTAGAAATTACTGATATAGTCATAAGCTTTGCAAAACAGGAACCCAGTGACCTAGCCTCAGGAAAGTTTAGTGACTATTGCTCACAATGGTTTGGTTGACTTAGCTTGAATCCCTTAGCATCCTGACTCTTATATTTGAGGTCTGCTATCATGTGTAATCATAAAAAAGACTCCTACTCAAATCTTTTAGTCGGTAAAATATAAAATAACCTCTAAAAACAAATACTCCCTACTGGGGAATTGTTTTTTGTACCACAATGGAATGCTTTTTTGTTTTTGTTTTTACTGCTAAAACCCAAATGTTTTTAGAACTTCTGTAGGCTGTACTGTGTACTGAATTGCGATACAGCAGTCCATTTAAAGGGATGGATCTTTAGCCAACTTTCATTAAAAGATAAAAAAAATAATAATAATACACATTATGCAACCTCAATGTTTAATCAGCAAAAGGTTCTGCCAGAAAAGTTTTTCCGGGCTTAAATAGTTCACACTCCCTGAACTTTGAACGTTGTTCTAGTTCATATTTTATAATGTTGTAAGTTTTTACTGCTTTTTTTTTTCTTTTAATTTTGTTCTTATGGCAGATAAATTATTTTTACAAGCAGTATGCCACCTCATTAAATTTGCTGATCGCAAAACACAGACATAATTGTAAATTTATATTCTATCCAGATGTGAAAATATTCACTGATCAGGAAAGCACTGATAATAATGGAAGCTTATCAAATGTACACATTTTATTTAAAAAAACAAACAAACAAAAAACACCTTGTATTCATACGGCCTTTTATTTAATGTTCCAGAACCAAAACTGATAGATTTAATTTTAGTTTTTTTTACTTTAATAGGAAAATATTTGTAAATATTATGCTAATATCCAATTTTCGATATAAAATGAGGCGGCAAAATATTTCACATTATTACCATAATTTGATTTCCCACTGGTGTATGTTCCATTGAAGAAAGGAATTAACTTGAAACACAAAGATAATGATTTAAAAGATTGAGAGACGTCAATGCTAAACACGCTAAAGTTAGGTATAATGATTAGTGTTCTGTAAATGTCATGATTAACCTCTGTAATATTTAATATTGTGTTGATCTATGCTACTTGAAATCATTTTGCAACCTCTCTCCAGCTGTCTTATTCACGCCCCCCTTTTGAAAGTTTTCTCTCCGATGACAGGATGTGGAAATGTGGTTTGGTCACACATTGTACACACTGGCATTTTAGGTTGTTATTTATTTATTTATGTATTCATTTCTTTTTTTTCTTGAATTGCTTTTTTACATTTTTAACTCTGTAAATTGCAGAACATTCAGTAACAGATTGCGTTCTATGGTAATTTGAATCCTTACATTATATTATATCTCTGAATTTGAATGAGGTGTATTTAATGTGGATCTGGCATCTGATCATCTTTTAACCACCTTCAGTTACCTTTTCAAGATTTATCAAAGTTTAGTGCTCAATGCAGTTGTTTTAGAGCAATTGCTAATAGCAAACTTGCATTAATAATACCATTATGATCTATATTGAAGTGCACTTGTCATGTTAATTACAGATGAATAATTTTATAGAGAATTACATTTAAAGGAACATTATAGAAACACTATAGTATCAAGTATATAAATATGTACTATTGACACTATAGTCCTGAAGCGGCTGTTTAGGTTACTGACCCCATTTCGATCGCACTAAATAGGTGATTTTACTATTCTCCAAAGCCGCACCAGTCTTTATAGGGGTAGGGACACAAGCATGTATTCATGACCCTATAGTTAAATGTTAAAAAACATGCTAGCCTCCTGGCACTCTCTTGCTCCCCTTAAATAACTAGAAAACTCACCTTATTTATGCCCTGATTTGCCTCCTTGGATGACATCATCAAAATTGGATAAAAGAGAACCATTGGCTGAGATTGTCAATTCTGATGATTTCAACGAAAGAGGGGGCCAAATGCCATCCTGGCCAATCAGTATCTCCTCACAGAGATGCATTAAATAAGTGGATCTCTATGGGGAATGTTCAGTGTCTCCATGCAGAGGGTGGAAATGTTGAACGTCAGTGCTGCACGCTGCACAGAGGTGTTCCTAGGCTGTAATGTAAACACTGTTTTTACAGCAAAAAGCCTACATTAAGCTCTAGTTGTTCTGGTGACTTTAGTGTCCCTTTAATGAATATATTGTCTAACCAATGCTAGAACATGTATAAGTCATGAGTTATTTACATATTTTCTTAACATTCTGTCAATACTAGATGTAAGGATTTGAAATGTGTCTTAGGTAGTGGCGGTACTCACCATAGGAATTGTGGGATAACATGCACCTCATTAAGAGACTAGGTCTAAGCATATGCACCTGCCCCGTGCATTTATGAATTCTGTTTTGGAGGACGTAACAAGCTACACGTATGCCGACAATTATGCCAGCGCAAAGTATGGAATCCGTGTATATGTACCTGAAAGTGAGTATGTCATGCACATGTTTTGTGGATGACAGATTCATGTAGAAGTACATGCTTTCAAGGCCATCTGAATTCATAGCTTGCAGAGGATATAATAGCTCCATAGTAATGGAAGCCCCGTAATATAGCAAAGACTCCCAGTGACTAGATCACCCTTACTTCACTTTTGTTTCTTGAAATTATTTTAGATGTCGTATAAAATAGCTTGAAATTGAGCATTTTATATGTATGCCATCTGACTTTCTCTTATCCATTAATGGAAACCTACTCGTCATTTTAACATGATGGCAACAAATTATATATTTGTTTTAAATCTTAACATTAGTTCATGTCACTGAGATACTGGAATTATTGAATATATTACAGAAATGTCTGCGATATGAATACCAACTCCTTCACATTTATAAAATGAAAATCTGTTAACATATTTAACACTTATTTGCATATATTAAGTTGTAAAATAGGACACAGGAACAGTATGCTAGGTGTTAATTAGGTGAGTACATTTTTAAAACACTCAGTGTTCTTTCTTGAATGTTAAAGGGACACTATAATCACCAGAACCACTGCAGCTTAATTTAATGGTTCTGGTGTAAATAGCATGTCCCTGCACTGTTAGCACTGTAAACACTACCTTTTTAGGGAAAAGGCAGTGTTTACATTGCTGGCTAGTTACACCTCTAGTGGCAGTCACTCAAGACAGTGTTTCCTAGTCTAGAGGCGTCCACTGGCGTTCAGCATCTCCGCGCTCTGCATGGAGACGCTGAACGTTCCCCATAGAGATGCATAGATTCCATGCATCTCTATAAGGAGATGCTGACTGGCATAGCACGGCTTTTGCAGTACATGCTCAATAGCCCTTCAGTGCTTCCCTCTGGAAAAGCATTGGATTGGCTAAGTTCATCAAGATTGATGATCTCAGCCAAAGAGGCGGAGCCAGCCGCAACAAGACTGGTGCGGCTTTGGAGAATAGTAAAATCACCTATTTAGTGCGATCGGAATGGGGTCAGTAACCTAAACAGCTGCTTCAGGACTATAATGTCAATAGTACATATTTGTATACTTGATACTATATTGTTTCTATAGTGTTAGTATCAGGTATGAGGAAACGCAAAAGTAAAACCATAACCTTTTCGATTTTAGTGAAAAGTGCTCACAAGTACAAAAAGTAAAATTTTTCATTCTCTAACTTGTTTATGAGACTGAGGGGCATACTGTCGATTACCGTATAAATGTAATACATGTACCAATGTACCAGCTCTAAATAATTTAATATGCTGACAAAAAATCCTTCTAGTGGTGATGAAGGTAAGTCAAAAATGATGCAGCTTGTGCTAAAATATGACAGAACCATGAGGGCTAAACATATCACAAGCGCTCAATTGGACCTACCTTTTACTTTTCTGAAAGGGTGAGCAGTGCCATTTGTCCTTTGCAGGTTGCTAAAATCATTTATTTTGATGGTACTAATTCAAAATACCTTACACATAACACACACACTCACACATTTTTATTATGTAAAGATATCTATAAAATGCAAGTGTAAATTACTTGAGAAGTGGGTGAGATGTAAAAAGAATACTAGTACAAACAATACACTAAATAATGTACAACAGCCTTCTGCTTAGGAAATAACCTTGCTTGTCCCCCACCCCCATTTTCTAAAGAACCATCAAACCTTCTATGACACTAACTGCCCTCCCAACCCCCCAACCATTGTCAAATACCTAATCCATTTCCCTGACAGCGGACTATAACCAATAGGACCTTGTGCAGCATCTGTACATATTCCCTGGGGTCAGACATCCTCAAAGGTCTTCATCATTAGAATCCTGTTACTTACTTGGTTTAAGTGGCAAACATTTTATATTGTGTTTTAAAAACAAATAAAAAAAATGTCAGTTAGTCACACTTTAAATCAGACATGCTGATGCTCATATTGCTATATGGAATAATGTAATATGATACAAAGCACAGTTCCTTTATTTTAGGCCAGGGCATTGCCAATTTCAACTCATTATGCATGACTTGGTAAATAGGGCTTCTGTATGAAGGGATCAATGAAATGTGAGCCCTTTGTTTGTCAGGTCGATAATCTGTAATGAAGTATGTGCTTCAGTTCCCTAGCATGGTTTGCTGCAAGGGCCACAAATGTGTGCTTAGTCGCTCAGCTCAAACAGTGAGTTGCTCAGCTCACACAGCACAAGGGCAAAAGGTAGTGCTGCATCTACTCCAATAAACGTTATTTTGGCATCTTGCAAAGACATTGTTACATTTATTCTTTTGGATTAACGACAGAAACAGGCATGTGTGAAAGGTTAAACTTAAAGGACCACTCTAGTGCCAGGAAAGCATACTCGTTTTCCTGGCACTAGAGTGCCCTGAGGGTGCCCCCAC
Organism: Pelobates fuscus; assembly: GCF_036172605.1. Taxonomy (NCBI): domain Eukaryota; kingdom Metazoa; phylum Chordata; class Amphibia; order Anura; family Pelobatidae; genus Pelobates; species Pelobates fuscus. Next base: position 106,733,467 of record NC_086320.1, read on the forward strand.
CCTCAGGGACCCACTCCCGCCCGGCTCTGGAAAGGGGAAAGGGGTAAAAACTTACCTTTTTCCAGCGCTGGGCGGGGAGCTCTCCTCCTCCTCTCCGCCTCCGTTCCTCCCCGTCGGCTGAATGCGCACGCGCGGCAAGAGCTGCGCGCGCATTCAGCCGGTCACATAGGAAAGCATTCATAATGCTTTCCTATGGACGCTTGCGTGCTCTCACTGTGATTTTCACAGTGAGAATCACGCAAGCGCCTCTAGCGGCTGTCAGTGAGACAGCCACTAGAGGATTAGGGGGAAGGCTTAACTAATTGATAAACATAGCAGTTTCTCTGAAACTGCTATGTTTATAAAACAATTAGTTAACCCTAGCTGGACCTGGCACCCAGACCACTTCATTAAGCTGAAGTGGTCTGGGTGCCTAGAGTGGTCCTTTAATGCACTTGCATTTTTGTCCAGCCTAGATTGCTATGTTATTAATAGGCTTTGTCTCTAAAGCATGGATTTGAACAAATTCTATCAAATTACTAAAGGTTAGGTAGCGATCTTGAAACCTATAATGGCATATGTATTGCAAATAAATAATCCTTGTGATCAGTGAAACACATTATTGTTTCCTTTCTTATCTTAGAATAACTGAAATTTGTGCGGCTTGTCTATTCCCAATCTGCTTCTTTAAAGGAACACTCTCAGCACCATAACCACTACAGAGCACTCAGTGCCGTGGCTCTCCCCGTATTGTAAGGAGAGAAGCTGTTGTAGGCCACGGGTCTGCAACCTCAACCTGAAAAACGTAAGTTCCAAAAAAGATGCAGTGCACGGTTAGCTCATAGGCCGAGAACATCTGCTAATCGATCTCAGCCAATGAGCTAATTGTAACGGCGCAAGGGAGCTGTATTGACATGGTTGTGCCTGATCAGTGCGGCAGCGTTGAAACCTCAGATAAAAGTAAGTCCCTGATCGGCGCGGCTGCACACGAGCAAAACGGTCGCACCGAAAAGGGAAATCTTAACTTACCTGGATCGCGGCGGAGTGCCCCACGATATTTCAAGATGACAGGTCCCGGCTGTTGCTGCGTTCTAAGGGACGCCGGCGATGCGGTACCGTTCTTACTGTTAAAGAGCACACTGCCCACATTAAAGATGGTGCTGTCGTGTTTGTGACCTCACGTTATCAACGCACGTGCACGTTTTGGGGTCAAAGGCCATGTACTAACCAATCACAGCACTGAGAGGCATATTTAAACCCTGTAATGCCTTTTCTCAGTGCCCTGTCGTGGTTTCCACTTGTTTGGTTTTCAGAGAGCGCGTTCTTGGTATATTTTTCTGGTATTTGACTTTGGCTATTGTTTTTGACATTCCCTACTTCTGCTATCCTGATCCTTGGCTAGTTATTCGTATTGTCTCATTCAGTATCCCCGACCTTGGCTTGTTCTTTGACCATTCTCTTTTGCGTTAAGTCTGGCCATTCTAAGGTCCAGGATACGTTGTTTGTGTTAATATAGCTTTGCGTGTTGGGTCACATAGTAATCGTGACGCTAATCCCTTCACCTCAGGGCTTATCTCTGAGGTAGTGGAGATGGGAAGCAGCTCCTCGTCAACCCCAAATAAGAAGACAATCCGGCTCTAAATAAGTTTAACTATTTACAATAGGGGGAGTGTCAAGGCACTCCTGGCACCATAACAACTACAGAGCGCTGCTATTGTGGTTAACTGGTTTTGCATGTACTCCAGCCATCAGAGAAACCGAAAGCCAGTGCAACCATTGTAATGACTGGGTTCCGTATTAAATCTGTGCACCCATGGATGCCATGTCGTGGAAGACAATCAGCATCATTGAAAATAGGGGAGCTAGACGCTATGACATTTATTTCTATAAGACCACATAGTATGCTGTAAATCACTGACATATATCAATATGTATGTTTTACTTCATACATTCATAACTAACCCTTTAAGATGTCTTTTGTGTTAATAGCATCTGAACATGCAGTGTGTTTCCTTTGGCGTTTAATATGTGCTGACAAGCATGGCTAAGGCTGCTTTCACTGCATATGCATGACTGCAACCTGGACATCTGAACTTCACTTTGCTTTTACTTTACAGTCCTTAGGATAAAGTCAGCTGAGTTAATTTTGCTAGGTCACCCAGCTTCCCAAGAAATTAGCATTAAGCAGTGTAAATAGGGTGCATTCACTGGTCTGAATTCGATAGGCTTTAAGTAGGACGTTGCTTTGAATAATAGGGAGATACTGTGACTGTGTACACCGCTGCACTAATCTGCGTTATTTCCCACTGTAATTTTTTTGTGTGAAACAAAGAGAGCCAGATCTTTCCTGGCTTGTCTGCTTTGCTCACATATGATCCGTTACTAGTCAGCTATTGTTTGTAAAGATCCTGATGAATGGTCTCTGTCTGCATTTTAGCATTATGCCTGGGATGCTCTGATTTGCCTCAGTTCTTTGTACAAAACAGGTCATGTGAAAAATTAAAAGAATGAAAAATCCCAGTCATTTCTGCAAGGTTGTTTTGGCATTAGTGACGTTGTTGCATTTCTAAACTAGCTCCTCTGATGATTTGCAGAGTTTCCAAAAGTATCTGACAACATAAAAACTTGAATAGATTATTTATTGATGGGATTGGTCCTCTGATCCGTGATACATAAAGTTCAGTTAGTTTCTTGAAAGTGAAATACTTAATATTTATGAGGATCATTTTGACCTGTACAGTGATTATTATCAACTGCTTCTTTTTTTTCCCGGATACAGAGAAAACTTGTGCAACTGATTGAAAATAATAGTTGAAAATAACATTGACTATGTATTTTACATAATTAAAATTTTTAATATATAAAAAAAATCCCCTCTACTGTATAATGAGTGCTCTTGTCATAAAAAGCGTACCCCGTAACATCGGTGTACCATGAATGGGGACTCCAGTAGGCGAAATAAAAGGGGTCAGCCAGTGATGTGATTCCCCCTAGATGGGGGTATGTTCACCCGAAGGACTGGCTGTTCAGCAAGGCCAGCCCAATCACATAGGTCAGCCTACTGAGGGAAGAGAATGCAGGGAGCACTGTTTTGGTTCTCTCTACATGGTCCGGCTGCTCTTTGTGTAGCCTCATAATGTGCTCAAGCAATGCTTTTTTAGGTACTGTTTCCAGGTGTCCCCAAAAGTGGAACTCAATGGGACAGGAGCAAAAAATGGGGACTGTCCCACTAAAATCGGGAAGATTGGGTGGACTGCACACACATCTCATAAGCTGGCATCCTGCAAATACTTTACATTTAGAATGGTTTGGGCAATATAGACTGTTAGATCTAGGTAGATGTGCACTCTGCCTACACTGTGTTTTAATGAGGGGACATTTTAAGCATGTGAGGTGACCCACTTTTTGAGATTAGGGATTATCTGGCCCATTCATTAAATTGAATTGTCAGTTCCATGGGTAGGGGAAAGGATCAGAGGTACAGATTAAGTAGTGGAGCAGGGAGGGTGATTTTCAAGGGGTTTCATTGTTCAATAGTGTATCCTATAGAGCTTGACGATTTTTTTTTTTTGCCTCTCTTGTCCCAACCTTTACACAATATGTGAGACTGTATCACATGGCGGCTCTTGATGCTTTTTGAGTGCTCCTTTGTGGGATTTGCTCAGAAATCCATTGTAGAATAATGGACTATGGATAAACATTAATACAATATTGTGCTTTGTAAAATGTTATTGATAGCTTGTGAGATGGATAAGGCGTCTTGTCAAGATATCCAAGCAATTCCATGTACAGTTTCAAATTCCAAAACTAGCACACCTAGTTCTACTAATCAATATCTCATTAAGTTGAGGCCTGTGTGTTGGTGGTTGAATTTAACAGCAGTACATGAAATGAAACTGTACATGAACAGGCTAGGGAGCCTTAAGGATAGGTTTGCAAATGGTTAAGCTAACACAGTTTGACAGCAATAAAATCATAGTTTTTCATCATCAATGCAATTCTCAATAGCTTTTGCCCCGTCTAAATGGATTTTCAACTTGTAGTGTTTAAACAGTCATAAATAAACGTACAGAAACTGGACAAATTCAAGACAGAAAACACAGTGTGTGAGATACAAAAATAAAAAAAATCAGATTCTAACTACAATGTCACAACTTTGAGAAACAGAAGTATATCCAGAGTAATAATTACGCATCACCCTTAAATAGCTTTGTATAGCCAAGTACAGTCAGCTTGAAATTTAGTGTTTTCAAATTTAGGCTCTGATTTCTTACAACTATCCGAAACTATTTGAAAAAAAAAATCACTTGGTACAAGATACTGTATTAACATTAATAAAATAATACCCTTATTATATTTCTGATAATAAATCTAAAAATAAACTATAGTGTACTTCATTTTAATAATTTGTGTAGTTTTTTCCACAGTAGATTGTCTGCAGTCCCTGGTTGATCCAGACGTTATACATCCTTTTTTAAACCACTTCCGTCACACCATGAATATATGGATTCTGTTATTTCAGATATAAATATAGGGGTTTGTTAGAGAAGTGGTTAATAGTTCTAAATGTGGAAGTCTAATTGAACGCTCATATTATTAGATTAGCCTTAAGCACCCAGACCTTAAGCACCCATTAGCACCCAGACCTTAAAGTGATCCTGTCATGCCGGGTTCAACAAAATCTAAAATTGCTCCCACAGGAACAAACATAGCATTTTTCACTAAAATTTTAGTTGCTTTGGGAGCTGTTATAGACTTACTTGCCTGCTGCCCCTTGATTTAGAGCCACCATATCCAGACGGTTATGATAACACTTTGGTAACACCCACATTCTGGTCCTCTTTGCTCTTTCTCTGTATGTACAGCAATGCGGCCTGGTTGGCAAATTTCCCCCAACTCCTCACCGATGACGCCAAGACTGTGGCTTCATTGCCAGCACATCACTGTCAGAACGGAGTGACATCATTTTAACAAACACTAGGTTTTTTCAGCATTAATACTGGTAAAATAAGCCAAAATAATGTTTCTATCTATCCAGTTGTCTGTCAGTTTGTCTATCTGAACTGAATGTGACTTCCTTAGACTGTGACTAAGTCCGTTTTCAAGGGTAATTTACTACAGCATACCTGTTACAGAAAGTCAATCAACTTTCAAGGGGCCACAACAGTCTTGTTGCTTATGTTTGGTTTTATTTTCTACTAATATGCATTTAAAAGCACTTGTAGGGGGCGGGGCCTGACCGCCGGTCGGATCAGACGTGCCTCGTCTGAGCTCCTGCTTCTGAGCTGCAATATCGGAGCCAACTGCGGGCCACAAACAGAATCCGACCCGAAAATGCGATTACAGCACTGTTCAGGCGATGGGGATTCCGATGATACCCGAAAACGGCACCAAAGTAACCCGGTATAGGCCTGAGGCCTACCAGCTTGAGCCTGGGTGAGACGGCCGCTCGCCCGGTTCTCTGACCGGCGCTCTGCCACCCCCCCCCCTCTGGACCGGGGGGGTCATCCCGGTCCCCACGGGCTACCATCACTACCGCCCGCCACTACATGCCGGGACATCTCCACCCTGGTCCCGCCGAGAATTGCGGTCTGGTCAGCGAGCCCCAAGATGGCCGACCAACACCTAACTCATACAAAGTATGGCGAGGACACAGAGCAGCACTCAAGCAAACTGCCGCTCTCCCACGACGGGATTCCCTCGACAACCTCCACACGCCCCGCAGCAAAAGCCAGCTGCCCCAGTAGCAAACAAAGTCACAAGATGGCGGCACAGAGCTCGACATTCACCTCGTGCACGCAAAGCAGCACAGCGGAGGGGCCAGCGGAAACCAGGCATAAAACCCCAAGTATCCACCACAGCGGAGGTGACCCTGCTCCAGCAGTCGGATCCAGCTATGCGACCCCACCAGCACCCGTCAGTGAGCGGCACCACAACGAGGCAACCAGAGCACTCGCAGCAGAGATGTACCCAGCCAGTATGAGGCATAGGGTGAACCAGCCAGACAGCATCCCGAGCCACGCCGCGAACCCGCGATCCCAGAGGCACATATCTTGCCATACAGACCGGCAGCGAGCTTGGACTTATACTTGGGGGACTCGGGGAGACCTTTGTTTCGTAACGTAGATGACTCTTTCATATATAAGCGCTATTTTACACAGGCCTAGCATGTCATATACGTATGACCGTTATCCCATATGGTATATCATATTGTAACCTCATGTTCCTGCAAAGTATCATAGCATTCAATAGACATGTGCTTAGAAATCTTATTATGCGCTCCGACCTTACTCGTTTAAAAATATGTATGCAAGTTTACGAGCACTTAATCTTCTCACACCTAATTCTGTTAAAGAGTGCAGAACCGACATATGCATATCATTAAGCGACGCGCTCTCCCTATTTTGCGAGCAGATTATTAATTACCTGCATGCTGCATAAGGCTAGATTAATCTTAAATACGTGCAGCTAAATGTCTCTGCGAGTTACCCCTCTAACAGTACTTTATAAGCATGCAATATATCTACGTTTTTCATACCACATGTATGACTCATAGTTACCGCTTCAACCACACACCTATACACATTGGACAAGCATGTATCACTTGTGCCCGAGCTATCTCAAGAAAATATGTGTAGTTACCTATTAGTCTTTAATCTTAAAAAAAATGTGCAGACGTAGCAAAGTGAAGCAAAGTAATCACTTTCATGATTTATTCCTTATATAATCTGTTTCATTGTGAATTTTGCATGTTCCTGCATACGTTATTGTGACGATGCAGGATTATTTGTTCACCTATGCACAACAAAAATAAAGAATTTAAAAAAAAAAAAAGCACTTGTAGACAATTGCTATTTATATAATCAATAAAGCATTTTAGAAAGAATTGGACTACACAAAAAAAGCTTGAAAAGAAATGAATAAACTATCTCCCTTGTTCAATGATATTGACAAAAACTAACACTGATCACTGTTGAAGGTAAATGGTTTCAGAGTTAGAACCTTGCATTCAAATATTTGTAATGTTTTGACCCTTAGTAGGCAAATCATTCTATTTTATTGATTATTTCTTTCATTTCTATCCATTAGCTTCAATTGGTAGTAAATGCTTATTATCTGTTTTGTTTTAAATTGAGTTTAGAGTTTATAATCATTCCCCTTACTTAGTTTAACAGCTTCTGGCTTTCTGTGAAAAAGTTTAAGGGGTCTTAAGATATTTACCATATTCACTTCCAAGCACTTAACATCTCCACCCCTCCAAAAAAAAGTATAAGCCAAGGTAATAAAGTATATTTGAAATGTTGAATTCACAGAAAACACCATTTTGTGTAAAAAAATATAAAACATACATAATATATAACATATCGAGAATGTAATACATAACATAGATATAAACCCAGGACATACCCAGGAAAACGAGATAAATCTCAATATATCTTTCCTGGTAAAATATTTTATAAATAAATACCGTAATAAACCACAGTTGTATGGAGATATAATAATCATATACAATAAACGCATGTCAATGCCAGTCATTGAATATGGGGATGTAGTGTAGGCACCTGCGCTGCAAAACCATCTTCATAAACTTACTACGTGGTATAACTCATTCTGCCGCTTTGTGCTACAATGTAATTACATGACCCACTAGTGTGACAAGTTAAAAAAACTAAACTGGTTACCGCTGGAATCCATGCGCACCCATCATCTGTCCAGCCCTGTGTTTAGAAGCTTTTCTGGGAAGCTTCCACCCTTCCTGAGTAAAATGCCTTCCCCAGCTGTTCCTACCTCCTATAAACTCTGATCCAGTACCAGCACTTTATTTAGTATACAACAATACAAAAAGGCTCAATCCTCATTTTTTTACACGCACTGCAATTATGAAATAACCCCACTGACACAATCAAATCTTCCTCCAATCTAAAATTCATTAAGAGATCTATGTCAATATATCTCTTGGTTGATTATATTTCTTACCTGTTCTGTGTGTTAAATTTATATAAGTGTATCTTACTATTATTTAGTATTTTGAACATTATATTATACCCTATTATAACAATGCAATGTTTGTGGGCCTAGGACATAATTGAAAACGAGAGACATTTTAATTTATCCTTCGTGGTAAAATTTTTGATACATAAATATATAAAGCTAGTGCACTAATGCAGGTATCTGTTTGAAAATTATTGATGCCTGTTATAGACACCAGCACAGTCTCTTTTTTCCTGTTACAGTCCCCTTCCCTCTCCCATTATCATGCCTCCCAACTGTCCCGATTTTGGAAAGACAGTCCCAATTTTTGGGGACACAAGGGAACTGTTCCCAACAATCATAGCGCGCCCTGCAGTGTCTGCCCTCTGTGGGCTTGGCCGAGTGATGGATAAGCAATCTGGCGTGCAGTCACACAGGGCTGACCTGTCACTAACTCGGACAGACTCGTCCCCTTTCCGGAATGGTCCATCACTTTAGGGGCAGAGCTAGTGACACAGTTGTGTCACTGGTCCGTCACCTTTACCTCCCTCCCACCGGTGCCCCAATTCTCAGGACACCGGAATTGCAAAATGGAGGTTGGTTAGACCCCAGTTCTCATTGCTGCCCAAAGTTCACTTCTACATTGCCACTTCAGAGAGGTTGAGCTATAAAACACTACTCAAATATGGGTTGACACACAGTGGAGAAACACTCAGAGACTCTCTGCATATTAACCTGTTCATTGATCTTTTTATAGAGTTTATTTCCAGTACAATTTGGGGAACGTTTGCTGTTTTTCCTTCAGTTAACTATCCGGGGAAACACATACACTTTGCTGTGTACTTGCCTGTATTCATGTTTTCCAGTTATTGTGTTGGGGTTATCCCTTGGCCAAGTCGGTTTTAATTAAATAATTGGATTCTGACATATCACTTCATTGGGGTCTTTAAGAAATATGTGCAAGAGGCCTGGACTTGGTGTACACAACGCCATCTTATTATAAAGTCTGTTGAACTTATAGGCAGGTCGAGAACACACAATAGTCCTTGTGTTTGCAACAACTTGCACTGCCTCAAGCTAAATGATCTTGGGGAGCTAAAGGACACTTTCGGATTCTAAAAGAATAAGCTGTCCTGTGTCTTTAAAGACCAAATAACTTTCTGTCTCTAGTAAAGCCCATTGTTACCAAGGAATGATTGGCACTCATTTTTAAGAAACGCAAATTCAGTTTGTATAAAAGGCCAAACACAGAAGCAAGAATTTTTATATAGAACCATGATTTATAGTGCTTGAAAGTTGGAGGCAAAATTAATAGGGCACTACAGTGTTGGTTGCACCTATCAACCTACTTTTAAAGGATCACTATAGTGTCAGGAACACAAACATGTATTCCTGACCCTATAGTGTTAAAACCACCATCTAGCCCCCCTGGGACCTCATGCCTCCATAAATATAGCAAAATCTTACTGTATTCAAGCCTGGAGCTGTAACTCTGCATGCTGTTTGTCTCAGAAAAACAAGCAGTCTGCTGACATCATCAGAAGTGGTAGCCTGATCCAATCACAGTGCTTCTCCATAGGATTGGTTGAGACTGACAAGGAGGCAGATACGGGGCAGAGCCAGCATGATTCAAACACAGCCCTGGCCAATCAGCATCTCCTCATAGAGATGAACTGAATCAATGAATCTCTATGAGGAAAGTTCAGTGTCTGCATGCGAGGGAGGAGACACTGAATGTTTGGAGGCATTTTAGGCAGCCATGACCCAGGAAGGATACCAGGAAGGATACCAATATAGTGCCATGAGGGTGCCCCCACCCTCAGGGACCCCCTCCCGCGGGGCTCTGGGGGGAGGAAGGGGTTAAACTTACCTCTTTCTCCAGCGCCGGACAGGGAGCTCTCCTCCTCCTCAACTCCCTCTTCTTCCGTCACCGGCTGAATGCGCATCCGTGGCAAAAGCCGCGCGCACATTCAGCCAGTCCATAGGAAAGCATTCTCATTGCTTTCCTATGGACGCTGGCGTCTTCTCACTGTGAAAATCACAGTGAGAAGCGCGGAAGCGCCTCTAGCTGCTGTCCATGATACAGCCACTAGAGGCTGGATTAACCCTATTGTAAACATAGCAGTTTCTCTGAAACTGCTATGTTTATAAAAAAAAGGGTTAAACCTAGCTGGACCTGGCACCCAGACCACTTCATTAAGCTGAAGTGGTCTGGGTGCCTATAGTGGTCCTTTAACAGCTAACAGATCTCTAACAGTTATCACTAGGCTGTAATGTAAACACTGCATTTTCTCTGAAAAGACTGCCGGTAATGATTTTACTCACCAGAACAAATTCAATAAGTTGTAGTTGTTCTGGTGACTATACTGTCCATTTAATGTATTAAAAAGATGTGCTTTAAATAAACAGTGTACAACATAAATACATAACATAACATAAGTTGTAAGTCATTAGAAGATATTTTGTTTGCTTCAAAACTGCAGTTTCTGCAGTGTCCAGGAGATTTCAACCAATCCTGACCCTGTCATTATTGGTAGTGCTGTGCATATAATATGAGATGGAAATTGTAAGAAATGCAGTTCAGCTGTCACAAATAGTTTTAAGACAAGAAATGAGAGTACCCAGAAAATTACATTTTTAAATGCTTGTTGAGTAGCTTCTTTCCTGTTGTTTTCATGAATTAAACTTCTTGCTATTAATGAGAATTTTATAGTTTGTACTATAAAAGATATTACATGATCAGAGGGAACATGTCTCAATTGCTGCAATTATCATGGATTAAATGATGAATAGATGGATTAGATGCATCTTGCTACATCACCTAATGTAAAGAGTGTATACCTAATATCAACAGGATTGGAGAAAAGCTATATTAACTCTATTCCTAACACTATAGTGTCACTCTGCCCCCAATAACCCTTCTAACACTTACCAGCACTGGATTGCTCCCTGCTTCCTCCGACATCTACCTAATGCACCCTATGCACATTAGGCCTTTCCCTATAGGGGATTTGAAACCGCTGGACATTCTCATGCAAAGCGAGAGGACATTCAGTATCATTTCAAGGAGTTGAACTATGTGAAAATACAGGGAGCATCTCTAGTTCCTATCTTGCAGACAGCCACTAGAGACAGTCCTAATCCTGCAATATACATATTGTAGTTTCTCTGAAACGGCAGTGTTTTACATTGTAGAGCAAAGGGGACAGGGACACTGCACCCAGTCCACTTCAATGAGATGAAGTGGTCTGGGTGCCTATAGTGTCCCTTTAAGATGCATCAGTTTTTTTTTTTGTTTCTGCCCCTGCCTATTTTAACAACATTTAAACCTATCCCATGAAGTCTACAGTGCACTGGCTCATGTGTAACAGCAATGTGCTAATACCATTCATGTAACATCACATGTTTACAGGAGTGTTTTAAGACACATCATAGTTTTTAGATTTTATTTTTTGCTACCAATATCTGTTTAATATGTTTCCTTGGCTTTCACACAGTAAATTACTCTTTGTGTGCCTTATAGAGGTGACATTAGGAATGAGTACTTTCAGTCTCTGTTTAATTCACTTTCATAATATATCTATGGTCAATCGGTTAACTAATGCATCTTAGAACAAATGTTAAGAGCTGCGTTTATGAGCTCTGACCTAAGCGACCGTTGTCGTGGAAACAGAGTAACTTCTGGGAACACCATAATAACTGGTTTTTAGGTTATTGTACCGTACTAAACAACTGTATTAACCATGTGTTAAAGGTAATTATACATTGTTTAAAAAAAAAAAAAATTGCATTTCTTACATGGCTTTAACATTTTAGTTTATTATTAGTAACTTAAATATCAAAGGTCATTCCATTTGTGTATCCACTTACAATTGAGAGATTAATATCCGATAATAATCCAATATCCAAACTCAGCATGTATGATTAAGTAAAACACCAAATTCAAATCTGTTTAAAAGAAAAAAAAAAGTGTCTGACTATGTATCTGCAGCATTATGGGATGCAAAAAGGAGCAATAAAAAGTAAATTAATCTAAAAAATCCCCCTCCCCCTGCCCCCACACATACACACCAATCAAGACCTTTATAACTGTGTCGTCAGATGTCTTTTTACCACTGTAGAGGTCTTTGAAAACTCTCCATAGCTTGTGCTAATACGTTTTAGTTCTGTTTACATTTTCTTGTATTTATATACATATACAAATACATCAATTAAAAGCATTGCTTATTGTGGCAGTCCTGGGCAATCAGCAGCCTCATCCATCAGTACAAATGAACATTTTATATTCTGTGTACTCAGGAATCCTGCAAGGTAATCATCTTAACTGTGGTTTGGATTGGCTGCTGCCAGATGATATCTCATGCTCTCAGCAGCCCTTTTTCTCCACTGTTACTGAGAGTTTAAAAATGTCCTTGCAGATTTAAAGGAACACTATAGTGTTAGGAATGCAAACTGTGTTGTATTCATAAATCTATAGTGTACCAACCATCCTCCCCTCCCCCCCTCTAATGCCCCAATTTCTCTGAAACAGCAATGCTTGCAGCTGCAGGTCTTAAATGATAGGGACACTGCACCCACATCACTTCAATGAGATGAAGTGGTTTAGGTACCTAAAGTGCCCTTTTTTTTTGCAATTTGTAAACACTGTAAAACCTCCTATTAACAAGAAACCATGGATGCTTGTTTTTTGCAAGAACACTGTTAGCCCCAGCTTTAATGAATGAACCTGGTCAGTGTTGAAATTAGTATCTTCTCATGCATATGCACCTAGATGCGTACATAAAGGGTTATAAGGAACATACATAATTCTCAATTCTTTCCTGGGTTAAGTCCTGAATCTATATGGTGACTGTGTGAAGACTAGATGAATTTCGGTAGAAGGAGACTATATGGTGTTTTATTTATACCCCATATACTGCCCTGGATAATAACCAAAGCTAGAATGTTATAATAATTTTGAGACAATCTTTAGGATTTTGTGACAATCTTTAGGAAGGTACATTTTGTAATATGGAGGTCAGAAACAATTTGCATCATTTGTAAATGTAAAGGAAGGATTTTATTTTATTTAAATACTAAGGGACATTTTGCTTTATTGTTTTTACCTTTGTAGCTGTGTAAACCATGTTGAAATAGTCCCAATACATGATTATGCTTTGTCATACTGATGCTTCACATTTAATGTGCATAAAATGCTATTTTTAAAATAAAGAAAACGAGACTGGCTCAAAATATTTTTTGCAAGTTTTCAAGTCATCGCAACTTATAAATAGTGACTAGACACCGTATCCTCTTATTTAGTGATACATTTATATTAATACATTTGGTCAGTTGCATGTTCATTAGATGAGTCTTCAAACTCTGAGGACCAGTTCTGATAGTCTTGCTGTAAAGAGATAAGGAAGAAGTATACCCTTGATGCAACTGCCACTTTCGCAATTTTTGTTTTAGTACTTGCAATTCTTTCTAAATCATATTTTCATTTTATTTGCTTGTGAGATGTGTTGTGAGACTGAATCCTGTCTTCCTTTATACTGGCGTGCAATATTTTACACTATAACTATAATAAGCCTTTTTATGCGTATTCCCTTTGCAAATTGTTAGGTCCCATGAACATTACAGGTAATGAAGTTGTATAAACACTCAATTTTGTCAGTGATATAGTTAGTTGATGACCCATTATGTATATATACTACTAGTACATGGTGAAATACAGTTTCTACAATATATTGTCTGCTCTGTTTACCATTTTTTTTCTTTGCCAGAGCAAAAATACATTAGACAGTCTTGGCTACAAGAAACCAATAAAACCTGATATAAATTGCAAAACATAATAAAGCAATACATCAGTAACCATTAGATTATATGGAGCTCATATTTCATTAGGTGCTCTCTTTTGGTTTCCATTCCTCAAATTCTAGACGCAGCAGAAATTGGCAGAAGATCATTACTCTAGACAACCTGAAGTCAGCACAAAAATATTATCGAAGTTCCAAAATATATTCCTACAGAAGGATATGCAATTTAATAGTTGACGTACAAAACAGTACATGTCAGGATGATTGCAAACATTTAAGCACAAGATAGGTACATAAAACCCAGACAACGTAAGCACACCTGAAAATAAAAGACTCGTCTTGAAAAAACACCTATCAAGGCAATATGGAAGTTTTATATTGTAGATTTATTACTTGCCAATGTATAGACATAAGGTTTTCAGTCAGTGTTTTCTGTTTTGGAGAAAGGGTTGGACATTCTTGCTCCAGAAGTTGATATTAATTTTTCTCTATTTGGAAGAACTGTATAATCTGTGGGTATTGACAGACTGTTCTAGTCAGGGTATTCTTAATGAAAATCTCTGTATGATGTCATGAACATGCCGACTAATGTGGGGCAGTCAAAAACATGTATGTGCTATATATAACTCATATTCTAGTATGCAGTTTGTACCCAGGTGTGGAACACAAATGGACATACCAGTTTCTGATATAATGGTATGCTCCACAATTCTAAATATCAGTGAAACTTCATATGAGACAATATTATTATTCAACTCTTTAATGGCCTTTTAATCATGTGTATATATATACATATATGTATACATATATATATATATACATATATGTATACATATGATAAAAACAGTTTCCCACACATAGTTAGAACACATATAAAATGTAAAATTCCCATACAAAAAGTGTATATATATTTCAAAAAACAAATCCTCTTACACATAGGAACATGATTAAAAAAAAACTGGAATTAAAAGAGAGAAGAAGAAAAAAAAGAAAGGTAGAAACATGAGGGAGAAAAAAATGAATAACATGAAATCTAAGTTTGTATTCAATCTAAATTCCCCATATGCTTTTAACCTGTGTCTCCACGTAGTTTTCTTTTGGCACTATTTTGGAGGATGTAATAAAAAAGTGTTTTCTGTGAAGTCCCACTGATACCCAGTAATTGAGGAACACATCATTATAACAGAATTGGTATGTCCGTTTGTGTTCCACACCTGGATGCATACTATGGTGTGAGTTATACCATATACCACCAGTTGCGTTGTACACAGAAGGCTCATCAGAGATTGCTGGGATATTACCGGTGCATGTTTGAGCCAGAGTGACAGGTTCATTGCCCACGGTACAGTGGACTTATCTACAAATCTCAGTGACGAGATTCCTTAGAAAGGGAATACAAAAATATAAACACTAATGCAATTTAATCTGTGTAAATTAAATTGTGGTGGAAGTAGGAAATGTAGAGATTACAAATTATACCTAATTAAGTTTGCTTCTAGGTTTGCGCTGTAGGTTATACTTTAACCCTTGCGCTCCCACAATGCATGCAACTAAGTCACAGAATTCTGCTGTGCATACTGCGTCGCAATATTCCTCTGTGTGTATTATGGGTGCGCCTCATAGTTGCATTAGGTGCGCGCGTCTATTCCGGTGACATGGAAAAAATAAAAGCAATTCTTCCAAATTGAATATAAGTGTGCTGGTAATTTGACTAACACAAATTACACTTACAATTGTATTACTCATAAAGTGCCACCGTATCAGTTTCATATGACAGGTCAGCTTTAAAGTTCATAATGAAAAATAACCCCCCACAGCGGTACGCTGATTCAACCTACTTTCTGTTGTATTGTATTGCTTGTTTGCTTTTATTCAGTCATTCAGTGTAGGCATGGATTTCTCATTCATATTTCACAGTATGTTCTTAGTCGTAGGAAATGCAGTAAGTACAGTACTTTGAAGTGGCCACACAACCTCCTCTTAGCGGGATGTAGAATCTGTGCACAATATTATCCAAATGCTTTACAAGAAGAAACGTTATAGGTCATAGCACATCAAATAGGCGGTATACCGAGCTAAACAATGACCACTAAATATAAAAGATATATATATTTTTTTCCATAGGATAAACTGCTCAGTTATGTACTGGAATAGGTGACACAGTGAGCCACTTTGAAAAAGATTACAATTTTCCCCCAAAAATTACGAACTCAACAACCTAGTTTATTCATTGCCTTATCTCCTGCTGGGGTGTGCCTAAACATATGGTGCAACAAAAGCAAAGTTTATTGTTAATGAATTTTGAAATCAGTTTGTATTCATATATTTTTTTTTTTATATATGTGGGAAATTGTGTCACCTAAAATCGACATCTGCAGTAATCACCATTACACGCCATCTGTGTTGCAGTCTTTAAGTTTAAGCTAAACTCTAAGCACATCATCGCATAGGATATGGTGCAATGGCGTTCCTCCTTGCCTTCCTGCACACAGTCGCTCAAAACTGCAGTAATTATTAAATATAGCTATAAATTAGCTCTTTCTCCCTCTGACATCAACTGAGAGATTTAGGAATTAATATATTGTCTAAAATGTTTGCATGTTGTATGCACTGTATGCAGGCACATCATTGGCAAGTCCCCTCTTCTGCCCACTGACTGAGCTGCAGTCTCTTGTATGCATGGGAGTTGACTCGGGTGAACGCTGTGCAGAGCCCTATTCAGTGGGATGGGGGCTAGATAGACATCCCAAAAGCCTCTGTGGGTCAAGGGTGTGTAGGTTCAAATCCAACTCCATGGAGGCATCTTTACAAAAGCGTTTGGCAAGTTGGCTAGCTCACCAGAAAATGTATAGATCAGAAGATATATTTCCTGATGGTCTCTTCCCTCTCATCCAAGATGTCCCTTGGGAATTGATTAAACAAATCTGAATGCAGCTACCTCGCACAATCATAATGTGATTTTGAAAAGATATGCATGCCTCTCAGCTGTCCTGATTTTGGCAAGACTATCCCTGTTTCAGGCCCCTGTCCAGCTGTCCTAATTTCATTCCTTAGTGTCCTACATCCATGGACACCGGCGAACTGACCTTACCCACTACAGTGTGAGCGCATTGTTAGACACACTTCGATTGTGCTGAGGGCACTAGGACTATGTAGAGAGCACGTCAGCAGCACTCTATATATGGTCAGCCCTGAGTGGGGTTGGCTAGATAGACTTTGATAGACTGTCTCCAGGCAACCCCCATTCTGGGCTAGTCTTCCCATTTTGGGCATCACAACTGGCATAGTTCTGATCTCATATTTATAAAGAAATCAGTTTGTTGCTAAAACCCATAGTGTGAAAATTAGCTTCCTCATTAACAGTAACAAATTACAAAATAACATGCATTAGTTATTCAAACGTATGTGTGTATATGGTTATTATGGGTGGTATAAAAATGCTCTAGACAGAGATTATCTGAATCGACAAAGTACAATAGACCTATATTCACTAACCTACAACCAAGCTGTGGATTGCCCTTGTGATCGTCGACTGAATATAAGCATACGGTCCAGATCAACTGCAGTACCAAAGGTCAGCTATCACTGCATTAGGGTATATACATTATTTTATATTGTAGGTTAAGATATCTCATAAATGGACCAAGCTATTAGTGTAGAGAGGCAATTACATTGCATCTAAAGAAGCTATCACGGCAGTTTCAAAAGCTAAAACTATAAATGCAGTGAAGTAGATTGTGTATTACTCCCACAGGGGCCTATACAACCGCAAACCACATTTTATTGGAATTATAATAAGGTCAGATTTGAAGGAAAGGGGGCATAGACAATAATAAACGGGCACCCTATCTATTATGTCATTAACCTGATCCTTATACTGTACATTCATCTCATATTGTACATATTTACAACTCTTTTACAAATAATTATTTCCGTTAATATTCTTATGTATTGTGCTTTATGTTTCATAGTATAAATACATAATTTATACATAATTATTTTGCATCTGGATCTCATGAGTGAAGCCACAGAAAAAAGAAAAAGAGTGTGCTAACAAATTTAGAGCCTATCTCTGTATAATTACAAACATTTTATATACCTACACAAAATTGACTGATCTAGTGTGTATTTGTGTATATATGTATGTGTGTGTGTATGGACATATATTGTTTTTCGCAGCGCTATATATATATATAAATATTTTGGTTCTTGCTTACAAATATTTATACAACACTGCTCCAATCTATTTATCCTCCTTAATATACAAGAATGTCCTAGGCCCCTACACTCTGCTGAAGACCTACGTCTATCCTCTGTTCATACTCGCCTTCAAGACTTCTCTAGGGTCGCACGGTTCCTGTGGAACTCCCTTCACTCCATTATACATTCACCCAGTCTCCACTCCTTCAAGACAATCATTGAAAACGTACTTCTTCAGGAAAGCGTATCCATTAAACTCCATTAAACTGTTAATAGCTCCCTCCCCCCACACCCTAATACTATTCTACCAACCTAGTTTTTTACCCCTAACTATACCTTGTGTCATTCTACCCCATTCCCTCTAGAATGTAAGCTTATTCAACCCCTTTGTTCCTGTGCGTCCAACTCGTCTAGTTACAATTTACGTGTCTGTTAGTCCACCCATTGTACAGCGCTGCGGAATTTGTTGGCGCTACATAAATAATTATATATATATTTAGAGAGAGAGAGCTGCAAAAGCCAATAGATATCCATCTCCTTAATGGGTGTTTTTCTTCTATCTTGTAAAACAATGTTTTCTTCGGAATCCCTATTGTAACTTCAAAATCAGAATTTCACTCCTTTTCTTTAATTACTAGTATACGCTAGCTGTATTTTTACACAACTGTGTGTGGTAGAAATTTTGGCCAATAACATACGGACATGGATTTTATAGTCAACTCTATCTTGACATATTGATGTTGGCCTTGAAAACCAATATGCCTTCCAATACTTGATGTAATTTACATTTCTGTAGGCAATATCAGTTGCCCTGGGAAATAAACCAAGCCAAAGAAATAAGATCTAGAATATAACATTTTATATATTGGATAGGAAATAACGACACAAAACACGTTTTATTTTATATTTTATTTAACAAGTAGCTTGTAGCAGTATCTCCCGTTTCGGTGTAACTTTACAATTGTCAAGCTGTAAAAGTGGTAAAAGATTATTGATTTATAAGAGTGTGCTTGCACTTAATGGATACTCGAGGGTGCATTTTGCCACCCATTTTTTTGTGTTATGAAAATTGAATACATACTATAAAAATAAATAAAATAAATATCTTGTATATATCCAGCAGCTCTATGTCCTTTTATCAAATCAATCTATTTCTGATCACTCTGATTATTTTTTTTGTATGACGATGATGATGATACGATTCACAGTTGCAGTTTAAACTACAGCAATATCCGTTTATTCATTTGCAGTTATATGAGGACATTGTTTAAATTAAAGGTCTGCAGTAATCATTGTTTGGTTCCATTAAATGTGAAATTCAATCTTTTGTAATTTTTAGAAAATTACTTGCAAAAGTAATTTGCCTCTACCCTTCCCAAGCTCACAGTCCTGAGTAGCAAAAATGGTTAGACTCTACATAGTGAGCGGATGAATTAATTGCTGCTGCCCACTCTCTGTCCTGTACACCCTTTTAAGAAGCTCTGAGAACTATAACCTGAATGAGTAAGTAAATAAGTACCCCATATGAATTTTTTTTAAAATGCTGTCTAGAGATTTAAACCCTCCCCCCCCCCCCCCACCAAAAAAGAAAAGAAAATTAGGATCGTGCTGTGTTTTAAAGACATTTATTGGCAGAGGTGAACAAAGTGGAAGAGGTGAACAGAGGTTTCTGGTTCCTCTAAGTCATTAATTGAATAAAGTCATTAATTGAATAAAAAAGAAATGCACCATTTGTTCCCAGTCTTATGAAAGAAACACTTCAAATTAGAATACATGAAGGTCGAGCAAAGCTGCTTCTTGGAAGGAGCGAAAAGGGGAGCGTTTAAGTAAACAATGGCTGTTACCAAGGAGATATGCGGTAGATGGTAGAGTTCTACATCACAAATTCCAGCAGCCAGGTATCACTAAAGAAAAATGCATTGGATTAAACATGCTGAGTTTCCTTCTGGTATTAAATCTAATGTTTTTTTTTTTTTTTTTTGTCAATCTTTCTTTTATTATGGCATTTAAAACATGGGATATAGAAGAGAGAAAGGAGTCGTAGCAAGATAATACAAGGTATAGGGTTTCAGCGTGTTTTGCAGACACTCCTCAGAAAGACTGCCATTTTTTTATGTTAATTAAACATCTTCATACAGGCTAGGTTCAACTGTAGCGTAAAAGTACAAATATTAACAGATTATTTAAACTGCACTTGTCTGAACACAAACAGAGAGGAGTAAACATGCTAGTTGGGGGCACATGCTACTACTGTAAGGCCTAAGTAAATGCTGAGCCTAGGAAAACATGCTGATCTGTAGTGTCATGGCTATGCACAGACATGGAGAAGTTAGTGCCTTAAGTCATCAGAGTAGTACTATGTGCGAACAGACAAAAACAATTAGCGCTCAATAATGCTAGATTAGTATAGTTACAACCTTACAACAATTTGCATGCTAGCCAGATCATTGCAGTATTCGCTCATGTGGTAGTTATGTGCCTGTACGTTAGGCTCAACTCGGCTGGTCTAGTAGTGTGATATCTATGAAGTCGAGTGCATGTGTACATATTCAATGCGCTTTTAACATAACTGTAGTGCACCGTCTCAAACTGCACTTAGCTTAATATGCATAGAGAGGTTGTGCATGTTTGAAACGGGCTATTTGTGAGTAGGAACTATGTATAGTTGAATCCCCAAGGCTTCAGGTTAGACATTATCTGCACAATTATGCTAGGTCTACATACGATAACATGCCTGCTGCCTGAGGTGTGTGACTGAGCCCTAGGGCTTGCTAGTGTAGCTAATTGCCGTGCTCCGTGTTGCGTGTGTAAAATTATAACATTAGACAGCAGGCCTGTCCCAACATAGTCCGAGTCAGTGCATGGGTCAAGAGTGCCATGCCTAGGTTTGTGCCCATGGGTGCAAGCGTGGTCCAAGTGTTCATCAGGTTATGAGGATTCTGTGGGGTCTTCTTTGTCGGCATCATCACCGGAGCTGGTCGACAGGCAGTCCGGATACACTCACCAGATCATCCGATGCCCAGTCTGTGGGGAGGTGTCTGTCCGTTCAGCCGCGCTTGACCGTATTGTTCTTTGGTATGCGAGGCAAGTCAGACTTGGGCCGGGGTTCTTAAAGATGTTGTGGGTGTGCGGGAGGGTACAGCCGAGGGTCTCCGTGGTCTGCTGTGTTGGATTCCCACGTGGTGGGTGGCGAGGCAACGAAGGGGTAGTCCCTGCTGGGGGGGTAGGACGACTCACCGCTGTTCATGGTCTGTGGTGTCGGGGTTTATGTCGGGGAGTCCTCCTCCTTCCTCCTGCCATTTTAGAATTGCCATTGCCCCTTATAGGAAACGCGGGTCTAACCCCTTGGGTCGCTGCTTGTGGGGTCTCCACGTCCGTGCCCCTTTGACTGTAGATTTTTGCCCAAAAGGCGTCGAACAGACGGTCCAACCACTCTTCCAGAGGTGGCAGCCGGGCGCCTTTCGGATGCTCACATGTGGTGTCCGGCATAGTTGCGGTGATGATCCGGCTGCGTGGGCCTGTCACCTTTGCGATTTGGCTGCAGCTCCTCAAGCTGTTGGTACCGGGATATCCCTCACCGGTGGGGGGGGGAGGTAGTTTGCCGGAGAGACCTCCAAATAAATGGCTGCAGTCAGTGCAGGGATCGGCCGTCTCCACGCCCCGCCAGAGTAGGCCCCAAGTAGGCCTCAGATCAATCCCCGGTTAGGAGCCGCCGGCTGCAGTCGGGATACTAGGCTTTTATCTCTGCAGTCTAGGACTCCCTTTTCCGGGTCGCTTAATCTCAGGGTTGCCTGGGTTTTGCCCCAATTTTGGCAAGTTATGAGCGTTTTGGCACGGAGCTCTTCTCCCGTGCGACCACTCAGCTCGGCTGCTTGGCTCCGCCCCCCCTAAATCTAATGTTTTTTAAATAACTATTTGACAGTTTACTAAATCATGGAATTCTTTAATCCCTTAGTAAGATGCGTGACCTTGTTTATATATTAATACCATTTATTATCATTATTGTTGGCATTTATATAGAGCCAACAAATTCCGTAGCGCTTTTATCATAAATACTTGTGAATTTTTGTGTAAGTTGTGGTGCAAGGTGTATATATATATATATATATATATATATATATATATAAATATATATCATATATTAGTCGATCTCGTGTACTTGTGCTATATATTTCTGTGATTTATTGTCTGTGTTTTGCTTTAAAATAATAGTTATTTTCATCCTGGTGTATCTTTTTAAAATTATATAGTTTCTATATATTCAGCTTCAAAAGCTATTAAAAGTATCTTGTAAGAAGTGTTATGGAGTTTGCTGCATAATGAAGAGCTTTCGTCTTATTTCAGGTTGGCCTTGTTGTTAAGTAGAACCTTTAATGATAATTGTTTTGTGTGTTGCTAAGTGGCACTTCTGCTGGAAGTAAATGCTATAGTCTATACTTATGGTTGTAAGCCATGTAAAAGGGAAGGTCACTAAATCATAATAAATTGATCGTGCAAGTAAATATTTGAGACCCATAATGTGGTTTTATTCAGAGATAAAACAAATCGTATTTCATATTTGTGGCTTAGGTCATGGACGCAGACAAACCATGAATAGAAATATAGAGAAGCATTGTTGTATATTTGTCTTTATTCACCACAGCTACTAATATAATAAAATACCTGACTGTGGTGACTTACAATTGAATGAGTAGGCCATAAATATTCATAATAAAAAACATAATTTTCAATAAATACCGCAAAGTAAAGAAAAACTGTTTATTTCCATGTACAAGGAAAATCTTGCCTTGCCTATAAATCATTATACCATACTTCCCAAGTGTCCCTATTTAGGAGGGACAGACCCTTTTTTGGTCTTTTAGCCAAGTTTCTAATACTATGTAAAGGTTACTTAATATTAGAAATGAATTTGCCCATATTCGCTATATCCCGAGTAGGGGCATGTCTAGTAAACTGCTCACTCTTGTAACAAATAAAAAGTAAATAAAGCACCTCCCCCCAATAAATGGCCCCATGGTGGGGCATCTATAAACTACTAGGAGGGGGAAGCCCGGGGTGGGGGGGAGCCCTTAATGACAGTGGGGGGCCTATTGTCCTCCCCCCGGGCTCCACCATGAGCGGCAGGTGGGGGCCCTGAATGAAAATGGGGGGGACGGGACCCAATAGACAGTGGGGGTGAACCTATTGTCCAGCCCCCACCCATCAACTGCGGGTGGGGTCCCTAAATTACAATAAGGGGGACCTATTAACTCAGAGTGTTTGGATTGGTTGCAGAGCTCAGTCTGTGCGGTGCCCTCGCTGGGCAAAGATGGATTATTTTTTAAAGCATCTGGATTTGGGGGGGGAGGGGAGCATGTTTAATTTTTTGCTCTGTTTTTTTATTTTATTTTATAAGTTCGACGGGTATTATGGATTTTTATTTGGCCTTTTTGGGGCTGAAAAAAGAAGGTTTTAGAAAAAAGAAGACATCAAATAGTACGTTATTTTTATTTACAGGTATTTCATTTTATTCCCCTCTCACTATTTTTAGGGTGACGGGGGTAGGTTGGACTTTTTTTTTCAGTGTGGGGGTGACTAGGGGCTTGGGAACCTGCGGGGAGTGGGGTACTTTTTCATTTAGCCCCCACCTGTTGCAACAGTGAGCAGCCACAATCTCCCTTATGCCAATATGAGAGTCATATTGACCCCCATAGATTGAAGGAGGACATGGGGGGCTTATTAAGTGGCAGGGAGCACTGCTCCCTGTCTCTTCTGTTTTTAAATATTACATAGAGGGGGCTGTGCGCTGGTAGCTCCCTATTTGTAATAAGCTAAATGAATGAACAAACGAACACCAATATTCGTTTTTTGTTTGTTCGTCTGACATATCTATTCATTCGTCTTTCTGACGAATAATGAATGGCCGAAATACCTGTCTTTACAATAGCGAATTCCCCGGTGTTTAACTGGGCATGCGTGGGAATTTTATAGCGCTATCTAGTGTGGGCAGATGATGTGGCTCATAGGGCCTTCATCTACCCACACAAAGATGGCGGCGCCCAGGACCTAGGTCCGGGCACAAAATAAAGATTTTTTTTAACAAAAAGTAATATTCGGGGCCTAGGGGCACTTGGGGGTTACTAGGGGGAAAATTAGATGTAGTGGAGTTGGGAGGGGGTTAAAAAAAAAAACGGATGCGGCCTTGACAGTGCTGCTTTAAGCTGCAATAAGTGTGTTTAAAATTCAGTCTCTGTAAATTAGATACATTGTTCTTGTTTTAAATTACATTTTAGTTGCATTGTTAGTAAGTCACCCAAAATTTCTTAGAACAGCCATGCCCCTAGTCTTACCCCTACTCATAACTCTAAAACTAAAGTGTCCCTCTGTGTCCATTTGAAATGTTGGGGGGTTTGTAACTGTGGATTTTAGGTGTCGAGAAGGCAGCGTTATATGTCCTTACATAGTGTTATTCATGTAAACCGACTGAAGAGGCAGATCCCTCTCAAGCTGAAATACAAAAAAGGCCTGTCTTTATTAACTTATTTTATATATGCAAATAGGACTACCTATTACATAACAAGTTAAGTAAAATATTGTGTGTCAAGCAGCCTGGCTGAGTATCTGGGAGGCCCCTGAGTGCAGGTGCAGGTGGGAGTTTGAGGGAACAAGAAAGAATAGGTTTCGGTAATTTAAAGAAGTAATACGTTTACATTTATTTCAGTTTATTTCCCAGGAAATTGCACAGGATAATGTAGAAGCAGATTTATTGTCAGCACTACAGGAAACGGTAAATGAATCACAGTCTCTGGGGGCCAAATGGTGCAGGTGAGCAGAACTAGGAGCCTGAAAGAAAGAGGATTAGACAAGTTCAGGAACAATAGGTCTCTGGTAATGTCAAAAATGGAGCACAAACCGCAACTTGGCATAAGTCTGAAGATATAGTGAACAAAAAGAAGGTCGCTAAACATCTTCAGTAACAAGTGAGAAAGGATTATCTCAGTGTTAAACTTTCCATTACTTATAAATTCTAAAACATTAGGCTTGCAGTCAGAGTGGTTGTTTTCATGTTAGCAAAAATGCATACTTATAAACAGATTTTATAACAAGAAAAAGGAAATATTCAAGTTTGCTGTATACAGGGCGGCCTAAAGGTAGGTATACAGTATAGTTTATTTGCATGTTATTACATTGTTTATTACATTTATATTTGTTTAATACTATTTAATCTCGTAAATGCTCTAACTATCTTCCCTCAATGTTGCAACATTCCTCCTTAACATTCCTTCCCAACTGCCGCACTGATATTTAAATGGCTGGAATTTAACTGACACTTTGTATGTGTACCCATATAATCTGCAGTGGTGAATTCCATTGATTCAACTTTATACCTACTTTTGGTCCACCCTCTATATTTTCTTCCTATGCTTCGCATGCTATATTCTGATATATTTTTCTGTTTCTACCACCATTTTCCTTTTTCGGTGCTTTTTTCTTTCGGTGGGCAATGATGTAGTTAGATATATAACCCCATCGCTGATGGATCTTTGATTCGAGGCAGTTTGTGGAGTGAACTGTAATGTATATCTAACCATTGTTTAATTCAGATATAAGTTATGTGGAAGGTGACGTTAATTTATTCCTGGTAATTCATATCCAGAAAAATATGGAATATTGGTAATAACAAATCATAGCTTTATAAGTTCTGGTAATAAACAGTATATATATATATATATATATATATATATATATATATATATATATATATATATACATACACACACATATACATATATACATACACACACATATACATATATACATACACACACACATTGTCTTTATTATGTAGAGGTGTACATGATTGGTTTGTTTCTAATGTGTTGTAGAGATCAGCTGGATAGTCCTAGTCGTCATACATGTTTAATAAGAATCAATCTATACTGTGAGCAAATCCCCAGTGCCACCTCAGCAAAGTGCTAGTAGACCACTGAAAGGAATAAGGGTTCAACTCCCTTTAGAACCAGTAATAGAGTGATATATTTTCATTTCTTTTTTAAATTTTCTTGGGATTCTGATCCTGATAAAGTACATTTATTAAGATGTTGTTTCAAATATGTAATAGCCTGTGAATCAATTGCCATGTTAAGTAAGAGAAATAAAGTGGAGCAGAAATTGAAAAAAGGGTGGAAGCCTTAATTGCATTTCTTGTGGTAGTCAGTTAAGGCAGAGCTTGACAAATCACTGATGCCAGGTCGCCATAGTGACTATGAACTTTATCCTGGTGACTGGGTGTTTGTCAGTCTCAGAACTTGTGTTCCGCGTGTCATGGAGGGGCCCAAGAGCTTTGCACCTTAGCCTCTCTTCCCCCCTCCCCCCCCAAAGAGGCAGATGGACTGTGAGCTATGGAAGTGGGCGGCTATTAATAATGGAGGCGAGTGACTGTGACTGAGGGAGCTGTAATATTCCTGCTTTTGTTTCTCTGCTTCCCTGCGTGCCCTGCAATGATGCCAGGATATGATGTCAATCCGTCCCTGGCATCACTAAAGGGTACGTGAGCGAGCAGTGCAAGAAGAGCTTAAAGGTTACCGCATTACAGCAGCTCCACTGGGCTCCAAGGAAAGGATCCCTGCCAGCTCTCCCAAACATAGGGAGGCTAGGTGGAGGTGAATTAAAATAAAACACATAGTAGTTGTTAAAAAAAAAAAAAAAAGCTTTGTTAATTTAAATAAAAACCTGGCTCCTTACTTTTTTCTCTGGTTTCTAGACTCAAAGCAAATTTTTCAAGCCCTGAATTAAGGTAAAAGAGGAGCAAGATGCAGAGAAGATATAAAGTCTTGGGACGGGGCAGGGGACTTAAAAAGGGACTGACAGATACATTCGCTGAAACTGAAGTAGTGGGCAGTTGTAAAGTGAACATAAAGATAGCAATAAAGCAAAATGGAGTACACAATATTTTATCACACGGCAGAAATTGTTGACCCCTAAGCTTTTGGAGCTGGCATTTAGATATTATTTGTCAAGCCAAATAAACTGCAAATACCCTTTAAACTTTTAAAACTATTTTGACCTTGAAATTTCCATTTTCTTGTTTCCCTAGGTCTGCCATACTATATTTCTTTATGTGTTGCCTCCATTTTCTTTTTTGGTGCCATTTTGTTATTGATTTTTAATGCTGTTTTTAGATATATAATCACAGCTCCGATTTATCTTTACGATCCCAGCAGCAGATATGTCTGAGTGCTCATTTAAACCAAAATTACATTATGTTCTGAGTATTAGCCCTTCTGCTATTTTCTTTCTTCTTTATTTTGATGATAGATTTTCCTTTGCGGTTTCACAACCATTATTTTAATAATTTGTTTGCTCTTTGCCAGTGAGTTATAAATGCTATTTAGCTTCATGTAGCCGAGACCTCAGTGTCCATCACGTGCTTGCATAAATCCTTCTTTTTTTTTTTTTTTTTTTGCAATAATTGTTTTAATTTTTTTTATAATAAACAAATAAGCAACCCATGTTGTTGTACAGCAGATGGAAACAGTAACAAATGTTTCACTTGTATTCAAGAGAAAATAAAGCAAAGAATAAAAAAGGATTTAAAAAAACACTCAAAGAAGAGGGAGTAAGAATCAAAAAATAATAGTGAAACAAATGGATGTGAATGTGTGTAAATTATGGTTTTGTTTTTTAAATTATGTTTGTGTGCCATTTTTTTTGTGTGCCTCTAAATGGATCGAATCGGATTCTAGACAATTCTTTTGAATTAGGCAGAATTTATAACACTATAATAACACCGCCATTGCTATGTCTGTGAGGCTCCTAGTGCTTCCAATTGGAAATAAGTTAAATAGCAGAGTTCTAATTTATTTATTTATACATTTCGTACCAGGAAGGATGCATTGAACTTTCTCTAGTTTTCACAAAAGTCCCATTTTCTCCTTATCCCAGCTGTCTGTCATTTAAAAGGAAAGGAGGCAATATGTGTGTGTGTGCAGTAATAATAATTTGTGCAGAAATCTAGATCTTTGAATGATTAATTAAATATGATGTATCTATCAAATATTTTATGGATTTGTTTTAATGGCAATTGTTTTAATGGCAATAAATATTACATTACATATTTGTAGGTTGCCTGATGGTGTTTTATTTTAATTTTTTTTTTTGCACAAGTGGCATTTTGTTTTGTGTATAAAAAAAAGAAAAGAAAAATCAAAATGCATAGGTTTTGCTTTAGGCTCTTAAAATTTTCCACTATTTTCCATTTTATTCTCTGAATTTCATGTTTTATAAGAATCTGTTATTTTTTTCATAAATATGTATTAGTGAGCATATTTGAATGGAACACGAGGTTTTTTATGAATATAGTGCTCAGTGAAGCCGAATTCCTTAGCTTGTGACTTTAATCTTTTTCTGCAGATGCTATTGAAATGTCACATGTTAAGTTATACAACTACATTTTTAGGTGCTATTCACCATGTTTTTATTTTTACTCCTGCTGCAGTTTATTTTAGTATACAATGTCACAGATTTGTGTTTACCCTGAAATGTATTTAGACAAACACGAGCATGTGTTAGTTAGACATTACATATTTTATTCTCACAGTCAAATTGATTTTCCAACGCACCTTAGAGCACTGCTACTTTGCAGTTTTACTTATTTATTTATTCAATTAATTCTTATTGTCCCACCATTGATTAAATCGTTTTTGTAATACATCTTCACTAGCCCGTCAGATGTGTTCACATAGAAGAGCTACTGTAGCTCAAATTGCTGAAAAACTCAATGCTGACTTTGATAGAAATGTTTCATAATACGCAGTGCATCACAGTTTGCTGCTTATGGGGCTGCGTAGCCGCAAACCGGACAGACTGCCCATGATGACCCCTGTCCACTCCCAAAAGCATCTTCAATAAGAACATGATCTTCAGAACTAGACCATGGAGTAATGGAAGAAGGTCACCTGGTCTGATGAATCACATTTTGTTTTAGATCAAGTGGATGGCTGGGTGCATGTGCCAGCAAGATGCATTATGGGAAGAAGGAAGACCGGCAGAGGCAGTGTCTAGGCAATGTTCTGCTGGGAAACCCTGGGTCCTGGCATTCATGTGGATGTTACTTTGACACATACACCTACCTAGAGATTGTTGTAGACCACATACAACGCTTCATGGCAAAGGAGTTCCCCAATGGCAGTGGCCTCTTTCAGCAGGATAATTACCCTGCCACACTGTAAATATTCAGGAATGGTTTGAGGAACATGGCAAAGAGTTCAAAATCCCTTAGATCTCATTTCGATTGAGCATCTGGGCGATGTGCTGGAACAACAAATCTGTTGGAGGCCCAACCTTGCAACTTGTAGGACTTAAAGGATCTACTACTAATGCCTTGGTGCCAGACACCACAGTACACATTTAGAGGTCTTTAGGAGTCCATGCCTAAAAGCATCAGAGCTGTTTTGGCAGCACAAAGGTAACCTACACAATATTAGGCAGGTGGATCAAATGTTGAGGCTGATCAGTGTATATATAATAAACCCTTCTCTAACAAACTATTTAATTCCCCTACTTTAACCCTTTGTGTCACTATACCCCACTCCCTCTAGCATGTAATCTCATCGAGCAGGGCCCTCAACCCCCTCTGTTCCTGTACGTCCAGTTGTCTGATCTTAATTATGTGTCTGTTAGTCCACCCATTGTACAGCGCTTGTTGGCGCTATATAAATAATAAAATAATAATAAAATAATAATAATAATAATAATAATAATAATAATATACTGATAAGCCTCAACATTAAATACACACACACACACACACACATATATATATATATATACACACACACATACCCATACCAGCTGCTGATAATATTGTTGCCACTCTATAATGAAAAATAAAAATCCTAGGAGCCATAAAACCACTGCTTCTGAAAACATTAGTCTCAACCCTTTAGAATTTTGCACAAAGACATCTATATAAGTACGTTTTTGTGACTCATATACCAGTCTGGTTGGATCTTTATAAATCTGTCTAAGCCCTAAACTCTACAAACTATTGTCAAGTCCTGTATTATTTCACATCCAAAAATAAATGATAAGCTAATCCTATTTATAAACTATACACTGGAAAAACAGTGAAGAGAGAGTAGGCGTTGGCGGACTTTAAGAGTAATACTTAAAGCATTCGGCATCCTGTAGTCTCATTTGTCACCTAGGTGCCTGAGATGTTGAAGAATGTTTATGTGCTATGCTTTACAATAGCCCATACTGCTTCTGTGCAAGGGGCGAAAGGGGGGGGTCAGCGACTCTTGAGTTTTTGGTTTTTGCTATCTCTGTGTGAAATTCTTTCTGTGCATGTCATTGACAGTGAAAGCAGGCAGACTGTGCACTCAGTTAGTCTTGGTCTTTGGAGTTGAGTAGAAAGCTCATAGTTAAGCGTTGAAATCATCAACTCCCCAGAAGATACCCTCATGTAAGTGGTTGGGTTTGACAGCTTTATCAGTGTGCCATGATTTTAGAAATGCTTGAAAGTATAGATTAGGACTTGTTCTTAAACCTTTCTAAATTTATTCCTAGACACTGGAATGTTAGAGCTTTTGGTTTTAATCACTCAACAGATATCACAAAGTAAAATGCTTGTAGAA
Source organism: Pelobates fuscus (assembly GCF_036172605.1). Lineage (NCBI taxonomy): Eukaryota > Metazoa > Chordata > Amphibia > Anura > Pelobatidae > Pelobates > Pelobates fuscus. The sequence goes on from NC_086320.1 coordinate 106,764,032, forward strand.
ACATTAATTTGAATGGCAGATAAAGGGCAAATAAGACTGCAAGGTTCTGCATCAATGTGTCTGTCCCAAGCCATCTTGAAATTATATATTCTTCAAATCTCCCACATTAAAAAAAAAAAGTAAATATAATAAGTAATATATTATTAATTATATAATATATATAGTATAATATTAATAATAAATATAATTAATAGAACGTGTACATTAAAAAATCCTGATTCTTTAATTTTTACCTCCAGCTTTAGTGTAGGGCTTATTCTAGCCACTTTGTTTAAAAAAAAAAAAAGACTTTTTACTTGATAAAACACTGTCAGATATTTAAATTTGGCTTTTGTATCTTTCTTTTTTCTTTTTACTTTCTTTAATTTAGTCACCAAATGTACGTTCTCATAATGACCTCATCATTAAAACAATTAAAACATTTCAAAATTTAGCAGCAATAATTTTTATGAAAGTTTTGCAACAGATAGGGACAATAAAAATACTGATAGTATACTTAGTGTATATGCTATTTGCTGACAGTATACTTAATATCTATGCTACGGGTATCTATTACAAATTATAGAAGATACTTTGGAAAACATACATTTTGTAGCTTATTTAATCACCTAGAAGTTGTGTTAACATTTTGTTAATGTGATTTTCTGTTTTCTTTTAAACTAAGGAATTATTACACGACAAACTAAATTACACTTTTTTCCCTTTAGGAACATCAAGTACAAACTCAATAAATAGGTTTGGGGAGACTTGCAAAATATTAACTAAAATAACTGATATTAACTCATACGAACTGATGGATTTTCAAAAAGTTACTGTTTTCTTCTACGTTATGCAAATGGTTTGTCAGCTCACCACAAAATCACTGTTTAGTGAATAGGCCCCATATTGCTTTAACAAACAAGTCCTAGCTAAGCCTTATGTAGATCTCTCCGCCTCATGAATTCTTGCTTGTTCAGCAGTCCAGCTTCATGGCAACATGTGACTCTCCTAGCTGACTGCCTATTAAAGTGATACTGATTGATGTGACACAATCGTCCCTGGGGCTGTAGAGTGCAGCAATGCAGAGACAAAAAGGAGTAAAATAGTGCCTGTTTTTCCAATGCAAAACACCATATTTGTCCAGATTTAAAAAGACAAAGTAGCTGTGATAATACAAAACTGCTATGATGTTTGAGCGCGCATTGTAGTGATACTCTGACTGCTCTGATTTAAAGAATTTTCTTTTAAAATATGTACACCACTGAAACAATTGGGGCACAATGACAAATTAAAGTCAGTTTCTCTTACCGGCAGAGGACACGTCTCATTCCTTTTCTGTTTATTTTTCTCCTTCACCCAAATTCAAAGTTACATTTTCCTTTTTCAAAACATATAATATATATACTATTTAGAATTCTTGTCAATATTTAATATTTCTTCATAGTTTAAGTTAAAATGTTGAGTAATTTAGTTTAAAAAAATCCAACATTTCAAATGCAATTCCCTCATCAATTCCACCAAGAAAAATGTTGTCAACTTGCCAAAATTAAACATTCAATGAATTGACCCCCACACGTTTATTACATTAATAACTTATTTAACCCTCACTGGAAAGATAATGCCCAGAGAAAGAGATGACCCAAAGCACATCATTACTTTGTTGCAAGCATCCTTGCAATTAGTAAAGAAACCTGTTTAGAAGATACATCAATATAGTCTAGTCAGTCTCAGAAGAGAACGTAGCTGAACAATTTTGAAAATGTACTATAATGTGTTTAGAGCAGGAAACAGTTTGAATTATGTGTATATAAAAAAAAAAAAAAAAGCATTTTCTGCAATGTTGATGTCTTGCTAGTCTCCATGGCAACACATTTAGCAAGTTTGATTTTTCCTAATCCAATGTAAAGGTCATTCTGTCTATGATCTTAATCCCTTTGAAATAGAGTGCAGGATCCTCCAGTGTAGAAAATGTTAATGCGTTTATTTGTATCTCCATATTTAGTGCTAATGTTGAATATGTATATTTTGGTAATGGGTATTCCATTGCAATTACTGGATTTTAAGTGAAAGTATATTCAGAAATACACAACTTTGTGTAGCCTACTTAGTTTAGTTTAATTATATGTATCTGGTGCACAGGACACATTTATTATGGGTATTACATATTTCTGATTTATTTTATGATAAGTTTATATTTTGTTTTATTGGCTGTTTGTTACTTAATTATGTTTATAGCTTCTATGTAGGAGTCGATATTGGCATATATGAGCCGTCTTTTGTAGGTGACATTTTGTTTTCATGAACCAGTATATATAACATAAAGCTCTTCTCCAGTAAAACCTGCACGTTCTGGTTTATTTATTTAATATCTGTTTAAATACTATTCACATATTAGTAGTTTTATTTATTAATTAATGCAAGTTTTATTTGTGCCAATTCCCAATAAAATAGTATTTTATAGATGTTTGTTAGCATTAAAGAGCAGCAATGTTAGGACATTTCTGTGTATGTTAGAAATAGAAGCAGGTAGATAGAGAGAGATAGATAGATAGATAGATAGATAGATCTGTACACTTTTTTAAAGTTCTCCATATGTAGGCAACAAAAATATTTTCTTTTACCACTTAAGGTTCTGAATATTTATATTTCAACTGCCATTATTTTATATCTCTGGTATTCCCATGGATTAAAATATAATATCGGCATTGTTACTTAATTTGGCATTTTGGCACCTGTTCAGAAAAGCTGCAAAATTTGGGTTAAAGGAACACTTTTGTGTTGTAAATACAAACATGTTACTCCCCTTTCTCCTCAGTTTGCAATAAAAATATCCTGATGATCTTAGCCAATCCAATGCTTCTACATAAGGAAGCATATGGAGGATAGTGCGCCTGTGCAGCTCTATAAGAGTAATTTGATTGAATAACCAAGTCTGACTCCGTTATTTAGTGAAAGTGCCTCTCGTGACTGTCAGAAAGACAGTCAGTAGAGGTGTGTTAACCCTGTACTCACAGCGCTGCCGTATCTGCTAAACGGCAATGCTAGATTGCAGGGTTGAAAAGGCCACTGCACCCAGACCACTTCATTGAGATGAAGTGATCTTGGTGCCTGTAGTAGTCCTTTAACTAATGGGATTGTAAAAAAATAATAATTCAAGAATATTTTTTTCTTCTGACCCTGAATTTTGTAGTTCTACTCTTACTTTAAAAAAATTTTTTTCTTTTTTTTTAAATAATAGACTCTATATATTGTAAAGAGTTCTTATAATTCTTTCTGTGGTTGAAGCAGTAAAATGTACGTGTTCTGGAATGGATACATAGGTGTGAAATACATCTTATGATGCTGTGTACTCTGTTGACTAGATATTCCAATAATTCATTATGATTGATTTTTCTGCATTTTCTTTGTAATTAGCTGGATCATGAGTTTACTGGTTGTTAGTGGAGACAGCCTTAGCCTTCTTGGAGGTCAAATTACACGTTGTAATTTGCTTTGCAGTTGGATTCATTACAATACCCAGGACCAGTTTAATTTTGATAACCCCTGTCTGTCCATACTGATGCAATTAAAGAGCTCTGGATGTGTCGTGAAGCAGATGTACTCTCCAAATAAATAAATAAAGCCCCAGTCTATCAGAATGTTGTTGTCCATATTGGCATGGCACCAAATGTGTGTAATTGCATTTCATCTGTTCGCTACCTCGACAGCTGGACCTGTTAAGTTGGACACTTGCACAGTTCGTCCTTCAGCAGACACAGAAAAATTCCAGTGGCTTAGATTGCAATTAGTGCATACAGTTAATGAGGACATATGCTGTGAATGAATAAACACCCCAAAAGGAGTTAATATTTACAGGCGCGATGAGTCTCAGTTTATCGAGTCTGACTTTGTAGAATTATAACAAATATTTACAATTTTGAAAGTTCACTGCTAAAAAAAAAAGCCCACCTAAATGTTAGACCAGTTTGACATTAACCTTTCTGTCTTGGCTTTTTTTATTGGAAGCGGCAAAATAGTTTTCACTCAAATAGCCAAGACCTCCAGGTGGCAAAAAATAACTACAGTGTATTGCACAGCAAGCTGTGCTGGCCCAAGCTGTTTTTATACTAATTGCTGATTTTGAACAGAAATTCTAGTGGAAGAAAAGAGAAAGTTGCTTTGAAGAAAAATCTGGTATTGAACCCCGGGAAGTAAGTGGAAGGTGCTATTTTTATTGCCCTGGTGGGTGAAATCATCATAATAAAGTCTTTCTCTTGAGAAGGTGTTAATTGCCTACCATCTCCTACTTACTCTGAACATTTGTAGGTTTCTATTAAATGTTATTTTTTTGTTGTTAAAGAAGACATAACAATTGAGATTCCTCTCCCCATGATGAATAAAACGGAGACTAATCATGGGGGCAAGGGTGAATTGCAAGGCTTTTATTTTCTTCACATTTGACGATCCTTCTATGTAAAAATTCTCATCAGGAAATAAAATTCACATAAGAAATAACAGAAGTACATTAAAATAGCATTTAAAAATTATTAGTACACACTGTAAAGGGAAATCTTGAAGAAGTGTGTCAGAACTACATTTTCACAGCATGAAATTTAGATGATTTTTTTTTGTTTTTCTTATTACCATTCAACATTACTTTTTTCCCTTAGGCCTTTATACTACCAAGCACTAGATATCCAATTTCTAGCTAACATTAACCTGTTAAGCATCTCAATCTGCATTTGAAGACTCTAAATTAATGGGGAATGTCCTACTTAGTTTGTATTTGTAGTACTATGCCACGTTAAAATGAATTGGATAATTGAATTTCTTATAAAGGCTGATTTTTATGACTTATTATTATATCACTGATCCTTACGTGGTTATGCTTTTTTCCATATTGTTACGTGAGAACCTTTATCGGGCAAACATTATTTTTGTTTAGTTTTTAATTTTCTACAATGCTGATGTTTCGTGAATAAACCACAAGTGTTTTTAGCTAAGTAAAGGGCACACTGTGTACACGTTCTAGTCCCTCCATTGCTGCCCCTACTGTAAAACAAAATACAAATAAAACACATTATAGTGCTAGGTCCATAGGACCTATTAAAAAAAAAAAATGGAAAACTTGACCAATGTTTCCTCTCAAACCTAACTCAGCGATTGGAGGCAGAGCAAATCAGGACCTCCAATGAAGAATCAGCATGTGGGAAATCCCCAGTGAGGATGGTTAGCGCAAATACACTTTCTTTTTCACAAATATGTTGTCAAAAATTACTCATTTATGAAGCAAACACGTACATATCCACTCATTCCAGTAAAAGACAAAGCAGAATAATATATTCTTCTAACTACCACCACACTTCTCATTTTTAGTAGGACTACTTTCCCATGCCTGCCTCCCACATCTGTTAATTTTCAGAAGGACTGGTCTCCCATACCATACCTACTACCCACATTTTTTTCTTTTTCAGGAGTGATCTCCCATACCATGCCTCCTACCAATGCATTTATGTTTTAAGAGTGGTCCCCCAATATCTTACCGATACCGATACCAATAACCTGTGAACTTTCAGGCCAATAGCTTACCGATATTCTGTACATTTACCATTTTTTTTTTTTTTTTGCAAATCTATTTTTAATTACGCGGTAAATGTTTTCAAGAATATTAATGTGTGTGTAGTGGATGCAGTGAGGTATTTGATTAGTAAATGCAGTGTGTGTGTGTGTTTGTGTAGTGGATGCACTAAGTTTGTGTAGTGGATGCAGGGTGTGTTTGTGTAGTGGATGCAGTGTGCTTGCTTGTGGATACAGTGTGGGTAGTGGATGCAGTGTGTGTGTGTTTGTGTAGTGGATGCAGCGTGGGTAGTGGATTCATTGTGTGTAATTGTGTAGTTGATGCAGTGTGTTTGTGTGTAAAAAAGTGCGGTAGGAACTCCCCCCCCTCTTGCCTGTCTCTTAGTGCCCCCCCATTCCCTGTTCCTCTCCCTTCTCTTTTAGTGGTCCCTCCCTACCCCAGTGTTTATTTTCCCTTCCCTCACCTGTACCCCTTCCCTATCCCATAGTGTTCTTCACTCCCATTCCCTGTCCCATATTGTTCTTCACCCCCTTCCCTGTCTGATAGTGTTCTTTCCCCCCTCCACTGTCCCATAGTGTTCCGTACCACCCCCCCCTTACATAGTGTTCCTTACCACCCCGACCCCCTGTCCCATAGTGTTCTACCACCCTGTCCCGTAGTAATCCTTAACACCCCCCTGTATCTTAGTGTCCCCCCCCTCTTCCCTCCTTGGTCCCTGCTCCCCGGTGTGTCTCCTGGTAGCATGACCGAGCGGAGCAGTGCGCACGCGGTACAGGAGAATCAGTCTCCTGTACCCGGCCGGACTGACAGGAAGTGCTCTTTCAGTGAGCATTTCCTTTCAGTCTGGCCGGGTGGGTACAGGAGACTGAATCTCCTGCACCGCGTGCGCACTGCTCCGCTCGGCCATTTCGATCTAGCGCCCACCGGGCTGGTGCGCCCTAAGGCAGCCACTTGTGCTGCCTTATGGACACGCCGGCCCACTCAATCATTATTACTATTGCCGGTGATTATCGGCCGATACCAATACTTACAAAAAATCGGAATATCGGCCGATAATATCGGCAAAACCGATAATCGTTCTACCCCTACCCTATATATAGTAAAATCATTTCAAATTAGCAACTGCACTTTTTAGAAAATGATTTTCTTCTGAAATAAATAAGGTAATAAAAAATACATAAACTGTCTAAATAGAATAATAATTCTCCCCCCCTCCCCCCCCATTCTAGTAAACAATATTGAAGTGTTTACTGTGGTAAATAACGCAGTGAAGGCTCGTTTGGGCAAGAGCCTTTTCACCTACTGTTCCCATATGTCATATGTGTTATGTTAGAATTAAATGTTTGTATTGTTTACATATTGTACAGCGCTACCTATATGCTACTTAGATTTTTATGCTATGTAAATAATTGTATTTGAAGATAAGCAAAAACACTGCACGTTCACATTCTGGGTGACTTAATGACGCTAAGATACCTTGCGCACAGTCATTACGGTCAGGCATCTACAGAGAAATGCTGTAGAAGCATTTCTTTAATACTTCATACATGCACATGTTCCACGTGTGTAGCACAGCAAGGGTGAATCTTACACACATTCTGTACTCAGAACGAGCTTGTGTGCTAGTGGAATTCCTACAAAATAAATAGCACTACTCAGCGCTAACCTTGATTTAATCATTTTAGATAAGCTTTTCAAATGAGTTCATATTTTTGGATACACTTAAATGATTTATTTAAAATATTAAAGCATCATTAAATAAAATCATTTCCATCAAGAAAATAAATAAAGCAAAATTAAATTAACTTCTTCACAGTGTACAAAGTAATATGTAGTGTTTTATATATAATAAAGAACTCCATCTCACTGACTAAGAATGACTCGTTTTAAAAATCTCCGTCATTTTGAGTTGTGATACTCAAAAAAGTGTTTTTTCTTTTTTATATCAGTTCAAGAGCTTACAGTCTTAAGAAAGACAGCATCGTAAACATTATTTGGTGGGAAAGGAAATTGAAGGTGAAAGAGTCACAGATATACTCTTCAAGGCCAGCAATAGGAATGCTAACCATTCCTATCAACATAATTTGATATATCCCCAGGAGGCTGCAAGGGAAATGGAACGGTTTCTTTGCAGACCATAAAAAATGTTTTTTAAATATGTTTTAAGATACATGCTAACTGTTTACACAGATAGCAAATGTTAGCTAGATTCAAAAATAAAGAGCCTCAAAACATATTGTTGGTATTGTGCAAACTGTAGATATGTAATTAATATTTTTGCTTGCTACTAAGTGTAGCCAATATGTTTATACCGTTTTTCCTGAAAAATAAGACGTCCCACGAAAATAAGCCTTTGCTTATTTTCGGGGTATGCTCGTAATATAAGCCCTACCTCGAATTATATGCCATAGTTGATATCGTTGCTAGTTCTCTAATTTGCTAATCTATTTGCGGTGAATTTTCCCTGAGTATAGATTCGCGGGATTCCATGCCCTAGTGAGCTGGTTTATGTTCAGGGAAATTCCCCTAGTAGTTCATTTTTGGATTATAAATTAATATAAGACCTGGTCTTTTTTTCTGGGGAAAACAGTATATTTTAGAAAAAAGGTTGTTTTTTTAAACCATTATCTTCACTACTTTCCCCACTCCTCTTTACTTTTACCAAAGTAGTATTACTAGTAAATATACTTCCTTATAGAATGAACGCGTGCTGCTTTTGAATCCACAATACAGGTGCATTTCACTAATGCGTCTCCACAGCTGTACATTGTCTGCTATGTAGTCAGTTGTCAGCTGTATTGTGATCACCTGGGTGGCTCTCAGCTGTTTAGTTGTAGTACATATGTACCTTCTATTCAAGAATAAATGGGAGATCATAGAATGGGCGAAATAACTTCATGGCTGACAAGAGCTTCACTACAGATGAGTGAGAGTCTTGGGATTTGCTACAGGAGTCAGCATCTTAGGGTTATCTTGCCTTTTTCTAATGTTCAATTTTCAGTGCCTTATATAAATAAAATGCTACTTTTAGTGCATTCAGATTTGCCATGGTGACAGATCTAGGTGGCAGAAGAAAAGAACACAATTATATCATTCCGAACGTTTTGAAAATGCAAACATAGAAAATGATAAAAATATATATAGAGAGAATATTCTACAGGCATGCTATTAAGCATTTGACCCTATTCTATATTTGAAAAATGAAAAGGATTTATATAACTATAAAAATTATAAGAATCCTGGTTTAAAGTGCGTCACCCAAGAGAGAGCAACAGCAAGAACCTTGAGCGGTTAGAGAGCTATTAATAAATAAATTGTATGCCGTATTTGAATGGACATATTGGGTCCCTGAATTTCAATAAAGACAGATGATCAACACATTTGGCATCATTTAAAATATATATATATTTACTCATAAGACTAGATGTTTTGAATGATTTGTATGTGTTGGAAGATTGGAAGGAAAAAAAGAAAACCTGTGTTGTGTTGAAAAAAAACAAACAAACCTATTTATTATATTTTATGGTGTTTATATTTACATTTTTGAAACACGTTTAGTAGTTTGTACATGATTTACTAACCACAAAAGATCTAAAATTCTATTTACAGTCTTTACATTTGATTTGCATACACAGCTTGAATGAGATGTGTGTATGTGTTTATGACTTTCCTTCAGGTCAAGTGTGACTGTCTGTCCCTAGGGGTCAGGTGCATGTACGTGTCTATCCCTTGGGTCTGACATGACTGACTATACCTTGGATCAGGTGCATGACGTCAAGTTAATAAATCTCACTGCTTCATAGCCAGGAGGGGAGCTGTGAGATTATTCTTGAGTCATGTACTGTTCGGAGCTTCAGTCAGCATGTGTGAAATAAATCTGCCTAGAAAGAACATTCAAGGATATTATTTTAGGGTAGAAAATGTGTTCCATTTATTAAAATGTCCAGTAGCATTTTGTCAGTATAATTATGTATGAACAATTTTATTTATTTTGAATTTTTGTGCTAATGTAAGTAAAACATTGCTGTACATACACAAAGACTGAATTATTATCTATATATTTATCTAACATTCTGCATTATATACCTGAGATATATATGTTCTAAATTATGAAGCAGAGGGTAAGATAACAGAAACTATAGTATAGTTTCAAATTGAGCTGCACCTGCGAGTCATATTAAAGAAACACTATAGTGTTAGGAATACAAAGCTGCATTCCTAACACTAAGGTGTCCCTTTGTCCCAATCCTTGCGGCCCCCCTCCCACGTTAAAGAAAGGGTTAAATAACTCTTTCTTTTAATCACCTTATTTCAGCGCCAAGGTCGCATGGTGCTTTCTCTGTCTCCTCCTCCTCCGACGTCATCACCGAGGGGAAACCTAATATGCATGTGTAACTCGCACATTAGGCCTTCCCCATAGGAATGCATTGAATCAATGCTTTACTATCGGGATTTAGAAGACGCTGGATGTCCTCATGGTAGACAGCCACTAGAGGCAGTCTTAACCCTGCAATATAAAGATTGCAGTTTCTCTGAAACTGTACCTCTTCGTGGAAGACCAGGAAGCACATCTAGTGGCCGTCTGGGAGAATCAGGCTCTGAGGTCAGCCCATGGGGAAACCTAATGTGAATGCACGCCAAGTGCCGCACTTGCATTAGGCCTTCCCCATAGGAAGGCATTGATTAATTTAGAAGATGCATAGAAAATTCCTGTCCTAAGGTGTTTTACACCCCACCTCCTATAGAATGTAAGCTCGATTGAGCAGGGTCCTCTTCAACCTATTGTTCCCGTAAGCTTATTTGTAATTGCCCTATTTATAGTTAAATCCCCTCTCATAATATTGTAAAGCGCTACGGAATCTGTTGGCGCTATATAAATGGCAATAATAATAATAATAATAGTAAAGCATTTAGAAAATGCTGGATATCTTTGTGTAAAGTGCGAGAACGTCCAGCGTTGTTTCACTGAATCAAACTCGGTGAAAACGCCTCCATAGGCTGTCTGGTAGACAGCCACTAGAGGCAGACTTAACCCAGCAATGTAAACATTGCAGTTTCAGTGAGAACTGCAATGTTTGCTGCTGCAGGGCTAAAATGACAGGGATACGGCACCCAGACCACTTCAATGAAATTAAGTGGTCTGGGTGCCTATGGTGTCTATTTAAGTGAAAGTAGTTTTGATGTCAATAGTATTCCTTTAAATTACTGCATTGATGGTTTTAAATATATCAATTGGAAATGTAAAAGATTTTCTCAAGTTAGTAAAATCCTTGAAGATTTGAAATTCTGGGATAACAATCAGCCTACTCTTCATGGACTGAATTACAGACATTTTGATGAATTGGCCTAATAAATTAAAATCAGCAAATGTTATTCCTCTGAACTTACATAAGACAAAAGAGAGACTTTGATGAGTAGGTCATGAAGGGTGATAGACTACCACGACAATAACAACTAAGCTTGTCACGCTCCAAAAATAATTCATCTCTGATTTTACACTAGTGAACCAGTGCAATAACACATTTTTTTTTAATTCATTAATGGCAGTACCTGCCCTGTTCAACAGTAAAATCATAATTTAGAGATCAGTACAATGAGCACTATCAAGTTGGATAATAACAATATATGTTGTATGTGTTCTTACTTATTATATTTGTAACACTTACCACATCGCATTTCACCTTCTGGTTGTTTTGTTTTACATAATTTGTGCAGATACTTTATCAGATTTATTGGTGCTGCATATGTAAGCTCTCTGTATTGATATGATGGTATTTAGAGGATGATGCTACGTCCAGTTAATGTTAAGTAACCTCCTGTAGCGCTGGGTGCTGGGATTTGTAGGTCTGTGGAGAAGGAATGGCTGCGTATACATCTTCCCACAAAAATCAGTGTTTGTATTTATTGCTGCTATGATAACAGTATTGTAAAGAGTAAGATCAAAAAAGTTAAATTGCAATGATATTCAAACAGTACATTTTCTAACTAATTGGGTCAAATTTTTTTTGGAATGTTGGAGTTTTATTGCTTTAAGTGGTATGACGTCATTATTTTATAGCAGGTGCATAGAACGTGGTCTACTTCTCATTATAGGAAAATATAAACCAGACATTTTGTATTGTGTGCATCTACAGTTACAAAATACTTGACAAATCATTACCATAACAACCAAGATGATAAAGGGAGCAAACAAAACTAAATGAAAAAAATCACTGAATAGGAATGGTCACACAAAAGTATACATACGCACACTATATTTTATTTATTTACTTATTTATTAGTGAGTGAGCAATGAGTCATTTTCAAAACAAAAACAATTTATAGCATTGCCATACAACACAGCTTAAATGAATTAGACAGTTGTGTTCAGCCGATTACTCGGCTGGGTAATAGTTGGTTGTTGCAGTAGTCATTTTCATAACTACATTATATATGGCTAATTTGATTTGAAACAAAATGTGAAAAGCCGTATTTTCAAGTCTCCACATCAGATCAGCTTGAGTTTGGCTGCCGTAGCTGAACTTATAAACTGAAAATCCAAGTTTAAAATGCAACATGGCTTGACAACTCTACCAAAAAGGAATACAAAAACCTAAAGCAAGGAGAGATATTGTTGGGCTCTTGTAATCGTACACAGCGTACACGTGAATAAATAATGCCAACACAAAAATAAATAGACCTAGATGTCATCCATTTTTTCTTTAGAACTTGACTTCTGCTAATAACAAGTTAGTTGAAAATGTAACTTTTTATCCAACTCAACTCTTTTCATATTCACTTGACAATATACCATAACTCACAGATTTATTATGATTTCTTTCCTTTATGAACACAGTAAGAATTATATATATAAGTCATTCTGGGACAAAGCAGAGCAATGGCTAATAGCTGAAGAATCTCAGAAAGCAGAGCAATTCTATTGGTTCTTACTGCTAACACGTTGCCATAGTGTTGTTCTTTACAAATAACCAGTAGTGTATTTTTATTTTTTACTTTATAAGCTAAAAAGGAGGAAAAATGGGAAATTCATATTTTTTTGTTTAAGCAACAGCTTAGCCAGTATGTCCTCAAGTCTGCTGATCTGTGGTTCACAGAAGATGGTGTCTGCAAAATAATGTGTGAGAATTTTTTCACTTCTCTTTTATTACAATAGAGTTGGTTATTTGTGCCATATACATGCACATCATATATAAAAAATATTTGCAAAAAAAAAAAAAAGAATTCTCGATTTCAGACAGTGCAATGGTCAGTTAATACTAAGCTACTTTTGGTGATACAACACATTGTGTTGCCAAATGTAATAGAAACTACTGTTTTCCAGTGGAATGCATTTGTAGTGTTTCGGGACATTAGTTACAAAAGGAATATAGGTTATTTATATGTTGTTCTCAATTCCTCTGGGATAGTCACGGATCCCACAATGAATCACCTGTGCTTTTACAGAGCTTGCAGAGAATTACAGTGTAATACAATATAACCGACATGTAGGGGGAGAAAAAGCCACACAAACCATTTTTACATTAAAATCCCGCAGTTCCTGAAAATAGCAGTATAGCTAAATTTAAGTGAAGAAATATGCAGTCAAGTTGAAAAAAGTATTTCCTTTAGTTAAAGGTACAGAAAAAGAATTAAGCCGGCTGGTGGCCTTATCTGTTTGAGAGATGATATCTTAAAACCTACATCACATTTTCCTATAAGCAAAATTATACAAACAAAAATAGTATTTTTGCTTTGAACAGTGTTTAATTAATATCAGTCTATGAAAATACACATTAAAAACAAGTTAACACCCAATCAAATTTGGCCGTTAGCAGATTGTTGTTAAATAAATATATTTATTTAAAAAAATTCAAAAAGCAATGAAAACGACAATATTAAAATGACAATGAAAAAGGCTCAGTCTGAACTAGAGTGTCAGCTTTCTCTGTTGAAGCCTTTGCTTTTGTCATTTGTATGATGCTTGACATAATCTTTATAAGCTGCAATAAAAGGTTCTGTGTTCAGGTACGGCTAGCCTTTATTTGGTTATTTAAAAATCAGTGCAAATTCACCACTTTGTTAACCAGGAGACAAGAAGCATAGGAAATATACCATATATACCATATATGCATATAAACACATAACAATAAATGCGTGCTCTGTGATTATTAGTATCAAGCTTTAGATGCGATCCTTTGAAATGTAAACATTCCATGCAGTCTAGTTGGATTTCTTTTTGTTACAAGCATACTGAGGACATGTGTGTGCTACTTATTAACTAGCTCAGCATCCCTATGTGCCCTCATTGGAAGAATCAGCTGGTGTAAAAGCCTGGAGCACTCAGTCTTCTCAGTGACATTATACCACAGGGTGGCTGGCTGCTAAAGGGCAGAGATGGTTTTTGTGATGTTTGTCTGAAATCTAAAATAGAAAAAACAATTTAAGGCACATGGGTTTGAAGTCAATTATAAAAAAACAAAAACAACAAAGCACATTTATTGCTGCTTGTTTCTTATAGATAATTGCAATGAATCTAACAAGCATTTGTTAGCTTGCTGCAATATGATACATGCGGTGGGTTTTCTATTACAGTATTTTCAATGTACAAATCTGTATGTCTAATGCTTTAGTGTTCCGGTTCCTAGTTTAAGAGCCGTCCCGCCCACATTTGTGCACTAAAATATATATATATATATATATTTTAAACTTCTTACTTACTTTTTTTCTAGAACCAAGGCTCCCTCACTGCTGTTTTGATTACCTGTCTTTCTCCTGCAACATCACGGAAGAGGCACGACCTCTTCCATCGTAGGTCCAATCCAATACTCCTTACAAAGGAGCATTGGGGACCTGATGTGCATGCGCAGTAAGCGCCGTGCAATCATCCACGCTTCCCTATACTAAATCTTGGAATCAATGGTCCTTCAGCATCACGTGAACTCTATATTTTCACTGTTAGCATTGCATTAACATTCTAGAAGTTTATAAAGATTGCAGTTTATAGCATTGTGTGGGTAATTCCCTTAGGACTGGACAAACTGGGTTTGAGTCCTGGGCAGATAGCTTGCCAGTTAGGGTCTTTAACCCCTTAAGGACCAAACTTCTGGAATAAAATGGAATCATGACGTGTCAGACATGTCATGTGTCCTTAAGGGGTTAAACAGATACCTACTGTTTTATATCTGCCTTCCTAAAATCTTCATAGATTGTAAGCTTATTTGAGCAGAGCCTTATTCACCATCAAATATCCCCATTCTATAATTGTAAAGCTCTGCGGAATCAGTTTGTGCCATGTTAATATGTTTTATATTTATGGCATTTGAGTTAAGCCTTCTTTACCACTAAATTACCCGTATATTACCGTACTTTAATTGTAAGGTGCAAAGTGCTGCAGAATATGTCCGTTTTTTGAATGATACAAAATTGTATTTATTTTTGTCAAATCTACTATGCTATATTTAATGTGTTATAGGTTTATACCATTGCTTCAAAAACATGTTATGCTTATTATTTTAAACCAATAAGTGCTCAGTAGTGAAGGGGTAAAGAAGCCAGGCAAACCAGGTGTTCTGGTACATGTAAAAATATAAATAGTGCATTACAATGCAGTCTTTTCAAAGGATGTGATTTAGTGCTGTTATGCCATACATGTAAAGACTTTCTATCATGCTGCCCACTTCCATGGCCTCTTGCTCACACCAGAGGTAAGCAACATTTTATAAAATAAGAAACGCCTTGAAAACAACCTGCAATTTGTCTAATGTGTAGTTTTACCTTCTAACTACAGACTGTTAAGTACCATGTACCGGAATGGTGAGAAAAACCTTTCCATCACTAAATACAATGTGAGTAACTTAACAAAATGTTTTAAGCAGCAGATTGCAAACCTTGCGCTTTTGCTCTTTGCTGATCTAGATCTTTTTTTGGTGTGCTAGAGATTCAGGAAACACTTTAAATTTGGAATATGCGTTTTATCCTCTACAGAGAAAAAAGTCCCTTTCTGCCCGCTGGTGCAACTAAGCTCAAATTATGCAAGCTGGCTAGCACTGATCGATTTGACACAGTTTAAGGGCTCGATGATTAAAGAATGGGGGATGGGCTTTACTCTGTTAAAACTCATGGGATGTCATGCTGCAGAATCTCACCTTCAATATACTTTATTGGACGAGATTGTCTTACAGCATTCCCTTTCCAAATGAATGAAGAAATGGCTTGTAAGAAGATCATATTTTGATTTCAGAGCTTATAAAATCCAATCGCAGATGCGGCTGGTTTCAATAACATATTATTTTGGAGTCAGCATTAGCATGAGTACTTTAGTTAGTTGTTTGTAGTTTTCATCATCTTACGAGCTATTGTTTTAATCTATCACTGTTTGTGTTTTATGAAAGCTCTGCATATATCGAATGTAACCGTAAGATGTGCTAGTCTTCAGCAGATGCAGAACAAATGTAAACAATTGAACAACTACAATTCACAAACTGTGAAAACAGAATTGCCGAATACCAAAATCATATGTATTAAACTACAAGCCACAAAATAAAGCACATTTAGAATTATCGAGAATCCATTCGTTACTTTTTTTTTTCTTTCATTTTCCCTGCAGTCTGTGCTGGAAGTGATAACAGAAAGGATATTATTATTGAGCTATAGATATATGTTTACAAGAGCCTAAATCATGGCAGTTAAGTATTTTGCCCTCTGGCTATTATTGAACTGCAAATCCCATTGCTCAGGACGATGAAGTTTGTCTTGTAAACAGTAAATCATCTAGTCAGCTAAGAGTTCAATATATCATTAAAGTAGGCCTGTTATGTGTTTTTTTTTCAGTGTTAATTAGTCTCCTAGCTGGAATATTCTTCTAGTTAGCGCGTGTTGTGGTTCATCCATGCACAGTTCTCTTCCTTGGATTATTCAGTGTTTAATGCATGTGCTGATGGATATGCTGTCACTGGCTTCCTTGTAACAAGAGCACTTTGCAGAGAGTTATCATAATATGCAAACAGCAATGAATTTCTGACAGGTCCACTTTAAGAAAAATGTTCATGTATCCATTGGGAATACACATTATGGTAACCAACTCAATGGGTATGCAGGTACCACTTCTAATAATGTACGTCTGGGCTCTTTAAAAGCCAGTTAATCAATATCTTAGGTATTTCTCCTGTTATTTATTTCTTAAATCCTACTTTTAGTGTTCATAAGTGGTATGTGAAAAGCAGAAAGTCTAATAATCTCTACCGTTAAATGGAAACTATCACATTTTCCCCTAAATTACACTTACTTTAAAAAAACATCATGTAGAGCAAATTTCCTTTTCCATACTAGTTCCTATTTTCTTTGTGATCTATATTTTTTAACTGTTGAGTCCTTAAAAATGAACTTCTCCGTGTCATGCCTGTTTGATGTATTTATTATTTTCTTAGTCTGAATGTTTCCGCTTGTAATCATTGTTTGCGTAGTGCTAAACGAAGCAGCAGTCTTATAACTGCTATTTTAGCCGTTTCCTCACTCACCCACATACATGTAAGTAGCAACACATACACATCCGCATTCATACTGAAAAACGCTCTTACTTGTGTATATATATCCATACATAGAAGCACACTTAGAGACATATTGGGCTGTTCTCTAAAGTGAGAATTGAAAGTAAATTGAACATTTTAGGTAATGTAGCAGAACTTCAATCATAGCTACCTATTTTGCAATTCAGCTATTTTGTCCTTAAATTTCAAATTTTATTTGAATTCTCACTTTAGTAAATAACTCTGATGAACATGCATAGACATAAACACTTCATAGTTTAACCATGTTCATTTACAATCTATAGTTTTGTTTTAATAGAAGCAAAACACATTTTCACTCTCTAAAATAAAAGCTTATGAAGGACACCAAAGGGTAGATGATTCATTGATGATTCATTGGTAGTTATATTGTAAGACCCACCAAGCGTGCAAAAAAAAAAAAAAAAATGTTTTCCTTTTTTTCAAAAGTACCTTTTGGCTCTATTAATATTTTGGGGATTATCAGTTACACATTAGACAGAGAAGGATCTAGTTTATATGGAGAATATATTTTAGGATGCTGGAGGTCTTAACAAACTGCCCAAAACTCCTCTATTTCGTGATCGGTGGCTGCAAGTTGAAACTTATGTAAATTTATTGTTCAGTCGATATTAAGATACATTTTATCCTATCACTCATGTGCTAGAATATGTTCAGCCTGGCCTGCACTTATGCTTGACTGACCTGGCATGTCCCTTTTTAGGTTAGGCCACCGCTTATTCTGACACGCACCACCCCACCACACGCACTACCCTAGCTCACCTGTTTGTGCCCTAGTTGTATACCTCCCAATGTTGGTTGGTTTGGAGATATGTATAGATAAAAAAGCCTAATTCAATAAGAAGAACCATATCCCACGCCTTCAATGGACTATTTTATGGATGGGTAGTAGTAACAGTGGGTCCTAAGGTGCTTAGGAACCGTTGACAGAGTTCATAAAGAGTGCTTGGGTGTCAAATCTTACTCCATCTGGAACTAGGTGATCTCACGTGAACTAGTATTAAGCTTGATTTCCTGGGCCATGAGTACGGCCTCAGAGTATACCTGGATGATGGGATGTCAAGTTTTTTTGTTTTTTTTGTTTTACAGATATATTGTTTATCTAAATGTATAAAAAAAAAACTGAGTCAGGTCTTTTTTAAGTCTCCTGTTTAGTTATATTTTGCCTGGTTGTTGTACAGTCTGATTAGTTAGGAAAATATTGATTGATTTTCTGATTTTGCATTTATTGGCTTTTTATTTAAAATGTTGTAACCCAATGACATTTGGTTTATTCTATATTATAAAAGGGACCCATCATAGTTCGGTTTAACTATGAGATTATTGGTTAGAGACCTGGAATTCAATATGTGCATTTGCTAATCAACATTGCTATCTTAGGCTATCTAGTTAACATTATCTCTAAATGTGTTGTAATATATAATTCATAACAATTGATTAGCAACTATAAAGAGTTTAATGTTTTAAAGTGTGTTCCATGATTTATAGAAGACTTCAAATTGCTTATCTCACTTGCTTTTTTTTTAGTAAGAAATGTGTCAATCCAGTGGCAAAGGAATCAGTCAGTCAGTTGATTTATTGTTTCCATTGAATAATGTGTCCAGTTAAGGACACAATGAGACTATTCAGAAAAATCTGACTTTTCAAGGAAAGTAATTTCAGATAAGTCTTTTCAGGTTGGGTCAAGAAACATTGAGAAACAGAGCCAGTGTCTGTACACTGAACCACCATATTTTTGGTATTGGAATTGGTCCAAATAAACTACGTGGCAGAAAAATATTGTATTGGATTTTTTTTCATAATTTGTCAGAATGGTTGTATCAAGTCATGACAAATTGTGACTGTGTACTGATTCACCAAAACAGGGAGACCGACAAAAACAAAACAAAAGCCAACAACAAAAGAAAACAATACCTAATGTATAAACATTATTTATTATTATTTTTCTATTAATTTATAATATATCTTTGATGTTTAATATTTAATTTTCTATATAATTTCTGATTATCTGTACGTGGTTTTCATCAGATATTCTGTAGTTCCAACTATGGATGCACCGAAATGAAAATTCTGGGCTGAAACTGAAAATTCAGGATGCCCTTGGCTGAAAACCGAAACCAAAAATGACTTTTTTTCTTAAACTATATTAAAATAGTTTTTTTTCTATAATTTTATTATTAGACTTTTTAATGAATTTAATGAATCTAATATGAAAAAAACTTCCCTTCTCCCTTCTTTTTTAGTTGTCCCCCTTGCCCCAGTGTTCCTTTCCCTTCCCTGTACCTTAGCGCCCCCTCCTTAATGTTCCACTCCCCCCAGTGTTCCTCTCCCCGCCCTCTTTTTGTGTTCTTTTTCCCCTCCTCCCCTGTCCCATAGTTTTCTTCCGCTATTGGAGGCACGTCCGCCTTCTTAGCAGGACCCACGCCTATTTTTCACAGTCTGCGGTATACTGCAGGAT
This sequence comes from Pelobates fuscus, assembly GCF_036172605.1. Taxonomy (NCBI): domain Eukaryota; kingdom Metazoa; phylum Chordata; class Amphibia; order Anura; family Pelobatidae; genus Pelobates; species Pelobates fuscus. The sequence continues at coordinate 106,783,569 of NC_086320.1, forward strand.
CCAGCTGAGGTGCGTGTGTGGGGCCAGTGGGGACCGGGATAACCCCACGGGTCCAAAGGGAGGGGGGAGAACGAGACCGGGGAGACGTCCCTTCGAGGAGCTAAGATAAGGCAAGTAGGTGAGTAAGCAAGAAGCCGAGTAGGCCGCAAGCTCCCGGTGTTCAATCTCCCAGCAGGACTGCACTGCGTCCAAATGAGGGTTCTGCAGGTGTAGCAGAGGTTGTATAGGACACAGCTGTCGGTTTTTAAGCACAAATAGAGTTGCGTTTTTGCTTAGTTTTAGCAGGGTAAAGCAGCACAAGAGGTAAGGGAAGGGAAACATACAAAATAATATACATTGACTATTTTATGTATATTTTTTTTAACTTATAGTAATGAAAATAATGACAGTTTAATAAAATATGTTATTTGTTATTTTACAATGTTGATTCTTGACACCATGTCATATAAATGATTTAAGCCTGGAAAAAATACAGTAGTTCAGTACAAATACAGAGCCCCGTAGTTTGACATTTTTATGGGTAATGTAAAATCACTAGTGTTTATGAATCCAATACATTTCAAAAAGTAATGGTTTCTGACTTACTGCTGTCAACCTTCATGTTTTGTCCGAGCACCAATTTATATAATTGTATGTCAGATTTACTTTGCATTTTGACAGATTCCGTGTGTCTTGCCTCTTTCATTGTGAGTCTACTCAATCTGTCCTCTATGAAGAAGCAGAACATTTTTTTAGCTCTGTTTGTATGTCTCCAGCCCTCATAGCAGTCACTCTGCCCTCTACTGACTCTACATAAACAGCTCAGTATTTTAATTAACCCAAAAGGTTGGTAATGCTTATTGTGCAGGGTGTTTTATATTCATCTAGCATTTAACAGACTAAATTATTTGTTAAAGTTGATCTCACATTTAGAAATGTGCAACCCCCTTTATGGTCTAATAAGAATTGGCAAAGACACCCTACAGTGTCATGGCAGCTGGGGGTCTGGTGACTGGGGGTGCGGGCAAAGGTGAATTCTGCTTACCTGAACTGTCCCTTTTGGGCGCTGCCATCTTCTTCCCGCAGGTCCTCTGCAGTCCTGGTGCATCAGCGCATACAGTCTATGGCGCTTCAGCATTGAGAATCCCATGAGACTGCGGGATCTTCCATAGGTAAAGTAAATTCCCTGTAGCCGTCTGTGGTGACGGCTGGGGGGAATTGACAATTCTAAATGCCAATAGTTCTGCCCAGTGTCTAGTGTCAGGAGTGCAAAATATACAGAGACAAATTAGTCCCAATATTATCTCAGTATATCTCTTGAAATTGCGACACAGCCAGTATGAATATTTTATAAAGATTCTATTATGGGAAATACTAATTTTCCATGGAGTGGGATGATAGTGCCGCTCTAATAATAAATGTATGTATTAAATGTTATACTTAAGTTTTGACCTTACAGCAGCCCTGTCACCATCTGGGGTATTTGCAGAATTTGCAAGACTGTGCGATCCTCTATAGCCAAAACTTGACAATCGCAGCTCTGCCTTTACTCAAGTTTTGTCAAATAGTGTAAAAATCCCAAGACAACTTATCTCTACTTTCACTTAGTATGTCTTTTGACTGCGTTAAAATCTCAGTTAAATTCCAAAACCGTCAATGTGAGAATATTATAAAAATATTATATCTGTAAAATATGCATTTGAGAGGTGGGGGGTGAGAGTGAAATTTTTAACTTGAAATTCACTTTGAATTACTGACAGTTCTCCCTTCAGTGTATGACCCTGTGGGTAAGTTTGAGAATTGTTTTTGGGTGGGGAGTAGTGATTAAGATTTTTAATGCTTTATCCTTATTATAAATAAAAAGCAGAACTAAAAAATACAAACAACGAAATGGGTAGCTTTAACTTAAGCCTATAGTGCGCATGAAGCACAGCACACATTTTTTATCTTTTCTGGGAGCACAAAATAGTCAACTTTTTATTTTTTTATGGTGCAGAAGGCAAGCTGTACTCATTGTTATATATTATTGTAATATCTTTCAAGCTATTTAACATTCAGAAAAATCTAAGTCATTGCTCATGTTAAGATTTAAATATACATTTTTAAGGATGCTGGCATGGACTGCTGGGAACATATTTCCTTTGATTTGGTAAAACTCCAGAAATGATTTATAAAACTCCCTTTCCTCAAGCACAGAAAATAGACTATTAGTATCATGAGGAGAAAAAAAAAATCTCCTAAATGCATTTTATGCCACATTAAAGTAAAATATCTGTCTCGGTTTTTTTTTTTTTGTGGGGGAGAAAAATGATGATTTTGATAGATGTGACCAGAATAAACATGACAATGCATTAGTTTATAACCAGACAACATTTTGAAGCTGATCAGGAAGTTATATTGGCGCCAGCAAATGCGTGGCGTGTCAGGTCTTAACTATTGTTTCCTGAAATATTGCTTAAGAGCCTGGCACCCCTATGACTTTTTAGACTTGGAGCTTTTGAGTCTCGCTCTCTCTGTCTCAACATAGAAAAAAGATTATTAAGAGCGAAACCACTCTATTTCCTCAGCTGCATCACCCACTGTTTTTAAATAAGAGTGCACGATGCATGTAAAGTGGTTTCTTTACCAAAGCCGTGGCGCTTTAAAATCCGTGTTCGTTTATAGCTACATTTGCTTTATCATGAATCTCTTTTACCCAGATGCAAAGCTCCAGGTTGTGCTTTGCCTCTGACTCGTCTTTCACTTTGGCTTTGGTCTCTACTGCATGAAAATTGAGCCCTCATAAAACATGATATCAAATTCAGCAAGTGGCAATAGGATAGCATTTCAAAGGTACAGTGGAGACTGGGGAGAATACTAGCACGGAAGAGAAATAAAAAAGTTGTCTTGCTGACTTAAAACATGGCTGTTTAGCTAAAATATGAAAGCTGATGGCATGCTGTTAAATCCTATTGTTCGTTCCAGCTAAAGAATTTCACTTTGTGGATAACCTTAAGACCCCGTACTGTATGCAAAGCAGGAGACCTCAATGACAGCATTGTGTTGCTAAAGCTTAAGATGAACAGGAGCAAAAAAGCTCAATCTTACTGGTTGTTTCAAACATGAAATTGGGACCTGAAAGAGAAAAAAGGTCTTTGTGATTCAGTTCCGTTAATTAGACCTAAATTACCATCCTTAGTGGGCAAACACAAAAGATAGTAACTGGACCTCTGCAAGGCCAGAGAAATCAAGAATTCTGATGTGATGAGAACATGTGCTGAGGAATTGAAACTAAATACTTTGAACACTGCCAAGTAGCTGTACTGTAGTTTTTTTTGTTTTGTTTTGTTTGTTTTTTGCCGAGCGGTATACTTGTTAGTCTTTGAGAAAATAATGATAAAATTGAAAAGATTTTTTTTTTCTTTTTTTTATAGCAGTCCTACACAGCTAAATTGTGTTTGTTTTATATTTAGTCACAAGGGTATTAGCTATCTTGCAATATTTGAGAAATATGCCAAGAAAGTATATTTAAAATATATATATATTTTTTTTTAAATACGCAGTATCAACGTGTGCATAGAGGCAGTTGGATCCTTAATTATATGCTACCATACTTTATCCAAACCTCGGCTTAATCTTTTTTTATAATGACTGTCTTAATATGATGTAGATTTTGAGGATTCTGAAGGTGTATGTTTTTCTTTCTTTTTTTTTTGTTTTCCATAGTTTATATAAAGTAATGACACATTTAGCAAATGTAACTTGCTTAAGATTTCAGCTTTTTAATAATTTTGCAGGCGTGTAAAAGAAAGTAGCAATTTGTTAATGGGAATAAATCATGCCATTCTAAACCATTCGTTGCATAAAGATGGCTAAATTCACAGACTTTGATAACCTTTATTAGGAGTTCTGTCTTTCATCAACTTCTTTTTAAAGGAACTCCAATACAAATAGATAGAACGTTTTGAAGACGCGGTTTGCCACTTTTCTTTTAGGCACTGAGATATAATAATTAATAAATTAATAAATATATACATCTGAATGTCTTTCTCTACACAGAAAATACATGTGGTCTGCTCTACTCTCTACTGATGTCCTCTATAGTCAGCTTCGTTCTCTCGGCCAATCTTGGTCCTCTCAAAGATCTTATTTTGTGAGAATTACTGAGTTTATGTAGCTTATGTAGTTTATGTAGCTTAAGTAACTTGTCATTCAAAGGTATGAAAAACAAATAAACCAAGAAAAACAAAAATGTATGCAACTGAGTGGAAAACAGCTATCACCTTAATTTATAGATGAATAATTTAACTTTGTGTTTTCTTTAATTCTACCTTTGAGATTAGATATTTGATGTAGATCATGTATGAAGATTTGCATTAAATCTCCTTTTTGTGCCACTTCACAAGGCAATTGAAAGGCATTATATATATATATATATATATATATATATATATACACACACACACACACACACATTATAAATGCATACAAATACACATCTATATGTATAAAATAAGTTATTCAAACAATATTTGATGTTGTATTCTGGATTGGAATCTGATTTATAGCGTGTAAAATACATTGTGACTTATTGACTCTCACGTAATACACAGAACATATATAATACTTCCGCCTGTCATTTACTTTGTGTTAACCAGGGAATCCAGATTGCTTTTATTTCCACTTCCTTGGAGTTATGGAGATCACCATATGTAAAATCTCCCAGCGGAACTACATGCCATTATATCTGAAGATCATAAATATTCAGAATGTTTGTTACATGTCGTATAGTTGCAGGCATCAGAACGCTTGAATGCCAAAAACATATATATGCCCTGTGAGTTTATATATATAAAAAAATGTTATTTAGTAACAAGTGATACATATGAAATTCACACAATTTCTCATAATTCCACTGTTGCTAATGTGGTGTAAGAGGACAATATCCTACCTAATTGTGGTGGCATTGCAGAATTATCGCAGTGCTTGTGGGGCATTGCCTTTCCAAATCAGGCACCCACTTACCGTCTGCTCAGGACTCCCATGTGAATCAACTCCAGTAGATAAAAAAAATTGAATTGATATGTCCTTGCCAATACATATACTATGTGAGAGATCGTGACCCTTGAATGCTGCTATATAAAACTTACAATGCCAGGTAGATAATAGATAGATAGACAACATTGGCTAAATCTAACGTCATATATCTCAGGGAGTGGGAATTAAATGGTTAGCAAGTAGTGTGAAAAGGTTGGCAAGAAAAAGACAACATTGGAGGTGGACAAAACTGATAAATGGAGAGTGCTAGAAGAAAACATGTCATAGGAATGCTATAGTGTTCCTTTAATATTACAATGAGAACATTCAGAACAAAGAGTTTGTTAATTTTGCTGGGGAGGAATCAGCCCTAAGTGATTAGTGTTGCTTTGTACAAGCCAATAAATTATTTGATGAGGGGGTGATTCTAGGGACAGTTTTAAGTATCCTGCTGTATATGGCAACTTTAAATTTAAATCTGGTAATTCAAACCTCTCATACTTCCATACATCTTCTTTAATGAAATAGCTTTATGGATATTGTTAAACAAATAAAACAGTCCTCTATCAAAACTTATTTCAACATCATTTAGTAGTTTAAAAAAATGCAAATTCTTGTGCTGATATTCTGTAAGTCCGTTTGGCAGTTTGCTAAATAAAACACAAATAAATGAAAAATAGTGCTGATAGTAAAGAAAGGATACACATTTGCTTGTGAACACAATTCAGGAAGGTTGAAAGGACATGTAGTATCATCAGAAATTTCACACAAGCATCCTTTTCCCTACACAGTGAGAATGCATTGGCATGCCTCCCAGTAGTACCGGTTTCCCTGTATCAGGATTGATAAGGCTCACTACAAGAGCCGAAACATTGATGTACCTTGTTCAAATTGTGAATAATTATTTTCTAATTAGGAGACTATCTGGTGTGCCCTGACTTTATTGTTTTATTAGTCCTAATTTCTGTGGGACAGGCCAGATTTTTGTGTCCTGTGCTGACTTAATTCCTTGGGGTCCCGCTTTTCGGGACACCGGGGAACGAGCCCCAACAATCATACCGTAAGCGCAACATTTGCCGGCACTAGGACTCTAGAGGCAGCACTGAAAAAGTGCTCCCTGCAGGGTTTGCCTTTAATGGGCTGGCTTTGGATTATTGGCAGGCAGCCTGGGGTGCAGTCAGGTTATTCAGGTTAAATCTGCAAAACACTCACTGTGCAAATCAGCTCCTCAATGGTTGTACACATCACATGCTCTTTTCAGCATTCTTTACAGTCACCGTCATCGAGAGTTTGAAAATGGTGATGCATTTTCAAGACGGTGACCTTCAAGCTTACCGTAGGTTCCTGAATGGAAAAAAGATATATTAATGGAGATTCTTTAAGACTCATTAATGAAAAGGGCATTGTAGTGACAGAACTGTTTTAATGTCACAGTGAGAGTAATTCACGGTCATATACAACATGCTCATATATTTTTTTTAATTTCATCTACTGAGCTATATAAACCAGCCATCCTGTTTTTAATGTATGTTATACAGTGTCATATATCGTGCATGGAAAGTAAGCATGCCATTTATTGGTAATTATTTTGTTTTAATTAGGAAATGTTTCATTAATGGTTACAAATCCATACAATATGGAACGCAACTGTCTTCCTATAATTGTGGTTTATTGACTTGAGCTGAGTGTTTTGTGTTGTTGACAGCACTTTAATGATGTTAGCATTTAAGTGGTCTCAGCTAGTCTTTGATTCTAACACCCCACAAAGATAAAAGGTGATGCATGTGCCACTATCCACTCTTTTGTTTAGGCTTTGTCAAATTGCAGACTCAGCGTGACAGTGGCACATTGATTTTTACAGTATGACAGCAATCTTCACAGCTGCTGGAGAAAGGACAGCAACTTTGCTTTCTTGCAAAAAGTCAAAGTCATTCAAAAATTGACACAACAAAATAATGAATATGGTAAAAGAATGAGATAAGACATTCCTAGATAAGCCATGCTATTTTGTTCGCACACATAATTCTACAAAAAGAACATTAAATATTTACTCAAAATGTACTCTGACACAATGACATCTATCTTTCTACTTGCTGGTCTCTATCTGTCCATCCTTCTTTCTATCTACCTATATTCCTTTCTGCCTGCCCACCCATCTCCAACTTTATCACAAGTATGCAGAAAAGAAAGTTATGTATTCACTACCTGTGTTTGATCTTTGGTTATTCCCAGGGCCGGTGCTAGGATTTTTAGTTACACAGGCGAAGATGCATTTTGGCGCCCCCAACCCTCATTAAAAAAAAAAAAAAAATGCATCTTCACCTGTGTGTCTTTCCTCCCAAGCCACAGGCACACAGGCATCATTTTTCAGTCACACAGTCAAAGTCATACAGGTACACTGTCATACAAAGACAGAAATAATCATACAGAGACATACAGACACATACAGTCAGAGACATACAAGCAGAGATATACATGCATACAGAGACATGCAGGCATATAAAGACATACATGCATACAGAGGCATACCGTCATACAGACACATACATACAGACAGGCATACAGAAACATACATACAAAGACATTCAGGCACATACATACAGACATACAGGCATAAATAAACATACATACAGAGACATACAGGCATGCAGACACATACATACATACATACAGGCATACAAAGACATACACACATACAGAGACATACCGTCATACAGACACATACATACATACAGACAGGCATACAGAAACATACATACAAAGACATTCAGGCACATACATACAGACATACAGGCATAAAGAAACATACATACAGAGACATACAGGAATGCAGACACATACATACATACATACAGGCATACAAAGACATACACACATACAGATACCTGCATGCATACAGAGACATAACGTCATACAGACACATACATATAGACAGGCATACAGACACATACATACATACAGAGGCATACCGTCATACAGACACATACATACATACAAACATGCATACAAAGACATACAGGCATACAGAGACACACACATACATACATACAGAGACATAAAGGCATACAGTTACATACATGCATACAGAGACATATATACAGACATTCAGAGACAAACATACATCCAGTTACATACATGCATACAGAGACATACAGAAACATACGTACAAGACATACAGACACATACATACATACAGAGGCATACCGTCATACAGATACATACATACAGACAGGCATACAGAAAAATACATACTCACACACATACACACAAACTCACAGACACATACTCGAACACACACACACTGACAGACACACACACACTGACAGACACACACACACTGACAGACACACACACACACTCACTGACAGACACACACACACACACACTCACTGACAGACACACACACACACACTGACAGACACACACAAACTCACAGACACATACTCGAACACACACACACTGACAGACACACACAAACTCACAGACACACATACACACTGACATACACACTCACACTCACATGCACACACACATACACACACAGTAATTAATTATCTAAATTAAATTTACATTTCCCACCCAGCCTCCCTACCTGGAGTGCTGGCGTGGGTCTTTCATTGGTGGTCCAGTGGGGCTGCTGGGAGGCGTGCGGCTGAAGTGGATTAGGAGGCGGCGAGGGAGCTCTGATCTCTCTGACCGGCTCCCTCGCAGGCTGTTTTCTGATGCCGCGGGAGCTGGAATATGACGTCATATTCCGGCTCCCATTCCGGCTCCTGCGGCATCAGCAAAAGGCGCGCGAGGGAGCCGGTCAGAGAGATCAGAGCTCCCTCGCCGCCTCCTAATCCACTTCAGCGCCGCTCCGGGGATCCAGGAGGTGACCAGGCAGGAGGGAGCACTTCCCTCCTGCCGGTCACTGGAATTTTGCGCCCCCAGAGCCGGTGCGCCCTAAGGCGGCCGCTTGTGCCGCCTTATGGACGCGCCGGCCCTGGTTATTCCATACAGCCATTGCATATCCTTTAATCTCTATAGACGATGCTCCTTTCTTTGCCTTTTTTTTTTTTTTACAATTTTTAAAATGTCTTTTTCTTTTCTTTTCTTTTTTTACCTGTTGCTTTGTTTGCGGCCTAACCGTCATTTTTGAAAGTATGTACATTATTTTTAGTGACACAACAAACGTACCATTCTTTACGATTCTTTCTGACACTTTTTCCACCAGAAAAATGTTTTTTTTCACTTCATATTTCTTCTGACACTTTCAATTTCACAGCCTTTTCTGAAATTAATATTTCTGTGAAACAAGAGAAAAATTAACTGGCTAGTCAATTTTTAGAAAAGTCTACGAAAACATAAACATTATACGCCATAGACAAAACCTGAATTTGTAACGGCTGCTGGATTGGACAAAATGTGACAGAGAAGCTCATCATTTTGTTGACCCCAGGCTTTATCATAAGACATAGTAGTCCCTATGATAGTTCAGTGAAATTCCATTGCAGTCTTAATCCATATTTCATAAGGAGTATATCTTTATGAAATACGGAAACGTGACAGATTTGCTTTAATTTGGCGTAATACAATTTGGGAATATGGTCATTATGCAATATTGTGACAATGGCAAAGACCATCATTCATTTTTAAGAGGTTAAAATATGTGTTTAAATTACCATCATATACAATGCTATCAGGTCAATAAATGACAAAATTTTGTAGTTTTAAATGTATCCAATGGTATTGTAAATGTGCTTTTGTCATTAAAATCCATGTATACTTTTACGTTTTAGACTGTGTGCTTAGTAGATATTTCATTGTTTCTCTCGGTTTGGGATAAAGTATTTTGCAAAGAGGATATCCATAGCAACAAGGTGCAGAATAATATTGTGTGCCTCAAGACCGTTCTTTACCCTAATCGTTTTATTTATTTATTTAGGGATGCACCGAAATTTCGGCTGCCAAAATGTTTGGGCGAAAATAGGTCAAATTTGCCACAATTTCTTTTTTTATAAATATGTTTTAATTTTGTAGTGCATAGTTTAACAGACATGCTTGCATTGACAATTCAGATGATTATATATCACAATGATAGATAGATTAAAAAAAATCAAGAATAGTGCACTTGAGGAAGGGGGGACACAGGGGAGTGGGGGAGAACACTATGGGACAGGGGACGGGGGAAAGAACATGGGACGGGGGAGGGGGAAAAGAACACTATGGGACGAGGAGGGGAGGAAAGAACACTATGGGACAGGGAGGGGAGGAAAGAACACTATGGGATGGGGAGGGGGGAAAGAACACTATGGGACATGGGAGGGGGGAAAGAACACTATGGAATGGGGGAGGGGGGAATGAACACTATGGGATGGGGGAGGGAGGGAAAGAACACTACTATGGGACAGGGGAGGGGAGAAGAAAGAACACTAGGGGATAGGGGAGAAAAGAACCCTATGGGACAGGGCAATGGGGGAGGAAAGAACACTAAAAAAAGGGAGAGTAACATTAATGGGGGGTGATTAAGGTACAGGGAACATAAAACGAACACTGAGGTAGGGGGGACTACTAAAAGAGAATGGAAGTTTTTCATATTAGATTAATTAAATTAATTAAAAAGTCAAATATTAATAGAATTATAGAAAAAAAAATCGATTTTAAAATCATTTGGGGAAAAAAGTCAGTTTCGGTTTCGTTTTTGGGCCAAGGGCATCCTGAAGTTTCGGTTTCGGCCCAGAATTTTCATTTCGGTGCATCCCTTATTTATTTATTTTTACAAATAACCCCTATGTGCATGTAGCAATCAGCATGGATACTTTTCTTTGGTGATTCCTCCATTTCTGTGCATATATGACCGCGGTTGCTCATAATAAATGGCACCTGTTGTATGGCCCCAGAAATCACCAGTGTGATAACCACGATAAATGTGAAGTGCGATACATATTAAATGTGATATATAATATATGATTTGCAATGTTCCATTTTATGACCTGCTAATTAAAAATATGACATCAAATTACACTACCTTGGAGTACTCCACGCTTTATTATTATTTATGAAATGCGCTGGAGTACTCCAGAGTATCACACAATTATGCATCTGTTAGAAAACAGTACGAAAGGATAATAAGTTTTTTTCATGATGACAGTATGCATAGTACCTGAAAAACATAGCTACACCCCAATACCATCCAGGTATTTTAGAGAACCGTAGCATATAGTATAGTGCACTCCATTTATAGTAGTGCTCACAGCCTCTTCCATTTGCCAATTTGTACATGTTGAATGCAACTGCTTGCAACATCTTATTAAGAGTGAATATAAATCAGAGCCCAGAGTGAAGTTGACAGTGGTTTCAAACTGCATAATAAAAAAAAAGTCATAAATTTGAACCTTGAGTGTCACTTTAAACCTAGTATTTTCTATCTCTGATAATTCATATCATGACCTTCAAATGAACCTCGATATCTCACAGACTGGTACATTTTGTGTCTAGTAATTGAAAACACATTGATGTAATGCCGTTATTGTCTGCTCAGTTTAATATCATGTTGTTCTACTTGCTTTGTATGCTTCTAGATTTTTTAAACAGATTTATGTCCTTGTGCGTATTAAACATATATTTTGTGTAAATATCCTTTCCAGTGCACCTCTCTTGATTGTTCATTCTTTTTGCAGTAAAAGGCTGCATGTAGCAATGTGCCGAAGATAGGTACACAATCCCCGACTCATCAAAGCTAGATGTGTGAACTTTTTCATCAATCACATAACAGAAACGTTAGCCAATTTATAGAATTTTATTGAATCAATTCCTCAGAATCAGACCTGTTTGCCGGCAGCACTTGAGGGTTTAATACCGATGAGTGAGTGACAGGGGGAGCAAGAGAACCTTTCCCAGACAATCCTCTACTCCTTATCATTCTGCGATTCCCCAAGCAGCTCATACACTTGTTGGGGTAGTATGGAACGCATTGATGCCGATATGCTAGCAATGAAGCCGACATATCAGCATCAACATGGAGGATTGCAGCAACAGAGGGAGGATGTTACAGCACCGTAATACTCACAGACATCCGAGATAGGTGAGTAGTTATATCAGCTCTCAAAGCAGCTATTCTATCACACATTTACTAAAGTTATCCATTAAACTGTTATCACTCACTTTTGTCTCTAGCTTTGTTTTTTTTTGTTAATGAGTGGAATGTTAGGTAAATGATAAACCTGAGTTTATTTTAACAGGTCAGGTGATTTTGCCTGTTAAGAAGAATTGCATGTTTGAGATATCAGCTGCATTTGACTTGAACAGCTGAGCTCAATTTTAGAATTTGGTTTCGGTTTAATATCAGCTGCAGTATATGCTTTTGTTTTGGAATTTTTTTTTGTTTCACTATATAAGTGCAGATTGCGAACTGGTTCATTATAAGGCAAGTGGTTGCCCATGCAGGGGCTTAAGCAGTAACATTCAATAAGATGAACAGTCGCCTACGCAGAGGGAAATGCAGGTTATCGCCTGCGCAGAGGCGTATTGGATCAAAACATATAGGCGTATTCGAACTTTGCAGGAATATATTTACAAGCAGCGCATTATGTCACAGTATCTCATTTATGTAATGATTGTAAGTAAATCTATGGCCAGTGCACAGGACGCTGATAAGCGCGGTAAGATATAGCCTGAGTTTGTACGTTTAAGATTTAAACTGGGGCATTGATGTGCGTTGCATTGCGGTTCCAGTCTGCATAGGGCTACTGTGTGCATCAAGCTTTATGCTTAAAAAAGAACTACTGAGTGCTATAGTAATTATCAGAGTGTCTGAAGCAAGAACTCATATAGAAGGCAAAATAAAGGTAATAACATCCTATAATGCGTCAATCTGAAGTAAGCTGTAGCTGATCACGCAATACATGTAATGAAGTATATAGGCAAACTAATGCAGTGTTAAAAGAAATGACCATCCTATGATACAAGGGCTGATGTATGCCTTAGCTATTGATGCGATACTGGTAAAGGAATGCTTATGCAAACAACTTATATTAACATAGGTTCCCAGAAGCAGAATCCAGTAATCATTTAGTAATGAGTATAAACATAGCATTAAGTCCTTGCTGCCTGGTCTGGTTCTTTTCAATCTATTTTGCGTATTTATAATCAAATCAACTATATTAACTAGTATAACATATTATATTCAAAATAGGTAAAGCTCAAAAAATAAATGTAGCTTGTAAAATGCAAATGCGGGCCAGCAATCAACAAGGCCACTCTGTTAGTCACCATGTCCAATTGGGGAAGCCTCCCATGGTGCTGCCTCCACACTGTCCCTGGGGTGCCAGGCCTCCTTCCCTCACCCCCACTTCGATCTCCGCTCACCGGTCGGGTCCCCCACAGTTCCGTGGGCACTCAGGAGCTGAAACTGTCCGTTGGGCCCCACCACAAAAGTCCTCCGGCCGTCCGGTCCCTGCACCTCCCCAGCTCCGCGTGGGTCCCTTGAGGAGTGTGTCCCTGTGTCTCATCCAACGCCGGCCACATACTTGGAGCTGGCGTCCGCCCCCCACGACCACCGGTCCGTCGAGGGGGTCAGTACAGTCCCATCCCACCGGGCTCGCGGCTCCAGGGACTAGGCTTTCAGGGTACCCCAGACCCAGATGTCCGGGCATCCACCTCTCCCGCGGTCGAGGCCACGGCCTGGTTGATCCGTCCAGCGCCTGGCCCTGCCAGGGCCAGTGTGAGCCGCCCAGGTCTGGACCTTCTCGGTGCGTCTCCTTCTGGGGTAAATGTTCGGTCGGGCTGTATTCGTTGCCTATTCCCAATTAGGCGGACTGCTTGGACCCCGCGCGGTGTTTGCCACCCCAGAGTGTGCCGCCGCCATGCGGCCTGAGTTACCCCCCATCCCCAGGCTGGGTGGGTGGGAAAAAAAAAGGAGGGGGGGAGCGGGGCCCAGCCGCCCCTTGCCTCGGAGCATTCTTCCAGGCTGCTGTTGTGGCTGATGTGTCTCCTGTCAGGTCTTATCGGCGGGAGTCGCCGTCTTCCATGTGCGTGATGGTGCTAAGGCCTGCTTGTTTGTTTGCAGCGTTCCTAGCTTGAAATCTGCCTCTGCTTGGGATCCCCAAGAAGCTTAGGCTCTGCTGGTTAAATGTAAATCAGGTAATTCCCGTTCAGGGTATTATGGGCGCTTATTTTTGCGTTTTTTTCCGGGCTCAGGCTGGGAGGCTCAGTGTTGTGCTGCCTCTCAGTTCGGCGGCCCGGGCCCGCCCCGCAGTATATGCTTTTGTACCTAATGTGCTTCTGTTGTGAGTAGTTGACTAGAAGATAAGATGGCTAGTTTACCCCACAGTGGGCTTATCAGTCACATAATCAGTGCATTGTTTGCAGACCTTTGAGGAACTTATTTTGTCATGTATTTGTTACCCTGGAAATGTCACTACACTGTATTCTGTAGAATTATGCAAATGGTAGCAATATTATAATATTGTGAGAATGATTAATGCAGGGCTATTTGAGACCCAAAATAAACCTATTGTACTGAATATCACCTAAATAATACCTTTACCAATATAAACAACACTGACTCCTTCAAATAAGGCAACTCAGGATGTATTATCCGGGTAACCTTCTAGGGCCTTTAGAGCCACCTAAACGTTTAACAGGGCACTAAAGGTACTAAGTAGAACATTTCTGACTGTTAGGAAGGTCTAGAATCTAGATGCTATGGGAACAGATAGTAGGGATCACCTTGACTCCATATTTCACTATATACTAAAATACTATATTTCACTATTTCATATGTGCTGAAATGATTTTCTGGCTTGAATGTCTCTTAGAATTATTAAATAAATATTATTTATATTTTTTCCAAGAGCTCTAGTGCACAGGGAGCCATATTTCCCTTACTAGATTTGCAGAGGGAACTCACAGTTCTCACAGTCGCTACTATTCAAAATTGACACTACAGAACAGGAGCATCCATACAGAGAGCATTTTAAAATGGCAGAGACATAAATGAAAATGTGATCCTCTTTAATATATGCGCTAGGACCAATTAAAATGTCCATACATAAATCTACATATGTCGATTTTGTATAATGCTGTTTAAATTGAATTTTCCTTATTGTGGCATATTCTGCGATCTAGCTTTTCTTTTCTATTCACAACACAGTGATGGGAGATGGGTATTCTATCCTGTGATAGATTTTAATAGGCGAGGTATAAGAAAGTTCAAGAACAATTACCCCCCAGTGTAAGGGAGTATTAGAATTGGTCCTCTAGAACATGAGAGTATCAAAACGTTTCGCCCAAGTTTAAGGTCTTATACATTTTTTTCACTCGATTAAATGACGGCATTGGAATCATTGTTGGCAATTTTTGGATTCTAGTCCTAGAATCCTTTCTCCCCGTACCACTGGATAAGTGCCATACTGTTTTAACCTTTGTAAAGGAAAGTAGCAGAAGTTTTATTGTGACATATTGCACTTTTTCTGCGACAGGCTATTCTTATATTGAGGAGTTCTGATGTATTATGCTTTCAGGTCTGTTAAAGCTAAATGAGTATGACGTTTGCATTTCCGTTCTTTGCCTGTTCCCTGCTGCTGTCCATTAATTAACAAGTTTAAGCTATAGCTCTTTGACTTCCTGGAGTCCCCGTTGCTTTTTTCTTCTACTGATGTGAATGGCGGATGAAAAAAATGTGCCTGCATTTCAATTTGTTAATTAAACAGTGTAATTGAATTTGATAAATAGCAACGTGTTGGATAGAAAACAGTAATTGTACAGATCATATGTGTAGGTTTATGCTAAGCCATGCAGTATTGAATGGTGGCAGTCTGTCTAGATCTAAATGAATTGTACATGTCATTTAAATCATATCGACTTGAATACTTGGCTATTGGCATTGGCTCCCTGGGAAAAAAACAGCAAACCTGTACATTTCCTTTTTTTTATGTGAGTGTTAGTACGTGGAAAGAAGATATCCAGGCCAATTTCCGTTGTTATCTTTTAACTCCTGCAGTTAAAACACATTCATTGGTTAATTTAGTACGCACTTTTAATGCATTATACAGATAATGTTTACTTGAGAAAATAGTTTACAGCCATGTAATCATTGGCCCTTCCTATAATGACCTTTTTTGCCATCTCTAGTCTGGTTGTCAACTTGCCGACTCAACTGAGACAGCTTTAACCAAAGGTCTTAAATAACATGGTTTAAACCGACAATGATCCTGACTCAATCACATAAGGGCAATGTAACAACACTTATGTGATCCAGGAAACAGTTATTTGAAGAGATTTACATTTGTAAACTGTGTATTAATGTAATGATTCTTTTTTCAATTATTACTGGACAAGGCTTTTGATTGCTGTGATACGTGTATGTTTATATTTTCTATATAAAAAAGCATGAAGGAGGTAACAGAGAGGGTAGAACAGCACAAAAGCTCTCCAAGCACAAAGTATTGCGGAAACACTGGGAAAAAAATAAAGTGGAGACGTTTCATGGTTGGCTTTTTTATAAGGACACAGAAAAAGGGCATCTGCGAGAAAATGGACCTACAATTGGAACTATCTTGCTAGATTATTTTAGTAGAATGTCTTCTTTACTTTTGTAGATGGTATTTTCACTTTAGCCCAGTATTTCCCAAATCAGTCCTCAAGACCCACCAACAGTCCAGATTTTGTCAGTATCTCCACTAGAATAAAACAGAGAAAGATATAAATCCTGGACTGTTGGTGTGCCACGAGGACTGGTTTGGAAACCACTGCTTTAGCTATTGCTTATTTCTAACGTTCTATATTTGATAAGGGGTAAATATCAGGGAGGGGTGCAAATATATTATAATCTGGTATGCAACATAATTTTCATGTGCAGCTAAGTGAGTGTTATGCCACCTTTTTAATGCGCTTTAATGAGCCTTAAAGAGAAACATTCAGAAATGTCAGTTGAATGATAACACAATGCCTTTTCTTCTAGCCATCAGCCTTTTCTCATTTACTGTCATTGCTATAGCAAGCAAACATGTCTTTTGTTTACTTTTGTTCTTTCTTGAAAGTGTTCATCATGTATTGTTCAACAGCATTATTATTCTGCTACCGACTTCAAGTCTGTACCCTCTATCTGAGTTAATAGATGGAAATTGAAAATAAACTTACTGGTTAAACTATAACTGGTTAGAAATGATTAGTTTTTAAACTTAGATAAGGAAGTTACCGTTGACCTTTGCTGGATACATATTAAATTACTCTTTCTTGTTGATATAACTTCAAAGTGCACATTTCCATTTAAATATATGTTTACAGTATAAAACATCTATCTCAGTAAATCACTTAGTTTTCAAAGAGCAGATTTCTCCAAACTAAGAAAAAAAAGGGTGTATTCATCTCCGCCATGTCTTTAAATTAATCAACTGCAAATCTTTTAAAGGTATATGGGATTGTCTACCTTGTATTTTATCATTGAAGAATGTTGAGATTGTATGTAATCATGGGACAAGATCAATCATGAGATATTGTGTTAGTTTACATTGTGATTGCACCACTTTTTGATCTTTGCATCACAATTATCTTTTGTAAAAAAAAAGACAACTATTTCATCCATTCCTAACGGCCAACCTTATTGGTTGCTACTAGTGCAGTTCTTCCTGTCTAAATATCTTTGGACCCCACATTTCAGGACAGCTGTGAAAGGTATATGTGATCCACTTTCCATTATTGTAAATGTTTTTTTTTAGAAAATAAAAAAACCTTGTTAGGCTTTGCATTTACTAGTATCAAATCCTTAAAAATAGTTTATTCTCAAAATCCATCAAATCCCAAATTTCAGTAAAATGGTTTATTCTCAAAGTCTATTAAACCTAGGTATGTTTTGTTTCACCCAGAAAGAAAGCCTAAGCTTATAAATATTTTTTTGTGTCCATTATGGGAATGGCAATGTGTCTCAATATTTAGTGGAAACCTGTGAAAAATAACATGTTAACATGATGGATATATGATTGGATTGCTATGAAGGACATGTGTCTTGCATGTTTAAGAACTTTGGCCTTCTTTTAGTAGCACTATGATGAAGAAGAAGACAAAGCCTAGCAGTCACCTTGATATTGCTTCTAATCTTTATATCTGTATCCTTTTCTGTTTCATTATAAAAACATGGTAGTTCAATGAACATGTTCAGTTCTATACATAGTTTTCAGCACTTACCAATGTGATCCCAACGTCAGCAGGTTTCATACCGCTGTTAGCGTAGTTAAGAGATTCCCAAGAGTTCAACTTTCCTCAACAGCATATTTAGAGTTGATTAAATTACATTCTTGACATAAATATATCGGGACCACAGACCCTAACGTAGTGAATGTCAGTACCTAAGATGAGTTATGCAAAATCAATACATTCTTTATCAGCTAATAAATTGGTTTTGAGGGTATTTCTGCTTCATTTTGGTCATTTGCAGTGGTTTTGAATTGCCAGCAGTGGGAATAATAGCTTAGAAAATTATAAACTGTGGCAATAAAACAGGAATGCTAGATAATTAATTTGTAAATAATTTAAGAGCGAGAGCGAGGGCAGGGAAAATAGAAATCTATCCCTTGTATTCTCCAATTTCTTTTTCATTCCCAAGGTGAAGTGTTAAGTGGCAGTCAAGGTAGCAGGAATTCTTAACGTGTGTTACCAAGTCATTGAATATGGTTTTGACTGCCCCCTAGGACTAATCTTGAAGTTCATTTGAAAGTGGTGTAGCTAGCTGAAACGTGTAGGTCATTTAAGCCATTATAGGTCCACGGTTACTGCTCTTTGCATCAATTTTCAATATGCTGCAAAACCCTCTGAGACTATAAGGACTACTAAATGCAGGACTTACTTTGTATCTGTACATAGACGGGCACAAAACTGTGATGGCCATTTGGGCCATTGAAAGCCGATGCGCATACATATAAAAACATGTAGATGGAATTGTAAAACTAAATACAGTTGCATTTTTTCAAAGAATGTTGTACTGGTCCTCTACCTTCAATGTCTCTTCTTACATGTGACTGTTGGTTAAAAGGTAGGTTTATGAAGTGATCATCTATTGATGTGGCTGTTTTACTGCTGTACACTTTGATCAGGGGGGGTTCCTGCTGGTATGAGAAATACCAGTATGTGCTTAAATTAATAATCTAAGCAGGTGATAGCTACCCACTGATTAGACTTTGTGCAACTAATGACCAATGGTGCCAATAGATAAGGTACATGTGAGTAATCTAGCGATATCTTCTGTAGATCATTGATTAAAGTGCAGATGATCACAAAGCCCAAGATGGCAGATGTTCTTTTGAGATCCCAAGAGATCAACCTCTATTTTGGATTTAGCCAGATTATCTACCTTTAAAGACTAATATTCTTGCCATACTTGATGAATGATCTACCTATATAGATTACAGTTTCAAGATGGTGCATAATTAATAATGCTCAACAGATAATATATAAACTACTATATATACACATCTCTATATCTATGTGAAATAGCAACACGCTTCTATTGAAAATATGTCAGATACAGCTTCATGTACCTAAAGGTCTCTCTCTCTCTCTCTCTCTCTCTCTCTCTCTCTCTCTCTCTCTCTCTCTCTATATATATATATATATATATATACTTATTATTTCTGTAATATTTTTTAATATATAGTTGTCTGTTAAGTGAGTTACTTAACACGTTATTCAAGGCTGGTGATCCTGATACAAAAATGACTTCTATATATTTATGCATAACTTAACATTATAATGTTAATGCCACACATTACCAATTGAATTGCACAATAAATCATTTGCTCAGTGTGCTTGTACTGTTATACTTAATCAGTTAACGTTATGAGCATACCATTCTTTAATTATTAGGACCTTGAGACATTAATTGGTTTTCTAATACCATGCACAGTCACAGAAGTGCGGCTAGGAGACAGGATAACACCGTAATTTGCTAGAGTGTATTTATTCTGACATCTCAGTATTAATGGGAGGTAATAGTATGCAGGGGAGATTATTATATTTAACATTTTGGAAGTGTTTTACTTATGACAATGGTGCCAAATGGCAAAACAGATGAAAATGGGTAAAGTTGAAAAGTTATTTAATATGAGAAGCCTAATTTGTCACAATTTACAAAGAAATTGCAGAAATAGTAAGTTTGCGGTAAAAAAACCAAAAACATCATCTTATATTGTGTATTCATATTAAAGGGAAACCATAGTGCCAGTAAAAACAAACTCGTTTTTGTGGCACTATACTTTGTCCTCTGTCAAGGCCCCCTCCCGCCGCGCCCATGCTCCTCCCCCGCCGGCAGGTGTGCCCTAATCTGCATGCGCAGCAATGGCCGCGCCCGCATTAGTATCTTCCCATAGGAAAGCATTATTCAATTATTTAATGCTTTCCTATGGGGATTCCGGCGACACTGGAAGTCCTCATGCATAGACGAACAAAACTTGTCAAAGAAGCCTGGAAGTCCCTCTAGTGGCTGTCTGTCTAACCCTAGCAGGTAATTGTTGCAGTTTATAAAAACTGCAATAATTACCACTATAGGGTTAAGGGTGATGGGAGTTGGCACCCAGACATCTTCAATGAGCTGAAGTGGTCTGGATGCCTACAGTGTCCCTTTAAAGAATAATGAAAAACTAATGCAATTTTAAATATTATGTATAAGTTGACAAGTGCGCAGATTGCGAAGGGCACAGCCTTATGAGAGAAGCGGGACCTAACACGAGGAGGCAGAGCCTAGCGCTGCACTCCACTGATTCACTTCTATCTACAGACCGCCTGCACACACCCAGGATCGGCTCTGCGTATAATAATAATGTCTCACATTATGGTGGATTTACGATAGTGTTGTGATGCAGGTTTCTGTTTTAGAAAGATTGCTTTCCTATTTGCAGTCATCTTCAATAAGTACTGTATCTGCCGAATTTTGGCAAAGCATGACCTAGTCACACAGAGCAGTTGGGGTTGGTGACCACTGTGTATTGTAAAAAGGGGCGCCGTCAGAACTATTTACTAAAGTGAGAATTGTCCAGAATTAAGTTTGAATTCAAAGCGAATTTCAAACTAAAGGCTAAAATAGCCAAACTGATAAGATGCTCCAAGTCAGCAATGCTTCCACTTAAAGGGACAGTATAGACACCCATTCCACCTTATCTCAATGAAGTGGTCTGGTTGTGATGTCCCCGTAGTTTTGTCCCAGTAGTGTAAAACACTAGAACAGCAATGTTTATATTGCAAGGTTTAAATGTCTCTAGTGACGGTCACTCAGACAGTCACTAGAGGCACTCTTCTTATTAAATAATTGAATGAAACTTTGATATTTCAATCAGATGGTCTGATAGAAACAATCTGATTGGCGCAGTGCTACATTTTGCCACAATAGCCTCCTAATGCTTTTCTTTTGAAAAGCATTGAATTGGCTGACCTCATCGATATCGATTATCTCAGCCAAGGAGGCAGGATGGCAGGCGGAGACAGGTGCTGCAAGGGAGAAAAGTAAAAGTAAGTACAACTGGATTTTAACTCCTTACATGTAGGAACCGGGAACTTAAATATTTAACACTATAATGTTATGAATACACATTTGTATTCCTAATGTCATAATGTATCTTTAAGTTACTTTGGCCTTACATTTGAAATTCAATTCACCTTAGTGAATAACCCTGCCAGTATATGGTAGGCTCTTAAAAGGAGCCTGTATTTCCAATTCTGAGTTTATTCTGGACAATCGAAATTTATTCTCCACAATCCAAACTAATGTTGCTGGTTCCATTACCCAACTTTTAGTGGTGGTGTTTGAGGATATGATTCCACTATAAGTAAATGTATCCCAAATATGAAACAGCCGTTACGCCATTTTATATGGGTTCAAACAATCCGAAAGATTAGATTTAGTGGAATATGCAGTCTAAATGCCTAACAGTGTATATATTTATTTTCTTATAAATTAACACATTTCAAAAGCTGTTTGGCATAGCTGAACTGTTCAGAAAACATTAATATTTATATCTTAAAGAAAATATTCTGAAAATCTACATGATAGATGACAGTGGAGGAGTTTGTAAACATTCAATGATTATTTTTTTTAATATTTGTGGCTTTTTCTGAAGGCTCATAATAAGAAAGCCTGTAATTGTTCCTTGCTATGCCCTGAATTACTATAGACTTATTAGGGCCTAGTTACGGGCCTGTTTCTGTCTGTTCCAAGACTTTTGGTTCTGCACGGAATATATTAACTGAATTTAAGTGGAATTCATGTTGGCAAAAGCTTGATCGGTTTGTTTACAATATAGTACACAGTGTCAGATATTTCTCTAAGGTAAATTGGATTAGATATGCAATCAGATAAATAGTAAAGAGTTTATCCTATCTAACAAATCTGCTATTACATTGTGTGGCTATGTGCATCATTCTGACTTGCTCCAAAATGTATAGTGCAATTTTATTTGCCAGCTTTGCCACAGCAGGTTACCTGGGTGAATACATCTAACACTGGTAGCATCGTGCATTTCGCTGGGATTCCACATCACCTATTACACTAAAGTAATAACTGATTTTAAATAAAAAACAAAATACCTGTTACTAAAGTATGTTTCCAAGTCCATTTCATGCTTCAGTTCTTAGCTTGTTACAGACACTATGAATCAAAATTGCCATAGCGTGGGGCCTTTTCTGACTCAGTTTATGGTTAAATTCTACCATGGTTCGGTAAATATTTAATCTCTGTGGTAATATGTTTTGAGACATCTTCTCTTTCTATGGTTTTAGGATTGTTAAAATGTTACACTACATACCATAACCACCAGTATTTTTCCTCATACCGTTCAGCATATCAGCTATTCTGAATTTTATTTCAATATTGTTATATTGTATTTATTCTTCAGGCTGTGTATGTGAGTATATTTACAATTCTTTGTCTTAAGAAATGTAGAATGGCAAATATTTCATGACATTCCTAATCCTGTACAGCATATTCATTAAATTCCTTTTCCTATCTTTGTTATTTCTTTTTAGATAAGAAATGTAATAAATGTTAATCACAGTATTATATCGATATAAATATGTTGGCTTTTTTTTTTTTAAACTTGTTTATAAGAATGCATTGGGAATAGATGTTATTTAGCACAGTAAATGAATCACCATAGAAACCGGTTTGTGTGTGTGTGTGTGCTAGTTTATAAAATTGGAAAAAAAAGTAGGGGTCATTAGAGCAATTTATAAAAAAAAATTCTTTATAGGAGCAATGTACCATTTTTTACTGTCCTCTTATTAGTTTCTCAATAATTAGTGGTATTATTTAGGAAAAATAATGCTTAGTAAATACAACAGCCATGTATCTTTAATACATATATAATATAGTATCCATAGATGGGGGGACATTAGGCGCATTTCTTGTTTTTAATAGAGAAGTAAAGAAAATGCTATATTGAATTATTGGTAACAACTGAATGTTCTGTTTTTGTTTTGTTTAGATAATAAGGTTTTATAACTTCATTAATCTATTGCAGTTTTTATTTGATTCTTAGCTACATAATCCTGACATACTTGTGGGTTGTAATTACCAATTAACACACTACGCCTTGCCAATTCTTCCTGAATTATTGCTTTAAACATACAAACTAAACTAGTTTCACATTTTCCCGGTATACACCAAGTTCCATTAATGTCTATTCTCATTTGCTTTCTATAAAGATTACTTACTATACATAAGTCAAGGTCAGTGTTTCACAAATGTTAATGCCTCCTTTAGAAACAAGCAAGGATGTTATTTGCTTATGCTGCAATAATGTTTTCACACTTTATTTTACTGCGATTACGTGAATATATTAAATAGATATTAACTTTAGAAGACTACATAAAGGAAATTCAAAATACTAAGGACTGGAGTGGCATTGTGTAGATCAGTGGTTCCCAACCCAGTCCTTAAGTACCCCTTAACAGTCCAGAATTTAGGGATTACCCAGTTGTGTTTAGAAGAAAGAAACACTTTAGAAACAACAGGGTAACTCCTAAATCCTGGACTGGTAGGGGGTACTTGAGGATTGGGTTGGGAACCCCTGGTGTAGATTAATGAAGACGGCACTGTTGAAAGTCTTTGAGACTTGCTACCCCCATGACAGTTCATGCATTAGTAAATAACTAAACTGATGATTATTATTATTATTATTAATATTTTTTATTCTGTAACGCTGTACAATAGATGGCTTAACAGACAAGTATTTGTAGCAAGATGAGTTGGACACATTAGCAGAGTTATTATTAGTTATTATTATTATTATTATAGGCATTAATATAGCGCCAGCATAATCCGTAGCACTTAACAATATTATAAGAGGGGGAGATTTAACAATAAATGAGACAATTACAAAAACGTACAGGAACAATAGGTTGAAAGGGACCCTGCTCAAACGAGCTTACAGTCTAGAGGAAGTGGGTTATAAAACACAATAGCTTACATTCTAGAGGGAGCAGGGTAAAATGGCACAAGAGGCAAGGATGTAAAGACAAGTTCTAATGACTAACTAAAAGATATTACATATTAGGTATACATTTTCTCTATGAAAACCTTTTTTTATTTTTTGGAAAATCTTGTTTTGTACTTTTTTGTTGTCTGACATACCAGCTATGGCAGATATACATGCATTTCTTCTATGATACCATGTGTAGGACGAAAGGTCAGAGTCAGGGCTAAAATGGCTTAATTACATTACTTTTTTTTATATAGCTTACCCTTGGCTGTTAGACCATTAACCCTGCTACGTTCAGTATTGTCACAGGTTCAGTGAGTGATCCCAGTCGCATGCATTTGTAAATGTACTCACTCTCAATTAAGTATTTTATTTCAGCATTGGACTAATGCAGGAACTTTCCAATCCAGTCTTTGATGCTACATTATATGCACGGGCAGATGCAGGCTATTTTTGTAACGGTGTCCTAGAATATTGGATATGAATCAATATTTTGATTAATGGTTTCTATAGAGCACTTTTTGCGTTTTTGCGTATTATTCCTTAAATTACTGGTTGGTTGGGCTGCAAAAAAATGTATAGCCTGTGGAAATCCAGTTTGTTCTCATTTTTTTCCAGTTAGAGAGAGATTTCCTTGCAGGCGTTCATTCTGCTGTAGAGTGCAGAGGTTGTTTTCTTACATTTACTTGGTTGAGCAGGTGAGAAATCTAAATGATATCTATTTCTGTACCATTAAATAAAAACAAATCTGCTCATTGCATGCACAGAGAACTGCTTTATTAGTTTACCCAGTCAACTCTGTCGCAAAGGAATTTAATTTTAAAGAATTCTGTGTTTGTGTTTTATTTGCTTCACAAACTGCATCGCAAGCCCTTCCGGAATCAAATTGGATAAAAAAAAAACCTGCCGAACCAATTCTATTCTCAAGCAATTTGGGTACAAAATATAGCAAAACATCACAGTTGATTTTTATTCTTGCCCTTGTTAAATGTAACCAAAAGACATGGGATGGAAAAAAGCCACTCAGATAATATCAGGATCAGAAGTAGTGTTAATGGGACTTATTTGTTAACATTAGCAACACTAAGTTATATAAAATGTAATTTCAAAGAGCCCTTTATAATATATATTTATAACACTAACTATATCGAAACAAAATTCTGAATTTATGCAATGCAACCCAGAAAATCATGTAGTGGAATCATGGGGTGGGTTAAAGGACGCAAAGCTACAAATTAGCAAGCAAATCCTTTAATGACTTCAGCCACAGTTCTTTTACAATTCAGATGGCAGCAGGAAAGGAAGAGTGGGCACAATATTATATTCACAGCAGGGGGTAAAGAAGGGAGAGAACACTCTCTGAAAAAAATCCTTAAAGGACCACATCCATGAATGCCGCCCTCTGAAGTATGGGGAGCAATGACGCTTCCAAATGGAAGCGTCTGATTGCTCCCTGCTCGCGCCCGCCTATTTCGTCATTTTGACGAAATAGGGGGCGCGGCTTCACGAGGCTCCCGGCGCTGGAACCAGGTGAGTAAAACTGCTTGGCTGGAGAGTCCCTTTAACCCCTTAAGGACCAAACTTCTGGAATAAAAGGGAATCATGACATGTCAGACATGTCATGTGTCCTTAAGGGGTTAAAGAGGCCCTGTCATGTGTTGTATTCAATTTCTTATTCCACCTGTATTCTAATAATTATTTCCCCCCTTCGTGCCACTTGCCTTTATTTATATTTATTATCATTTCTTCCTTGTGCCAGATCTGAATATGTGGGTGCAGCCATTTTCTTCTCCTGTGTTCGTGATGTCTGCAATTTGATTCCACTGATGGATCATGGGCAAATTTGATTGGCTACTGCACCAGAATGTGTGTCAATATTTATCTGTCTGACTGCTTTACAAAAGTGTTTTATGAAAACTAGCATCAGGAAAAAATGAAAAGAGGTTCAGACACAGGGAGTTGACTTTTAGTAACAGAGCTGCTTTAAGGACATGTTCCTGGGTGTGTACTTATGTAATTAGCTATTTTTATTTTCTACTCCTATCAAAATCTTTGTTCACTCCTTTGATCATACTATTATTTTATACTACATTATATAATGTATAAATAAATGTATAAACATTTATTTGTCTACTGGATGCCATGTTGAAAAATAAAAATAGCATCCCGGCTATTAGTAGCATAGTATTATAAATATATTTCAGCTTTTTTTTTTTTGTTTTTGTTTTTTTAACAATCAGCCAGTAAGATATCCCCTGTCTACGCACAGAATAGAAAGATGAGTGTTAACCAAAGAACACAGAGATGAGAATTGAGTGTTGAAAAGATTGTGACTTGCTCTCCCTTTCTCCATTTAGAAAGGAAGAAAAATGGCAGCAATCACAGAACACACAATGGCAAATAGGATAACAGTGAGGGAATAATAAATGGTACAGGAAGAGTGCATAGCAAGTACAAAGCAGAAAAATATAGAAAAAGCTAAAGTATTGAGGTCAAGTGACGAGATAGTACAAAAGGAGTGGAAGGCTCAGAGGGTAGAATCTTAAGACAGAAATTAGGTCGTACAGTTCAATGGAAATCAAAAGAACGACAGTGCTGTAGTCTACAAGTAAGTAGCCTAGGGAGTGACTCGGTGGGGTAAATGTAATAAGTGAACCCTGTCTGTAAAAAAAGCAGAATTGACCCTGTCTGTGACATGTTTCTTGTAAGATAATGGGCATCTGCAATCAGTGATCAAAGAGCAACTATTATATATATCTGGTGTACAAAGCTTATATACCAAGTAGTCACATTTGATGTCTATAGGAATAGTAGAGAATTACACCAAGTAAATGCTGTATTCAGGTAGTCATCATGGGTGACTATATGTATTCTAACTGATCTTTATTTTATGTAATCACCCTTGATTAAAGGAACTCTATAGGGTCAGGAACACAAACTTGTATTCTTGACCCTATAGTGTTAAACCCACCATTTAGGTGGCTTGCCCCTCCTCTGCCCCCTTAAAAGCAATGAAAACTCACCCTATTTCCACCCTGGTCCGCCGTCATGGGCCCCGCCCCCCTTGGTGACATCATCACAATTGCCAATTTTTAGTCAATCCAATGCTTTCCCATTGGCTAAAATCGGCAAATTTTCCTGAGGGAATTTGACCTTTCCTTTGTAATCCTTGTATTTTTTTTTTTTTTTTTAGAATAAAATAAATCTGTGTGATAACACAAGAAGAGATTTTAAAATGTACACGGTTCAACAGTTTTAATTCACTCATTGTTTTCTCGCCACTACTCACTTTGTAGTATAACTTGGATGGCAGGTTTAGACCCATCAAATTAGAAAAATGTGAATGCAGAGAGATATTTGGGTAGTTTAACAATGGTTTGGTGCAAGTCATCTTAGAGATAAAAGCTACCTGTTCAGAAGTGAAACAAAAGATGTGACTTAACAGAGTTATTTACTAATGTAGCAATTCTAAATCAGTTTATAATGTAAGGCCAAATTAGCTAATTTGAGAAAAATTCCAGTGAGCTATGGTTCAAGTTCAGTTACTTTGACTTTAAAGGAACACTATAGTGTCAGGAATACAACCACTAAGCACTGTTTAGGTTTCTGGTCCTCCTTTTGGTGTATCTAGAGGTGTGATCAAAGGCCTGGTCTATTCCTGAACATTTTAGTTCATATAAATATTTGTTTACTTAAAACAAAAAGTATTTCATTTATGCAAGCATATGTGTAAGCATGAAGCTCTGTTATAATCTCAATTAAACTCCATTCTGAAAGGGGCAAGAGACCTAAACAGGTACTCAGCAGTATAGTGCATTTTTGTATTCCTAACCCTATAGTGTTCCTTGAACCCCTTAAGGAGGACGGGCGGACGTGCTATGCCGTCCTTGGGGACTCGGCTCTAAACTCCTGCGGGCAGCATAGCACGTCCACGCCATCCAGGGGACATACCTGCTCGCTGGCGATTCCCTGCCGGCGATTTAGATGGGGGGGGGGGGGGGGGGGGGGCTTACCTGGCATCCCAGGGAGTCCCCCTGCTTCTTATCTGGCCCTCCTGGGCCATGTGATGACGAGATCCTTGTGAGGACCTCACGATCACATGGACGGAATAGCCGTCAAGAGCAGTGCCAGCAGGGGGAGTGCCTGGAATGACAGGTAGTCCCCTTGCTGCCTGAATTACGTTTTAGAGCCGTTTACAATGAAATATGATATACTTAGATCATATATATATATAAATATATATATATATATATATACACACATACATGTTATATTATATATATATATATATATATATATATATATATATGATCTAAGTCTATATATATACAGTTACACATACATACACATACACTGTCTAAGTGTATTTAATATTAATATATACATATATATTAATATATAAAAAAACATATAATGATATTAATTAAATATATATAATTATATATATATATATATATATATATATATAAAAATAATATAAAATAAATAAATGTATAAATACATTAAAAATGAAAAATACAAATTCTAAGAAATAATTAAAAAAAAAATATATATATATATATAGATGTGTGTAATTTTGTTCTAACTGTATTTTGATATCAATATACACTTAGAACAAAATAATATACATATTTTAGTTCTACATATATATTTATGTAATATTTTTACATAATTAAGTCATTTTATTATTTACAATTTGCGGGACCTGCCTGAGAACCCAGGCAGAAAGTGCAGAGAATTTAATTTGCTAGCACTATATTTAACGCTGTAACTTTCTAAGACACCATACAACCTGTACATGTGGGGTGCTGTTTTACTCGGGAGATTTCGCTGAACACAAATATTAGGATTTCAAAACAGTAAAATGTATTACAACGATGATATCATCAGTGAAAGTGACGTAGTTTGCATTTTTCACACACAAACTGCACTTACACTAACAATATAATTGTTGTGATATGTTTTACGATTTTGAAACACTAAGCGAAGTCTCCTGAGTATAACAGTACCCCTCATGTACAGGTTTTATGGTGTTTTCAAAACTTACAGAGTCAGATATAAGCCTTGTGTTTAAGTTTTTTCACATTGAAATTGCAAAAGTAGATAACCCGAAGTATTGCAAATTGGGTATGTCTAGTCTTTTTTAGTAGCTACTTAGTAACAAACACTGGCCAAAATTGGCGTTCAAATTATTTTTTTGCATTTTTCACAAACAAACAGTAATGCTAACTTTGGTCAGTGTTTGTGACTCAGTGGCTACTAAAAAAGACTGGACATACACCATTTGCAATACCGTGGGCTGTCTACTATTGCAAATGGTATGCCATCATGGGGATAATTCTCATTCCTGGGCTACTATATGGTCTCAAGTGCAACATAACCAATCTGGCGAATTTCAATGTGAAAAAAACAGAAAAATGTAACATGCTATATTTGACGCTGTAACAGGGGCGTATTAGCCGCGAGGCAAACAAGGCATTTGCCTTGGGTGGCATTTTCCAGGGGGCGGCAAAAAAAGCCGCCCCCAAATGCCCAAGGCAAATGTCTTGTTAGCCTTGCGGCTAACAGACATGCCGGCGGGCTGCTGGGCGATCGGGCGGCACTGCCTGGCGGGCGGGCGGCGAGGGAGCACTTCCCCTGAGCTGTCTGCTCAGCTCCCTCGCCAGCCGCAGAGTGAGGCTGGGAGGCGGAGCCGGAATATGACGTCATATTCCGGCTCCTAGCCTCACTCTGAGGCGCGCGAGGGAGCTGAGCAGACAGCTCAGGGGAAGTGCTCCCTCGCCGCCCGCCCGCCCGCCAGGCAGTGCCGCCCGATCGCCCAGCAGCCACTGGACCACCAGGGAGGAAGAGACACCCCCCTCCCCAGCCAGCATTCCCAAAGGTAAGGAGGCTAGGGGGGGGGGGGGGAAATGTGTTAAAAATAAATGTAAAAAAAATGTGTTACAAATAAATTAAAAAAACGTGTTAAAAAAAATGTGTTAAAAAAAAAAAAATGTGTTAAAATTTTTTTTAAAAAAATGTGTTAAAAATAAATTTAAAAAAAATGTGTTAATGTGGGTGGGTGAGTGTGTGTCTGTGTCTGTTAGTGTGTGTCTGTGTCTGTTAGTGTGTGTCAGTGTGTGTGTCTGTTAGTGTTTGTGTCTGTCTGTTAGTGTGTGTGTCTGTGTCTGTTAGTGTGTGTGTGTGTGTGTCTGTGTCTGTTAGTGTGTGTGTCTGTTAGTGTGTGACTGTGTGTGTCTGTTAGTGTGTGTTTGCCTATGAGTGTGTGTGTATGTCAGTGAGTGTGTGTGTCTGCTAGTTTGTGTCTGCTAGTGAGT
The DNA here is from genome assembly GCF_036172605.1 of Pelobates fuscus. NCBI lineage: Eukaryota > Metazoa > Chordata > Amphibia > Anura > Pelobatidae > Pelobates > Pelobates fuscus. The sequence continues at coordinate 106,814,326 of NC_086320.1, forward strand.
GTGTTTGTCTGTTAGTGAGTGTGAGTGTGTCTGTTAGTGTGTGTGTGTTTCTGTTAGCGAGTGTGTGTGTGTGTGTGTGTGTATTTAGAATGCGGGGCGGGGGGAAAGGTTGGGTGGGGGTGGCGCGGGGGGTGGGGGAGGCGCCTGAGTTTTGTCCTGCCTAGGGCAGCACAAAACCAGGATACACCACTGCGCTGTAACTTCCCAAAACACCATAAAACCTGTACATATGGGGTACTGTTTTACACGTGAAACATCGCTGAATACAAATATGTGTGTTTTGTTGCAGTAAAAGCAAATAGTAGTATGACATTCACAGTTAAAATGTCATGCAGTACTAAAAAAAAGAACATTTCTTAATTCCTCACATTTATTTTATATTTTATTCATATAAAATTTTCATAGCTAAATATGTGATGTTAAATGAAAGCCCTATTTCTCCTGAACAAAATGATATGTAATAAGTGTGGATGCACTTAATTTGAAAGAGGTGAATTACGATTGAACAGACATATAGTCAAATTCCTAGTTTTATTTTGATCAAAACGTGTACATTTGGCTCAGTCCTTAAGGGGATAATTTATAATAGTATGCTTACTAAATGTATTCATTCACAGATCTTAGTTTATAATCAATACATTTATCCTTGCCTTTTAAAGAAACACTATAGCTTTAATAATGCAAACATGTATTCTGAACGCTATAGTGTTCCACTCCCCGTTTAGATTCAGGAATCCCTAAACGAAATAAAAAAAATACAAACTTTTTTTCCAGCACGGCGACTGACTCCATGTTCCATTCCAGTGACGTGGTTCTGCAGGCTGTCACATTCTTGTCTTCTCATTCAATTGGTTCTCATAGGGAAGCATTGAATCCGAAGTTTCCCTTTGAAAAGCATCTGATGAAGTTCAACCTCCTTAAGCAACGTGTAAGCACGTCAGATGTCACATAATGTCATGCAAACCAAGCACCCTGAAAGACAGCCACTAAAAGTGTATTTATCTGTGCAACAGAAACGTATCTTCAAAACGGCAATTTACATTACATTGCAGTATTAAAAGGACTGGACCACTCCATCCAGACCATTTTAACCTTTAGTAGAGTTGCTTAATATGGCATCTGCCTACCATAAAACATCTAGACTTTCATATATGGTTCAATGTTGCTTTGTAGAATAATGCATATTAGCATATACTGCACTAAAAATAATGACACAGAACCGACAGGCATAAATTATATATTTGTATTTCTTTGAACATTTTTAATGGAAACAAAAAAAATTACAAACATATTCCTAAATAAAGTCATGCTAGTGCGTTCTTCAGATTATGTATGAAACATGCTGAGTTGCCTATAATAAAAAGTAAAGAAAATTACGTGTTGCAGGACAGCTGCCAGAATCCTGTCTATTCTGATTTTACCACTAGACAAATTGCAAAACATCAAAAACAGTGAGTCATAAATGAGTACTATGACAAACCGATGTGTCTAAATAAATTAGTTATAATTTACTCTAATTTGTTGTGCAGGCTTCATGGTTTCAGGTAATAAGTACTGTCCTGTCAGAATATTTCAATAGCTACCCAGAAATGGCTAATAGTTTTATTTTTATTTTTTTAAAGCATCCTTTTTTTGTTTTGTTTTTCCTTTGCATTAACCACTTCATTACCTAAGTCGAGTATAAACGTTTTTATTTTCATGTATTTTGCAAAATGAACTCTAGTTGAAAAAGCTTTATTCACCCTCATTTATACTGTTGTTATGATTACCAGCTTGTAGATGAATAAACTTTGTTTGCCAAATGCCACTTGTTACTAATATAATACCTATAAATTTCCTGAAAATGTAAGTTCACCTCCTGCTTTTAAACAGTGCAGGAAGCTTAAATGGGTCATGTCATTCCCATGCATCCCAACCATATTGGTTCTGTCAGGACAGTCCGGATTTACAGGTCCTTTTCCACCAACCCCACTTTGTTTCCTGGTTTCTAGATTTTGTAGTACAAGTTTGTCATTATACATGCTCAAGCTGCACTCGAGGCACTGGGACTCTTCAATAAACACTGAAACAGTGCTCTCTGCTTGGTTCATTATAAGTGGGCTTAATTGGAAGGCATCCAGGCAGGCATTCACCACATGATGACTTCCCAGTAATTAAGGTGGACCCAACCCTTTTCCAGATAGGTCCACTGCTTTTGGGCAGAGCCAGTGATACAATCGTCTAGTTGGCCCACACCCTCCCACTGACGTCCCGCTTCTCGAGTTGCCAGTGTTGGTAAGGGTATGAATTCCTACAGCCATGGAGTGGAGAGAAGTAAAAGAACATTTCATTCCAGAGACTGACAAAGATTGGTATAGCAATTTTATATACCTTTATTTTAGAAATATATGGCTAAACTGTATTCACTGTAAACATTATGCTCAAAAGCAGACATACTTTTTTTTTTACATTCTGTTGCCATTTTTAGTCAGCTGTACTGCTAGCAATACCTTCAGGGGTCTTACAAATATATATAACCAAGGGATTTGACCATTTTTTATTTATTTTTACATTTGTATTAACATTTGAGACATAGCACTAATGTTTTTCATTTCTTAATTTTTTTTTATAAAGGCTGAATGAATAAGTGAAAAATTTAAATTGTGTAAGTTTATATAATCTAAATGTGTACACTTTTCTGTAAGGACAACATTGATGTTTTATGATATGTTTATATGTTAGGTATGCATTATTAGAGATTATGTTACTTTGGGTATCTCTACAGTGTCAGTCAGTTAACAGTGACATCTATTTGTCTTGCACCCAGTTGTCAATATTAAATTATGTTTGATTCCAACTGATTCTGTTGTTGAATGTTTTACTGATGATTGCAAATAACTAATCTTGTTAAAGTGGAACTGTCTGTTATGTTAAACATAAGACAAAGTAGTCCCTACTTTGTCTTATGTTTTAAAGAAAACTAGATCAGAAATAAAGAAAAGAACAGATTCTGAGAGAGAAAGAGAAAAGGAAGAGATAGGAGAAAGGTACGTTTAGCGTGACAGTGCCGCTTAAAATTACTCTGATAAGATTGCTATATATCTTAAATACACCTACCTCTGGGCAATTGACTGCCTATTGAGTTTAGCTACCCTGAGCTAAACAATCTGGATGTAACAGGACTAGTTGTCTAACAGGCTAGGGGGTGTAACCAGGGGACTTAGTAAAAGTGCCAATTTCTGTTGAAATCTGCTCTCCTTTTAAAATGAAAAAACAAAACAAAAAACAACACACTCTTCACCCATAAAGCATGTCAAAAAGCTAAAGTGCTTTAGATGTCCGGAGGATCCCTTTAAGGTCAAAAGAGCTGAACTAGAATAATTCTCCAAGTCAACTATGCTTTCACTTTGACTACTTAGCCTTTGAATTTTACCAGCATTTAATTTAAGACTTGGCACTGTTGGGTTTTGTTTTCACTTGTTATATATTTATTTGTATTTTTAATCTATTTATTAAATTAATATTAAATTTGACTTCTGATTTGTGATAACACCATTATTTTAGAAATTAGAAAGAAAAAAAATAAATAAAAGGCACAGAACACATAAACCTGATGTATATATTTGAGAAATGTTATTTTAACTTTTATATGTCTGTTTATGGTATACGTATTGCGTAAAAGGAGAAGAAAAAAAAAATTTCTCTTATATTAGGGGATCAAAATGTTCAATGACCAATATGACAATGGTAAAAGGAATGCTTAGTGCACTTTTCATTCTAGTGTTTTTAAACTTAAATAAATATAGAATGTCATTCTTCAAAAAGGTTTCTGCTTATTGAATGGCAGGGCAGGATTTGAAAGGGATCAGTGAATCAAATGTAATTTGGGCTCTGTTTGATTCGCCAAATATGTGTGTTTTGCTGACGGGCAGTATTCCTGTATGAAAAGCTGCCTAGGCATTTCCATTAAATAGAAGCAGAAAAAAATGCATATCTCAACTTTCATTTTGGCTTACCTTTACTTTCTTTATTTCTTCTTTTTTTTTTTGGATTAAATAATTGGGAGCAGAATTTCAAATCAAAAGACATTGAAAATTTCAAACAAATAGTTTTGGGAATTAAAGACACTACATCTATAAACACAAATATTTGAAATGCTTCCTGGAATTAAAATTCCAAACCAATCCTTTTAAGGCACGACTGACCTGCTGTGCAATAACAACGCACATTTTTATTGTATTATTTCTTATTTGAACCATTTTCAAGCAGTGTCATCGTATGTCTACTGATATTTCGTTTTTATGTATAGGAAGATTAAGTGTGATGAAATAGCTCCACTTAATTGTAGAATGCCCAGTTCTGAAATGTTATTTCAATCTAACAGTGCCATTTACTAATGGGATTGTATATTAGGATCTGCATATTTTGCATAGTAAAGTGTACTGTGGTGGAATCGTTACTGATGTTCTTTGCATATTTTTGATTGTTTTTTTTATTTTATTTCGTTTTTGTCTTGTCTTCTGTGTTTCAAAATCAAAGGATTTTTGCTCCTTTGTTAAGGCACAGTTTGAAATCATTACTGATTGTGATAGGTGGGGGTTGCCTTCATTTGTATCCACAGCGGCATCAAGGACATGTGAAAGGTTGAAAGTAATTGACTTGGATCGTTTTGTTTTTTCTTTATAACTTGTAGTTATATGAACATGTTAAGGCAAAAATAGCTATTTTTTGTGTGTCCCCCCCAGTGATAAGCAGTCCATAAAGGGTCACATGTATCATTCAAGTGTGAGTGAGCATATTTTACACTCAGGTGTTACATTCTTAAGAGTTTTACATACACTGCTCTAATAATTGTTGATTTTTCGATTCCTCTGATGTCATTAGATCTGAATGAAGATGTCAAAAATAAAATAAAATAGGCTAATGCAAATGACAGCTGGGTTCAGGACTGAACCTATGGTGATACCTACACAGAGGATTGTTAAGGGCCAATTCCATTGAAAATGGTTTAGCCAGATATATTTATGGCATTTATTTCCAAAATGCCTTTTAGTACCCCAAAAAGCATGTCATGGGGGACGATGCCTGACTGTCTAGCTGAGTGGATGTTTGTTGCCTGAGCTCCTGGGTTTCATGCAAACCTAAACCTTGCATACCGCATAACAGGCACTCTGGTGGATCGATCGCTACTGAAATCGTAACCTTCCGACCAAGATTGTCACTCTTTCGTTTTGCGGTCTACCAGTGCATCAGAGGGATGGCCCTCTCCAGGTGCTAAGTCCTGCTACACTGAACGGGTTTCTGCACTCATACTAAGATGGCAGAGATCGCAGCTAGCTACTCAGTTGAGGCCTACATCAAAACATTTCTGGTATGGCTGGACTTACTCTTTACGTGATTTTTAGGCTAAGTTAGAGGCAAGGCAGCAGTACCAGAAGGCATCTGAACTTCTAACTCTTACCTCTGTGCACCAAACTGATCTGATTTCAGAGCCAGCATCCAGCCGGTTCAGCAAGGCTCCATCTCCACACAATAGTTGATAAACACCCATGGGCCTCAATGGCACAATAAGCGATAAGCATAGCTTGCAGCAAAGGGTAGCAGGGCCAGGGCCTACCTCAATGGGACTCTGTCATATACAGCCCCTCAAGATGGTGAATATCAACACATGGGGATTGTTTGTTGCACTCACGTGTAGGTCTGTAACCGGCACTTTCACACTATATTTACCTCCTACCCAGCCGTTCCTTCACAAGTTGGGAATTGGACGAAAGAGCTAGTGAAGCCCGGCTGCTGTCTTGTGGCACCTTTACCAGCATGGGCATACTATTTTGCGGTGGACTCCTGTCTCACAATTTGTTTATAATTTAATCAGTTCCTATAGCTTTTGTTGTCTATTCCTATATAACTGAGCTAGCTTGATTACTTTAGCATTGTTTATTCATGCATACTAAGCCTGTTCAAGTTATTGCAATCCACTCATGCATATCTAGCCTGTTTATCTTCATAAAAAATTGTGCTGTTTACTCGCATGTCATGTCAATTACTGTTCTCAATCTGCATGCTGCTGCTGTTGTGGCACTGCAAGATGATGTGTTACCTGTAATCTCATGCACAGCAAAAATAAATAATTATATAAAAAAAAAAGCATGGCATGGAATTACTATTTTATTAAAGTAGATGCATTGAATCAACACATCTCTATGAGTAAAGTTCAGTGTCTCCATGAGGAGGGTGGAAACACTAAACGGCAGTGCCACTCTTTTCTCTGAAAAGACAGTGTTTACAACAAAAAGCCTACAGGGACTGGCTATACTAACCAGAACAACTACATAAAAATGTAATTGTTCTGGTGACTATAAGTGTCACTTTTTTCCACTGTTCATTTTAGGTGTTTTGTAACCCAACGGAAACCAAAAGGATTATAGTTTCAGAGTTTAATCCAAGAGGGTAAAAAAGACTCTCATAATAGAGCTTGATTACGTTCTTGTAAGATGCTATGTTATTAGTCTCCAGGTGTTAAAATCTATCATTTAAAATCATGGTTCATTTTTGGTGCATTATTTTAAATGGACTTGCCTCTATTAGGTCACAGTATCCATTCATTAAAGCATTAGGTTTATGGGCATTTAAATTCTTTCCCTTTCTTCATCATAATCCTTTTTGTATTACATCAGAAAAAGTAGAGCTAATTTGCTCTTTTTTTTAAATCTACACTATATTTCATTATGTTTCATCTATATAGGGATGCAAATATTATGTTCTCCATGAATAATTTCTTAATTGGCCCCAAGAGTAACTGATAGCACAAATATATTCTGTCCTTGTTCTTATACCCTGGTAAATAACATGTAAGATAAAGCACTTTATGTATCTATTATACCCCCAAGTGCAATGTGCTGTAAACCTCGAGAGTACCGTATGGGTTAATAAAAGCTCTGGTTGCATTGAGAGAATAAGAGAACAGTGGTTGCTGCACAACCTGTACTCTGTCAGAGTAATTTAATTATGGGTAGTTAGACTCCTGTGTAATTTGTTAATGGCCATTCCTTGCACAAAGAGCATAATTTTGCCAGGGCACCAGCAATTTGATGCATTTTTCGCAGGGTTCTGTCAAATAAAAGAGCGTTTTCATTGAATTTCATATTGTGCTTTTTGCCTAGAGGGAGAATATCAATGAAGCAGTGAGCATTTCTCTTGTTTTTTTTTTGTTTTTTTTTTTTGGGGGGGGGGAGCTTATTAGAATGAATGCAAGAGTGAATAGTAATAAACTGTGCTTTTACAAGAGTCTGGTATGATACTGAACATCTCAGATAATTAGCTATTTTTTTTTATTTTTGTCTGATAAAAATGTTTGGACAATTTAACAATTTTTTTTCTTGCTCTACTTTATATAAAAAAAATATCTATATAAACAAACAAACTTTTATATACATCATAATGTACCACAATATGAGAGGTCACGAGGTTTATAGGTTTATTAATTCCAGAACCTCGAAATGGCGGTATTTTCTCCTATGTATGTATCATTTATATTTTTATGTTTGTGTGAGTGGTAAGGTAGTATAAGGTTATGGTACTATAGGTGTCAGTGTTTACTGTAAAAATAGAAAATGAATCCAGGCACTCCAAATGAATTCCAAGAGAAAGGCAATTTATTGGAACCAGCAGCTACTGTAAGACTTAAAGGACCACTATAGGCACCCAGACCACTTCAGCTCAATGAATCTAGGGTTAACCCTGCAGCTGTAAACATAGCAGTTTCAGAGAAACTGCTGTGTTTACATTAGGGTTAATCCAGCCTCTACTGGCTGTCTCATTGACAGCCGCTACAGGCGCTTCCGAGATTCTCACTATGATTTTCACAGTGAGAAGACGCTTGCATCCATAGGAAAGCATTGAGAAATGCTTTCCTATGGATTGATTGAATTCACACGCGGCTCTAGCCGCGCATGCGCATTCGTCGGAAGAGGGAGGAGAGTCCCCAGTGCTGGAGAAAGGTAAGCGTTTAACCCCTTCCTTCTCCTAGAGCCGGCGGGAGGGGGGCCATGAGGGTGTGGGGGACCTATAAACACTACAGTGCCAGGAAAACAAGTTTGTTTTCCTGGCACTATAGTGGTCCTTTAATGTGTAGTGTAGTTTGTTAGGTTGGTTAGGGGTTAAGGGTAGAAAACATAAATGTCCTAGTGCTGCCTGATAATTGTGGGAGTTATAGTTTCAAGTGGCAGATCATGTTTTAGAATCCAGTACTGTACAAGTTGTGATGTCATCCATGCAATTATTTCCCGTAATCAACATGTAATAGCTCATGGACCACCTCCATGCAATCTGGACCGTGTCTTGGTGTGCCTGAGATTTAGAAAACATTAACCGCTGCACTACCCTATTACTGTCACTAAACATTAACCCCCTTATAGTATCTTAATATTTACATTAACCATAACTTAAAGGTATAGTGCAATATATAACAGCAGCGCAAGATTTATTATGCTCTCTCTCTGTTTCTATAGTTATAGATAATATATATATATACACACACAGACACATATGTGTGTGTAAGACTGTGTGTGTTTTTGTCCTTTTTTCTGTTAGTTCTTTTGCCCAAAACTGAACAGTTTCATTGTCGCTTTTCTCCACTTCATTAGCTGCTGGCATTTCTGGTCTAAGCAGCTTCTTTAGTTCTGCATTATGCCTAACGGGCTTTATGTATTCCATGCTTAATGAACTGTTGTTTAAGGATTCTGAAGGGAAACATTCCAGGAAACAAATGAAAAAGAGAACTCTTTGTAGAATGCTTTTAGCTTCTTGATCTACAAATACTGCATTTTTGTGGGAGTCTGCATTGTGGATTTTATCATTATTTTTCAGCTTTTATAATTGTTTGCTGGGTTGTTTTTTTCATCCAATTTCCATACAGGCACATAATTGTTGCTTTTTCTCAACACACGACTCCCTAGAACTGTGAGCAATCGTGCTCCCTTCAAGACAGTCACGTAGATATGTTTTAAGTACATTTCTTTGTTCTAGGAACAAGCAGAGGTAAAACATAATGTAGCATTCATATTTATCAACATTTACAATGAACAGTTTGTTGCTTGTTTTTTTAAGCAAATAAAAAGTGGTCTGCAGAAATGCCATTATAAAAATGACTTGGTAACACATTTCAATTATATACTAAGTGATTCATTTACTAAATTGTGAGTTGTATATAATTGACAGACAAATTTAAAATTCAGCACACAACTGACAAGCTGAAGATCTTCAGCACAGCCAAACGTGGCTATTTTGGCTTGAATTTTACACGACAGCTGCTTGTTTTGTGAATAAACTATTTGGATTTCCCATGAACAAGATGTTCAATCAATACAAAGTTTCAGCGCACGTATGTCTTGGTTGTAGAAGTATGCTACAATTACCCAGTGTCCCTAAAAGATATATTCATATCCTGTCTCTCAGCCTTCACAATACTTTGTAACAAAACTGGCAGTAAATGGCATTTCAAAGCTGAAACAATGCTCTGTAAGCAACATGTTGCCACCTGCATTTAACACTGGACAATGAACTCTCTTGTTAGATATTTTATAATTTTTTTTTACCCCAAGGCCATGGGATTTAATTCTATATTTCCTTTGTTTTGTTTTTTTAAACACGAGGGAACCCAATGATACTTTAATATTAAATCGAGTTCCCAGAGACAATGCTCAGCCTTCTTGGTGCAGTGCAGGTTCATCAGATACCCCACCATGAGCATAGGTGGCTACAGAAATAACTCAGTGTTTCTGACAGTTCCACCTGTGCTTGTAAAAAAAGCCACCACCTGTGCTCATGTAAATAGATCCTGATCCCCAAGGAGTTGCATCAGATGGTTTGTCTAATTAACCCCTTCTACACTAAAATGGGTCAGAGAGGTCATGGTAGCAAGGGATTTGTCTAACCCTGCTTCTAAAGGGGTTAATTCAAAAGATGCTTTATTTGTTAGAACACATCTAAGTGGTATTTTGTCTCTTCGGTTACATAGTTGCAGATTGTCTTTTGCAGACTGGCGGTTTAAATGTTTGCATTGTAACATTAGCTGAGACTGCCAGTAGCCAGATGCCGTCTATCTCCAAGGAGCCTCTAGGTATAGGCTAAGTCGCTATCTGACCCTGTGGGCAAATACATCCATACACTCTGGGATATTGAGATGTCCCTCTAATAATATGTTCCTGGCGTTTGGTAGTGTAGTGGCTTCATCTGCTGTGAATATTTTGTAAGACGGTACTTTATCTATTTCTTCAGTTCGTGAATGTATCATTTAGCATTTTGGAGACATGCATATAATTCTTCCTTCTGTCTCAAGATGGCAAAAGTTAATTCATGGTATTTCATGTTTCCTAATACCCAGCTGCTGCATTTCAAAACATACCCTTGACAAATGGGGTCATTCTGTAAGGTCACATTGTTAAAGAAGGGGAAATCACTGACAGTAGAGTGACACACTTAAGTGTCCCTTCTATTTTAATGTTTCTTTATGTAATTTTGTTGTGGATTAAGTACATTTTCCAGCTGTGCGCTGACGAAGAGTGTTACTTTTCTTCACAAGACAAATTCGGTTGCTGTTGGTTCTTTTTTTTTTTTTTTCTTCCTTCCTGATTTATTGTCAATAGGACGTTGCCTAAAAATGCACAGCAGCTTCTAGTTCCCATATTACGAATGATAAGTAGCAGTAATATGTTGAAGTAGGCCATTTGGGTAAGTGTCCCTGTGCTCATAAAGATTCCAGTGTTGTTTGTTTTGAAGTAATTTAGTTTGAAGGTTCTAGTTTTGCTGTCCTCACAATGGTCCCTAATTCCATTAAAGCTTTCATTTCTTGTGATAGATCAGCTAAAATACTGCACGGTTCAGCATTTCTATATATTACAGATAGACACAAGTTTTATAAACCCTTAATGGCTCATTGGGGTGCATTTCCTGATCATAGTTCATGCATTCAAATGTTTTGATTATTTTATAATTGTGGTACCTTTTGTATGTTAATAAATACTACTAATATTATATTTTGTCAGTTCTGCATTATCGGCATGAACCTGACATAGGACAAAAGTAATATTTTTTCAGACACACAATCAAGATTTTTTTTTTGCAGAAAATGTAAACAGCACTATGCGTTTTTTAACCCATTCATGACAAGAGGTTTGGAAAATACATATCATAAACGTCCTGGAAAAATTATCAGTTTTGAAAGAGAATAAACAATATAAATTGTCTATTGTATTGTTGCAGTTTTTTGTTTGTTTGTTTTGCACTGTTATATGTTAGCGATATTTATATGTTCCTGTATTTCTTCTGGTTTTTTTTACTGCAGTTGGTTATATGATGGTTTGGAATCATTCAGTTCATATTTCTCAAATCTATTTGTGGTTCTGGATTATGAATTTAGAACAATCACGCAGCCAATAAAAATGTCACTTTGCTGTCAGTATTATTTATTCTTTTTCTGTATTTATCTTCTTTGAGCACTATTTTCTGCTGGCTAGTAGAATATTCCACCTTTACCTTGTAATTGATTATGTGATCACTTAACAGATCTATGCAGATGCTTTCAGTTCTAATTCCTTTATTTCTATTGCTTTTCTATAGTAATGTTTACGGATTGTGGTTCTGATCAACGGATACGATTTGAAACCAGCAACCCTTCTGATTTTCGGATCGATGGTGATGGAGTGGTGTTTGCCACAAGAACTTTTGACATTTCTCCTGAGCAAACAGAGTTTTTGGTTTATGCCCAAGATGAAGATACAAGAGAACTTTGGCATGTGACAGTGACAATTCTCCTAAAGCCACAACATGCACAGGATCTACTTCAGGTATGTTGCTTGTATTCATCTATATGCACGTGGGTGTTTATATTGTCAGTAGTACCAAAATCAGCCCAAATTGTTTATCATTTCCTACTTCTGGAAACGTAAGAGAGTGTTTCAGCTTAACACGTAATATAAATAAATGTAAATGTCAATAAACAAGCACTTTAGAAGCCCTCTTTGCGTATGGGCAGCGCTGCTTGACTGTATTGTCAGGCAGCCTTTCTTCCTGGCACACATGCGCATGACTTAACCCATGTATATCTGAGAACAGTTTGGTGATGTTCTCAGCTGTAATAGTGCTGTGTCGTCCCAATGAATTGTGAATGTAAATTGTAAATGGATTGTGTAATTGGTATGTGCCAGGGGTTGAACAAGAAGTTCTGAGTGGTGTTAGAGGTCATTCATCAACTACACTTACTCAAGCTCATCTTTGTTTTTCAGGCTGCTTGCAATAGACCACTAAGTGACAGAAAACATTGCTGTATATCAGCAAGACATTGCAATGTTTTTTGCAGATATTATATAGTATTTGCAGGTACACACAGGTTTCTAAATATCCAGCCTTGTGCATGCCATCTAAGTACTCTTATGTGATAGTACAGATTTCCGATTGTAGGGTTTTTGTTATGGTGGAGTTTGTTTTATTACAACAGACACTTATAATGCAAACTTTGAAAAATATGTAATAAACATTTATAAACATACTATACATTTCTTCAGATTGCATTGTTGGGCCCACTCCCATCCCTCTTACTAACCCATCTCAGGTTCAGACCAGTCCACTTATGACAGAAACAGGGCATCATTGTATGCAGCAACATGCTCCTCATGCTCCCTGCAGGGATGAATACAGCAGGGAGAGAGATACCGGAGCCTGCTCTCCATGAACTGTCAGGACGTTGCAAGGTGACGATATCATTGCACTGCACACATATCACTCTATCAAGAATGCCCAATGCACTTTTGCAGAATTCCTATGGGTAGGTCACTAATTGGTTAGATCAGTGGCCCCATGCAGTGGGTGTGGTAAGCATAAGAAATCAGGTAAATGTTTAAAAAAATAAAATCATATTTGCCTGCTTTTTTTTTTTAGCCCGCAGAGGCTAAATCTAAATCTATTGAATAAGACAGTTGTCTCAAAGTGATTTCCCTTTAATGTAGTTTTGGCTTTAATGGTCTTATTATGTGGAAACCCGTACTTCTAATTGTGTCAATCAAAGAGTTATGTATTTAAAACATTAGAGTGTTCCTGGCTGCAATATATTATATATTAATATTATATTCGAGTTAAACTAGCCTCTCATCCAGCAGTGCCCTATTCTCACTGCTGCACGCAGATCCACTTTCTTCTTAGATGGATGATATCGACCAATCAAATTAATCGCCATAAATAATCAATGGAGCCCTACTGCAAATGCACGGCAATCACCACTCTGCAACAATAGGATTCTTTTCACAGAGAAACATTTTAAAGTCTTGAGCACCAAGTATAAGATTAAAAGTATGATTGACAGCCTCTAGAGGCACACTGACTAAAAAAATGTAAATATTGATATTTTAAACTACCTTCTTACTTTAATCACAACTTCCTTATTCTTAAAATAAAGCTGTTATATGGAGGTCAGATCTGACATTATAGTCACCAAGCTGGACTTTCCGCCAAGTCACAATAAATCCAATGAAAATCCTAATGAAAGTCCCTCCTGATAGGGAGTGCGTGCTGTTTCAGGAAAACTGCAGCTGTACACCAGCTGAGGGACACATACCCAAAATGACAATCCTAGTTTGTTTTCATTTGTATACAGAGAACTAACCTGGGACGGTAGAACTCAGGTCCCAGATCAGGATACTTTGTTGTTTTACAGTAACGTTGCCACAGAAGGTTTAAATGTCTTTCCTCTACAGCGTGGGAGAGCTGTAAACACAATCAATGTGTAATGAAAATAGCAATCACAAACGTACTGTTTTATGAGATTTGACATCTATATTGATTTAAAAAATAAATAAATACATTACAACAATCTTGAATATATTTAAAGTTAAATAGGGCAATAAAAGAAAGTGTTTTATGATTTAGTCTCTTTGAACATTAATACATAATGGGTTAAAAATGCAATCAATGGAGTAATGCTCAAAGTCAACATTTGTGATGAGCTAGTGCTGGGGAATTGTTCACTAGATTAAATGTGTTTTGTAACTTCAGATGATGAGAGAATATGTCACTTTATTTTCAAGTAAAGACAAAGTATTTTTTTTCTTCTTAAATTCGTTATTGATTATATGAAGGTTATTACTAGCTCCAAATAAAACTAAATTGCAAGTTTGTCAACTTGCATCAACTACTTGCACTTATAGCAGGCCTCCTGACAGTCCTGCTTTTGGTAGGCCAGTCACAATGTTGGGTCTTGTCCTGCTTTAGTTCCTTGGTCTTCCTTATCTGGGAGCACCAGGGAACTGTCCTTGGGCAGCACAATGTGAGCACATCATTGGAGCTCGAGCAGTGCTCCCTGCATGGTCCTGAAGGCTGATGGGCAGTTCAGACACAACAGTTTGGGAATGTGGGGCCTGGATGGCCGGATCTCCTAGGACCACCGGGTTCTTGACAACCACCATGGTTGTCACCCCCTGATGGTGGCCCTGTTTAATACTCTATTATTAATGTACATATATTAACCTGCACCTGGGGTAGTCAACCTTTGGCATTCCAGATGTTGTGGTCTACATCTCCCCTGATTCTTTGCCAGCATTATGACTGTAAGAGATATATGAGAAATGTAGTCCACAACATCTAGAATGATGGTTGTTACCTACCCTAGCCCAAAACCAAGGCAACTGTCTCTAAGTTAATTTAGCTACTTCTCTCACACTTGTGTCCTTAGCTATATGAAACCCTAAGTGTCATGTATAAAGTTTCCCTGTATAAAAAATATTTGCTAGCGCAATCAACCGATGGTTACACATATAAACTGTATATAAGAAGAAGAAAACTAGATGTACAAAATAGTGAATCATACGCTTTAAAAGATGGGATTTACACCACCTGCTTCATAGCTCAAGGCCATTGTGTTGTTTAACTCAGGTAAGCGGGAGTGTTTCTCCATTAAAACATTTTTAGACCTAAATTTTGCTAGTCAACTGTGAACTTTCCACAACTCATTGTTAAATTATAAACTAAGTTTTTTTAATATCATCTTTATCATTGCAATTATGCTTGCAACATGTAACAGGGTACCTAACAACAAATGGTGCTATGGAATACTGTATGTTGTAACAGTGTTTGAGCTCTTTATCATTTTTTTTTGTGTTACATTTCACAATTTTTTTGTGTGAAATATCAGTATATTTAATATCGGTGTTGTGCTCTACATAATTGCCAAATATGCATGTTTACCGATCCCCTCCCCTGTATTTAAAAAAAAAAAAAAAGTATGAATTTGTGAGCTCTGGCTCATAAAATTCAAATAAGACTCTAATGTAAATAATACATGTATTTATTTTTTAAAGTTAGAGTGTTCCTTGTTTAATTTAAATTACTAAGGCCCTCCTTGTTATAAACCTTATCTACTAAATCTGAGTGCAGTGTAACAAAGCGGTTATAGAAATATGGTATACTGATATAACTGGTATACAAATATGAAAAAAAAAATTATGTAACGTTAGTCCCCTTAATTGCATAATAGTCTTAACCCCTTAAGGACCAAACTTCTGGAATAAAAAGGGAATCATGACATGTCACACGTCATGTGTCCTTAAGGGGTTAAAGAAACATTCTATGTACCATAACCATTACAGCATGCTGTAGTTGTCATGTTGCCAAGTGTACCCTGGCACCCTCCAATGTAAATAGTCAAATGTATTTGACTTCTTACCTGGTGTGATGGACCACCGTCACTAAGTACCATGCCCACTGCTTATTCGTGTGTTTTCCGCTTGTATTCTGTGTCTCCCTATGTACCTGTTATGTAATTTGTGTATTGTGCATGTTTCCCCGTTCGGGAGCGCTCATGCAAACGGAACCTGTTCGCCTCCCGAACGCAGACCACTCCGGTACCCCATTAGAATGTTCACACCAATCCATCAGAATGTTCGCACCTGCATCGTAAGTGTAAAACCACAAGGGAGATAATTAAAGGGAAACTCCAGTGCCAGAAAAACGATCCGTTTTTCTGGCACTGGAGGGTCCCTCTCCTTCCCACCCACCAATCCCCGGTTACTGAAGGGGTGAAAACCCCTTCAGTGACTTACCTGTGACAGCGGCGATGTCCCTCGCCACTGTCTCCGCCTCCGCGACGCTCCTCCTTGTGATTGCGTCGGCCGGTGGGCGAGACTGATCTCGCCCACCGGCCGAGGAGACCTAATGCGCATGCGCGGAAATTCTGTGCATGCGCATTACGTCTCCCCATAAGAAAGCATTGAAAAATCATTTCAATGCTTTCCTATGGGGTTTTGAGCGACGCTGGAGGTCTTCACACAGTGTGAGGACGTCCAGCGACGCTCTAGCACAGGTTTCCTGTGCTAGAACCCAGGAAGTGACCTCTAGTGGCTGTCTAGTAGACAGCCACTAGAGGTGGAGTTAACCCTGCAATGTAATTATTGCAGTTTATGAAAAACTGCAATAATTACACTTGCAGGGTTAAGGGTAGTGGGAGTTGGCACCCAGACCACTCCAATGAGCAGAAGTGGTCTGGGTGCCTGGAGTGTCCCTTTAATGAGTGCTCTCCTGGGTGGCCGCCATTCAGATAGGCAAACACCACCCAGGGGGAGCATTCATATCCCGAAAAGAGACGCTTTCCTTGCGGGATCTGCGCACCGGGACTCCACAAACGGGTCCCTGAGGTTGATGGGGACACTTTTGGGGTACTGGTGGTTCGGATCACCCTACCTGCTCCCAACGGAGCTGTAGTCATTGACTTTGCCTCCTTGGAACTACAAGGCCAGGCTCGTAGCTGCTCAAAGAGCGCTCTCCATGGGGCTGCCAAAGTGGAGGCAGCCACCGGAGAGAGGCGTGAGCCCCAGTGAATGCCCTAGAACTGTGAGTCGGCTTCACAGCCGCAGAGTCCTGCAGGGTGCATGCGACCAATCGGAGACAGAGCACTCATTCAAACTGGGTTTTGCGCCCTTTTTCCTGATTGGATGGCAAAACCCCTCTCCTCACCGAGCGCTGATTGGTGGACATGGGTTTGGCACCCTTTCTCCTGATTGGGTGGCAAAACCCCTCTCCTCCCGGAGCGCTGATTGGCGTGAATTGGTTTTTGAGCCTTTTAGCTGATTTTCTGTTGCTTGGTTTAGGCACGAAGTTTGAATTCACCGGACTAAACCAAGCAATGCTGTGGAACTATTTTTGGAGGGCCTGAGCCCAGACTTTGTATGATGGTTTCTCAGGCTCTGTACATCCGATAGCCCCGCTATTTGCAGGGATCCTAGTTGGGACCCAGGGCTATCCAGTGATATGTGTTTTACATATGTGACGCTTCCCTTCCAGGGGCACAGAGCTCTTAAGTTCCCCCCCGCCCCCGTATGTAGTATGTTTTAATATGTGTACTGCTATCTGTAATGCAGCCCTCTCCTGCCTGGGACTAAGGGAAGTTAACTGAAAAGAGTGGAGACCCCCTGTGGGGATCTGTGTATAAAATACAGCTGTACCAATAAAGTATTGTCAGTGTTGTTCCTCCAGAACTCGGTCTCGTTCAGTTACTGAGGGGAATAAAGGGTTAATCCCTGTGCCGGCTTGTCGTAGAGCGGGGAAAGTCCTTGTAACTCCCAGGACTGAGTGCTGTCCAGTGCCTGGGAGCGAGTAAAGCTAGTTCCCCTACCCAGTGCAGTTAGGGAGCAGTCCCTTTAAAGGCAGTAACCAGTCGGGTTACAGGGAACTCTACTGCACCTGGTCTTCACTTGTTTATTACCTGCCTCATTGAAAACTCAGAGCTAAGCCTACAGGTACAAGGCTAAGGTCATTAGCATCAGGAGAGCTAGCTCGCTTTCAGAACTGGAAGATGCAGGTAGAGGCCCTTGCAGACACCAGGTAAAAAAGTTAAACCATTAACAAACAGTTTAACTACTCACATTGGAGGGATGCCAGGGCACTACTGCCAACAAAACCACTATTGCATGCTACAGTGGTTATGGTGCTTGGAGTGTTCCTTTAACAGACAAAAATTCTAATGAATAAATCAATATTTGTTTTATACATGTAAAATTAGCAAGATTTGCAGTTGCACAATGTTCAACGTACAGTTAATATTAGATTTTATTTTCTTATTATGTTAATGTTCACAATTTGAAATTATTTGTATTTTCTAACAAGTGACTCAGAATATAAACCACGACAATGGAATATATCGACATTACAGAGGAGCTAATATGTTCTAAGTTACTCTAAAACATTAATTCTCTGCCAAGTGAAATTTGTATCTTTTATTCTGTTTAAAATCAATACAGAATTTTACACATTAATCTGGCATCTCTGCAAAGTCGAAGCAAATTTGTCTTTGAGAATAATTCAGTAATGTTCATCGAACTACAGGAACTCTATCTCACCATTTAGTTAATTACCTAAGTATTATATATACATTTTCCTTTGGGAACACGTTTAATTTAAATTGCTTTCTTTTTTTAAACAAAAGTTGTAGTTTTTTAAAAAAAGTAATAAATATATGACGTTGCACTAATGAGAAAAAAAACAGAAAAGGATGGTTGACACTTTAGAAAGATTAATTCCAAGCGTGGAAAGTGGGTCACTCAGAGCATCCATCAAGACTGACATAGGTTTAAAATAATTACAGAGTTAATACTGTGGGATTTAATAGGGTCATAAATATTTGAGACATTCTTTACCAGTACATATTACGGTAAATGTATCTTGGAGCTCACACGACATTTTAGCATTCCCAAGGCTGATTTAATCTTGATACACCAGTGTTCCACCAACAATTTTTTTATCTGGATGCACATTGAGGTTTTAAGTATATTGTGTTGCATATCAAATTCTCAAGGTTCATATATATTTGGACATTACATAATAAACACATTTGTGTATTTGACAGCATATTTTACGAATATATATGATTTTTTATTTTTTTATTTTTACATGGAATGTGGTCATGGAGTTGTATGCCATACCAGCCCCTTATTTTTCTCTCTCTTCAGTTCTACCTTTTTGTCCTGCCTACTAATCATTTTTGTACCATTAAGAAACATGTAACAGCCAATCAACATGCATAGAGTCTGTTGGTGACAGATGTAGTTCAAAACTGTAAATGTGTGCCCATGCTGGACACAGTGGCCTCTGTAACCATTTCATCTCATTGTATAGTTCCTGATGTCCCCTGGCACTGTACCTCATTTTAATATTTAACCATTTTTAAACAGTTTAGCACTGATTTAAAGTCTCTGTCTACCAAATGCCTGGTCCCTGCTGGAGGTATGGCCAAGGTGGAGATTACACACTTCCTTAACCATACCAATTTATACCAGCAAAGGGTCCTGTAACAGGCTGGAAGTGGTCTGCTTACACTCTCGAACAAACAACATCACCCATTACTACTCAGGCAACTTCAATGAGTCGAAGTGCCTACAGTGTCCCCTTAGCTGTTAGTGAATTTCATAAACATGGACCAGTTTGAAAGAGCCGTCTTTGATCGACCTGGACAATTTATTTTTATCTGATGTTCTTTAGGTCTGCCTTTACTATACCATTAATGCTCAGTGGAATAAAATGGCTGATGACAATATTTTTTTTTATAAAACAATGTTTTTTTATTGTTATGTTGAGACACAATGTACATAAATTATTAAGTTACAACACTAGTTTCTAGTGCCAAATGGGTTAATATCCACTAATATATGTGAATGCAAACTGTCCCCAAACAACCTTTTGATTGATAAATGTTTAACGTGCAACATGATACAGAAACGTGAATGTTGTAAAGTGCCACAAGGTTTCTTTTTTAAACAATCTATTTTAAATATATTTATTGTTAAACCAAAAACATGAAGAAAATATATGAAATACCACACCACCCCTTTATTGAACCATTTAGACAATACACTCATTAAACTTTGCGTGTTCCGAGTAATAAACAATATAACAACAAGCTTATAAACAGTGCATAAGCTATTATTTGTGCATAAAATACTAATATATTACTATGAATAACAAGAAATGTAATGATAAAATCAAATCACTTTGAAAGCACTAGTGGTGCTTGTCTTACATAATTCCTACATTCCGACTCAAGAACAAACCTTCCTTTTGTGTTTAGAACAAAAGAGAGTAGATAGAGAGAAAGAATAACATTAAAACCACAAAGTACATGATTTATTATAGTGCTTGTAGACATGTACATATAAAAACTAATGGTTGTATTAATGTGCATGTAGTCACTTATACATAAAAAACAATGGTTTGATTCATAACTACCCCCTTTATTTTAGTCTATTGCTTTCTTAAAAAATTTTTTTTAGTTGAATATTAATGACGGGAGTTAGTAATGGGAGCTGCTTCTTTGTTTATTTTTTTAAAGAATGAAAATGAAATGTTTAATTTTATTTGTGTATTTTGCAGGGTTCTCATAAACTTAGAGAAATTAAATTCCCACCAGTACGTAAGCACAATGGCAGTCTCCAAAGAAGGAAAAGGGATTGGGTTATCCCACCAATAAATGTACCAGAAAACTCAAGGGGAACATTTCCTCAGGAATTAGTAAGAGTAAGTATTAAACATCAACAGTACTGAGATCTCATAGATTTTTTTTCTATTGTTACTGATTGACTTACTTTGAAGGTTCTTTTTTTTTATCTTGTTGTGAAGTTTGTGTTAGAGATCATGATCGACACAATGATACTTACCATGTATACCTTTTCATGTGTGGCTGTTTTATAAATACAGTACATTTCAGGCAACCTCTTTTCATTGTATGTTATGTACACATTTAAAATAGAGATACTAAACAAATAACTCAAAGGGCAATCTATGCACCAAAACTACTACAGCTCATGGTAGTGGTTATGGTGCAAATAATGTTTTGATAATTTTTTCCTGGTTTGTGTGAAATTATTTTTGAGTGGTTTGACAAAGAAATATCACTCTGTCGGCACCCAAAGCCAAGCCTCTGGTTATGACTCGGCTATGAACTTCCACTATAGCAATCCAAATTTGGAAAGCAGTGATAGTCCAAGAACGGTGAATTATGAGGAAAGTCTCTTTTTTTTTTTTGTTAATCTCTTTGACTGCCCTAAAAAAAAGCTGGGGAGATGGCACCTAAAGACTCATTCCACTTTAATGATTACAGTGTGCTGTAGTGATTATGGTGCTTAGTGTGTGCCTTTAAACCAGGGGTGGGGAACCTTTGGCCCTCCAGATGTTGTGGACTACATCTCCCTTGATGCTTAGATAGAACTATGGCTGTAAGAGCATTATGGGAAATGTAGTACAGGACATCTGGAGGGCCAAAGGTTCCCAACCTCTGCTAAACAATAGCAGGTGTTACTGGACCAGTTTTTTATTACAGACACAAAGAGGTAAATATTTTTAGAAATTTAAATTTACTAGAAGATTTTATATGCTTGGAATGTTTTTCACAATTGAACAGCTCAGTAGAAACAGGTCAGTTAAGTTATTTTCCAATTTGAAATAGTAGACAAAGTGCTGCCGGTAGATAAAATACCATAAGAAATGTACAGAGTCAAATTGAGCTTATTGCTGCAGTATTGTAGGAACCATCCCAAGAAGTGCTTGTGGATTAGGCTAGTATTCCAATACAAGTGATTCTATATAAAATACAAAATGGTGTATTGAAAGCTTACAGATAACATATCTGTGAAAAAGCTGCCTAAAAAAAAATACACAAGCTGATAAACATTATTATCCAAACCTGCCTTCACGGAAGCAGTGTTATTCATTTCTATACAAAATGAAACATTGAAATTCAATCACAGCAGAAAGAATAATTTCTTTCTTATTTATTTTACCACTCGTGCGGTCTTTTATTTTCTTTGTAACTGCTTCTTGCCTAGTAACTGCTACTCTGCAGAGAACCATATCTGTTCTCACTGCGGCAGGGCAGACGTTAAATATGTACAGATTTTCGTACTTCAGCAGTACGCCACACAGTTCATGTTTTTAATACATTTATTTTCATTCAGACAGCCGTGCTGTAGCGTTTCAAATTGGTTTAACACTGTTCTCTTTTTGGCATGTAGATCAGGTCTGACCGTGACAAAAGTCTTTCTCTGCGGTACAGTGTAACTGGCCCAGGAGCTGACCAACCTCCAATTGGTGTCTTCATTATCAATCCAATCTCAGGACAGCTCTCTGTGACAAAGCCTTTGGATCGTGAACAGATTGCTACTTTTCATGTAAGTTATCATTAGAGTAACAAGAAAAAAAATGACAAACCAGCATTGCCTGGTTCTTAATGCTGTTTCATTGCTCACACCATGCGGAGTTGACAATGTGCTTTTGTATTGGGTATAAAATATAGTGTTTTTCACACAACTTAGAACGGCAGCGAGTAGAACACCAGTTTAAAAAAGAATGAAGAATCTTTCTAAAGCATCTGTTATAAAGGTCTGTAACTACTGTGGTTGACTTGACAGCAGGTTCATTGGTGTTTCTAAATAACTCATCAGGGACAAGATAGAGCCGTGTATCACTTATGATGAGAAATACACATAGTACAAACCGATATACTGCTTCATATTTCTGCCAGAAACTGCCATATAAAAATTGCTTTTGCAGCTGAGGGCACACGCAGTTGATGTAAATGGAAACCAGGTGGAAAATCCCATAGACATTGTGATCAATGTAATAGATATGAATGACAACCGGCCAGAATTCTTGAAACAAGTTTGGAACGGATCTATTGCAGAAGGATCAAAACCAGGTAAATGAATTCTTTTTTCTCTTCATAAAATTTCTATGTAAAAGAATAATTCAAAATTCACGCAATTGTCTAAACATTGATTTATCACAATTTTTTTCCAAACCTCTCTATTCAAGTATATAAACATTTTATGCATATTAGTGTTTATAATGTGTAGGCTAGTATAGTTGCATAAGAAACGAAGTTCACATTGAGAATGTACTGAGAACAATATTAGGCTGCATAATGCTCCTGGTCCCTAGGTGTTCCTACACTTATTGGAACTTGACTATAAGGAATAATATTCAAAACAAAAATATAGTTTGATAATTTACTTTCACTCAATTTAACCCCTTAAGGACACATGACATGTGTGACATGTCATGATTCCCTTTTATTCCAGAAGTTTGGTCCTTAAGGGGTTAAAAAGAAATTGCCATTTGCCATTTAAAATTGGTAACTGTTTTATTCTGGTACTGCCCGTAAAAATTAGAATGTCCGCTTGAAATAGTTATTACGGTAAACTGCCATACTTTATCCCCTCCTTCTCCATCCTTTGTGATTTCTTCCTGTACAAAAGAAGATATCAAGACCACAGCCATATTTCTGTCTATACCACTAGCAGAAGCACACTGTCATGCTGTTCAGTATTTAGTTGAGAATTGCAAAGCACTAGGGTAGTTAAGTTTTCTGAGCTCACTGATCCTGATCAATTTTGTGTGATTAGAGAGACTGGCAAGTGTTTATCAAAGGAAGCAAATGTTTAAAGTAACAGCATGACATGCTTATGTTATGGAAGTGACCTTAGCTAATCTGATTAAAATGTTTGAATTACACTTAAGATTATTTGTTGTCTTCCTAGGAACTTATGTGATGACTGTCACAGCGATTGATGGTGATGATCCTAGACAACCAAATGGCATGCTGAGATACAAAATTCTGTCTCAGTCTCCGAACAGCCCAAGTGACAACATGTTCACAATCAATAATGAAACTGGTGATATTATCACATTGGCAGCAGGGCTCGATAGAGAGGTAATGCTTCTGGTCTTTTCCAAATCTTTTAGTGCTCAATGTGTACAATAAACAGGCATACAATTTACCACACTTTAAAATAGTACTTGTTTGTTCACTGAATTCTGCACATCAGGGTGGATCCTTATCTCGGAAGGTGCACTGAAAGATTATTTGAGCCTAACCTCGAGAGGGGCATTGATAGATTATTTAAAGGAACACACCAGTCACAATAACAACTACAGGGACACCCTCCCAGAGCAAATAGTCAAACATGAACAGTTTGACAACTTACCTGGAGTTTGTCGAGTAAGGGGCTGTCGTGGGGTTTAAAAGTGGTAGTGAGGAGTAAGGAGCTGTAGTGGGAGCTGTAGTGGGTGTTAGAGGCCGTAGTGTGGACTTAAAAGCTGGAATGGGAGTTTAGCTGTTGTTTAGGAGCAGTAATTGGAGGTTAGGGGCTCTAGTGGAGAGATAGGAGCTGCTTGGCTTGCTTGGACTTGCCCTTGTACTCCAGAATGCACCCCTACTGCACACGCCTACTGCACATATGCCCATATGATATTCTCTAATCTGTACCAACTTCCTAGTCACATTATAACTGCTTTACATTCTGAACCATATCTGATCCTGCAGAGTGAGAGCTTGAGGTTGAAGCTCTTTTATAGCCACTTTACATGATGCACCCATATGTAAACAATGGAGATATATGCACAGAGGTTAATCACTTGACTTCCAAAGGGGTTTTGCTTCTCTAATTTAAAGCAATATTTCTTACAAATGGGAAGGAATTTAAAACTAGTGATACTTACAGACTTTTAAAGAGCATAGCAGGATCATAGCTAGATTTAGCCATCACTAGTCTGATTGGTGTAATTTTTATTTAATTACACAAAAGCTGTATCAGGGATGGGGGTAGGGGGGTCTGGAACAACTGGCAGATGATAATTTGACATTTTAGGTAGCCTTCTAGAAATTCATCATCGTGCTTGGACTTAAAACAACAAAATTGTTCATGTGAATGTCTGCACTGCAGTGCCATAGGCTGCAGTACAAAGTAAGCTTGCTGTATCTTCCTTGTGACAGATGAGACTGCATTGCCGAATTGACAGTCACTGGTGTGAACAGTTTTATAATGTCTTAAACTCAAATTCTCATTTATAAGTAGCTCACTGGTATGTACTCTTAAAAGTCTCTATGTCCTTTGAAGATAAAGTTATAGCTTCCAGGTGGACTGACACTCAACCTCTGTAAGATTTCCTCCCCTTAAAAATCTGTTTCTGTTCTAAAATACAAGGGTTTAACCCCTTAAGGACCAAACTTCTGGAATAAAAGGGAATCATGACATGTTACACATGCCATGTGTCCTTAGGGGGTTAAAAGAAACAGCCAAATGTCAGTTGTTTAATACCCAACTAAATATAATTAATAAAATATACGTTAAGTTTTAAAATTAGTTTGGATCCTACTTTATATTTAAATTAAAGGAACACTATAGCGTTAGGAATACAAATATGTATTCCTAACGTTATAGAGCCCTAGTCACCATTTAGGTGACTAGGGCCCTGTTCCGCAGCTAATAAAGGGTTAATTAACCATTTCTTTTTTTAATCCAGCGCCGGGCTCACTCGGCATTGCTGACCTCTCCTCTTCCATTGACGTCAGCTTCTGAGTGGAGCCAAATGCGCATGCGCGGCCAGAGGCGCGTGCGCATTCAAACCCGCCCATAGGAAAGCATTACTCAATGCTTTCCTATGGGTATCTTTTTTGACACCGGAATCCGCAAGGACGTCCAGCGTCAAATAAATGTGATTTACTCCATGTGAATCGCGGAAGCGGCCTCTAATGGCTGTCAGGGAGACCGCCACTAGAGGCTGGATTAACCCTGCAATGTAAACATAGCAGTTTCTCTGAAACTGCTATGTTTTCAGCTGCAAGGTGGGACCTGGCACCCAGACCACTTCATTGAGCTGAAGTAGCCTGGGTGCCTTTAGTAGTCCTTTAAGTACAGAATGTGCAGATCTTAGTAGAAACTACGATCATTCTTCTTGCATTACTAATTATGTTAATAAGATTTTTACATGTAGAATGTCAGAAAAGACAAGGGAGACGAATATACAGTCATGGAAATGGGGTGCTATTAACTTTTGGTTATGACATTTAACACATTTATGTCACAGTATTTGATACAGTATTTCCTAGATTATCCTAGAAATTGAGTGACTCACTTTTTAAACAACATGTCATTTACCATTAGACGTTCTTTATATCAAATCTTATCAGACACCAGTATATGTTTATTGTATTAAAAGTAACCCAAAGATTCTTCTCACATAAAAACACGATAATGTGTTACATTTTCTTTTGTATTTGACATTTCACTTAAAAATATATTCTTATATATTCTAATATATTCTTTGTAATTACTTAAAGAACCACTATAGTGCCAGGAAAACACTATAGTGTTAATAGGTCCACCCCCACCCTCAGGGTCCCACTCCCGCCGGGCTGAAGGAGTAGGAAGGGGTTAAATTCTTACCTTTCTCCAGCGCTGGACTCCCTCGGTGCTGGGGACTCTCCTCCCTCTTCCGACGTCATCCCCCGAATGTGCATGCGCAGAAAGAGCCGCACACACGCATTCAATCAGTCCATAGGAAAGCATTGCTCAATGCTTTCCTATGGACGGCGGCGTCTTCTCACTGTGAAAATCACAGTGAGAAGCGCGGATGCGCCTCTAGCGGCTGTCAATGAGACAGCCACTAGAGGCTGTATTAACCATTAGTGAATATAGCAGTTTCTCTATGTTTACAACTGCAGGGCTAACCCTAGATGGACATGGCACCCAGACCACTCCAAAATTAAAAAAACACAATTTTTGTGGCAAATTTTCAACGTCATAGCAAAACATCAGTAAACTTTACATCTGTGACTTGTCACTCATTTATTGTGTGAGTACTGTAAACATAACAGCTGTGTTTTATTTCCAAACATTGTTATTTCGGCCAAATGTTTTATCAATTTTATTATTCATTTATCACATATACATTTTTTATCAAAAAAAATACCCAAGTGTAGTAAAAAAAATAACTACTTGAAAAAACAACAAAAAAAAACGTCCAAATAAAAAGTACTTATTGAGATAGCTGGCAAAAAGATGGCACAGTTTTATAAATGAGCCATTAAACATTATTGCATATCATAAACTTCATGGAGCGGTCCTGGTGGAACACCATCAAAATATGAAAAATGTATGTTTCATGTAGTGTAGGCTCCCATCCGAACTTAAAGGCACCTATTGATGTCATCTCTTGAGGCCAGCCTGCTTTAATATGCAGTATACT
Organism: Pelobates fuscus; assembly: GCF_036172605.1. Taxonomy (NCBI): domain Eukaryota; kingdom Metazoa; phylum Chordata; class Amphibia; order Anura; family Pelobatidae; genus Pelobates; species Pelobates fuscus. The sequence continues at coordinate 106,841,362 of NC_086320.1, forward strand.
CCAAGGTTGAATCATGGGAAGCAGGCATATGAGGAAACTGTACTCCCAGTTTTCTCCTGGGGAGGCAGGAATCATGATCTCCAAGCTTCTAAAGGAAGCAAAAGCTGATGGTAAAAAAGAAGCTTTGCGTAGAAAATGTTTTCACACAGTTTCTTTGATATAAAGCGATCTCTACAGGAGGCCACTTTAAATCTATCCTTTACTGATTCTTTTGATGTTTAATTTAAATTATATTGTATTTATGAAATCATGATGGAGTGGACTTTGAAGTGGAATTTGTTCCATTTAGAATTTTCTGCGCTAGGATGGGTGTTAGAAAAACATCATTAGGAGCTATCTTCAACATGAGCAAGCTGACGTTTCTGGCTTTTTAGCCTCATAACTGAACTTAATGATACCGCATTTAGCCAAAGCCTACCGCTGTGTTGAAATTCTGTATCACTAAACAAATATTGATGCAATTTTGTCTTTCAGAAAGTGCAGCGATATACGCTAATAATTCAAGCCACAGACATGGAAGGAAACCCAACGTATGGTCTTTCAAACACAGCAACTGCTGTCATTGCTGTGACAGATATCAATGACAACGCTCCTCTGTTTACATCAGCAACTGTAAGTATAGCTTGTGAGTAGACGTACATGGAGATGGGTGTGTAGTACCATAATATTTCATCTTTCCATTTGTGTTTGTTTAATGTATTAATAGTGGCTAGAAGCGCTTTACAAGCGTCTTCAAATTAGATTGTGGGTATTATATTATAGACTTTCCAGGCATTTTTGAACTTTGTGCCAATGGGGATACTGACCAATCCTGGACCATTTATGTGCCTTGAGTACTCTGTTAAGAACAATGTATCTAGAGGATCATTAATCTCTGCATTGAACTATATCCTGACAGGACATTGGGGGTGGGGGCGATTGGGTATCACCACATAGGATCCAGAAATATTTGTGGAAAAGTCACCCAAAAACTCCAGCTACTCATATGATTTTCCAATAAATCAAGGCACCATTGCCTGAGACTGCACCGAAGGCAGATGTACCTCTCCAAATCTTTGAACACATTAATAATTATGGAGATTTTAATATGGGCATTCTAATCGTCTGCATCAAAATATTAAGGGAATGCAGAAGATAAATAGTGCGGGTACTTCTGTCATATCAAACTATCACACTTCAATACATATTTATGCTTTATTGAAAGTCGAATCGACTTTATTGAAAATCAGATTTTTTACATAAACAGTTTTAGTTTTGCTATAGCAAACACAAAGAGAATGAGAATTCTTTTATGATGTAAATGTGTTGGGAGAATCCCTGAGACATTAGGTTTAAGTGAAAGTGCACTGGTTTGTAGCACTCAACCAAGATTACAAATGCATTTGGAGAAGTGCAGTCTGGATATGATGCCATTGAAATCTTGCATTTACTTAATGCTTGCTCTTGTCATTTCCATGTGAAGACATATATTTTAAAATGCTTTTCCTGCCTCTAAACTAAATTTGTAAAAGGCCTTTATATAGTCTATTATCTTTAGAGTTCCATCTACAGTGTAAAAAATATCAAGTGCAAGTTGATTGCACTTTAAAAATATAAATATTTACTGAAACTTGAAAAGTTTAGCGCTTAGATCACAGTAGTGCAAAAAAGTCATTTTCGGGAAACTGTTCATCCAATTTTTGGAGTATAAGCCAGCTATTCTGGCATAGCGTTCAAATGGCATATGTGATAATTCAATAGGAATAAAAAAATATATATATATTTTACTCAGATTTTTTTTTTTCTTCTTCTTGAGAAATAACATGCATTAGTAAATGAATGCAATATTAAGTACATACAGCTTCTGAAAATAAATAGCTATACCACCCACTCTGTCCCCTGTGATCTGTTTACATAGAGATGTGAAGAAATTACTGCATATCTCAAGTTGAACTGTGTAAAATCCCCCCTTGACACAAAGAATTAAGAAATTGTGTTTCCACAACTATCCCAGAGTTCCCAACTTAACATGCAAATGAGCACACAAATGAATTTTGTTTCTTTATCCTTTGTATATAGACAGATGCCTACATAGACGGTATTTGTATATGTGTATACATACAGTGTCTTTTTAGATAAATAGCTAAAAAGACAAAAATATATTTTAGCAGTAACATTTCCCTTCTTTTATATAATTTTAAGTTATTAGTATTTTCTATGTTAGCATTGGCAGTACATTTTCTGAACTGATCTCCTTTGAGTTCCTATACTAATTAACATTAAATCTACTTCAGAGTGTATTGATTACAGGATGAATTATGCTTTAGTAAAGCCAGATCCTTTTTTTTTTTTGTGAATATCATTTACAAAAGACATTGTATTTAATATTCGTTAGGTGGTGCCTCGGCAATCTTTTCTCATAAAATTAAATTAGGAGGAGAGATATATTTTCTTGCTTTCCACATGCTTGCAAAATACCTGTCATATTCACCTTCTTCGATCATATTGAGCACAACCCACATTAATGTTTTACAGACTGGAACAGACACTGAAAACCCATGTGAGGCTTGCTTTTTGTTCTTAATAAAACAAGAAACCCTCGATCAATAAACCACATCTAATCTGTCTGATCTTTAAGGCAGCCAAACTGAAGGAGACGGACAGGAGCCTACCTCCTCTAGCCTTCGTATTTAAACTTGTTTTATGCTCTCGCATTCAAATCCATCCACAGATGGTCTTCTAAAGGTCTCCCTGTTAAAACCACTAAGCTGACTATTTGGGATCTATTTTTATCCACTTGACTGTCAGACATAGTCCCAACATATAATTTTTTTTTTTGCTTACAAAACCGAGTTCTTTTGAGTTGTCAGTTGTGTTAAGCACTCTTTATCCTACATAATACATTATTTGATGTTGGTTGTATAGTAAAGGTCTAGAATAAATGGTGAATAATCCACAACATCATTGTCACCAACATAGCAAGTCCCTAGTCACAACCATCGTGAAAAAAAAGCATTTATTTAATTTAGAGGTCCAAGATAATATTTTGTCACTATTCGCAATCATCGGGAAAAAAACGTATTTATTTCATTTAGAGGTCCTAGATATTATCTTGTCTATATTCACAATCATCGGGGGGGAAAAAATATTTATGTAATTTAGAGGTCCAAGATAATATCTTGTCACTATTCGCAATCATCAGAAAAAACAGGTATTTCTTTCATGTAGAGGTCCAAGATAAAATTCACCATTTGGTTTGACAGAAACTTGTAAATCTTCTGCAATATGGAGAAAGTGCAAAAATGCTGGCTGATTTGAATAGTAAGTCATATATACCTACGACAGAATTAGCGTCACTGAAAGCGACAGTAGTTAGAAAACTATAAATAACACCACACTATCCCAACACCTAATACTGCTGACAGGGCAAGAATTTGGCCCCTCACAGTTTGTTTTGCACCAGTGACTATCTTTTCTGAAGAAGGGTTGGCATGATAGAGCTTTTTAACTATATTCGGTCAAACCAGTTTCCTGCATACAAGCTGTCCTATGTAAAATCTCCCTCATTGGAGATAAACTCTGGGATTGAAATTCAGCAAGTGACTATATAGCAAATAAATACAATAATAACAATTTAAAGCTTTAAATGTGACATTTTTGTATGTATAAAATAACTATTACAGTATACCTTTTTTGTTCAGGTAAAAGAAAGTATAGTTAATGTATAAAGCAGAAAGAGATTGCAATAATTCATTCAATGTATTTGACAAACAGACATCGTCTTTCCCCTTTGAACACAATAGCCAGCTTCTTCTGTATTTACTTCGCTCTCATGTGTTTGGAATTTTAAACCTGAAAATTTGTCTAGTCTTTGACAGCCAGAGGAACTGCTCTTTTTTAGTAAAAGCTTTATAGTTTCCCACATTGTGCAGACGTGTAAAATATTTTCAAGGATCAATGCAGTATTTTTAACATTATTTTTATTATATAAGGACAGACAGAGGGAAAATTCTGCAAAGGTTTGCAGCCATGTTCTTGAGAAACGTAAAGGTCAGTTTTTAAAGCACATTTGAGATTTCTTCACACGTTTCTTCTATTTTATTTTCTTCTAGTAGTATGATCAATGTCACATGTTGTGTGGCATTGAGTTGTCAATACCATACCAACAGGACCAGCCTTAGGCCTTTGGGCGCTCTGTGCAAAAATCTTCACAGCGCCCCTCCCTGGCCACAACCTTCACCGACTACTTCTCTCATCCCATACCTCACATTCCTATAAACCCCAAAACAAAGAGATTGGAATGCTTGATGAAAATAAAAGTGCGTGTAGTGTTGGCATTTGAATGGAGTATTTGTGTGTAGTGGTGGTGTTTGAATGAAGGGGAGTATTTGTGTGTAGTGGTGGTGTTTGAATGCAGGGGAGTATTTGTGTGTAGGTGTGGCGTTTGAATGCGGGGGCAAATGATAATTAATCATAACACTAACTGTTTGTGGACATGTTTAACATGTTTAACCTCCCTGCCTCCTGCCTCGCACTATATCTCTGTCCTTGTCTCTTGTGGGAAAGTGTGTGTTTGTGACAGCATATGTATATGTGGGTGACTGCAGATGTAATCTTTCAATGTGAACCTGTGTGTAATGTGTCTCTCCCCTTGACTTAACGCACCTCTTCAACAGCGAAAAACCAGAAGTTGGAAAGGCTGAACTTGATTTACACATGTCTCTTTTCATCCTATGTAACCACTCTCTTTCGTCTGGTGCTCCAATTAAACATGCCACTGTTGTACCCATCCTAAAAAAGCCGTCTCTTGACCCATCTTCCCCTTCCAACTATTGTCCCATATCTCTGCTTCCTTTTTCCTTGCTTCCATAACTTCTAGAACAGTGTTTCCCAACCCAGTCCTCAAGGCACACCTACCAGTCCAGGATTTAAGGATTACCCAGTTTTGTCTAAGGTGTTTTTAGAAAAAAAGAAAAAAACACCTTAGACAAAACTGGGTAATCCTTAAATCCTGGACTGGTAGGTGTGCCTTGAGGACTGGGTTGGGAAACACTGTTCTAGAAAGACTTGTCTTTACTCGTTTGGCTTGCTTCCTCAATTCCAACTGTCTCCTCAACTCTCTTCAATCTGACTTCCGACCCCTCCACTCTACCGAGACTGCTCTAACTAAAGTTAAAAATCACCTAATCACCGCTAAATCCAAAGGCCACTACTCCATACTATTTCTTCCTGACCTCTCTGCCATCTTTAACACTGTGTATAATGTCCTCCTTCTCCAAACTCTTCAATCTCTCAGTATCTGTGACACTGTACTATTTTGGTTCTCTTCCAGTCTCTCCTAACATTAATTCAGTGTCTTATTTTCTAATGACACATCCTCCCCTCGTCCTGTCTCAGTTGGAGTCCCCCAATGCTCTGTTCTTGGTCCTCTTTATACTGTTTCTCTTGGCAAACTCATAATTTCCTTTGAATTCCGCTACCAACTGTACACCGATGACATCCAGCTATATCTCTCCTTCCCTGATCTCTCCCCCCAGGGGGTCACCACTTGCCTTTCTTCAAACTCTGACTGCATGTCCTCCTACTTTCTGAAACCGAATCTCTCAAAAACAGAACTTATTATTTTTCCTTCCCATAATACTGATCCTCCACTTTTGCTTTTGCAAGTTGATGGTACCTTCATCAGCCAGTTGTCACAAGCTTGCCGACTTGGTGTTATCTTTGATCTTGGCCTTACCTTTGCGCCTCTTATCCAGTCTTTTGATAAAGTCTTTTGAATCCACCTTAAAAACATTGGATGGGTATTATGACAAGGTGGTCGATTTATAACAGGGTGGGTATTATGATATGGTGGGCGTATATGGCAGGGTGGGTATTATTACAAGGTGGGATATATAGCAGAGTCAGTATTATGACCAGGTGGTGGATTTATGGCAGCAAGGGTATTTTGACATGGTGGTGGATTTATGACAGGGTGGGTAATATGATAGGGTGGGCATATATGGCAGGGTGGGTATTAAGACAATGTGGGGTATATGGCAGGTTTGATATTATGACAAGGTAGGATGTATGACAGGGTCTGTATTATGACCAGGTGGTGGATTTATGGTATGGTGGGGAAATATATGGTAGCATGGGTAATATGATAAGGGGGGATCTGGGATATATGACAGGGAGGGTATTATTACAAGGTGGGGTATATGGCAAGGTGGGTGTTATATGAGGTGGGGGAAATATTACAGGGTGAAAATACAAGTGCTGTATAATGTCTCTGCTCACCATTCAGATAGGTGCAAAAACAGCACAGACTGTGTCTCACCATGTGGTGACTGCTCTGATTCAGCTTCCAAGCAGCTCTATATCAGGGTTAGGCAGGTTGGAGTAGATGTGGTTTAATTAAATCTATGCATTTCATAGCAATCTTGATATTACACTCTACAGTTGCAAGAAAAAGTATGTGAACCCTTTGGAATGATATGAATTTCTGCACAAATTGGTCATAAAATGTGATCTGATCATCATCTAAGTCACAACAATAGACAATCACAGTCTGCTTAAACTAATAACACACAATGTTATTAGTTTAATATTGAACATGTTTTTATTGAACACACCATGTAAACATTCACAGTGCAGGTGGAAAAAGTATGTGAACCCTTGGATTTAATAACTGGTTGAACCTCCTTTGGCAGCAATAACTTCAACCAAACATTTCCTGTAGTTGCAGATCAGACGTGCACAACGGTCAGGAGTAATTCTTGACCATTCCTCTTTACAGAACTGTTTCAGTTCAGCTATATTCTTGGGATGTCTGGTGTGAATCACTTTCTTGAGGTCATGCCACAGCATCTCAATCGGGTTGAGGTCAGGACTCTGACTGGGCCACTTCAGAAGGCGTATTTTCTTCTGTTTAAGCCATTCTGTTGTTGATTTACTTCTATGCTTTGGGTCATTGTCCTGTTGCAACACCCATCTTCTGTTGAGCTTCAGCTGGTAGACAGATGGCCTTAAGTTCTCCTGCAAAATGTCTCGATACACTTGGGAATTCATTTTTCCCTCAATGATAGCAATCCGTCCAAGCCCTGACGCAGCAAAGCAGCCCCAAACCATGATGCCCCCACCACCATACTTCACAGTTGGGATGAGGTTTTGATGTTGGTGTGCTGTGCCTCTTTTTCGCAACACATAGTGTTGTGTGTTTCTTCCAAACAACTCAACTTTGGTTTCATCTGTCCACAGAATATTTTGCCAGTACTGCTGTGGAACATCTAGGTGCTCTTGTGCAAACTGTAAACGTGCAGCAATGTTTTGTTTGGACAGCAGTGGCTTCCTCTGTGGTATCCTCCCATGAAATCCATTCTTGTTTAGTGTTTTACGTATTGTAGATTCGCTAACAGGGATGTTAGCATTTGCCAGTGACTTTTGTAAGTCTTTAGCTGACACTCTAGGATTCTTCTTCACCTCATTGAGCAGTCTGCGCTGTGCTCTTGCAGTCATCTTTACAGGACGGCCACTCCTAGGGAGAGTAGCAGCACTGCTGAACTTTCTCCATTTCTAGACAATTTGTCTTACCGTGGACTGATAAACAGCTGGGCTTTTGGAGATACTTTTATAATCCTTTCCAGCTTTATGCAAGTCAACAATTCTTAATCGTAGGTCTCCTGAGAGCTCTTTTGTGCGCGGCATCATTCACATCAGGCAATGCTTCTTGTGAAAAGCAAACCCAGAACTGGTGTGTGTTTTTTATAGGGCAGGGCATCTGTAACCAACACCTCCAATCTCATCTTATTGATTGGGCTCCAGTTGGCTGACATCTCACTCCAATTAGCTCTTGGAGATGTCATTAGTCTAGGGGTTCACATACTTTTTCCACCTGCACTGTGAATGTTTACATGGTGTGTTCAATAAAACATGGCAACATTTCATTCTTTGTGTGTTATTAGTTTAAGCAGACTGTGATTGTCTATTTTTGTGACTTAGATGATGATCAGATCACATTTTATGACCAATTTGTGCAGAAATCCATATCATTCCAAAGGGTTCACATACTTTTTCTTGCAACTGTATATGGATTTTCGTTTTGTACCACCATTTTATTTTTTGTGACGTCCACTTTAAATAGCAGTAGAAAATTAGAATCTTTGAATTCGAGTCAGGTCCAAACTGACCCCAGATTATATTGCTGCAGGGATTATTGCTTACGGTCAACTGGGTCCTCGTTAGAGATTTGTACCAATTTGCTTTCTTAAGTGTTATATATATTTTCTAGAAATTCGTGATAAGATTGCCATCTTGGCAGCTTATCTTGCTGTTAACAGAGAAGGTCTGTACAGTTGAAGACTTGCAGCATAAATGTAATTCATTCTTGTTTAGGGTTTAATTCATTTTTTCCTCATAACTGAACTCAAGTGTTCTTTGCAAGACATGAGGCACAAATACCATCTTCCCTCCTTACCTGAATTGACAATAAAATAACAAAAATAACAGTACAAGTGATTCTACTTGTGAACCAAGATTCCAAGGTACAGTTCTGAAGACTCAAAATATGAAGGTGATTATTGAACACAGCAACGTTTCAACCTGTTCCCAGGTTTTTATCAAGCTTGATAAATCCCTGGGAACAGGTCGAAACATCGCTGTGTCTATTAAATCTGCTTAAAGTTATCACAGTGGGTAGCTGAGATTTTTTTTCCTTTTGATATGTGTTTTATGGGGTATGCTGACCGATAGTCAGCACGCTGGGGTTTATTTGATTAATGGCAAACCCTCTGGTTCGAAATTAGATGTGATAGGTTTAAGGACCATTTTGAAGTAGCTGTACCTATGCAATAGTTTGAAGGAAAATATTACCTGCTGTTCTAATAACAGATAAGGAAAATACGATTAAACAAAGAAAACCTTTTTAATGTATTTAACTGTTTGCTAAAAAATTACTACATCTGAATCGCTAGCATAATTCTATCAATTTAACAATTTATGTTGTGTTCTGTCAAGTAGATGACAATTAGGTGCATGTTTCCCTATTAAATGACAAAAATGATTTTTAATGTTTCCCTGAAAAAAAAAAAGATATATGAAATCATATTGTGATGTAAAAAAATGTATGAGATCATTGCCCATACAATCAGGCAAATGGAGAAAGTTCAAAATCATTGTTACTATTCCCATGACAAATTGACCAAATAATCAAATTCAAGATTTATAGTACTCAAAAAGTTTGCAAAATCACATTACATCTAAGGATCATGGCTTATGCAAATCACCATGGTCCACCGTAAATAAATTACGATATAAGAGTCGCTGGCTATGTGTAGGAAATTCTCAAAAATGAAAGCCACTCTACAGTTTGCAAAAGAGCATGTAAACTCTCCAGACAGCTATTCAAAGAAAGTACCGTGGTACGGTGTAGCTCAGCCTTAAAGTATGGTAATGTGATTATTGAGGAGCTGCTTCTCAGCCTCAGAACCCAGATGGATTCTTGTGATTGGGGAGCAATGAATTACAGATTGTGCACCTAAATTTGTTACAAGAATCTCACAAAGCTTAGAATGTAATTCTAAACCTATCAGTGAATATACAACTGACGAGCTCAATCTAAAGGATTATTTTTCTTTTGGAATTGATTCAATTGATCAAAGACTTGACCCTTACCCAATTAAAATGTGGTGGCAAGAACTGAAATTAACAATTCATTCGAAAAAAGTCAGTGACTTGAAGATGACTTGCACAGTGAAAAAGGCAGAAATAGCTCCAAACTTAAGGTCAATCAGTAACAGAAATATTTGGAAGAAGGTGTTACTTTATATTAGCTGCTGTTGGTTGCTAAAACTAAACATACGTTTTCCAAAAAACTGAGAATATTGGATGAATTTGGCCAAAGAAGACTTGAAAACATTGCACTTAACCCCTTAAGGACACATGACATGTGTGACATGTCATGATTCCCTTTTATTCCAGAAGTTTGGTCCTTAAGGGGTTAAAGGACCACTCTAGGCACCCAGACCACTTCAGCTTAATGAAGTGGTCTGGGTGCCAGGTCCAGCTAGCTTTTACCCTTTTTTTTATAAACATAGCAGTTTCAGAGAAACTGCTATGTTTATACTGAGGGTTAAGCCAGCCTCCAGAGCCTCTAGTGGCTGTCTCATTGACAGCCGCTAGAGGCGCTTGCGTGCTTCTCACTGTGAGAATCACAGTGAGAGCACGCAAGCGTCCATAGGAAAGCATTATGAATGCTTTCCTATGCGACCGGCTGAATGCGAGCGCGGCTCCTGCCGCGCATGCGCATTCAGCCGATGACGTCGCGAGGAAGAAGAGGAGAAGGAGGAAAGCTCCCCGCCCGGCACTGGAGAAAGAGCTAAGTTTAACCCCTTCCTCCCCCCAGAGCCCGGCGGGAGTGGGTCCCTGAGGGTGGGGGCACCCTCAGGGCACTCTAGTGCCAGGAAAACGAGTATGTTTTCCTGGCACTAGAGTGGTCCTTTAAGGGGTTAAATTGCAGTGATAGATTATGTATATATGAATAGGATATACAATGAACAAAATTATAAACGCAACACTTTTGTTTTTGCCCCCATTTTTTTATGAGCTAAGATCTAAGACTTTTTCTATGTACACAACAGGCCTATTTCTCTCATATATTGTTCACAATCTGTCTAAATCTGTGTTAGTGAGCACTTCTTCTTTGCCGAGATAATCCATCCACCTCACAGGTGTGGCATATCAAGATGCTGATTAGACATCATGATTATTGCAAAGGTGGGCCTTAGGCTGGCCACAATAAAAGGCCACTCTGCTATCTATCTGCTGCAAATGTATTCACTTACATAAAGACATTGTGTGCATCATTTAGGTTTTTTTTTTTATGCTTTGGATTGCACTACTGTTTTTTTTTTCATCTCAATACATTCTCAAAGATTTATGTTCTGTGCAGAGCATTAATAAATGATCTAAAATGGTGGCTCATTTCATGACTTATTTAAACATTTGTGATGGTTAGTACTTTTTTCACACTGCATTATTATGCATAATAATCTCACAACAGTGCATTACCTGCAAGTTAATGCTGTGCTGAATGAAATAAGGAAGGCATTACCTCTGAGACAAGATGCTGTTTTGAGCAGATAAGGGTCCATGGAAATACAACGCTACGGCAGTCAATTAATACTCCTTTCTTTGGTGATTATCAGCTTAGTTTTATTTTTCCATTACATGTTTGCACAATGTACACATTTTAACTGCTGTCAGCCTTATGTGTAAAATACAAAATACAGATTAAGGAACAGTGCGAACAATAGCATTCCCTTATTTTACTATATATGTTTGGAGTTCATACCAGATTCCTTTTGGGTTGAGTGCCCCCCCCCCCCCCCCCCCAGCTTCAGATACCACTTTGGAGGTCACCACATGAATGTATAAATTTGAGGAAGTTTTGGATAGTAATGATATGCAGCTACACAATATGTGCGCTTTAATTGTTTAGGCTTGGCACTGTATTTTTATTAAATTATGTTTTGTATCACATTAATTTGCAGTATATATATATTCACAATGCTCTTACAGCAGTTCAATAGTTAATTTAGCTTTGTCTCCCACATTGAAATTAATGTAGGATCCATCAATATTGGAGAACTGTGGAGAAGTGGTGGGCTTAATAAGATATGGCCATATGGTGGAACTGAATCCCTGTATTTGTTTGCTGAGATAGGTGATTTTAAGTAGCCTTGTAAAATGTAAAACTATGTTTGTGTGTGCAATGTTCCTCAATCTGTATTTTGTATACATTTTGGTCTCTACAGCAGCACCATTGCTAAGAAATGCATGTTCCGGGTGCCACCAATTACCCTTTTTTTTTTCATTATGTCAGACTTATGTGTGTGAGTCTCCTTACTACCTGTTAGTCAAATTTGACCTGTTGAAGTTATTTTGGGGTTTATTCACTAAGCATCTAATTTTGGTGAATTGGAAACCAAACTGCAACATGGCTGAAGCTCTAGCTCACAGCTATAGTCATAGGTTTTTACTCTTTTAGCCTGTATGTTCCAATTCCATTTTCAATTCATTAAAGTTTCAGAGGTTAGTGCAGGGCTCAAAATTGCAAGTCCTATGCTGCTTGAGAGGCCTAAAAGCAACTCGCCATTGCACCAGGGGTAAATTTACCTTTGCCATTGGCTAGTGGGCAAGTGCAACTTGTAACCCTCGGTTTAGTGAATCAACCACTATTTGTCATCTCTAGATTGTAAGCTCTTTTGAGCTGGGTCATCATCAACCTATTGTTCCTGTAACATTTTGTAATTGTCTGACATATTGTTAAACTCCCCTATAATATTGTACAGCTTTGCGGAAAAAGTTCTCTTTATAAAATCCAATAATAATAATAATAATTTCTACCTGTAGTACAGTGCTGCAAAATTTGTTGGTACTTTTTAAATAATAATGATAATAATAGTATTTATTATACTAAAAATATACATATTTTTTGATGGTTTTATTTCTCTTCTTCCATTGCAGTTTTACGGTGAAGTGCCTGAAAATAGAGTTGATGTTGTGGTAGCAAATTTAACTGTTTCAGATATGGATCAGCCGCACACTGGGGCATGGAACGCAGTGTATAAAATCATCCATGGAGATCCAAATGGGAAATTCGTAATTAGGACAGATGCAAATACTAATGATGGTCTTGTTACGGTTGTAAAAGTAAGTACTAAGTTAAAAACAGCAAACGTTACAAAAATGTTGTATTTAAACCTTTAACAGACATATTTTTTTTTTAAATTGTTACATATGGCACTTTGAATTTGGAAATGTAATGTTAAACATTGCACAAATGTATAATAATGTGCATCTTGAGGCTATGGCCAACATACATCTCGTAACAATTTGTTTTCTTTTGATTTGTAAATTCAGAGAAGTGTACAGTTATCTAGAAATTAAAATATATTGAGAGATATTCCCTTGTGAGATCAGTACAATGTCAGACTTACTAACAATGTATTCTCTTTTCTAGCCAATTGATTATGAGACCAATATGAAAATTTCGCTCTTAGTAGTTGCCGAAAACCAAGTTCCTTTAATTAGAGGCACGCCTCATCCTCCTGCATCAACAGCAACAGTCATGATTACAATCATTGATGTAAACGAGAGCCCATACTTTATTCCAAATCCCAATATTCTCCGCCAAGAAGAGGGTCTGTTACCTGGAAACAAGCTTGTAGTTTTTACTGCTCAAGATCCGGACCGGTATATGAAACAAATAATTAAGTAAGTTATGTCTATTTGGTTCTAGTCTCTTTTATGGTTAGTTTTGCATATCTATATGAAAAACATGAAAAATGCAACAATTGTGACTTATTTGCATTTTATATAAGCATCATACCACAGACAGTGATGCTGCATAGAAGTATAATTTTATGAGAAGGTAAATAAACAATGGAATACTCTAAGCCAGTTATAGATGACCTTAGCATTTCAGTGCTTATGTTTGTGAGCTTCTTTTTTTCTATGACACACAGGCACCACTGGTCCAAAGGCTGTGGATTTGAAGCATACTAAATCAATCAATACCATTTATATGGTTTAAATGCTGTCTGGAGATCATTCAAAACTCTAGAAGGTTTTGTGGGGTGGAAACAAAGGGATTTATTCATGAATCAGTCCTAGTAGGTTGCCAAACAAATGGGAAGATTTATGCCAGAATAGCTAAGCTAGAACAATTCAGCTTATTTACGATGTTTATAAGATTAAGAATGTTCTCTTGCACGCACTTTTCAACCATTATTTTTTTTTTAAAGTAAAATAGGGTCAAACTTTTTTTAAGACAGCATGAGCACATGCCAAATGTAGCCTTTTATGACTGTTGGGTTTAAGAATGCAGACAGTAGTGACCTCTGTGAAAGCCTGCTTGATATGCTAGGGCTCTGCACTACAGCAATAGGGGGGTCTCAAGATTATATGGATCTTCTCAGAGAAACACAGTGAAACTCCCGGCATGAAAAAAAAAATGGATTAGAAAACTTTTCTATGCTAAGTGATTTTTTTTTCAGCAAGTTTTGGGTTTTTCATTTTCTTTTGGTGACTTAAAGTACTTGATGAGTACTTGAAGAATTTGCTGAGTTATTACTGCGATGAATTGTGACAAGCTAACGATGAACTTGAGTTTTAACTGACAGAATTTCTATATGTGAATATTGTCGCTGATAGAGAATTAAAGGTTTGAGGGAGACTGCCGTAAACAACTATCCAAAAATATATTTCATTTTTTAATATATCTATATTTATTATTTGAACTAGATACTCAAAGCTTTCAGATCCTGGAGAATGGCTTAAAATTGACCCTATGAGTGGACAAATAACCACAATTGCTGTTCTGGACAGAGAATCCATGTATGTGAAAAACAATATGTACAATGCTACATTCCTGGCAACAGACAGCGGTAGGTATCATTAAATAAGATTTTAGTTTCAATGATTGCAAAAATTGTTTAGATTTTTTTTCACTAATCAAATGGTTCAAAAGGTTCTACTGACAAAACATGACACTATACTTGTAATATTTTTTAATAACTATAAAACATGTTTGTATTTCTCATTAAAGGACCACTCTAGTGCCAGGAAAGCATACTCGTTTTCCTGGCACTAGAGTGCCCTGAGGGTGCCCCCACCCTCAGGGACCCCCTCCCTCCCGGCTCTGGAAAGGGGAAAGGGGTTAAATCTTACCTTTTTCCAGCGCTGGGCGGAGAGCTCTCCTCCTGCTCTCCTCCTCCGATCCGCCTCTTCTCCTCCCCGTCGGCTGAATGCGCACGCGCGGCAAGAGCTGCGCGCGCATTCAGCCGGTCACATAGGAAAGCATTCATAATGCTTTCCTATGGACGCTTGCGTGCTCTCACTGTGATTTTCAATTCATTAAACTGTGATTTTCTGACAGCAAGCGCCTCTAGCGGCTGTCAGTGAGACAGCCACTAGAGGAAAAAGGGGAAGGCTTAACTAATTGATGAACATAGCAGTTTCTCTGAAACTGCTATGTTTATAAAACAATTAGTTAACCCTAGCTGGACCTGGCACCCAGACCACTTCATTAAGCTGAAGTGGTCTGGGTGCCTAGAGTGGTCCTTTAAATGCCAATGAAAATACACATTTTCAATAGCCCCACCAACACATTGAGCCAGAATGTACAGAGCCTTGGAGGTGACATGGTAAAGTTTTTTTGTTTTTTAAATCATGTGCACGCTGTACTATCTCCTGCGCACTATTTAGTAGATTGGGTGCACCAGATAATTAACACTTAAAGTGTTACAGAGTGGTTTACTTGGTGACCTTCCGATTGTAGTTTAGTCTAGGAGCAGACTGTGGACTGAATTCAAGACAACCACCAAGTAAAGATGCAGTTTTCAAATCTCTCCTATCCAAAAATTGTATCTCTGTATAGTTTTTACTGGAGATTTCCATTGCTGCTCTTTAGCCAATTTATGTGTTTTACTAATTAGTAAATGCTAAGAAAATCATCAAGCTGCTTAACTAGGAAGTGTATATTTAGCTTTTTAATAATTTCACATGCATCTTATTTATTACTTTTATCATTTTACACAAATCAGCGGTAATCATCTTACCCACTTCAGAGGCACTTGAAAAGCCAAGGTTTAGTAGACTCTGCCAAGAATCAAACATACAAATTTGAAAGATAATGATTGAGATGCTGCAGTTGGCACACAAACCACTGAGCTATCGCACATCTCATCACTTGCAATATTAGGTTAACACTAACCCTTCTGCCTCTCTGCTTTGTTGATAACAGAAGATGTAAGAAACATATGCTGCAGTAGCATGCCTGATGCTGTGGCAAATAATTTGTCACCATTTTAACATGGCACTCTGAGAAGAAAAATAGATTCTCCCCTCACCCCCGCATTACTTAAAACGAGAATAGCTGACAGGCACTCAAAGAACCAGTAATGCTGCAGTTTCTGTTTACATGATCGATTTTGTCATTTGACTAGTTTTGTAAATCTTCAAACCAATTTAAATTGAGTTTTTAAAAAGATTAGCATTTTAAGGATCTCAACTTTCTATATTGTTTCTTTAGCCCCTCACACCACCAGTCGTTTGTACATAATTACCAGGGTTGGCAGCCATACGCCGCAATTTTGTATTCGCAATTTGTACCAATGCAAATTAAATTGCAAATTAATTTTGTTTGCTATGGCTGTCCAGATAGCAGTGCCAGCGCTACCATTCCTTCTCCCCCCAACACTCAAACCATACACCATGGGTCCTCAAACTCCGGCCCCCCAGATGTTGCTGAACTACAACTCCCATGATTCTTTGAATGACATAGATAGCCAGAGAATCATGGGAGTTGTAGTTCAGCAACATCTGGGGGGCCGGAGTTTGAGGACCCATACCATATACACTGGCAATCCTTATACACAGACACCCTATCACATTCACCCCCACACACTGTCACCATGTCACACTCACTGCCCCCCACACTGTATAAATAGACCCCCCCCAAAGACATTATACTCATACAGTCACTCTTCACGCACACAACACAGCTTTGCCATAAACACGATGCACATGACAAAGCCACAAGCAGCCTCCACAATACATACAAAACACTTAAAGCAGTTCCTCTATACAT
Source organism: Pelobates fuscus (assembly GCF_036172605.1). Taxonomy (NCBI): domain Eukaryota; kingdom Metazoa; phylum Chordata; class Amphibia; order Anura; family Pelobatidae; genus Pelobates; species Pelobates fuscus. The sequence continues at coordinate 106,857,971 of NC_086320.1, forward strand.
ATATATTCCTAGACACAAAGATATTCAGTGCCAGACACAAACTCTCAGGCACATACACACAACAAAGGGCCAGACATGCAGACACAGATACCAGTACACACATTTCCAGACACACACTGTGATTGTGTCTTTCAATGTGTGTGCCATTATGTATCTCTGTGCAGCAGTGTGTTTGTGTGTGTATATTTGTGTGCATGTGCCAGAGTCTGTATGCATGTGCATGTAACTGTCAATTCATGTGTGAGAGTGTATATATGTGTGCATGTATCAGCGTGTGTATATACGTGTATTTGTGTGTGTGTCCAAAGTGACAACAGGGCTGCAATGTCACGGCAATATGGTATAGAAAATGCCATGGATATGTGGCAACAAATACAATATACATAGGGCAAAATATATATGCACAACTGGGACCTGAGTGCGTATGAGATATTATATATGTGAGAGGATTATAGACTATAAATGTCAGGAAAGAGTGTGTTATATATTGAGAAATGTTTTTTTTTTTATATTTACAACACTGTTTTCTTATCTGTAACTTCATTATTTGGTAAATGGTTTTCTGGCCAAACAAAATTAAAATTTTTGTTTCCATTAAATAATGTGCTATCTATGCATACCGAAACAAAAAACAAACATTTCAACATTACTTTCCAGGACACCCAAAATAAACGGTTGTAAACGCTTAGTACTAAAGGCGTTAATAGCAAGTTAGCTTAAAAAGATCTATTTAGAGAACACGTAGTTGTTGTGAGAGTTTGTGTCAAAGAGCTCCAAAGAGTTAGACTTATTTGAAGCTCATCTCTTTTGAAATACATCTTGTAATTTGGTTGTCAACTCACGACAAATTACTTTTTTTTTTAATTACACTATTAATTGTGTGAGGCTTCAGCAAAATCCTCCTGCATGGAGGTTGGTTCCTTTATTAGGAAAAATTAATTGTAGGCTCAAATTATTATTGATGCTTGTTAACTTTGTCAATTTGAAATCAAGGAGGGTAAAATACATTTAAATCTGATTTTCATTGTTTCTATGGTAACCATAGGATTACATATATTTTACTGCATCTTTATATGGGATCTTCGAATAGAGGTTTGTTGACTGTTACCAACTGTAGTGGGTAGATATTTCTTCTTATTCTTTACAAGCTAGATGTAAACAAAGTACATTAAGCATAATTATAATGACAGTCTATATAGACTGTGTCTAACTTCTTTAACCCCTTAACGCTGTTATGGCGTTCCATGCCGTCGCGCTTTAAATGGGCTTTAAAGCCGTTGCGGCGGCATGGAACGCCGTAACAGCTGCAGCCCCCAGGACCTCGGCGGTACTCACCTCCGCCGCGATCCTCTTCTGGAGGGCTGCCTGACAGCCCAGGCAGCCCTCCCACGGCAAATGAGGCCCCCGGGGGCCATGTGATCGCTCTCAAAGAGCGATCATATGGCCCCCTATAGTTGGCTATGGATCTGCCAGCAGGGGGACTGTCTAAAATATCAGACAGTCCCTCTGCTGGTAGGTAGGGTAAAAAAAAATAAAATTAAACGTGTAAAAATAAATTAAAAGTATTTTTATATATATATATATAATATATGTATATATATTATATACATAATATGTATACATATTATATATATGCAACGTCATACAAAGTGTATTTTAATACTAATATAAGTATATATATTAGTATTAAAATACACTTAGAATGACGTTACATATATATAATATGTATATATATTATATATATAATAGATCTACATATATATATATTATATATATATATATATATACGTATAATTAAAATAATAAATAAATAAAATAATAAAATAAATAAATAAAATATTGAAACAAAATGTTATATAAGTTATATATCCATATGTAATTTCATTCTAACTGTATTTTGTTATTAATATATATATAGGTAACAAAATACACTTAGAATGACATTCTATATATATCTATCTATATATAAAATACAAATAACCGCAAATATATATATATAGATATATAGATAAATAAAAATAATTACATAAAAGATTACATTAGTATACACGTAGAATTTAAATACATATATATGTATATATATTAAAATTCTACATGTATATTTAAGTAGTCTTTTAACATAATTATGTGATTTTATTAATTAAAATTTGATTGACATGCCTGACAACACAGGGAGAAAGTGCAGAGAATTTAATTCGCAAGCACTATATTTGACCCTGTAACTCTCCAAGACACCATACAACCTGTACATAGGGGGTACTGTTTTACTCTGGAGACTACGCTGAACTCAAATATTAGTGTTTCAAACTGGTAAATTGTATAACAGCGATGATATTTTAAGTAAAAGTGATGTTGTTTGCATTTTTTACAAATGAACGGCACTTTTATGGACTATATTATTGTTGTAATATGTTTTACTGTTTTAAAACACTAATATTTGTGTTTAGTGAAGTCTCCCAAGAATAACAGTACCCCCCATGTACAGGTTTTATGGTGTTTTGGAAAGTTAGAGAGTCACATATAAGGCTTGCATTTCATTTTTTTCACATTGAAATTTGCCAGATTAGTTATGTTGCCTTTGAGAGCGTATGGTAGCCCAGGAATGAGAATTACCCCCATGATGACCTACCATTTGCAAAAGTAGACAACCCGAGGTATTGCAAGTGGGGTATGTCCAGTATTTCTTAGTAGCCACTTAGTCACAAACACTGGCCATATATTCTTTTTTTGCTTTTTTCACACAAAAACAAATATGAACGCTAACATCGGCTAGTGTTTGTGACTAAGTGGCTACTAAAAAAGACTAAACATACCCCACTTTCAATACCTTGGCTTGTCTACTTTTTCAAATGGTATGCCATTATGGGGGTAATTCTCTTTCCTGGGCTACCACACCATCTCAGAGGTAACATTACTAATCTGGCAAATTTCAATTTGAAAATGGAACGTTCTATATTTGACCCTGTAACTTTCCAAAACACCATAAAACCTGTTAATGGGGGGTACTGTTGTACTCGTGAGACATCGCTGATTACAAATATGTACAAAACAGTATTATGACATTCACAGCTAAAATGGCAGACGGAAATACAAATTTAAAAAAAAATCTTATTTTCTCACATTTTTTTAAATTTTATTCATAATAAATTATGTTCCATATATGAATAGTTATTGCTAAATTAAAGCCCTGTTTCTCCTGAACAAAATGATATATAATAAGTGTGGGTGCACTTAATGTGTCAGCGGTGAATTAAGGTTGAACAGACATATAGCGCAAATTCCAGTTTTTGTTTACGTTTTGTTTTGATCAGAACGTGCACTATTGACCTGAAGGGTCCTGAAGGGGTTAACCTCTAAAGGTATCTTACTGGGTGTTGCTAGCTGTTTGAGGCCCCTCAATTGTTTATACATTTAGAGATGTTCACAAAAAAATTTAGAGGAGATGTTTGTATAAAATAATTGTCAATGTCCAATTTTTGCTCTAAAAGTCCCCATTTGTGAACTCATGTTTCCTTCTTACATTGTGCCAGGGCCTTCTGACATGTACACAAAACAAGTTTAGTTTTCACTTAGTGCTATTACATAATAAACACTAAGCTGTAGTGTTTATGGATTACCGAAACCATATTGTGTATGACCTGAGTGGTGCACTATTGCTGTACTGTAAGAAGCATTCTACCCAGCTCACATCCAGTGTGTTGTGTCATAAGTAGAGGTGTTCAGGTTTAACTGTATAATTGCTTAATAACCCCCGAAAGACCACATTTACAAAATGGTAGTATGTAATGTTCTGATTATAGGAATACAGCCCTGCATTTGCAAAATGAGTGGGATGTTCAGTTTTGATGTATAATCTTTAACCCCTTAAGGACCAAACTTCTGGAATAAAAGGGAATCATGACATGTCACACATGTCGTGTGTCCTTAAGGGGTTAAAGGGACACTATTGGCATCAAAACAGCTTTAGCTTAATGAAGTGGTATATAGGTCATGCACTGAAGTCTCACTGCTCAATTTAAGAGTTAAATCACTTTACGCAGGTAGGTGTAAATAGGGCTGCACAAACAAATTAGAGCAGTAAGACTAATGTTGGGTATGATCTATACACCAAAACTGCTTATTTAAGATAAATTGGTTCCAATAGCATACTTTTGGAGACTGTTTCATTATATTTTATTATTTTATAACTCTTTAAAGAGTTAAGGTGATACTGTAGGCACCATGACCACTTGACATGATTGCAGTGATTATGGTTCCCGGAGTCTGTGGGAAATAAAAAAAATAAAAAAAACTATTAATACTGTTAATATTGTAAACTATTGCAAACTATTACTATATATAATTGATTTTTTTTCCAAAAGTCAGAAACTGTCGATTTTTCAAATAATTATTTTCCTTTTCTCCATCAGCACTTAATTCTTGGCATATGGTTACAACAGATGATGGGGAAAAGCTATAAATATATGCATTTACAAACAATTTGTCAAGCACACTGTGTAGATTATGTTACTCTTCAAAAATTAACACCAAATCATTTTCTTAGGAAGCCATCAACCATTTTAGTGACAGTAAAATATTTGTGCTGGCTTCTATTAAAAAATAAAAATAAAACATTTAAAGCAGTTTACCTGAAGTAAGGAAAACAAAGTCTTACACAAGATAATGTGTAATAAATAAGCCAATATAAATGCACATCATTCTCTGAATACAATGCTGTAGATGTATTCTTGTTTAGAAGTCTTAATAAAGCAGACAAAACATTACAAATATTCACAGCTATAATCCTTATGGGCAAAATGAGTTTAGCAAGTACTGTAGACTAAAGTATAGAATCCTTTTGGAATATAATGTGCAAGGGTTGTGTTTCAAAGCTGTTGTATACAGCAGACACATACTCCAAGGAATCCATATATAAAGTGGAATTATGAGGCGGTTACATAGTTACATAGTTACATAGCTGAAAAGAGACTTGCGTCCATCAAGTTCAGCCTTCCTCACATTTGGTCTTTGTTGAGCTCATTATGCCTACCCAGAATCCCTTGCAGTAGTGAGAGCACTGTTAAAGTGTGATTTCTATGGGAAAAGCAAGTCTTATGGTTTGACTGGTGTGTGTATTTGTGTTTGACAATGTATTAACTATCCACTTACTTCAGATGGAAGGGGTTTTCATCCACACTTTTTTACCCACCACAACTTTTTTGGTACGTACTTTACAAGTAACGCCAAGCCTCCATTGCAAGCCAGTAACCAACCTCCTGCTGATGAGTTTCATTAACAATGAACAGCTTTCCATGAGTTGTTTCAGTCGCTTTGCTCCTCTTCCGGAGTTGTGTTTCAAATCTGTTGTATACAGCAGACCATTACTCCAAGGAATCCATGTATAAAGTGGAGTTATGAGGCAAAAAATGTATTCTTTGTTGAGCTCATTTGCATACACCCAGGGACGTATTAGCCGCGAGGCAAACAAGGCATTTGCCTTGGGCGGCATTTTCCAGGGGGCGGCAAAAAAAGCCACCACCAAATGCCCAGGGCAAATGTCTTGTTAGCCTTGCGGCTTACTAAAAATCCGGGTCGGGCGTGCGGCGCTGGCAAGGGAGCACTGAGAAGGTGGACTCATGATCCTGATGAAAGTCCCTATTTGGGACTGAAACGTTGATCCTATTTTTAACCATTGTAGAATAAAAGTAATTTTTTTATTGAAAGACGGTGAGCAGTCTACATACAGATTATATATATATATATATATATAAATATATTGTGTTGAAGTAGAGATTGCCCTTACGTCTATCTTCTGTCCGTACTCCCACCACTGATGCTCGCCTTCAAGACTTCTCGAGGGCTGCACCGTTCCTGTGGAACTCACTTCCCTCCTCCGTTAGATGCTCGCCCAGTCTCCACTCCTTCAAAAAATCATTAAAACCCCACTTCTTCATAAAATTGTATCAATTAAACTGTTAATAGCTCCAGACTGATTCCTCTCTTGCAACTGTCATTAGTCTAATACTATCCTTACCTTTTATGTCACTTTGCCCCACTCCCTCTAGCATGTAAGCTCATTGAGTAGGGCCCTCAACCCCTCTGTTCCTGTGTGTCCAACTTGTCTGGTTACAACTACATGTTTGTTCGTCCACCCACTGTAAAGCGATGCGGAATTTGTTGGCGCTATATAAATAATAACATAATAATAATAATAATTGTAGCCGTATTAGTCCAGTGATGCAGATGTAGAAAACAGATAATATTTGTATCTTGTAATACCTTTTTTATTAGACTAACAGAATTTTGTAATGACAAGCTTTCGGGAGAATCTCACTTTTCTCAAGTCTAGATTCTCTCGAAAGCTTCATTACAGTATAAACTGTATGTATAAGTAACACGATAGGTCTCCAGACCACTTAACCTCAAAAATAATGCTATCTCAGTCAGGTGGTCTCAGAGATGTTTTGGTGCAGTGTGGCATTTGTCACGCATGTGCCCTAGCCTTTCAATGTTTGTTTTCCTGTGTGAAAGCACTGGATTGTCTGAGATCACCAATTCCGATAAGACCGGAACTGCTAGGGCTGAAAGGTAAGCAAAACACCATTTTCAACCTTGGCAGCACTGGCCCTGTCACCTAAATTGTGACTTGGCCTCCAGAGAGTCAGGAATACATAATTCTATTCCTAACGCTGTAGTGTTGCTTTAATTTTTACGATAGCAGAAATCTATTTGATTATATCAAAAATATAACTTCAAATCCCTTTAAAATAATGATTCACTTCTAAGCTTGTTTATATTTATTATTGCAACATGTCTTGAATATCCTCCTACACTTTTCATACAAGCTTCTGTGAATGTCTCAGTTATATGTGAAGTGACACAATTGTTGTAGTTGTAGGTGTATGCGTGGGAATTAAATGAGTGCATTATGCTAATTATATATTTTTTGTTTGTTTATGATGTGTTTATGTTCTCATTTGATAGGAACTCCACCCATGACGGGCACTGGAACATTGCAGATCTTTTTATTGGACATTAATGATAATGCTCCCCATGTTTACCCACAAGAAGTGCAGATCTGTGAAAGGCCAGATCCAAATGCAATTAACATTACCGCCAGTGATGCTGATATAAATTCCAACGCTGGTCCTTTTATTTTCGAACTTCCCTATAGCCCGATGGATATTAGAAAAAACTGGACAATCACACGACTTAACGGTAATTTTAGCATTCCTCATTGTCACATATCTACACGTTTCTACACTATGCAAATATGATAACAGTCTCAAACATCCCATAACGCACATGTATTTTGCAGTCAACTAACACATAGACCAATTTCCATGTTTTCTCCCTCAGGCTCTTAGACCTGTTTGTTGACAAGATTGCGCATATTGGCATTCTAGGTGTTGAAGATATTTATGACTTTTGTACTGCAGGTCTTGTGAACATTGTTTTATAATGCTAAGCATCAGTTTAGTTATCATTACATAGATACATATACATAGTTACATAGCTAAAAAGAGACTTGCGTCCATCAAGTTCAGCCTTCCTCACATATGTTTTTGCTGTTGATCCAAAAGAAGGCAAAAAACCCAGGTGAATAATGTTTTCATAATTTATAATAAATTGTATTTTTTCATTACTTATTTTCTATATATTTTTGGTTAATACTTATCGATTAAAAAATAAAACCCAATTTTTAATGCATTATGTAAAAAAGAAATGAAAAAAAAATAGTTACTCTCTAAGCCTAGGCTGCCCAAAAGGTTAGATTCCCAGATGTTTTAAAATCACAGCTTCTTTTTTATTATATTTTTCTTCTTCATTAATTATTATTTCATATACATAAAACACTAGACACGTGGATTAAACATATAATAGTACATAACCTCCATAAATTTCAATTTTAAATTCATAATTATTGTCCTTTCTAACGTTCTTTCAACATAAACAGTATTGTATATCTTATTATATGTAAAGATGGTACCAATTATTCCAAAGAGAATACTTCTTATATCAACTGGTAGTATAGCATATTTAATCATAGTGTATCTTTGAATAATATTATAAAAAGAAGAGAGGGAAAAGAGGAGAAAAACAACATAAAAAATAAACAAATAAAAATCACACTTTGTTTGATTTCTGAAATGTACAAAATACATATTTCCATTAGCCTGTAGTATTCAATTTAATGTATTACTATTTCAATTTTAGTTAAATATCTTTCTCGCTCTTTTCATAATTAGAAGACATTATCTAGATAGTGCTACATTGTTGTGTTAAGCTTATCTAATTCTATATATGCTCTTTCCTTCTCAAATATCAGATGCGGGATAGTATTCATAAAGTTACATGAGGTTTCATGTAGATCCCCAGATGTTTTAAAACCATAGCTTCTTTAATGCTTTGTCATTCTAAAGGCATGCAAAGCATCATGGGGTTGTAGTTCTACAACAACTGGGGATCTACCTACTGGGCAGCCATGTACTAAACCATTCTCACAGCACAGACAACACTTTAGGTGTAAGAGTTGAAAATCAGAGCAACCAATATGAACATTCCATTTAGAGTGTTAAAGGGAATCTCCAGTGCCTGGTAAATGATCCGGTCCCTCTCCCTCCCACCCACCAATCCCCAGGTACTGAAGGGGTGAAAACTGACTGATCTGAAAACTGAGACTGATCCCGCCCACCGGCCGAGGAGACCTAATGCACATGCGCGGCAATGCCCCCCTGCGCATTAGCGCTCCCCATAGGAAAGCATTGAAAAATAATTTCAATGCTTTCCTATGGGGATTTGAGCGACGCTGGAGGTCCTCACACAGCGTGAGGACATCCAGCGACGCTCTAGCACAGGTTTCCTGTGCTATAGAGCAGGAAGTGACCTCTAGTGGCTGTCTAGTAGACATCCACTAGAGGTGGAGTTAACCCTGCAAGGTAATTATTGCAGTTTATAAAAAACTGCAATAATTACACTTGCAGGGTTAAGAGTAGTGGGAGTTGGCACCCAGACCACTCCAATGGGCAGAAGTGGTCTGGGTGCCTGGAGTGTCCCTTTAAAGGAACATTACAGTATTAGGAATACAAAATTGTATTCCTAGCACTATATTATCCCTCTGCTCCCCTTCCTCCCCCCTCCCTCTATCACACAAAGAGTTAAAAAAAATGTTTTTACCACTTACTTGATTCCAGCTCAGAGTCAGTGATGAAGGGAACATTATGCGCAACAAGCTCCATGCGTACATTAGGCCTTCACCATGGGAAAGTATTGACTCTAGGGCATATGAATACGCTGGACTTTCTCATGCAAAGCGTGACTCCCTCCAGTGTCGTTTCACGTAGTTAGTCTCTGGGCAAGATCAGGAAGTGCCTCTGGTGGCTGTCTGAGAGACAGTCAGCTTCTCTGTGTGTTAAAGGTACAAGGACACTGCACACAGACCACCTTAATGAGTTGAAGTTGTCTGGGTGCCTATAGTGTCACTTTATGTAATTTTATCTATATTTGTTGTTTTATAAATAACCCCCAAAGGTACTAAAAGCCAGATGAAGATGTCACATTCTAAAGGAAACACCTGTTTCTAAAAAAATAAATATTTAAAAACTTAATAAATATACATTTAACAAAATGTTTCAACAAAAATGGTTAAATAGAAAATGTATCATATATAAAATAAATATATCAAAATACCAAAATATACCAACATGGAAAAAATATTACTATACTAGTAAATCATTTAAAACCTTTATCCATAAATATTAAATAATTTGGAAAGCTTATCCATTAATATTAAATTGAGGTCTAAGATTTTGAAAGATTTTTGTACCTGTTCTTTTTTAATTTACCTCTCTAATTACTAGGGAGTACAGTTTCCTCATATTCTCAGTTTGTACAGTATTCCTTAATTGTTTTGCCAAGTTAATTTGTTCTGTAATAGTATATTTAATATTGTTTACTGGACATTGTTGGCTTTGTTTACTGGAAATGAATTGTGTTAAAATGGTTTGGTTACATAATATTTAACATGCAAGATAGAAAAATAAATACGCTTTTTTCTTGAAAAGGAAATTACACCAAATCTCTAACATTTGGAAATAAAAACATTAATGTATCATCAATCTCTGTCATTATTTTTACTTTATGTGTTATTAAAACAAGCATCATTAACCGACCTTCCTTTCTAGGTGATCATGCACAGCTAAGCTTGAAGACTGGATCACTGGAAAATGGAATCTATACCATTCCCGTACAAATCACAGATTCAGGGAATCCTGCTATGTCCAACACCTCCTACCTAAGGGTTAAAGTGTGTTCTTGTGATATGAATGGCTACTGCAGTGATGTTGCTCCTATAATTGGAACTGGTCTGGGAACAGGAGCCATTATTGCTATCCTTCTTTGTATCATAATTCTGCTCAGTAAGTATAATTATATTGCAGAAAATAAAAATGGACATGACATAATTGAAATTATTATAATATAGAATAGCAATTGCAAACCAGACTGCATGCTAGTTGAGTATTATGGGAAATGTAATGTTTTTAATGGCTTTTTTTTTTTTTTTTTTGTGAAGATCAATCATTTTGCAAAGCCCTTTACAGTAGAACAAAGTAACAGAAAGATTGACATATGAAAAATAGTACATGAACCGTAAGACAACATATGATATGTACTGGTATATAAGGATTGTAGGTCCTGGTATTGCAAGGCTACAGTCTAAATTGTAGTTCAAAATCATCTACAGTGCCAATATTTTACTTTCGAACAGAAAATTCTATAGCAAGATATTTTGTCATAGTCACTAAAGGCTTAAAGGGAAATTCAACCAGAATTTGCATTTACCTTTACCTTCCTTTAGCATGTCTCAATTTAGTCCTGCTACATTTGTGCAGAAGGACTGTAAATAAGAGCACATGTTCATCCTTCTCTATAAGAACATTTGTAGGTCAGAACTTTATGGTTGCATGCTAACAATCAGGGAAGGTGATAAAGGAGGACATGATCCCAGCCCAATAACATACATTAATGGATTATTTGGCTGCTTGATTTAACTGAATTCAGTATATGTAGGCAGTATCCCCACGTGCTGTATTCTTACACAATAAAGCAGGGGTAGGCAATCTTTGCACTCCAATTGTTGTGGAGTACAACTACCATGATGCACTGGGAGATGTAGTCCACAAGATCTGGAGTGCCGAAGTTGCCTACCCCTGCAATAAAGAGTGAATTGCAGCTAGTGAAAACCAAACTACAAAAATTTAGACCAAAAAAGCCATCGGAAAACCAGTTGATTTGAAAAATTGTTCGTAATGCAGCTTGTATGGATTAAACTTTATCAATTTAAAGTCAACCACATTTTAATGTTTAGTGAAAAGACTTTTATTTTTTTATTTTTTTTGTGAGGCGTTTTGGTAATAATGGTAAGCACAGAAAAAACAAAGTACATAATACAACACAAAAATGCATTTGCTATCAATCTCTCCATGCCCTCGCCTTATGTCTCTAAATTGCAGAGTAGAATTAATCTCGGCCAGGGAAAACAGGACAAAACATATTTATAGGCAGGGCTTAGGCATTCAAAAGTAATAGGGATAATGTTCCTAATGCTGTATTTAGTTATATAACTGTTAAATTCAGCAGTGTTGATAGTCAATCCCTTTACATAGGATGCATTTTATCACAGCAGAGACTCATTTTCTCCTAGCTGTAATGAACCCTTGTGTTCATCAAGAGATTACAGAACGATTGTAAGGAAGGCGAGGGTTTATAATTAACTACTTACTTATTAATAGCTATTATAGTTGAACATTCAGATTTTTATAAGGATAAAGAAATTAAGCACAAATGTTGACTCATAAATTATTTCTACTGGATTTTTATGCCATTTGTGTGTCAGATTGCCATTAGTGTACATTGCAACTTTTTCCATATATGTATATACAAATGTGATTTTCTATTTTTTGTTATGCTTAATTCCCTCTGTCCCAACAATGTTATACATGGACTCACTTTCATTTTCAATGCAAAGCAACACAAAATTACATTGAGCCCATCAAGCCCCTCTAAATTTCCCTTTTGCTCAAACACTGATTTTTAAATTTCAGAGGAAAGACTTTTCTGCAAGGGCTCTATTCTGTTGATCTCTGTCTCTCTGCAGGGGATCTATAAATGGGATCAGTTTTATTTTTTAACAGACAATTCTATGGAAGGATATTGTGTCATAGTCACTAAAGGCTTCCTTACATTGACAGCAACCTTTGTAGGTCAAACTTCATCTCCATTGCATTCTAGCAGTCATGGACCAAGGGAGAGTTCTCAACCAACAAACTGCCTATACTGCATGGATTACTTGCAGTCTGTCAATAGCTGCTTTCAAGTCCCTTTACAGTAAAAAATTTGGGTGCATCACACCTTTATTATTTTTTACATTATTATATTATAGTACTATTAATGTTTCCAATGATAATTTTAGGAAGCTTTGTTCCTAAAATTATACCTTCAGATTCCTTCTCAAATTTGTATCCCTCTATATTTATTATCTTTGCTCTATTTTAATGGTATTCTCTGCTTCTATTTTAATATTTAAGCCCTTGTCTGAAATATTTGAAGGCCCACAATGCGCTGATATTTATTTTCAGAATGAACAAATATGTTATAAAGTAAAGTTGTGCACATTTACATAATTACATTATTTAGGTATATTGGATAGCAGTATATAAATAAATATGCTATGTTTATGTACTAATGGTGCATTAAACAAAAATACTTTGCAGGGAATGAGTTAAAAAAAAAAAAAAAACTGGCTTGCCAGTGCATTCAATAATTACAAAAAAATACTTTGTCATTTATTTTAGTACTTTTTATGATTATGTAGTTGTTATATGCTCTTAGCAGAGTACATTTATGGTTCTATTACATTAGTGCAATAGGTGACATCACAGTCAAAATCCTCCTTGGAAATAATTTCTTGATGCGTTTTACATTGTGGTAGCGTTTTTATAGCTGAGATAAAGAGGTGAATAGTGGCTTTGCAAGTTCTTCCTCTAATGCCAGTCTCCTAGGTTCTAAAAAAAACTGTTATTTTAACCTCTCAAGCACCAATCAATATTAAGATATAAAACGCTTTGCCTCGTCCCTTGTCCTTACGGGGTTAAACATTTGACATTAAAAAACATGTTTTATACATTTACATTCATAACAGTGAGTTGAAGTTCCAACTCTACAAATGTTCAAATTTAATTTTTAAAAAGGTCCCTAATGCTGAAATGTTTTAGAGTATTTGAACCGTATGTGAAAAGAAAATTGATTTACTTGTTCAAGTTAAAGTGTATTAATATTTAAAAGCTTTAGTTAAAATAATTGCCTTACTTAATTTGCCTACAAGCAAAGTCAGATATGTTTAAAGCCAGATTTGGATATAATTGGGTGAAAATTCCATTATGGGTCCGAGCCAAACATCACATTATCATTAGTCTTTCTTTGTACAGCATTAATGATTCTGTTGGTGCCTTAGTTACAGGTTGCAAGCTGTAAATATAAAAGTTTAGGCACCTCTTTTGCTGTCGTGTGTCCTTCTTATTCTTATTATCTTATTTGTATCCAACAGCATTGGTTTTGATGTTCGTGGTATGGATGAAGCGTCGTGACAAAGAACGTCAAGGCAAACAGCTTCTTATTGACCCAGAGGATGATGTCAGGGATAACATTTTGAAGTACGATGAAGAAGGCGGAGGAGAAGAAGACCAGGTAATAGTAATAATGTGTAATCATAGTGTTCCTTTTGCCTGACAGGCACTAATATTCATATTCCATATAAGTACTAATAGTAAAGAGAAATTATGATTTTTTTTTGTGATTTATAATGTATACATCACAGTAAGACTATATGTTTGTGTTGTTTATTAAAACTATGCAGAAATGTGTTCTCCGCTCTAGAAACATTTCAAATACCATAACCTCTAGTGGGCAAACCTTTGCAAATGGTTTGACAGCTTACCCTGGGTCTGTCTGGCACCAGGTACCTCCCCCTTGATATCTGGAAGCTCTCTGCTCTGCTCTTTTAGCTTCTTGGCTTAGATAGTTCAGTGGATGCTCTCAGCCAATGAACTGGACCTGCACTAATAGAAGTGCAGGAGCTTCTAGTTCTCCTGGAGATTGCTAAAGTTGTAAAATGGTTTGCAAACCATTGGGTGTCATTGATAACACAGTTTCCAAGCAAAGCTTTTTTTTATTCTTTATTTTTGCTGTGCATTAGATAACAGAAGCATGCTTACAATGCCACGACAGCATATACAGGCAATTGGAGAATAAGTATAAGTTAACATTTGCATGGCAGTCAGAGAAAAGCACAATTTTATAAACTTTGTAAGACAAGCTAAATACAGGCTAACTATGTACGTCTATTGTGGTGGGTCACGTTGGGATCATCAAGCTTGATATAGTAAACATATAGTGATTCATAAGTCTGTAAGAGTAATTAAAGGTATTCAAATATTGCCTAACTAGCTAGACATCTCTGCCAAAGTTGCATAAACTGGACTTTATCAAAAATATAAGACATGCTATTGAAGGACACTAATGGTGTGCTGCCAGCCTCATAAGTAAGATTAAAAAATATGCTTCCTGGGGCAATAAGAGGCCAACAAACAAATACAGAGCCAACAAGCAAATAAAGGCAAGCAGAGTATAATATAAGGTCATACATGGTTGGCAATATCGAATGGGTGTAAAGGCAGACCCATATGGGTTACATGCTAATATCCACCAATGTGGCTCACGTGTGGCCCCTCCGTGGTTCCTGTGTAATTATATATGCATATGAAAACATGACTTAAACCCAACTGAAATACATGAAATGGAATTAAAATGAAGGGAGATGGCCAAGTGTGGCCCTTAAGGTAGTGACTGTGGGCACCTGCAGCCTGTGGTGCCAACCTTGAGGCCCCATAGTCCCGCTTATATGCTGCGTGGGTGGCACTGGGATCGGCACGCTATATAAGGTGTGCATGTGCTGGTATAGTTGTTCCCTAATGCTGCCATGTTCGGCCTAAATAGATTAACTTGCGGGGTTATGGTTGTGGTGCTAGTTCCCCTACAGGGCAATCTGCGGGCAGTGTGTGTCATTGAGGCTGAGAAAGAAAGGGTCCACATGAGTGCAATGAAATAATAATGGTAGAGTTCAAGTTAGCTTTAGTGGGTCAGTCTGTATGCCATCCCTGCAAACCAAGTTCCTTGGGTCCCTGGATCAGCCGATTCCTCTTCTGGGCATAGTAGGAGCGGGCATCTGTGGGTTTTGGGGGGTGTAGAAGGGGCGTGTATGGCAGGGGGCTTCTCCCCAGCTCCAGGCCTTGTGTGGGGTCGACAGCCTTTGGCCACAGACTCGGATACTCTGCGAGGCCAGTTCTCTCCCATTGTGGGCGCTGTGGAAGGTCCTGCGGCGGGTGGCCTTCCTGTGTTCGATGTCCTGGAGGGGATCTCCTGGTGACCTCCGGCCTAGATGGGCGCTTAGCTCTGTGGTGAAGGGCATCTTTGCCAGGGATTAGCTTGTTCCGCCCCATGACTTCTGCCGGCTCCACCACCCTGTCATGAGTAGGGAGCTGTTGAGCAGTACGCTGCTCCAGCTTCACCCAAAAGCGGCAGAGCAGGTCATCCAGGCGCCTGTGGAGGGGCTGAGAGGGTGCAGGTCCGGTGATGTGGTCTGCAGCCGTCATTTTGCTAGGCCCCGCATGGTCTAAGTGCGGGCTATGGCGGGCCTCAGGTGCCGTTGGTAACGTGTGAGCCAGGTTGGTGGGGACCATGATAACCCCCACTGGTCCATAGAGGGGGAACGGGGACTCCATACAGGTTCAATCGAGAATCGTGGCGGCGGGAGAGCGTCCGTCTCCCCTGTATCACCCATTCTTCTTGGCCTCGAGAGGTTATTGAGCGGAGTAGAACGGGCCATCCACTTACATGGTATCTGCAGAAAGGTCACAAGGTCCCCTGTCATATGGCAACCTGCTTGGGCCTGGTATCAGCTTTGGTTCGGGTAGGTTCAATAGAATTTGCAATAGCTTGCAGGAGCAACTGCAACCTGCGTCCGCTCGGTTCTGCCCCAAGCAAAGCTTTTGTACGTGCTATTTATATCTATTTCTGTCTTCTACCAGTCTTAATTACTGATGCTAAATACAGCTCTTATGAAAAGATGTTGAGGCAGGTTACTATGCGGTCACTATTACTGGTTACTACATTGATGTATTAATAAATCACACTGAAACACGTTTTTTTAACACTTATCTTCCAGAATGTATGTAAAAAATAAAAATACAATATCTCACATCTTGACTTAGCAATACATTTACTGTTCAAAAATATTATAGGATGAATGATGTATGTTATTTTCTTCATCAGAACATTATTCTTATTTCTTAAGATGAAAAAAATAAAAATGTCAGCCTCATATTATGGATGTAAACCAGTCACTGGTCTCTAAGTACTCCAATTGTGTTAAGTATAAATTTAATTTATTCATAGTATATACACCGGTAACCTTTTGGCCACTTCAAAGTACAAAATTTCTCATTCATTATTTTCTTCAAATTTCTTTAAATAAAGAATTAAGCGAAGAAATCCAATCATTAGATTTAGTTTAACATTTTAAAACAAATAAAGATCATGGTGATTCTGTATGTATGGATTTATTTATGGATATATGGATTTAGCAAATATTCCCCTTAATGACCTCTACAAACATGATCAAAACAGCAGAAGATGTTCTTGGTTTGTAGTTTTGCATCATTCACAGAGAGTCTGTATTTGACTATTGCTCTTTTTATTCATACATCCATAAAAGCTATCAAAACAACTGATCACACAGTAGTTAAACATTTAGTGTTTTGTTTATCCATAATATTTAAATTATGGCTTTAGTACAATAGAGAGGCCCAATATGAACATATTAGTGAGAACAGAGAATAGGGAAAATCTCTCTTGAGAAATCCATCTTAGGTATAAGAAAATAATTGGTTGATATAATTAAGTTACAACATAAAAACCCTTATTTTTTTATGTTGTAAGTTAATTATATCAACCAATTATTTTCTTATACCTAAGAGGGATTTCTCAAGAGTGATTTTCCCTTTTCTTTTTCTTATACATTGGTATTGGGGTTCATGCCGAGAGTGGTTGGTAACCCACCCTCGTACTGACCACCCCCGTTTGGATACTTTACATATAGGGTGCTGTTTTGATATTTTTTCACGGGCTATTAGAGAACAGCTTCAGGCAGCAGGGAATCTGCTTATTTAAAAATATTGGTGGGAATTGGCTACACTAAATATTAATTTCACTACAATATTGAATCAATAGAATATAGCAAACACATTAAGGTTTTTAAAATGTGTTTGTTTTGTTGTTCATATAGTCCCAGTATTTATGTGTGTTAGTTTTAATTAGTATTCTGCTACAGAAGACAATTAAAAGTGTGTGTGTGTGTGGGGGGGGGGGGGGGGGGGGGGGATAAAAAAAAAAGAAATAAATATATAAATACAGATTTACAGATAGTATTCTTAAAATAATATCTTTGAATATATATACAACATATATAGCGCATACCATCTAATACTAATACAGATAGATATAATGAAAAACCCATATATCTGGTGTTTTACTCACATGTACCAGAACCCTATTAACCACGGCTCTGTGTATGAATTACTTAATTTGAGAGGTGATATGTCCCACAACCTGCAGGGTCTCAAGCCACACCGTATGTTAGTCTTGTGCATTAATAAGTGGTGAGTGTCCCAATAGGGTGCCCACAATTTCCAAAAAGTATAGCCACAAATCATCAACCATACGTAGTCTTTTCCAGGTTCTGCCACTTTCTGGTCACGTGGTGCTCTCTGGTCTGCCTCCTAGTGACGTCTACTGTGATGCATTTCGCCCATTTTCTGCATCCTCATCTGACCTATTATGTTCTCCTCTGCATTTAGTTTCTGGAACACCCTCACACCCCAATCAAAATAAAAAAATGGGACTAAACTTTTTATAACACAGAGATCCAGTTCCTGTAGCTGTTTTTTTTTCTGCTCATCCAGGTCAATGCTGCTCACTTGGAATGAAAAGAGTCAGAACTGTGCTTCTCCAGTCAGTTGGAGGATAACTGTGAGAACTCGGTTCTCGCAGAGGCTGTCAGGTAGACAGTCACTAGAGGCATATTTAACCCTGTAATATAAGTTTTGTTGTATCTAAAAACCAGCAATGCTTTAAGAATGGAAGCATGTCAATGTAATTTATCTAGATAACATTTTGCCTTGCTATGTAATTTGTTATAACCTTAGTAAGATTTTACTTACAAATGTGGCATTTTTAACTGGATTTTTTTTTCTAAACTGCAATGTACAACTTCCTATTTCACACTTCCTAAGTTAGTTAAATGTTGAAAAAGAAAAGGTGTTGATTGCATCATGAGTTGCTGAGGTGTTTCAACACCTAAACTAACACTTTATAAGCACATAAAATGTTAATATTAATGTTCTCTTTACTAAGATCTTAAACATCATCTTTGTAAAATGTTAATATATAGTTGTGTATGATATATAACATCCACAAAACCCCAATACATAACAATTAAACATATTCACTTAAGAAACACTGTTTTTGGCTGTACACATGAAGCAGAACTTAATTAAAGGATCACTATAGGGTCGGGAACACAAACATGTATTCCATTTAGGTGGCTTGCCCCCCGTATAAAAATGTAAAACTCGTGTGGCGCTGGCATCATAAAAATTGCAGATTTCTAGCCAATCCAATGCTTTCCCATAGGGAATCGGCACGAGGGTGAGGCCATATGCTGTTTTGCCCAATCAGGACCTCCTTATAGAGATGCATTGAATCAATGCATCTGTATGAGGAAAATTCAGCGTCTCCATGCAGAGCATGGGGACGCTGAATGGCAGGGCTGCTTCCTGTGCAGCCCTGAGCCAGGAATCCCCTCCAGTGGCCATCTGAGCAGTGGCACCCTTGGAGATGTCCCTAAGGGCAATGTAAACACTGCATTTTCTCTGAAAAGGCAGTGGTTGCATGAAAATACCTGAAGGGAGCTATTAAACTCACCAGAACAACTACATTAAGCTGTAGTTGTTCTGGTGACTATAGTGTCCCTTTAATGGAATCTTTGATTGTCTATTCTTGCTACTATATTTTAGAGTTGTAACATTTTTCATTGCTTTATTCTTCAGGACTATGATTTAAGCCAATTGCAACAACCTGACACGATGGAACCAGATACAATCAAACCAGTTGGAATCAGACGTATGGATGAAAGACCAATACACGCAGAACCCCAATACCCAGTCCGATCTGCTGCCCCTCATCCTGGAGATATTGGAGACTTTATAAACGAGGTAAAAAAATTATTCTGTTGTGTCATTTATTACTTTTTTAAGCAAAGTTTTTGAATTACTACACAACAAAAAAGGCCATGAATATATTATATATGCACAGTTTATTAGATAAGCACACTGATCCATTGGATGTAAATGACATATACTCCCAAAAATGTTTTGCTGTCCCCACGGTAAATATATCAAGTTATAGTATCACTAAAAGACCAGTCCCTATTCATGCAAATATCTTCTGCAGATATTTGTCAAATGAATGTGAGGTGTCATAAAGCATATAAGCAAATAGATTAAATGGATATATATATATTGTGACCACAATTACAACACATCAAGGCAACAAAAGCTTAAGGCAGAAGCAATACAATTACTATTGTGGAAATCTATTCACGAACCGGACTTTACATAGGACACGAGGTCATGCGTTGAGACTGGAAGAAAGAAGATTTCATCTAAGGCAAAGAAAAGTTTTTTATTACTGTAAGAACAATAAGGAAGTGTAATTATCTCCCTGAAGAAGTGGTTTATCAGAATTCATACAGATGTTCAAACAGCAACTAGATGCATACTTGCAAAAAAACAGAATATTCAAGGATATCATTTTTCAATGTAGGGTAATCGTTTCTTGATCCAAGGATAAATCTGACTGACATTCTGGGGTCAAGAAGGAATTTTTTTCCTAGTTTGTTGCAAAATTGGAAATGCTTCAAGCTGGGGGTTTTTGCCTTCTTTTGAATCAACAGCAAAAAACAAATAGGACGAAGGCTGAACTTGATAGACGCAAGTCTCTTTTCAGCTATGTAACTATGTAACTAAGCAGTAAGTTTTGTGCTAAAAAATAATGAGCAGTATTAAACATGCAGCATAGCACATTTTATGGAAAAGGTTAAGGCATCAATGGATTTGCAACCATTGCATAACTATGTCTACTCTCATTTTGTGATCTCTTTAGCGAGGATAACCAGCCACATCATAAGCAGGGTCCACATATCTGATATGCAAAGTCAGCAGTGAAAGGAATGTTTTAATCTGTCTCTTTGACTACTGTGTTTGTTGACTGGCTTCTGGATGTAGATAACATTTCTTAAGGCAGAATTTCATTGGTTTTTGTGAGTGTCCTGTTTGTGGTCCAAATGGATTCAAAACATAAGGCCCAATTGAGAGATTTTCTTAGCAGGGGGGAACATACTTTCATCCCAATATATATTGTTAGGTTAAATACTTGATTATTGGTGTAAAGGAGTGAACGTAAACCAGTCAACAAATACGTTTATCTTTGCACAGATGCTATGGAATGACTCCATGCTCACACCAAATAGGTAATGGCTTCCATTTGAAATTGCAGCAATTAAAGTCCATATTCCAATGGATGCTAAAATAGCTAAGTGGCTTGCAGAGTCTAGTGGTATATGGTGTTTATATTGTCTGGGAAAAAAAAAACTCTGAAATTGCATCAGCAAATTGAGTGGAAAATGTTTATATATGTTCAGACCATCAGGGCATAAGAACTAGGACCTGTGCACATGTATTGTAGTCCCTATGATATACAGTGCAGTGTGCAATAATATTGCCTTTTGTGTCTAGAAATAAAGTTACATTTACCAAAGGAGTGGCATGTTTAAATCTATCGAAAAAAGAGAAATACATTTATATTGGGCACTGTTAAATTTTCACTGTTTTTTTTTTTTTGTCTTTCATTTTTTGTTTACTCCTTAAACCCTGCCTTAACATAAGCCCCGTGATCTGAATGCATGCACATTAAATACACTTGGCTAAAAGTAGTGCCTTTAACTTTACATTTTAAAAGGTTTGGCAGAAGTATTCTCCCAGTTAATTTATTTGGTTTACAAATAGTAGGCCAGATTTGTATTGTAGTTTAAATTAATTTATAAGCCAAATTTAATAATAGTTAATTTTAATTTCCCTCACGTATCACCCTTTTCAGTTGATAAGAATGGTTGAAATTCAATACCTTTATAATTACCAAGAGTTGTTTCAAATAGGATTAGTGTATAGAGCGGCCAAATTAAATCAATTATGTAAGTGCTTTATACACTTGTCTTGTGAAGCATTTTAACAGCTTGTGTGTTAGTCCTTAAGTTATTCAAGCAAGCTAGGTATTTCTCCCACAGAATTTAATAGAGGAGGACAAAAATGTCGACTTTCATTTTGTTGCAGGCTCTTATTTAGTTAGTCTTTATCAGCAAGGTGCAAACTACATAAAGCTTTCTAATTACACTCAGATTGAAAAAAATATATTTTTTGTAGTATTTGCAGATTTTATAAAATTAAAACTGAACGTTAAGACAGACCCCAAATATTTTTTTTTTGTGTGTGTGTGTGTCAGAACCTTTGATAAATGCTATTTGTGGCACCACAACATACATTTTTGTGACATGGAATTAGCAGCAATGATGGGCAACTGTTTTGAGCATTCGTATGAAGTACACCAGCATATAACTCATCAATACTTTGTTTTTGACTAATGTGGCATACATTTCTGTGGTTTGTTCAAGGATTATGAAACATTTCATCATCACATTCAAACTTCCCTAGTTAGTAGTGTGCAGTCCACAGGCATTCAGAGAGTACAGATTGTAAAATATTTATTTTAGTATAACAATATTGCAAATTTTATTTAATACAGCTTTTATGTATAAATATAATTCCTGTAAACCAATTGGTGACTCAAACTTTGAGGAATTTGTCTTATACAAAGAAAATCTGTTAGGATCATACATTACTTTGATAGAAAGTCCATATATATTTAGTTAACAAACATGTATTCCTGACCCTATAGTGTTAAAAACACTATCAAGCCACCCTGCCCCCCACCTCCCCCTACACCCCTCTTATATACCCTAAATATAGTAAAATCTTACCTTTATTTCAGTCTGCTGGTGCTGGCATAATCAGAAGTAGTGATCTCAGCGGATTGACTGAGATTGTCAGTTCTGATGATCTCAGCCATAGAGGCAGGCTGGGAGTAGAGCCAAACGCCACCCTGGTCAATCAGCATCTACTCATAGAGATGCATTGAATCAATGCATCTCTACAAGGAAAGCTCAGTGTCTCCATGCAGAGGGTAGAGACACTGAATGACAGTGCTGCACTGTGCAGCACTGTCCCAGCAAGCAGCTCTGGTTAACAGTTAGGAAGGTTTACTTGTTCGCTCTGCTTAAATCATAGTTCAAGCTAATTTGGAGCTTCCATTTAAAAGCATTAGTCTAATAACTCCCTATGCAAACCATTCTTTAGGGAAGTCACCACATTTGGTTGGCACATTCACGGCAATTGCCAGTAATGTATCCATTTCAGGAAGGGGAAACTGTCAGTTGAGTTGCTGCATGTGTGTTATGACATACTGAGAAGATGATGGGTTTTATAATAAATAAAACAGTACTCTTATTTGTCATTTTTAAGTTTGTAACTTTTTTGACTTAGTAACACAATGCAGTGGATAGGAATATATTTTAGATGTTATTTAAGTAGAAAAACTGGGCAGAAGAATTATTTTCTATCCCTTTTTTTTGGTCAATTTATAGTAACCCCAATGATGTCTGATGTGACAGCTGCTGTCAAGAGGGCGACGTAGTGCATGATCTGAATTATGGTCAACTCAGAAGCGCAAAATGAGGCTTTGTGTTTCTCTCCTGCAGTTGCCCTGTCACAACAGCTACTTTAAGTGCAGCTTTTAGATGGAACTTTCCTTTTAGATATCTTGTGAGAGTAAATTGTTCATTTCAGAAATCGGATCACACCTTTCATCTTGTTTCACCTACGATTTTTACCGCTACTGTAGTTTGTTTTTGCTTTTTTTGCTTCTTTAAACAACCTTCTTTGAAATAGTGATCTGGAAATTTTACTTAATAAATAGACTGAAATAGTGATCTGGAAATTGTACTTAATAAATAGACATGCAAAAGGACACAATAGGCTGGCTTTGCCCTCTATTATGAATGCAACATAAATCTAATTAACAAATAAATATGAAAGCTTATATTATCTTCTAAACGTCCCTTGTATGGAGCAGGTCACAAGCATACACTATTTCTGTAGTGAAATATGCAAAGCCCTGGAAGTACGTTTAATGGAATCTTAAATGGCATGAACCAGTGAAGACCTTTCAACAGCAAGGGTTTTTTAGGATATGGAGAATAAACCTAACAATTGCTTTGAGAGCAATTCACCATGAGACAGTCGCATCCATTAATAGCTTCCTTTAAAAAAATATATGGGGAGCTACTTACTTACACATTTAAAAAAAAAAAAAAAAGAAAGTGAATATTAAGCCCCAGTGAGTATAAGTTCAACCTGGTAAGAATGGCATGGACTCTCCAGGCTTGTAACGACAAGTAACATTGAAGGCATAGTAGTATAGAACTTCACATTTTAAGCCAAGATTAGGTGTATGTTGTACTACAGAAAATTTCTTTAGATGGAGGCTAAAGTGTACTGTGGATGCAATCAGTGCTTTTCAAATTAGTATTTACTTAATATTATGTGCCACTGCTGCGTTTTATGGAAGCATATCTTTTAAGAAAGATTATATTAACAAAATAGGTCTTAACTATATAAAATAAGTGCAAACCATAAGTATGTCACTTTTTGATTTATGTTGAAACATTTAACAAAAGTGAAAGAAGCCTCTATTGCATTTATTCTTTACTTTATATTACTGTACTTTTTATCATAATAATTAACCACTAATTTGCCATTCTAATACATTTTTCCATCTTTTAGGGTTTGAAAGCTGCAGACAATGACCCCACCGCCCCACCCTATGACTCCCTTTTAGTCTTTGACTATGAAGGTAGTGGCTCTACTGCTGGATCTCTAAGCTCCTTGAACTCGTCAAGTAGCGGTGGAGAGCAAGATTATGATTACCTAAATGACTGGGGCCCTCGCTTCAAGAAACTTGCCGATATGTATGGTGGAGGAGACGACTGAAATTTGGATTGAACTTTTGTTTTGTGGACAAGAAAAAAAAAAACAACAACAAAAAAACATTTGACCTGATATTCCCAAAAAGCGTAAAGAAGCTTGGCTTTAACCTTGTAGTCTACTAGCACAAGTGCTTGTTTGAAGGCTTTGGCATAGGCTGCAAACCAATTTGGGCTCAGTGGGAATATCAGTACTCCAATACCGTTTGGAAAAAAAAAATTGGTTGAGCTCAGTTACACTTGAATTTTACAGTACAGAAGCACTGGGATTTTATGTGCCTTTTTGTACCTTTTTCAGATCGGATTTAGTTTTATGTTCAACGCTTTAATGGTACTGATTTCTGAAAAGGTGAAAAGACAAGGTATGTTGTGGGTGGGGTGACCTAAGTAATCAAGATATCCTTTGTCACGCCTTTTTTTTTTTTTTTACATTGCATTGCTTTTGTTAAAATCTGGACTAGAAAAAACAAACACATTTCATTAGAGTAAGTTTGTTAGCTGCAAAGATACCATGTGGGTGACATGTACAGTGCATTATTTCTAGTTTTAGATGTTAAGGATTTTCATTAAAATTTTCAGATTTTTGCAGTTGATTGCAGACAAAGGGAGTTGTCATATCAGCGGTTTATAACATTATTGAGTTTTCTTTTGTAGCATAATTGATTTTTTTCTCACAAGATAGAGATATTAGGCACATTTTGGTCTTAATCAATGTATACTTTTCTTTTTTCATTTGCAATTTTTTTTTCACGTCACTGTAAAAACGGTATGTGTACATAATGTTTTATCAGCATAGTCTATAAAGACGATTAAAAGCTTCGGAACATGTGTATGTATTATTTGGACTATGAATCCAGGTTTTGCATGTTTATATCTTTTCTTTATGGATAAAGTATTTACAAAACAGGTTAAAACACAATTTTGTTCAATCAATCAAACTGTAGATTCAATACACAATTTTTTTTTAAAATATTTTTTTGGGAGGGTAAGAAAAAGTTCTTAGCACAAATGTTTTACATAATTTGTACCAAATAAATTAAAAAAGAAAAAAAGATAGGGGTAACCTGAACTGGTGGCACTACTAATACATGTTTAAGGGGGTGGGAAGCTTTTACACTGGAAAGACTTTGACAAAAGCTTTGCCTCTGTATTGTGTACCAGAATATAAATGATGCACCTCTGACCCCAACATTCTGAATAAAATGCTAATTTTGGATCTGGTGACTGGTTTGAATTTTTTCTTTTCCACTTCATCAATTTTGAATGCTGTAAAGAATCCCAAGATGCTGAAAACTCAATGATAAAAAAATGAGAACGTGTATAGCTCGCGCTTTCAATAACTGCAAGTTACTCTTTCTGTACTCTACCAAAAAGAAATCTGATTTCCCTTTTGAATATTGGAGCAGAAAAGAATATTCTACATTTGAGTGGTCTTGATGTTCCCTGGGAATCCAACCCTACAAGTACGATGATGGAAGGATGCAGTGCTCACTCTTTCATGCCCTGGGCTTGAAAGAACACTTGATAACTATAAACACAACGTGTTTAATTTGGAATAGAATGCCCCAATCAACATACTTTATAATTGGATACAAGTATAACTAAGCCAGCATGCAGTAATTTAGAATAATTAAAGGGTGGTTTTTTTCTTTGAGTCAATTTGAATGAAAATAAGATACATAAAACAGCATCGGAACTTCCATTTGCCTGTCGTTCTTGAAGACAACCTCTTGGTTTTTCTAATGATTGCTTTTCTAGTCATTAAGTGGCAGAGTATACCTGAGGGATTCCTCTAATGGATCTTTACGTTTGCCCTTTTGGCGTCAAGGAGTTCAGGCAAGGAAATAAATTCCTCTTATTGGAAAAGCAGACCCTGACTTGTCGGGCTTAATTGTCAAAACATAATTTCTTTGTATAGTGCATTAATGTTTTTTTAGCATTTTAAACTAGCTGACCTCCTGAGTGTCTGCCATTATTATTATGATATATTGTATATATTATAATATTGCTGCTAGCATACTATCGTTGTTGAAACAATAATGCATTGAAAACTATGATGATTTATTGCTAGTTCACATTCTCTTTGTGATTAGATGGACAGCACAGACATTCTGCAATATATATAGCTTATTCCAGCATGGTTTATGAACATTATAAAGAAGAATATTTAGTATTTATCATGTTTTTTTTTTTGCAGCTTCAATTATTCATTGGTTCTGATTGACGTGTTAAGAAATACAATATTTAGCATATGTTGTCCTTCATGAATATACATTTTCCTGTAGGCATTGTTGCGAAATGAACTTGCCATAATTGGGTACCGTTTACAAGGCAACCATTTCACAAATTAATTTAATTACATGGAAGGCAATATAACAACCTTACAAGGGCCATCAAACAGGAGTGAATTCTTGGTCGGTTTTATAGGGAAAAAAACATTTGTTTATGTAGATTATGAAGTAATCAGAACCACTCAGTGCTTTTATGGTGAAAGTGTATAAAATTATATAGAGCAATGATAAAAGCTTACAATAAATATTGATGCACTGCTTGGATTGATAGCATTTCTATTTTAGGTTACACGATATAAAAATATGTGCATGGCCAAATTATTAAGTAAGGCCCTAATTGTCAGTGTGGAAAGATATCTTTTAGCAGTCCCAATGTTACCACAGTCTTGAGAATATTTTTATATATGTTCATTAATAAACCACAGTTTTTAAAGTTTAAAAATGTAATCTAAACACCTTAAACCTCTCCAATAGTAGTGAAGCAATCGTTTCCACTTTTATTTCTTCCTGCTATTGTGTTTCAGTTTTTATATTATGTTGTTAAGTTGTTATATATTAACGAATCCCCTTGTATACATCAAGTTTCTCTGGTGTATAATAGGGTGTATAATATACTTATATATTCTGAACAGCGAATTGCGTTCTGATATAACATCCTAAAAGCTAGTTCCCATTTTAACTTTCGAGCATGTCTGCTTGAATCCAAATGTTGGTGATTATTCATGCCCATATAAGCATGTCTATGTTTCTTTATATGATTTGTACTTATGCAAGATCACACTCATAAATGTTTAATGAACACCCAAAGCAACGATATATTAATCTGAAGCTAGTTAAAAGTTTCACATTTGGATAACCTGTTGTTGAACACTGACCCAAGTATAGTGTGTTCTAATTAGAAGCTGTTGGAGATGCTTAGCACAGTGCCCTATTAAGCACATCTGTAACTGTTGAATCCAAGACCACCAAATGATTTTAAGAAACTGACATTTAGAGAGTACTAAAGAAAGTTAGACACACCAAGAGTGACTTTTAAGATTCAGAGAGCAAGTTAATTTGAGTCACAAGGCTGCAAAACAGGCAATTAACAGCCCCAGATGTTGCACTTAGGAAGAAAAACGGGCATTACTGAACGAATACTTTCAAAGGAACCAATTTAAGAGTAGAGCAGAAAAGGAAAAACATATATATATATATATATATAAGGAGGGAAGAGAAAACTGGGCAAATTACTGAAATACATTTTGATACATTTCTTTTTCACCCTTTTTTCAATTTACCAATCCTAAATATTCTGTCCTTTTCCAAAATGTTATGTTATGGCACACACTCTGTTTGCTTTCTCAGAATCTTTATACTGGAAACTGATAGCTAAATGTCAATAAGAAAATTCAGATCGATCACAATCAAGTTGCATGTGTGCTTCCCCTAAGAAGCCTAAATCAAAAGTTGACACCATGAGCCACAAAGGCAGAACTCACAGTTACCCTGTCTACATTTTATATATGCTTTGTAAATGGGGACTAATTTAATTTTTTTTTAGTCCATAAGACAGTTTTTTCTCATTCCTTGACACCATTTCTAACCATTCTAGTATTCTGTGCCTGTCTGTGCCTGTCGCCATTATTTTACCAGTAATTCCCTTCTTAATGCTAACCCACGGGCCGTTGGAGCTGCTGGGGAGATTGCGATACTGACTGCAGCTCTATAAATAGTCCCTACAATCGGTGTATGTCTGTCTGTATGTGTGTGTTTGGAGTTATTACACAAGTAGAATGGCAAGTAGAACATTAAAATGGTAACAATATAAAAGATAGATTATATCAGTGGAGCATGTGTCTGGGTTAATTAATGCCATCTTTGGGTTCTAGAGGTATTCAGCCTTCGGTCTTGTGATTTATGATGTCTCCGGAACCTCCAATGAGGTTATTTTTCCATTTATTTTCTATTTTCCTATAATTCATAAAACATATCTCAATAGATAGATAGACAGACAGATAGACATACAGATGAACTGCTTTAGAATAGCTCCTTATTTCATTCTGTATCATAAAATCACTAATAGCTTTAAGCTTTGTCATAGGTTAT
This sequence comes from Pelobates fuscus, assembly GCF_036172605.1. Classification (NCBI taxonomy): domain Eukaryota; kingdom Metazoa; phylum Chordata; class Amphibia; order Anura; family Pelobatidae; genus Pelobates; species Pelobates fuscus. Next base: position 106,886,657 of record NC_086320.1, read on the forward strand.
GACACATTTTTATGGATAATAAAAAAGTTCTTTCCGTAGATTAAGTTGTAATGCAGAAGCTTTTCAAAACTCATCTCTCTTGCTTTATGTATCCAGTTTTTTTTCATTGTGAACCCTTTTTTATTTTGCAAAATGATTGCATTTTTATGGCAGAACTGAAGATGACCTCTGAGAAGAAGGACATTTTCCCCATGTATGTACTAAGAAGCAATGCAGTACCTTTTCAACCATAATTCTTAATTTCAAGATCAACACCCTTTTCTTAGGACCAGGTCATGAAACTAACTAAAATTGCTTTTTTCAAAAAAACTTTTTTATACTTACTCTGCTGCAGGCTTAATGTATAATACTTTTATATTAGTTTAATAACACAGGATATTATTTGATACTGTAGAAACTTACACAAATAAAAGTGAATGAATGAAAAGGATTTGATCCTGCTTCTTATATGAAAATTATTTTTTACATTAACAAGGCACTACAGGCTGGATCTTACCTCCCTTTATATGTATGGTTCATAACAGTAAACTTTGTATTATGGGACAATGTTATCCTGGGGTTAAGGAGACATCATATTAAACCACAATACTGAAGGTCAAGTGGTTTATGAATGTTTCCATAACACTGAGATGTCAATATTCCTCATATTATACTCTTCACATATGCATATGTATATTTTATATTGCATAATTTCTGGAAATTCGGTTTAGGGTAAGGATTAGATTTAGGGTGAATGGAACAATATTAATGAGAACTGCATTCTCAATCATCAGCTGTTGTTTACAGCTGCTTTGCATCATTTACCCCTCTATATTAAGTGATAAACGAGAAAAGGATCTGGGGAGAGAGGACTTCTGTCTCCCCAGCCATTCTCCAGGCATATGAATAATAATAAGGGTTTGAATTTATAACGTATGTCCCAGACTCAATAATGTATATATCAGGATCTACCTATCTCTGTCTATGATGTATAGATAAATAATCATTATCTTAACAGAAAGATTGTGATTTCTGTCTAATATGGGGACATGAAAAATCTGTGTGATTATACACTGTGAATTACACAACTAAAGAACAATAGGTGAAATGTATATTACAGCAATATACTGCAATATACATATCGCAGTTTTATAATATTGATGATGAATCACACTCCGGTCAACTTATACCTCAAATAATTAAAGTCATCAACTTGCTGTTTGTTAAAATAAGAGAGAAAGTGTCAATGTGTCTTTTAGAATTGTAATGTGACTTTATTCAATGACTCATGTAATGTAAAATATCCATAAACACAGCTGTCTGTCAGTTACTACGGGTCAGGGGTGACTGGTGAAAATTTAAACGACCTCGAAAGTCCCCCAGAACAATCATCTCAATGTGGTCATGTTGTATTGTTTAACCATTCAATTTTGCTGTTTTGCAGAAAGGGCAATGTTTACCTTGAAAGGTACAACACATCGCTAGTAACCTTCATACTGACATCCACTAGAGTCACGTCTGCTGCACTGATCAAGTTAAACTTAGTCACATGACATTGCACCTTATAGGAAAGGACTTGATTTGATGCTTTCCTATGAAAACTATTGGATTATGCGTTATGCATTATGCATCTCTATGAAGAGCACAGCATTGGACCATTGCCGGAGGAAGCCATGCCTCTTTGATAAGGTCGATGAAGATGGAAAGTCACCTGGAAAAAAAATGATTAAATAAGCATTATTAAATAAAAAAACTTTTAATGGCTACATGAGGGGGAGGGCTGAATATAACTAGGGTCAGGAACAACACATTATTAGGAATACAGGTTTGTATTCCTAACACTATAGTATTCCTTTAATTTGATGGAACGGCACCAGACGCTACCTCTATGATTTGATTCTGCCCCTTGACTTGTTAAACTGAACCCACTTAAGCTGGTTTATTTAAACCTGACCAAATGAGGCATCATGTCCTGTTCAACAACATTCAAAACCACTTTAAAGGGGTCTTATTCAACCATTTGCCACTGCTACATGATGACAGCCATAGAAGACAGGAAAATACACAGGTCTGTCTTTTAGGCCCCAGGGCTTCCAGTAATTGATGTCAACAATCCTGTTACAGCAAGCTAGACATTTCTGATGGTTTTACACCAAGAAAAAGGTGTTTTATAAATATGTAAAAAAAAAAAAAAAAAAAAAAAGGTTAGTTGCTCAGCCTTTCAACATCATCTCTAGCCATCAATAAGGGGGGATTGCAACTAAAATGACAGATAAAACATTTCTTTTCATTAGTCCTTACCAGGTTAAAGGAACACTATAGCGTTAGGAATACAAAACAGTATTCCTAATGCTATAGTGTCCCTCTGTCTATAACTATTGGTCCACAGCCCTCCCCCAATTGATTAAAGAGTTAAAAAAATGTTTTAACACTTACCATTTATCTGGATCAAGCATTGATTCGACACCGGACATCCTCATGCAATGTATGGGGACAGTTCTCTTAATCCTGCAATGTAAACATTGCAATTTCTCTGAAACTGTGATGGTTTACATTGCAGGGTTAGGGGAAAGGGACACATCACACTGACTTTGGGTGCTTGTTTTGTCCCTTTAATAGATATGCTTATTTGTTTTGCAACAATACCTTGCGGGTTTACTGCACCCACCAACCACTATGGGCCAGCCTCCACTGTTCAGGGCCACGTCCCAACAAAAAATAATTACAGTAATTTAGAGAAAAATTAAATGTGCCAATTTTGGAGGGATCAATAGAGGTCGCTGCGTTTAACGTAAAAAAAATCCTTCAACCACAATACTGGCTCTCTAATTTCTACCGTACACTGTAGTGATTATGGTGCTTGTAGTTTTCTTTTCATTGCTTAGGAAAGAGTGAAGAGATTGACTTAATAAAAAAATAGAAGAAAAACAAATGTCAACGAATTTCTAAGCTATGTGAGAGGAGAAGCAATTTTCCTTTATGTTCATTTTGAGTAACGGTGCAAAGGTGCTTAAGGCATTAATTCCTTATGAGTATGGCAGTATTGCAGATGAGAGAGGCAGCATAGCAGACAGGCACTTAGGGTCCCAAATTTGGTGTTAAACCATTGGAAAGAGATTTAAATGTTAATAGTTACACAGCAACCAGGGACTCCGAATTATGTGAATTATGTAATGGTGGCAAATCTGAGGAGTTCTATACACCTTTCGGACATTGCATATATGCATTCCCCAGTATCCAAAGCCTGCTCTATTGGTCCTGATGGTGGACTTGGCAGTAATTTTAACAGAGAGACTGATTTCATAATCTTGTTCCCATACTATTGTTTGCTCTATTCCAAGCCAGCCAGGAGAAAAGCAAGATTCTTTGCTTCTGCCTTGAATCCTTCTACTGTGTGCTCTGTGTATTCCTGAACTGACCACCTGGGTGTTGAGTCAGAATGGTTTTTAGCTCCTTAAATAATTAAGTAGATAATTGTATTGTAGATGGCAATAAAGATGATAGCAGCTGCACAAGAATGTTTTCCCCTACAGGCAATATGGTACATGAAAAAAAAAATCATTAACACACAGAATAATCTTTAGCATATGTGGAAAAGTATGGTAAACTTATAATAACATATGTTTTTCAGAGTTCACAAGACATCTGTTATTTATTCCAAGAGCTGTAGAGCGAAGATACAAAGCCGACCAAGGCCACTAATGATCAACTCTTTATTGATCTTAAATTTTTAAAACTAGCTTGTCAGCGTATTTGTGGTAAATAAACTCTGCAGATTATATAAGAGACACCACCATCTATAGTTTCCAGTGAGCTTCGACTCGTCCCCTTTCTTTTGTTCCGTGACAAAACTGCTTATGTTCCTGAGATATCATCATGCTCATTTGCCTCTTGATGATATAGCTTATAGAGAGAGATTCCCCTTTAGAAATGGTAACACATCTGATCATTTAAAAAATTCCATTTTGAAAAGGATGGCTCTTTATTGTCTTAAAGAAGAAAAAGCTCAGGATATTCCCTACTTGACGGTAATAGTTGAAAGGGTGAGAAAATCAACTCAAGTTTGTGATGCATTTGCAGAGTAACGACTGTACTTGAATCTTCTAAAGCAGGGGTGTCCAAAGGGTAGATCCCCAGATGTTTCAAAACTACAGCTTCCATGATACTTTGTGATTCTAAAGGCATGCAAAGCATTAAGGGAATTGTAGTTCTACAACATCTGGGGATCTACATTTTGGGAACCCCCGCTTTAAAAGATTCAAGTACATTCATTACTCTGCAAATGGAAGGTGTGAAAGCAGAAGACGGGCAGGAGCCTGGTTAGCACCAGCGCTTGACTCACAAGCAACCAACCAAGCTGGCACAAGTACGGAGTATTTTAAAATGAATAAATTAATACTACAAGCACCATAACCACTACAGAACACTGCCATCATAAATTAGCAATGGTTTGCAAATGGTTTGACTTCTTGTCTGTGTTCTTCTGGCTGACACTCCTGCCCTGTAGTGGTTATGGTGTTCGCAGCGTTACTTTAAAATATTCTGCGCTTGTGACACTATGCACTGCAGTGGTTATAATGCTTCTCGTGTTCCTTTCAAACTGCATTCACATGGGCAGATATACCTGTTAATGGAGTTGTGTGTTACTGTATATAATGACACATTTTAGACTGTTCTTTGGTAGCCACAGAAGTAAAACAATAAAGACGAAAAATTGAGATGACAGGGCATGGGTCCCAAATGACATATGTCTAGTTACATCTGGGACTGTTGAACGGCATGCTATATTGGATACACTTTGCACAATAGTCGTAGAAATTGAACTAGTGCTAAATTATAATTTTTGCTTTCATAAAAAACGTTCCTCTTACATACTTTAGAATAATTTGCAGTTACATTTATAGCTTAAGATTATATAATTCAGACCACAAAATGCATCGTTGCTGGTTTGTAAAATGTGAAAATATACATAATTTATTATTTGAAATAAATATGTTGTTCTTGCAAACTTATATTAAGCTATAGATATAACAATATGCATCAGTTATCCCAGTGCTAAAAAATTATCAATATTATCTTGAGGCTGTTTCAAAGATGAAACTGCAATTGTAAAGGTGAATTTTATGTGACAGAACTAAATGTGGATTTTTCAGCATTCTATATTTCCCTGTCACCTTATGCCCCTACGTGTGACATATTATATTAATGGTTCAAAAGTTTTTCTGAAATGCCATTTATATACCAAGTATTTATTTTAAACTTTCTAGAACAAGTTGCATTAGTCTAAGAATGTAGCTGATTGTGTTAAATAAAGCATATGGCCGATAGCATTCATGCTGTAATAGAGCACATTTCCTGTTAACTAAAATTTGTCAAGGTCCAATGAATCTCACTACCTCTTATTGATTTATATTTGTAAAAAAAAATCTCGAAGAGCCCTCACGCAATTTTAATCTTTACAGTTCATGAGGTATTTGAGTTTTTGAATTTAAAACAAAATACAAACACTACCACAGTTTCATCAAATGTTCTGAGCCGCACTCCATAATACCTGACAGGCATTTTATTACCTCTGCTTTATCTACCTAAACGCTGCGCTTATTTTAATTTATGATTTTTTTTATTTTTATTTCTAAGCTGATCTCAATGATATTTTAATTGGTCTTCCTTTACAAAGACACTATAGCTAATATGAAGGTTTATGTCATTCTACGGGGCACTTAATAATAATCAAGCATGCACAAATATGTATGTAATTGTTTCCACTAGTTGAGCAAATGTAATATCTTTGAAATCGCGTGAGACGGTTTTCAGAAAGCAAGGGGAAGCAATTTTTGTTTGCACGCTTCACTTCCTGCTATCTATCCTGCTCAGAAAGTGCTCTCAAGAGTAAGGTCACATGAAATCTTGCGCCCTTAAGAACAAGGGCATATGAAAAGTTATTCCCGTGCTACTGAAGAATACCACATATAATGTCTTTTTATCTGCTGGGAACGTTTTGTAATATATTTATAATAATGTTGGAAAATGCTCATAAATGAAAAACTGGCACTTCTAAGCTTTCCAGATATATTTTTTTTTAATTCTAATAAATGAAAATTATGCATGGTAAAGTAGGGAGGGACTACCTCCTCTAATTGGAATTGTGGAAGGGAAGATTGTAATGCTTAAACCCCACAATTAAAAACATTTGTCTGTATCTTCCAGCAGATCTCTTGCCTTTCATTGCCTTTCCTGACGAGGGAGTGTCTAAGGGGAGTCTAAGGGGTTCTTTAAAAAATAGATTTCTCACAACATACATAAGTCTAGATGCAGAAGTCCAACTTTTCAACAGATTTTAAAAAATGTTAAAAATTGGTAGAAAACGTTTATATTTTAGGTTGCTTCACAGCATCTGCTTTAAGAAGGCTTTTTCGAAATATACTCCACTGCTAAACATGAGACAGCCCCCTACACTAAAGTGGGAATTCAAAGTGAATTTAGAGGAAATTTCAAATTAAAGTTTAAAATAACCTACTGGTAAAATGCTCTAATTCAGGTATGCTTACAGTTCAACTACATTGGCCTTAAATTTTAAGTTAGCTCTGCTAACATTTCACTTTAAAAAAGCCTTTAAGGTAAAATTATTTAATACTCACATTAATTGGATAAAATCAAAATTTATAAATGACATTCCACTATAAATGACTAAAGCCTGAATAAAACAAATTTTGTATGCAAATGTATATTTCTGGTTAACTATGGCAGCATTTGCTATATGAATAGCTCCTCCCTCTCAGCAAAAAAAAAAAGGACAGGATCTAAACAATTACATTTGCATAATAAGATACAATTGCTCCAATCTCTTTACTGACCTGAGGCAATGTGGACAAAAAAATGTTCCCTAGCCACAAGACTATGAACCAGAAAATCAGCTGGATTTCACTAGAAGTCCCTTGGCATAGCCCTATATTTTGAAAAAAGAAGATCCAAGAAGCCCCCTCCACGAGTTTAAAAATTCTCCTCTATACAGGTGGTCCTCATTTAGCGACCCACCTGTTTTACGACGGCTCGCACTTACGACCAGACGTAAATCCGAGCCGTTGTGGGGATTTCCTGCTCTGGTGCGCATGTCTATGTTCTGGTGAACTTTCCCAAACATAGACGAATGTACAAGAGCAGGGAATCCCTCTAATCTATGTTCGGGGAAATTTCCCCAAACATAGACGAATGCACCAGAGCAGGGAATCTCTTAACTCCTCACTTACCGACCAATTCGTTCTATGACCAGGTCGTAGTACACGGAACCCGGTCGGTAAGTGAGGAGCGTCTGTATATGAAAGGACTAGAAAGCTTATGCCCAATGTGCCGAAAATCAGCAGGTAAAGTGTAATAAACAGAATTAGTTAAAAGTAACCTCTCACATATAAATCAGGCCTAACAATCTCAATAAATGTTATACAAAGCTTCAGCTTTATTTGTATGTATATATATATATATATATATATATATATATATATATATATATATATATATGCCAATAGAAACATTGTTATAAAAACGAGTTACTGACTAATAACTAAACAATATAAAGTGAAGATGTCAGGATGTTTAGAATGTTATAGTAAGTATTTATACATAACAAAATCCCCCAAGTCTATCTTGTGAAAATTACAGATAGAGAGCTCCTGGTAGAACAGGAGTCCCATCGGCTTCCAAAATGACGTACAATCAGGTAGATGTTCACTGTTAAATCGGCTCCAACATTTGGAGCCATTTTCCCCATGCCCCTGCTTAACAATGTCCTCGAAAGTGACTCTGCATTGATTGTATTTAATATATAGACAACTTTTCCAGCCACGCCTTTACAGAGACTGCTGGCTGGAGTAAAGGTGCAGTGGACCTTAGTTAAGCTCAGTATGTTAATACTACCGGACATCTAAGTTTTCTTTAATAATATTTTAGGTATAGTAGTGTACTAGACTATGCCTGCATCCTTTGTAGAGGAATGCAAGCACAGAGTGTGGAACAACTCTCTTGTATGGAGATTCCACTCTTATTATCTAACCAACTGCCTTCAAGTAAGCATATGTCTTTCCTCCTCTGCCACTCATCCCAAGACTCTTGAAAAAGATTTAGTAAGAAAAAGTCCCTGTTGGTCTTGGTCGATGGTCTTGTTTTCCAATCATGGGAAATTCTTGTTCACAAACACATGCCAACTCAGGGTCCAGTATATCATGCAATGCCACAGCTACTATGTTTGACAACATGAAGTTAAAATGATAAATGCTATCCAGGGATTTACCAGTCTCAGTTATTGATATTGGACCAAAAGCTCACAAGACTAAACGTCTTGTCTCTACAACGTGTTGTCATTTTTGGGATGGTTTTATTGAATTGGCAGAGAAATACCAAGTTTCTTTCTTCAATCTTTTTATGACTAACTAGATTTTTCTCCAGCTAAGTCTTGACAAGGAATTGGCTCTCCGTTCACTTAAGGTTCAGGCATTGGCATTATCTGTGCTCACTATTTATAGTTGGGCTATCCATCCACATGCCAATATTTCAATGGTGTTATGCAGAACTGCTGCCTGATGTTTTTCTACCCCACAAAGCTGATCTGTATTAATAATTACACACTCACCGTCAGTGGGTAGGAAGGATACCTGGGATCATTGAGTGGGTCCTGTGCATATGTGCATATTTTATTAACTGTTTACTGCACAATTTGTGGAATAAGGAGAGAAAGTGGGCAGTACATCTGCTCACACTCGTAGTTTATCACATCTGATTGGTTAGTGGATTGGGGAAGATTTATTATTAGTATTCATATTATTTAGAAAATAGAGCTATATTATGGGAACAGAGATCTTTTATTTTTATTATTACGAAATGTAGAACGAACAAGCGGAATTACCAAATTGCTTTGGTCATGCAATTCATTTTGCCATATGCCCATTCATATTTGGATGAATGCATTAATGCAAAAATAAATGCACTTGTAAGATCTGAGGTGAGGTATTGATTTAGACCGTAAAGATAAAATACTAATTACACAAACTAAACACAAACTATTGAAGGGAGCTGGATGTAGAATTTGCCCTCTGATTATCATAGTCTTTCTTTTCAGCTTCTTTTTCCTAATTTTTATGTTTTTTTTAAATAAGAAAAGAAAAAGTAAAAATGCTCCTCAATGTCAACAGTATAATTGCTCCTTACTCGTCATTTTCACAAGATGATATTATACATGATGTATCATGTTTGATATTCACAATTAACAAATTAAATTATAAAAAACATTTAAAAAATATAAATGCAATTTCCTGTTATGTACACAGTTTAAGTACACTTAAACAGTTATTCACAAAATTTTCACTATAGTCAACAACCCTGATAACATTAGAAATAAATGGATATGTAATATCTGCTAGCTAAAATCTAAATAAATAGGATTAAACTGTATGTACAATTGTGAGTTGAGTTTATGGTAGGCATAAAAAGGACAGTATATTTATTAAGCCCATCACACAGCTCTGTGAAATCTTGGCCCCCAATAAATAATAAATACTGATTAACCTAAATAAGTAGTGTTTTATTGTTAGTGTATAACAATGGTAGCTATACTAGCATGCATATTTAAAAAATAAATATAATATCTGTAAAAGAGCGAGACTATTTTTCTATCATGGAATGTAATTTGTTTTATATTTTGTCAGCTGTATTTGAGTGCTCATTGAAATGCAGTTTCATCATGCTTGTTCATATACATTAAATAACTTGTTTGAAGAGCCAATAAACCTGTATGTGATCATGCAGAAAATAGCCACATTAACATAGCAATTTAATTTGCTTCAATTAAGTTATCACATGCTTATTTTGTTGCGTTTCATATTACAATGCCTGTCTTCAAAGATAGTAGTTGCAATGATATACAAATTGCTAGTTTAAAAGTTTTTTGCGGTGTTTGTGTTTAGCTGTAATTTTCCTCTTACTTATTTACTGTACCTACACATATTATATACTGTTTATCTCGCCATAAGTGGTCTTTCGAACGATACCATTATTTTCATCATATCATATAAATTACTATAATTTTTTTTATAAAATATGATGAAAAAATGTAAACAAAAACGCACTTTTTTTTTAACTTTGACCCCATGCTAAATAGTTTCTAAATTTTGTCCTGAGTTTAGATCTTAACATGTTCTTAGTTTTTTTTGGAAGGTTATAGGTCTTTAAGTACAAGTATCACTTTGCTATTTCAAAACCATTTTTCTTTCTCCAAAAAATTAAGCCAAGTTACATTGTAACACTGATATCTGTCAGGAATCCCAGAATAACCCTTCACATGTATATATATTTTAAAAGAAGACAACCTAAGGTATTAAACTCGGGGTATTTTGACTCTTTGCATGCAACCATTTTACCACCAATCTATGCCAAATAAAAAAAAAATAATAATAATAATTGGTGATTTTCTTGACACACATAACAATTTAAGAATACATGTACAGAGAACTTTAAGGGTTACTGCCAAGAAACACCCTGATATGTGTTCAGCAACATATCCTGAGTACAGTGATACCACCCATGTATAGGTGTGTCGGGTTCTCTGTGAGCTAAAATACCTTATTTGGAGGGTGCACATTACAGTTTTCCAACTTGGAATTTTCACAGCTGGTCATCATGCACCCATGTCCTATTTGGGACATTTTTGAAGCTGGCCAATGTAATTTACCCCCATCAAACCATATATTTTTGAAAAGTAGACACCCTAGGGTATTTGAGATGGTGGTATTTTAACGCTTTCCATGCACTAATTCTACCACCAGTCTTTGTCAAACTTTTGGGTAGTAATTTTTTGTTATTTTTCTTTAACATTGTACTTTAGGCATGGATTCTCAGTTCCTGTTATGTGTTACTGACAAAGAACACCCCAATATATGTTCAGCAACATCTCCTGAGTACATCAATGCTCCCAATGTACAGGTTTTATGGGTTTTTGCAAACTTACAGCGGTCAAATGTAAGGCTTTCGCCTTTTCCATGTTTGCACATTGAAATTTGCCAGATTGGTTTGCTGGGCCTATGTTGCTTTTGAGATCGTATAGCAGCCCAGGAATGAAAATTAACCCCATCATGGCATACCATTTGTAAAAGTAGACAACCCACGGTATTGAAAATGGGTTATGTCCAGTCTTTTGTAGTAGCCACTTTACCACTTGACAAAGTTAGCGTTCATATTTGTTTTTAGCATTTTTTTACACAAAAACTGCACTTTTATTTGTGATTTAATCGTCGTGATATGTTTTACTCATATTTGTGTTCAGCGAAGTCTCCCGAGTATAACAATCCCCCCCCCCCCCCCCAGTACAGGTTTTATGGTGTTTTGGAAAGTTACAGGGTTAATATATAGGGCTTACCCAATTCAGTTTGCCAGATTGGTTTGCTGGGTCTGTTTAGCCCAGGAATGTGAATAATACCCCATCATGGCATACCGTTTTCAAATGTAGATAACCAAGGGTTTTCCAAATAGGGGATTTCCAGTATTTTGTAGTAGCCACTTAGTCACAAACGCTGGCCAAATTTTGCGTTTTTATTTGGTTTTTTTTTTCATTTTTTTTACACAAAAACTGCACTTTTACTGGTGATTTAATCGTCATGAAAAGTTTTACTGTTTTAAACACTCATATTTGTGTTCAGCGAAGTCTCTCGAGTATAATAATACCCCCATGTACAGGTTTTATGGTGTTTTGGAAAGTTACAGGGTTAATATATAGGGCTTTCCCAATTCAGTTTGCCATATTGGTTTGCTGGGTCTGTTTAGCCCAGGAATGTGAATAATACCCCATCATGGCATACCGTTTTCAAATGTAGATAACTCTGGGTATTCCAAATGGGGTATTTCCAGTCTTTTGTAGTAGCCACTTAGTCACAAACAATGGCCAAAGTTAGCGTTTTTATTTGTTTTTTTTATAATGTCATAATCGCTTCCAGCACTCTTACTCCCAGTGAATGTACCCCGCATAAGGACCGTTTTTTGATGGACGTACCTGATATGTCCGAGGTCACTAAGGGGTTAAATAAACTTGAGAAAGAGCGCAGGTAACTTATTTTCTTAGTTTTTTACTGTATCTTTACAGTATATATATATATATTTGACATGTATATATATATATATATCTATATCAGATATCTTTGCCAGAAGCTCAAGGAAGCAAGGTGAATGGTTAGTGTAGGAACCATCTAAGAGGTTTGCCTTGACGTGGTGGGTGGGCATTCCCTCTAATGGCCATTGGAGTAGCTAAATAACCACAATTTGTTTAAATATACATAGGGATTTGGGAAAGAGCGCAAGTAACTTTTTTTCTTTGGTTTTTACTGTATGTATTGGGGCTGATGTGTAGCCCTGGAAGTGATGTGACGCGTACATTTCCCTTTTAAGAAATTGCTGCACTAATACATGTGCATTTGGCACACAGCCCCTTCAGAGATCCCTTCCCTGCACAGGCCACACAAACAGCTCTGGCATTCCACGCATATAGCCTTAACAGAGGACCCCAGCCGGCAGGAGGACCAGGTAAGTAACTCTTCCCTCTATTGCTTTTAGCACCTAGGGTGTATACCCTAATTCTGCACCCCTCTACTCACCCTAACTACAGTTTTACCAGGACTACTGGGTTTCACTTATATATATCCTGTCATTCCACTATGTCCAATTATTTTGCCGTGACCTTTATAAGTCACATCAGTCATTAACACCATGAAGTTTACTGCCATTCACAGATTCCTTATTGCCCACTCCTTGCCCACACATCTCAACACTGACTGGTGGATTGCATTATCTCGCTCTCAAATGCCATGAGATACTAAGGGTGTGGGTTTAGGGTTAATGCTCACCATTCACTGTTCCTTCCAAACTTGGCTCCCTTGACCTTCTCTCTCCTTTTCTTGTTTTGAAGTCTACACTATCAATCTCTTCAATTCACTCTTATGTTGCCATCCCCTACCTATGATCTCTTTTATCCCCTTGGCTGTCCTCTACACTTCCTTGATACTTTTCCTGCTTGGCTTCCTTATTAAATGTACAAAGGATCAGCGCTAATATACCAGACACCTGAACAATAGGGCTCCCTCACAGGCCATATAGAGTAGGCAAAACTAAAAAAGGTAAAGGGGAGGTGGCGCCACAGGTGAAAAAAAAAACCTGATTATAAACTATACAAGCACATATACAAGACACCATATAAGAGAAAATACATACAAGATAAAAAAAACAAAAAGAGTTTTAAATATGGATAATGAATAATAATCAGTACGTCCAAAAGATTCTATGCCTGATAAATACAGCAAAAAAAGTCCAAATAAAACCTTGTATAAGAAGTCAATCACAATCTTGTCAGGGGAAGTATTCCTCAGTAACGTATGGACATGGGATATTCGTGAAATCCGGATCAAAAAATAAAAAAGACAGCAAATAATGGTGCAGTATATCCGAACAGGTACTAAGTACTATTTTTAAAGGTCTATATGGTCCTTCTCACGTTTTCCAGAGCTATAAGACTAGCTCTAGTGTGGATGGCATACAGTGGTACAATCCCCACTTATGGGATACATGACATTTTGTAGTAGATGGGTATCTTGTTGGTATAAGGACTATATGAAATGTAAAAGAAACAATAATAGTGCTTATTGTATAAAACCACGGGTGAAATAATAAGATACCAAGTGGTTACTCACATTTTATTGAGCAGGCAGACTGCTCAATGGATAAAGCTTGAGTGATATAATCCCCACCAAGGATTCTTTGGAGTAAAATTCTCACTGGAACAAAAAAAAACTCTGGTGCCAGGGAAAAATAGATAAAAGAGGAAAATGTCTGACTCACACGTTGAAAGTTGACAAAATACCTTTGATGACTTCAACATTCCTATTAACCTACCTAAAACCTTAATAGCATCTAGATTTCTGTCTATCACTTCCATTGGCTTTGTTCAGTGCACTAACTACCCTCCACACATAGTCGGCAAAGTCCTTAACCTTGTCTTTTATAAACTAAGCTCTGTCTGTATCTTCCCTAATACACATTTTCCTCTAGCAAATATATAAAAAACAGCACATAGCTTGTATCTACAAAGGAATTAGCAACATATAGTGAAATATTGTTACATATATAGACTAGTGCTATAATAGTTGCACTCACAGGATATGAATTTTAAAACGTCTTAAGGTGCCTCCCCCAATGTAAAGGCCAGAGCCTTCTTAACCCACCCTTTCACCCAACCAGGGTAAAATCTCAAGGATCTGGATAGGTATTTGAAGAGGTTTAATAAAAACACATTTGCAAGCAATAAAAACCAAATATTTAAAAGGAGGTCAATTGCGTTTCGTAATCCCAGTGGATTCAGGGACCAAAATTGATAAAAACAGTCAAAATACAGTAACCATAAAACATTCAGGTTTTTCCTCTCTCTGACCACCATTTTCTAAACAGCAATGTCAACATTTTATCTCTTCCATTCTTAACTCCCTTCCCTCCGTCTCAGAACAAGAGGACTATAAACGTCTATTCTCTTGCCCCAACATCTGCCCTCTTGATCGACTCCGCTCTCACATTATCCAATCTCTTCCCCTAGCTATCTTTTGACCCCACTTCTCCATGTAACCTCCATCCCATATTGCTATTTCCCTTCACTTTTAAGCTTCTTGAGTTTAACAGTCTGACTTACTTTGGCAATACTACCTCTCTCTTTGACCCTCTTCAAACTGTTTTTTGCTCTCTACATGCTACTGAAACTGCCATAGCCAAAGTAGGAGACCAGCTACTTAATCTCTGTTTAATTTTTTTTTAAACTTAATGGTGCTGCTCTAGCCTCCACGCACCTGGATAGCACTGATTAATATCCAATTAATTTAGGACCATTTAGTGAAAACGCGCATAGACTGTGAGGTGAGAATCTATATAAATGAGAGAGGGAATCACATTTTTGTTCATTATATGAGTAATAGTATGCTAGCTAGTGTCAAGGATTTTTAATTTGTCTTGCGTGCATGTCATAATGTTATGACAGCTTGTATCTGGGTTTCTCACTGTCATAAGATCATAAATAAAGGATAAAAACAAATAACCACTAAAAATAAACAATATAAAGAGATGGGACATCATTTATCTGTCTCTTCTCCTCAGCACTGTGTTTAGTAAAATGTCATACTGTTACTATGCTAAGAAGAGTGGTTTTGTCTATTGTTGAGAATTGTCATGCCGACCTTTCAATACGATTTATCAATTTAAGCAGTTATGCAACATGAAGAACTGAATTTACCAAGTATCAACATTTTTACCATGTAAACTACTGTGACATTCTTTTCATCTTGTTCGTCAATGCAAACTTGGCACATGAATTTCCATAAAATAAAATTTCAACTTCCCAACTGTAAAATGGCAACCTATTTAGTGCTTGGTAAAAATCCCTTTTATTGACCATTTCAATCTGCACTGCATCATTAAATGGACACTATAGTCATCAGAACAACTACAGCTTATTTTATTTGTTCTACGGAGTAGAATCATTCCCTTCAGGCTTTTTGCAGTAAACACTGCCTTTTCAGAGAAAAGGCAATGTCTACATTACAGCCTAGGGATACACCCACTGGCCACTCCTTAGATGGCTGCTAGATTTGCTTCCTTAAGCAGTCCTGGTGATTTTAACACTACAGGATCAGGAATACATGTTTGTGTTTCTGACCCTATAGTGTTCCAATTACATGCTGACTAATCTAATGATATAGTTGTAGTTGCAATGGTAAGATGTAATATATATGTAAATACAAAATAATAAATTGACATTGAATATTTACAAATTTACTGTAAAATGTAATGTATTTGGCTTTGTTATATGGTTATAAATGCCGTTGCTTGTGTCGTGCATATTATATATGTGTACAAAAAAAGTTGAACTAGTCCATTTGTTTCAGTTATATTGCTTACATTGTTTTCTCAGAACCTCAGAACAAAAGATGATTTGCGAAATTCATTCTAGAAGTAGCTGACGATTTAATGTGACCAATATTACTCATCAATATACATATTGTATATTGTATCATTATTACTTTTTTTTTAATATGGTACCCTATTGTAATGATGCAATGTTTTGTGGACCCAGGACATACATGGAAATGAGAGAAATCTCAATGTATCCTTCCTGGTAAAATATTTTATAAATAAAAGTCTTAGGTGAAAATCATTTTATGAAAGCGAGTGTCTGTAATGTAGACCCCAGAAGACTCGACTTGCAAACCTTTACATGTCAGAGGTGTACAAATGACATGAACAAGAAAAATCTTTTAGTTCAAAATATGTTTAGATCAAGATGTAGCAATCAGTGCAACATAATGTAAAGATAGAAACAATTGTACACAGATGTTATTGTTACTTAAAAAAAAGAAAAAAGAAAGAAAAGCTATAGAGTATATCTCCCAAGAAATAATATTAAAAAAGCAATAGTTCTAAAATAACAAATAAAAGTTATAGTTATCCCTCTATGTTGCTAGAACCCAGATTACAGCAGATTAAAAAAAAAATTGCATTAAACCATTTTGATTTGGAAACCAATCAATAAGCAGTGAAATATTGTTTAATACCATATCACATTCAAGATCGCATGTGATAAAACATGGGCTGTAACGTAAGGTATATTGGTAAATGAATAAATCATGTGTGTCACATACAAAGGAGAGTTCCCTTAACATTTGTCATCTGCTGTTATTTCCATTTTGCAACTAAACACCATTTTTATTTTCACCATGTACTGAACGCATTCGTCTCTTTCTGCTATGTCTAAAATGATGTGTTTTGGGAAGGCATGGCACAAATAAATAACACAATAAATATGAGCAAATTAAAAAAATAATTATATATAATGAAGGAACACTGTGGAAATCTAATTTCGCAATGTGTGCGCATAATAAAATGAGATATCATTCTGAAAGATGTACTGCGGGGAGTCTGCATATTATCGAACCACAGTATTTATATTCTTAGAAGTACAGTATAAAAAATGGGGTAATTATTCTGCCAGTTTTAAGATCTGTCTAGTGCCAGCAAATCTGTGCTTTAGGAAATCCTGCAGTGGCTTTGCAGTCTTGCAGCATAGAAAGTACTGGCAATCTTCCATGAAAACAAATGAACACATGGGATGGGATAGAAAGGAGGGGGATGGGGGAGCGTATATCCAATAGATGCAGTGTTTTTCAAATGACATCTTGTTGTAGTGCCCTATTAATTAAATATATCTACACTAGTTTATTATTCAACAATGGGTTGCCTGTCCTATTATCACTTTACTGTGGTCCCTAAATTCCTTAGGGATTAATAGAATCAAGCAATGAGCTTATATACTTGTGTAAACTAAAAAGTAGAACAGACTAGTATAGGATTAATGGATTGGTAGATATTAGTGCTTTTCTTAAATAGGTATAATTGTGATACTTGTGAATACATTTTGCATATTTCAATAACATGTTTGCTGTATTTCGAATGTAAATACAACATAATGATATTACGTACTCTACAATACAATCCAAATGATAGAAATGTAAATGACATTGACTGGTATAAACTCGTTAAGGAAAAAAAAATACACTGGGCATAAATATCTTCCAGAAAAAAATTAGAAAGGTTCATTTTTCAGTATGTACCATTGGGTCACAAATTTAAGAAATAGTCATCACAATATAGTGTCCATTGAAATAACCTCAAAAAAATGTACATGCTGTATACTAAAACATATAATTTTAAAAAGGCCAATTTAAATAAAAAAAAGGACAGCTTTACAATATATTGACTGGCATAAACTCTTTAGTGAAAAAAAAAACACTGAGGATAAATGGAATATCTTCCAACAAATATTAGAAAGGTACATTTCTCAGTATGTACCATTGGGTAATACATTTAAAAGAAACAAATTGAAACCATTGTGGCTTAGTGGGAAAGTAAACCAAGAGATTCAAAATAACAAAAGGGAATTCAAAGCCTTTAGATCAACCAAATCAGAGGCATCCAATAAAAAAATATAAGGAGGTTAATAATGCATGCAATAAGACAATTAGATGGGCTAAACTAGAAAATGAGAAAGTGATAGCCAAAGAGAGCGAAACCGCCACCCCACCCTTCCAATGTTTTTATAATACATAGATAAAAGTTTAGGTACACTTAAAATAGCGATAGTTGGGGGCGTGGCCACCCATCAACGAGCGCTAATCGACCCGAGATGGGTAAATCCAGGAGACCCCACGCACCGGGTCCCTCGCAAGCCGGTTCGCCGGGTCGCACCTCGGGCCCCATGGACGGCTTTGTCTGCACGCCGCGAACATTGCGGTCCGCGCCGGCCACAGCCAAAATGGCGCCGCCCTCCCCAGGAGCTAGCAGCAGTGACAGCCAGAAGCAGGGCTCGCCCAGGGGAGAATCACTCTCTCAAATTGCCTCGGATGTGGCCAAGATCACTGCCAATATGCTGTCCCGTGCGGACAAATCAGAGATGCTGGCAGAAATCAGGACTGCAATCAGGGAGGAAGTTATGGAGGTGAGGAAAGATCTGACAGCCCTTGAACACAGGGTAGAGGCCCTAGAAGCTGACAGAGCTCAGAATGTGCAGCACCAACAAGCCACTGCCACTGCCACCTCCAGACAGGGCAATGTCCTACTAGATCTTAGGAGACAACTAGAAGACCTGGACAACCGCGGATGGAGAAACAATATCCGCATAAGCAGGGGCGGGCTGGGCCGGGGGGCAGGGAGGCAATTGCCCCACAGGCCGCCCGAAATTCTTTTAGGACTGGCCGCGGCGGGCCAGCCCTTTAAATGCTGCAGCCGCCGTGCGCTCTGTAAAGAGCGCTCAGGCGGCTGCAGCAGCTTTTCCCTCCCCTCCCCTGTAGCGTGGCCGAGCTTGTCTCCGGTCCGCGGTCCCGGCCGGAGTGATGGGAAGGTGCACACTGAGTGTGCACTTCCTGTCAGTCCGGCCGGTTACAGGAAACAGAAACTCCTGTTCCGCGCGGAGTTCCTGTTTTCTGTAACCGGACTTCCCATCACTCCGGCCGGGCACTGCGGACCGAAAAGCAGCTCGGCCACGCTACAGGGGAGGGGGTAAGAAGAAGGGAGGGGGGGAGTAAGAAGAGGGAAGGGGGGGGTGATAAGAAGAGGGGAGAGGGGGGAATAAGAAGAGGGGAGAGGGGGGGAATAAGAAGGGGAGAGGGGGGGAATAAGAAGAGGGGAGAGGGGGGAATAAGAAGGGGAGAGGGGGGAATAAGAAGGGGAGAGGGGGGAATAAGAAGGGGAGAGGGGGGGAATAAGAAGGGGAGGGGGGAATAAGAAGGGGAGAGGGGGGGATAAGAAGGGGAGGGGGGAATAAGAAGGGGAGGGGGATAAGAAGAGGGGAGGGGGGATAAGAAGAGGGGAGGGGGGAATAAGAAGAGGGGAAGGGGAGTAAGAAGAGGGGAGGGGGAGTAAGAAGAGGGGAGGGGGAGTAAGAGGAGGGAGAGTAAGAAGAGGGGGAGAGGAAGGGGGGAGTAAGGAGAGGGAGGGGGGTAAGAAGAGGGGAGGGGGGAGTTAGAGGGGAGGTGGAGTAAGAGGGGAGGAGGGGGAGTAAGAGGGGAGGAGGGGTAGTAAGAGGGGAGGTGGGGGAGTAAGAAGAGGGGAGGGGGGAATAAGAAGAGGGAGGCGAGGGGAGGGGGGAGAGTAAGAAGAGGGGAGAGTGGAGTAAGAGGGGAGGGGGTAGAGTAAGAAGAGGGGAGGGGGGAGAGTAAGAAGAGGGGAGGGGGGAGTAAGAAGAAGGGAGGGGGGAGTAAGAAAAGAGGGAGGGGGAATAAGAAGAGGGGGAGGGGGGAGTAAGAAGAGGGGGCAGTAAGAAGGAGGGGAGATAAGAAAAAGGGGGGAAGAAGAGGGGAGGGGGAATAAGAAGAGGGGGAGGGGGGAGTAAGAAGGAGGGGAGATAAGAAAAAGAAGTGGGTGAGTAAGAAGAGGGGGAGTAAGAAGGAGGGGAGATAAGAAAAAGAGGGGGGTAAGAAGAAGGGGAAGTAAGAAGAAGCGGGGGAGGGGGAGTAAGAAGAAGAGGGGGAAGGGGAGTAAGAAGAGGGGGGAGTAAGAAGGAGGGGAGATAAGAAAAAGAGGGGGGAAGGGGAGGGGCAGTAAGAAGAGGGAGAGGGGGAATAAGAAGGAGGGAAGATAAGAAAAAGAAGGGGGTAAGAAGAAGAAGGGGGAGTAAGAAAAATAGGGGGGAGTAAGAAGAAGAAGAAGGGGGAGTAAGAAGAAGAGGGGGAGTAAGAAGGAGGGGAGATAAGAAAAAGAGGGGGGAAGGGGAGTAAGAAGAGGGAGAGGGGGAGTAAGAAGGAGGGGAGATAAGAAAAAGAGGGGGGAAGAAGAAGGGGGAGTAAGAAAAAGAGTGGGGAGTAAGAAGAGTGGGGTGTAAGAAGGAGAGGGGGAAGTAAGAAGAAGAGGGGGGAGTAAGAAGAAGGGGGAGTAAGAAGAAGAAGGGGGAGTAAGAAGAAGAAGAAGAAGAAGGGGGGTGTAAGAAGAAGAAGAAGAGGGGGTAAGAAGAAGAAGGGGGAGTAAGAAGAAGTAGGAGGGTTAAGAAGCTCTCTAAGGGACAGAAGGGACAGCTCTATAGGACAGGGGGCAAGACAGGGAGCTCTTTCACACTATGCCCACACACACACACACAATGCATCCCTATACATACACAGAAACACAACATGCTTCCCTTACAAACAGAGAAACACACAATGCATCCATTACACACACACACACAATGCAACCCCCACACAAAGACAATGCATCCTTTGCACACATACACAGAAACAGACAATGCAAACACACACACACTGCTTTTCTTACATACACACAGAAACACAATGCATCTCTTACACTCAATGCACACACATACAGACACACACCTTGCATCCCTTATGCATACAAACACAGATTCACACAATGCATCCCTTACACACAACCAGAAACACATAAAACATCCCTTATACACAAATACACACTGCTTCCACTACACACAAACACACTGCATCACCTGCACAAACTGGTATCCCTATAAACTACATACCATAAGCACACATATTAGATTCTCTACAATAACTCATAACACATCCCCTACACACTCCACTCCCTGTGAGCGAACTCATGGGTGGGTGGAACATGTAAGTGGACTTATGAGTGGGCCTTATGGGCATACCCACCGTCAGGCCCTGGGGCCCAGACCTTGAGCTGTGTAAGAGCCCCCCAAAAATGGAGCTGCTTCTAATTCTCCCAGAACATTGAATTTTGTGACCACAGTTGTAAACAGCCTCCAGAGATCCTGTTCTACACCAGACCAGTGGAGCCAAACTGCAGCTCATCATCATCCTCATCTAATTGTAAGTAGGCAATCTAGTATATTATTAGTGACACTAATCTATAATTTACCTCACATTAAAGGGACACTATAGCTTAATGAAGTGGTTGTGGTGTCTATAGCTGGTCCCTGCAGGCTTTTTAATGTAAACACACACTGTGTGCAGCACTGGCGTTAGTTCATATGGCAGATCATATGGGTGGGGCATTGTGATGTCACATGGGGGGGGCGGAAAATTTATATTTTGTCTAGGGCGGCAAAAATCCTTGCACCGGCTCTGATCCTGGGCAGGTGCACCAGTCTACTGGTGACCCACAGGAGGGGAGTTCACTGATTGCACTGCACTCTCCTCCTGCCCAGACCCGTCTTGACCGCAGTGCAAGTGCCCTCTGCCCTCTGCCCCTAATTTACAGTGGCTCACACTCACAACAAGCAGTGCCTGGAGCCCTTTGCAGAGACGGAAACAAAGAGGTTCTGCGGCAGCTGGCCGTCCTGCAAGCATTACATTAAACAGCTGTTCCCCATGCAGCCACAGGTGGTGTTGTGCTGGGAGACTGTGATTACTGTTCACTTCCTCCCAGCCTACAGAGCAGCGCATGGGGGAGAGGGAGGAGGAGGCATGATTTAATCTTACAATAAATCCTCTAAGCAAACCTTTATAAATTTGGGGGGGGGGTCAGCTTTGTTTCCACAGTTTATAGGTGTTTACTCTGATGTCTGTATTAATATTGAGGGATGTCTAAGTAGTAACGTCAGTGTGTGTCAGCAGGGCCAGCCGTTGGGGTGGGCAAGCTGTGCGGTCACGCAGGGTGCCATGACAACAGAGGCAACCGGCGGCCAACACAGCTCACAAGTTGGGTACACCAGCATATTTAATTTAAACGATTCGCTGGTGGTTCACTGGTGCGCACCAGCAGTAGGTGCAGTCAGATCATATCCTCTCCCTCGTGGTTCCGGCGATCAGTTAGTGAGTCAGAGCACAGGCTCAGAGATTCTCAGCCTGTGCTCTGACAACATTGAAAGTCAGAGCCGTGAAGGAACGGGTATGGCAAATAGCTACGGATTAGCATAACATCAATATCCGTTATAAAACCAGGAAAAGGTGGGCATGGATGGTGAACTGATTTGGTGGCACAATGGGCCACTTGACTGGTTTTGCCCCCCAGGCCTAAGGATGCCAGCCCTCCCCTGCGCATAAGGGGCCTACCCAAAAACACGGAGGAAACGCTGCCTGAACTCCTGACAGACCTGTTTACCCATATCCTGGGTGACAGCGCCCCAGAAGATTACGGCATTGAACGAGCCCATAGGGCGCTGCGACCCTTGTCCCCGGAGGGGCCACCAAGAGACGTAATTTGCTGCTTGCTCTCTTACGCCTTAAAATACGACATCATGAGAGCGGCAAGAAATCAGAAGAATATCGCCTTTAGAGACAGTCAGGTCTCGCTTTACCAAGATCTCTCCGCACTCACGCTGGAGGCCAGGAGGGCATTGCGTCCAGTAACCGCCATCCTCAGGGAGCGGAGGATTCCATACAAATGGAGCTTCCCCTTCAGCCTGCAGGTGAAGGTGGGCTCCACCTGGCATATTATCCGCTGGCCTGCAGATGTACCACGCTTCATATGAGCCGCTAGTCTACCCGCGGTGACGGTCTCCAACTGGATCCTGGAGCGACAACCACAGCATCCACAAGCCGCCAGCGACAGGCCGGGCACGGGCCTCACAGGCAGCGGGTTCCGGCGGGGGGGCCCTGACAGCCACGAAGAATAATGGAGTCCTATGAACCTGGCCCCCTATCTCCCATTCGGCTACCCCAAACGCAGACCTGCCACCACACCAACGAACCCCCCAGCCGATACTGAACGATACCACGCTACATCTCGGAAGGCCTGGCCACCAACCGTCGGAAGCACTCATGGGTGTCGGACACCACGCGATGGCATGACCCCCACGCATCTGGTCGAGCCACAGCACATCTTGGTATGTACTTGACTCCCTGGCCTGAGCCAGTAACACGGGGAACTGAACCACACTAACAGGGGGTGGCCCAGCCTGAGCCTCACAACCTAAGGGGGGGGGCCCCCAGGGGGCAGACTTTGCATGAACATGCCACGCTAGGGCTCACCC
Source organism: Pelobates fuscus (assembly GCF_036172605.1). Classification (NCBI taxonomy): domain Eukaryota; kingdom Metazoa; phylum Chordata; class Amphibia; order Anura; family Pelobatidae; genus Pelobates; species Pelobates fuscus. The sequence goes on from NC_086320.1 coordinate 106,910,136, forward strand.
AGCTGCCACGGCCCCGGGAACACAAGCTACCTTTGGGAGGGTGGGGAGTGGGGGTGGGGGCCAGGGGACTGCCGCCATACCAGGGTTGTACTCTCCGCTGAGAGGATTAACTCCCCGTACACAAGCCTGGCGGGCCCGACCGATAACACGGATTCAAGCACCTTCTGGACAGCCAAGGGTTTTCCAGGCATGAAATGGCGCCACCAAAGAGGGGTAACGGGGGGCTCCTTGGGGGGGGGGGGGCGAGTGGGGAGCCTTGTTCCACAACTGTTTAATTTTTTGTTTATAATTGTTACATGGTTTCTAATGTTTGAACAGAATTGCTTAGGCGCTGTAATGTATGTATAGCAACAATAACAGACTAGCGTGAAACTAGGGGCCCGAGTCAGATAGTTCACACGTAGGCCACGACAGGGAGGGACGACAAAGACGGGTGGGGTTTCCGGGGTGGAAACATACTTGGATAGATCTACAAACCGACACGACAGGTGAGCTGGGAGCCAAGGGAATGGCTCGACACGACATTACTGAACGACCCAGACCAGAAGGACCACATACCCCAAGTAACGGACTCACGTTGTATATACACTCGGAGGCCACCAAGGTGACTCACCCCTAGGGGACCAGACACCAGAGGGTGACAAAAACCGAGGCGAGTCACAGTTGCCTTACTCTCAGACAGACCTTCCCCCACCCCAGACATCGGACGGACCTAACCCCTACACCCCTCAACCACTGAAGCACACATTTTCACACACACCCCACACATAACGCAGATAGCGATGGGCTCTAACTATAAGCCGACACCACTGACCCTATGGTCTAACAATGTGAGAGGCCTAAATATCCCTGAAAAGAGGTCCCAACTACTTCGCACACTGTGGGGAGAGCGCACCTCAGTGGCGTTTTTACAGGAAACTCATTTTCAGGGAGCAGAGGCGCCGACTGTGAGAAACGGGCGTCACCCCACAGGATTTTATGCTAACCACCCAGTTGGGAAGAAGGCCGGAGTAGCAATCCTACTCTCCAGTACAGTCCCATTCGTCTGTGCGGAGCAGAAGTCAGACCCCGGGGGTAGATACATATTTATCAAAGGAACAATTGCACAGAACACCTACACATTTGCCTGCTTGTACTCACCTAACCGACGCCAACACATCTTCCTAACTAAGACGCTAGCCTTACTAAACAAATTTAGAGACGGCCTTCTGATTGTGGCTGGTGACCTCAACACTCCCCTTGACTCTAGATTAGATACATCCAGGGGAGAATCCTCGATACTGGGTCACTGCATACGATCAACAGGGAGGGCCTTAGCCCGGAGCGGCTTGGCTGACTGCTGGAGGGTGGCAAACCCCGAGGGCAGAGATTACACCTTCTATTCGGCTGTACATCAACGCTACAGACGAATTGACTACATCCTAATGGCACAAGAGGCCCTATCACTACTCCAACGAGCTAACATAGGGCTAATCGCAGACTCTGACCACGCCCCTATTACAGTACAAATCCAGTCCCCCCTACATAAACCCGCAGAACGGCAATGGAAGTTAAACGAAAACCTACTGCTCGACCAAACGGACAAGGAACAAGCCAGGCAAGCTCTGACACAATACTTTGATACAAATAACACTCCAGATACTCCCCCCCTAACCGTCTGGGAGGCACATAAATGCGTCATCAGGGACCATTATATCAAAATATGCTCACAGCGTAAAAAGGAACGCTCACAACAATTGTCCACCCTAAACGCACAAATCGCCACACTAGAGCAGGCACACAAACAAAACCAGGGAGAGGACGAGTTCCACCAACTGACGGAGCTTAGGCGGCAGAGGCGGGACATACTAGCCAAGGGTCTCTTGTGCACCCTTAGAAAGTCAGCTCGGCACTTCTTCAAATACTCCAACAAAAGCGGTAGGCTTTTAGCCCGCCAACTCCAAGACAGACGAGGGCGAACCACATACACAAAATTAAAACAAGAGACAAGACCGAAACAAGTTTACCCGACGGTATCCAGCATTCCTTCGTGGACTACTACACTGACTTATATAACATCCCCCAACACACAACGGACGCCGCACACACCCATCGCCGCAACCAAATATCGGAGTACCTAGACCAAAACATAGAACGACAACTAACCCCCGAAATGAAAGAGGAATTAGAACAACCCCTCATGATAGAAGAGTTAGCAGCAGCATTAAAAATCTCCAAATCCCACAGGGCACCCGGCCTAGACGGCCTCCCGCTGGCTTACTTGCGTATATTCCGTGACATCTTACTGCCAAACCTCCTACGAGGTCTTGGCTCGCTCCAAGAAGGGGAGCGGTTTCCCACCGACACACTAGCGACCATAGTCACGGTAATACCCAAGGAAGGCAAGGACCCATATCCCTGCTCAACGCAGACCTCAAGCTGTTCACCAAGACACTAGCCCTGCGAATCGCGAAACACCTACCACACCTAGTACACTCGGACCAGGTTGGGTTCGTCCCTGAAAGAGAGGGAAGGGATAACACCATCAAAGCCTTAAACATTCTGCAACTGGCACGGTCGCAACGCCGGGAGCTACTCCTGCTCTCGACGGATGATGAGAAGGCTTTCGACCGCGTGGACTGGGTGTACTTGGAGAAAACACTCACACACATGGGATTCGGCCCACACATGCAATCTTGGGTCTTATCCCTGTACACGAGCCCAACGGCTCAGATACGGGTAAACGGAGCTCTGTCCGCCCCCTTCCCTATTCGAAACGGAACCCGCCAGGGATGCCCGCTGTCTCCCCTCCTGCTTGCTCTCTCCCTGGAACCCTTCCTGGGGGTGGTCCGACGGGACGGGAGAATCACGGGATTCACCGTAGGTCGACGAGAATATCAGGTAGCCGCATACGCGGATGACATGTTGTTTTTTCTCACCCTACCGCGGATCTCACTTCCTAATCTTCTGGCCACATTCAGAAGATTTGGCTTGATATCTAACCTCAAGTTCAACACAGATAAGTCAGAGGCCGTCCACCTACCAGGCCCGCTAGACCCCTCACCGACGCTATACACCCAATTCCACTTCAAGTGGTGTCCCACTAAATTGAAATACCTGGGCATATGGCTACCTAAAGACATGACCCAACTGTACTACCAAAACTATCATCCGCTGCTACAAACGATTCAGGCAGACATGAAAAAATAGGCCCCTCAATATATATCTTGGTTTGGACGCATTAACGCAGTCAAAATGAACCTACTACTCAGACTGCTCTACTTATTCCAGACGGTGCTGATCGCGGTCCCCAGAGTGCTCTTCAGCTCCCTGACGACCGCCATCCGCAGATTTGTCTGGAATTCGCGTCCAAGAGAACGACACTGGAACTGCAGAAACCGTTGGGGGGGTGGCCTGCCCTCAATTGAGACATACTACCAGGCCACACATTTGCACAGGCTCATGGACTGGCATGCACAACACCCCACAAAACAATGGGTTACACTGGAATTAGAACAGTCGGGAGGGCACATACCCCCCAAACTGTGGCTACACACGGCCACATACGCAGATCTACAAACCAAAAATCCCTTGATAGACGCCACCCTAAGGGTCTGGACGGCAACCCGATACCGTCTGCAACTCACCACTTCACCCAGTCCCTTGACCCCCATCATTCATAACCCGGACTTGGCAGATACGCTAACACGCGGTGACTTTTTTTTTTTCACTTTTAGTCTTTGATTGCTTACATTTGGACTTAAGGAAAGGTTTCTTTAAGTTTTAGGAAGGGTTAGATTTAAGAAAAAATGTAGAGCATGCAGAGTTTGATGTGTTTTTTTAAATTACTCAACCTCTTATCTCTTCTGTAGACCAGTTAAGATTGATATTAGAACTGCAGAAGCTGTTATACAGTGTTCACCACTCAGAGCTTCCATTGCCCCACCTGCAATGCATTTTTTTGTCAGAGGTTAATAGAGGGCATATAGGAAGTGATCTCTTCTTGCCCAATCCCAAATACAGACAATGGAGGTGCTGAGACACCACTGGATTTTACACCCTCTTAAATTGTTCCTGCAAGACTGACAGGACTATAGAGAACACTGCCCAAGGTTTCTGGTATTTATCTCGCCCTACCAGCCTACTTAAGTTTAAAAATTGTAATCACAAGTGCTGAAAACAAGCATTCCCTACAGGACAGCTGCCTGTAGGCAGGTGTCTACTCTGCCTAGAGGGAAAACTGCCCTGGCTAGGTGGGAGCCATTATTTAATAAAAGTGGGGGACATTCTACTGGAATATTTCCACATAAGTCTTGAGAGAGGTGAGGCATAGCCCCATTTGTGGGGCTATTTCTGAGGATAAGTAGGATTTGTTTTAACAGGAGTTAACGGATCCACCTTGCTATTATTAGTGTGAGGGTGATCGGTAGAATTTTTTTTTTGTGTGTAGGTGTGGCTTGGTACTTATGTACCTCCAAGGACCCCTAACCCAAGGACAGAACCACAATATTGGGTGGGAGGAGCACCACCACCTGACGCCCATTGGTTAAGTGGGTTTGGGCAGCAGCACGTCCTTTCTGTTTTGTTTTAATACCCTCTACCCTGATTCTGAGTTTGACATTAGAGCATGTGTTCACCCCTCTCAATGATTATTAAATACTCACAACCTGCTGTTCATTGGTGGGTGCTGGGGGAGAACATGGACATGTCCCCGCTCTTTAATAATGGCCCCATGGGTGGGGGCTGAGTGGGAGCGTGGGAACAATTAAGTGCCCCCCCCCGATTAACTTTTATATCTCCCACTCATGCTGCCCATGTGTTGAAGTAACATTAGGAATTAGGGCCAGTGGGGAATTTAGAATGTCTCTTTTTTTCAATAGAGCCTCACCTGAGACCAGGATGACCATTGACCTGCCCACCTCACAGTATTTCATTTAAAAGCCCAATGCCCTCTGGTGGCCAGGTCCCTTCAGTACTTTAAAGGCTCCATGTCAGTACAGTGCTTGCATACATTCTGAACAGCTAGGTCTGAGCCAGATAGGGAATAATGTTATGTATGATTGCAGCTGTTTCAGATTCAGGAAGCTGTCTTGCACAGAGTAAGCAGTCAATCCATGCTCCCGCTATACAAATACTAAAATTGCTACATGTAGAACAGATGCTTCCCAATGTTATGTCAAAGAGAAGGGAGTAAGGGGGAGTTCAGATACCAAGATTTAATACAACATAAAAGAGTCATCAATTTGAGATATGGGTTTGAATCATAATCTTTTGCTGTTTGGAGTGTGCTTTTAACTGCTGGACTTGATTTTGTAATCATGTTCGGCAGATGAACATTTTTTATTGGCCTGCTGTATTCAAGATAAATAAAATAAATCTAATAAATAACTTCCATTAAGTAGAGTGGACAGTTCTGTTATAAGTGTGTCCTTTTCCTGTTGATTGGCAATGCAGTAATTAAAAGCAATGTAATGCTCAACCGCTGGAGCTCAGATTTGGATGCGTGTTGTGTATATTTCTTAGATTTACTAGAAGTTTTCCTAGATTTACTAAATGATGAAGCTTTTCGTGTCATAATATGTAGTGTTTTAAAGCTTTTGGAAGATTCACATCATGGATTGTAATGAAAAAGACCTTTGTCTGAACATTATGGGCACTTCGTGTCTACATTGCCTCTTACCACAAATATATGTGATGTGAGTCTAACACCAGTAATGTAATAGTAAAAAAAATGTTAGTAATATAAACAGCTTACCAAATGCAACATAAAACACAAAAAAACAAACACAAAATATAATATATATGAGAATACATGCAAACATTACCGTAATGCATATATTTCATGTTTTTCCAAGTTTAGATAGATCTCAATAGATACATTGTGTACATTGTGACATTGTGTATTTCCTGAGCTATTAACATGCAATAGGACATCTGCCCAAGACTGATGGGAGTTACACTCTCAGACAGCAACTACTTTTTGTATCTGCTGTCCTTAAAAGGGACACTGTGGGCCCTGTGGCTGCTTTATCCTATTTAATTGTTGCAGTCTCATAGCACTGCCCTTTCATTCAACATTAAACTGTATTTAATGTTTAATTTAATTTTAGTTTAATTAGTTTAATTGAGGGCCAATCCCCTCTGTGCTGTTTTGGCTAATGAGGAAGAATTAGTCTGATTTGAGTTGGGCAACTTAAACTGGCTGACAGTGTCAGCTAGACTTATTCATGGCAAGTTATTTTAGGTGTACCGAACAACATTTTTCAAATTGAAAAAGTTCCCGTACTATGCAATGCAAAATCAGTCAGAGTGCTCTGATTGGTTGACTCCACATTTTGTGGATACTGGTTAGCAATCGCTGGCTAGACACCACATAGTTATCCCTCATGACGCCAAGGGTTATGTGTACCCTAGAAACTTTGCAAAATAATATATTAATATAAGCTAGAACATATTAAACTATATTTTTCTAATGATAATTTCCCTTACAGTTGCAGAGAAAGTAAATGGATATAAATAGTGCAAATTAAGGAACTAGTATGATATCTAGTAGTATGATGTCATGAATGTGTTTGGCAGGCACACGCAGTAGGTGGAGCTACAGCAAATGTAGATAGTTTTAGAATGAGCAGCTTAGCCTGGTGTTGTTGGTTCTTATCGCCCAGTAAGAGTATTGTCCTGCAATCCTTCGTATTTTGTTAAACATTAGTTACATTAAGCCAATGTAAGCCAATATGGTAAGTTCAATGGGAATATCTTCCTCAACCAGCATGCCTCTCATCACTGCTAATACCGAACCATATTATCAAGTCAGTCCCACCAGTATGTCAGGCTGTTGGATCAGAGTTCAACTTCCTCTAATACTAAGATCAAACAAGGAAACTAGCATCAGTTCGGGGCAGCTCGTTTGCTCATAACTTGTTTGCTCATATGAGGATTAACTAGCTCTTTCAACCTCCTGACCACTGCTGCTACATCACTGTGGAATGTATCACTAGGAAATAATTCCATGTTTTTCAGGAAGGTAACCAGCATGTTTATGAAATAGATGAACAAAGGGATGACCTGTCCCAAACTTACATTACGGTGGCTCGAATTGTTTGCCACTACCCCAAAAGAGCCCTTTTCTCAAATCCACCCCCTTTTTACTGGTGCCAGGAATTCCATTCTGATTCACGAATTAAAACAAACAAGTCTGAGCTTGTGTGAGGTGGTTTCCAGAGGTTCTCCTGTATGGTGGCTCAGAAATCAGAATTTAGATCAATCACCCAATTGGCCCCAATTCAGATGAATTGCAGTTCTGTCTGAAACAAATCTCCACGTCTAGCAGTGAATTATTGCTCAAAATCAATTTGTAAATATATTTTTAATTAAAGAGTACATTTTGTCCAAAGTCTGCAAGGGTTCTAAATGAACTTCTACTCTTAAATTGGAAATGTGATACGTGATTGCAAAACTTGTCAGAAAATGTAAAGTTGCAGTCCCATAACATTTTAAAACTTTAAAAAGCCTATATTGTAACCTAAGAATCCACCAACACATATAAAATACATATCCTTAGTAAAGAAAGCAAACAAAGAAGTTAAAATGTATTATGCTTAATGAAAAGCAAATATTGTTTAGCAAAATGGAAAAAAAATCATTGAAGCTATCGTCTGGCATGAATGTAAAACACTGGTGGTTTAGGGCAACAAACACGCTGTGCTTATGATCTTTTCACCCAAATCTGATTCTCAACTTGAATCAGCTTAATATGTTTTGTTCCCTTTGTTTTGTCTACTGTGTATTATTACAATATGGCAAAAAAATAAAATAAAAAAAGGAAAGATTGTGAAACAAAAAGGAAAAGAAAAAAGTATAAAACATTGAAATTTCAAGCGTGCAAGATGGCACTTATTTGCAGGAATTAGATAAATGTGTATAGATAAAAAAAAGTGTATGTGTATAGATAAAAAAAAGTATGTGTATAGATAAAAAAATCGTGCCAGGGACTGGAATGCTTTCAAGTCTTAAATACAGCATTTTTTATTCATTGTAGTGAACGTCAAGTATGAACAAAAGTCCTCACATAATACTATATAGATGCAACCGTAGACAGGAGAGTGTCATTTAAAAATGATTTAATAGAATAAAGAAAAAAACAATAACGCTAAAACATAATGTATAACTACCTTCCACACAATACATTTCACATTTTCTTGGCTCTTCTGCACAATGCATCATTCCCTATTGCAGTATTTTCCACTCCATCTTCCAGCTGTAAAATTCTCCACCAACATCCTGTAAACTTCAAGAACTCTTGTCATACACTTGCCATTCTCCACCCCCTACTAAACTGTCCTTCTTAATTTTGAGGATATGGTTACTGCTCAAGAAGACTGCACCATTACCTACACTATCAGCTTGCTTTCAGGAAATTACATAAATATAGGTAGAAAAAAAACGAAAATACTAAAAGATACTCCGTGTTTATTATGCTGAATTGTAAAGTTAGCTCCATTTTAATGGGTTATTGGCGATCTTGGGTTAGGATAATTGACTTTTTCAATATCTGGCACCTCACAGGTCTCACATGTGTGTTCACCAAGTATGTGAAACTGGGACATTTTAATACATTAAACATTGCATCCATTAAATAAATTTATTTCTCAGGGGACCCTTCAGTTTTGGAAAAATATCAAGACGTTTCATGTATAGTAGTTAGATAAAAGGACTTGAGTCACATTTTACTTGTGCTGAAAAGTTATGGGAATATTTACATAAAACAACTTAAATAGCAGCTATACTTTATATATATACCGTATATACTCGAGTATAAGCCGACCCGAATAAAAGGCGAGGCCCCTAATTTTACCCCAAAAAACTGGGAAAACGTATTGACTCGAGTATAAGACTAGGGTGGGAAATGCAGCAGCTACTGGTAAATTTCTAAATAAAATTAGATCCTAAAAAAATTATATTAATTGAATATTTATTTACAGTGTGTGTATATAATGAATGCAGTGTGTGCGTATGAATGCAGTGTGTGCGTATGAGTGCAGTGCGTGTATGAGTGCAGTGTGTGTATGAGTGCAGTGCGTGTATGAGTGCAGTGTGCGTATGAGTGCAGTGTGCGTATGAGTGCAGTGTGTATGAGTGCAGTGCGTGAGTGCAGTGTGTGTGTATGAGTGCAGTGTGTGTGTGTATGAGTGCAGTGTGTGTGCGTATATATTAATTGAATATTTATTTCCAGTGTGTGTATATAATGAATGCAGTGTGTGTGTATGAGTGCAGTGTGTATGAGTGCAGTGTGTATGAGTGCAGTGTGTATGAGTGCAGTGTGTGTGTATGAGTGCAGTGTGTGTGAGTGCAGTGTGTGTGAGTGCAGTGTGTGTGAGTGCAGTGTGTGAGTGTGAGTGCAGTGTGTGTGTGAGTGCAGTGTGTGTGTGAGTGCAGTGTGTGTGTGAGTGCAGTGTGTGTGTGAATGCAGTGTGTGTGAGTGCAGTGTGTGTGAGTGCAGTGTGTGTATATGAATGAAGTGTGAGTGTGTGATGCAGTGTGTGAGGCAGTGTGTGTTTGTGTATGTGTTGGTGGGGTGGGCATTTGATATATTATTAATTATTATTTTTTTTAATTTTTTTTATATTATATATTTTTTTATTATTATTTATTATTTAATTATTATTCTTTTTTTTAATTATCTTTTTTTTTTTCGTCCCCCCTCCCTGCTTGCTAGCTGGCCAGGGAGGGGGGCTCCTTCCCTGGTGGTCCAGTGTCATTGGTAGTTCAGTGGGGGGAGAGGGGTGCTGGCAGAGCTGTACTTACCTTTCCTGCAGCTCCTGTCAGCTCTCTCCTCCTCCGCACGGTCTGTGCAGCTCCCTCTGTCAGCTCCCAGTGTAAGTCTCGCGAGAGCTGCGGCTCTCGCGAGACTTACACTGGGAGCTGACCGAGGTGCTGAACGGACGGCGCGGAGGAGGAGAGAGCTGACAGGAGCTGCAGGAAAGGTAAGTACAGCTCTGCCAGCACCCCTCTCCACCCAGTCTGTATTATGGCAATGCAAATTGCCATAATACAGACTCTGACTCGAGTATAAGCCGAGTTGGGGTTTTTCAGCACAAAAAATGTGCTGAAAAACTCGGCTTATACTCGAGTCTATACGGTTTATATAAAAAATTAGAACTGGTCTCAGACAAAGAACCAGGACCCAAAATGTTACCACTATAGATATTCAGATCCTATGTGTAGCAAAATCGAAAAAAAGAAAACTTTATTAGATGGCAATGACGTATAGTAGTGCCACAAAAGTTAAAAATGAACCACAGATTAACACTTAATTGTGATAGTGTTACACACTGTGAAAAACAAAAGTGAATAAAAAGGGAACCAATTGCTTTCAAGGATGTACATAAGGTAGTGAAAACACTAGATGTAATATTTAATAGCTTGGGGGTAGATTGTATCATGAAATGATTTTTACCAATGATTATCCACCTGGCTGTTTTATACAAAAACTGTGCTGCCAGGTTAAACAGTGTCACTTAATAGTATCTGTTTCCTTGTGAATTCTAGGCTATATTTGGAGCAAAGTAGCTATAATAAAAAATAGTAAATAGCACTTAACCAGTTGTCAGCCAGATTAAAAATCCATTAGTACTATTCAACATGACAAGAAGCCTCCTAAAAAATATACAATCTAGTATAATTTAGAATTAATGCCAGGAGTAAAAAATATATGCCAGATAATATTTCACAGTAATACTGCATTCGTAGCTAATATACAGCACCGGCGGATCCAGAGCCTTATCTTGGGAGGGGTACTCATAGTTTATTTAATCCAGGCACAATAACCACTACAGTTCTCTGTAGCGGTTATTGTGTCAGGAGTGCCATGGTTCCCTCCCAGAGTAAATAGACAAACCGTTTAAGAACAGCTTGACAATTTACCTGGGGTCTGCCAGGATAGGGGCTGTAGTATGGGGATGGGCACTCTAGGTAGGTAGGTGTGTGTATGTATGTGGAACAGTGTGTGTATGTGAGACAGTGTGTGTATGGGGGTGCAGTGGGAGCACAGTGTGTAGGAGGGGCAGTGTGTGTTTGTGTGAGTGGTGTAGTGTGTGCATGGAAGTGCAGTGTATATATAGGGTGCAGTGGGGCCAGTGTGTGTATGAGGATGTAGTGCAGTATGTGTATAGGAGTGCAGTGGAGGCAGTGTGTGTATGGAAGTTTAGTGGGGGCAGTGTGTATGGGGGATGCAGTGTTTGTGTGGGGGAGCACTGTGTGTATGGGAGTTTAGTGGGGGCAGTGTGTGTATGGGGAGTGCAGTGTTTGTGTGGGGGAGCACTGTGTGTATGGGGGTGGTGCAGTGTGTGTGGGGGAGAAGTGTGTATGGTGGTGTAGTGTATGTATGGGGAGAAGTGTGTGTATGGGGGTACAGTGGGGCAGTATGTGTATGGGGTTGCTGTTTGGGCAGTGTGTGTATGAGGGAGAAGTGTGTGTATGGGGGTACAGTGGGGGCACTGTGTGTATGGGGAGAAGTGTGTGTATGGGTGTACAGTGGGAGCAGTGTATGTATGGGGGTACAGTGGGGACATTGTGTGTATGGGGGTGCAGTGGGGGTATTGTGTGTATGGGGGTGCAGTGGGGGTAGTGTGTGCGTAGTTGGGGGAGGGGGCTGATTAAAACAAATAAGTGTTGTTGTTTTTTTAATTTAAAAAATATGCTTTATATCCCCCCTTCCTTCTTACCTCTGCACAGGGAGGGGGGATGTCCATTCTGTGAAGCCCTGGTGGTTCTTGTGGTTAATCCCTGGCGGTTTTAGTGGGGAGTGAACTCTAGCCTGCACCTCCTGGGCTAGAGTTCACTCTCGCGAGAATGGAGCGTTGTCATGGTAACCGCGGCAACGCTCCGTGTTCGCAAGAGGAGACTTGGTGGAGCTGCAAGCTAGAGCTCCCGGGTCTCCTCTCCCTCCCGTGCTGGCCGCCCAGCAATGTGCCAGTGGACTGGTGAGGGAGATCTCTGATCTCCCATCCGGTCCGTGAAGGCACACAGCAGGGCCGGCGCTTGGATAGCCGGCGCTTGGATGGATCCACCACTGATATACAGCTGCCGCAGAAATAGACAGGGAACAGGGAGGGGAATAGGGAGTAAAAAGGTCTACCGTGGGAAAATGCCCAATAACGTTACTTGTATACTAGATAACCTACACCAATCCACCTCCTCCACCCTCCTTACTGCTTTGTGGCAGTCCCCTTAATGGCAGTCTAGTATACAGCTGCCGCAGTGATAGACAGGGGATCTCTATAAAACCCTTGTGTGTCCCAGGTAGAACTTTGTTTGGTATTTGTTGGGTCCTTTGTCATTAGCTAGTTAAATTGAGATGGTTTGAGAAAGGGGAGTGGTGTGCAAGATGACTCTCTCAAAACAAACTAGTAAAAGTTGTGTATGGAGCAAGCGAACAGTTGAAGGAGCTAGTGAGATCTGGGTTATGGAGGACAAAATGTGAGTTGGCAGTATGGGAACGAGCAGATGTCAGGAGAAGGTTATTCGTAGAGTGAAGCGAAAGAGAAGAGGTTTATTTGTTTAGTAAAGAGGAAATGTAGTTAGTGAGAGCTTCGCTGGGTAGTGTTAGTAGTTTGAATTGGATCCTGAAGGAAGACGATATAATGTACATTTGGGGTTACCAGTTTCCAGATATGTCCTTGTTATTCCTATGTAATAACTATCAGGGTTATTCACCAGAGTCCGAATGACCCCATATCTGAGTAAGGCAAAACCATCCACAGCATACAGGGCCATTCGGACTGCAAAATCCAGATATTGTTCATGCTGTTCAAGAATGTCTGGATTATGCAATTCTGGCCTTGAATGTGCATGAATTGTGTCCAGGTTTAACCAAACCACATGCTGCTAGACAACTAAAATACAGACCTGAATGTTTCAAATCCATGCCGAGATTTAAAAAAAATTCAAACTACTTTCCCACTGGAAGTGCTGGCAGCCGTCGGCAAATATATAAAAATCTTTGGCAACATAAGAGCAAATTATGTCTCAGCTAGCCAGCGCTTACTAGCCAGCTTCCTAATTCAATAGTTAAAAGAATATAAATAAATGAAAAGCCTTTGGGGATTAATTAGACTTTATATTACTATAATTGAGATGCAAAACCTCCCTTTGCCCCAAACTGCTGTGCTGAAGATGGATTATTATTTTTGGATGTATTTATTTATTCATTTTTATTAAAGAATTTAATTTTTTTTCAACAATATAATAAACAATAATAATGACACATAATGACACATGAAATATTATAAAAGCAAAAATAAAACCTGGGAATAATGATACAAAATAATGTCTTATATTCTGTAGCATTAAGCCTGTCCAGGTCAAAGGACCAGTAATTATTCTTTCCATTTCTACCTCTACCTTTGGCAAGTTTGATTTAAACACTCCATACCGGGTTTGCTGTAGTGACATATACCGTATATACTCGAGTATAAGCCGACCCGAATATAAGCCGAGGCCCCTAATTTTACCCCAAAAAACTGGGAAAACTTATTGACTCGAGTATAAGGCTAGGGTGGAAAATGCAGCAGCTACTGGTAAATTTCTTAATAAAATTAGATCCTAAAAAAGTTATATTAACTGAATATTTATTTACAGTGTGTGTATGTAATGAATGCAGTGTGTGTGTGTGTGTGTATGAATGCAGTGTGTACAGGGAGTGCAGAATTATTAGGCAAGTTGTATTTTTGAGGATTAATTTTATTATTGAACAACAACCATGTTCTCAATGAACCCAAAAAACTCATTAATATCAAAGCTGAATATTTTTGGAAGTAGTTTTTAGTTTGTTTTTAGTTATAGCTATTTTAGGGGGATATCTGTGTGTGCAGGTGACTATTACTGTGCATAATTATTAGGCAACGTAACAAAAAACAAATATATACCCATTTCAATTATTTATTTTTACCAGTGAAACCAATATAACATCTCAACATTCACAAATATACATTTCTGACATTCAAAAACAAAACAAAAACAAATCAGTGACCAATATAGCCACCTTTCTTTGCAAGGACACTCAAAAGCCTGCCATCCATGGATTCTGTCAGTGTTTTGATCTGTTCACCATCAACATTGCGTGCAGCAGCAACCACAGCCTCCCAGACACTGTTCAGAGAGGTGTACTGTTTTCCCTCCTTGTAAATCTCACATTTGATGATGGACCACAGGTTCTCAATGGAGTTCAGATCAGGTGAACAAGGAGGCCATGTCATTAGATTTTCTTCTTTTATACCCTTTCTTGCCAGCCACGCTGTGGAGTACTTGGACGCGTGTGATGGAGCATTGTCCTGCATGAAAATCATGTTTTTCTTGAAGGATGCAGACTTCTTCCTGTACCACTGCTTGAAGAAGGTGTCTTCCAGAAACTGGGAGTTGAGCTTGACTCCATCCTCAACCCGAAAAGGCCCCACAAGCTCATCTTTGATGATACCAGCCCAAACCAGTACTCCACCTCCACCTTGCTGGCGTCTGAGTCGGACTGGAGCTCTCTGCCCTTTACCAATCCATCCATCTGGCCCATCAAGACTCACTCGCATTTCATCAGTCCATAAAACCTTAGAAAAATCAGTCTTGAGATATTTCTTGGCCCAGTCTTGACGTTTCAGCTTGTGTGTCTTGTTCAGTGGTGGTCGTCTTTCAGTCTTTCTTACCTTGGCCATGTCTCTGAGTATTGCACACCTTGTGCTTTCGGGCACTCCAGTGATGTTGCAGCTCTGAAATATGGCCAAACTGGTGGCAAGTGGCATCTTGGCAGCTGCACGCTTGACTTTTCTCAGTTTATGGGCAGTTATTTTGCGCCTTGGTTTCTCCACACGCTTCTTGCGACCCTGTTGACTATTTTGAATGAAACGCTTGATTGTTCAATTATCACGCTTCAGAAGCTTTGCAATTTTAAGAGTGCTGCATCCCTCTGCAAGATATCTCACTATTTTTAACTTTTCTGAGCCTGTCAAGTCCTTCTTTTGACCCATTTTGCCAAAGGAAAGGAGGTTGCCTAATAATAATGCACACCTGATATAGGGTGTTGATGTCATTAGACCACACCCCTTCTCGTTACAGAGATGCACATCACCTAATATGCTTAATTGGTAGTAGGCTTTCGAGCCTATACAGCTTGGAGTAAGACAACATGCATAAAGAGGATGATGTGGTCAAAATACTCATTTGCCTAATAATTCTGCACGCAGTGTATATGAATGCTGTGTGTGTATGCAGTGTGTGTATGAATGCAGTGTGTATATAATGAATGGAGTGCAGTGTGTGTATATGAGTGCAGTGTGTGTATAATGAATGCAGTGCAGTGTGTGTATGAGTGCAGTGTGTATGCAGTGTGTATATAATGAATGCAGTGTGTGAGTGCAGTGTGTATATAATGAATGCAGTGCAGTGTGAATGCAGTGTGTATGTATGAGTGCAGTGTGTATGTATGAATGCAGTGTGTGTATGAATGCAGTGTGTATATAATGAATGGAGTGCAGTGTGTGTATATGAGTGCAGTGTGTGTGTATGAGTGCAGTGTGTATATAATGAATGCAGTGTAGTGTGTGTATATGAGTGCAGTGTGTGAGTGCAGTGTGTATATAATGAATGTAGTGCAGTGTGTGTATGAGTGCAGTGTGAATGCAGTGTGTATGTATGAGTGCAGTGTGTATGTATGAGTGCAGTGTGTATGTATGAGTGCCGTGTGTATGTATGAGTGCAGTATGTATGTATGAGTGCCGTGTGTATGTATGAATGCAGTGTGTATGCAGTGTGTGTACGAATGCAGTGTGTGTATGAATGCAGTGTGTATATAATGAATGGAGTGCAGTGTGTGTATATGAGTGCAGTGTGTCTGTATGAGTGCAGTGTGTATATAATGAATGCAGTGTAGTGTGTGTATATGAGTGCAGTGTGTGAGTGCAGTGTGTATATAATGAATGCAGTGCAGTGTGTGTATGAGTGCAGTGTGTATGTATGAGTGCAGTGTGTATGTATGAATGCAGTGTGTATGCAGTGTATGTATGAATGCAGTGTGTGTATGAATGCAGTGTGTATATAATGAATGGAGTGCAGTGTGTGTATATGAGTGCAGTGTGTGTGTATGAGTGCAGTGTGTATATAATGAATGCAGTGTAGTGTGTGTATATGAGTGCAGTGTGTGAGTGCAGTGTGTATATAATGAATGCAGTGCAGTGTGTGTATGAGTGCAGTGTGAATGCAGTGTGTATGTATGAGTGCAGTGTGTATGTATGAGTGCAGTGTGTATGTATGAGTGCAGTGTGTATGCAGTGTGTGTATGAATGCAGTGTGTGTATATAATGAATGCAGTGCAGTGTATGTATGAGTGTGTGTATGAATGTAGTGTGTGTGAGTGCAGTGTGTGTGTGTGTGAGTGCAGTGTGTGTGTGTGTGTGAGTGCAGAGCATTGGTGGGGGTGGGCATTTTATTAATTATTATTATTATTTAATTATTATTGTAATATATATATTTTTTTATGTTATTACTTTTTTTTTATTATTATTTTTTTTTTTTTATTATTATTTTTTTTATTTATTTTTTCGTCCCCCCTCCCTGCTTGTTAGCTGGCCAGGGAGGGGGGCTCTCACTCCCTGGTGGTCCAGTGGATGGGCTGTAGGAGGGGGGATGTCAGGAAGCTGTAACTTACCTTCACCTCAGCTCCTGTCAGCTCCCTTCTCTCTCCTCCGTCCGTTCAGCTCCCAGGTCAGCTCCCTCTGCAACTCTCGCGGCCGCGCGGAGCGTTGCCACGGTAACCCGTGGCAACGCTCTGACCCCGCGGCTCTCGCGAGAGTTGCAGAGGAAGCTGACCTGGGAGCTGCACGGACGGAGGAGAGAGAAGGGAGCTGACAGGAGCTGCGGTGAAGGTAAGTTACAGCTTCCTGACAGCCCCCGGTCCTTGTCTGTATTATGGCAATGAAAATTGCCATAATACAGACAACTGACTCGAGTATAAGACGAGTGAGTGTTTTTCAGCACAAAAAATGTGCTGAAAAACTCGTCTTATACTCGAGTATATACGGTACTTTATATATATAGACATGCATTCAACCATTTTCTTAAAAAATAAATGTAACCATTTTGCTATGATTTTGATAGGTGGCTTGCCTCATTTGCAGTATTTATGCATTTTGGGAATGGTGTGTATAGGTGTAGGTATGTATGATGCTCCAAATCCAAATAGCCCAATGTTAGACCTTTAGTAAGACATCCTGAGTTGAGATTTTGTGGTGGGCTCCCCATCCAAATGCATGTATGCATTTACCACTTCTAGCTGTCTTATTATAATCCATTTGCAATCTGTATAGTTCTCAAATAATTTCTCCACCCTTACCTGCTAAATTTCCTGTTATTATGGAATTTTTGTCAAAAACTTTATTTTAGCTAAAAGAAAAAAAGAAAATTCCACAAAACCTAAATCATGGGTAGTCAACCTGGTCCCTACCACCCACTAGTGGGTGGTTTGGGATTTCAGGTGGACAGTGGTGGGTTCTGCAGAAAACGCGTGGTGGGCCTCGATGGCCATGGACCAAGGCAAGCAGGGGAGATCATTTCATATCCTCTGCCAGCCCATGCATAGCCAGCCTTGCTGTAAGCCCTCTCGGACTGGTGAGGAGCTCAAAGATGTCCCTCATTTCCCTGCTGGCACTTAGTTCCAGCAGAGAGAGGGAAGGGCCTGGGAGGCTCTCTGTTGTTCCTGCAAGCAGGCTGGTCGGAGCATTGACGCGTGTTACCATGGCAATGCACCGATATGGTGCTGTGCTCGCAGGAGGACAGGAGAGTCAGCCTGCAGCTGAAGAAGCTGCGGGCTAAAGTGAAAATGCCACTACTGGACAACCAGGGCTTGCAGTATAATGCCCCCCTCCCTGGTGAAAGGTAAGAAGAAAGCATGGTGAGACATTAAGATAGATTTCATCTCACCCACGTACACACAGCATAGACACTATGCACCCTTTACACACACACACACACACACACACAGACACATACTGCATCCCTCACATACACTCAAACACACACACAGACAGACTACTCACATCAAACACACTGCTCCGTCACATACACATGGTCCCCTCTCACACACACACACACACACTGCCCACACACACACAGCACCCTTCACACTCACACACAGTACCTCTCACACACACAGCAGCTCTCACACACACACACACACATCACCACCCCCACACACAACACTGCACCCCTCACCCACACTGCATCGCTCATCCCTCACACACACTGCACCTCAGATACATGCACTGCCCCCTCACACACACAGCACCCTTCACACACACACTCTGACACTCTCACACACACAGTGCATAGCTCACACACATACTGCACCCTTCACACACTATACCTCTCACACACACAAACAGCACCCTTCACATGCGCACACAGCACCCTTTACACACATACAGCATGCCTCAAACACACACCACCCCTTACTCACATAATGCCCCCTCACATACACTGCACCTCTCTCTCTCACACACACACACACACACCACACACACAAAGAAAAAAAGTAGAATAGAAAATAGAAGAAAAGGAAAAAGAAATAGATCAATTTAAGTACATATTTAAAAAAACCAAAACAAAAAAAACACCTTTCATTAACATTTCAGTTACATCAGCTTTGTCTAATGGAAAAGGGATATTGTACCGTAAGACAAAAAACTTATCTACGCTTGAAAATATGGTGAAAATGGCTAAGTTGATATGCTTAAAAATTAGAAAAGTTTTTCCTGGAAATATCTTAAAATAGCCTTAAGCAGAAAGGTAAGGGTGTAGGTCTCCAAGCCAAATAACCACAATATTAAAATATTTTAATATGGAAATCAATTGATAAAGATTACATCAACAATGCCTTTATATGTTTTTGCTTTTGGAAAAATCCAAAATTGAATTGGGAAAGAAAATTGTTAACACTTAATGTCTCTCTTTGTACTGTTGATGACTCTCTTTGCACTGTGCCCAATTATTATTTTGTTAAAGCTTGGTTTGGGGGTTGAGTCAAAAGTACTCACAGATTTGAATATTTAAATTTATTTCTGATTGTGCTCCCTGTTCATAAAATAATCTTGTTATCCTAAAATTATACAAAATTTGTGCAATTCAGCTTTCTATCCAAATTAATTGAGTGTAATTGTTAAAATAATAATATGTTACTTAGTTGCATTTCCAGAAATGTAGTTAATATAGAGACTACTTCCTTAGACGTTACTCCAATGTAATTAGCTCTCTGGCTATGTATTGTAATCCTTCTTCAGTTGGTTTTACGTGGCTTCTTGTTGACAGGCTTTGGGGAATTGTTTATTATCTTTATAAAAAAAAAAAAATAACTTTGTTTTGATTAGGTCAATCTGTTCAAAGCTGTGTCTTCTGATGTGACAATAAAGAATATTCTGTCGCTGGGAACTACTTTTGGCCATGTATCGGTTCTTTTACTCCACCACTCAACCACCTATAAACTTCATCATTACTGTGGTCTTGGTTGACTTGAAAAGATACAATTTTCCCATGGAATTTAAAAAAAATATTTTTGGATCTACTGACTTTTTCATTCAGCCTTTTTTAAATTCAATATTGGCTAACAATTAATGTCTATTTACTTTCAGCATTATTTTGTGAACTTCCACTATAAATCTTTGAACATCTACTTTAATTATGAGTATCAAATCCATGGAGAATATTTTCAAATCCAAGGCAGATTTTCTGCGTAATTCAGGTTAATATAGCATTTAAAATAACAATAGTATCAAAAGAATATTGAGTGAACTTAGAACCTGTACATATTATGCACATTATCACTTTAATTCTGAAATTCATTATATAGGTACTTTGTCAAGCCCTTTATATTAATGTGATTTTTCAAACCCTTGTTCTAGTTATAATGACACATACAGAACAGTTTATAGCAAGGGTTTCCAAAGTGAAGCTGATCCATAATGCCACTGCTTAATACCCTACTGCACTTCTGGCTATAACTGTGTGGCACGTGTTCACTGGCATTCAGCACAGCAGATGCCAAATAGAAAACACTTATGAGGACGGGTATGTCCTTTTCTTTGTCTTTAGCTATGAATAACACACATTGCTAATAGCACAGCGTAACAGTCCTGATGAAAATGTTTTATAAATCTGCCATTTGGCATTTTGATTGTAGAGCAAAATAAAATTTTAAAAAGATTGAGAAGAACATGGCGTTCTGATATTATATAGATTGTGATAAAGCCTGACTCATGGGAAAACAATTTTTTAAATATTGTCATTCTTTATTTTTTCCTGCATAGTATACAGAAAGTCTTACAAGGCCACAATAGCATTTGCACAAGATAGATTTGCACAAGTGCACCAGATAACATATATATCATTTACATAGCCACAATTAGCATGCACATTTTCTTTTTATAAACATGATTTAAACAGGATAGGTATGTGCGTCCAGATTGCTAAACTGCGTGAAAGGCATAAAACTATATACTAACTGGACATAAGGGGTATAATAAGTAGCTATGTCAGAGATGAGTATTCATCACCAAGTACGTCTTGGACGAGCATGTCTACTATTATATATATGTGGTACATAGACAGGTTAGACTAAATAGACCGCAGGCTTAGTTAGCTAGACCAGGTGACTGCAGGTGAGGTTGTACCATATCAGGGTGAATACAACCTGACAGTTATGCCAGTAAGATCTAACCAGTGAGGGTAGGGATGGAAAACCATTAGACTTACATCTCAACAGTAACAGAGATTGTAGCAGGTAAGGAGGGAGAGGTGGCGTTCTCCTCAGTGCGGGCTGATGTATGCGCATTTGCCACCATTTTAGATGCGACTCGTAGCCTGAGAGCTAAGGCATTACTTTGAGGCTACGGTTCCTTTGCTGCAGTAGGGGCCCCAGGGTGTGGGCCATGAAGGGGGCGAACAGGGCCCGGTACATATCGCTGTGGATGTCCAGCTCAGGACCAGTACTCCCTCATGTGCAAGACCACAGCTTCTGGTTTTCATGTAGGTTTAAGCTTTGTTTTTGTAGGCCTTATAAGTTGGAAGATTGCTGGAGCTGTTGTTTCATGCGACCATTCACCATGGCGGTCAGGCCCAGCCCCCTAAAACAATAATGTTTTAAGGTTAAGAAAAGGATGGTGGGATTTAGGGTTCGAGCTAGAGATGGAGTTCCATCAATGCAGAAGGAACAATATGGCTTATAAATGTCTAGCCTGCTGGAGTTCTGGCAGGAGTCATTCTCTGAGGCAGTGCCTGCTATTTGCAGTTGTTTAATTTATATGCCATATTGGACAGACTAGATGAGCCGAATGGTTCTTATCTTCCGTCACATTCTATGTGTCCAATTAATTCAGTCCTTGTAATGCTGAGATTGCAACCATTATATCAGTAATTATTATATTATTAATAATAATTAATAATAAGGCTATCTATCTATTTATCTATCTTGTATTTTCATTATTGGTATATGAGTCTCGGTTGTTTTTTCAAATGGAATTATTAATTTCTTTATAAATATCTAAATTTGAATGAATAACTTGATTAAATCAGTTTGTAAACACAAGCCAGCCCCAAGTACAGATGATGGCGATACCCATTGTTTACGTGTATTGTGCTCCTAAAAGCAAGGCAACAGGATATTTCACTGTTGACAGAGTGAAAAATGTTGTGATAGCTGCACCATTATTCTAATTACTTTAGCAATCCTGCATCCTGTGTGATCATATTCAATAGGTCAGGACCCTGCACAATTTATGGATGTGATAAATGATTTAGGCCTTTACCTGTTTTCAATGCTCTGGTTTTTATGTAAAATAGTCAACATTTCTGGAAGTTCAAGTCAATATATTTGGCTTTTAAACAGTGAAAATTCTGCTGTGGATATTCAACATATTTACCCATATCTCTATGGTGTGGGTGTCAGCAAGATTATATAATAATTAGACAATATTTATGTATTGCCATATAATTCCAGTTTACTTCATTGCTTATAATAAAATAATAAGATTCAGTCATAAGCACATACAAAGATGTTTTCTAATCATTTAGATCAGAGCAATAATAAAAAACTATGTTATTATGCAATGCCTCAGGCAACTTGTTTACATGTTAAATGTAACGAAAATATACCCCAACTCGCAGGATTCAACTCGACAAAAGACAACACAGAGGAGAGATACGTCTACCGGACCTTAGAATGGCCGGACTCGACGTATATGAGAGGAGACAGAGTCAGGAACGATCTGAGGTCAAGGGCACAGAGAGACAGCATAAACTAGGACTAGCCAGGGTCTGGTACACAGTAAACAGCAAGTCGGCAAACAGAACAGATAAGGATAAAGAGATAACGTAGTCAGAAACAAAGCCAAGGTCAATACGAAGGAACACAACTGAACACAACAAGCGCTAAAGGGAACTGAAACAGAAACCACGATAGGGCAGGGAGTAAAGGTAGAGGTAAGTTTAAATACCTTCAACTTATTCTTGATTGGCCCCTGTCATATCCATGCCCCCAATATGTGAGAGTTTGGGGAGTGTGGGGTGACAGGGGCCAATGGGAGACCGTTTTGATTTTCGGCTCCCACTTCCCCTTTAAGAGTGTGCTAGTGACACGCGGCGCGCTCTCAAAGCTAGGCGGGACACGTGACCGCATTCTGCGGTCAGCGCCCGCCGTCATCGGCGCTCTGAGTGCGCCGGGAACAGAGGACCTCGGCCACCCCCCCGGACAAGGTAAGTAACGCTACATTAAATAATTCAACAGGCGTCATAAAAAATATCCTACCCGCTGCACTTGTGATCATTATTTAGAATTACACCATTAGTTTTCCATAGCCCCCTACATAGGTTTGTATCAAACTGCAAAACAGCCCTGCTTGTATAATATTAGGAGGTGAAGAGCTGGGCCAGATGAAAGTCCATAATACATTCAATTTTAATCAAACACAGTTGTCAACAGAACTGGAACGATAGCTCTTTAAATGATTCATGAAGGTATAACTGGTTCTTGATGCTGTCACATGTGTCATAAATGCACATTGCAGAGAAAGGTTTAGTGTAGTATAAATTAATGCCTACTGTCAGAGCCAGGCAGAATTTAATTGGCAGGTATCTGTAGACACAAATTCAGACATCCCTTTTCCCTTATAAAAAAAAAAAATCACCAAATACTGAAGTGTAAGAAAAAAAAAAGAAAAAAAAATTCTTGAAAAATATATTACAGTTAGTTGTAACCTAGTGCCAAGACAACGTCACAGGTCCAACGCATTGCTTTTCACAGAGCATCACTGCTTAGACATGCATGTTCTGAGTGTGCCCCAATTTCCTTTTCTTCTGTCTAGATTTGGAATCAAGAATAGTAACAATTAGAACAGGTAGGCACACTCTAAATGCTGATAAGAAACAGAAAATATCCAAACAGAAATAGACAACTAATATTGGGTGCTCACTGGTATGAGGCCATATTCCTAAAGGCCAAAAGAGTTACATCTATTGCTTAAACAAGGGGCACAACCACAAATGTATATGGAAAAAAATGTTTATTAAATGGGTCACAGTAAAAGGCTATCTCAGAAACTGTATCAATGAATGAAAAAGACACAAAATGTCAAATAGAGAGTACAATGCAATACCTACAAGTTCTGAAGTTACATGTAAGCAAAATACATAATGCATAAATCACTGAATGCAAGTATACAAAAAAGCTATATTTGATACCAAATTTAGCAATCCCAAAAATAACAGATAGACCAGAATAAAATATAAAACAGCAGACAACCCAGGATAAAATATAAAATGTTTCCACTTAATAAAGCCCTTTATTGCTGGTGAAACGCGTTGTGGTTTACTTTTGTTCTGTTTTTAACCTATTCTCAATAAACTACTGTAATTCATTTAAACTTTGGACCAGTTAGTTTTTAAAAAAAATATTTTACTCTTTTTCAGGGGTTGATTGTATCCAGCTTTAAATTTTAGAGATACTGAGTTTTGAATTATTATTAGCAAATAATGGCATAAGGGAGGGATAACAAATAAAGAGCCACACACACGAATCACAACTATTACAACTACATATTGCAGTTTGTCTCTTAAGTCTCATGCACTTGTTTCTTTAAAGAAATGCATTGTTCTCCAAATAAACAGCTAAACACCCAGAGGAAATTATCACACAACACTGTAGATTTGTTTGAAGTAAAATATATTTTCAAGTGACTTAGACTATGGAAGCTGACCTCTGGTCATGTCTGTTAGGCTTATCATCGCCTTCCAGAGAGCTTGGTTCTTGATCATATGCGTAGGCTAAAGTAGGAGAAGGTTTTACAAGCTCTCCCATAAAAAACAAAACAATTTTTATTCATACCAGGTAGTCAGTGTATATTTAAAGAAATGTGAGATGGATACAGTTGGAATAATTAAAGCTGTTCCATGAAATATACTGCTGCAGTCAATAAGATACAACATAAATAAAAGATTACCTAGTTCTACACAATAATGCATATTCTACTTGGAATTGGTTTTACTTTTGAAAATAAAAAAACTGCTATCTATCTATCTATATTTCTGTCTGTCTGTTTTTTTGTCTGTCTGTCATCTATCTATTTGTGTAACATATTATTTGTGCAACATAAAAAAAAAATGGAACATATAAAAATAGCTTTGTAATATAAAAGTAAATGATTGGATAAGAATAAAACATTGACTGCTTTTTTGTCCAATAAATGGTTTTGACAAATATATTAATAATATTTTTTTATGTGGCATACGCATGCAGAATAAAACTCACCACTTAATAAAAAAATACATAGACAACTGTTGATCAGAGAATAAAAATATGACCTTTTTATTAGATCTAAAGGTCTTTCCTAAGTCAAACTCCTAAATAAAATAAAATTAGTGGTGTGATCCTATTCCCTGGTGGACAGAAATTCCCGTCAACATGCTGCTTGAAATAAATTCAGGGGTTGACATTCTGCTGAAACTTAGAACTGATATATTATGGAGACTAAATTGCCTCTCACTTTCAGAAAAGATGGTCCCTCCAGGCTAAGATTGATGTCCATGATGGAACAGCAGTAAGGAAACTTGCTGTGCAGCCGTCTTTATTGCATTTGAATTGAACTGAAAAAATTTATTAGTCAACGCTTACAGAAATGGAAAAAAGAGGGTTTTGTTTCAGTCTGTTCTCATGAAAATAAAAATATTTTGCAGTGTCCACAAACCATTATGGAAAAACAAAACCTGTAATTTTTAGTTTTGTTGAGAAACATAGAAACATAGAAACATAGAATGTGACGGCAGATAAGAACCATTCGGCCCATCTAGTCTGCCCAGTTTTCTAAATACTTTCATTAGTCCCTGGCCTTATCTTATAGTTAGGATAGCCTTATGCTAAAAACAAAATTCATCTGAATGTAATGTACAAATTTATGTGGAATCTTCTCCATTTCACGTAATATTACTTGTGCAGTAATATATTTATCAATCCAAGAACTTATAGTGTGTACACACAGAGTGTGGAGATATAAAGAAGAGAAAAGGGATTAGTGTTGGACATTGTGCAGACTTTTGATGTCTATATACAGGGAGTAACAGAGCTAAGTTTTGGAATTACTTTCCTGTACTGTTTGAAAGCAGGAACTGAGCTTGTAGTTTTACCAAATGTACAAGCATTATATCAGTGACTAATCGCTTCTGATAAATTTGTTCCTCTAGAGGCTGGTAATTATAACTGAGGGTGAGTGAAGCTTTATGGACTAGAATTTATCATGCAACATACACGAAAATAAAAATGTTTTTATTTGAGTAAGGTAATGAAGCGGTCAGTAATGTCAACCTTGTTTGTCCTTCTTCCTTTTAATTCACTAATGTTCTTCACAATTCTTTTCCAGTCTAACATTTCTTCTATGCCAATGAGCCTTGCTAATGGTTATGTGACTTTTAACCATGCCCACTACATAGAATGTTGTCCACCATATACATGGCCTATTTGAGGGATTTGAATAAACTTTCCAGAGGGAAAGGCAGAATTACAATGCTTATAATCTTCTACTAATTATGACATCCAGACCATATTACTTTAGCTATCACACCTCTAAAACACTCACTGACATTGCTTACTAAAGAATGTAATTCTTACAACACTACTAAATATGTATTAAAATACATGATGCATCATGAAATATTGTGTCCACTCAAATTTGGTAATCTCATTTAAAACATTTTAAGTTTTGCTTCATTTACATGACCAGTGTATGGAGAACGACTCACAATGATACCAACCAAGTGAAAGCATAAACCAATGATGTTTCTTTACTTTATCTTTAAGTCACTCTGCAAAGAAATTCAATACAGCATATGTACATTTAAATTGTACATGAGTAAAATACAATTAACTAATGCATTTTAAAGCAAGGGCAAATGGAATGAGCTTGCATTCATTTAATTTGTTCTTTATTTATATTTGTGTTATCTCTAGTTATCAGTAGATGGAACCAGTAATCAGTTCTTACATGCTAATGTAACATGGTAAAGATTTCCAATAATTGAGAGAAAAAAAAGTAACACCATGTTCTATTGTAAAAAATTGTAAATTGTAAAAAAATGCTTTTCCATAAAAAAGCTTCTAGCTTTCAGGATTGGATTTAGCAACATAAAACACTGAGGTTTATCAACTAAAGTCTGAGTTGTATTGATTTTGTAATTGCTTATACAATGGTGAGAGCAAGAATCAGGTAAGGCTTAAGAAATATGTTGTAACTAGCAATAACACAAGAGTTACCACATACATCATCATTAAGCCAATCACAATGCTTCTTTAATTTTCCCTTCTGTCTTAACCTAGTAACCATCTTAAAGTTGATTGGCTATTAGGTCATGTCATGACCACAATTTTACCATATCCCTCTTGTTTGCAGGATATAGAGGTACACTGCCATTTGTCCTGCCACACCTTTTATTTATCCATTTATTTGGTTGCTGTTGTAACTGCATTCTGCAAATAGTGTTTGCCATACTTTTGAAATTTATGTATTGTTTTATATTTTATGCTGTTTAAATGGTGGCAACTTGGTGATTTTTCCTTGCATTTGTTTTTAGTAGGGACTTCAAGAGCATTCCTACTTTAATTATCAGTCTTGAACTGCTTATCCAGCTTGAAGTGGAGTGTAAGCTGGTACTTTATCAAATAAGCAACTTTATTGTGCTTAAACCCATGATAGAGTGTAACTGACCTACGCAAACTACGATAGTTATAAGCAAATAATATGCCTTTAGTAAAAGACTAATGACGAGGAGCCTGGCAACATACACCCTGTTGTTTTCACTTCCGGTGATGGATCTTATTTGTTTTTCTTTTGTCTATATATGAAAACTTGCACCAAGTACAACGGGTTCAAATAATAAAGAACACATGTGAGTAGTGGGAAAATTAGTTTAAAATATTACAAAAAAATGCAGCAACAACTTTCCATGTCCAGTGCTAACATATAAATGATTATTAAATGTACATAGAAACATCTATGTTTATTTCATTAATGCAAAAATAAGAATAATAATGACTTTTTAATAATAATCACTTTTTAGCAGATATACACCCAATGAAAACTCGCATGCATTTAATAACGCATTTTTTTCATTGGAGTTATATCTTAAATAGCTTAGATCTCTTGTCTTATGCGCTCCTCTTCTAATCCCACCCAGACTTTCTGTCCAATCATAGACTTCCCAATGCAGCTTAATGAGAGGTCTTTGCAAGGCAGGTGCTCTGGTCAATTGCCTGTCTCTTGAGTTCAGTGCAAATAAACTAACCAAACAAGGAAGTAACAGGACATTTTGTCTGCTTGAAAAGCCAGGGGGTGGTAACCGGTATTATTTATGAAAGTGTAAATTTCTATTGAAATCTGATCTTTTTCCAAAATAAAATAAATAAGACACACTCTCCACACATAAAGATTTTCAGCAAGCTAAAGTGCTTTAGGGGTCTGGAGTGTCCCTTTAAATCTCTAGTATTATAATTCTAATCACCATATGAACTCAAAGTTATTTTCTTAGCACCTGCGGCCAAACAGGTTTCACCTGTTTCAGGTTGGATATCAAATAATAAATAGGGAATAATGGCACAATATCCCTATTGGATTCATCTTGTTATAAAATATGTCAATGTTTTCTAATGGAATTCTTTACTGTTTTATTGCAGCCTGTCCATGTAACCACATTGAGGGGCATGCTATAGATACGCAGACTTGCACCTGACTATGGACTGGGCAGTCCGCGCCTATGCACTGCCCCTTTGATTAGCTTGCACATAGGGTTGTATAAATGTGAAACAGCACCTGATTGGAGGCACTCGGAAGTCCGCTTGTATGTGGGGTGGCTCTACCCATGTACTTCTCCACAATATGCAGCCTTCAGTTCAGAGCCCTAGACAAAGGTGCATTATTAGCTCTGAAACGTGCGTCTGGCATTTTATTTGTTCTTTTTATTATCATGTTAACAACTTTTTTGGGAACATTATGGTTTCGGTGTATTGTTTTGCTAATTAACTTTGACCCCCAAAATCGGTTACGCATCTACAACCGCCAAAAAACAACCGCACAAAATAGTTTCTAAATTTTGTCTAGAGATACCCAATGTTAACATGTTCTTAGTTTTTTTTTGCAAGTTATAGGGCTATAAGTACAAGTATGACATTGCTGTTTCAAAATATATATTTTTAGAACGTATCAATAGTGACATTGTAACACTGTTATCTGTCATAAATCTCTGAATCACACCTCACATTTTTTTTAAAGTAGACAACCCAGGGTATTCAATATGGGATATGTCCAGTCTTTTTAGTAGCCACTTAGTCACAAACACTGGCCACAGTCAGCATTTATATTTGTTTGTGTGTTGAAAATGCAAAAAACAATTATGACCGCTAACTTTGGCCAGTGTTTGTGACTAAGTGGCTACTAAAAAAGACTGAACATACCCTATTTGCAATACCTTGGGTTGCCTTCTTTTGCAAATGGAATGCCATCATTGGGGTAATTCTCATTCCTAGGCTACCATACGCTCTCAAAGGCAACATAACCAATCTGGCAAATTTCAGTGTGAAAAAATTTAAAATCAAGCCTTATATTTGACCCTGTAACAAAAACACTATACAACCTGTACATGGGGGTACTGTTATACTCGGGAGACTTCACTGAACACAAATATTAGTGTTTCAAAACAGTAAACCGTATTACAACAACGATATCATCAGTGAAAGTACCGCTTGTGTGTGAAAAATGCCAAAAAAAGTCACTTTTACTGTCAATATTATTGCTGTGATATGTTTTACTGTTTTGAAACACTAATATTTGTGTTCTCCCATGTAAAACAGTAACCTTTATGTACAGGTTTTAGGGTGTCATGGAAAGTTACAGGGTTAAATACAGTGCTAGCAAATAAATTCTCTGGACTTTCGGCCTGGGTTATCAGGCAGGTCCCTCAAATTGCAATCAATAAAATTACTTAATGATGTAAAAATATTACATAAATATGCATGTAAAATTTAAATATTTTTACATATTTATATATTTGAAGTCTACATGTATATTTATGAAATGAATTATGTCATTATGTATATGGATATGTACACTGAACAAAATTATAAACACAACATTTGTTTCCCCCCCCCTATTTTTCTATGTATACAAAAGGCCTATTTCTCTCAAATATTGTTCACAAATCTGTCTAAATCTGTGTTACTGAGCACTTCTTCTTTGCCGAGATAATCCATCCACCTCACAGGTGTGGCATATCAAGATGCTGATTAGACAGCATGATTTTTACACATGTGTGCCTTAGGCTGGCTACAATAAAGGCCACTCTAAAATGTGCAGTTTTATCACACAGCATAATACCACAGATGTCGCAAGTTTTGAGGGACTGTGCAATTGGACTGTTGACTGCAGGAGCTGTTGCCCATGAATCGAACGTTCATTTCTCTACCATAAGCCATCTCTAAAGTCATTTTAGAGGATTTGGCAGTACATCCAACCGGCCTCACAACCACAGACCATGTGTAACCACACCATATCTAGTACGTCCGCGCAGGGGTGTATTTACCCCGAGGCAAACAAGGCATTTGCCTTGGGCAGCACTTTCTGGGGGACCGGCAAAAAGAAGCCGCCCCCAATCACCCTGGCAAATGCCTTGCTAGCCTCTTGTCCTGGGGGGCCCAGCAGGAAACAGGGGTGGTCGTTACAAGCATTATCCAATCTTGATAAAATCATCTATTTTATCTTAACATCTTAACCTATAGCAAGCTTGTAGGTGTATTATTATTATTATTATGGTATTTATGTAGCGCCATCAAATTCTGCAGCGCTTTACAATGGGTGGACGAACAGACATGTAGTTGTAACCAGACAAGTTGGACACACAGGAACAGAGGGGTTGAGGGCCCTGCTCAATGAGCTTACATGCTAGAGGCAGTGGGGTAAAGTGACACAAAAAGGTAAGGATAGTATTAGACTAGTGACAGTTGCAGAAGAGGAATCAGTCAGGAGCTATTACCAGTTTAATTGATACGCTTTTATGAAGAAGTGGGTTTATAACGATTTTCTGAAGGAGTGGAGACTGGGTGAGCATCTTACAGAGGAGGGAAGCGAGTTCCACAGGAACGGTGCAGCCCTCGAGAAATCTTGAAGGCGAGCATCAGAGGTGGGAGTACAGACAGAAGATAGACGTAAGTCTTCAGGAGATCGTAAGGGCCTATAAGGGACATACTTGTGTATAAGGGAGGATAGATAGGTGGGAGCTGCATTATGCAGAGATTTGAAAGCAAGAACCAGCCTTGCTCAAAGCTAAATTTCACTATAATTATGCACTTCAAATTAATATGCATGCGTACTACGAATTAAAGATATTTACTACTCAGTTCTAAATTACACAGCTGGTTTGGGGACGAGGCAAAATACAGAGAGTTGTAAATTGATACAAAAGACCATGGCAAAGGGAAAATGCATGACAGAGAAAATTCCTCACTATCACTAGAGCAACAGGAAAATAAAGGAAAAGAGGTTCTGACACAAGGAGCTACATAGAAGCAGATAAAGTTGATTTTTAGAGCTTATGTAATTAGCAATTTTCATTTTCTACTCCTATCTAAATCCTTTGTTCATACTATTCATCTTTGCTCATCTTATACTACATTAAAAAATATTAATCTGACAAGGATGGCAATTGTCTGTTGGACAAAAAAAAATAGCATCCAGACTATTACTAGCATAGTATTATAAATAGAATTCAGTTTTTTTTCTCTTTTAACAATCAGCCAGTAAGATATCCCCTGTCTACGCACAGAATAGAAAGATGAGTTTTAACCAAAGAACACAGAGATGAGATTTGAGTGTTGAAAAGATTGTGACTTGCTCTCCCTTTCTCCATTTAGAAAGGAAGAAAAATGGCAGCAATCACAGAACACACAATGGCAAATAGGATAACAGTGAGGGAATAATAAATGGTACAGGAAGAGTGCATAGCAAGTACAAAGCAGCAAAATATAGAAAAAGCTAAAGTATTGAGGTCAAGTGACGAGATAGTACAAAAGGAGTGGAAGGCTCAGAGGGTAGAATCTTAAGACAGAAATTAGGTCGTACACTTCAATGGAAATCAAAAGAATGACAGTGCTGTAGTCTACAAGTATGTAGCAGAGGAAGTGACTTGGTGGGGTACATGTAATAAGTGAACCCTGGCTTTAAAAGAATCAGAAATCTTGTAAGATAATTGGCGTCTGCAATTAGTGATCGGAGAGCAACTATAATATATTTCTGTGGTACAAAGCATATATGCCAAACAGTCACATTTGATGTCTAAAGGAATAGTAGAGTCCCAAAAAGTAAATGATATATTCATGGAGACATTGTGGGGGACTATATGTATTCTGAGTAATCTGAAATCATCCTTGACCTAGATATCTGTGCATTTAAGTATATATTAAACTATTCCATAAGATGGGCCAATTCCGTGTGAACAGCCACTGATTGTTGCTAAGACACTCTATAGAAGTGGTCAGAATATATGCACATTATTACAAGGCATTTGTGTAGGGTTGAGGAAACTTGATCTTTTAGAGTTGAACTTTATAATTCAAGTGTTTTTCTTAGAATAAAATAAATCTGATACATGAAATGAGATTTGAAAATGTACTTCATTGAACAGCTTCAATTCACTATTTTGCTCTCACTGCTACTCACTTTTTTATATAACCTGTATGGGAGGTAGAAGCACACAAATTAGACCCATCAAAGTTGAAAAAGCTTAATGCAGATGGACATTTTGGTAGGTTAACTCTTGACCCATGGTTTGGTGCAGGTCATCAGGCTAAAGCTCTAAGAACCTCTAGAAACCTGGACAGAACGTTTAAAGATTGATGTGACATAACAGGGTTATAAACTAAAGTGAAATTTCAAAATTAATTTCAAATTTAAGGCCAAAGTAACCCAAACTGGGAAAATTCTCTAAGTGAGCTATGCTTCAAGTTCAACTACTTTGGCCTTACATTTGAAATTGACCTTGTATTCACTTTGAATTATAACTTTAGTGAATAGTCATATGAACTTGTATATGTATGTTTGTGAGAAGTGTGTATAAGGCAACATTTTTTTTCCCAATCTTGTCTTATTATGTGTAATTATGCATACCAGTATATGTGGTAATTATTACATTATTTTTAATTCTAAAACTGCGAGAAATGAATCCAACTCACACCAAAAAAGCCCTATATGGCTAGATTATATTTACGTGCATAATTATAAAAAGGGTTTATATAACAAACTTTGGAGTGAATGAGTTATCAAACAAATTGTAAATTTTTTATATCAAAATAAACAAGCTGGTATGAAATCTACAACTTATTGTTTAACAAATCAGCCAGTTGGTGATGTTATTAATAGACTGTTTCCAGGGCCATCTTTAACGTGGGGCAAATGGGGCAGCTGCCCATGGCCCAGTTCTCCTGGGGGGCCCTAGAGCAGCTTCCCTGTTGCAAAGCCACATGGATTTGGCGTTGAGGCTGCACACAAACGAACACTTCCTCCCACAGAGAAATCAGAGTGTGCGGGAGGGGGAAGGCAGTATGGACGGAACCAGGCCAGGAGTGCAAGAACCCCAGCCTGCCACCGGACCCCAGGGAAACCACCCTCCAGAAAAAGGTAAGAACCTGGGTGTTAAGTGTAAATATAGCATGTGTGTGTGTCAGTATGTCTGTATGTGTGTATCAGTATGTTTATCTGTGCCTCTGATTGTGTCAGTATGTTTGGGTGTGTCAATATGTCTGTCTGTGTATCTGTTTGTGTCAGAATGTCTGTCTCTTGGTGTGTGTCAGTATGTCTGTCTGTTTGTGTGTGTGTCTGTATGTCTGTCCTTATGTCTGTCAGTGTGAGGGTCAGTATATGTGTCTGTGTCTGTCAGTGTATGTGTCCATGTCTGTATGGCTGTCAGTGTGTGTCTGTGTCAGTATGTCTGTCTGTTGATGTGTGTGTCTGCATGAGTAAGTATGTATGTCAATGTGTATCAGTATGTCTTTCAGTGTGTGTGTGTGTGTCAGTATATGTGTCTGTGCCTGTCAGTGTATCTGTCAGTATGTCATTCAGTGTGTATCAGTATGTTTGTCAATGTGTGTGTTCGTATGTCTGTTAGTGTCTGTGTGTGTTAGAGTGCATCTATGTTTGTGTACAGTATGTCTCTCAGTATATGTGTCAGTGCATCTGTCACTGTGTGTGTGTGTCAGTACGTCTGTCAGTGTGTGTGTCTGAGTGAGTCAGTATATGTGTGTGTATATGTGTCAGTATATGAGCCAGTGATTGTGTCAGTACATGTGTCTGTCAGTGTGTGTCAGTATGTCTGTCAGTGTGTGTCAGTATGTCTGTCAGTGTGTGTGTGTCAGAGTGTGTCTGTGTGTGTGTCAGTATCTCTCAGTGTATGTGTCTGTGTGTGTCAGTATGTCTGTCAACATATGTGTCTGAGCATCTGTTTGCTGTCATTGTGTATCTGTGTTTGTATGTCTCAGTGTGTATATCTGTATGTAGTCAGTGTGTGTATATGTCAATGTGTGTCATCATGTTTTTTAGAGTGTGTGTGTATCTACGTGTGTGTTTGTGGGGCAGTGTATGTGTATATGTGCATACATCTCAGCATTCAAACACTAACACAACACACAAATACACCCCTGCATTCAAACTGCAACACTTTATACAAGCACACCCCTTCATCAAAACAACAACAATACATACAAAAACAACTATGTGTTAAACACAAAAATGACATACAGTTGCAAGAAAAAGTATGTGAACCCTTTGGAATGATGTGGATTTCTGCGCCAATTGGTTATAAAATGTGATCTGATCATCATCTATGTCACAACAATAGACAATCACAGTCTGCTTAAACTAATAACACACAAAGAATGAAATGTTGCCATGTTTTTATTGAACACACCATGTAAACATTCACAGTGCAGGTGGAAAAAGTATGTGAACCCTTGGATTAAATAACTGATTGAACCTCCTTTGGCAGCAATAACTTCAACCAAACGTTTCCTGTAGTTGCAGATCAGACGTGCACAACGGTCAGGAGTAATTCTTGACCATTCCTCTTTACAGAACTGTTTCAGTTCAGCAATATTCTTGGGATGTCTGGTGTGAATCGCTTTCTTGAGGTCATGCCACAGCATCTCAATCGTGTTGAGGTCAGGACTCTGACTGGGCCACATCAAAAGGCGTATTTTCTTCTGTTTAAGCCATTTTGTTGTTGATTTACTTCTATGCTTTGGGTCATTGTTCTGTTGCAACACACATCTTCTGTTGAGCCTCCGCTGGTAGACAGATCCTCAGGCCTTAAGTTCTTCTGCAAAATGTCTTGATAAACTTGGGAATTCATTTTTCCTTCGATGATAGCAATCCTTCCAGGCCCTGATGCAGCAAAGCAGCCCCAAACCATGATGCCCCCACCACCATACTTCATAGTTGGGATGATGTTTTGATGTTGGTGTGCTGTGCCTCTTTTTCGCCACACATTGTGTTGTGTGTTTCTTCCAAACAACTCAACTTTAGTTTCATCTGTCCACAGAATATTTTGCCAGTACTGCTGTGGAACATCCAGGTGCTCTTGTGCAAACAGTAAACATGCAGCAATGTTTTGTTTGGACAGCAGTGGCTTCTGTGGTATCCTCCCATGAAATCCATTCTTGTTTAGTGTTTTACGTATTGTAAATTCGCTAACAAGGATGTTAGCATTTGCCAGTCACTTTTGTAAGTCTTTAGCTGACACTCTAGGATTCATATAGACAATATAGACAGTGATTTATAGACAATATAGACTGATGAACAGCAAGGCTTTTGGAGATACTTTTATAACCCTTTCCGATTGTGCGATTTTGCCCTATATTTCGAATGGTCAAATGGTTACTTTGGTGTAACTAAAGGTGCGGCCAAAAGCTTTGTCTATTCCTGAACATTTCAGCTGATATTCCTATTTGTTTACTTAGAACAAAAACTATAGTATTTATGAAAATATATGTGTAAGCATGAAGCTCTGCTATAATGTTGTACATACTAAACACCCTGACAGCCTTAGGATTAGTTGAATGGATACTATGATAAAGTAGAAAGAGGAACATAAAGATTTCGTTCTTCCAAAAGCAGGACATTTTAAAAGTATGGTGTATTACATTATATTTCTCAGAAATCTAGCTCTTAAATAAAAACTGAAAAATATTGCAAGTGAACAAAAGTTCAATTTAAAGGGACACTATAGTCACCAGAACAACTACAGATAGGAAAAAGGTACCATTATTAGTCTTTATTGCATATGTATATCTTTATATTTTGCTTTTCTATTTGCATAATTAAGTGTTTTCCTTGTTAGAAGGTCTTTGCGATGGCGGTGTATATATTCCCCTACAGGAGACTACCATGAGTCTAACCGATCTGTGGAAGCAACGTATACGAAAAGGTGTCATTGGTGGGCAGAGCAGAGGTGGAGCGTTACAACTTATCCACGTGGAACACAGCGTTCAAACTTTGTAGCTATACTGGCTCCAAGGTAAGGACACATAGCCCTGGCTGAGTATTTTCCACTAGTCCTCTCTCACCTTAATTATATTTCAGCTTTTTTATTGTTTTTATATTTCTAATAAATACATAAATAGTTTAATTAAAACATTTTTTTGCCTTTTGTGATGAACCAATCATATCGATTGGGATTGATTCATCGTCCATATCCTTTCCCATTTCTGAATGCTTATATAGAGTCAAGGGAGGTTTCTATAATCTTTAACCCCTTAAGGACACATGACATGTCTGACACGTCATGATTCCATTTTATTCCAGAAGCTTGGTCCTTAAGGGGTTAAGTCACCTACATATTTAATCCATTATATGCTCACTTGGCCGATTAGGGTCACAGCTATTATAACTGCAGTGTCCATTTTCAATAACATATTGGCCTCAATTTAACAAGCTTTCCAAATCACTCAATACTGTTCCAAATGATATATATTTACAGAGGCAACCATTAATGTCTATGGGAATTTTTATAAATAAACAATTTGGAAAGTGTTTCTAGCACTATTGAATTATTTGAAAAGCTTATTAAATCAAGGCCATAGTCTCTCTTCAGTTAACACCAGTTGACATGGGAGCACAGTTCAATTGGCAACTGTGACAAACTCCCCTTTTTAAGGGAGTTTGCCATGAGGTTTTGGAGGGGCCTGCTTGCCAGCCTCCTACCCTGGCACTATGGGTCCTGTGATAACCCATGTTCAAAAGTACTGTTTCTGCCCCTTGGACTTTTAACTGGAACAGATTCAAACATGTGGCGGCGGCCATCTTAAATTGTACAGCAGTGTTTTGTCGTCGAGTGTATGGAACTGTTTTGGGCATGTGACCATGTGCACGGTGGGGCAAAAATAAGACTTCCAGGAAATTCCTGAAACCCTGAACCAATCTGGGTGATTTTTGGATATGTTTGGATATGTTGTTCACCCAGATCGGGGCTATCAGGTAATGTGGGGATATGTTTTATTTTGGGGTACTTTTTGGGGTTTGTAAAATGTATGTTTTTCTGTTTAGAGTTAATTGAGTTAGTCCATTGTCTTCGTTACTTGTATCACATGTAAAGGGGAGGGATTATGTACACTCTATGGGAGTGTCTGAATGTAAACCTCTGTTTTTATTGGTTTGTATATTTTGTATTCGGTGCCCAACTAGGTCCACCTAGGTGTCACCTTTGCTGTAAAACTTGTATAAAAGACCAGTATGTGCCATTAAACTTTCTGTTCCTGCTTACACTCCAAAACTGTGTTGTCCTGTTATTGGAGGGAAAGAAGATTTGCTCCTGTGTCTGCTGTTCCAGCTTGCAGGAGATTCAACGGGGAAAGTCCTTGTAAGGACTAGAGCTATTTCCCCATTCGGTTCCAGAGTTCCCAGGACTGAGTGTCATCCAGTGCCTGGAGGTGTCAGAGCTAATTTCCCATTTGCCCCCAGGAAGCAGCGGTTCCAGGGCCCCAGTCAAGCTACGGCGACTTAGGGCAAGAAGTGCTGCGGTTTGTCCCCTGTTCCAGCTACGCTTTCTGGACTAGGAGAGGTCTACCCACTGGAAGCTGGATCTTGGTCTTGGGTCCAGGGTGGGTGGAGGACGGCGAGACCCCAACCAATCTGCGGCAGTTTGTGGGGTCTACGGGGTTATGGTGTTCCAGTGCAGTGATTATGGTACTCGCAAGTACTAGGAAGCAGCAATAGACGGAGGTACCCAGTCAGGGTGCCAGGCAGTCCGTTACAGCAACCATTGAAAGGAAGGGAAGCTTCTGCTGTAGTGGTGCTGGTTATTGAAATGTTTTCAAATACCTTTCACTGTAGTCATTTGATCCCTGTCTGTCTGAGTTTTGCAGTGTGACTACACCTCTGCAGACGTAGTTGGTATAAGCTGATACTGCAATGCTTTTTTTTCCACACTGAAGGGCAGTCACTCATGCTACAGACTGGTTGTGTGAGACACATTTGTGATTTGTGGAAAGGGTGAGTGGAATTGCTTTGATATTGATTTATGTTTGTATACAATAAATTTTATATATTTTACCATTTTCATCAAAAAATATGAAATCATTAGAAAAGCATATCCACAAATATTAAAAAAAATGCCATAGTTGATAAAGGAGACATATATCTATATTCTTGGTTTCTTGTGGATCTACAAGTGTCAATCCTTAGCTGCGATTAGAAAAAAATATTTAGTTTTTGGGACTTAAATTTTTTTTGAATTGCACATTACGTCTCCACATATGGTGTGTTAGTTGATAGACAACCAAATCGTGGCCCATGGAAAGCACATTAACATTTTTGTCTATTTTTATGTTGCTTGGGGCAGAAAATGCAAATTCACAAGTCGAGAAAAGTAACTGTATGTCAGTAGCTTTGCATGCAATTGTGCGATGCTCCTTTTTTTTCATAGAGTGCCAGAAGGAAACCAAAGCTATCTCCTTAAATTACATTTTTAACAATCTGTCAGAAAAATCATCAACAAGATCATCTTTTTTTTGTAGCTATATTTAAGGCATTAGAACTATATAAGCATTCTTTGGAAAATAGTGACAACCTCATTGCATATTACCAGTTGACAGAGATATATAATACGTTTCCAGATTGTATTTCTAATGTTATGAGGTGGGCAATAATGACTGTTTTTAAAATATATTTATTTAGCACATTAGTTGGCTTCCCTTAGCATTGGAAATATAGTTAAATATGTTTTGCATTGCTCCTTTTCTCAAGGACTAATCATCCCCTCAAGATGTTATTATTTGATCTAATAACATTTTGCTGACCCAATTCCATTTTGGTATTTAGATGGTTTTATTTTCAAGACATATCTGTAAGATGAGCCTGTTTCAGAAATTAAAAATGGAAACTATTTCAGAAATTTAAAGTTACAAAGTGTAACTCGGTCATTTAATATGTTTACCATAGTTGCATTTGCTTAATGGAGATGTTATAATTTAAACTATATGAAAAGATAACAAGCTAGAATGGCGCAGTATATTTTAAGTGACTAAAAGAAATAGTAAAACAAATAGTAGCAGCTCCTTATAAGTGTAAAAGCTCATAAAACACTAAAATACAAATAGTTAAAACATAAAGTGCGCTGTGTCTTTAAATGGCTGTGCCTTCACAAAATTGTGCAAAATGCAACACTCTCACAAAAGTGCTTAAGTGTAAAATGTGCAAAACAACCAATGTTGTGACTTATATAAAATATATACTATTATTTACACAAAAAATTGTGGTATAAAGTGCTAATTTTGTGGAATAATATAAATTATTCAACTTACAAACCCAAATTGGTAAGGAGACAAAACATATAATAGTATAATACTGTATAACACTTTTAGATATTTAAGAAATGTGGTATAACACTCACAAACACAGAGCAGGTAAAGAGACTGCTCAGGCTATAATCGCTTGTACACTGTTAAACAGTGTCTCCAGGGAGTAGACCGCTGAAATCCAATAGGGTAAAAACGATGGGGCGGCCGTCTTAGTATAAAATAAATTTTATTTGTGTAAAATATTCAGCAGACTTGTGCAGGCTGGATTACGATCGCTTTGACTTCACTCTGAACAAATAAACTGACATCCGGATACCGGTATTCTGGATATCGTAAAAAATGTCCCACAGTCACTCGAGCGTCCAATCCTCCTTACGTGCTGCGTGCTAGCGTGATGACGCGTTTCGCCGTACAGGCTTCCTCAGATCACGTGTTCCTGTGCCGACCATCCCATTAGAACAGCCTCCAAAAGTGGGCGTGCTTCCGTGTTTGAAAAAGTCCAATATGTCCATACAGCTGATTATTCAGCCTGTTAATCAAGTCCCTTCTTACTCTTAAAGAGACATACTTAAAACGTCAATTGATTTCTTAACATGCTAAACTGAAAAAATGCATATTACAAAACACATATTAGAAAATACATTTTAAAAGGATACTTTCAAGTAATATTACCTTCAGTGTGCATAGTAAATTAAAAACATCTGGCAAAAACTAAAAAAATAAGCACAAAAGAGAAAAGGATAAAGTTATTAAAGGGACCATATCACATACAATTGAAAAGGTCAAACTCAATATTAAGACCGGAGGGTTGCAAGGTATTTAACCTATATACCCATCTCATCTCTACTTTTCCTATTTGTTGTATAAAATTACCACCTCTCCATGACTTCTTGACATTCTGGATACCTAAAAACATAAGGCCTTTTGGGTCCATATTATGGAACTTCTTAAAGTGAGCTGACACACTGTGCAACTCATACCCTCTCCTCAGTGGCGGCTCTAGACTTTATGAGGCCTTAGGCGAAAGTCAAACAAGAGGCCCCCACTAACACTCATAGTAAAAAAATATATAGGGGTTGCATCGTGTGTGTATAATGAGCTGCTGTTATATTCAATGACAGGCTTGCAGCACTGGATACAGAGATTTACTCTCTGTATTCACTGTTGGGGTGAG
The DNA here is from genome assembly GCF_036172605.1 of Pelobates fuscus. Classification (NCBI taxonomy): domain Eukaryota; kingdom Metazoa; phylum Chordata; class Amphibia; order Anura; family Pelobatidae; genus Pelobates; species Pelobates fuscus. The sequence goes on from NC_086320.1 coordinate 106,950,692, forward strand.
TGTGGCACGGTTGAAGGAGAAAGTGTACCAGTGCGAGGGTAGGTAAGAGTGACAGGATGAGGGAGGGTTATGTGACAGGGTGAGTGTGGCATGTCTAGGCAGGATGAGTGACAGGATAGGAGAAGTTAATGTGATAGGGTGAGTGTGGAAGAGCGAGGGCCGGTTATTGTGGTATGGATGGAGAGGGTGAGAGCAACAAGATTAGGAGAGGTTAATGTGAGCGAGGCTGGGTGAAGGGGGCATGACAGTATGTGGGGGGTGACAGTGTGGGGGTGGCTGTATGTGTGTGGAATTGTGACGGTGGGTAGGTGAGAGTGTGGGAGGCAGTGTTGGAAAGGGTGACAGTGTGTGCAGGGGCAGAGTGTGGGAGGAGTGACTATGTATTGGTGACAGTGTTGGGGGCTGACAATATGGAGTGCAAGTGTGTGAAAGAGTAACAGGGTGAGGGAGCAGTGTAGAGGAATGTGACAGTTTAGGGGGCAGGGTGTGAGTGGGTGATAGTGAGGAGGAAGATGGCAGTGTGGAGGATGGTGACAGTGTGTGACAGTGTGGGGGGCAGGGCTGCCATCAGAAATTTTGGGGCCCCTGACAAAGCACAAGGTCTGGGCCCCCCCCGCCCCCTCCCTCCCGGGCCCGCCCACGCCCTACCTAGTCCGCTGACAATGATGCGGGACTGAATGTGGTGTGTATAGTGGAAGTGAATTAGAATGTGTGTAATGGATGTAGTGTTTGTGTGTATTAGATACTGTTTGTGCAGTGAATGCAGAGTGTGTGTTTGTGTAGCGGATGCAGTGTGTATAGTGAACGCAAAGTGTGTTTGAGTAGTGGATGTAGTGTGTGTACAGTGATGTAGTGTGTGTTTGTGTAGTGGATGTAATGTCTGTATGTACTAGATGAAATGTGTTTAGTGGATGCAGTGTCTGTAGTGGATGCAGTGTGTTTATTAAACGCAGTGTCTGTGTATAGTGAATGCAGAGTGTTTCAATTTGTGGTGGATGTAGTGTGTGTACTGTGAATACAGGATGTTTGTGTAGTGGATGCTGTGTGTACAGTTAATGCAGAGTGTGTGTCAGTATAATGAATCCAGAGTGTGTGCATAGTTTAGTGAATGCAGAGTGTGTGTTAGTGTGTAATGAATGCAGAGTGTGTGTTAGTGTGTAGTGAATGCAGAGTGTGTCAGTGTAATGCATTTAGTGTGTGTGTGTTAGTGCAGTGAATGCAGAGTGTGTGTAAATGTGTAGTGAATGCAGAGTGTGTGTAAATGTGTAGTGAATGCAGAGTGTGTGTTAATGTGTAGTGAATGCAGAGTGTGTGTTAATGTGTAGTGAATGCAGAGAGTGTGTTAGTGTGTAGCGGATGCAGAGTGTGTGTTAGTGTGTAGCGGATGCAGTGTGTTAATGTGTAGTGAATGCAGAGGGTGTGTTTGTGTAGCGGATGCAGTGTGTATAGTGAACGCAAAGTGTGTTTGAGTAGTGGATGTAGTGTGTGTACAGTGATGTAGTGTGTGTTTGTATGTACTAGATGAAATGTGTTTAGTGGATGCAGTGTCTGTAGTGGATGCAGTGTGTGTATTAGACGCAGTGTCTGTGTATAGTGAATGCAGAGTGTTTCAATTTGTGGTGGATGTAGTGTGTGTACTGTGAATACAGGATGTTTGTGTAGTGGATGCTGTGTGTACAGTTAATGCAGAGTGTGTGTCAGTATAGTGAATGCAGAGTGTGTGCATAGTTTAGTGAATGCAGAGTGTGTGCATAGTTTAGTGAATGCAGCGTGTGTGTTAGTGTGTAGTGAATGCAGAGTGTGTCAGTGTAATGCATTTAGTGTGTGTGTTAGTGCAGTGAATGCAGAGTGTGTGTAAATGTGTAGTGAATGCAGAGTGTGTGTAAATGTGTAGTGAATGCAGAGTGTGTGTTATTGTGTAGTGAATGCAGAGAGTGTGTTAGTGTGTAGCGGATGCAGAGTGTGTGTTAATGTGTAGTGGATGCAGTGTGTTAATGTGTAGTGAATGCAGAGAGTGTGTTAGTGTGTAGCGGATGCAGAGAGTGTGCTAGTGTAGTGAATGCAGAGTGTGTTAATATGTAGCGAATGCAGAGTGTGTGTCAGTATAGTGGATGCAGTGAGTGGGTTAGTGTGTAGTGTATGCAGAGTGCATGTTGTATTAGTGAATACAGTGTGTGTATTGTATTAGTGTATGCACTGTGTGTGTTAGTGTATGCAGTGTGTGTGTGTGTTGTGTTAGTGTATGCAGTATGTATGTTGTGTTAGTGTATGCAGTGTGTGTGTTAGTGTATGCAGTGTGTGTTGTATTAGTGTATGCAGTATTAGTGTATGCAGAGTGTGTGTTGTGTTAGTGTATGCAGTGTGTGTTGTGTTAGTGTATGCAGAGTGTGTGTTGTGTCAGTGTATGCAGTGTGTGTGTGTTGTGTCAGTGTATGCAGTGTGTGTGTGTTGTGTCAGTGTATGTAGTGTGTGTGTTGTGTCAGTGTATGTAGTGTGTGTGTGTGTTGTGTCAGTGTATGCAGTGTGTGTGTGTTGTGTCAGTGTATGTAGTGTGTGTGTTGTCAGTGTATGTAGTGTGTGTGTGTTGTGCCAGTGTAAGCAGTGTGTGTGTGTGTTGTGCCAGTGTAAGCAGTGTGTGTGTGTGTGTTGTGTTAGTGTATGTAGTGTGTGTGTGTGTGTTGTGTTAGTGTATATAGTGTGTATGTTGTGTTAGTGTATATAGTGTGTGTGTGTGTGTTGTGTCAGTATATGCGTGTTGTGTCAGTGTATGTAGTGTGTGTGTGTGTGTGTTGTCAGTGTATGCAGTGTGTGTGTTGTGTCAGTGTATGTAGTGTGTGTGTTGTGTCAGTGTATGTGTTGTGTCAGTGTATGCAGTGTGTGTGTGTTGTGTCAGTATATGCAGTGTGTGTTGTGTCAGTGTATGCAGTGTGTGTTGTGTCAGTGTATGTGTTGTGTCAGTGTATGCAGTGTGTGTGTTGTGTCAGTGTATGCAGTGTGTGTGTTGTGTCAGTGTATGCAGTGTGTGTGCTGTGTCAGTGTATGCAGTGTGTGTGTTGTGTCAGTGTATGCAGTGTGTGTGTTGTGTCAGTGTATGTGTGTAAATTTGCAATCTGGGGTGAGGGGGAGGAGGGGCATTTTAACATAATAAAAAAAAAAAATTACATTTATTTAAATAGTTTCTCCCCCCTCCCTGCTTACCTGTGTCTAGGGAGGGGGGAGTTTCCATCCCTGGTGGTCTGGTGGCATGGTGGGGCCCCCCGGCTTCCCTGTTACCGCAGAGGGGGCCCAGGCAGCACACAGCTTCTCCTCTTCTCTCTCCTCCAATAACTCTCGCGAGACCCGCGGAGCGTTGCCATGGCAACCGGGTCTCGCGAGAGTTATTAGCAGATACGAGAGGAGAAGAGTCTGTGTGCTGCCTGGGCCCCCTCTGCGGTAACAGGGAGCCGGGGGCCCGCGGCTGCACACATAGATCGCGATATTCGCTATCTATGTGTGCAGGGAGGGAAAGTGGGGCCCCGGACTGCCAGAGCAGTCCGGGCCCCCCAGGGCCGCCGGGCCCGTGACAACCGTCATGGTTGTCACCCCCTGATGGCGGCCCTGGTGGGGGGTCAGGGTGTGTAACAGTGTGGGAGGGCAAGGTGTGTGGGACACAGTGTAGAGAGGGCAGGGTGTGCGACAGCATGAGGGGGCAGTGTGTACAACAGTGTAGGGGGGAAGGGTGTGTGACCGTGTGGGTGGCAAAGTGTGTGGAAGACAGTGGAGGGGGAAGTGTTTGTGACAGTGGAGGGGGCAGTGTGTGTGACAGTGGAGGGGGCAATGTGTGTGACAGTGGGGGGGCATTTTGTGTGTGACAGTGGGGGCATTTTGTGTGAGAGACAGTGTGTATGACAGTGTGGGGTGCAGAGTGTGTGAGAGTGATTGAGTCAGTGGAGGAGGCAGAATGTGTGGGAGACAGTGTGGGGGGCAGGGTATGTGGGGTGCAGTATGGGGGTCAGGGTATGTGGTGGTCATTGTGGGGGGCAGGGTATATGGTGGTCAATGTGGGGGACAGTTTCTGTGTTGGTCAGTGTGGGGGGGGCAGTGTATGTGGTGGTCAGTGTGGGGGTCAGGGTATGTGGTGGTCAGTGTGGGGGACAGTGTATGTGGTGGTCAGTGTGGTCGTCAATGTGGGGGGCAGTGTATGTGGTGGTCAGTGTGAGGGGCAGGGTATGTGGTTGTCAGTGTGGGTTGTAGTGTATGGGGTGATCAGTGTTGGGGGTAGGGTATGTGGTTGTCAGTGTATCTGGTGGTCAGTGTGGGGGCAGTGTATGTGGGGGTCATCAGTGTGGGGGGCAGTGTATGTGGTGGTCAGTGTATGTGGGGGGAAGGGCATGTGGTGGTGTGGTGGTCAGTGTGAGGGCAGTGTATGTGGCTCGCAGGGAAACGTAGGTGCAGGGAAACATAGGTGCAGTGTACGTGGTGGGCAGGGCAGTGTGGGGGGCAGGCAATGTGGGTGGCAGGGCAACATGGGTGCAGTGTATGTGGTGAGCAGGGCAGTGTGGGGGGCAGGGTATGTGGGTGGCAGGGCAGTGTTGGTGGTAGGGTATGTGGGTGGCAGGGTAGTGTGGGGGTGGGAGGGCAGTGTTGGGGGCAGTGGGGGTGGGAGGGCAGTGTTGGGGCAGGGAAGTGGGGGGTGGGAGGGCAGTGTTGGGGCAGTGGGGGTGGGAGGGCAGTGTTGGGGACAGGGCAGTAGGGGTGGGAGGGCAGTGTTGGGGACAGGGCAGTAGGGGTGGGAGGGCAGTGTTGGGGACAGGGCAGTGGGGGTGGGAGGGCAGTGTTGGGGCAGGGCAGTGGGGGGAAGAAGGGCAGTGGGGGTGGGAGGGCAGTGTTGAGGACAGGGCAGTGGGGGTGGGAGGCCTGTGTTGGGGACAGGGCAGTGGGGTTGGGAGGGTAGTGTTTGGGCAGGGCAGTGGGGGGTGGGAGGCAGTGTTGGGGCAGTGGGGGTGGGAGGGCAGTGTTGAGGCAGTGGGGGTGGGAGGGCAGTGTTGGGGCAGTGGGGATGGGAGGGCAGTGTTGGGGAAGGGCAGTGGGGGATGGGAGGGCAGTGTTGGGGACAGGGCAGTGGGGGTGGGAGGGCAGTGTTGAGGACAGGGCAGTGGGGGTGGGAGGGTAGTGTTGGGGCATTGGAGGTGGGAGGGCAGTGTTGAGGACAGGGCAGTGGGGGTGGGAGGGTAGTGTTGGGGGTGAGCAGTGGGGGGTGGGAGGGTAGTGTTGGGGGAGGGCAGTGGGGGGTGGGAGGGCAGTGTTGGGGACAGGGCAGTGGGGGTGGGAGGGCAGTGTTGAGGACAGGGCAGTGGGGTGAGAGGGCAGTGTTGAGGACAGGGCAGTGGGGTGAGAGGGCAGTGTTGAGGACAGGGCAGTGGGGGTGGGAGGGCAGTGGGGGGTGGGGGGGCAGTGTTGGGGGAGGGCAGTGTTGGGGCAGTGGGGGTGGGAGGGCAGTGTTGGGGCAGGGCAGTGGGGGTGGGAGGGCAGTGTTGGGGACAGGGCAGAGGGGGTGGGAGGGCAGTGTTGAGGACAGGGCAGTGGGGGTGGGAGGGCAGTGTTGGGGGCATTGAGGGTGGGAGGGCAGTGTTGAGGACAGGGCAGTAGGGGTGGGAGGGTAGTGTTGGGGGAGGGCAGTGGGGGTGGGAGGGTAGTGTTGGGGAGGGCAGTGGGGGGTGGGAGGGCAGTGTTGGGGACAGGGCAGTGGAGATGGGAGGGCAGTGTTGAGGACAGGGCAGTGGGGTGGGAGGGCAGTGTTGAGGACAGGGCAGTGGGGGTGGGAGGGCAGTGTTGGGGGCAGGGCAGTGGGGTGGGAGGGCAGTGGGGGGTGGTCGGGCAGTGTTGGGGGAGGGCATTGTTGGGGACAGGGCAGTGGGGTGGGAGGGCAGTGTTGAGGAAAGGGCAGTGGGGGTGGGAGGGCAATGTTGGGGACAGGGCAGTGGAGGGTGGGAGGGCAGTGTTGGGGGAGGGCAGTGGGGTGGGAGGGCAGTGTTGGGGACAGGGCAGTGGGGGTGGGAGGGCAGTGTTGGGGACAGGGCAGTGTTGGGGGAGGGCAGTGTTGGGGACAGGGCAGTGGGGGTGGAGGCTGTAACAAGCCTCCACACAATTAAATACCTTATTTTTGACCCTGGTGGTCCGGTGATTGAAGTCCCTGGTGGTTCGGTGGTTGAAGTCCCTGGTGGTCCGGTGGGATAACTGTTCCGTCTGCAGCTCCGCGAGAGCTGCAGACCTTGTTCTCGCGAGTGCCTATCAGAGCGTTGCCGTGGTAACCCGCGGCAACGCTCTGTGTGCTCGCGAGAACCACATTTGATCTGCAGCTCTGCACTCGGCGGAGCTGCAGATCTGTGGGCAGACCATGTGGAGGGGCCACCCGGCGGCATACTGGGCAAGCCGCCAGGCCCCCTCTCACTGTCGGATCCTCGGTCATGGACCGAAGATCCGACAGTTCAGTCTGCCCTAAGGCGATTTAGGCGCCCGCGAGGCCCCAGCAAGCGCGAGGCCTTAGGCGGCCGCCTAAATCGCCAAATTACAGAGCCGCCTCTGCCTCTCCTTATATTATAACATTTAGGGGAGCTCCCAGTTTTAAAAGTATCTTAACAAATATTTATCCAAAGGAGGACAATAGTAATAGGTTGACTAATAATTTTTTAACAAGCAAAAATGGTTTTTATTCTTGCAATAGATGTATAGGCTGTAAATGTAGCGTTAATAGTACCTTGAAAGGGATCAGTAAATTTAAGAACAAGTACAATAATGAGAAACACCAGATTAATGAGTTTATTACCTGCTTCACAAGAAACGTGATATATTTACTAGTATGTCCCTGCGGACTACAATATGTGGGTAGAACTATTAGGCCTCTGCACAAAAGAATAGCAGAACATGTCTACAATATAAGGAGAGAGTATGAGTTGCACAGTGTGTCAGCTCACTTTAAGAAGTTCCATAATATGGACCCAAAAGGCCTTATGTTTTTAGGTATCCAGAATGTCAAGAAGTCATGGAGAGGTGGTAATTTTATACAACAAATAGGAAAAGTAGAGATGAGATGGGTAGATAGGTTTTTGCAACCCTCCGGTCTTAATATTGAGTTTGACCTTTTCAATTGTATGTGATATGGTCCCTTTAATAACTTTATCCTTTTCTCTTTTGTGCTTATTTTTTTTTAATTTTTGCCAGATGTTTTTAATTTACTATGCACACTGAAGGTAATATTACTTGAAAGTATCCTTTTAAAATGTATTTTCTAATATGTGTTTTGTAATATGCATTTTTTCAGTTTAGCATGTTAAGAAATCAATTTACATTTTAAGTATGTCTCTTTAAGAGTAAGAAGGGACTTGATTAACAGGCTGAATAATCAGCTGTATGGACATATTGGACTTTTTCAAACACGGAAGCACGCCCACTTTTGGAGGCTGTTCTAATGGGATGGTCGGCACAGGAACACGTGATCTGAGGAAGCCTGTACGGCGAAACGCATCATCACGCTAGCACGCAGCACGTAAGGAGGATTGGACGCTCGAGTGACTGTGGGACATTTTTTACGATATCCAGAATACCGGTATCCGGATGTCAGTTTATTTGTTCAGAGTGAAGTCAAAGCGATCGTAATCCAGCCTGCACAAGTCTGCTGAATATTTTACACAAATAAAATTTCTTTTATACTAAGACGGCCGCCCCATCGTTTTTACCCTATTGGATTTCAGAGGTCTACTCCCTGGAGACACTGTTTAACAGTGTACAAGTGATTATTAGTGATGTACCGAACTGTCCGCCGGCGAACAGTTCCCGGCGAACTTAGCGTGTTCGCGTTCGCCGCGGCGGGCGGACACGTGCGCAGTTCGATCCGCCCCCTATTCGTCATCATTGGGCAAACTTTGACCCTGTGCCTCTCGGTCAGCAGACACATTCCAGCCAATCAACAGCACTCCCTCCCTTCCACACCCTCCAACCTCCCTCCCAGCATCCATTTTCGATTCATTCTGAAGCTGCATGCTTAGTGAGAGGAGGGAAAGTTTAGCTGCTGCTGATTAGATAGGGAAATTGATAGCTAGGCTAGGGTATTCAGTGTCCACTACAATGAAGGACTAATCTCATCTCTGCTGTAAGGACAGCACCCCAAAAAGCCCTTTTTAGGGCTAGAACATCAGGCTGCTTTTTTTTTTTTTCCTGTGTAATCTAATTGCAGGTGCCTGCCTGCCAGCTTCTGTGTGAGGTTCACATTGGATACTGTGCCTACTTGCCCAGTGCCACCACTCATATCTGTTTTTACAATAGGTTAAGCTTTACATTTAAAAGAAATAATTTTTTTTCACTGTAATAGAAGAGCAGTTGCCTGCCTGCCAGCTTCTGTGTCACGTTGGATGCCTTGCCCATTTGCACAGTCAGTGCCACCACTCATATCTGTTTTAACAATAGGTTAAGCTTTACATTTAAAAGAAATACTTTTTTTTTCACTGTAATAGAAGAGCAGTTGCCTGCCTGCCAGCTTCTGTGTCAGGTTGGATGCCTTGCCCATTTGCACAGTCAGTGCCACCACTCATATCTGTTTTAACAATAGGTTAAGCTTTACATTTAAAATAAATATTTTTTTTTCACTGTAATAGAAGAGCAGTTGCCTGCCTGCCAGCTTCTGTGTCAGGTTGGATGCCTTGCCCATTTGCACAGTCAGTGCCACCACTCATATCTGTTTTAACAATAGGTTAAGCTTTACATTTAAAAGAAATAATTATTTTTCACTGTAATAGAAGAGCAGTTGCCTGCCTGACAGCTTCTGTGTCAGGTTGGATGCCTTGCCCATTTGCACAGTCAGTGCCACCACTCATATCTGTTTTAACAATAGGTTAAGCTTTACATTTAAAAGAAATATTTTTTTTCACTGTAATAGAAGAGCAGTTGCCTGCCTGCCAGCTTCTGTGTCAGGTTGGATGCCTTGCCCATTTGCACAGTCAGTGCCACCACTCATATCTGTTTTAACAATAGGTTAAGCTTTACATTTAAAATAAAAAAAAATTTTTCACTGTAATAGAAGAGCAGTTGCCTGCCTGCCAGCTTCTGTGTCAGGTTGGATGCCTTGCCCATTTGCACAGTCAGTGCCACCACTCATATCTGTTTTTACAATAGGTTAAGCTTTAGATTTAAAAGAAAAAAATGTTTTTCACTGTAATAGAAGAGCAGTTAGTTGTCTGCAAGCGTCTGGGTGTCAGGCCTACTTCAGCGTGTGCTCTGCAGACCTGTGCCAGCGTGCTTTGACAGTTGCCAATCATATCTGGTGTCTCTTTAGCGTGCTTTTACAAAGAAAAAAGGTTTCCAGTGTAAGCTAATAGCAGCCAGTCAGTGTCCTTCAAGCTGCTCTGTCAGGCCTTCCTTCAGCGTGTGCCCTGCACAACCTTGCCAGCGTACTTTGACAGTTGCCACTCATATCTGGTGTCTCTATAGCATGCTTTTACAAAGAAAAAAAGTTTCCAGTGTAAGCTAATAGCAGCCAGTCAGTGTCCTTCAAGCGGCTCTGTCAGGCCTTCCTTCAGCGTGTGCTCTGCAGACCTGTGCCAGCGTGCTTTGACAGTTGCCAATCATATCTGGGTTCTCTATAGCGTGCTTTTACAAAGAAAAAAGGTTTCTAGTGTAAGCTAATAACAGCCAGTCAGTGTCCTTCAAGCGGCTCTGTCAGTCCTTCCTTCAGCGTGTGCTCTCCAGAACTGTTCCAGTGCACATTGACAATCATATCTGGTGTCTGTATAGCGTGCTTTTAAAACCAAATAATTTTTTTTAACTGTTATAGATTGAATAGCAGTTACTTGTCTTCAAGCGGGTGTGTCAGGCCTACAGTGTGTGCTCTGCAGAACTGTTCAAGTGCACATTGCCAATCATATCTGGTGTCTCTATAGCGGGCTTTTACAAAGAAAAAAGGTTTCTAGTGTAAGCTAATAGCAGCCAGTCAGTGTCCTTCAAGCGGCTCTGTCAGTCCTTCCTTCAGCGTGTGCTCTCCAGAACTGTTCCAGTGCACATTGGCAATCATATCTGGTGTCTCTATAGCGTGCTTTTACAAAGAAAAAAGGTTTCTTGTGTAAGTAGGCCCCCCATTGTGATTTATGGCCCCCACCCACCGCGCAGGGGTGGGGGCCGAGGGGGGGAGGACAGTAGGTCCCCCCATTGTGATTTATGGCCCCCACCCACCGCGCAGGGGTTGGGGAGGACAGTAGCTCCCCCCAGTGTGTATCATGGGCTTTGAGGACAGGTGTCAATCCATACCTGCCAAGTGACCCTATGTAGGGGTAACAGTCCCTATTCTGCTATGTGTCAGTGTGTATCATGGTCTCTGTGGACGGTGAACAGTCTCTATTCTGCTCTGTGTCAGTGTGTATCATGGTCTCTGTGGACAGGGAACAGTCTCTATTCTGCTCTGTGTCAGTGTGTATCAGGGGCTTTGAGGACAGGTGTCAATCCATACCTGCCAAGTGACCCTATGTAGGGGGGACAGTCTCTATTCTGCTCTGTGTCAGTGTGTATCATGGTCTCTGTGGACAGGGAACAGTCTCTATTCTGCTCTGTGTCAGTGTGTATCAGGGGTTTTGAGGACAGGTGTCAATCCATATCTGCCAAGTGACCCTATGTAGGGGGAACAGTCCCTATTCTGCTCTGTGTCAGTGTGTATCAGGGGTTTTGAGGACAGGTGTCAATCCATATCTGCCAAGTGACCCTATGTAGGAGGAACAGTCCCTATTATGCTCTGTGTCAGTGTGTATCAGGGATCATTAGGATAGGTGTCAATCCATATCTGCCAAGTGACCCTATGTAGGGGGAACAGTCCCTATTCTGCTCTGTGTCAGTGTGTATCAGGGGTTTTGAGGACAGGTGTCAATCCATATCTGCCAAGTGACCCTATGTAGGGGGAACAGTCCCTATTATGCTCTGTGTCAGTGTGTATCAGGGATCATTAGGACAGGTGTCAATCCATATCTGCCAAGTGACCCTATGTAGGGGGAACAGTCTCTATTCTGCTCTGTGTCAGTGTGTATCAGGGATCATTAGGATAGGTGTCAATCCATATCTGCCAAGTGACCCTATGTAGGAGGAACAGTCCCTATTCTGCTCTGTGTCACTGTGTATCAGGGATCATTAGGATAGGTGTCAATCCATATCTGCCAAGTGACCCTATGTAGGGGGAACAGTCCCTATTCTGCTCTGTGTCAGTGTGTATCAGGGGTTTTGAGGACAGGTGTCAATCCATATCTGCCAAGTGACCCAATGAAATAAGAGTTACCGTACCTACTCAGACTGAAAATGGCCTGGAGATGGTTGAGCTGGCACAGTTTGTATTAAAAGGAAACGGTAATTTCCTATGATTTATAATGTTATTTTCACTTGTCTATATATTTAACTTATATATATTAATATATTGATGATGTGTGAAAATTTTAATTATATTTAGACATCCACACAGCGATCGCGATGTGGGGACTTGCCTGGCATCCCACGGGGTCCTCACGATCACATGGCCGGAATAGCTGGCTGGCTTGTGCAGTGCCTGCAGGGGGCCTGGCTGAGCTCCCAGTTTGTCCCCCTCATGCCTGCGAAAAAGTTTTTAAAGTTTTAAAAGTTAAAATAAAGTTTTAAAACACTTTATAAAGGTAATATATAATCTAAGTACTTTTATATACACAATCCGTTATTCTAAGTGTATTTTAATATTAATATATATATATATATATATATATATTTGTGGACAGCACATTTAAAGGAACGTATGGTCATGATATAAGAAAGTTTACTAAGATCAAAGTCGGTTGTGGTGTGCCGGTTAGACCTGTAAAAAAGAGGGCCCACCTAGATAATATGAATAATAAAGGGTGCGGTGGGAGGGGAACTTCCGAGATCGTCGACGACAGGTAAGCAGGGGCTCAACGGGTTTATATAAATTATATATATATATATATAAATATTAAAATACACTTAGAATGATGTTAATTATATATATATATATATATATATATATAATTATAATTATATATATATATATATATAAATAAAAAATAAATAGAAATAAATAAATAAATAAATGAAATAACAATTTTTTAAAAATGATATGCCGGTTTAAATTTGTTCTAACTGTATTTTGATATTAATATATATTTAAAGCTAAATACATTTAGAATGACGTTATAAATACATATATCCCCCTAACGATTGCGGAAGTACTAGGTACGTCAGACAAAAAATGGTACGTCCAAGTACGTCCACGACAAATAGGAACCCTGGACTTACCTGGACCGGGGATCTGTGGCGATCCCGGTTGGGGGGAGGCGGGGGGATTGCCCGAGATCCCAGCAGTCCCCCTGCAGCCGCTCCGGCCACCTGGGAACTCTAGGGCCATGTGGTCACCATGATCACATGGCCGCAATAGGAGTCTACTGAGCTGTCAGGCAGTCCCGCAGGCTGCTAAAAAGTAAAAATAAAAATGGGCTTTTTCAATCGGAATTGGGCGAAACCCGTCTCGGAGCAAGAGCCAACTACTGGGACATTCATACTTTATATATTAGCAATTAAACACTTTGATTGTATCCTCCTTTTTTTTGGTTTTATATTTAAAGTGGCAATAAATTCATACTTTCTATATTAAGTCCCATTGGCTTTCCATTCACTCTTGCTGCTAAAGAAGGGCAGGTGCACCCCCTAGAGGCACCCAGGTCTACCATCCAGAGCCAGGTTTTCATTGGCTAAGAAAAAGGTGAGCATAACCATAACCACTGTGATTTTCATTTATGCTGAAACATAGTACACTAGGAAATCTCCTTTTTTGTTTTTCTCTTGAGGAAATTCACTCCAGCCAAAGGGTGCAGTATCTCCATACGACACTACTGTGGAAGCGATTTGAGCCTGTCCTTTTGAAGCTCTAATCTATGTGAGTTTGACTATTATAAACATCACTAAAATACATCATCATTTGTGGATTTACACCATAATGTGTTCTATTCCTCTGTTTCTTTTATATGTACCAATATACATCTGAGTTTTAACCCTATTATAAGGGTAAGTGTATACCTTTAGCGCTCCACTCACTTGATTAGTAGAGTCTGGATGGTATATCCAGACTACACTAAACTCACTCTGGTTCTATACTATATTTAGTGGGGATAAAAGAGCACCCACTAGAGTGTGCAGTGGCTTTTTTGTCACTTAACTACATTTGCAAGTGCACTTTACACAGTAAATACCTATTTGTGCATTCTGAATGTGTATGTGTCTGTAAGTGTATGTTTGTGTTTGTAAGTGTATGTGTCTGTAAGTGTATGTGTGTGTCTGTAAGTGTATGGGTGTCTGAATGTGTATGTGTCTGTAAATGTATGTGTGTGTGTCTGTTACTGTATGTGTGTTTGATAGTGTATGTGTCTGTAAGTATATGTGTTTGTCTGTGAGTGTGTGTGTGTCTGTGAGTGTGTGTGTGTCTGAATGTGTATGTCTGTAAGTGTATGCGTGTGTCTGATTGTGTATGTGTCTGTAATTGTATGTGTGTGTCTGTAAATGTATGTGTGTGTCTGAATGTGTATGTGTCTGTAAGTGTATGTGTTGTCTGTAAGTGTATGTGTGTATGTGTGTGTCTGAATGTGTATGTGTCTGTGAGTGTATATGTGTGTCTGAATGTGTATGTGTCTGTAATTGTATGTGTGTGTCTGTAAATTTATGTGTGTGTGTCTGAATGTGGATGTGTCTGTAAGTGTATGTGTGTGTCTGTAAGTTTATGTGTGTGTGTCTGAATGTGTGTGTCTGTAAGTGTATGTGTGCATGTGTGTTTCTGAATGTGTGTGTGTCTGTAAGTGTATGTGTGTGTCTGAATGTGTATGTGTCTGTAAGTGTATGTGTGTGTCTGAAAGTGTATGTGTCTAAGTATATGTGTGTATCTGAATCTGTATGTATCTGAATGTGGCGATCCCAGTCGGGGGGAGGCGGGGGGATTGCCCGAGATCCCAGCAGTCCCTCTGCAGCCGCTCCAGCCACCTGGGAACTCTAGGGCCATGTGGTCACAATGATCACATGGCCGCAATAGGAGTGTACTGAGCTGTCAGGCAGTCCCGCAGGCTGCTAAAAAGTAAAAATAAAAATGGGCTTTTTCAATCGGAATTGGGCGAAACCCGTCTCGGAGCAAGAGCCAACTACTGGGACATTCATACTTTATATATTAGCAATTAAACACTTTGATTGTATCCTCCTTTTTTTTTGGTTTTATATTTAAAGTGGCAATAAATTCATACTTTCTATATTAAGTCCCATTGGCTTTCCATTCACTCTTGCTGCTAAAGAAGGGCAGGTGCACCCCCTAGAGGCACCCAGGTCTACCATCCAGAGCCAGGTTTTCATTGGCTAAGAAAAAGGTGAGCATAACCATAACCACTGTGATTTTCATTTATGCTGAAACATAGTACACTAGGAAATCTCCTTTTTTGTTTTTCTCTTGAGGAAATTCACTCCAGCCAAAGGGTGCAGTATCTCCATACGACACTACCGTGGAAGCGATTTGAGCCTGTCCTTTTGAAGCTCTAATCTATGTGAGTTTGACTATTATAAACATCACTAAAATACATCATCATTTGTGGATTTACACCATAATGTGTTCTATTCCTCTGTTTCTTTTATATGTACCAATATACATCTGAGTTTTAACCCTATTATAAGGGTAAGTGTATACCTTTAGCGCTCCACTCACTTGATTAGTAGAGTCTGGATGGTATATCCAGACTACACTAAACTCACTCTGGTTCTATACTATATTTAGTGGGGATAAAAGAGCACCCACTAGAGTGTGCAGTGGCTTTTTTGTCACTTAACTACATTTGCAAGTGCACTTTACACAGTAAATACCTATTTGTGCATTCTGAATGTGTATGTGTCTGTAAGTGTATGTTTGTGTTTGTAAGTGTATGTGTCTGTAAGTGTATGTGTGTGTCTGTAAGTGTATGGGTGTCTGAATGTGTATGTGTCTGTAAATGTATGTGTGTGTGTCTGTTACTGTATGTGTGTCTGATAGTGTATGTGTCTGTAAGTGTATGTGTTTGTCTGTGAGTGTGTGTGTGTGTGAGTGTGTGTGTGTGTGTGTCTGAATGTGTATGTCTGTAAGTGTATGCGTGTGTCTGATTGTGTATGTGTCTGTAAGTGTATGTGTGTGTCTGTAAATCTATGTGTGTGTCTGAATGTGTATGTGTCTGTAAGTGTATGTGTGTGTCTGTAAGTGTATGTGTGTATGTGTGTGTCTGAATGTGTATGTGTCTGTGAGTGTATATGTGTGTCAGAATGTGTATGTGTCTGTAATTGTATGTGTGTGTCTGTAAGTGTATGTGTGTGTCTGAATGTGGATGTGTCTGTAAGTGTATGTGTGTGTCTGTAAGTTTATGTGTGTGTGTCTGAATGTGTGTGTCTGTAAGTGTATGTGTGCATGTGTGTTTCTGAATGTGTGTGTTTCTGTAAGTGTATGTGTGTGTCTGAATGTGTATGTGTCTGTAAGTGTATGTGTCGGTCTGTAAGTGTATGTGTGTGTCTGAATGTGTATGTATCTGTAAGTGTATGTGTGTGTCTGTAAGCTTATGTATCTGTAAGTGTATGTGTGTGTCTGTAAGTTTATGTATCTGTAAGTGTATGTGTGTGTCTGAATGTGTGTGTCTGTAAGTGTATGTGTGCATGTGTGTTTCTGAATGTGTGTGTGTCTGTAAGTGTATGTTTGTGTTTGTAAGTGTATGTGTCTGTAAGTGTATGTGTGTGTCTGTAAGTGTATGGGTGTCTGAATGTGTATGTGTCTGTAAATGTATGTGTGTGTGTCTGTTACTGTATGTGTGTCTGATAGTGTATGTGTCTGTAAGTGTATGTGTTTGTCTGTGAGTGTGTGTGTGTCTGTGAGTGTGTGTGTGTGTCTGAATGTGTATGTCTGTAAGTGTATGCGTGTGTCTGATTGTGTATGTGTCTGTAATTGTATGTGTGTGTCTGTAAATGTATGTGTGTGTCTGAATGTGTATGTGTCTGTAAGTGTATGTGTGTGTCTGTAAGTGTATGTGTGTATGTGTGTGTCTGAATGTGTATGTGTCTGTGAGTGTATATGTGTGTCTGAATGTGTATGTGTCTGTAATTGTATCTGTGTGTCTGTAAGTGTATGTGTGTGTCTGAATGTGGATGTGTCTGTAAGTGTATGTGTGTGTCTGTAAGTTTATGTGTGTGTGTCTGAATGTGTGTGTCTGTAAGTGTATGTGTGCATGTGTGTTTCTGAATGTGTGTGTTTCTGTAAGTGTATGTGTGTGTCTGAATGTGTATGTGTCTGTAAGTGTATGTGTCGGTCCTTAAGTGTATGTGTGTGTCTGAATGTGTATGTATCTGTAAGTGTATGTGTGTGTCTGTAAGCTTATGTATCTGTAAGTGTATGTGTGTGTCTGTAAGTTTATGTATCTGTAAGTGTATGTGTGTGTCTGAATGTGTGTGTCTGTAAGTGTATGTGTGCATGTGTGTTTCTGAATGTGTGTGTGTCTGTAAGTGTATGTGTGTGTCTGAATGTGTATGTGTCTGTAAGTGTATGTGTGTGTCTGAAAGTGTATGTGTCTAAGTATATGTGTGTATCTGAATCTGTATGTATCTTAATGTGGCGATCCCAGTCGGGGGGAGGCGGGGGGATTGCCCGAGATCCCAGCAGTCCCTCTGCAGCCGCTCCAGCCACCTGGGAACTCTAGGGCCATGTGGTCACAATGATCACATGGCCGCAATAGGAGTGTACTGAGCTGTCAGGCAGTCCCGCAGGCTGCTAAAAAGTAAAAATAAAAATGGGCTTTTTCAATCGGAATTGGGCGAAACCCGTCTCGGAGCAAGCGCCAACTACTGGGACATTCATACTTTATATATTAGCAATTAAACACTTTGATTGTATCCTCCTTTTTTTTGGTTTTATATTTAAAGTGGCAATAAATTCATACTTTCTATATTAAGTCCCATTGGCTTTCCATTCACTCTTGCTGCTAAAGAAGGGCAGGTGCACCCCCTAGAGGCACCCAGGTCTACCATCCAGAGCCAGGTTTTCATTGGCTAAGAAAAAGGTGAGCATAACCATAACCACTGTGATTTTCATTTATGCTGAAACATAGTACACTAGGAAATCTCCTTTTTTGTTTTTCTCTTGAGGAAATTCACTCCAGCCAAAGGGTGCAGTATCTCCATACGACACTACCGTGGAAGCGATTTGAGCCTGTCCTTTTGAAGCTCTAATCTATGTGAGTTTGACTATTATAAACATCACTAAAATACATCATCATTTGTGGATTTACACCATAATGTGTTCTATTCCTCTGTTTCTTTTATATGTACCAATATACATCTGAGTTTTAACCCTATTATAAGGGTAAGTGTATACCTTTAGCGCTCCACTCACTTGATTAGTAGAGTCTGGATGGTATATCCAGACTACACTAAACTCACTCTGGTTCTATACTATATTTAGTGGGGATAAAAGAGCACCCACTAGAGTGTGCAGTGGCTTTTTTGTCACTTAACTACATTTGCAAGTGCACTTTACACAGTAAATACCTATTTGTGCATTCTGAATGTGTATGTGTCTGTAAGTGTATGTTTGTGTTTGTAAGTGTATGTGTCTGTAAGTGTATGTGTGTGTCTGTAAGTGTATGGGTGTCTGAATGTGTATGTGTCTGTAAATGTATGTGTGTGTGTCTGTTACTGTATGTGTGTCTGATAGTGTATGTGTCTGTAAGTGTATGTGTTTGTCTGTGAGTGTGTGTCTGTGAGTGTGTGTGTGTGTCTGTGAGTGTGTGTGTGTGTGTGTGTGTCTGAATGTGTATGTCTGTAAGTGTATGCGTGTGTCTGATTGTGTATGTGTCTGTAAGTGTATGTGTGTGTCTGTAAATGTATGTGTGTGTCTGAATGTGTATGTGTCTGTAAGTGTATGTGTGTGTCTGTAAGTGTATGTGTGTATGTGTGTGTCTGAATGTGTATGTGTCTGTGAGTGTATATGTGTGTCTGAATGTGTATGTGTCTGTAATTGTATGTGTGTGTCTGTAAGTGTATGTGTGTGTCTGAATGTGGATGTGTCTGTAAGTGTATGTGTGTGTCTGTAAGTTTATGTGTGTGTGTCTGAATGTGTGTGTCTGTAAGTGTATGTGTGCATGTGTGTTTCTGAATGTGTTTGTTTCTGTAAGTGTATGTGTGTGTCTGAATGTGTATGTGTCTGTAAGTGTATGTGTCGGTCTGTAAGTGTATGTGTGTGTCTGAATGTGTATGTATCTTTAAGTGTATGTGTGTGTCTGTAAGCTTATGTATCTGTAAGTGTATGTGTGTGTCTGTAAGTTTATGTATCTGTAAGTGTATGTGTGTGTCTGTAAGTGTATGTGTGTCTGAATGTGTATGTGTGTTTCTGAATGTGTATGTGTCTGTAAGTGCATGTGTGTGTCTGAATGTATATGTTTCTAAGTGTATTTGTGTGTGTCTGAATGTGTATGTGTGTGTCTATAAGTGTATGTAAGTATATGTGTGTGTCTGTAAGTGTATGTGTGTGTCTGAATGTGTATGTGTCTGTAAGTGTATGTGTATTTGTGTGTCCGAATGTTTATGCATCTGTAAGTGTATGTGTGTGTCTGTAAGTGTATGTGTGTCTGAATGTGTATGTGTGTTTCTGAATGTGTATGTGTCTGTAAGTGCATGTGTGTGTCTGAATGTATATGTTTCTAAGTGTATTTGTGTGTGTCTGAATGTGTATGTGTGTGTCTATAAGTGTATGTAAGTATATGTGTGTGTCTGTAAGTGTATGTGTGTGTCTGAATGTGTATGTGTCTGTAAGTGTATGTGTATTTGTGTGTCCGAATGTTTATGCATCTGTAAGTGTATGTGTGTGTCTGTACGTGTATGTGTGTATCTGAATGTTCCAAAATTCCACTTTGAAGAAGCCTTGTAAGGCGAAACACGCTGTGGATATTTTATATTGTGTATTTTAATCCATTAAATATTTTTTTGGTCACTTTACTTGTGCCAATCATCTTTTTATATACTTTATAACTTTATACTGTTTTACTTATTTACCTGGCATTTTATCATCCTGGACTCCGAGTAATCCTAGGTGGGGATCATACCACTAACGCTATCATCAAGGAGCAGTTTGTCTGCTCCTCTCTTGTGAGTACCATTTTATATATATTTTAAATACCATTGTTTTATCCAGTGAGCACTATTGATTGTATTCTTCTTTTTTGAGTGTTGAACATATCCCTGATGGAGGAAATCTACCCCATATGCCATATGCGGGGATTTTACCGCTGTACGCTCTTAACACTAGAGCTAGCTACAGCTCCAAAAAAGTGAGTTTATTACCATCTTTTCATCATTTGTCATTAGTGATGTCACGAACATAAAATTTTCGGTTCGCGAATGGCGAACGCAAACTTCCGTCTATGGCGAACCGGGCGAACCGCCATAGACTTCAATGGGCAGGCGAGTTTTAAAACCCACAGGGACTCTTTCTGGCCACAATAGTGATGGAAAAGTTGTTTCAAGGGGACTAACACCTGGACTGTGGCATGCCGGAGGGGGATCCATGGCAAAACTCCCATGGAAAATTACATAGTTGATGCAGAAACTGGTTTTAATCCATAAAGTGCATAAATCACGTAACATTCCTAAATTGTTTGGAATAACGTGCTTTAAAACATCAGGTATTGTGGCGAAACCGACCTCGCCACGTGTCCTTGGAGGGGGCTGCTTGCCCGCCTCCTGCCTGCTGACTATGGCCCCTGGGAGATTTGGCCCTTTAAATACAGTATTTGGGCATATTGTATTTTATTGTGCGGCTACTGGCCCTTTAAGCACAGTGAATGGACTTACTGAAACTTTTTGGACACTTCTACTTCCCCTCCCCCAGATCCATTGTTCTCCAGCAGGGTGTTGTCCCAGGGACACTGCCAGACCAGTGGGAACTGGTCTGAGCAGGAAAAGCCATGCTTGCAAGTGAAAACAAAGGACTTCGACCTAACTGTTAAACCCCTGAACCTATTCAAGTGAATTTTGGATATGTTTGTCCCCAAGTTTTACTGGTTAAAATAATATAAGTTTTATGTATGTACGATGTTAACTCAGAAAGTTATAAAAATTTATAAAAAGTGTAACTTTTCAGCTTGGAGATAATTGAGTAGATACAGTAATTGACTCAATTATCTCCTAAGCAGAGGGGAGGAATAGGCTGGGTGTGTTTCTATTGTCCCATTGTGTCTGATTGGCTGCTGTAATTGCATTGTATGTGTTGTAATGTGTTTATTGGTTGTTCTGCAAAACCCTGTGGGCTGTACTATGTTTGTGGATTGGGAATAAAAGAGACTGTATGTGCCAGTACAGCCAGATTCTGCTTAACCCTCAAACCGAAGTGTCATCTCGTTATTGGGGGAATTGGATTGTATGCTGACTGCCAGGAGTGTAACCCTTTCGTATGGTTTTCCTGTTCGGCTGTTTCCAGGATTTGTAGAGTTTGCAGTTCGGGAGATTAGTGCTTACAGTTGCTGCCTGTGCATCTGGAAAGGGGAATATCGCCTAAACGGTTTTTAACCTCTGGTGAGCAAAACGGTCCGTTACAGGTATGATGTTGTATCGATCAGGTAGTGTAAGGGTTACGCCCGCTTCACAGTGACAGACCAAACTCCCTGTTTAACAGACCGCAAACAACCGCAAACAGTCCATTAGCACAACCGCAAACTCCCCATTTGCACATGTTTTAGTGCAAACTAGTCTAACTACTAATATGGTTGAAACATGCTACTTTTATTCATGCCAGACAACCATGCAGACCAGACTAACAAACATGCCAGGGCCAATCTTAGTTAACCACCTCAGATAGTAACATGGCTCCCTCTATATACAGAGTAACATGGCTCCCTCTATATACAGTGTAACATGGCTCCCTCTATATACAGTGTAACATGGCTCCGCTCTATATACAGAGTAACATGGCTCCCCTCTATATACAGTGTAAACATGGCTCCTCTCTATATACAGAGTAACATGACTCCCTCTATATACCGTGTAAACATGGCTCCCTCTATATACACAATAACATGGCTCCCTCTATATACAGAATAACATGGCTCCCTCTATATACAGAGTAACATGGCTCCCTCTATATACAGAGTAACATGGCTCCCTCTATATACAGAGTAACATGGCTCCCTCTATATACAGAGTGACATGGCTCCCCTCTATATACAGTGTAAACATGGCTCCTCTCTATATACAGAGTAACATGGCTCCCTCTATATACAGTGTAAACATGGCTCCCCTCTATATACAGAGTAACATGGCTCCCCTCTATATACAGAGTAACATGGCTCCCCTCTATATACAGAGTAACATGGCTCCCTCTATATACAGAGTAACATGGCTCCCCTCTATATACAGAGTAACATGGCTCCTCTCTATATACAGAGTAACATGGCTCCTCTCTATATACAGAGTAACATGGCTCCTCTCTATATACAGAGTAACATGGCTCCTCTCTATATACAGAGTAATATGGCTTCCCTCTATATACAGAGTAATATGGCTTCCCTCTATATACAGAGTAATATGGCTTCCCTCTATATACATAGTAACATGGCTCCCCTCTATATACAGTGTAAACATGGCTCCCCTCTATATACAGTGTAAACATGGCTCCTCTCTATATACAGAGTAACATGGCTCCCTCTATATACAGTGTAAACATGGCTCCTCTCTATATACAGAGTAACATGGCTCCCCTCTATATGCAGAGTAACATGGCTCCCCTCTATATGCAGAGTAACATGGCTTCCCTCTATATACAGAGTAACATGGCTTCCCTCTATATACAGAGTAACATGGCTTCCCTCTATATACAGAGTAACATGGCTTCCCTCTATATACAGAATAACATGGCTCCCTCTATATACAGAGTAACATGGCTCCCCTTTATATACAGTGTAAACATGACTCCTCTCTATATACAGAGTAACATGGCTCCCTCTATATACAGTGTAAACATGGCTCCTCTCTATATACAGTGTAAACATGGCTCCTCTCTATATACAGAGTAACATGGCTCCCCTCTATATACAGAGTAACATGGCTCCCCTCTATATACAGAGTAACATGGCTCCCCTCTATATACAGAGTAACATGGCTTCCCTCTATATACTGTGTAAACATGGCTCCCTCTATATACCGTGTAAAAAATGTAACATGGCTCCCTCTATATACCGTGTAAAAAATGTAACATGGCTCCCTCTATATAACATGGCTCCCCTCTATACACAGAGTTATATACAGAGTAACATGGCTCCCCTCTATATACAGAGTAACATGGCTCCTGAGCTGCGGGTGGGGGCCCTATAAAAGAATAATGGGGGGGGGGAACCTACTGTCCTCCCCCCCTTGCCCACCCCTGAGCGGCGGGTGGGGGTCCTAAGTTACAATAAGAGGGGGGGACCTACTGTCCTCCCCCCGGCCCCCACCCCTGAGCTGCGGGTGGGGGCCCTATAAAAGACTAAGGGGGGGGACCTACTGTCCTCCCCCCCGGCCCCCACCCCTGCGCGGCGGGTGGGGGCCCTAAGTTACAATAAGGGGGGGGACCTACTGTCCTCCCCCGGCCGCCACCCCTGAGCTGCGGGTGGGGGCCCTATAAAAGAATAATGGGGGGGACCTACTGTCCTCCCCCCCAGCCCCCACCCCTGCGCGGGATGAAAATTCCCTCCTCCCCCATCAAAGGTGACTAGGGGTCCCCAAGCCCCTAGTCACACACCTAAATAAAAAAGCCCCTACCTACCCCTCCCACCCTAAAAAATAGTGAGGGGGGAATAAAATTACTACCCTGTAAAATAAAATTCAACTTACTATTCAACGTCTTCTTTTTTCTAAAATCTTCATTTTTCAGCCCCAAAAAAGGCCAAATAAAAAACCATCATACCCGTCGAACTTTAAAATAAAATAAAAAACCCGAGCGCAAAAAAACAATTAATCCATCTTCACCCATGGAGGGCTCCGCGCAGACTAGGGTATTAACGTATACCCTATTGTTACAATTGTTACTTGAAAACCATGAGGAATGCCGTTGGGGTACCACATGCTCATTTTTTATACCTCCATGCACTACAAAAATAAAGAATACAAAAAAAAAATGTATGCAGCTTCCAAATGAATCTAAAATGGATGCTGTCCAGGAGGTGGGAGGGTCTGCTAGGGAGGGTGTGCTGCTGATTGGCTGGAATGTGTCTGCTGACTGTAAGGTACAGGGTCAAAGTTTACTCAATGATGACGAATAGGGGGCGGATCGAACCGCGAATGTTTTCGCCAGCAAACCGTTTGGTACATCACTATTTGTCATATTAGACTGGACATATTACACTATTTTGTTCCTCTATTTGCTTTTTCTTTTTATATGAGTGGATCTGCCCGGGCAAGGACAGCGAGGACATTGTTGCTGACCAAGCACTTTATAGACTATCTGATCTGAGTAAGATCATTCCAGTTAAGACTCTTTTGTTTGGATTACCCATATATTTTGATTATTGAATGTTCTAAGGTCTTTTTTGGCGCAGCTCTTATCTCTCTTTTTTATTATTCGTGTGTCTGAATGTGTATGTGTCTGTAAGTGTATGAGCAAGGCAAGGTAGGAAACATGTACAAAAGTGTACATTTTGTGTGTGTCTGTCTGTGTCAGCATGTCTGTCTGTGTGTGTCAGCATGCCTGTCAGTGTATGTGTCTGTGTGTGTCAGCATGTCTGTCTGTCAGTCAGTGCCTGTGTGTGTGTCAACATGCCTGTCTGTCACTGTCTGTGTGTGTGTGTCAGTATGTCTGTCTGTCAGTGTATGTGTATGTGTGTGTCAGCATGTCTGTCTGTCAGTGTCTGTGTGTGTTTCAGTATGTCTGTTAGTGTATGTGTCTGTGTGTGTCAGCATGTCTGTCTGTCAGTGTCTGTCTGTCAGTGTATGTGTCTGTGTCTGTCTGTCTGTCTGTCTGTCAATGTCTGTGTGTATGTGTCGATATGTCTGTCAGTGTGTGTCTGTGTGTGTCAGTATGTCTGTATGTGTCTGTGTGGCAATATGTCAGTCAGTATATATTTGTGTGTATGTCTGTGTGTGTCAGTATGTATCTGTGAATGTCTCAGTATATGTGTCAGTGAATATATCTGTGTTAGAATGTCTGACTGTGTGTGTATGTGTCAGTATGTCTATCAGTGTATATGTCTGTCTTAGTATGTCTTGAAACGTTCCACTGTGTTGGGGTTGAAGGCATGATTGTGTGTGTGTGTGTGGGGGGGGGGAGGGGTGCAAGATCCAGGGGGCCCAAGAAAATGCTTTGCCCAGGGTCCTATTAATATTATGGACGGCCCTGAGTGTGTGTGTATGTGGTTTTCTGTGAGTGTCTGTGAAGTGGAAATCAATCAATAAATTGAATATTTTGTGTATCTGCCCCTGGCCAAATTAAAGAAACAGTGCGTGCACGCTCCCTGAAGTAATTCACACCAGACACAAGTTTCAGGTTAATGAAGAACTTGAGGAATGTTTATTCAGAGGGGCAGGCGACCCCTTATAAAGCACAATTAAATGATAAGCATTGTCAGAGGAATAGAAGGTAGATGTACGGGGGGGTCCCAGGGCAATTTTCACACCGGGGCCCCTTTATTTCTAGCTACGCCTCTGCCTGTAACTTTCCAAAACACCATAAAACCTGTACATGGGGGATATTGTTATGCTCGGGAGGCTTCGCTGAACATAAATATGAGTGTTTAACCCCTTAAGGACCAAACTTCTGGAATAAAAGGGAATCATGACATGTCACACATGTCATTTGTCCTTAAGGGGTTAAAACAGTAAAACTTATCATGATGATGAAATCACCAGTAAAAGTGCAGTTTTTGTGTAAAAAAATGCAAAAAAACCAAATATGAACGCTAACTTTGGCAAGTGTTAGTGGCTACTACAAAAGACTGGACATACCCCATTTTGAATACCGTGGGTTGTCTACTTTTACAAATGGTATGCCATGATGTGGTTAATTTTCATTCCTGGGCTGCCATACGGTCTCAAAGGCAACACGGGTCCATAGATTAGTGGTAAATTAACAAATAGTCAAAATACCCCAATTTTAATACCTTGGTTGTCTTCTTTTAAATAATATATACATGTGGAGGGTTATTCAGGGATTCCTGACAGATATCAGTGTTACGATGTAACTTTTGTTAATTTTGAAAAAAAAAATTGGTTTGGAAATAGCAAAGTGCTACTTGTACTTATTGCCCTATAACTTGCAAAACAAAGCTAAGAACATGTTAACATTGGGTATTTCTAAACACAGGACAAAATTTAGAAACTATTTAGCATGGGTGTTTTTTGGCGGTTGTAGATGTGTAACAGATTTTAGGGGTCAAAGTTAGAAAACGTTTATTTTTTAAAAACAATTTCACCATATATTATAATTTATTTTATAGTAAATTATATTATATGGTGAAAATAATGGTATCTTTAGAAAGACCATTTAATGGCAAGATAAACAGTATATAATATGTGTGGGTACAGTTAATGAGTAAGAGGAAAATTACAGCTAAACACAAACACTGCAGAAATGTAAAACCAGCCCTGGTCCTTAAAGGTAAGAAAATTGAAAACCGGTCTGGACACTCTGGGGTTTAAAATACATATTGTGAAATCTAAATTACATTTAAATTATGGAACACTCTCGATATTCTTGCTAGATAAGGAATAAATCTTCCAACAACTTTTTACATTTAGTTTACATTTATTCTATATCTTCTAGCACTTGCTATAAATTCTAAATTCTCGTGTTTGTGATCTTGGCGACCTTGTTGACTCCATTCACCTATTCAACACATCTTCATTGTCCCTTCAATTTCGTTACATGTTGGCAAACTGAATCCTGCTGCAATTCAATGCAGTTACATTGATACTTTGAAAGAAGCTATAAGCCGTTTATTCTTCAGATTTTTTTTATTTGCTAGGAAAGTATGTACTTGACAATAACTTGCATTGTAGACTTGTTTAGATGATGTGGATGCTTTGTCAGTAAATGTCTTTTGAGTGTGTTCAAAGATATTGATTGGAGCTTTTTCCCAACAAAGCATACATTGTTCAAGAATAGCTATCATGGGTATTATGACTTTAAGTAAAATGAAAAATCGTTATAAAAATAAATTTCATTTATACACTGTGGTATAAAAATTGCTAGCTAATGTATATATTTGTTAATAAAATCCATTTAAAAATAGGTTCCCTCGTTTCTACCTAACAATCATTTTTTGACATAGGACACTTTGCAGACAGCATAGCATTGAAAGTTACGATTGGCAAACCTAGAAAGTAACTTTCCTCAAGGGTTTGTACTACAGCACGTGTCGCTAAACTCATGATTGTGATATTGTCAGACTCCCCAAGGAATAGTTGAGACTTATGTTTCTTGCTCATTGATGTCAGTTGTCCTGGCTAGCCTTGCCGTGTATAACTTTGTTGCCTTGCAGCCTTAGTTTGTGTGGGCCCGGTTACCCTCTTCATCACCAGCTACAGACTTTGGCTTATGTTTCTAATACTCTAGTTGGCTCCTGGCGCTCATTCCTTGCTAGTCTCTCAGATTAACCTTTCACGACTGCTGCCCTCCTGAACTCGCCATACTCTGATTAACGCATACCGTGAGCAATGCTGTGGCTTCCCAGATGTCTGCAGAGTCAGAGAGATCCTCTGGTGGGCCTATGTCTCTTTCCCATGCTGACGTATAATAAAAAGCATCTAACGGGGAGTTTGAGTTAAAGAGTGAGTATATCGTCCCTTTTGAATGGGTGAGTGTAGACAGGCTCTTTCAAACTGCGTGAGTGTGGCGAATGCTGTGGCCATGACATTTGGTTTGGTTTGGTTTGTTAAGGAAACTGTCCAATTGTAGAGAGTGGAAATGGTCAAAAGTGGTCAGTGGCACTTTTCTGGGTAGGTCTGGGAATTTCAAGAGTTGTTGGTTATGAAAGAAGTGAAGAACTCTTAGCAGCCCATTTTCCTCGAAGTGCACAAAGTTTTGGGGCATCATGCCTGGGGGGAATTGCTTATTTCTCAAGACAGGTGTGAGCAGAGATGGTGTATTTACTAGTGGATGTCATGGTAGCATTCTGTCCCAAAGTTGGAAAGAAGTCGTCAGAGTTGGGGATGTTAACGGGGTGTCTGGTCAGTCTTTCTGGGGGAGCCAGAGGAGGAGTGAGGGGAGGTCCCTACCTGGGAGATCATATTCAAGGTCTACCCAAAGCTTCATACCTGCTTATGCATGTAGGTTGTGGATTTGTGCCAATTGGGTGGCCTGAAAGTAGTGGTAAAAGTTTGGTAGGCCCAAGCCTCCTGCCCTAGTGGTCATATACATCGTGGACTTCTTGATTCTCGTTTTTTTTGCCTGCCAAGATGAAGTTGCCTATTTTTGTCTGAAGCAGTTTGAAGTCTTGCTTCAAGATAGGGGTAGGAATGGCTTGGAACAGGTAGAGAAACCGGGGTTAAGGGAGTGGCATGGATCTGTGATGGTTAGAAGAATGTCATCCGCGTATGCAACAGTTTCGTATTCATCTTTCCTAACCTTGGTCTCCTTAATTGTTAGGGTATTTCTGATTTTCTGGAGAAGGGGTTTAATGGATAGGGCAAATAGTAGGGGGGGGCAGTGGGCAGCCCTGCCGCATCCCATTGTGGATGGTGAATTCTGGTGCATGTGTGTTGGGGATGAGAAGGGTAGCTGTTGGCTGGTCGTAGAGGGATTTAAAGCGGCACTGTCATGGCGAATGCCGTTTTCTTTTTAATCCCCCTCCCGCCTCCACTACATCCAATTGACCCCTTAGTCACCCCCAAATGCCCCTAAGCCCCCCATATTACCTATTTTTTAATCTTTATTTTCTGCCCCGATCTTTATTCAGGGCGCCACCATCTTTGTGTGGGTAGGTGAAGTCCGTGTGGGACACGTCATTTGCCCATACTAGATAGCACTGAGATTCCCGAACATGCCCAGTGAAACACCTGGACACACAAATGTGAATTTCATCCATTCATTCGTCAGACAGACGAATGAATGAATAGAAAAATGAGACGAACAAACTAACACCGAATATCAGTGTTCGTTTGTTCTTCAGTTTGTTACAAGGAGGGAGCTACCGGCACGCAGCTCCCTCCTTGTAATATCTAAAGATAGAAGCGTCAGGGAGCAGTGCTCCCCACCACTTCATAAGCCCCCCAGGTCCCACTCTATGGGGGTCAATATGACCCCCATAATAGCACAAGGGAGATTAAAATCTCCCGACACCCCCTACTCGCTATACCGCGAGTAGGGGCATGTCTACTAAACAGTGAGCAGACCTACTGTCCTCCCCCCCCCTGGCCCCCACCCCTGGGTGGCAGGTGGGGGCCATAATGATAATGAGGGGGGATCTACTGTCCTCCCCCTCTCCGGCCCCCACCCCTGGGCGGCGGGTGGGGCCATAATGTTAATGGGGGGACCTACTGTCCTCCCCCCCGGCCCCCACCCCTGGGTGGCTGGTGGGGGCCATAATGATAATGAGGGGGAAGGGGGGACCTACTGTCCTCCCCCCCCGGCCCCCACCCGTGGACGGCAGGGCCCTAAGTCAAATCCCCCCCATCAAAGGTGACTAGGGGTCCCCAAGCCCCTAGTCACCCCCCCCAAATAAAAAGACCCCTACCTACCCCCCTCACCCTAAAAAATAGTGAGGGGGGAATAAAATAACTAACCTGTAAAGTAAAATTAAACTTACCATTCGACGTCTTCTTTTTTCTAAAATCTTAATTTTTCAGCCCCAAAAAAGGGCAAATAAAAAACCATCATACCCGTCGAACATAAAATAAAATAAAATAAAATAAACCCGAGCGCAAAAAAAAAAACCTGACGAAAAAGAAAAAACCTGAGCGCAAATAAATAATCTTCACCCATGAAGGGCTCCGCGCAGACTGAGTTCCGCAGGGCGGTGGAAGGCTTATAAAGCCTTGCCCTGCCCTGCAATTAGGCTAAGAACACTCTGATTGGTGGGTTTAAGCCAATCAGAGTGCTCTTTGTCATTTTACACAGCGTGGGAAAGTTCTTTGGAGTTTTCCCACGCTGTGTAAAATGACATAGAGCACTGTGATTGGATGGCTTGAAATCCATCCAATCACAGTGGTCTGTGTCATTTTACACAGCGTGGGAAAGAAACATAGAAACATAGAATGTGATGTCAGATAAGAACCATTCGGCCCATCTAGTCTGCCCAATTTTCTAAATACTTTCATTAGTCCCTAGCCTTATCTTATAGTTAGGATAGCCTTATGCCTATCCCACGCATGCTTAAACTCCTTTACTGTGTTAACCTCTACCACTTCAGCTGGAAGGCTATTCCATGCATCCACTACCCTCTCAGTAAAGTAATACTTCCTGATATTATTTTTAAACCTTTGTCCCTCTAATTTAAGACTATGTCCTCTTGTTGTTGTAGTTTTTCTTCTTTTAAATATAGTCTCATCCTTTACTGTGTTGATTCCCTTTATGTATTTAAATGTTTCTATCATATCCCCCCTGTCTCGTCTTTCCTCCAAGCTATACATGTTAAGATCCTTTAACCTTTCCTGGTAAGTTTTATCCTGCAATCCATGAACCAGTTTAGTAGCCCTTCTCTGAACTCTCTCTAAGGTATCAATATCCTTCTGAAGATACGGTCTCCAGTACTGCGTACAATATTCCAAGTGAGGTCTCACCAGTGTTCTGTACAATGGCATGAGCACTTCCCTCTTTCTACTGCTAATACCTCTCCCTATAGAACCAAGCATTCTGCTAGCATTTCCTGCTGCTCTATTACATTGTCTGCCTACCTTTAAGTCATCAGAAATAATCACCCCTAAATCCCTTTCCTCAGATGTTGAGGTTAGGACTCTATCAAATATTCTGTACTGTGACTTGGGTTTTTACGTCTAAGATGCATTATCTTGCACTTATCCACATTAAATGTCAGTTGCCACAACTCTGACCATTTTTCTAGTTTACCTAAATCATTAGCCATTTGGCTTATCCCTCCTGGAACATCAACCCTGTTACATATCTTAGTATCATCAGCAAAAAGACATACCTTACCATCAAGACCTTCTGCAATATCACTAATAAAAATATTAAAGAGTAGTGATGTACCGAACTGTTCACTGGCAAATAGTTCCTGGCGAACATAGCATGTTCGCGTTCGCCACGGCGGGCGAACACATGCGCGGTTTGATCCGCCCCCTATTTGTCATCATTGAGTAAACTTTGACCCTGTGCCTCACGGTCAGCAGACACATTCCAGCAAATTAGCAGCAGACCCTCCCTTCCAGACCCTCCCACCTCCTGTACAGCATCCATTTTAGATTCATTCTGAAGCTGCATTCTTAGATAGAGAAGGGAAAGTGTAGCTGCTGCTCATTTGATAGGGAAATTGATAGCTAGGCTAGGGTATTCAGTGTCCACTACAGTCCTGAAGGACTCATCTGATCTCTGCTGTAAGGACAGCACCCCAAAAAGCCATTTTTAGGGCTAGAGCATCAGTCTGCTTTTTTATTTTGTTTGTGTAATGCAATTGCAGTTGCCTGCCTGCCAGCTTCAGTGTCAGGCTCACAGTGGATACTGTGCCCACTTGCCTATTGCCACCACTCATATCTGGTGTCACAATAGCTTAAGCTTGCATTTAAAAACAAAAAATGTTTTTTCACTGTAATAGATTGAATAGCAGTTAGTTGTCTGCCAGCTTCTGTGTCAGGCTCACAGTGGATACTGTGCCCACTTGCCCAGTGCCACCACTCATATCTGGTATCACAATAGCTTAAGCTTGCATTTAAAAACAAAAAAAAAATCACTGTAATAGATTGAATAGCAGTTAGTTGTCTGCAAGCGTCTGGGTGTCAGGCCTTCAGCGTGTACTCTGCCAACCTCTGCAAGTGCACTTTGCCACTCATATCTGGTGTCACTATATCGTGCCTTTAAAAAGCAAAAACGTTTTTCACTGTAAGCTAATAGCAGTCAGTGTCCTTCAAGCGGGTGTCAGGCCTTCAGCGTGCACTTTGCCACTCATATCTGGTGTCACAATAGCGTGCTTTTCAAAAGCAAAAAAGTTTTTCACTGTAAGCTAATAGCAGTCAGTGTCCTTCAAGCGGGTGTCAGGCCTTCAGCATGTACTCTGCCAACCTCTGCAAGTGCACTTTGCCACTCATATCTGGTGTCACAATAGCGTGCCTTTAAAAATAAAAAAGTTTTTCACTGTTATAGATTGAATAGCAGTTAGTTGTCTTCAAGCGGGTGTCAGGCCTACAGCGTGTACTCTGCCAACCTCTGCCAGTGCACATTACCACTCATATCTGGTCTCACAGTAGCTTGCATGCATAGTACCACTAATCCCCCAAAAAATGACAGGCAGAGGCAGGCCACCCCACAGGGACCATCGTGGTCGTGGTGCTGTGATTCCCTTTGGCCCTAGAATAATGCCCAGTTTTCAGAGGCCACGTACCCTGAACTTGAAAAGTTCTGAGGACATAGTTGACTGGCTAACACAGGACACCCAATCTTCTACAGCTGCCGCTCGGAACCTTGACGCACCCTCCTCCTCCAGCTTAGCTTCGGGCACCTCTCAAGATACCACTCACCCGCCTGCCGCCACCACCAACACTAGCACCACAGCCGCTTCACTTGGTATGTCTGAGGAGTTATTTACACATTTCCCGTTTGAAGAAATGAGTGATACGCAACCATTATTGCCAGAGGATGTAGATAACAGGGATATATCTCAGGCAGGCAGCATTACACACATGGACGTACGGTGTGATGATGATGATGATGATGTTGCTGCTGCTTCCTTTACTGAGTTGTCAGATACAAGTGAAGCGGTTGATGATGACGATGCGTCCATGGATGTCACGTGGGTGCCCGCTCGGCAAGAAGATGAACAGGGCGAAAGTTCAGATGGGGAGACAGAAAGGAGGAGGAGGAGACGAGTTGGAAGCAGGCGGAGGTCGTCGCAAGGAGCTAGTGGCACAGTCAGACAGCATGCATCGGCACCTGGGGTCAGCCCGACAGCATGCCAATCAACGCATGCTGGGTCCACCACCAGAATGCCGTCATTGCAGAGCTCAGCAGTGTGGCATTTTTTTTGTGTGTCTGCCTCTGACAACAGCGATGCCATTTGCAACCTGTGCCAAAAGAAACTGAGTTGTGGGTAGTCCAACACCCACCTAGGTACAACTGCTTTGCGTAGGCACATGATCGCACATCACAAACGCCTATGGGATCAACACATGAGTACAAGCAGCACACAAACTCAAAGCCACCATCCTCCTCCTGGTCCAGCATCTTCAGCCACGTCAACCACTGCAGTCCTCCTTGCCCCCTCTCAACCATCCGCCACTCCGTCTCTCGCCTTGAGCAGTTCCCGCTCATCTGCCCACAGTCAGGTGTCTGTCAAGGACATGTTTGAGCATAAGAAGCCAATGTCAGAAAGTCACCCCCTTGCCCAACGTCTGACAGCTGGCTTGTCTGAACTATTAGCTCGCCAGCTTTTACCATACAAGCTGGTGGAGTCTGAGGCGTTCAAAAAATTTGTAGCTATTGGGACACCGCAGTGGAAGGTACCCGGACGAAATTTATTTTCACAAAAGGCAATCCCCAACCTGTACTCGATTGTGCAAAAGGAAGTAATGGCATGTCTGGCACACAGTGTTGGGGCAAGGGTCCATCTGACCACTGATACCTGGTCTGCAAAGCATGGTCAGGGCAGGTATATCACCTACACTGCGCATTGGGTAAACCTGCTGATGGCTGCCAAGAATAGAATGCGTGGATCTGCAGAGGAGTTCGTGACACCGCCACGACTTGCAGGCAGGCCTGCTGCCACCTCCTCTACTCCTTCTACTCCATCCTCTTCCATAACCTCCTTGGCTGAGTCCTCTTCTGCTGCTGCGTCTTGCTCCACATCAACGGCACCCCCCAGCTCCCCAGGTACTATTCCACATCCCGGATACGGCAGAGAAGAAATGTGGCTTTGAGGAGGAGGAGGAAGACCAACCACAACAGGAATCCCAGGGTGCTCGTTGTCACCTATCTGGTACCCATGGTGTTGTACGTGGCTGGGGGGAAGAACATACCTTCATTGAGATCACTGAGGAGGAGGAAAGGGAAATGAGTATCTCGGCATCCAACCTTGTGCAAATGGGGTCTTTCATGCTGTCGTGCCTGTTGAGGGACCCTCGTATAAAAAGGCTGAAGGAGAACGACCTGTACTGGGTGTCCACACTACTAGAACCCCGGTATAAGCAGAAAGTGGCGGAAATGTTACCAAATTACAAGTCAGAAAGGTTGCAGCATTTGCAAAATAAATTAAAAAGAATGCTTTACACAGCGTATAAGGGTGATGTCACAGCACAACGGGAATCTAACAGGGGAAGAGGTGAAAGTCATCCTCCTCCTCCCATGACCACGCCGGCAAGGACAGGACGCTTTACAGTCGTGTTGTTGATGGAGGACATGCGGAGCTTTTTAAGTCCTACGCATCGCCACAGCCCTTCGGGATCCACTCTCAGAGAACGACTCGACCGACAGGTAGCAGACTACCTCGCCTTAACTGCAGATATCGACACTCTGAGGAGCGATGAACCCCTTGACTACTGTGTGCAGGCTTGACCTGTGGCCTGAGCTATCCCAATTTGTGATAGAACTTCTGGCCTGCCCCGCTTCAAGTGTCCTGTTAGAAAGGACCTTCAGTGCAGCAGGAGGTATTGTCACTGAGAAGAGAAGTCGCCTAGGTCAAAAAAGTCTAGATTACCTCACCTTTATTAAGATGAATGAGGGATGGATCCCGAAGGGACTGACAGTGGGCGATACATTCGACTAAAACAGGCCTGATGAGATGAGCTGCCTTGGGCTAAAAATGGTCCACACTCTGCTGTATTTTAGCTCTAAATGCCGGTCGACGTGCAACCGATACATCAGCATATGCACGTGCACATACCACGTGGCAATCTCGGTCTACTAAATTTATTTTTACCGAGATTCCACCACACAGCCACACACACTTAGAAGCAACACTTAGATGAAGCAACCAAGCTATATTAGCCAAGCTAATGACAACATCCCTTGTATACTCCTAAAATCACCACCCACTAGGAATGTTTAACACCTGGGTAGGCCTCTGCTTATTTGCAAACAATAGCTAATTTAAACAGCAATCAATAGCAAGTAGCTAACTAATCAAATCAAATGCCTTATAATTACCAACAGGAAATCAAACCCTGTGCAATCAGTAACCTTTTCCTACAGATGTGCAATCAGTAACCTTTTCCTACAGACTAAAAATCACACCCCAAAACTGGTCTACTTATTCGGCCTGGGTGTGAAAAATGTTAAAACAATGGCCAATACATAGGCCGGGCTGAGAGGGGCAATCAGGGCAGTAATAGCTGGTCTCAACTCTTACGCCCCTCTTGTAACACACCCTGCACCTTTTCTGGGGGTTTTGTTTTTTAGGGGTTGGTGGAATCTTAAAGCAGAAGTGACCTGCCTCCATTCTTCTGCTAGGCTCCACTGATGGTCTCCTTGTGTGGCATCCTAGCAGCTTAGAAATTAGCTCAAACTGGAAAGAAAGAAAAGTGCTTTTCAGCCCAGCATTTGCCTTTTTAAAAATGACAAAGGCATTGTGGATTGCCATCTGCATCAGGTATATGCCCACTTTTTTATACCATGCCCTGGTCTTTCTCATTATTAAAATTTGGCTGCATCAGTTGATCGGACAGGTCAACGCCCCCCATATGCCGATTATATTGCCGTATGCAGACTGGCACCCGTTTACATTCGTCACTGCGACCCTCCGAGTGTTTTCACCATGGATGGTGGTTAAGATGAAAACATCCTTTTTATCCCTGTACTTGAGTGCCAGCAGTTCATTCTGGCAGAGAGTTGCTGTTTCCCCCCTTTTCATTTTTTTGTTCGCTAGAGCCTTTGGGAAACCTGTGCGACTCTTCCGAATAGTGCCACAGTGCCACAGGCCGCTCAGGGGTGGGGGCCAGGGGGGAGGACAGTAGCCCCCCCCTATCTTTATTTAGGGCCCCCACCCACTGCTCAGGGGTGGGGGCCAGGGGGAGAGGACAGTAGAACCCCCCCCTTATTGTTTTTTAGGGACCCCACACACCGCTCAGGGGTGGGGGCCGGGGGGAGGACAGTAGGTCCCCCCCACCATTCTTATCTAGGGCCCCAACCCACCGCTCAGAGGTGGGGGCCAGGGGGGAGGACAGTAGGTGTCCCCACCTTATTGTTATTTAGGGGGCCCCCACCAGCCACGCAAGGGGGTGGGGTGGGGCGGTTATTAGTTAAGTGTTCTTGCATAGCAAGACCACTTAATGTTATCTCACATATATATTATTATAGCCAAATTTGCCACCCTAACTCCTCCCACAGTTTTTACACTACATAGACAAAAATCTACCAGAACGTGCAGATTGTTCCCGATCGGATTGCTATTACTTTGTGGAACGTTTCGCCGAATGGTTCACGGAATATCGTCGTTCTTCTGGTGAAATTTGTCCCATAGGAATGAATGGCAAAGCTAGAGTGGGAGCTGGCAAAAGTTGAAAAATCAGGACATGATTTCTAAACTGCCACTGCTCCCTCATTTTCAGGCCCACCTACTCAAATCTTATATCAAAACGTTCAGCTATCCCTGCTGCCACTAAAAATGTCCACAGCTAAGCCATAGTCCTTATAGTTTTCACAATATGACCATTTGTTTGCAACTTACGCAGTCCATTGACATTCATTGAAACTCCACTCTGCAAAGCTCACATTTGAAGGACAATTTCTAAACTGCGATTGTGCCTTCATTGTTAATATCTCAGAGACATACTATACATCAAAATGTAGGTTTGGGTCTTGTGATTCTCACAATATAAAGCTCTTCACTGTAGGATTTATAGTTTTTAAAATACGACCGTTTGAAGATGGCAACCGCCAAAATATTCTGACCTGTGCCAGGCTGCAACAGCAAGTGATGTCATAGACAGGGCCTTTTGCACCTGCTAATGTTTTTATAACTGTATGTTTTAATGTAACTGTGAAGCACTTTGGGCAACAACGTTGCAATTAAATGTGCTATATAAATAAATAATAGTTACTCCACCCACTCCAGTTGTAGACTACTGGTGGAGGCAAGAACACATCACACAATTTCCCCAGAAATTGTAGCTTTTCTAGTTTTTTTTTTTTTTTTTTTTTTTTTTTTTACAGTGAGCAGCCACAGGCTGCTCACTGCTTACTAGACATGCCCCTACTCGCGGTATAGCGAGTAGGGGCATATTATTTACTAATACTAAGTAATCTTTACTTAGTATTAGTAAATGTGGCTGAAAGACTAATTTAGGTCTTTCAGCCTTTTAGTAGATAGCTCCCTAATATCGTGGGAATTAGGGAGTTATTTACTAAGCGGCTGCAAGATGCAGCCGTGGCAATGAATAGGATCGGAGTTTCATTCATTAGAATTAAATTCCGATACGAACAAAGTGCCGAATTGCGTTCTAAAAGAAACGAACATACTGTTCTCATTCAGTTAGAACGCAATTCAGCAGTTTCGTCTAAAATGACAGGAAGCATTGTGGGAACACAGAGGAAAGGTAAGGATTATGGGAAAATTGTTCTGACCAGTGGAAATGAAGCACACTTTGCTACTCCGCTGGTCAAGCGGAGGAAACCTCCATAAGGCATATAGTCCCTACTTTGTCTTATGATTTTAAAGAAGACAGGAAGTAAAGAAGAACAGATTCTGAGAGAGGGGGAGAAGAGAAAGAGATTGAGGAAAGGTAAGTTCGGCATGACAGTGCCGCTTTAAGGGCAGTGATGAAGGTGTCTGTGAAGCGAATTTTTACAGAGTTGCAAAGAGAAAAGGCCAGAGTAGGTGGTCAAATGCCTTTCCGGTCAAATGCCATAGAGAGGAGTGTTGGAATTTGTTTGTGTTGGGTCATTCAGATCAGGTCTAGTATTGTCACATGCCTGGCGTGTAGGGTTGAAGACTAACTGATCAGGGCGTATGAGTTTCGGAAGGTAGGGTTGGATTCGGTTGGCTAGCAGTTTTGTAAATATTTTAGTGCCCACATTCAGACGCGATATGGGTCGGTAGTGTCCCAGGTCTAGGTGTGTTTTGTTCGGTTTAGCAATAAGGCAAATGTTTGCCCTGAGCATTTCTTTTGGCAGGGGGTCACCCTGCAGGAGTGAATTGCAGAGTGTGGTGAGGTGTGGTATCAGGGTGTTAGAGAATGTTTTGTATTAGAGACTGGAAAAGCCGTCCGGGCCTGGTCATTTAATGGGTTTCATTGTCTTCATTGAAGTCGCTATTTCTTCTTCTGTGATTGGGGTTGAGAGAACCTCTATAGCTCCATGCGTTAGTGAGGGAAGAGGGCTCTATAGCCATTTGAAATTGTGGTTGGTGCTGGCATCTTTCTGGGTTATGGTCATATAGGGATGAGAAGTATTTTGAAAAGATCAAGGCGATACGATTGGGGTGTCGTAGATGTGTTAATCAGGTGAGGAGATTTTATCTGTGTGTTTGGTTTGAGTCTTGTGGCGAAGTTTACGGGTGAGGAGAGTATCTGCTTTGTTGGACTTTTCATAAAATAGTCGCTTGGTCCATTGGAGGGCTTTCTGAGTGTCTTTAGCCATGTACGTTTTAATGGCTTGTTGCTGATTTGTCAGTTCAGGAGTAGGCCCTTTTTTGTGTTTGGCTTCCATGTCTCTGAGAGAGAGTAGGTGAGTTACAAGTTCCGTCAGTTGTCGTTTTTTGTTTGCTGTGGCTTCAGCTAATAATTTACCCCTGATTACTACCTTATGGGCAGCCCACAGAGTGCTGACTGAGGAAACAGAATTTGTGTTAAGGGTGAAATAGTTATTTAATTCTTGTTGGATGGCTGATCTGATGTGTGTGTTGTGTAGAAGGGTGGGGTTTAGGCGCCAGGACCATGTTCTAGCCACTTGGGGAACTGTAAGCGTGAAGGAGATGTCCGCGTGGTCCGACCAGGTGATGGATCTAATGCAGGTTGCCGTAGAGTGGGGTATTAGGGAGTGGGATATTAGAAACAGGTCGATTCTGGAGTGGGACAAGTGTGGGTGCGAGAAAGAGGTGTAGTCCAATGCAGTGGGGTGTTGTAGTCTCCACATAGTTCGAGAGTAGTTTGTCTGCTCTGGCCGTGGGAGGTACACGTGATCTGTTGGTGGTGGAGCGTCTCCTATCGGTGGGAGGGGACAGGACCGCATTAAAGTCACCTCCAATTATCAAATGATGAGAGGAGAATAGTTTCAAATGTGCACGTAGGGATGACCAAAAAAGCTGGTCAGGTGTGTTAGGGGCATATATGGAGGTGATACCATATTTATGGTTGCTGATGTGTCCTGCTATAGTCAGGAATCTACCTTGGGGATCAGGTAAAGTCTGTGTGAAGTGGATGGGGCATGATTTATGGACTAATATAGCCACTCCAATTTGTTTCCCAGGGATTGAGTTTGCCATGTAGCATTTCTTGTAGTTTCAATTACGTAGAGGGAAAGGTCTAGAGTCTTCGTAGTGTGTCTCTTAGAGGAGAATGATTTTGGCTTTGGTTCTGTTTGCCCATTGTAGAAGTTGATGATGCTTAGCGGAGTTATTGAGTCCCTTGCAATTAAGGGAAACGCAGGAGATTCTAGCTGGCATTGTCAAATCCACAGCGGCCGGCGTCCACCGACATGTTGCAGCAGTCAGGCATCTCCATTAGCGCTAGGAAGGCAATTTTCAGTGCAAACATCTGAAGGTGAGGATGAATACGTGACAATTGGAAAGGATGTGAAACTGGCCACCCTTCTTTACAATGAGCTTAAAGGTATGTCCCCACATATATTTAAGCCTGTGTTGGTGAAGGGCTAGCGTGAGGGGCTTGAGGTCTCTCCGTTTCTTAAACGTAGTTGGAGTTAGGTCCTGGAAGAAGGTCAGACGGGAGTCCTGGTAGCGTGGTGGTTGATATCTGGCAAGTGTCAACAGCTTTTCTTTCAGTGGGAAGTAGTGGAGACGAGTGATTAAGTCTCTCGGGCTCGAGGTGTTGAGGGCCGTGGGGTGCAGTGCCTTATGGGCTCTATCCATTTCCAGATCTTGGGAGGATAGTTCGGGAGCCATGACCTTGAAAATGTCCATTAGTGTGGGAATAAGAAGCTCGGGCGTGTCTCTGGTAGGCCCCAGACATGAATGTTGTTGTGAAGACATGATCTGTTGTTGAGGTCCTCCAGCCCGTCTTCGATTGTGGACAATCTCCCGTTAAAGTGTTCTGTGTCTTGAGCTTGGGCAGAGGTGGTAATTGAGAGTTTCGGGATCCGGGCCTCTGCCTAGTTAATACGTGAGGCCAAGGCCTCTATGTCTTCCCTAAGGCCTGCGATCTGCTTGCCGAGTTCCATGGCCACATGGGCCTTGATGTCGGTAGTGACATCTCGCAGCATGTTGCGGAGGGCACCGATGGTGAGGGGAGCCGTCGGGTTGGGTTTCATTTCCCTCTGAATCTGACCCAGAGTCTTCTGTCCGTTGGAAGTTTGTAGGCCTTCGCGTATCCCCAGCGTGCGGAACAGTGAGGCGACCGATGGTGTGAATTCTTTCCTTTTTTTCCAGCCACCCATCTTTGTGGGGAATGTAGCAGGCTGTGGGAAGTTCGTGAGGTTTGGAATTTTGGGCTAATAGTAGTGGGATTCACTGATGATATTGAGTGCTCTAGGGAGAGGGAGCTGTGAAATCAAGCGTCCATCTTCCTCAGAGGCTAGGCTTCGCTGACATATTGAAAGCAGACCACGTAGTGGTAGACCATCAGATGAAAAATAAAACAGGGTGGACTAATTTGCACAGACCAGCTTGATTTCCTGGAACAATAAACAGCCACTGCTACATTGCATCAATCTGGAAATTTTAAGAGGCTATCCATGAGAAAAGGACAACAGACTGAAACAGCTGAATGCAAGTTATACCATAACAATGCACAACCTCACATTTCTTTGGCAACATTGAAGGTTCTCTCAAGAATGGGATGGTCAGTGATGCCACATTATTAGTATTACTATTATTTG
This sequence comes from Pelobates fuscus, assembly GCF_036172605.1. Classification (NCBI taxonomy): domain Eukaryota; kingdom Metazoa; phylum Chordata; class Amphibia; order Anura; family Pelobatidae; genus Pelobates; species Pelobates fuscus. Next base: position 106,990,827 of record NC_086320.1, read on the forward strand.
TATTTATATAGAACCAACTAATTCCACAGTGCTTTACAATATTTTGAAAGAGGGGGATTTTTACAATACATTAGACAATTGCACAATGACACAATAGGTAGATGAGGACTCTGTTTAAACGAGCTTACAGTCTAGATGAGGTTGGGTACACATACAAAACAGGGCAGCACGGGTGACAGCCATCAAACAAATTAGAAAAGTAGCAGAGCTGGAGGTGAGAGTGAAGTATGGCTCTTTAGGAGAGCAAGAGACAGATGTGGATAAGTATCGATAAGTTACTTTGGGAATCCATAAGCATTTCTGAACAGATGTGTTTTGAGGGACTCCTTAAACAATTGGAGACTAGGGGAAAGTCTGATGGGGGTAGGCAGGCTGTTCCAAAAGAAGGGAGCCGCCCACGAGAAGTCCTGCAAGTATGAGTTAGCAGTAAAGGTGCGAGCAGCAGACAGGAGAAGGTCACTGGCAGAGCAGAGAGACCGAGATGGGGCATATATATGAATCAGGGAAGAAATGTAAGAGGGGCTAGAGTTGGTTAGGGTTAGTATTGTGAATTGACACCTATATGATGCAAGAAGCCAGTGTAAGGATCGACAGAGGGGTGAGGTATGGGAGGAACGAGGGGTGAGAAAGATCAGCCTGGCAGCAGCATTAATTACCAATAGTGGCGGGGAAGTTCAACTTTTGGGGAGACCAACTAGGAGATAATTACAGTACTCCATGAAAGAGATTACCAGAGCATGACAAGCTCCTTGGAAGTATCTTGCGTGAGAAAGGGGCAGATGCGGGCAATATTTTTAAGGTGGAATCGACAGGTTTTAGCAACATACTGGATATGTGGTGCAAAGGTGAAGCCAGGATCAAAGATAACACCAAGACAATGAGCTTGCAAGGCTGGACCTATGCAGGGAAAGTGAAGGAGTAGGATCAGCATTATGAGGGGGGAAAATACGAAGCTCAGTTTTAGAGAGATTGAGTTTCAGAAAGTGGGAGGACATTCAATCAGAAATTGAAGAAAGGCAAGCAATGACACGTTGCAGGAACGCAGGGGAGAGATCAGGGGAGGAGAGATATATCTGGGTGTCATCGGCATACAGATGGTAGCAAAATTTAAAGGAGTTAATGAATTTGCCAAGAGAGGCAGTATAAACAGAAGGGGACCAAGAACAGATCCTTGGGGGAATTCAACCGAGACAGGGTGAGAGGAGGATGTATTAATGCAAAAGGAGACACTAAACAAATGTTGGGATAGTTAGGAGGAGAACTACGAGAGGACAGTGTCACAGAGACCAAGGGATTGAAGAGTTTGGAGTAGGAGGACATGATCAACAGTGTAAAAGACAGCAGAGAGATCAAGAAGAATTAGTATGGAGTAGTGACCTTTGGATTTAGCTGCCATTAGGTCATTATGTAACCGCAGGCGGTTCCCTTATTTACCACTATAATGTCTTAAAGCATAGAACTTAGTAGGGCTAACCATACAGATATCTTAGCCATAATTTTATATAGTTAGTAAGAGATCCTCTATTTAACATATATAAATAATTGAGAATACATTATAAAATAAGGATTGTCTTGGAAGCAATAGTTTTGTCTTTTAGATATTTATTATATAAAAATATAAATATAGACATATAAAATCCATTATAGCAGAGTTCATAAGATGAAATTAAATGCTTGCAAATATCATTAATAGGTTAACATACCCTTCTGAACATGTCATCATGTCAGCCTCTCAGTCATTTTAAGATGGAGCAGCCTCTGTCTCCAAGTCTCTCCTCTGTGTCTTAACATTTGAAAGTACACCTATTTATACCTTAGGTGTCTCCATTTTAGGTTTACTGTAGTTCATATATGAAAAAGTAACACTTCTTTTACTTTATTCATTTAGGACCACCCTTAATTTGGCAAACATACAAGGTCATAACTAAAGGGTGCATACGTCATGGAAATTTTCCTGACTTAGTTCAAGATGGCATCTTAAAGTAAGTGCAGTGTCGTGGGAGATTCCCGGATTTGGGGAAGTTCCATTACTTGGGGTTACCACAGTATATTGTGTACTGAAAGAGTCGTAGTATAGCCTTGAAGCTTGTTTATGCATTATTGTTATTGTAATTCGTCTGGGGCAAAATGGCGCAAACATGTAATGACCTGGGGTTATTGCTTAAAGAAACATCTATGAAAAACAATATGTTCCATTTCCATCACCTTGTCAGTTTGCAATATCTCTTAAAGACAAAGTACACAGTTTAAGAAATACAACATTTCATTCTAAAACTTGTAATATTTGCATTTGCCCATAACAATTAGGTAATTTGTAACTTTAATAAGAGCAGTCTCAGTAGAGTGGAGTGGGGAAAAAACAGATTGAAGAGGATCAAGGAGGGAGTTGGAATTTAGGAAGTGAGTCATACGAGTAAAGACAAGTCTTCTAGAAGTTTTGAGGAAAAAGGAAGAAGGGAAATGGGACGATAGTTGGAAGGGGAAGATGAGTCTACCTTACAGCCCTGATCTCGCATACTTAGAATTCCACTTGTTTGAGAAAATTAAGAAAAGTCTTTGAGATGGCACTTCAATGATACAAGCGAAGTGAAAGATGCTCTCAGATGCCAGGTGTGGAAGTACCCCAAAGACTATTTTTCAAAGTGGCTTTGACAAGTGGGTTCAACAGCGGCACAAATGCATCACCTCTAGATGAAATGTTTTGAATAGTACCATGTTGTAAATAAAGAGTTACTCTACACATGTATGTAGTTCCACATGCCTAGTATTCTTAATAAAGGACTTGTAACCTGACAGGTATTAGTTTCAGTACAACATCGTATTTTGTATTTTTGTTTTTCAGCTACTTCCATAGTATTATCAGAGTATTTTTTATGTCTCCAATTGCATACTGTATATCAAGTTGTTTTTTTTCTTCATTGTCACTTGCCCCCTCAACTGTTTTTAACTTTCACTGCTTTTCCATCAGTTATATTTTTCCTACCCTATGCTACACTGCAGAAGTAGATCCAGAACTAATCTTGTAAGTAGTAGAGTTTATGTTGTACAGCAGATAGATGCACATGGGGCATTTATACTTCTGATAAATACACACCACATATTGCTCTGAATTTTATTACTGTATGCTATATATTCATATATTGCACACTGCTGTGATTTTTATTGTGGTGAAACTCTGTGATATATGCAAATATCCTGCACATTACTGTGAGTTTTATTTGCTGTAGTCTCTTTCGGATACTTATCTACAGTGCACAATATTGCAAATGTTACTACTGTGTGATTCATACATGCACTCTGTACATTACTAAGAGCTTTTCTGCTGCGGGGTTCAGTAAATAAATGATGCATGCTACACATTACTGTGCATTTTTAACATTAGTTCTTGACTTTTATTTAAAAAGCCTGGAGCACATTACAAACAAATCACTTGCTCATTTTTTGCTGCTCTCCACAATTCCCCCTGACAATTATAAATTTTGAGTTAAGTTTACATAAACATATCTGGATGCTTTTTCTAACTGTTTCAGTTTGTAAGTGTATTCATTGTTGGACCTGCAAACAGGGCCACCACCAGAAATTTTCGGGCCCCTAACAGAACAAATGGTCTGCCCCCCCCCCCCCCCATACTTAACCATGCCCCCTCCCTTGCATAGTTATTTTTTTTTGCATAGTTTCAGATATGATCATTCTTAATAGAAAGGAGTCTCTTCATCTATAGTTTGGCCTAAAAATAGTAAGCCTGCCACCACGTCAAGGTAGACTCTTTGAGCAGGACCCTAACCTAACCTAACCTAACCTTGAAACAGTTAGGTCTATTAACTAAGCTGGGAATAGCTAATTAATTATTAGAGAATTGAAACATTGAAGCCAAATTAGAAGTTTTCTTGCAGTAGGTCAACTATTTTGCCCTTGAGTTAGAAAATCTATTAAAATTCCCTGTCTAGTGAATAGACCTCTGAATTGCAGAATTATGCTGGTGAAATCACCAATACATAACTCGGAACCTTAAATTTGTGGCCACGCTATTTCAAACTATATGATGTTACACTAAGCTATGGTGTCAGCTATGGTGCTATATTTTTACATAGTAATTTAGGTTGAAAAAAACCTAGGCCCATCAAGTTCAACTTTTCTACTTATCCTTCCTGCTTTTGATCCAAAAGAAGGCAAAAAAAACCCCCCAAGTTAAGCTATTATGAATGCCACTTAGGGGGAAAAAAATTCCTTCTTGACTCCAAAAGGCAATCAGAATTCTCCTTGGATCAAGAAGCTCTAAATATTAAGTTCTACTCTATTATTTATAGCCCTGTATGTCCTTTTCTAGAAATATATCCAGAGTAGTGTAGTAGTGGTGTAAACTGTGTAAATATCAATGTCCCTATATCCATGTATTGTCCTGAATGAAATCTGAAATACATTCTTTTACTTAAATAAGAGTCATTTAGTTTTATTTTTTGGCCAAACATATGAACTATGACTATACGGAAGAAGACTCCTTAACATAAAACATTTCTTGAACCATTTAAATAATTGTGAACAGTTTGAAATAATTCTAAACAACAAAATTAGTCAATGTTTTATCTTACAATAACAATACAATAACAATAACATTTTGATACAGCTCAGCACAATGTCACACACAATCAAAAAGTCTGAAGGCATGTGGGTAACCACCATACCTAAGCAGTTGGCAGAGTACAAATATAACGTGTCTGAAGAACATGATAAACATTCCGCGGTAAACATTGAATGTTTAAGTTTGCTGAGTTGACCATCTTCTTATTTTAAGGATGGCAAAATCTGTAATTAGGTCTTTGAAGTTAAGAGTGCGGGCAAGTTCATGCTCTATAGAAAGAATAGCAAGGCTGTTTAGACGTGTTTCACTCATTGTTGAACGCAGATAGTTTTTAATCAGAGATAGTTTACTAAACACTCTCTCTCCTTCAGCCACAGAAAGTGGAAGGGTAGCAAATATTCTGAGAGCAATGCAAACCTCTCCAAATATTCCTTCAAGCTGTAGCTTGTATATAGATTTCAGCAAATCCAGTGGACCCAAGCTGCTTGCAAATGTGGCATCAAAAACTTTGCGAAGGTGCTGAATTTCACTTAACAGTGAAACTGCAAGATCTTCAGGGTATTTGGATATAAGATTTTCAGTGGATGTCACAAGTTCTTCATCCGATATTGTTCTAAGTTTTAAAATGGGAGCAAATAAACTGCACACATTTTCCATAGAATTAAACCGTTGGTTTAGTTCACTAATGACAGAATCTAGTGCCACAAAGAAAACACTTACCTTAAATTCTTCTTCAGATTCTTGGTCTTCACTGCCCAATTCACTGTGTTGTTTCTTCTGCCTTTGCCGGCTTCTCTGTGTTTTCAGTACCGTTGGTATTTCCAAATTACCTGCCACATGCCTAGCCTCAGAAAGTAGAGAAAGCCACCTTTCCCGGAGTAATTGCATTTCCGCAGAAAGGGCCTTGATATTTTCTGCTCCAATTTCCAGTGAAATTGATCGGGACTGAAGAATGTTGTTCCTATCTTCAAAACATTGAAGAACTTTCACCCAGAAAGTTGCCAGGATGACAGCTTTGAAAGATGAAAAATAGTCTTTAAGGCCTACAGCTTCTGAATGAGCTTCACTTGAAAGTTTTCTGGATGATAATATTTTCTCCAAGGATTCCAAAATGCTGGGAAGTTTTTGAGCAATAGGACGAACAGCTTCTATCCTGGCACTCCATCTGGTGTCACTCAGGCCATGCAATGAACCACCAATGGTTTCCTTCAAAATATTCCACCTCTCAGGACTTCCACTAAAAAGTGTGTACAGGCGATTCACACATCCAAAAAAAGTGATCACATCAGGGCAGCATGATGCTGCATGCACACCCACAAGATTCAAGGAGTGTGAAGCACATGGACAAAATATAGCTTTCAGATACTTTTCCTGTATGCGAGCTCTGACTCCTTTATTTTTCCCAGACATATTGGCTCCATTGTCAAAGCCCTGACCTCTACAATCCTTGACATTGATGCCATGTTTGTGTAGTCTTGATAATAGCATTTCTGTTATTTCCTCTCCAGTCTTATGGAAGAAGTCAAAATATTCAATGAACCTTTCTTGAATAGTCCAGTCTTCAGACCCTGGTTCATTGTAGACATACCTTAAAACAATTACATTTTGTTCTGTGTGTGAAACATCTGGTGTTGCATCACATATCACAGAAAAATAAATTGCCTTTTCTCTTTCTTTGAGTATTGTATTCAGAACATGCTTTCCACATAGGTTTATGAACTCATTTTGTGTTGCCCAGGATAAATAGTGTGCATGCAGTTTTTTTTCCTGTCTCTTGACTTTTCTTCACTTTCTCTAAATGTTCTTGGAGCACTGGATCATAGTGTGCTATCAATTCAAGTAGACCAAGGAAATTACCATTGTGCTGGTCTCCAATTCTTTGCGAGCTTCCCCGAAAAGCCAGATTTCTTGATGCCAAAAACAAAGTTACATCCAGAAGTCTTTCTAACAAAGAAGAAAATTTGTTTGTTTCGGTTTCCAAACTTTTTTGCAGATTAGAATCCACACCATGCCCCGCCATGGACATTTGAAGTTTTCTCCAACTCCAGTAGTTTTGTTTATGAATAATGGAGTTTTCATGTTCTGGCAGTTTGATGTAAAGCAAATGCCACTTTTTTTTGATGGATCAAATCCTTCTTTCTTACAAAGCATGCTAGTCGCTTTGACACGATCAGACGAAAATGCCATGCAGGTCACACAATACAGCACATTCTTGGTAGGACTCCACTTGAGCCAGTCCCGAATATGTCTCTCTCGTCCATTAGAGGACTTGGAATATATGAGAAACTCACTTAAGGACTGTTCTTTATCATCTTTATCCATACCTTTAATCATTTCTTTTAGTTCCTCTTCTTTTCTTAGCCCACCAATCACAATTTTTTCCCGGTCTTTGTCTTTTAGAACATCTGGCCACAGAGCTGGATCTTTCCAATCCAATTCTTCCTGTACAATTTCCTGTGTGTTAGAAACGCTGCTTGGAGGTGGAGCTTCCATCTCTTCTAACGGTTCAACTAGAACTTCAGGGTCAGTTGTGTTAGATGTGCTGCAGCAAGCGATCTCCTTTTCTGGTTCTTGATGATGTACATCATCTTCCTCAGAGTCAGTCTGTATCATAGCTGTTTGCTCTGTATGTTTTTCCTTTTTAAAATACTTCAATAATGGATTCTTCTTTTTTAGTTTTTCGTCCTCTTGCTCTCGTTCTCTCTTTTCTTTCCTCTTCTGCGCTCCAGACTTGTGCAGATACATTTTGATGTATTTATTACGGACGGAACCGCACTTATATCAATGAGCCAAACTACAGCTATTACTACAATATTGTAAAGAATTTCCAAAACCCCAAATATGTGATACTATATCAAATGTCAGTAAATAACAGTAAATATGTGTTTGCTCTCGAAAATGTATTAATGCTACCTAATAAGTGCAAAAGCCAAATTAAAAACTGACTCTCAAACAATGTAGAAAAAGGGTATGGTTAAAAGAAAACACAGAAAAAAGATTTAGTGGCAAGATGTATAAATGTAAACTTTCAAAATTGTGCAAATTCAATTACATATAAATAGACAAATGCAATAATATATTAGACAATATTATCAAAAACAAATAAATACTCAAATCATGTAGAACCAGACCTGAGTACCAATGGCTAACCACACAAGGTAAAAATGTAAACTTTTAAAACTGTATAAATTTCACAAAAAGTGCAAATAAATAATAAATATAAATATCAAAACAAACAAATAACGCAGGAAACAATGAGCAAATATATACAAAAAAGTGCAGTGCAAACAAATTTTACACAAATTGACTTGCTCAATGTGTTTTAATACAACTTACCAATGTAGTAATCTTCAGATGTCCTAGGAAGTTACAAGCACGTACGTGGTCATGTAACAGGCAGAAATACTCACCTTTCAGGAAAATTGCAGGTGTCCATCAGTCAGGGCCGGTGCAAGGATTCTTGCCGCCCTAGGCAGCCATCCATTTTGCCGCCCCCTCATCAAGGCAACTACATTCTATCACATGTTTATTCACTAAATTCTGAATTGCAATGAACACACTGCATAGAAACACTCATCCAGTATATGCATCCATATAAACACACTGCCTATTACATACAATCAACCATATGCACATTTCATAAATCCTCACACACACACACACCGCCTAATAAATACATTCATACACTCATACTGCCGAATGCATAGATCAGTACACATGTACTGCCTAATGCATACATCAATAGACACATACTGCCTAATAAATATATCCACACACTCTTTTTCAATGTATTTGGTGCTGTTTAATTTTTAATAATATTGAGATTTAATTTATGTTACTACAAACATTTTTTCGGTTTAATATAGAATTCTATTAATATATATTTTAAATATAATTTAATATATAAGTATCTAATTACATGGTCACTCTGACATACATACACATTTTCACTAACACTTTCACTGACATGCAATGTCACATACACATTCTCACTAACACACACTCTCACTGACATACACAGTGTTGCTTACACACTTTCACTAACACACACTCTCACTGACATACAGTGTCACTTACACATTCACTGACATACACACTGTCACTGACATACACACAGCTTCACTTACACACACACACACTGACTGACATACAGTGTCACTCACACATTCTCACTGACATGCACAGTGTCATTTACACAGTCACTAACACACACAGTATCACACACACACACACACACACACACTGTCACTCAAGCACAAACTCATACCACTTTACATATAGTCACAATGTATTTACACCCACAAACACAGCAATTCAATACACACAGACCAATTTACCATCATACACTCATACTCATACTCATAATCAGTTCCACTTACCTTCAGATGGATCATTCATAAGTGCTGTGAATGGAGCAGAGGGGTCCATCCTGCAGGTAGCTGGTGCTGTTCCTGGTGGGGGAGCAGGAGAGCCGTGCACTGTGAGCACAGGCTACTTCCTGTTCCCCTCAGAGTGCTTCCGGTGTTCACAGGCAGGGGGCAGCTGGAATATTAAGTCATGTCCCGCTTCCCCTGCCTGCAGGAAGCACAGAGCTCTGCTGGGGTGCTGGGGTTACAGCATACCTCTCTCCCGAGCAGGCAAGCAGTTGAATGGCTGCGCTGGGGGGTGGCTAAGAAGCCGCTCGCCCAGCACAGCATCCCCAGACAGCAGCAGCAGGGCAGCCCACCAGAAAACCTCCCGGTGGGCGCCCCACAGAGGCCGGCGCCCCAGGCGAATGCCTTATTCGCCTTAATGGTAGCGCCGGCCCTGCCATCAGTCGCAAGGTCTGAGCAACAAGAAACAAACAAACACACTGATGCACAGAGAAACACACAGACAAACATACATTCACGATGTGCATTTGGCTCTGTGTATTTCTAAATATGTCTGAGAGTGTGACAGCAGACAGCAAGTATCCTTGTAAGTGAATGTGTGTCGGGGGCGCCTGAGTTTTGTCCTGCCTAGGGCAGCACAAAACCAGGATACACCACTGGTGACAGGGCGAGGGGCGTGAAAGAGACAGGGGTGGGGGTGAGTGTGACAGAATGAGAGAAGTAGAGTGTGACAGAATTGGGGTGAATGTGGGGCTTAAAGTGACAGGGTGAGTGTGGCAGGGAAAGATTTGGGGATGAGTGTGACATAGTTGGAGGAGGGAGTGTAACAGGATGAGGGGTGTTAATAGAAACAGAGAATGTGACGGCAGATAAGAACCATTCGGCCCACCTAGTCTGCCCAATTTTCTAAATACTTTCATTAGTCCCTGGCCTTATCTTATAGTTAGGATAGCCTTATGCATATCCCACGCATGCTTAACCCCTTAAGGACCAAACATCTGGAATAAAAGGGAGTCATGACATGTCACACATGTCATGTGTCCTTAAAGGACCACTATAGTGCCAGGAAAACATACTCATTTTCCTGGCACTATAGTGCAGGGTCCCCCTCCCACCGGGCTCTGGGGAGAGGAAAGGGGTTAAAACTTACCTTTCTCCAGCGCCGGGCGGGGAGCTCTTCTCCTCTGATCCTCCTCCTCTCCTCCCATTCGGCTGAATGCGCACGCGGGGCAAGAGCTGCCACTAGAGGCTTTGAGGGCTGGATTAACCCATTTATAAACAGAGCAGTTTCTCTGAAACTGCTATGTTTATAAAAAAAATGATGGGTTAACCCTAGCTGGACCTAGCACCAAGACCACTTCATTAAGCTGAAGTGGTCTGGGTGCCTAGAGTGGTCCTTTAAGGGGTTAAAGGGACACTCCAGTGCCAGGAAAACACTGCAGGTCCCCTCTCCCTCCCATCCCCCATCCCAAGTTGCTGAGGGGTTAAAACCCCTTCAGTGACTTACCTGTATCCAGCGCCGATGTCCCTCGGCGCTGGGTCAGGATCCACTCACGTTCCTCCCCCACCGACATCAGACGGGGAGACCTATAGAGCATGCGCGGCCGTCGGCGGGGGAGACGCACACAAACAGTTCGCTGGCGAATAGTTCCTGGCGAACATAGCTTGTTCGCGTTCGCCACGGTGGGCGAACATATGCGATGTTCGGTCCGCCCCCTATTCGTCATCATTGAGTAAACTTTGACCCTGTACCTCACAGTCAGCAGACATATTCCAGCCAATCAGCAGCAGACCCTCCCTCCCAGACCCTCCCAGCTCCTGGACAGCATCCATTTTACACTCATTCGGAAGCTGCATTCTTAGTGAGAGGAGGGACAGTGTAGCTGCTGCTGATTTAATAGGGAAATCGATAGCTAGGACTATTCAATGTCCACTACAGTCCTGAAGGACTCATCTGATCTCTGCTGTAAGGACAGCACCCCAAAAAGCCCTTTTAGGGCTAGAACATCAGTCTGCTTTTTTTTTCCCCCTGTGTAATTGCAGTTGCCTGCCTGCAAGCGTGTGTGTCAGACTCACAGCGTATACTGTGCCCACTTGCCCAGTGCCACCTCTCATATCTGGTGTCACAATAGCTTGCATTTAAAAAAACAAAAACATTTTTGACTGTAATATAATAGCAGTCAGTTTCCTTCACACGTGTGCGTTTCAGGCCCGCCAGTGCACAGTGTCACACCAGTGCAACTCATATCTGGTGTAACAGTAGTGTACATTTAAAAAAAAAAAAAAAAAATTTGACTGTGAAATAATAGCAGTCAGTTTCCTTCACACGTGTGCGTTTCAGGGCCTGCCAGGGCACAGTGTCACACCAGTGACACCAGTGCAACTCATATAAATGGCACCAGTGCAACTCATATAAATGGCAATAATAATAATAATAATAATAATAATATCTGGTGTAACAGTAGCTTTGCTGCTTCCTTTGCTGAGTTGTCAGATACAAGTGAAGCGGTTGATAATGACGATGCGTCCATGGATGTCACGTGGGTGCTAGAAGAGAAGAAGAACAGGGGGAAAGTTCAGATGGGGAGACAGAGAGGAGGAGGAGACAAGTTGGAAGCAGGGGGAGGTTGTCGCAAGGAGCTAGTGGCACAGTCAGACAGCATGCATCGGCACCCGGGGTCAGCCGGACAGCACGCCAATCAATGCATGCTGTTGCCACCACCAGAATGCCGTCATTGCAGAGCTCAGCAGTGTGGCATTTTTTTTGTGTGTCTGCCTCTGACAACAGCAATGCCATTTGCAAACTGTGCCAAAAGAAACTGAGTCGTGGGAAGTCCAACACCCACCTAGGTACAACTGCTTTGCGATGGCACATGACCGCACATCACAAACGCCTATGGGATCAACACATGAGTACAAGCAGCACAAAAACTCAAAGCCGCCATCCTCCTCCTGGTCCAGCATCTTGAGCCACGTCAACCACTGCTGTCCTCCTTGCCCCCTCTCAACCATCCGCCACTCCGTCTCTCGCCTTGAGCAGTTCCTGCTCATCTGCCCACAGTCAGGTGTCTGTCAAGGACATGTTTGAGGGTAAAAAGCCAAGGTCACAAAGTCACCCCCTTGCCCGGCATCTGACAGCTGGCTTGTCTGAACTCTTAGTCCGCCAGCTTTTACCATACAAGCTGGTGGAGTCTGAGGCGTTCCAAAAATTTGTAGCTATTGGGACACCGCAGTGGAAGGTACCCGGCCGAAATTTCTTTGCACATAAGGCAATCCCCAACCTGTACTCGATTGTGCAAAAGGAAGTAATGGCATGTCTGGCACACAGTGTTGGGGCAAGGGTCCATCTGACCACTGATACCTGGTCTGCAAAGCATGGTCAGGGCAGGTATATCACCTACACTGCGCATTGGGTAAACCTGCTGACGGCTGCCAAGCATGGAATGCGTGGCTCTGCAGAGGAGTTGGTGACGCCGCCACGACTTGCAGGCAGGCCTGCTACCACCTCCTCTACTCCTCCTACTCCATCCTCTTCCATAACCTCCTCGGCTGAGTCCTCTTCTGCTTCTGCATCTTGCTCTACATCAACGGCACCCCGCCCCCAGATCCCCAGGTACTATTCTACATCCCGGATACGGCAGTGTCACGCCGTCTTGGGGTTGACTTGCCTGAAAGCAGAGAGTCACACCGGACCAGCACTCCTGTCCGCCCTGAACGCACAGGTGGATCAGTGGCTGAATCCGCACCAACTGGAGATTGGCAAAGTGCTTTGTGACAACGGAAGAAATTTGTTGGCGGCATTGAATTTGGGCAAGTTGACACATGTGCCATGCATGGCACATGTGTGTAATCTGATCGTACAACGCTTTGTGCATAAGTACCCAGGCTTACAGGATGTCCTGAAGCAGGCCAGGAAAGTGTGTGGCCATTTCAGGCATTCCTACACGACCATGGCGCACTTTTCAGATATCCAGCAGCGAAACAACATGCCAGTGAGGCACTTGATTTGTGACAGCCCGACACGTTAGAATTCAACACTCCTAATGTTCGACTGCCTGCTCCAACAAGAAAAAGCCGGTAACGACTATTTGTATGACCGGGGTGCTAGGGCAGCCTCTGTGGAGCTGGGAATTTTTTTGCCACGTTACTGGACGCTCATGCGCAATGCCTGTAGGCTCATGCGTCCTTTTGAGGAGGTGACAAACCTAGTCAGTCACACCGAAGGCACCATCAGTGACATTATAGCATTTGTTTTCTTCCTGGAGCGTGCCCTGCGAAGAGTGCTGGATCAGGCCGTAGATGAGCGTGAAGAGGAAGAGTTGTGGTCACCATCACCACCAGAAACAGCCTTATCAGCATCGCTTGCTGGACCTGCGGCAACGCTGGAAGAGGATTGTGAGGAAGAGGAGTCAGAGGAAGAATGTGGCTTTGAGGAGGAGGAGGAGGAAGACCAACCACGACAAGCATCCAAGGGTGCTCATTGTCACCTATCAGGTACCCGTGGTGCTGTACGTGGCTGGGGGGAAGAACATACCTTCAGTGAGATCACTGAGGACGAGGAACGGGACATGAGTAGCTCGGTATCCAACCTTGTGTAAATGGGGTCTTTCATGCTGTCGTGCCTGTTGAGGGACCATCGTATAAAAAGGCTGAAGGAGAACGACCTGTACTGGGTGTCCACACTACTAGATCCCCGGTATAAGCAGAAAGTGCCTGAAATGTTACTTAATTACCGCAAGTCGGAAAGGATGCAGCAGTTCCAAAATAAATTAAAAAGTATGCTTTACACAGCGTATAAGGGTGATGTCACAGCACAACGGGAATCTAACACGGGAAGAGGTGAAAGTAATCCTCCTCCTCCCATGACCACGCCAGCAAGGAGAGGACGCTTTACAGACATGTTGTTGATGGAGGACATGCGGAGCTTTTTAAGTCCTACGCATCACCACAGCCCTTCGGGGTCCACCCTCAGAGAACGACTCGAACGACAGGTAGCAGACTACCTCGTCTTAACTGCAGATATCGACACTCTGAAGAGCGATGAACCCCTTGACTACTAGGTGTGCAGGCTTGACCTGTGGCCTGAGCTATCCCAATTTGCGATAGAACTTCTGGCCTGCCCCGCTTCAAGTGTCCTGTCAGAAAGGACCTTCAGTGCAGCAGGAGGTATTGTCACTGAGAAGAGAAGTTGCCTAGGTCAAAAAAGTCTAGATTACCTCACCTTTATTAAGATGAATGAGGGATGGATCCTGAAGGGACTGACAGTGGGCGATACATTCGACTAAAAAAGGCCTGATGAGGGGGACATAAAAGGGATTAAACTGATAAGAATAGTACTACTTAACACACCACTCCTATCTGGTGGCACATTAGATTGCACGTGCAGTGCCCCAAATTTGAAGTAGGAGGACCGACCAAGCATCTTTTCCATCTCCCGGTTCCTATAATCGATGTCATATACACGTCCCATGATAGGGGACGTAACAGGGATTAAACTGATAAGAATAGTACTACTTAACACACCACTCCTATCTGGTGGCACATTAGATTACACGCGCAGTGCCCCAAATTTGAAGTAGGAGGACCAACCAAGCATCTTTTTCCATCTCCCGGTTCCTAAAATCGATGCCATATACACGTCCCCTGATAGGGGACGTAACAGGGATTAAACTAATAAGAATAGTACTACTTAACACACCACTCCTATCTTGTGGCACATTACATTGCATGCGCAGTGCCCCAAATTTGAAGTAGGAGGACCCACCAAGCATCTTTTTCCACCTCCCGGTTCCTAAAATCGATGCCATATACACGTCCCCTGATAGGGGATGTAACAGGGATTAAACTGATAGAAATAGTACTTCTTAACACTAGTGATGTACCGAACTGTTCGCTGGCGAATAGTTCCCGGCGAACATAGCGTGTTCGCATTCGCCACGGCGGGCGAACACATGCGCGGTTCGATCCGCCCCCTATTCGTCATCATTGACTAAACTTTGAACCTGTGCCTCACAGTCATCAGACACATTCCAGCCAATCAGCAGCAGACCCTCCCTTCCAGACCCTCCCACCTCCTGTACAGCATCCATTTTAGATTAATTCTGAAGCTGCATTCTTAGAAAGAGGAGGGAAAGTGTAGCTGCTGCTCATTTGATAGGGAAATGTATAGCTAGGCTAGTGTATTCAGTGTCCACTACAGTCCTAAAGGGCTTATCTGATCTCTGCTGTAAGGACAGCACCCCAAAATGCCCTTTTTAGGGCTAGAACATCAGTCTGCTTTTTTTTGTAATCTAATTGCAGTTGCCTGCCTGCCTGCCAGCTTCTGTGTCAGGCTCACAGTGGGTACTGTGCCCACTTGCCCAGTGCCACCACTCATATCTGGTGTCACAATAGCTTGCATTTAAAAACAATTTTTTTTTTCACTGTAATAGATTAATTAGCAGTTACTTGTCTGCAAGCGTCTGTGTGTCAGGCCAACAGCGTGTACTCTGCCAGTGCACAGTGCCACTCATATCTGGTGGCACAAGAGGGTGCATTTAAAAACCCCAAAACTTTTTTTTCACTGTAATAGATTGAATAGCAGTTAGTTGTCTGCAAGCGTCTGTGTGTCAGGCCAACAGCGTGTACTCTGCCAACCTCTGCCAGTGCACATTGCCACTCATATCTGGTGTCACAATAGCGTGCATTTAAAACCCAAAAACTGTTTTCACTGTTATAGATTGAATAGCAGTTAGTTGTCTTCAAGCGGGTGTGTCAGGCCTACAGCATGTACTCTGCCAACCTCTGCAAGTGCACATTGCCACTCATATCTGGTGTCACAATAGCATGCATTTAAAAACAAAAAAAGTTTTTCACTGTTATAGATTGAATAGCAGTTACGTGTCTTCAAGCGGGTGTGTCAGGCCTACAGCGTGTACTCTGCCAACCGCTGCCAGTGCACATTGCCTCTAATATCTGGTGTCACAATAGCGTGCATTTCAAACCAAATTTTTTTTTCACTGTTATAGATTGAATAGCAGTAGTGATGTACCGAACTGTCCGCCGGCGAACAGTTCCTGGCGAAATTAGCGTGTTCGCGTTCGCCACGGCGGGCGGACACATGCGCAGTTCGATCCTCCCCCTATTCGTCATCATTGGGCAAACTTTGACCCTGTGCCTCTCGGTCAGCAGACACATTACAGCCAATCAGCAGCACTCCCTCCCTTCCACACCCTCCAACCTCCCTCCCAGCATCCATTTTCGATTCATTCGGAAGATGCATGCTTAGTGAGAGGAGGGAAAGTTTAGCTGCTGCTGATTACATAGGGAAATTGATAGCTAGGCTAGGGTATTCAGTGTCCACTACAATCCTGAAGGACTCATCTGATCTCTGCTGTAAGGACAGCACCCCAAAAAGCCCTTTTTAGGGCTATAACATCAGGCTGCTTTTTTTTTTTCCTGTGTAATCTAATTGCAGGTGCCTGCCTGCCAGCTTCTGTGTGAGGTTCACATTGGATACTGTGCCTATTTGCCCAGTGCCACCACTCATATCTGTTTTAACAATAGGTTAAGCTTTACATTTAAAATAAATATTTTTTTTTTCACTGTAATAGAAGAGCAGTTGCCTGCCTGCCAGCTTCTGTGTGAGGTTAACATTGGATACTGTGCCTATTTGCCCAGTGCCACCACTCATATCTGTTTTAACAATAGGTTAAGCTTTACATTTAAAATAAATATTTTTTTTTCACTGTAATAGAAGAGCAGTTGCCTGCCTGCCAGCTTCTGTGTGAGGTTCACATTGGTTACTGTGCCTATTTGCCCAGTGCCACCACTCATATCTGTTTTAACAATAGGTTAAGCTTTACATTTAAAATAAATATATTTTTTTCACTGTAATAGAAGAGCAGTTGCCTGCCTGCCAGCTTCTGTGTGAGGTTCACATTGGATACTGTGCCTATTTGCCCAGTGCCACCACTCATATCTGTTTTAACAATAGGTTAAGCTTTACATTTAAAATAAATATTTTTTTTCACTGTAATAGAAGAGCAGTTGCCTGCCTGCCAGCTTCTGTGTGAGGTTCACATTGGATACTGTGCCTATTTGCCCAGTGCCACCACTCATATCTGTTTTAACAATAGGTTAAGCTTTACATTTAAAATAAATATTTTTTTTCACTGTAATAGAAGAGCAGTTGCCTGCCTGCCAGCTTCTGTGTGAGGTTCACATTGGATACTGTGCCTATTTGCCCAGTGCCACCACTCATATCTGTTTTAACAATAGGTTAAGCTTTACATTTAAAATAAATATTTTTTTTTCACTGTAATAGAAGAGCAGTTGCCTGCCTGACAGCTTCTGTGTGAGGTTCACATTGGATACTGTGCCTATTTGCCCAGTGCCACCACTCATATCTGTTTTAACAATAGGTTAAGCTTTACATTTAAAATAAATATTTTTTTTTCACTGTAATAGAAGAGCAGTTAGTTGTCTGCAAGCGTCTGTGTTTCAGGCCTACTTCAGCGTGTGCTCTGCAGACCTGTGCCAGCGTGCTTTGACAGTTGCCAATCATATCTGGTGTCTCTTTAGCGTGCTTTTACAACCAAAATTTTGTTTCCACTGTAATAGAAGAGCAGTTGCCTGCCTGCCAGCTTCTGATTGAGGTTCACATTGGATACTGTGCCTATTTGCCCAGTGCCACCACTCATATCTGTTTTAACAATTGGTTAAGCTTTCGATTTAAAAGAAATAATTTTTTTTTCACTGTAATAGAAGAGCAGTTAGTTGTCTGCAAGCGTCTGTGTTTCAGGCCTACTTCAGCGTGTGCTCTGCAGACCTGTGCCAGCGTGCTTTGACAGTTGCCAATCATATCTGGTGTCTCTTTAGCGTGCTTTTACAACCAAAATTTTGTTTCCACTGTAATAGAAGAGCAGTTGCCTGCCTGCCAGCTTCTGTGTGAGGTTCACATTGGATACTGTGCCTATTTGCCCAGTGCCACCACTCATATCTGTTTTAACAATTGGTTAAGCTTTCGATTTAAAATAAATAATTTTTTTTCACTGTAATAGAAGAGCAGTTAGTTGTCTGCAAGCGTCTGTGTTTCAGGCCTACTTCAGCGTGTGCTCTGCAGACCTGTGCCAGCGTGCTTTGACAGTTGCCAATCATATCTGGTGTCTCTTTAGCGTGCTTTTACAACCAAAATTTTGTTTCCACTGTAATAGAAGAGCAGTTGCCTGCCTGCCAGCTTCTGTGTGAGGTTCACATTGGATACTGTGCCTATTTGCGCAGTGCCACCACTCATATCTGTTTTAACAATTGGTTAAGCTTTAGATTTAAAAGAAATATTTTTTTTTCACTGTAATAGAAGAGCAGTTAGTTGTCTGCAAGCGTCTGTGTTTCAGGCCTACTTCAGCGTGTGCTCTGCAGACCTGTGCCAGCGTGCTTTGACAGTTGCCACTCATATCTTGTGTCTCTATAGCGTGCTTTTACAACCAAAATTTGTTTTTCACTGTTATAGATTGAATAGCAGTTACTTGTCTTCAAGCGGCTCTGTCAGTCCTTCCTTCAGCGTGTGCTCTGCAGAACTGTTCCAGTGCACATTGCCAATCATATCTGGTCTCACAGTAGCTTGCACGCATAGTACCACTAATCCCCCAAAAAATGACAGGCAGAGGCAGGCCACCCCGCAGGGGCCGTCGTGGTCGTGGTGCTGTGATTCCCTTTTGCCCTAGAATAATGCCCAGTTTTCAGAAGCCACGTACCCTGAACTTGAAAAGTTCTGAGGACTTAGTTGACTGGCTAACACAGGACACCCAATCTTGTACAGCCTCCGCTCGGAACCTTGACGCACCATCCTCCTCCAGCTTAGCTTCAGGCACCTCTCAAGATAGCACTCACCCGCCTGCCGCCACCACCAAAACTAGCACCACAGCCGCTTTACTTGGTATGTCAGAGGAGTTATTCACACACCCGTTTGAAGAAAAGAGTGATGCGCAACCATTATTGCTAGAGGATGTAGATAACAGGGATATTTCTCAGGCAGGCAGCATTAAACACATGGAGGTACGGTGTGATGATGATGATGATGTTGTACCCGCTGCTGCTTCCTTTTCTGAGTTGTCAGGTACAAGCGAAGCGGTTGATGATGACGATGCGTCCATGGATGTCACATGGGTGCCCGCTAGAAGAGAAGAAGAACAGGGCGAAAGTTCAGATTGGGAGACAGAGAGGAGGAGGAGGAGACCAGTTGGAAGCAGGGGGGGGTCGTCGCAAGGAGCTAGTGGCACAGTCAGACAGCATGCATCGGCACCCGGGGTCAGCCCGACAGCACGCCAATCAACACATGCTGTGTCCACCACCAGAATGCCGTCATTGCAGAGCTCAGCAGTGTGGCATTTTTTTTGTGTGTCTGCCTCTGACAACAGCGATGCCATTTGCAACCTGTGCCAAAGGAAACTGAGTCGTGGGAGGTCCAACACCCACCTAGGTACAACTGCTTTGCGTAGGCACATGATCTCACATCACAAACGCCTATGGGATCAACACATGAGTACAAGCAGCACGCCTACTCTAAGCCGCCATCCTCCTCCTGGTCCAGCATCTTCAGCCACGTCAACCACTGCTGTCCTTCCTGCCCCCTCTCAACCATCCGCCACTCCGTCTCCCGCCTTGAGCAGTTCCCGCTCATCTGCCCACAGTCATGTGTTTCTGTCAAGGACATGTTTGAGCGTAAGAAGCCAATGTCACCAAGTCACCCCCTTGCCCAGCGTCTGACAGCTGGCTTGTCCAAACTATTAGCCCGCCAGCTTTTACCATACAATCTGGTTGAGTCTGAGGCATTCAAAATTTGTAGCTATTGGGACACCGCAGTGGAAGGTACCCGGCGGGAATTTCTTTTCACAAAAGGCAATCCCCAACTTGTACTCGATTGTGCAAAAGGAAGTCATGGCATGTCACACAGTGTTGGGGCAAGGGTCCATCTGACCACTGATACCTGGTCTGCAAAGCATGGTCAGGGCAGGTATATCACCTACACTGTGCATTGGGTAAACCTGCTGACGGCTGACAAGCAAGGAATGCGTGGCATTGCAGTGGAGTTGGTGACACCGCCACGAATTGCAGGCAGTCCTGCTGCCACCTCCTCTACTCCTCCTACTCCATCCTCTTCCATAACCTCCTCGGCTGAGTCCTCTTGTGCCGCTGCTTCTTGCTCCACATCAACGGCACCCCCCCAGCTCCCCAGGTACTATTCCACATCCCGGATACGGCAGTGTCACGCCGTCTTGGGTTTGACTTGCTTGAAAGCGGAGAGTCACACCGGACAAGCACTCCTGTCCGCCCTGAACGCACAGGTGGAAAAGTGGCTGACTCCGCAGCAACTGGATATCGGCAAAGTGGTGTGTGACAACGGAAAAAATTTGATAGCGGCATTGAAGTTGGGCAAGTTGACACATGTGCCGTGCATGGCACATCTGTGTAATCTGATCATACAACGCTTTGTGCATAAGTACACAGGCTTACAGGACGTCCTGAAGCAGGCCAGGAAGGTGTGTGGCCATTTCAGGCGTTCCTACATGGCCATGGCTCACTTTGCCGATATCCAGCGGCGAAACAACATGCCAGTGAGGCGCTTGATTTGCGACAGCCCTACACGTTGGAATTCAACACTCCTAATGTTCGACCGCCTGCTCCAACAAGAAAAAGTTGTTAATGATAATGAATATTTGTATGACCGGGGTGCTAGGACAGCCTCTGGGGAGCTGGGAATTTTTTTGCCACGTTACTGGACGCTCATGCGCAATGCCTGTAGGCTCATGCGTCCTTTTGAGGAGGTGACAAACCTAGTCAGTCGCAGTTGTGTGTGTGCGTGTGTATGGCTGTCTGCCTGTGTGTGTGTGTGTGACAGGGTGAAGATTTCTTGCACATGGGTGTGACAGGGTGAAGATTTCTTGCACAGGCCTAAGGCTGGCCCTGCACATGGGTCAGTGGCTCTGCACCAGACTTCCCTCCAATTGATCAAAGTTAAAGGATTTCAAGTGGACTGATTACAATTACAGGGCCTCTAAAGAGTCCTGTATTGTTATTTGTCGTCACTACCTTCCCGCGTCGGAAAGATTTCTTGCACAGGGCGCCCAAAGGCCTAAGGCTGGCCCTGCGCATGGGTCAGTGGCTCTGCACCAGACTTCCCTCCAATTGATCAAAGTTAAAGGATTTCATGTGGACTGATTACAATTACAGGGCCTCTAAAGAGTCCTGTATTGTTATTTGTCATCACTACCTTCCCGCGTCGGGAAGATTTCTTGCACAGGGCGCCCAAAGGCCTAAGGCTGGCCCTGCGCATGGGTCAGTGGCTCTGCACCAGACTTCCCTCCAATTGATCAAAGTTAAAGGATTTCAAGTGGACTGATTACAATTACAGGGCCCCTAAAGAGTCCTGTATTGTTATTTGTCGTCACTACCTTCCCGCGTCGGGAGTGGGTCATTTGCGCCCCTGCTGCCTTCCTTGCATGTGGTAGCTGTTTGTCAGGGATTTGTCAATCCATATCTGCCCAGTGACCCTATGTAGGGGGAACAGTCTCTATTCTGCTCTGTGTCAGTGTGTATCAGGGATCATTAGGATAGGTGTCAATCCATATCTGCCAAGTGACCCTATGTAGGGGGAACGGTCTCTATTCTGCTCTGTGTCAGTGTGTATCATGGTCTCTGTGGACGGGGAACAGTCTCTATTCTGCTCTGTGTCAGTGTGTATCAGGGGTTTTGAGGACAGGTGTCAATCCATATCTGCCAAGTGACCCTATGTAGGGGGAACAGTCTCTATTCTGCTCTGTGTCAGTGGGTATCATGGTCTCTGTGGATGGGGAACAGTCTCTATTCTGCTCTGTGTCAGTGTGTATCAGGGGTTTTGAGGACAGGTGTCAATCCATATCTGCCAAGTGACCCTATGTAGGAGGAACAGTCCCTATTCTGCTCTGTGTCAGTGTGTATCAGGGGTTTTGAGGACAGGTGTCAATCCATATCTGCCAAGTGACCCTATGTAGGGGGAACAGTCTCTATTCTGCTCTGTGTGAGGAGGAGAAACGGGAAATGAGTAGCTCGGCATCCAACCTTGTTCAAATGGGGTCTTTCATGCTGTCGTGCCTGTTGAGGGACCCTCGTATAAAAAGGCTGAAGGAGAACAACCTGTGCTGGATGTCCACGCTACTAGACCCCCGGTCTCTATTCTGCTCTGTGTCAGTGTGTATCAGGGGTTTTGAGGACAGGTGTCAATCCATATCTGCCAAGTGACCCTATGTAGGAGGAACAGTCCCTATTCTGCTCTGTGTCAGTGTGTATCAGGGGTTTTGAGGACAGGTGTCAATCCATATCTGCCAAGTGACCCTATGTAGGAGGAACAGTCCCTATTCTGCTCTGTGTCAGTGTGTATCAGGGGTTTTGAGGACAGGTGTCAATCCATATCTGCCAAGTGACCCTATGTAGGGGGAACAGTCTCTATTCTGCTCTGTGTGAGGAGGAGAAACGGGAAAAGAGTAGCTCGGCATCCAACCTTGTTCAAATGGGGTCTTTCATGCTGTCGTGCCTGTTGAGGGACCCTCGTATAAAAAGGCTGAAGGAGAACAACCTGTGCTGGATGTCCACGCTACTAGACCCCCGGTCTCTATTCTGCTCTGTGTCAGTGTGTATCAGGGGTTTTGAGGACAGGTGTCAATCCATATCTGCCAAGTGACCCTATGTAGGAGGAACAGTCCCTATTCTGCTCTGTGTCAGTGTGTATCAGGGGTTTTGAGGACAGGTGTCAATCCATATCTGCCAAGTGACCCTATGTAGGGGGAACAGTCTCTATTCTGCTCTGTGTCAGTGTGTATCAGGGATCATTAGGATAGGTGTCAATCCATATCTGCCAAGTGACCCTATGTAGGGGGAACGGTCTCTATTCTGCTCTGTGTCAGTGTGTATCATGGTCTCTGTGGACGGGGAACAGTCTCTATTCTGCTCTGTGTCAGTGTGTATCAGGGGTTTTGAGGACAGGTGTCAATCCATATCTGCCAAGTGACCCTATGTAGGGGGAACAGTCTCTATTCTGCTCTGTGTGAGGAGGAGAAACGGGAAATGAGTAGCTCGGCATCCAACCTTGTTCAAATGGGGTCTTTCATGCTGTCGTGCCTGTTGAGGGACCCTCGTATAAAAAGGCTGAAGGAGAACAACCTGTGCTGGATGTCCACGCTACTAGACCCCCGGTCTCTATTCTGCTCTGTGTCAGTGTGTATCAGGGGTTTTGAGGACAGGTGTCAATCCATATCTGCCAAGTGACCCTATGTAGGAGGAACAGTCCCTATTCTGCTCTGTGTCAGTGTGTATCAGGGGTTTTGAGGACAGGTGTCAATCCATATCTGCCAAGTGACCCTATGTAGGGGGAACAGTCTCTATTCTGCTCTGTGTCAGTGGGTATCATGGTCTCTGTGGATGGGGAACAGTCTCTATTCTGCTCTGTGTCAGTGTGTATCAGGGGTTTTGAGGACAGGTGTCAATCCATATCTGCCAAGTGACCCTATGTAGGAGGAACAGTCCCTATTCTGCTCTGTGTCAGTGTGTATCAGGGGTTTTGAGGACAGGTGTCAATCCATATCTGCCAAGTGACCCTATGTAGGGGGAACAGTCTCTATTCTGCTCTGTGTGAGGAGGAGAAACGGGAAATGAGTAGTTCGGCATCCAACCTTGTTCAAATGGGGTCTTTCATGCTGTCGTGCCTGTTGAGGGACCCTCGTATAAAAAGGCTGAAGGAGAACAACCTGTGCTGGATGTCCACGCTACTAGACCCCCGGTCTCTATTCTGCTCTGTGTCAGTGTGTATCAGGGATCATTAGGATAGGTGTCAATCCATACCTGCCAAGTGACCCTATGAAGGAGGAACAGTCCCTATTCTGCTCTGTGTCACTGTGTATCAGGGATCATTAGGATAGGTGTCAATCCATATCTGCCAAGTGACCCTATGTAGGAGGAACAGTCCCTATTCTGCTCTGTGTCACTGTGTATCAGGGATCATTAGGATAGGTGTCAATCCATATCTGCCAAGTGACCCTATGTAGGAGGAACAGTCCCTATTCTGCTCTGTGTCACTGTGTATCAGGGATCATTAGGATAGGTGTCAATCCATATCTGCCAAGTGACCCTATGTAGGGGGAACAGTCTCTATTCTGCTCTGTGTCAGTGTGTATCAGGGATCATTAGGATAGGTGTCAATCCATATCTGCCAAGTGACCCTATGTAGGAGGAACAGTCCCTATTCTGCTCTGTGTCACTGTGTATCAGGGATCATTAGGATAGGTGTCAATCCATATCTGCCAAGTGACCCTATGTAGGGGGAACAGTCCCTATTCTGCTCTGTGTCAGTGTGTATCAGGGGTTTTGAGGACAGGTGTCAATCCATATCTGCCAAGTGACCCTATGTAGGGGGAACAGTCTCTATTCTGCTCTGTGTCAGTGTGTATCAGGGATCATTAGGATAGGTGTCAATCCATATCTGCCAAGTGACCCTATGTAGGGGGAACAGTCTCTATTCTGCTCTGTGTCAGTGTGTATCAGGGATCATTAGGATAGGTGTCAATCCATATCTGCCAAGTGACCCTATGTAGGGGGAACAGTCTCTATTCTGCTCTGTGTCAGTGTGTATCAGGGATCATTAGGATAGGTGTCAATCCATATCTGTCAAGTGACCCTATGTAGGGGGAACAGTCTCTATTCTGCTCTGTGTCAGTGTGTATCAGGGATCATTCGGATAGGTGTCAATCCATATCTGCCAAGTGACCCTATGTAGGAGGAACAGTCCCTATTCTGTTCTGTGTCACTGTTTATCAGGGATCATTAGGATAGGTGTCAATCCATATCTGCCAAGTGACCCTATGTAGGGGGAACAGTCTCTATTCTGCTCTGTGTCACTGTGTATCAGGGATCATTAGGATAGGTGTCAATCCATATCTGCCAAGTGACCCTATGTAGGGGGAACAGTCCCTATTCTGCTCTGTGTCAGTGTGTATCAGGGGTTTTGAGGACAGGTGTCAATCCATATCTGCCAAGTGACCCTATGTAGGGGGAACAGTCTCTATTCTGCTCTGTGTCAGTGTGTATCAGGGATCATTAGGATAGGTGTCAATCCATATCTGCCAAGTGACCCTATGTAGGGGGAACAGTCTCTATTCTGCTCTGTGTCAGTGTGTATCAGCGATCATTCGGATAGGTGTCAATCCATATCTGTCAAGTGACCCTATGTAGGAGGAACAGTCCCTATTCTGCTCTGTGTCACTGTGTATCAGGGATCATTAAGATAGGTGTCAATCCATATCTGCCAAGTGACCCTATGTAGGAGGAACAGTCCCGATTCTGCTCTGTGTCACTGTGTATCAGGGATCATTAGGATAGGTGTCAATCCATATCTGCCAAGTGACCCTATGTAGGGGGAACAGTCTCTATTCTGCTCTGTGTCAGTGTGTATCAGGGATCATTAGGATAGGTGTCAATCCATATCTGCCAAGTGACCCTATGTAGGGGGAACAGTCTCTATTCTGCTCTGTGTCAGTGTGTATCAGGGATCATTAGGATAGGTGTCAATCCATATCTGCCAAGTGACCCTATGTAGGAGGAACAGTCCCTATTCTGCTCTGTGTCACTGTGTATCAGGGATCATTAGGATAGGTGTCAATCCATATCTGCCAAGTGACCCTATGTAGGGGGAACAGTCTCTATTCTGCTCTGTGTCAGTGTGTATCAGGGATCATTAGGATAGGTGTCGATCCATATCTGCCAAGTGACCCTATGTAGGAGGAACAGTCCCTATTCTGCTCTGTGTCACTGTGTATCAGGGATCATTAGGATAGGTGTCAATCCATATCTGCCAAGTGACCCTATGTAGGGGGAACAGTCCCTATTCTGCTCTGTGTCAGTGTGTATCAGGGTTTTTGAGGACAGGTGTCAATCCATATCTGCCAAGTGACCCTATGTAGGGGGAACAGTCTCTATTCTGCTCTGTGTCAGTGTGTATCAGGGATCATTAGGATAGGTGTCAATCCATATCTGTCAAGTGACCCTATGTAGGGGGAACAGTCTCTATTCTGCTCTGTGTCAGTGTGTATCAGGGATCATTCGGATAGGTGTCAATCCATATCTGCCAAGTGACCCTATGTAGGAGGAACAGTCCCTATTCTTTTCTGTGTCACTGTTTATCAGGGATCATTAGGATAGGTGTCAATCCATATCTGCCAAGTGACCCTATGTAGGGGGAACAGTCTCTATTCTGCTCTGTGTCAGTGTGTATCAGGGGTTTTGAGGACAGGTGTCAATCCATATCTGCCAAGTGACCCTATGTAGGGGGAACAGTCTCTATTCTGCTCTGTGTCAGTGTGTATCAGGGGTTTTGAGGACAGGTTTCAATCCATATCTGCCAAGTGACCCTATGTAGGGGGAACAGTCTCTATTCTGCTCTGTGTCAGTGTGTTTCAGGGCTGGGCTTTGAGGACAGGTGTCAATGTTAGGTGATTTCTGCCCTTTATGGATTAAAAGCAGACTCTGCATCAACTGTGCAATTTTCCATGGGAGTTTTGCCATGGATCCCCCTCTGGCATGCCACAGTCCAGGTGTTAGTCCCCTTGAAACAACTCTTCCATCACTATTGTGGCCAGAAAGAGTCCCTGTTGTTTTTAAAATTCGCCTGCCCATTGAAGTCAATGGCGGTTCGCGCGGTTCGCCGGTTCGCGAACATTTGCGGAAGTTCGCGTTCGCCGTTCGCGAACCGAAAATTCCGGGTTCGCGACAACACATATGAGAAAATGGCGCACATAGGTTCACATAGGAACAGTGACACAATAGCCACCTGGAAACTGTGGGATGACTCGATGACAAACGATCTAGGGGACACACAACCCTGAGCTATGTGTAAAATAAATAAATAATATTAATTAAAAAAAAATATATACATCTATATATATCTTTTTATATCCCCCTTTGAAGGGGAAGCAGGGACCCACCTTGGATCAGGTGGTCGACAGGCACAGGGGGAGGTTGAAACACTCCCATACTTCATGATTATCATAGGCACCCCAGAGGACAAATTTATATTCTTTTTCTCCTTTGTTACAAACTCACCAATGGGACCCAGACACCCCCAAACCCATCACCGTCACATACCATGACACACCGTACTAGAACAGAGATCACCATTTTCAGGTATCTTGCACTTAAAAGACAGCAAGTAATAATGCCCTTCTTCCTCCTTACCCCACCTACTACTTGACACTTCTGGTTTTCCTACTTCTCTATTCTCCTTACTTATAGACTTAAAGGTCCAAGGAACATTGCCATTTCACTTCACTCTATATGCTGCAAACCTTATGGAACCAATACATATGTACTTCTATATATATGCGATAGATAACATGTTAACACCAGTCTTCATATTCAGCTCTATATAATGAATAAAAGATAGTTGGTACCACCTGTGTCACTATAGCAAAGAAACAACGCCCAGGTGTGACCGACTATCTTTAGCACCAAATCGAGGCTTAACCCAAGTATAAATAGTAGTTATAGAAATAATAGCTGTACATAGTCAAAAATCCATATAGCCAGATGAATATGTATGAACAAGCTTAGTTTACACAGAATATAAAACAAATTAGCAATCTGATACAGACTAATCAACCAGCCAACTAAATGCTTTTCAGGTGTTAAAATGTATCTTTGATCTTCATCTTGCCATGTATAACGGTGAATATGCATATATGTATAGTATTTTTTCCACATTTGTTAATACACATGCTCCAGTGATGTTTATAATTTCTTACAAAGGTCATGTTCAAGCTGAATACGAAAACTGAATACAAATATCTTAAAACAAATTCATCTGTATTATCACAATACAAAAATACTCCTTTTTTTATAATTCAAATTTTTTTTCACTCTTTCCATAAATTTCTCTAAAGAAGTTTATCCAAATTTGCACACATTTTCCCATTTACTTTTTCATTGTTTAATAAAAAATAAATTGGCTTGTCTAAACAACCAGCTCATGTCCTGTTCTGTATTTTTGCTCTGGGGCCTCCTCAATTGTTTACCTTTAAACTCTTTTATCTTACAAAATCTGAAGCTTGCATCCTGGGCAACTATTTGCCACATGTTCAGTAATGTTTATTACATGTACATTTGTTCTTTATTATGCAAGAGGCATCAATTTCCAAGGAAAATGTTATTTCTTGAAAGAGTAGTCATAATTATCCAAAATAGTTGGAGTTTCGGACAGGCTATTGACCATCCGGTGATGGAGTGTAGACATGCAATGGGTTATGACATTCTAAACTCCAGGTGACTTATTGATTTCCTCGGATGGCATAAATCAATCAACCTCTACCATATATTTTAGTTACATTTAAGGTTTTTAAACAATCTGAGGCTTTGGCAAGCACAAGCAACAAATAAACAGAGGCACTACGCATCATATGAAACAAAATAAATTAAAAGCTGCTAAAGAAATATATTGATTTGCCTTCTGTGATACCTAGCATTGCAAGTAGCAAAACACTGTAATAACATGCTAAACAATGCATAAGCTAAAATAGAAACAAATTATAAATTTGTACGTCAGCCAAAGTCCCACTGCTGTACTGTGAAAAGCAAATATCACGCTGTGTGATAGAGGGTTTTCTGGCAGAGGAATACCACAAAACTACAAAATAAAACTGGACAGAAGAGAGCAACAAATGTGTTGTAATATTCCCACATTGTGTTCTCTAGTTGTATTATGTAGTTCATTGTATTTTGTGGAATATTGTTTAGCTTTTGATTGTTTAACGTTTGCGTTGTAAATGGCATTTGATTTGAAATAAATTGCAATTTGTCCAAATTTTGGGCGATCGGCATGTCAACAGAATTCCGTAACTCCAAAATGTCATATGCATGAATCACTAAGTAAACATTGGACAATGGATAAACAGTTTTGCATGATTTGTGATTCAGGGTTCCCTCTGTGGTGCCCCAAAAAAAAACAACATGATAAGATGATTGATGGGGAAAAGAAGATTGTTGGTTATGAGAAAACTACTAATTGTTGATTTTATTTAGAGATTAAGAAAGAAGTTACCATTAAAGGAAAAAAAGAAAGATAAAAAAATAAATCTAAATTTATAAATTAAATAAATATATTCTATATAAATTTATAAATGTCTTCTAGCTTAAAAAAATCAATAAAACAAGCTGCGAATGGCACAAAATAAGTCAATTTTATACCTTACTACAAAAATTTGTGTTAGCTGCACCTTACTAGTGTATTAGCTCCACTACGCTTAATAAAAAAAGAAACAATTATATAAAGTGTGCTGTGCCTTTAAGATTGTGCTCACAAAAACTCCTGTGTATTGCAATCAACCCTATCAATTAAAATATTTCAATGCAACAATGTGCTTGTGCTCAAGATATAAAATAAGTAATTCCTTGTGCAAAAATCAATATTTGCGCAATGTTTTGTACACTTACACTTTAGAACATATGTGAAGATATTATTGCAACACTCCACGTTAAAGTGCATACATATCAATAGTGCATTATGTATTCTGTGTGAATGAATTTGATACGTGTAACCAATGTTCTAATCAAATTTTGTATTTCACAAACTTTGTTCAGAGAGTCGATTTTCTACATGTAAAAAATACATAAAAAGCAGATAGTGTAATATTGCAAACACAATTATATAGTTAAAAAGAGGTATATTATAGCACTCACAAACGTTGAGTAGGTAAAGAGACTGCTCAGGCTATTTGCGCTTTCCACTGTATCACAGTGTAACCAGGATTCACTTCCTTAACAGATTTGATGGAAAGCCGAGACTAAAGACAACTTTATTCCACTTTATGACACCCATGACTGGTGAGCAAACCTCATGTCATACCATAAGTATATAGATGGCCTGTTCTTGGTATGGAAAGGCCAGTAACAGTAATTAGGTTCCTTACCCACAATAACAATGAGAGGGGTATTCACCTCACATGGGAATGTAGTAAGAACAGGATCAGTTTTTTGGATCTGGAGATTTTTGTAGAGTATGGTGTAGTGGCAACTATGACCTTTTTCCTCTGCCACCTTATTTACACTTATCTTATTTGTTTTTACATTGTGGTTTTATATATTCATTATTTTCAAGAAAAATTAGAATTTTTTTCTCTACATCTTTTTTGGCCTCCTGCGGTGATCCAAGTTTACCTATTGGGATTGATGCAGATATCTGTCTACTGGAGTATATTTACATCCATATGCAATTATGAGCACTAGATCTAGATCCATGGGTGTACAAAGTATGTACATTTTCCTCATACTATTAAGCATACCCACCTTATTGCTTTTGGTATTCTGCTGAAAAATAATGTGTCAGAATGTCATGTAGTCTAGACCCTGTTTTTAAGTAAGCGCACCTAGAAAAACAAAAACAAAAAACAAAATGGCAGGGCACAAAACCTATTCACTAGTCAGGTACCAGATTGGGTGTAAAGTAGGCGTAGAGTTTGGTAATTAGAACCAGATCTGACCTGGTTACATTGAACTGTGAGCAGGCGCTGAGGCTGCCTGGTGCCACTATTCCAAGCTGCCCAGGAACTTATGTAAAAATGTTTTTAGGACCCCTCTAGTGCTTTGCCAGCTGGGGATCTACTATTGGTCCATTATTGCACAGCTGTATTTCTGAGCAGTGTGTTTCAATGTTTTTGTATTGAGTATTTATGTGTGAGTGAAGGGGTGTACTAATATGTAGTGTTGGCATATGAATTCAGTTATTTATTTGTATGTTCTGTTTCTATTTGGTGATGCATTTGTGTGTAGTGTTGGCATTTTAATACATGGGTGTGATTGTGTCTTGTGTGTTCATTTGAATACCGGGGTGTATTTGTGTGTAGTGTTGGTGTTTGACTGCATGGGCATATTTATTTGCAGTATTTGTGTTGAACGCTGGGGTGTATTTGTGGACTGTCTTGTTGTTTGAATGCAGAGGTATGTCTGTATACAGTCCTTGAGGTTTAAATGCAGTGGTGTATTTGTTTGCAGTTTTTGTTTTTGACTACAGGGGCATATTTGTATGTAGTACACGACTTACAGAATATGGATAAATGCTAAATGTATTTAAGGCAGTAAGCACTGAATGTAGAGACCCCTCAATGTATCAACAGAATAAAAGAGCATAAAAATACCAAAAACATATTGCGTCTATGCAAAGTATGAAATAAAAATAAAAAAAAGTATAAGAAACCACAAACAGTCCAAGATAATATAATGAATATAGGCTCAATATTCTTCTGAATTCTTATGTTGTTGGATCCATCCTCACAGGGTTTGTATAAAATAAAGGGGAGAAAAAAGGGGATACTGATAGTGTAATGTTTAACACAATGAGTGGATCAATATTAATATACGTGTGTAAGTGCCCACTCACATGTTATAGAGCTATCATACAAGCTCTGGTAATGACAACTTGTTGTGGTACAATCCCCACTAATGGATGTGAAAGTAGATGTAGTCTCTCCAAAGAGTAACCGTGGTATATAGAAAAACTGAAATAACATACAATAATGTTGTATTGCCAATATAAAGTGACTATAGTGCTAGAAATAGGAAAAGCACCCACAAATATAGATCTTTTGCTAAATTTCAATTTTCTAGGTTTAAGGCAGTAGAGCTTTTACTAAATAGCAAAAAAGAACAATCTATTAACTTTTAACAAATGTTTAGTAAATGCTGGAATATTGTGTGGACCATTCCGAACATTAAAATGTTAACAGATTGTCACACAAATTCTGAGACATAGAAAATGAAAATGTAAACGGGATGGGAACCTGTAAAGTATACTAATAATGGCTAAAGGAACACTATAGGGTCAGGAACACAAACATATATTTCTGACCCTATTGTGTTAAAACCACCACTTAGCCCCCTGGTCCTCTCTTGCCTTCCTCAATATAGTAAAATCTTACTTGTATTCAAGCCTGAAGCTGCTGGCTCTGCCCCTGTCTACCTCAGAATAGCAAGCTGTCTGCTGACATAATCAGAAGTGTTGTTCTAAACCAATCACAATGCTTCCCCATAGGATTGGCTGAAACTATCAAGGAGGCAGATCAGGAGCAGAGCCAGCACAAGTCAAAAACAGCCGTGGCCAATCAGCATCTCCTCATAGAGATGAATTGAACTAATTAATCTCTATGAGGAAAGTTCAGTGTATGCATGCAGAGAGCGGATATACTGATATGTTGTGATGCACACTAGGCAAGACTAAGATGAGAAGCAGCTCTAGCAGCCATCTGAGGAGTGGCTAGGGTAGTTATCACTAGGCTGTAATGTAAACAATGCATTTTCTCTGAAAAGACAGTGTTTACAGCAAAAAGCGTGAAGGGAATGATTCTACTCCCCAGCACAAATGCAATAAGCTGTAGTTGTTCTGGTGACTATTGTCACGGCAAGGGTGCATAATTTATTATTACACTATGGAATAATATCCTTTAATGTAATTTGTGTAGTAAATGGAACAAATTACAGAGATGGTATTGTTGAGGTCAAAATAGGTTACATCTTTTGAAGCTGGGACCCCCCACAGAGGTCAGATGACAGAAGGGGTAGTATGAATGACATAGCAATGTGAACAGGGTTTTACGATATGGATGTGAAGTAATCAAGACTCTGCAAGGTGTGAGGTTCTATACTTGGAAAAAGTCTGAATGTCTCTTCATCCATTTGGCATGTACCTTGTAAGGGATGAGCCAATCTCTTTGATATGTAAATGCCATTAACCTTGTTCCAGTATCATATCCAAAGAAGGAGAAAAACATTCATATTTAACCCCACAGAATAATAATAAAGCCTAATTTTTGTTATATTTGGAATGTGACAAGCGCCATCTTCTAACCAAGTCCAAACATGAGTGGCCTAACTTGACCATAGGGGAAGGAATTGTGGTGTCCATCCTATCGGATCGTAAGGTTGGTGTGCAACATATGTATAGAATGGGAAAATAATAACAAATTCATAGAGGCAATGATTATTTCTGTGGCGGGTACATAAGAGAAGATAGAACCAAATGTTTCCATTTGGATTGATGTGAGTGTGGACACAAGGGGGTGGTCACTTATTATTTCTGTAGGCACGCCTTAACTCCACCTCTGGGTGAGGCGTGGTAATCCACAGGGTATATCTCTAATGATCCTGAAGGGTGTTTGTGTAATTGCTTGGGACCAAGATCTAACTTTGAGTGAGTCACCATCTTTCCTTGCCAGAGACCCCCTGGACAGAAGTTGTACTTTGAAAACCTAAGTGAGTAATTAGGACTTCTGTATTTTATCCTTTTTGTTTTTATCTGATGTTGGTGTAATTTGTTTATCATATATTGTTATATGCACTGTGACTATTTTTTGCTCATAATAAACATTCATTTATTAAGTTCGGCCTTTGTCTGGTTAAGACTCACGTTACTAGTTAGTATTTTTGTAATTCCTTTAATATTGTGCTAAGTAATATTTGGTGGGTTTTATTGTTGATGTACCTGGGGGACCAAGGCCCCCCATTTATTAATTGTCTTGGTGGTGGCAGCGTTAAAATAGTAATAGTTAAATTATTATGTTTAAGTGTGGGTGGTGTTAAAAGGGTGGTTTTGTCATTATTATTTTCAGTCTAGCGCAGACAAATAGTGAACTTTAACCCTTTCACCACCACAACTACGTCACGCACACTCTTGGAGTAGGGTGCATTCGTGACAACTATAGTGTCCCTTTAATATAAAAATAGTTCGTTCTCATATCGATTCATACAAAAATGAATAATCAATGATTCAATGTTATAGGATCAATATCAAGAGAACATTTTCAACCCTAAAAGGCTTATTTTTGAATACTTTATTCAATTTGGAAGTCAATACAACAGTGCCTGTATCGCCACAGCAGCATCAGCAGGCTTGATGTTTATAATCATAACAACAACACTTTAACCCCTTAACGCCGTTACAGCGTTACATGCCGTCGCGCTTTAAATGTGCTTTAAAGCCGTTGCGGCGGCATGGAATGCCGTAACGGCTGCAGCCCCCAGGAGCCAGCAACTACTCACCTCCGCCGCGATCCTCTTCTGGGGGGCTGCCTGACAGCCCAGGCAGCCCCCCTCCGGCAAATGAGGGCCCCGAGGGCCATGTGATCGCTCTCAAAGAGCGATCACATGGCCCCCTATAGCTGGCTGTGGATCTGCCAGCAGGGGGACTGTCTAAAATATCAGACAGTCCCCCTGCTGGTAGGTAGAGTAAAAAAAAAAAATTAAACATATTATAAAATAAATTAAATGCATTTTTATATATATATAATATAAAAGTGTATATATATTAGTATTAAAATACACTT
This sequence comes from Pelobates fuscus, assembly GCF_036172605.1. Taxonomy (NCBI): domain Eukaryota; kingdom Metazoa; phylum Chordata; class Amphibia; order Anura; family Pelobatidae; genus Pelobates; species Pelobates fuscus. The sequence goes on from NC_086320.1 coordinate 107,025,146, forward strand.
AGAATGACGTTACATATATATAATATGTATATATATTATATATATATATAATAGATCTACATATATATATATATTATATATATATATATATATATATACGTATAAATAAAATAATAAATAAATAAAATAATAAAATAAATAAATAAAATATTGAAACTAAATTTAATATAAATTATATATCCATATGTAATTTCATTCTAACTGTATTTTGTTATTAATATATATATATATATATATATTGGTAACAAAATACACTTAGAATGACATTCTATATATATCTATCTATATATAAAATACAAATAACCGCAAATATATATATATAGATAAATACATATAATTACATAAAAGATTACATTAGTATACACGTAGAATTTAAATACATATATATGTATATATATTAAAATTCTACATGTATATTTAAGTAATCTTTTAACATAATTATGTGATTTGATTAATTAAAATTTGATTGACATGCCTGACAACACAGGGAGAAAGTGCAGAGAATGTAATTCTCAAGCACTATATTTGACCCTGTAACTCTCCAAGACACCATAAAACCTGTACATAGGGGGTACTGTTTTACTCGGGAGACTTCGCTGAACTCAAATATTAGTGTTTGAAACTGGTAAATTGTATTACAACGATTATATTTTAAGTAAAAGTTAAGTTTTTTGCATTTTTTACAAACAAACGGCACTTTTATGGACTATATTATTGTTTTAAAACACTAATATTTGTGTTTAGTGAAGTCTCCCGAGAATAACAGTACCCCCAATGTACAGGTTTTATGGTGTTTTGGAAAGTTAGAGAGTCACATATAAGGCTTGCATTTCATTTTTTTCACATTGAAATTTGCCAGATTAGTTATGTTGCCTTTGAGAGCGTATGGTAGCCCAGGAATGAGAATTACCCCCATGATGGCATACCATTTACAAAAGTAGACAACCCAAGGTATTGCAAGTGGGGTATGTCCAGTCTTTCTTAGTAGCCACTTAGTCACAAACACTGGCCAAATATTTGTTTTTTGCTTTTTTCACACAAACAAATATGAACGCTAATTTTGGCCAGTGTTTGTGACTAAGTGGCTACTAAAAAAGACTAAACATACCCCACTTTCAATACCTTGGCTTGTCTACTTTTTCAAATGGTATGCCATTATGGGGGTAATTCTCTTTCCTGGGCTACCACACCATCTCAAAGGTAACATTACTAATCTGCAAATTTCAATTTGAAAATGGAACGTTCTATATTTGACCCTGTAACTTTCCAAAACACCATAAAACCTGTTAATGGGGGGTACTGTTGTACTCGTGAGACATCGCTGATTACAAATATGTGCATTTATTTGCAGTAAAACCTAACAGTATTATGACATTCACAGCTAAAATGGCAGACGGGAATACAAATTTAAAAAAAAATCTTATTTTCTCACATTTTTTTAAATTTTATTCATAATAAATTATGTTCCATATATGAATAGTTATTGCTAAATTTAAGCCCTGTTTCTCCTGAACAAAATGATATATAATAAGTGTGGGTGCACTTAATGTGACAGCGGTGAATTACGGTTGAACAGACATATAGCACAAATTCCCGTTTTTGTTTACGTTTTGTTTTGATCAGAACGTGCACTATTGACTCCGTCCTGAAGGGGTTAACAGTAATACTATAACAGTAATACTATAACAGTAATACTATAACAGTAATACTATAACAGTAATACTATAACAGTAATACTATAACAGTAAAACTATGGTCGTCTTTATTTATCAACCTTATTCTACAGGAAAACAGTACATCTAAACGAGTGGTATGACATATGGCAACCGTGTGGTTTTTTGGTTGCAGTATCCTGTAGGTGTCGTCCCTGGGCATGTGTAGGCTGTACCTAGCTGAGTGTATCCCTGATAGGTTTACAGTTGGGTGATATTTAACTTGCGTGTCTGCCTGTGAAACTGCAGGGGGTAGAAGTCTAGTGTGCTAGTGTGATGTCTGCAGTGGGGTAGTTGGTATAGTTGGTAAATCTGGGGGTGTAACTACTGGACCAGGGGCGAAGAATGGCAACAATGTTTTAATCCTTCTGGTCGCTTTGAGGTTGTATGGACGGTGCCGTGTTGGGAAGAGTATCTGTTGTTCCTACAGGCGCCGTGCTTCAGGCTGAAGGTGTTGGTTTTGGAGGGCAGGAAGGGCCAACTGGGATTGGAGATGGAGGGGGGGGGGGGAGGCAGGGGAGATAGTGGAGGCAATGCATGGCTAATCTGTCTTATCTGTCTGTTTGAGTACGAACAAACCTGGGAGAGGGGGCATTCAGTTGGAGGGGTGTGGTGCGTCAGGGACGTTATAGTTCATAGTCTCCATTTTGTGGGTCTTATGTGTCCTGTGTGTGGTTCCTCTAATCTAGGTTTCTGTTGCTCTGAATATTGTTAGTTGTTGGACATGAATGTGTCCCTATGTATATACATTTTATATTGCACAATATATATTTTGCTATTCCTGGATTTGAAGTCTCGTATCGTTGAAGATCGTTGTGAATCCTAATGCCTGAAAAGGCACCCATGGGCTACCTGTATAGAGCCTGATACGGCTCTTTATCTAGTGAATGTAATTCTTATAACATAATAGCAAATTATGTTATATACAAGTTACATTATGCATGCTCTTTTAAGATTTTTAGATATATGAGTTTTTTGCTCTGGACATTTTAGAACTACATTATTGGAATTATCCATATTACCCGCACCTGTTTGTGTATGTACACTCTGGATGTGTGTTTTGCACGATTTGTACACTTTTTAAGTAAATGCTTTACATCCAATCCATGTCCTACTCAAATAAACTGGTGGTATTAGAAGCAGGTTGCACCTCCAGTTTGGTGCAGACCCTTCTGAATGCTCCCTCCTGGTCTCTGGCTCATGTGTACATGATTCTCACTGTGAAGTTGTTAATGTAAATTATGATAATTATATTCATACAGAGTGTCTCACAGAATTATTTACAAATCTAATTTTAATAAACGTTAATTAAAATTGTATACAATTTTGTGTAATATTTACATGCATGCGTTATTTGTTTATTCTCTAGAAATTGTCACTGTTCTCTTGATATTGATCCTATAACATTGAATCATTGATTATTTATTTTTGTATGAGTTCCATATGAGAGAGGACAATTTTTATATTAACCTTTATAAGTATACGTTACAGGTTCCCATCCCGTTTACATTTCTCCTTTCTAGGTCTCAGAATTTGTGTGACAATCTGATAACATTTTAATGTTCGGAATAGTCCACATAATATTCCAGTATTTACTAAACATTTGTTAAAAGTTAATAGATAGGTTTTTTTTTTCTTTAATTTGTTTGTTGCATTGATCAATCTGTGGCTGCTTTGTATGAAAGTTATTATACTTGAGTGCCTAACTACAGAATTAATAATACTTCTTAGAAATCTCAGCATAACAGCCTACAGCTGCTCTGTATTTCCCTTGGATGTATTTCAGTGCATAGTATATTTTTCATTGTTTGTTGCCCTTAAGCAAAAGCTGTTTGATGATATATTTCTCCCAAAGCAACACTAAAAAAGAAAATAACATGAAGTGCAGGAGTATATTTGAGGTGAATTTTGATATATTTTAAAATGCATATTTAGTACCAAAATAATTTACAATATTTAGTTACCATCAAGAGATGGAGTGCCAATGTTATATATTTGTTCCATTAATGTAATTGCTATTTTCTGGAATTTAGTTAGAAAGCATTCATACATTTATACATTTCATTGGAACATTAACCCAGGAATTTGATGACAAAACCAATGGAGAGTTTAAGACTGCTTATAATTGTTCATATGTGTTAATCTTTATAGTCTAACTGAAAATTTAACAAAAATGCTTTTCTGGAAACTATTGGAAGGAAATGTCTACTGCAATATGCATCGAGATCTTATAATTAGACTTGTGATTTTAGATGCTACATCTAAGGACAGCTGCAGGAATAGCCCAAGTCCGTATTAAGATTTATACAAAACTGAAATCGACAAGTTCCCCCAGGAAAATTTGTTCAGGTGGATTAACTTGTAAAAGTGCATTCTCTGTATCTTGATAAAGCCCTCTGAACTGATTTTTACAACACACATTTTTTTCTAATTTACTGTCAATTAAAGGAACACTCTAGCATTAGGAATATACACAGGCATTGTTAAGTGTTTTCTACTCTATTTAGATTACAGGTCCTCCCAGAAGTAATAGAATAGAGCTTTATTAATTACATTTATTTCCCTGGTGTACCAGTCTTAATTACTGATAATCATAAACAATCGATGGCTTTTCCAAAGCATGGGGGAACTAGTGTGAATGCATGCCAATCACCATTCTGCACCAATCAGTATCTCCTCATAGAGATGCATTGACTTAATGTATCTTTATGGGGAGCATAAAGCATCTCCATGCAGAGTGTGCAGAGTTGGCAGACCCTGAACATCTGTCCTGCAAAGATTGCAATGTAAACACTGTCGTTTCTCATGGAGGCATACGGAGGTAAAATACCTCCATTATGTGAATATGGTGGTCTTTTTTGGCCCCATAAGATATTTATTTATTTATTAATTTCTACTTTTTTTAACCCCTTAACGACTGCGAACTTACTAGATATGTCCGGAAAAAAAAAGGACCGCGGACATATATTTATATATATATATATGTCCGGAAAAAAAAAGGACCGCGGAGAAATATATAAATGTCTGCGGTCCTTTTTCTTTCCGGACATATCTAGTATATACCAGCTCTATGTTCAGTCTTTTTTAGTAGCCACTGGCCAAAGTTATCATTCATAATAGTTTTTTACATTTTTAATACACAAACAAATATAAATACTAATTTTGACCAGTGACATACCCCATATTGAATACCCTGGGTTGTCTACTTTTAAAAATATATGGTTTGATGGGGGTAAATTACATTGACCTGCTTTAAAAATGTCCCAAATAGGACATGGTTGAATGATGACCAGCTGTGAAAATTCCAAGTTGGAAAACTGTAATGCGCACTCTCCAAATAAGGTCTTTTAGCCCCCCAGAGAACCCTGCACACCTATACTTGGGTCGTATCACTGTACTCAGGGGATATTGCTAAACACATGTTGGGGTGTTCTTTGGCAGTAACCCTTACAGTTCTATGTACATGTATTCTTAAATTGCCATGTGTGTCAAAAAAATCACCAATTATAATTTTTTCTTCTAAATTTGGCATAGATTAGTGGTAAAATGGTTGCATGAAAAGAGTCAAAATACCCCAAGTTTAATACCTTAGGTTGTCTTCTTTTAAAAAAAAAAAAAAATATATATATATATATATACGTGTGAAGGGTTATTCAGTGACACCTGATAGATATCAGTATTACAATGTAACTTTGGTTAATTTTGAAAAAAAAATGGTTTGGAAATAGCAAAGTGCTACTTGTACTTATAGCACTATAACTTGCAAAAAAACTAAGAACATTGGATATTTCTAAACTCAGGACAAAATTTAGAAACTATTTAGCACTGTGACTAAGTGGATACTAAAAAAGACTGGACATACCCCATATTGAATACCCTGTGTTGTCTACTTTAAAAAAAAATTGTACATGTGTGGTTTGATTCAGAGATTCATAACAGTGTTACAATGTCACTATTGATACATTTTTAAAAATATACAGGGAGTGCAGAATTATTAGGCAAATGAGTATTTTGACCACATCATCCTCTTTATGCATGTTGTCTTACTCCAAGCTGTATAGGCTCGAAAGCCTACTACCAATTAAGCATATTAGGTGATGTGCATCTCTGTAATGAGAAGGGGTGTGGTCTAATGACATCAACACCCTATATCATGTGTGCATAATTATTAGGCAACTTCCTTTCCTTTGGCAAAATGGGTCAAAAGAAGGACTTGACAGGCTCAGAAAAGTCAAAAATAGTGAGATATCTTGCAGAGGGATGCAGCACTCTTAAAATTGCAAAGCTTCTGAAGCGTGATCATCGAACAATCAAGCGTTTCATTCAAAATAGTCAACAGGGTCGCAAGAAGCGTGTGGAGAAACCAAGGCGCAAAATAACTGCCCATGAACTGAGAAAAGTCAAGCGTGCAGCTGCCAAGATGCCACTTGCCACCAGTTTGGCCATATTTCAGAGCTGCAACATCACTGGAGTGCCCAAAAGCACAAGGTGTGCAATACTCAGAGACATGGCCAAGGTAAGAAAGGCTGAAAGACGACCACCACTGAACAAGACACACAAGCTGAAACGTCAAGACTGGGCCTAGAAATATCTCAAGACTGATTTTTCTAAGGTTTTATGGACTGATGAAATGAGAGTGAGTCTTGATGGGCCAGATGGATGGGCCCGTGGCTGGATTGGTAAAGGGCAGAGAGCTCCAGTCCGACTCAGACGCCAGCAAGGTGGAGGTGGAGTACTGGTTTGGGCTGGTATCATCAAAGATGAGCTTGTGGGGCCTTTTCGGGTTGAGGATGGAGTCAAGCTCAACTCCCAGTCCTACTGCCAGTTTCTGGAAGACACCTTCTTCAAGCAGTGGTACAGGAAGAAGTCTGCATCCTTCAAGAAAAAACATCATTTTCATGCAGGACAATGCTCCATCACACGCATCCAAGTACTCCACAGCGTGGCTGGCAAGATAGGGTATAAAAGAAGAAAATCTAATGACATGGCCTCCTTGTTCACCTGATCTGAACACCATTGAGAACCTGTGGTCCATCATCAAATGTGAGATTTACAAGGAGGAAAAACAGTACACCTCTCTGAACAGTGTCTGGGAGGCTGTGGTTGCTGCTGCACGCAATGTTGATGGTGAACAGATCAAAACACTGACAGAATCCATGGATGGCAGGCTTTTGAGTGTCCTTGCAAAGAAAGGTGGCTATATTGGTCACTGATTTGTTTTTGTTATGTTTTTGTATGTCAGAAATGTATATTTGTGAATGTTGAGATGTTATATTGGTTTCACTGGTAAAAAATAAATAATTGAAATGGGTATATATTTGTTTTTTGTTAAGTTGCCTAATAATTATGCACAGTAATAGTCACCTGCACACACAGATATCCCCCTAAAATAGCTATAACTAAAAACAAACTAAAAACTACTTCCAAAATTATTCAGCTTTGATATTAATTAGTTTTTTGGGTTCATTGAGAACAGGGTTGTTGTTCAATAATAAAATTAATCCTCAAAAATACAACTTGCCTAATAATTCTGCACTCCCTGTATATTTAAAGCAATGTCCTATTTGTACTTAAAGCCCTATACAGTGGCGTACATAACGTGGTCGCAGGGGTTGCAGCTGTTACCGGGCCCGTCACTCCAGGGGGCCCGGCCACCCTGCGGACCCTTGCAACTGGGTGCCCGCCTCCATGTGTTGCGGCCCCGGCCCACGAGGCAGCACGATCAAGGGGCCCATCAGATGGTCCATGCTGTTAGGGCCACCCGATAGAGATGAAATTCCAGGGGACCCCCGTCAACGCTGCGGCGCCTTAACAGCCCGACCGGGCCCCCTGTGATGACATTGAAGCTGGGTGGAAGTGACTGCCTGTCACTCCTCCCAGCTATCAGCGAGAGCCTGCGTGGGAGGAAGGAGAGTGAGTCAGAGTGTAAACTCTGACTCCCACCAGCCTGAGCCACCACTGGACTCCAGGGAAAGTCACAGCTCTGCACCTAAAAGGTAGACAACAGGAGGGTGACTTAAACATTTTGTATATGTGTGTTTTTGTTTGTGTGTGTATGTGTGTGTGTGTGTTTGTGTGTAAATGTGTGACTCTGTATGTGTGACTCTGTATGTGTGACTCTGTATGTGTGTCTGTCTGTGTCTGTCTGTGTCTGTCTGTATGTGTGTCTTTCTGTGTGTATCTTTGTATGTATGTGTCTTGTGTGTGTGTACATGTCTGTGTGTCTGTCTGTTTGTATGTATTTGTCTCTGTATGTATATGTATGTATGTGTGTCTGTATGTGTTTATGTGTATGTGTGTATGTGTCTTTGTATGTATGTCTGTCTGTATGTATGTGTCTGTGTGTCTGTCTGTCTGTATGCATGCCTGTCTGTATGTATGTATGTATTTATGTGTCTGTCTGTCTGTATGTGTCTTTGTATGTATGTGTGTCTGTGTGTCTGTGTGTATGTGTGTTTATGTGTGTGTGTCTCTGTATGTGTGTATGTGTCTGTCTGTGTATGTGTATGTGTGTCTGTCTGTATGTATGTGTGCCTGTCTGTCTGTATGTATGTGTCTTTGTGTGTATGTGTGTCTTGTGTCTGTGTGTATGTACATGTCTCTGTATGTATATGTGTATGTGTCTGGCTTTATGTATGTGTCTTTGTGTATGTATGTGTCTGGCTTTATGTATGTGTCTTTGTGTATGTATGTGTCTGTGTGTATGTCTCTGTATGTATGTATGTGTCTGTATGTATGTGTCTGTGTGTGTGTCTGTCGGAGGGGGGAGGGTGGCCCATGGATCAGTTTCACACTGGGGCCCCATGGATTGTGTGTATGCCACTGGCCCTATAACTTTTCAAAGAAAACATGTTTAACATGTTTATTTCTAAACTCAGGACAAATTTACAAATTATTTAGCACGGGTGTTTTTTGGCGGTTGTAGATGCGTAACAGATTTTGGGGGTCAAAAATTGTGTTTTTTAAAAACTTTTTCATCATATTTTACAATTTGTTTTATAGTAAATGATATGACATGATGAAACTAATGGTATCTTTAGAAAGACCATTTAATGGCGAGAAAATGGTATATAATATGTGTGGGTAAAGTTAGAGGACAATTACAGTTAAACACAAACACAGCAGAAATGTAAAAACAGTCCTGGTCCTTAACGGTAAGAAAATTTAAAAATGGTCTGGTCAGCTGGTACATGCTAAAACCTTGTGCTGCTAAGGTTTTTTTTTTTTTAAACTATCTGCCTGTTGTCTGCTATTGCTGCCAGCATGCAAATTGATATCAAAAAGATCATTCAACTGAATGGAAATAAGTGAATGATAATTTGCAAATATGCATCCTGCCAGATGCATTTGGTCCTGAATTTTATTCAAACCAGTGTTTTGTGGACTTTCCAAATGCTACACTTTGTATACTTTGACCAAATTCAGGCCGCATTTGTCTTTAGCAAATATGAGAATTGCCAATGCGGGTGTCATTTAGTCCTTTTCAACAGATTACATCCATTTGGACAAAATCTGGTGTTTATTGATTAACCCCATAAACCTAAACCCTGTTCAGAGGTTTAAACATCATTACATTAAAAAACTATTCATGGTGAATCCTCAAAAAAATCGAATGAAAATTATTGATTTTAAGGACAGTGAAAACCTTCCAGTCCCCTTCTCCTCTATAAAATCAAATAATAACCATGTACTGTCTAATAGATAACCCGCCAGTACAAAATTATTTTCTAGTAACAAAATATGCTCTGTACAGTATAAAGTAAGGATTTTCAATCTGAAACGAAGCACTAAAATCTAGCAGATATCTATGAATAAGTACTGAAGATAGAAAAGGTTGATATAGAGGGTTACAATAATTAAGGTAAGCTCATTGAGTGTTGACCCAGTGAGAATCTTATTGCCATGTTGGAGTCATAAAGGAATTCTTCTTTTGAAGCAAAATTGGATAGAATTTTAATGGATTTTTGCTTCTTCCGGATCAATAGCAGCAAAAAAGGCATGTGTGCAGAGCTGACCCTGATAGACTTCTATTTTTTAAATCACAGTTACTATGTTACTTTTTCATCTTTTGATCAGCTCCTGCAAAAAACTGTTTTCTTTAGAGAGTATTTAACAGACACTGGTAAAGGGAATAACAAGCACCAAAAGCACTATGTGAGTATTTATAATGCAGTGTATAAAGTAAATAAGAAAGTTATCATTAAATGAGGCCATATGTTTTTATAAAGTCAGATATTTTAATGGACATCCCCTATACTCTAACATTAATAAACACGCTCGATTTAAATAGTAGATGTCGATGACCATTATGAATAAAAGCTTACTAGCTGTCAGTATAAGGAAACAGAATATTGCAGGATGAGTGTCTCTACCCAAAAACTGACCGATTTGTAGATTGACACCACAGATATAACTGCACTATGCGGTTCCCCGTGGTCATGATTGCAGCCTTGAGAGGCCCCACCCACCCCTCCCCCCATTGTATGGAGTAAAACCATTTTTGAATGGCTTGACTTCTTACCTGGGGTCTGGCTGGGGCTGCTAGCTGTAGTTGATATGGTGCTTGGAGTGTTAACAATATGCCTCTATTAGAGTGTTCCTTTCACAAATACATTTCAGATCTAGGAAAAAAAGTATGTAATGAAACAATGCTATACAATTGTTTGTTTTGGGGAGTAAAAAATTGCAACCCATTATAGATTGCTGAATAAACCCCAAGGTTTATTATATGAATATTAATTAGCAATATACAAAATATTAACTAATGAATTATTCTAATTTCAATGGGGCAAAGAATGGTCAAAACAGCTTGTTTAATTAGTACTGTGTTTCCTCTGTGTTCTTAGGCTTATGTCTTATGGGCTATTGCCAGGAATGTCCAGCTGCCAGAATAAAATGTAATTATTATTAATTATTAATCATTTGTTTCAACAGAAAGGTAAATTTTGCAGATTTTCTGTGTTATTCACTGAAAAAAAGTATAGGCTTGTGCATTATTAATCCAGGGAAAACCAGAAATAGATTATAGCATCTGACGTATCCTTATCCCACACTCAGCAAGTTTCTAACTATCTGAATATGTTAAAAATAAATTATCTGTATATATAATAGAGTGTGCAGACATCTAATGTTGTGTTAAATATTCTTAGTAATGTCTTCCAAACAAGATATTTTTGTTCACAAAAGCATATTTCAGACCCAGAGTTCTTTACTCATAGGTTTTAGTGTACAAGTTACATACCGCTCTATATACCCAATTACCATAGTCCACACCATGTGTGTCAAACTAATCTCTTAAAGAGACTCAGTCTTTGTGGTAACCAGCCTAGTGTTTTCTTTGTCTACAAAACTGTTCTCTTCTACCTGACCAGCATTAGCATTTGGTGAGCATCTGCCATTTTTACTTATTCATTGCTTCTGATGTAAATGTTTTTTCTACTGAAGGTTTTAATGCCAGACCCTTCATTCTTATAGCTTTTTTGTTATCTTGTTTTATACCATCTTTAGTACTTTAGTATTTTGATCATTCTGGGTTGAATATTGGCTTTACTTGGCTCATTTTACCAGTATGAGTAGGTGTGTGATCTTTCTTACTTCAGTTTGTTTTTTACATTAGTGGGAACATATCAAAAGGGGTTTATTTACTAAAATGAGGATATACAATGTATTTAACCCCTCAACACTGTTACAGCCTCCTATGCCATACCCATTTAAATGGGCTTTAAAGCCTTTGCGGCGGCATAGAATATGGTAACGGTTTAAGCCCCCAGGAGCCTCCAGCTACTTACCTCCGCTGCGATCTTCGGGAGGACTGCCTGACAGCCCAGGCAGCCCTCCCCGGCAAATCAGGACCCCGGGGGCCATGTGATCGCTCTCAAAAAGCGATCACATGGCCCCCTATAGCTGGCTGTGGATCTGCCAGCAGGGGAACTGCCTGGGCTGTCAGACAGCCCCCCCTGCTGGTGGGAAGAATAATAAAAAAAATAATTAAACATGTTAAAATAAATTAAAAGTGTATATATATATATATATATATATATATATATTATATATATACTATATATACATACAAAAGTGTATATAAATTAAAGTACATAGTGTATTTTAATGTTAATATAAGTACATATATTAATATTAAAATACACTTAGAATGAAGTTACAAATATATACATATATATATAAGATATTTATATTATATATATATAATACATATATATATTTTATATTTATATATACACGTATAATTTTAAGAATAAATAAATACAATAATAAAATAAATAAATACAATATTTTTTTTAAATGTAAAATAAATTATATATACATATGTAATTTCTTTCTAACTATATTTTGTTATTAATATATATATATATATATATATATATATATATGTAACGGCCCCCCCAGACATAAAAGGATTAAACCGCCGTTTAGTAGATCTTCCCTTCCAGAGACACAGGCACAGCTACTGTAGACACCAATACAGCGAACCAGAGAAGCATATGAATGCTGTAAACAGCTGAACCGGAACCATACGAATGCTGTAAACAGCCAAATAGGAAAAACCATACGAATAGGTTTACACTCCTAGCACTCAAACTGGAACAGCATACAATAAATCCCCCCAGGAATGAGACAAGGCTCCGTTTTGAGGGTCAAGCAGGAACAGACAGAGCTGTGGGTTTATTGTTCTTATATACACATTAGTACCACCCACAGGGTTTTGGAAAACAACCAATAAACACGTACAATACACTCAGACACTCCCACACAAAATCCTCCCCTCTGCCTGTGATTCAATTACCTTACACAATGGGTAATGTAATTATCACAGGCAGAGAAATACAGTTTTTCCACATTATTCATAACTTTAAAAGTATGCATCACATTCACATAATGTACATTTTCAGAATCAGCATACTCCAAATATGAATATATGTCAAAATCATCCACATTGGTCCATTGGTTCAAAAGATAGATCGAAGTCCTTTGTGACCAAAGGAAGCATGGCTTTTCTGCCCAAAACCAGTCTTCTATCCTGGAGATTATTGGTAAGTAATCCAATTATCTCCAAGGACAGAGGCAAAACTCCATTAAGCACATGGCAGTAAAAAGACAGTAAAATACAATAAAATACACAAGGTTACATTTATTACATAAAATACAGACATGCAACATATCCCCAGATAGCTTAGGTCTGAGCGCACATTATTACTGAATGGCTCTCAGACCACACACATACAGTTCAATTGCCATGGAGCCAAAGTCTTTTATTACACGAATAGGCTCCATGGCATAGCTATCTGGGTTAAATTAGTTAATTCAGTAAATCCGAGAATCTACCGAATGCCAGAGCAGAAATACATGAATAGACTTTTCTGCATAGGAAAATAAAGTATTTAAATGCCGGTCCATAGTCAAAAGGCAGCAGGCAGGCAACCAGGCTCCTCCAATGCACAGTGGCGAGATTGGTCTCGTCGCTATATATATATATATATATATATATATATATATATATATATATATATATGTGTAACAAAATACACACATACAGAATGACATTCTATATATATCTATCTATATATAAAATACAAATAACTGCAAATATATATATATAGATAAATATATATAATTACATAAATGAATACATAAGTATACACATAGTATTTAAATACATATATGTATATATATATATATATATATATATTAAAATTCTACGTGTATATTTAAGTAATCTTTTAACATAATTATGTGATTTAATTAATTACAATTTGATTCACATGCCTGACAACCCAGGCAGAAAGTGCAGAGAATTTAATTCACAAGCACTATATTTAACCCTGTAACTTTCCAAGACACCATAAAACCTGTAGCATGAGCTCTCTCTTTCTCTTTCCTCAGGAGACTTCGCTGAACACAAACATTAGTGTTTCAAACTGATAAATTGTATTACAACGATGATATTTTCAGTAAAAGTGAAGTTTTTTGCACTTTTACTGATGATATTATTGTTGTAACATGTTTTACTGTTTTGAAACACTTATGTTTGTGTTCAGTGAAGTCTCCCAAGTATAACAGTACCCCCCTCATGTACAGGTTTTTTGGTGTTTTGGAAAGTTAGAGAGTCAAATATAAGGCTTGCATTTCATTTTTTTCACATTGAAATTTGCCAGTTTGGTAATGTTGCCTTTGAGATCGTATGGTAGCCCAGGAATGAGAATTACCCCCATGATTGCATTCCATTTGCAAAAGTAGACAACCCAAGGTATTGCAAATGGGATATGTCCAGTCATTTTTAGTAGTCACAAATACTGGCCAAATATTAGTTTTTTGCTTTTTTCACACACAAACAAATATGAACGCTAACTTTGGCCAGTGTTTGTGACTAAGTGGCTACTAAAAAAGACTGGACATACCCCACTTGCAATACCTTGGGTTTTGTACTTTTGCAAATGGTATGCCATCATGTGGGTAATTCTCATTCCTGGGCTACCACACAATCTCAAAGTTAACATTACTAATCTGGCAAATTTTAATGTGAAAAAAATAAAAAAAGGAATGTGCTATATTTAACCCTGTAACTCTCCAAAACACCATAAAATATGTTATTGGGGAAGGGGCGGGGGGGGGGGGAATGGGGAGGGGTAATGTTTTACTCGTGAGACATTGCTGAATACAAATATGTGCATTTTATTGCAATAAAAGCAAATAGTATCATAACATTTACAGCTAAAATGTCAGGCACAACTACACATTTTTTTGAAATCCTTATTTCTCACAGTTTTTTTATTTTATTCATAATAAGTTATGTTTCATATATGAATAGTTCATGAGAAATTAAAGCCCTGTTTCTCCTGAACAAAATGATATTTTACAAGTGCACTTAATATGAAAGAGGTGAATTACGGTTGAACAGACATATAGCGCAAATTCCAGGTTTTTTGTTTTGATCAGAACGTGTATTATTAACTCCGCCCTGAAGGGGTTAAAATTTAAAGTCAAAATAGCTGAGAATCAGAATAACAGACTTATCAAAATTATTCAATTCAGCTTCCGTTAGTTTACAATTACACCGTAAGTTGCTATTACCAAACCTAGCACTAGATAGTTACTGCTCTTGGTATGATTAGCTTTAACCCCTTAACGCCGTTACGGCGTTCTATGCCGTCGCGGCTTTAATGGGCTTTAAAGCCGTTGCGGCGGCATAGAACGCCGTAACGGCTTAAGCCCCCAGAAGATCGCAGCTACTTACCTCCGCCGCGATCCTCTTCTGGGGGGCTGCCTGACAGCCCAGGCAGCCCCCCTCCGGCAAATGAGGCCCCCGGGGGCCATGTGATCGCTCTCAAAGAGCGATCACATGGCCCCCTATAGCTGGCTATGGATCTGCCAGCAGGGGGACTGTCTAAAATATTAGACAGTCCCCCTGCTGGTAGGAAGAGTAAAAAAAAAATTATTAAACATGTGTAAAATTAAATTAAAAGTATTTATATATATATATAATATGTATATATATTATATATATAATATATATACATATTATATATATGTAACGTCATACAAAGTGTATTTTAATACTAATATAAGTATATATATTAATATTAAAATACACTTAGAATGACGTTACATATATATAATATGTATATATATTATATATATAATAGATATATACACATATATTATATATAAATACGTCTAATTACAATAATAAATAAATAAAATAATAAAATAAATAAATAAAATATTGAAACAAAATTTAAAATAAATTATATATGCATATGTAATTTCATTCTAACTGTATTTTGCTATTAATATATATATATTGGTAACATAATACACTTAGAATGACATTCTATATATATCTATCTATATATAAAATGCAAATAACCGCAAATATATATATAGAGATAAATACATATAATTACATAAAAGATTACATTAGTATGCACGTAGAATTTAAATACCTATAAATGCATATATATTAAAATTCTACGTATATATTTAAGTCATTTTTTAACATAATTATGTCATTTGATTAATTAAAATTTGATTGACATGCCTGACAACACAGGGAGAAAGTGCAGCGAATTTAATTCGCAAGCACTATATTTGACCCTGTAACTCTCCAAGACACCATAAAACCTGTACATAGGGGGTACTGTTTTACTCGGGAGACTTCGCTGAACTCAAATATTAGTGTTTAAAACTGGTAAATGTTATTAAAACAATGATATTTTAAGTAAAAGTGAATTTTTTTGCATTGTTTTCAAACAAATGGCACTTTTATGGACTATATTATTGTTGTAATATGTTTTACTGTTTTAAAACACTAATATTTGTGTTTAGTGAAGTCTCCCGAGAATAACAGTACCCCCCATGTACAGGTTTTATGGTGTTTTGGAAAGTTAGAGAGTCACATATAAGGCTTGCATTTCATTTTTTTGACATTGAAATTTGCCAGATTGGTTATGTTGCCTTTGAGACCGTATGGTAGCCCAGGAATAAGAATTACCCCCATGATGGCATACCATTTGCAAAAGTAGACAACCCAAGGTATTGCAAATGGGGTATGCCCAGTCATTTTTAGTAGCCACTTAGTCACAAACACTGCCCAAATATTAGTTTTTTGCTTTTTTCACACAAAAACAAATATGAACGCTAACTTTGGCCAGTGTTTGTGACTAAGTGGCTACTAAAAAAAGACTAAACATACCCCACTTGCAATACCTTGGGTTGTCTACTTTTTCAAATGGTATGCCATTATGGGGGTAATTCTCATTCCTGGGCTACCACACTGTCTCAAAGGTAACATTACTAATCTGGCAAATTTCAATTTGAAAATGGAACGTTCTATATTTGACCCTGTAACTTTCCAAAACACCATAAAACCTGTTAATAGGGGGTACTGTTGTACTCGTGAGACATCGCTGATTACAAATATGTGCTTTTTGTTGCAGTAAAACCTAACAGTATTATGACATGTACAGCTAAAATGTGAGGCGGAACTACAAATTAAAAAAAAAAAAAAAATTCTCACAGTTTTTTAAATTTTATTCATAATAAATTATGTTTCATATATAAATATTTGATATAAAATGAAAGCCCTGTTTCTCCTGAACAAAATGATATATAATAAGTGTGGGTGCATATAATATGAAAGAGGGGAACTACGGGTGAACAGACATATAGCGCAAATTCCAGTTTTTGTTTACGTTTTGTTTTGATCAGAACGTGTACTATTGACTCCGTCCTGAAGGGCTTAACAGACAAAAATATTCCTCTCAGTCAACAATTTATTTTACAGAATTACATTAAATTTGTCTTATTGATGACAAAGATAACACTCACACATGCAACACAGCACAGTAGTTGATCTGCTTGATACATTAAACATTTATGAAGATTTTCCCGTTTCTGTGTCACAAAACCATTAGTCCTGTGTCCAAGATAAAAGAAGTAAAATACAGAGCAAAGCACAATGACACACCTAATTGTCATCTATGTGAGATTACATACCAGTTACTCTTGAAAAGATGCGGTATGTGGAATTAATAACAATGGTATTTTAAAAGATCCAGAAGGTTGGCTTTGGTGGCTATAGGGGTATTTTAAACTAAGCACAGTGAGTGTGTAAGCATAGTAAATACTAAGCAAATAAACAAATTAAACAAAACCAGTTTCTAGACCAAGATCATAAAACACAAGATAAGCATTTCAGTCAGTATGAATTTTTACACATAGCTAAATCTGTCATCACAAGTTTCATTGCGTGCAGTTAGATATCTGACACCAATGTTATTAATAGAATCCACTCTGGGATTACTGCTAATTGTGTCAATATTCTATATGTCAGTAACCAACACTTACATTTTTTACATCTACACTTGGAATTGGAATGTACAGATTCTACATAAAGTCAATGCAATACCTCAAGATGAAGTATTTAAGAATACATGCTGTAAAGCATACAATATATTCTGGCTAACATAAAGATTTAGCCTTTTTCATCTGCCTTGTAAAAAAAACCAAAAAAATACTGTAAGCTAAATGTAAAAGTATTCAAAGGAACCTCCCTTGATTCACCTCACCCTCTGCTGCCGCACCACCACCTCCTAAGTTTTGTTTGCTCTGCTTCTGAATGCTTCTCCAAGCAGGACAAACCTCCTCTGTGACACTGGCATGCATACTTCATTGGTGTCACTCCATTCCTATACTGCCTAATCAACTCTAGCATTGTTGGCTATGTCGTTGACATAGAAAACACAGCACATGAGCAGTGGTTGCTGTTCCTTTGGGAAGTCTCTTCTGCTCTAGTCTCCTTTGGGAAGTCTCTTCTTGTCGCATAATTCTTCAGCATAGAGACAGGTGGGAGAAAGAAAAAAACTAAAAAAAGTCTCCCAATCTATACATTTTCTAGCAAATCAGCTAGCACTGTGTATAGATAATTGTATGAAGTTTTTCCTTCTAAAATTGATTTTAAAAATAATGTCTTTATCCATGGTTCTTCGAATTTACCATCCCCACATGACAGCCAGGTCCCCATCACATCTTAGAAATGATTGTGACAGCACCAACACACTCACGAACTCCGACTCTACCCATACAACTTCAAACACGATAAACCCCCCTCCTACACAGCATCCCCTGGAGTCTGTCTCCTCCCTTTCTCCTTCCCCCCTTTTTTCTTTCTCTACTCTTACCTGTCTATCCCCCCTCTCCCTGCCCTACCCACATGGTACCTCAATAAATAGATCATCACCTATTAGCCTACACCACTGGGATACTACATCTCCCACATGATGGGTCGACTCTCGCTCACACCCTGCATTTACCAAGCTGGACAACTCATCACGTAAACACCATTACCCCTGTCACAGAGAATTCTAACAACATTCACAGACAACAGACATCTCAAAGGACAGGCTACACAAGGCTCCAGTGCGGACATTCTTTTGTCTCTAGAATAAGGTACTTGGGGAAACCACCCTGTAACAAACACTGGTGTTTCGTATTCCTGTTAGTTTGTTTCCCCCCCCGCCTGAACTGCCAGGTACTTAGTGATTCTACCTTGCAGTTCGGACGCTGATTCGTACATTCTCCAAGAACCCAGGTGCAGCATACAAGTAAATCCTGCTGTTTGAGCAATCACATCCCCAAACATCAGTCAAGACTAGATGAAGGGTACAACAACACTTTATTATGCCACACACTGCTTTTATGCATAACCCTGTGCAAGGGGTCTTCTACCCAACCAACCAGTGGTTTCTACTCAGGATCCTCTGTAACTGTGAGCCCATGTGTGGGAAAAGGGACCTAGTCTCCTTTTCTCCCAGGTACAGAAAGCTTGCCCCACAAACCTTGGGGGCCTCCCACACCCAATGACAGGGGTCTTCATCCCAGGATCCTCCACTCCTTGGGAGCCTGGGCGGGGGTAAAGGGACCCAGTCTCTGCCACAGGCACCAGGGATGTAGTTTTGTCACACCCTTGTAGGAATATATGAGTGTATACCTCGCCCAGCGAATGCTCTCATATAGTACGACTATATATATGTTAATCTGGTTGCAAACTGTTGATCACCTTTCTCTTTCTTTTTGTAACAGTGGAATAATTCACCTTCGGTATCTACCTGTGTGCGGTGGAACCCCCACACAGGAACCACTGCAGACCAGAACCAACAACCTTATGCTGTAATGTGGATAATATGATTCTGCCTCTTTATACCTTATGAAACAATTTCCATTAACCATTTCCATTCTCTTCTGTAATTTTTCAACAAAATGTACAAATAAAGAATTATAAAAAAAATAAAAATAATATCTTTATTTATAGAATCAGAGTCCTGGGTGGTCTGGTATAAAACTGGGTACTTGGGTGTTCTGTTTCAGTATTCACTTCCAATATGATACTTTGTTACATACAATGTATCCTTTTTCAATTACCTTGAAAGATACAATAAAACATATATAGTGTAATACTGTTTAATCAGATATCCCAAACCCTAACCCTCATGGGAACTCTTACAGGATAAACATGTTGTTACTGTCCCCATTAACCATCTTGAAAAAGCCTGAGGATAACGGGCAAAACATGTTGATGTGAAAACACCTTGTGAACTGTTGTAACAGCACGCGGATTACAGCAGCAAGAAGTTTCAGTGTCTCTCCGGACCACACACACAGATCCCCTGCAATAGAAGGAGACTGGTGGCATGGAAAACACCAGTGGAGCAGTAACTCTGTATGCTGCTGTGATTTCTACTTATGCTTATATTATGGTTAATAGAGACAGTAACCACGTTGTTTATCTTATAAGAGTTCCTATGAGTGGTAGGGTTTTGCGATATCTGATTAAACATTATTACATTATGTTTTATTGTATCTTTCAAGGAAATTAGAAAAGGATACATTGTATGTAACAAAGTATCATATTGGAAGTCAATGTTGAAATGGAACACCCAAGTACCCAGTTCTATACTAGACCACCCAGGACTCTACTATTGATTGTAATATATTTGTGCAATAATTCATTTGTGCAATATTAAGTGTTACCTCTGAATATTATTTCAGGGGATTATTCACTAAGCGCTGCCACTTGTTTTTTATGTATTGGAACTGTTGAGAATTGGGGAATATTCTTGTTTTGTAGAGCTGCTATACTAGTAACAAGCATTGTTACTATTTTATATTAGTATTTTCTGCATTCTCTTTTCTGTATTTTTATAAAACAAAACATGGCAACAAAGAAAAAAACTGAAATGACCCCTGTTCAAAGTCTGCCTACTCTGAGTTCTTAATACTGCGTATTGCCCCCTTTAGCATCAATGACAGCGTGCAGTCTTTTGTAATAGTTGTCTATGAGGCCCCTAATTCTTGCACGTGGTATAGCTGCCCATTTGTATTGGCAAAATGCCTACAGATCATTCAAAGTCTTTGGTCGTCTTGCATGAACCGCACGTTGGAGATCTTCTCAGAGTGGCTCGATGATATTAAGGTCAGGAGACTGTGATGACCACTACAGAACCTTCATCTTTCTCTGCTGTAACCACTGGGTCAACTTGGCCTTGTGCTTAGAGTGATTGACATGCTAGAAAGTCCAAAAGCATCCCATGCACAGCCTTCTTGAAGAAAAATGTATATTGTCTACCAGTATTTTCTGATAAAATGCTTCATCTTACCATCAATTTTCAGAAGATTCCCCAGGCCTTTAGAGCTCATCCCTCCTCCCCCCAAAAACATCAGTGAAAAACCACCATGCTTCACAGTGGGGATGGTATTCACGTTAGGCCTTGTTGACACTCTCCAAACGGCGCTTATGCTTGTGAACATAAAGCTCTATTTTGGTCTCATAACTCCAAATTACAGTGTGCCAAAAGCTGTGAGGCATGTCAAGGTGTTGTTGGCATATTGTAACCAGACTTTTTTTGTGGCAGTGATTTAGCTATTTGTCACTTCTCTAATGATCTGTGAATAAAATCATATTTTAGTTGCTGGCCTGTAGACAACAATCATCTTTTCCCAATCAATCATTTTCTTTTGGCAGGTGGTGCTCCGAATTTACAAATCAAACAAACATTCTCGTCCACTACATTAATTCTTTGTTTCATGATTAATCTATATGGCAGTTTGGAAATCTGACTATCTCCCGATTGGCCCAAATTTGGGTGAATCACAGATTGTAACAAACCTGAATCTCCAAGTCTATTAAATATCATGCAAGATATATCAAAATCATTCACTTTCATCTATAATGCTAAATATGACAGCTCACCTTTTCTACTATATTTGGAAGTATTGGAATTATAAATGTTTAGCATGAGCTTCAGTTTACTTTTGATCTTTTAGCATAACATTTACGGTTGTTGCCTTACATGGGAAATGAATCTGTAGGGGATTTTATTCATGTACCTTCTGATGTGGCTGTGATGAGAGGCACTTCTCTTGTTTAGTAGCTTTTTATAGCAGGATTATGAAATGTATGTACTATTTGCAGTGTCAGTCTTTCTGATCCCTTTTGGGAAATGGGATCATGGAGAATAATTTGTAATTATGAATAATAATGTTGTTTTTGACCAGAGGCTGTTTGGGGAATGTAGCTGTGTACGTTTTATTGAGATTACGTTGATTCATATCAAGTTTGTCCAAAAGCCTACTGGAGGTTATATTTGTTTACTTTGTGTTCTCGCTGCTGTGTTAGTTGCTATCTTTGTCCATAGCCTTTTTGGAAGCATTATCATGGAAAGGTTTTACAATAGCATTGATGTGTAGATGCTGATTACCTATTTGATTGATTATTTAACCCTTTAAGGACCAAACTTCTGGAATAAAAGGGAATCATGACATGTCACACATGTCATGTGTCCTTAAGGGGTTAAAGTAAACATTTGCTTTTTTTTTGCTTTTTGAGCCAGTGCTTACAGAGGTTTGTTCTGTTACATATTGATTTTTACATTTTACAGTATGAAAGAATAGTAGTGTTGTAACGATCCCCTATACTCCAGCTGAGTATATCTGTGTAGAATCTCCCAACCTCCAAGCATAGAAGAAGTTGTAGTGATTTTAACTCCCAATCCCCCAAACATGAGCCAAGACTTCATGAAGGGGTAAAGCATTCTTGTTATTGGAAGCCCCAGCTGGCCTTTTATGCAAGTCCCCAAGCAAGGTGTATGCCCACATGGACCTTGTGGGGGACAGGGACACAAAGCTGGCAAACTAATCAGAACAGTAATTAAATGTACGACACTCCCATAACAAACATACAATCCCTCCCCTCTGCCTGTGAGATAATTGAGTCAGATACTGTATTAACCCAATTATCTCCAGGCAGAAAAAAACATATAATTTACAAAACCCCAAAACACATAAAATCCCCACAATAATTGCATCCCCTGATAGTCCTGATCTGGATGACCAACATATCCAAAAATCACCCACATCAATTCAGGGGTTCAGGAATTCTATGAAAGTCGACCGCACGCATGGTTTCATGCCCAAAATAGTTCCAGAGAATCAGGCTGTGCGGCCGGTCTACTTCGGGGATTTGAAGTTCCTTTGAAATAACAGACAAGGGCGGGTGAATGGTAGTGAGACCCAAGTGCAGGCAAGCCTCTGTATACAGGTCACTCCAACCTTAAACAAAACATGCAAACAAACCGTAGAAGGTACAGGACGCCACAGTCACTATATGGGTGATCTCATAAACAGGGTTAAGAAAGAGTAAAAAGTAGAGTAGATAAAATAAAAATTTATTGAAAGTATTGAACAATATCAGCACACAATATGTGCAATGGATAAAAGATAAAAAAGCCACAATGGGCTATAGGTCCCTTAAGTATAGCAGCTCGATGCAATAAAGTACAATGGTGCATATAATTTATGAAAAGGTGCAAATGCTAAAGTGCAAAATCAACATAAGTGGAGAGGCAAAAAAGCCAAATCACTAGTGAAGATTAAAAACAGCACTAGATAAAATACAAATGCAACACAACCAATAATAACCAAAGTACAAAAAAGAGACTGCTACTACCAAAGTACAGGGTCCCAGCTGTTGCTCAACGCGTTTCGTCTGTATGACTTCGTCAGGAGCATCTTCTTTCTTCCCATCTTCTTCCCCTTTTAAATTTAAAGAACAAGAACGTGAAGCATAGTGTACCTAGACATTGTAACACTTGTAGAGAGTTTGATTTTAAGGATTTTATTTGCATTGGTATTGACATAATTACACCACATTGGAGGGGTGGAAACACTGAGAAAACGTTAGCCATGAGGGAGACAGAATGGATATACAAAATGAAATCCTCTGTCCCCTCAGGACTCAATACGGATTTAGATATATTGGCTTTCATTGATTAATTTTGTACTAACCACTCTGTTTTATCTCCCTTTTTATCTCTCATTTTTTATCTCTCCATTTTATTAATTATTTATTATCATTAATTATTATTTTTTTCATTGTGTCTCTCAGTATATCCCTTATTAGGTAACTCTCAGTGTATTTTTTGATCTTATCTGGATGTTCCTTTTTTATCTGTGTTTTAATGTTTCTAACGTATGTTTAAATGAGACTAAATAAGACAAAACATTGATGTATGTCATATAGTACTAATATGTTTGAAGGCTCTGGTCTTCTATAGCCTAATATTATTGCTTCCTTTTATTACTAGTTTATTATCTATTATCTATGACCAAATTTTATATTACGATCCTCAATGTTTACATATCTACGAATTCACATATATACCGTATATACTCGAGTATAAGCCGAGTTTTTCAGCACATTTTTTGTGCTGAAAAACCCCAACTCGGCTTATACTCGAGTCAGTGTCTGTATTATGGCAATTTACATTGCCATAATACAGACAGGGGGCTGTGGGGGCTGCAGAGCTCTTACTTACCTCTCCTGCAGCTCCTGTCAGCTCCCTTCTCCTCTGCGCCGGTCCGTTCAGCACCTCCGTCAGCTCCCAGTGTAAGTCTCGCGAGAGCCGCGGGGTCATAGTGCGGCTCTCGCGAGACTTACAGTGTGAGCTGACAGAAGAGCTGCACGGACCGGCGCGGAGGAGAAGGGAGCTGACAGGAGCTGCAGGAAAGGTAAGTAAACTCTCAGCCAGCCCCCCTCCCCCCACTGAACTGCCAATGCCACTGGACCCCCAGGGAAGGAGAGCCCCCTCCCTGCCATTTATCAAGCAGGGAGGGGGGACGAAAACATTTATAAAAATATAAATAATAATAATAATGAAAAAAAAAATAATACAAAAAAATATATATTTAACCAAAAATAAATTATTAAAATAATAATAAAAAAAATAAATAATAAAAATGCCCACCCCCCACCAAGGCTCTGCAACACACACACACACACACTGCATTCATACACACACACTGCATTCATACACACACTGCATTCATACACACACTGCACTCATACACACACACTGCACTCATATACACACACTGCACTCATACACACATACACTGCACTCATACACACACTGCACTCATATACACACACTGCACTCATACACACACTGCATTCATATACACACACACACTGCATCCATACACACACACACTGCATTCATTATATACACACACTGTAAATAAATATTCAATTAATATAATTTTTTTAGGATCTAATTTTATTTAGAAATTTACCAGTAGCTGCTGCATTTCCCACCCTAGTCTTATACTCGAGTCAATAAGTTTTCCCAGTTTTTTGGGGTAAAATTAGGGGCCTCGGCTTATATTCGGGTCGGCTTATACTCGAGTATATACGGTATTTGTTATTGTGATACCGCACTACTTTTTCTATGAAAGATATACCTCCACGATTGGTTTTTACACCTTTAAATCCTTTGATATAGCTAGATTACTATTATGTATAGATAGCCATGATATATGTAATTTATGTATTATTGGTATCAGTAATATAAATGGACTATTTTTCTAATTTGCTATTTCCTTTTTTATTATTATCCATTTTTTATTATTATCTTTTTATTATTAACCATTTATGTTTTAATTATTATACATTTTTTCTAAGTCTATCTTTACCCATTTTTTATAAACCCTGTTTTTATGCATTTCTATACCCCATCAGTCCTATTTATATTCATTTGTCTTTTTTTGTGGCTGATAGTGATTTATGTTAGGGGTTAGCTGGTGGCCAGGCAGGTCTGTACACACATTCCACAAGAAATAGGAGCGTTTTTTGCTGTAAAACGATCATTATGTGGATGTGTACAATATCAATAAAGTTTCTCTGCGTTCCAGCGTGGTTGCGCATGCGCCGGTCGGTCACGCGTGCGTCATGACGTATGCCGACGCGCGTGACGTGACGTGCGCATGCGCAATCACGATTCCGGAAGGACAGACCGGCGAACCGGCAGATTTAAAAGGGGAAGAAGATGGGAAGAAAGAAGATGCTCCTGACGAAGTCATACAGACGAAACGCGTTGAGCAACAGCTGGGACCCTGTACTTTGGTAGTAGCAGTCTCTTTTTTGTACTTTGGTTATTATTGGTTGTGTTGCATTTGTATTTTATCTAGTGCTGTTTTTAATCTTCACTAGTGATTTGGCTTTTTTGCCTCTCCACTTATGTTGATTTTGCACTTTAGCATTTGCACCTTTTCATAAATTATATACACCATTGTACTTTATTGCATCGAGCTGCTATACTTAAGGGACCTATAGCCCATTGTGGCTTTTTTATCTTTTATCCATTGCACATATTGTGTGCTGATATTGTTCAATACTTTCAATAAATTTTTATTTTATCTACTCTACTTTTTACTCTTTCTTAACCCTGTTTATGAGATCACCCATATAGTGACTGTGGCGCCCTGTACCTTCTACGGTTTGTTTGCACCATTTGAAATAACAAATGTAGCCATCTATGGATATATTCACTATGTGTCTCTTGTTCGTGAGATTGTTTTTACTGAATGCCGTTCGACTCCCGTTCGAATAGCCGAACCTCCACGGAAGGTAAAGTTTTAGTGGTGTTTGCGCCGTCGAGTGTCTGATTTGAGTTCCATGCACTTAACGACCAAACACCGCTCATTATACTAGCTGCTTAAGATTGCCGCCACCACGTGGTCGAAGGGCACTTCAGATGGCTTTGGTAGCTCGAAAGTTCAGAGTGTTGCCATACCAGTACACAAAGGCACACACAAAATAGGGATTTTCTCACAAGTGTCTTATGTTCCATGCAAACATTTCTTTAATTTAATTAGTACGTAACATTTATCCTAGTTGAGAAGATAGTGAACCCAGGTAACTTCATTATCTGAGAAATGAACCAAAGAATACAGTTGAAGTTTCCAACGGCATTGACTGGCCTTTTTTTGTTTGTAAGCAAATGCAATGTTTTCTGGGAGAATCTGATGGCGACACATTTGGATACACCTTTTTGATTAGGGTATCAGTTTTTACTGAGTGTAATGCTGAGGTTTATATTTGTGCAGAACAAGTTATTTTGCACCCATGTATGCAATTATACTGTTGGTTATGGCATACAATTAGCCTATTACACTTCACTCTATTATTGGATAATTTCACTCCTGTTTTACTTGAAAGAGTGTCTTTCTGATGCTGTGTTAGGCTTTGTGTTTGACAAGGTTTTAATACATGTGTTGATCACTTTTCACATGAACATTTTTTTACTATCTATCACTAAATTATATTGAGGATTTAAAACATCAAGTTATATTATTTGACTCTGCTGATACCTATTATAAACATTAAAATAAATATTTGTAGTTTTCATTGAACAATTTACTGTTTTTCCTATTGCCTGTAAATTCTGCTGCAGGTACAGAAAGCTAGATCACCCACAGCAAATGCCAATTTATTGTTCAGCTTTTCAGAAGTAACTGGCAGAGGCAATGGTTCTCCATCATATGAATCCATGTGTAGTCTTTTATTCTACATAGTCTGAGAGCTAGAACTGTCCTAAGCAGCAACAATGACATCTTCTTTGGAAGTTGAAGAATTGCTTTCATTTATCAAATGTGTGAAAGCATGCTTGCTCTTCATTATATTGGGTGTAATTGCATTAGCAGAAATTGGAAAAACTAATGTTTTTACTATGAGACTTTGCCTTGAAATTACATTCTTTATTCCTGTGAAGAGCAATTTACTTGAATACGAAAAACATTTTCTTTACTTAAAAACAAAGCATTTATGTAAGTAAATGATTGATATTCCTATTTGTGTGGAGTTCTAAAACCCTTTCACTCATTTATTGCTGAGTAACAGTATTTGTACAGCATGGTAGTAGTGCCAGGAGCGAGGATATGACATCAATGAAGCTCTGGCATCACTACAAGAAGTGAATGGGCACAGATCATTTTGATCCCAGAAGGCCTGCTCGACCTTATGGAGAGAATACCTTTAAGCTATCCCAGGCACAGGCAGGGAAGCAGGAAGGGTTTCTTACAAAAATTATGTGTGTATTTGTGTGTTTGAGAATGTTTGTAAGAGTATGTGTGTGGTTATGTCTGTGAATATTTATGAATATATGTATTTGTGCGTGTGGTTGTTTGAGAACATGTGTGCAAACATGTGTGTATATTTATACACATACAAACACACATTAAACTTCCCGCAACAAGCGTTCTAGGCTGTAATGTTAAAACTGTGCATATTGGGCATCTGTCATCAACATGCATACAGTCCCCCTCTTCATGGGCAATGCTTGACTGTGGCAGTGTTTGTACATGGGTGGTGTCACTGGGATCATATGTTTAACACTCCGTGTAGGTCCAAAGATGTCACTTATGTTTAAGTCACCCTGTGCACATTATAGGTGCATGGTGTGTACTCCATGTAGGTCCGAAGATGTCACTTATGTTTAAGTCACCCTGTGCACATTATAGGTGCATGGTGTGTACTCCATGTAGGTCCGAAGATGTCACTTATGTTTAAGTCACCCTGTGCACATTATAGGTGCGTGGTGTGTATTGGAATGTCTTGTGTAATTTCCAATCTGGCTGTGGGCCCTGTGCATCACTTTCTGTTGGTTGTAAATGAGTCTGCAACAGTTATGTGCAGTGCCACCTGTTGGTTACATGCATTCATTGGAAAACAAGACTCATTAATTTGCATATTGTGTAGAAAACATATTCCTTGCTAGTGTTTGTCTTGCCGAACCCATGCATGAATATATTTTTGTGTTAATATGATTATTATGTTTTTATTATCTGTTGTCTCAACAATGTAGTAGTTATTATGTTACTCCTCATTTCACCACATGTTTAAGGACAAGTCATCAAAGGCTGCTCCTTGACCAAGACATACATTATTGCATGGTAATTCCGTTGGGACCTGTGTGTCCTGTCTGGTTGGTTTGGGGATGCCAGTAGCAGAGTTTTTGAACCAACATGTTGACTGCATTAGTCCCTAATCCCAGGGACATATTAAGAAGAGCTGAGTCTGAGAGCCTCATGTACCTTTGTAAAGGAGGTAGCAGAGGCAGAGGGGGTTGATACCTGCCTGGAAAAAGGAGACATAGGCAGAGGGTTTGATACTTGCCTGGGAGATGGAGGCAGAGCGGTTGATACCTCCCTGGGAGATGGAGGCAGAGGGGTTGATACTTACCTGGGAGATGGCAGGATACCTACCGGAGAGGACTACCCCCTGTGTTAGACCTACGTCCATGTGGCATTTCATTAAAGGTGGTACTTGTATATGTGAGGGTCACAATAGGTGCCCTTGATCCATTATGCAAATGGATGAATTTTGGACCACCCAAATATTTTTTGTTTTTGGACAAATTGATTCTATTCTAGTAGACATTTTAAGCTCTGGTAAATAAATACATTTTCTAAAGCTTTTCAATGTCTTAGCTGAAAAATGTTTACATATAGACTTGTCAGACATACATGGCCCTTTCTCATATGATAACTATTATGCTATAATATTATAACTTTTGTTGTCCTTCAAGTCTGCCATACAACCAACGCTGCCCCCTCCCTTCTTACTCTAACTTTCTTGCTTGCTTAGTTTTTCATTTTTATACTGCAGCTGCAGACTTCTGACTGCCATAGATCAATATCTTTATGACCTTAACAAGAATTAAACTAGTTATCTCACTTCTACAGTCTGTTCTTCCAAAGCCATCAATTCACTAAATCGTTTTGACTTTTATTGTAAGTTCAGATGAAATATTGGCTTGCTTTGCTTTGACATGATCAATGTTTTGTTGCAAACTTTTCCCCCAAAATATATTCAGTAAATAAAAAAAGTAAAAATAACCTTTACTTGCTGTTTCTTCTGGTATTGTAATTCTCTCTAAGTTAACATTTAAGATGATTTGATTTATTATTCACCTGAACTATTGTTCAACCATATTGATTTATGCATTTATTCTTACACCTGACATCTGACATTTTTTCACTGTTTCAGAAAATGTATATTGTTTTGGTTATTTGATTAAGAAATTAATCCCGTTCTTTTTAAAAGAAGATCTCATATATTACTAGTAAATAATTGTTGTAGCTTTTCCATTTTCATCTCTTGTCTATATACATTAAATACTTTTACTAGCACTCATTCCTTTTTCATTTATGTATTGTTGAATGAAGGTATCACTTACTTTGCTCCATGTTTTCTGTGATCACTTTATTTTAGATTTTTATTTTAATAAATGACTATATATCATCATCTGTTATACCATCTGTTTATACCATGCCACTGTTTTATTGTGAATTAAACAAACCTGCTATTGCTGTGATAATTTTCTAACACTATTTAAAGTAGCACTATAGGGTCAGGAACATAAACATGCATTCCTAACCCTATAGTGTTAAAATCACTATCTAGCCCCCTTTGACCGCCTTTGCCTCCATAAAGATAGTAACATCTTACTTGAATTCAAGTCTGAAGCTGCTGCCTCTGAACTTCCTCTGACCTCGGACATCATCAGAAGTGGTGGCCTGATCCAATCACAATGCTTCCCCATAGGATTGGCTGAGACTGACAAGGAGGCAGATCAGGGGCAGAGCCAGCAAACACAGCCCTGGCCAATCAGCATCTCCTCATAGAGATGCGTTGAATCAATGAATCTCTATGAGGAAAGTTCAGTGTCTGCATGCAGAGGGAGGAGACACTGAATGTTTGGATGCATTTTAGGCAGCCATGACCCAGGAAGGATCTCTAACTGCTATCTGAGGAGTGGCCAGTGACGTTATCACTAGGCTGTAATGTAAACACTGCATTTTCTCTGAAAAGACAGTGTTCACAGCAAAAAGCCTGAAGGTAATGATTCTACTCACCAGAACAAATTCAATAAGCTGTAATTGTTCTGGTGACTATAGTGTCACTTTAGGTTATGATAGAACACTGCAAATCCTGAATTTACAGAGACCATCAATGGGTCAAATCAATGATGAGTCATTTATTTGACTGAATAACAGATCCATACTGTAATTATAGTCATGAAATTATTTATTCGTGTCTCTATGTCATGCCATTACACAAAGTCAAACAACACACTGCTAGGACTCAGGGCCATTTTCAATATTGATTGGACCCTGGGCAAACATTTGCCTGGGCCCCCTGGACCCTGGACCCCCACCTCCCGGGCATGCAATCACAACCTCAACTCCCACTAAGCGGCAGAACTAATGTATAGAGTGCCCTGTTGCAAGAATATTTTTCAGGCCTTCCCTGTATCGTAAGAGGGAAGAAAAGAGAAATCCCCATCTTTCATATAAGTCATGCGATGCTATGCCAGCTGGGGATCTACTATCCTTGCAGGGTTGTATTTGTGAGCAGTGTTTGTGCATTTGAAGGTAAGCATGTTTTTGTATAGAGTGTATGTGTGCATGTAGGGGTGTATTTGTATTTACTGTTACCATTGGAATGCAGTGGTGTACTTGTGTGTAGTGTTTGCGTTTGAATGCAGGGGTGTGTGTTTGTCTGTAGTGTTGGCTTTTAAATGCAGGCGTGCTTTTGTCTGTAGAGTTGATGTTTGTATATAATTTTAGCGTTTTAATACAGGGGTGTGTTTGTATGTAATGTTTGCATTTGCATGCATGGGTGTGTTTGGATGTAGTGTTGTCTTTTAAATGCATATGTACATTTGTGTGAAGTATTGGTATTTCAGCAAAGGGGTTTGTGTATATGTAATGTTTGTATTTGCAATGGTGTGTTTCCATGTTCTGTTTGATTTCTGGGATGTATGTACATACATATTAACACATATAAACATACACATTAACACGCAGATACACACATAAACACCTTGACACATACTGGCACATACACAGATACTCACCCTTTGGCACACAGATACATGCACTTTGATACACACACCGACATACACACACTGGCACAGCCACACAGAGACACACACACACACATCACAGATATTTACACACTCAGATATACACAGGTACACATGCAGGGGTGTATTTGTGTACAATACTAGTAATGGAATGTAGGAGTGTATTTGTGTGCAGTGTTGGCATTAAAATGCTGGGATGTATGCATTACCACACACTCAGATGGACACTTACACACCGACACATACATACACACACACAGGTAAACATACACACTGACCCACAAGTACACATACACACAGCCAGATACACACACACTGACACAAATGCAGCCAGATACACACACACACACACAGCCAGATACACACACTGACATAAACACAGCCATATACTGTCAGGGTCTTACCTGAGTTGGGAGTCTGTAGCGCAGATATGTTGCTCACCCTTGCAGATAGCCACAGGCCGAGGTGGTCAGGTAAGAATTCACCTGGCCTGTGGGTCTGTGCACGGGGGCTGTGCAGGATGCAGTACCAAATACGCAGGACAGGCAAGGACAGAACCAGCAGGATAGTCGAGGGATAGCCGAGGTCAAAGGATGCCAGAGGTCAGGAACAACGAGGAGTAGCCGAAGTCAAGGGATGCCAGAGGTCAGAATAAACGTAGTCAGAAGCCGAGGTCAAATATACGAAGCAGATAAACTGGAACACTGGTACGACACAGGAACACTAGATCAAAGACTTGACACTGAGCACAGGGCGAGGCTGGGTTTAAATACCCTGCTGATGATCGATCAGAGTCAGATGAGACACAGACAAGTCAAGGTGCAGCCCCCGGTGTAGTAGCCATGCCAGGATGAACAAGACCGGAATCAGTAGTCTCTGTGTAAAGCTGCTGTGGCTCAGAGGCAGAAAGCAGGACTAGGATAGATAAGTTCCCCGGTTCAAGTCCCCTGTTGGGAATTCCAGGAGCGACCACGTCTGGCCGTCTGTCTCACAGGTGAGAACCCTGACAGTACCCCCCCCCCCCTTTAAAAACGACCTCTGGGCGTAAGTAGGTTCTCCATCGAAATAATCCGCATCTCCAGAGTCACTATCAGAATCCATTGAGTCCCCATAGTGAAAGTCCTCAGTATGGAATCCCTTATTAGCTCGGGATTTCCCAGTACCAGCTTCTGGTACGGCTGACGATCTGTCCAGGTTTTTTAGGTTCCGGGTACAGGTGGCAAGAACTTCCACAACTTCGGCAGGAACAGGGCTCGTAGCTAGCAGTGCTTTTTCGAACACTTCTAGGTCTTTTTTTACAGACCGTAGTGCCATTAGAAGCAATGACACAATCCATAGGTAAATCCTTTTCAAGTGGGCAGGAAGTAGTGGTGGTACTACAGGAAGTAACTTTGGTAGTAGATGCAGACGACTCTGGAGCAGGAGGTGTAGTATTTTCCATGGAAGCCAAGCCTGGGCAGGAATAACGGCTCCCTTGTAGCTCTTTAGGCTGATATGCGGTGTACACTGGACGAAGGATATTATTACCCAGTCGGAGAGTTGGAGGTCTAGGAGGGCGAACAGGACAAAGCGTGATGAAGTGCCCTCTTTCTCCACAGTAGAAACACAGACCATGGCTTCTCCTTCGGTCCCTCTCCCTACGTGTGACTTTGCAGTGGACAAGTCCAATTTGCATAGGTTCCTCAGGGTCAAGTGGAACACAGGATACCTCTGGAGTTTTCCTGGGAACTGGATCATAAGAGGGCATCACTGGGGTGTGGTGATAGTACTCGGTTCCTTGGTTACGTAGACTCCGCGATTTTTTAGTAGGTGGAGCTGGCTTGGGCTTAGTGGTCCTGCACTGTGAGTCCATAGCAATAATAAAGGATTCCCAGCTGACAAGGACAGGACTCTTCCTCTGCAACATTTGGTAAGACCAAACTTTGATGCGTCCAGACAACAGGTTGATAGCCGCTCTGACCCTGATGAAATCCGTGGCGTAAGTTCGAGGCTTTAAAGAAAACAATACCTCGCAATCCATCCTGAATGACTGAAAGGACGTGTAGTTACCATCAAATCTGTCGGGCATGATGACAAAGGGTTCCGGAGCTGGATGTACTGCGCCTTTAAGAGAAAAAAATTCTTGCTGCAACTCCGAAACAGTCTGGGCCAGGCTGGACACTTGCTGGAGTGAGGGTGAGCACATTTCTGCGGACTCCATATTGGTCAAGTCTTTTGTCAGGGTCTTACCGGAGTTGGGAGTCTGTAGCGCAGATATGTTGCTCACCCTTGCAGATAGCCACAGGCCGAGGTGGTCAGGTAAGAATTCACCTGGCCTGTGGGTCTGTGCAGGATGCAGTACCAAATACGCAGGACAGGCAAGGACAGAACCAGCAGGATAGTCGAGGGATAGCCGAGGTCAAAGGATGCCAGAGGTCAGGAACAACGAGGAGTAGCCGAAGTCAAGGGATGCCAGAGGTCAGAATAAACGTAGTCAGAAGCCGAGGTCAAATATACGAAGCAGATAAACTGGAACACTGGTACGACACAGGAACACTAGATCAAAGACTTGACACTGAGCACAGGGCGAGGCTGGGTTTAAATACCCTGCTGATGATCGATCAGAGTCAGGTGAGACACAGACAAGTCAAGGTGCAGCCCCCGGTGTAGTAGCCATGCCAGGATGAACAAGACCGGAATCAGTAGTCTCTGTGTAAAGCTGCTGTGGCTCAGAGGCAAAAAGCAGGACTGGGATCGATAAGTTCACCAGTTCAAGTCCCCTGTTGGGAATTCCAGGAGCGACCACGTCTGGCCGTCTGTCTCACAGGTGAGAACCCTGACATACACACACACACACTTCCATATACACACACTGACATAAACACAGCCAGATACACACACACACACACACACACAGAGCGAGATACACACTGACATAAACACAGCCAGATACTCACACACCCAGATACATACACTGACATAAACACAGCCAGATACACACACACACACACACACACGCACACACAGCCAGATACACACACTTATGAGACCCATGTACACACACATATATTAGTGTCAATTTACATATTTTAATCTCTGCCCTCTAGCAGCTTCTGGATAGCAACTCCCAACAACCTTGGCCAATATAATGCCTCACCTCTGTTCTTACATAGTTAAAATAAATATTTGTCAATGTTTTATTTATTTATATTTAATAGGGCACTGTTAGGTTCATCTAGAAATTTTAACATGTAGTTATCCCCAGTGTGTTTCATTACAAACACACACACATGGGTGTTTGTAATGTCTGATAAATAAAAGTGAAATCAGAAATTAGCAAAACAAACAGGAAAAAAAAATAGCCACCCTCCTGTCTCCTTACCTCTTGGGTACAGTGGGGTGGCTTCCCTGGGGTCCAGTGGGAGCTTGCTGGCCCTGGCTGATGGGAGTCTGCATTCAGCTGCCCCAGTCCCTCTCCCCCCACAATGCTTGCATCCTCTGTGTGAAGTGTGCCTCCTCCCCAGCGGCACTCAGAAGGAAGGGATCTGTTCTTACTGGGAGGAAGCACTTCCTCCCAGCATGCCCAGTCAGCCACCCCCAATATTACAGGGCCCCGGTCCAGAGCAGTATTAAAGGGCCGGGGCCCCTGATTATCTCAGGTGCTGCAGAGGCCCCATGGGGCAGCTGCCTTAGGCCCCCCCCCCCCCCTCCTTAAAGACGGCCCTGCTAGGACTTAAGAAGCCTAATACATATTTCTGTGTTTTTTAAATTTAAATAAGAATTGGAGTTTTACAATGTATTTCTTATTTGTAAAATCTGGTTAACTGAATTTCATCTTGATAAAGGTTACAAATATATAGGAATGCAACTTTGTTTACTTGCTACTTGTCTTATATTTTAAGTGGGATATATTGTAGGTTATCCTGAGCCTTGCAAAATGACTCTCCCTCACTCCCCCCTTATTTATCTCTCTGTATGTATAAAATATATATACACTCAGTTTATTATGACTATTGTATTGTACTGGATATAATTTTCATGTAGAATTTGCTTTGTTGCCTTATCATCTGTGCTCTTGGCATTCTATAGAGTTTCTGTTTTTTCCTTACATGCTGTAGAAGAGAGCATTGTTTCCTAGCAACAACACACACTGATTTCATTGCTGACATCCGCAAACTGATTCTAATGCTAAACTCAGTTGCCATTATTTCTTTGATCTCTGCCTGACATTAAACTCCTCTAGTGAGTAGATAATCTTGTTACATGTTCCATTTTCAGTGAATGTGTTGTTGTTTTTTCTAGTTTTTTTTGTCCTACTTTTTGTTTGTTTTCTGAGGCTGAAATTCAATGTTTATTAACCTGTGTGCCCTTTTTAAGAGAAACAACAGCCTTAGTTTTGCATCATGTGTTGCATCATGATAGGTGATTAGTGATGTCCCGAACGGTTCGCTGGCGAATAGTTCCTGGCGAACATAGCTTGTTCGCGTTCGCCACTGATGGCGAACATATGCGATGTTCGGTCCGGCCCCTATTCGTCATCATTGAGTAAACTTTAACCCTGTACCTCACAGTCAGCAGACACATTCCAGCCAATCAGCAGCAGACCCTCCCTCCTAGACCCTCCCACCTCCTAGACAGCATACAATTTAGATTAATTCTGAAGCTGCATTCTTTTTTTTTAATTATTTTTTTTTTTGTGTCTGTGTTTATTATACATTATCCTCCATAGCCAGTAACCTGAGTTTATTATACATTATCCCCCATAGCCAGTAACCTGTGTTTATTATACATTATCCCCCATAGCCAGTAACCTGTGTTTATTATACATTATCCCCCCCCCATAGCCAGTAACCTGTGTTTATTATACATTATCCCCCATAGCCAGTAACCTGTGTTTATTATGCATTATCCTCCCATAGCAAGTAACCTGAGTGTAATATAGAGATACTGTGTGTAATACAGAGATACTGAGTGTAATACAGGGATACTGTGTGTAACATAGAGATACTGTGTGTAATACAGAGATACTGAGTGTAATACAGGGATACTGTGTGTAATATAGATATACTCTGTGTAATACAGAGATACTGAGTGTAAGACAGGGATACAGTGTGTAATACATGGATACAGTGTGTAATACATGGATACAGTGTGTAATACAGAGATACTGAGTGTAATACGGGGATACAGTGTGTAATACAGGGATGCAGTGTGTTATACAGAGATACTGAGTGTAATACAGGGATACTGTGTGTAATATAGAGATACTGAGTGTAATGCAGGGATACTGTGTGTAATATAGAGATACTGAGTGTAATACAGGGATGCTGTGGGTAATACAGGGATACTGAGTGTAATATAGTGATACTGTGTGTAATACAGAGATACTGAGTGTGATACAGGGATACAGTGTGTAATATAGAGATACTGTGTGTAATACAGAGATACTGAGTGTAATACAGGGATACTGTGTGTAATATAGAGACACTCTGTGTAATACAGAGATACTGAGTGTAATACAGGGATACAGTGTGTAATACAGGGATACAGTGTGTTATACAGAGATACTGAGTGTAATACAGGGATACTGTGTGTAATATAGAGATACTGAGTGTAATACAGGGATACAGTGTGTAATACAGGGATACAGTGTGTAATACAGGGATACAGTGTGTTATACAGAGATACTGAGTGTAATACAGGGATACTGTGTGTAATATAGAGATACTGAGTGTAATACAGGGATTATGTGTGTAATATAGAGATATTGAGTGTAATACAGGGATACTGTGTGTAATATAGAGATACTGAGTGTAATACAGGGATACTGTGTGTAATACAGGGATACTGAGTGTAATATAGAGATACTGTGTGTAATACAGATATACTGAGTGTAATACAGGGATACTGTGTGTAATATAGAGATACTGTGTGTAATATAGAGATACTGTGTGTAATACAGATATACTGAGTGTAATACAGGGATACTGTGTGTAATATAGAGATATTGAGTGTAATACAGGGATACTGTGTGTAATACAGGGATACTGAGTGTAATATAGAGATACTGTGTGTAATACAGATATACTGAGTGTAATACAGGGATACTGTGTGTAATATAGAGATACTGTGTGTAATACAGAGATACTGTGTGTAATACAGGGATAATGAGTGTAATATAGAGATACTGTGTGTAATACTGAGATACTGAGTGTAATACAGGGATACTGTGTGTAATATAGAGATATTATGGGTAATACAGAGATACTGAGTGTAATACAGGGATACTGTGTGTAATATAGAGATATTGTGTGTAATACAGGGATACAGTGTGCAATACAGAGATACTGAGTGTAATACAGGGATAATGTGTGTAATACAGAGATACTGAGTGTAATACAGGGATACTGTGTGTAATTTAGATATACTGTGTGTAATACAGAGATACTGAGTGTAATACAGGGACACAGTGTTATACAGGGATACAGTGTACAATACAGAGATACTGGGTGTAATACAGGGATACTGTGTGTAATACAGGGATACTGTGTGTAATACAGAGATGCTGAGTGTAATATAGGGTTACTGTGTGTAATATAGAGATACTGAGTGTAATACAGGGATCATGTGTGTAATATAGATATATTGAGTGTAATACAGGGATACTGTGTGTAATATAGAGATACTGAGTGTAATACAGGGATACTGTGTGTAATACAGGGATACTGAGTGTAATATAGAGATACTGTGTGTAATACAGAGATACTGAGTGTAATACAGGGATACAGTGTGTAATATAGAGATACTATGTGTAATACAGATATACTGAGTGTAATACAGGGATACTGTGTGTAATATAGAGATACTGTGTGTAATACAGGGATAATGAGTGTAATATAGAGATACTGTGTGTAATACAGAGATACTGAGTGTAATACAGGGATACTGTGTGTAATATAGAGATATTATGGGTAATACAGAGATACTGAGTGTAATACAGGGATACTGTGTGTAATATAGAGATATTGTGTGTAATACAGGGATACAGTGTGCAATACAGAGATACTGAGTGTAATACAGGGATACTGTGTGTAATACAGAGACACTGAGTGTAATACAGGGATACTGTGTGTAATTTAGATATACTGTGTGTAATACAGAGATACTGAGTGTAATACAGGGACACAGTGTTATACAGGGATACAGTGTACAATACAGAGATACTGAGTGTAATACCGGGATACTGTGTGTAATACAGGGATACTGTGTGTAATACAGAGATGCTGAGTGTAATATAGGGTTACAGTGTGTAATACAGGGATATCGTGTGTAATACAGGGATACTGTGTGTAATACAGAGATACAGTGTGTAATACAGAGATACAAGAACTATTGGAGAGGGGCAGTAAATGTAATATAATAGAATTAAGTGAGGAAGACATGGAGAGGGGGGTAATAGAATTAAGGGAGGAAGACATGGAGAGGGGGGCAGTAAATGTAATATAATAGAATTAATGGAGGAAGACATGGAGAGGGACATGGCACTAAAAGACTGTGTACACTCCGGGCAGCAGCCAGGTGACCCGTGTGAGTCAGGGAGTGGACAAGGGGTAGATATGTGGCAGGACATCGCCACTAAGTGCCATGTCCCCTGAGTATTCAGAGGTTTGGTTTTATATTTTGTGTCTCCAATATGTACTGTGATGGTTTTCCCTTGTGTATGTCTTGCTATTACGGCATTGCAGAACATTTAAAAGTTGACAGTTGACAGTTGACAGCTAACTCCTGGAGCCGTGAATAAAAATTGTCAGTTGACTCCCAGGCTATGTGTCGTGTGGTCCTTGGGAATGGGAATTATGCTGTGTGTCCTGCCTTCTGTATGATGAATCCTGAGTACCAGCGAAGAGCCCTTGGATTAACCCCTGCCGCTCCGCTAAAAGGCTCCCATTGGCCCACATCATTCCAGCACCCCCACACACGTACGTTTTGGGGGCGTAGGCATGACGTGGGCCAATCACTGGTGTAACAGTAGTGTACATTAAAAAAAAAAAAAACTAGAAATTTGACTGTGAAATAATAGCAGTCAGTTTCCTTCACACATGTGCGTTTCAGGGCCTGCCAGGGCACAGTGTCACACCAGTGCAACTCATATCTGGTGTAACAGTAGTGTACATTTAAAAAAAAAAAATACAGGGGGCTTGTTGTCACCTTTCGGGGACCCTTGGTGTTGTATGTGGCTGGGTGGAGGAAGAAACCTTCAATGACATCAGTGAGGACAAGGAACGGGACATGGCTAGCTTGTTATCCAACCTTGTGCAAATGGGGACTTTGCGGTTGTGCAAATGGACTGTTTGCGGTTGTTTGCGGTGCTTTAAACGGGGAGTTTGGGCTGTCACTGTGAAGCGGGCATAACCCTTACACTACCTGATCGATACAACATCATACCTGGTGTTTTAAAGCACGTTATTCCAAACAATTTAGGAATGTTAGGTGATTTATGCCCTTTATGGATTAAAACCAGACTCTGCAACTATGTAATTTTCCATGGGAGTTTTGCCATGGATCCCCCTCCGGCATGCTACAGTCCAGGTGTTAGTCCCCTTGAAACAACTTTTCCATCACTATTGTGGCCAGAAAGAGTCCCTGTGGGTTTTAAAATTCGCCTGCCTATTGAAGTCTATGGCGGTTCGCCCAGTTCACGAACATTTGCGGAAATTCGCGTTCAATGTTCGCGAACCGAAAATTTTATGTTCGCGACATCACTATAGGTGATATAACACCATAGTGTTATATTTTAGATATTTATATTTCAGAGATGCCTCTCACCCATGCAATTACTATATAATATTTCAAAAAAGATATTTAATTATAACCTGCTTTTTTCATGAAATATAAAGTGGTTATGCCAACATTAAAAATGGTTATGCCAACCAAAAAAGTGTTTCAATAAAAAATTGCTTTTGGCTAGAGTAACCCTTCTTTCATCCTAGTCCCCACTCCCCACCAAACTTAAAAATCTCCAACAACTTAAGCTAAAAACATTCCTCTATTTCAGTGCCAAGTTCTCTCCTCAGCCCAGTCCTTCTCCACTGGAGAAAGTGAGAATGGCTGAGGGAAGTACATGGGTGGATCAGAGAGAAAGGCTGTGTTGCGATTGGATACCTGTTGCCAGCATGCTGTGCGTGCTGATATCCGATGTCCAATATGCACAGATATGATTAGGCAACCTGTGCACCTATTTTAGACTGGCTAATGATGCCCTCTTAATAAATGGTAGCATTGTGACTCTGGCAGAAAAAGCAGCAATGTGTATTCAGATTCAGGCACCATTACCACTTCAAAACACTGACATGGTCATGGTGCATGAACTAACCCATTAAGTGGTTTCTTTGTTAAATGAAAAAGGAAAAAAACTATTTTCATCTCAGCTGAAGAAAAAGCACATAACATCAACCAATG
This sequence comes from Pelobates fuscus, assembly GCF_036172605.1. Taxonomy (NCBI): domain Eukaryota; kingdom Metazoa; phylum Chordata; class Amphibia; order Anura; family Pelobatidae; genus Pelobates; species Pelobates fuscus. Next base: position 107,066,073 of record NC_086320.1, read on the forward strand.
CTTTCTATGTGTACCAGGCAGCTATGGCAGATTACCCTTCATATTTTCATTTTAGAGCAGTGATGTGGCCATTACCTCATGCACGCAATAGAGCATATCCTCTGCTGAAAAGGACCAGTTTTGGCAGAAATTACCTTCTTCTGATTGTTGTCAATAAAAATTGCTTTTTGTTTATATGATCTCCTATTAGCCATTTTCCCTGGAGAGGTTGTTGCTTGGATATTAACAATGGTGATGTTTTTATTGTTAGCCAATGTTGGAACTGCTCCTATGTGATCACATGACCTCTGCTCCCATGGACCTAAAGTTCTATCCAGACCGTACCACACCCCAAGTACTTGGGGACACTCAAAGAGAGATCATACAAAGGAGTCATTTCATATATGTTCAAAGTTTATTATACAGAACAAACTTTAAAGAAAAAATGCAGTAAGGGGAGGTCTAGGGTGAGTATCATTAATTGCCAATCAAATATTAACATCTATTAACTAACAGCATGAAAAGCTTGTGCAAGCAGCATGAAATAAGCATACAGCCATTCATAGTTCCTAAACTTATGTAGGGGGCATTACTAGGTTGGGTGGCTAATAAAGGGGGTGAGGGTTTGAGAAGAGAGTCATGTGCAAAACCAACTACGTGATGTCCTTGCAATGTTCAAAGCTGTTAGTCTTATGATTCACCTTAACAGAAATTAACCTTTTCAGCCAGAAAAGAGGAAAAGTTTTCATTATTTGCCTTCATTTCCTTTCCCCGCTATTTTCCTTTGCAGCATCAATGTACTTTCCTTGCTGAGATTGTTGGGTTGCTTACTATACGACTGAGACACTGCTTTAAGGGATATACTGTTATACCTTACTATAACTATTTAATTTATTCATCCTTACACACTTCCTGTAAAGAAAGATATAAATTTTAAACTTCCTTTATGCTCTAGATTAGAATATCACATCTCTTGCTTATTTAATTGCCTGCTAGAACCTTCAGGAGACTAGAGTGAACTATATGTCACTGATGAGGCCTAAAGAAGGCAGAAACAATCATCCTGGGTTGCTGTATCTCTTGTGCAGAGGGAACTTGCCGGCATTTTGGTTCTGGACTGTCATTATGGATGGAATCAGTCAGATATGCAAATAGTATAGGTTCCCTTTGTAATGGCACAAGTGAGCAAAAACATGTTGAGACATGAGTGGGGACTAACCAAATGGGAAGTTATTTTGTAGAGCCTACAGGCTCTTTGTGTGTGATTAAAGGTCAATTAGCAGAGACAAGAACTTATAAAGTTAACACACTTTGCAGTAAGATCTGTTTTAAACACTAAACTACTTATGTGAGTCACAGCCAGAGTAGCTAGGCCTGGTTGAACAGAAACAAAAGGTATATAAACTCCTAAATGGCAGACAATTTGGCTATTAAACTAAAGTTTGGATCTCCCACTATGCCCCAATGCCAATAGTGATTGGTGCTGGTTTTGCTGGTTAATTGGCATGCCTGATTTTTTAGCATTACAGGGGTATGTCTGTGAAGCTGAATACAACCAGTAGATCCCAGCAACATACTGCTCTTCGTTGCTTTTATTAGGACATCCATCTAATGATTTTAGGACAGATATTCGTTAAGGTTTTCCTTAGTGTTAAGGTTTGGATTAGGTAGTAGAGATAGAGGTAGTGTTAAGGTAGGGTTAGTGTTACGGTATGGTTACAGTTAGCTGTAGGGTTAGGGTTTGTGTAGTGTTAGGGTAATACAAGGGTTAATGCTGGGTTAGGGATAGTGAAAGGGTTATGGTTAGGATAGGTATATGGCTAGATTTAGTGTAAGCATAAGGTTATGGGTAGGGTAAGGATAGTGTTACGGGGGTTTTGTGTAGGATTAGCATTAACTATCAAAAATGAATTTATATCCTAGAAATATGAGGCATTTAACAATCAGGAATGATACGTGAATCTATTTTGAGTCCTTTTGCTTTAGTTGCATTAAATTTGTAAAAATATTTAAAAGAAAAATGTGAACAGTGATCAATTTGGTTTTCACCTGAATCACTCCACTACAACTGCCCTCTTAAACGTTTGCAATGACATCCAAACTGGCATGGAACAAGGAGACCTAACTGGAGCTATTTTCCTTGATTTTGCAAAGGCTCAGGTATTGGTGATTGTTCGTTAACCTGGTTTCGATCATATGTATCAGATCACTCGCAATATGTGTCCATTTCTGACAGCGACTCCCTCAATCTCGCAGTCACTTGTGGTGTTCCCTAAGGTTCCATTTTCGGCCCCCTACTATTTACATTATTTATAAATGATCTGCCTAATGTCTGCAAATCCTCAAATGTGCACATGTACGCAGATGACACAGTAATCTATGCAAGCAAATCAAATCTACCGCTGCTTGAGGCTGTGCTCCAAGACCAGTTTACAGAGATAGAAAAGTGGATCAAAAAAAACAAACTCTTCCTAAACACTGACAAAACTGTCACAATGATCTTGAACTGTACCCAAATTACACAATTCCCACCTATCCATCAAAACAAATTCAAATAGCACACTGACCGCATTCCACTCTTTCAAATACCTGGGTATGTTGTTAGACCCTAATCTATCTTTTGGCCTCCACATAGAAAAACTTGCATCTAAACTTCATCCAAAACTAGGTGCCCTGTACAGAAACAAATCCTGCCTAAGCCCTACAGTAAAGGAAAAGATTGTACAGCAAATGCTGATGCCAATCATTGATTATGCCGATTTGTGCTACAATGTAATTACAGGACCCACCATCCTAAAAGAACTAAACTGGCTGTCGCTGGAATCCAGACACACCCTTCATCTTTCCAGCCTTGTGCTTAAGAGCTTTTCTGGGAAACTCCCACCCTATCTGAACAAAATGCTCTCCTCTGCTGTCCCCACCTCCTATAACCTCCGATCCAGTACCAGCACTTTATTTAGTCTACCTCAATACAAAAAGAAAGCATCCCGATCCTCCTTCTCCTACAGAGCGCTGCATTTTTGGAACGACCCCCCCCCCCCCCCCGCACACTTTCAAATCTTCCCCAAGCCTAAAGTCCCTCTCTACATACCTCAAAACAGAATGTACCTCCCATGGTTGATTATATTTTTCTTACCTTTTCTATGTTACATTTTGTATATTTTGTGTATTAATATTGTTTTTGTATTTTATTGTACCATAATGTATCAATGCAATGTTTTGTTGTCCCAGGACATACTTGAAAACAAGAGAAATCTCAATGTATCTCTCCTGGTAAAATATTTTATAAATAAATAATATACTGATCACTCTGGAGTTACCAAACTTAATACTACAGATCAAATAGGTACCCTTGAGCTTTCAATTTGATTTATTTATATTTGTGTAGTTTAATGCACATTATTCTTTTTGAACAACAAAGCTAGAGCATACTCATTAAAGGGACTACCTTAATAATATAAAGATATTACAAATTTAATTAGAAAAAAAGGGAAAAAAAGAAACAATATTTTATTGCTAACCACCAGAAGAGTAATAAGTGAATGATAAATAGTGAGTACTCGGGAGTTGCCTAAATTAATAAATATAGATTAAATAAGGTGCTATTGAGATCTAAATTACATCTATTTGAATAAATGTATTATCTTAAATATATACTCTTATGAATAATACTGTAAAAATCTATTTATTCGAGGCAACAACCCAATAAAGAAAAGATATTTGAAACTTTAACATGATGGCATTCTCTACAAATGTAATTATTCTATCAGGAATGTTCAGGTTAGGTTAGGATAATATTTAAGTATATTTGATTCATTGAGAAAATGTAATAGTATGCAGTATAAACTTCTTGTCACTATCACCACCAGCATTTCTTTATCCCTGAATTTAACAAATGTGTATGTTTGAACTTGAGGCAAAACCGCCTGATAGGAAACTGTCAACGGCAGAGTATTGTATTTAGTATTTGTTTTTATGTTTTGTGTTTTTTCTTTAAGCATGTGGTATTTATCTTTTGGGTAGCATGGTACACTGGGGTTGTTGAAGGAAATAGCTGTTTGTGAGTTACAGAGAAAGTTATTTTGCAAATTATTAAAAAAAATTGATAATGTCAATTAAAATAGCATCCATAAATGCCCAGGGCCTAAACAATCCAATTATTAAGATAAAATTGATCTGTTTTAAACAAGAATCACACTGGAAAGACAATAGTCAGGATCAGTGGAAATTTTCTAGATTTCCAATTGTCTTCAGCGCAAACCTAAGGGGAAAAAAAAAGAGGTATGGCTATTATCTGTTCAGCAAAAATTAAAGTTGAATCAATATACATAGAGAGAGATCAAAATAGTAGCCGTTTGTAAATTAAATGACAAGCTTTACACATTGGTAAACTTATATGCCCCTAATGAATTTTCACAAAAATTCTATAAAAGATATTTAGTAAAATGGACAAAATTAAAAAAGGTATTCTTCTTGTAGGCATAGATTGGAACACTGTTATAAATGAAACATGGGACAGAAAATCAGATATAATATGTAAAAGGTTGAAAGTCTATAAAATAAAGAGGTGAATGGCTGCAGGATACTTTAAATGAGTATGATCTCTTTGACATTTGGAGGACGCAGCACCCAAATGAAAAGTATTTCACTTTTTATTCTAAAATTCATAACAGCTATTCTAGAATTGATTTTTTCTTGACTGATTCAAGTAATTTTACATATTCAGACATAGGTCCTATTACTTGGACTGATCATGCTCCAATCAACGTCACAATGAAAAAACGATTTAGCCTATAAAACTAGTCATCAATGGAGATTGGAGGACACAATTTTACTTACTAAGGAAAATAGAGATCACTTGGATCTCCTAGCTAAGGAGTTTATTACACTAATGAAACATATGGTCAACATTTAAGTGTGTAATGAGGGGTGATTTAATTCAATTAGAAGCTAGATCTTGGGGGGAAAAAGGGCGCTGAACTATCAGAGTTATATATAAAGCTTGCAAAAATCTAACAAAAAAAATCTAACAAATTTAAAAAAAACATTACTCTAAGATAAATGCTAATCAAATTAAAACAATCCAACTACAGATAAACCTTCCACTTACTGATAGAGTGAATAAAATTAACTTGTCTTGTGAACAAAAATGGTATAGTAGTAGTAATTAAGCAGGGAAACTACTATCTAAAACGCTTATGGGGGAGCGGAGGGGGGAGGAGGGAGGAATAACCAATTTATCAGAAACTAAAACCTCTAAAGCGGAGTTAAAATAATTTAATAAAACCACTCTCCCTTTAATTAAGCCAGAAACACTAATATAATTAAATAAAGTTAAAACAACTGAAGAAATCAAGAATCAAGACAGTAATTAACAATCTAGAGAATGGGAAAGCTCCTGGTCCAGATGGCTACACTGCCCTTTTCTATAATATATTCGAACCTGTAATATCTCCTTTGCTATGCAAATTGTATGTTATGTTCAGAGAATATCTTCAGAGTTGTTGAGCATTAAAATCTTCTTGCAAACAGACTAAGTAAAGGCATCCTGAGTTAGTAAGTAATGATCAATTGGGTTTTGTAAGAGCGAGATTGGGTGATGATAATCACCAAAAGATTTTCAACAAGACACTGAAGATAAACAAAGAACACTTACCAACTGTTTTCATTGCTGTCAACGCCAAAAAGGCATTCGACAGAGTGAGTTGGAAGTTTCTAGCTGAAACTTTAACAGCATTCAGAAGAAAAGGGACTTTTCAAGATCTAGCAATGCCACTATACACACTTCCAAAAGCAAAAGTATATGGTAATGGTTTGAACTCACATTGGTTCAATATTAGTAACAGAACTCGTCAGGGGTGCCCATTGGCGCCTTTGATGTACGTTGTTTCTATTGAACCTCTAGCATACATAAGACAATCTATCAAAATCTCAGGAATTCCAATGGGAGAAAGCGAACAAATAATAATGTTATTCACAGATGACATAATTCTAACTCTAACTCACCCAGAGATCTCTATCCCTTTTGTGATGGACTGTATTGACGAGTTTATGCATTATACCAACTATAAAGTTAATCTACAATTAAAATATAGATGCAACTGGGCTATTCAAACAGTTCAATGTCTTGGAACTACAATTAACTTCAATTTAAACACTTGGGTAAACCTAAATTATCCAAAACTTCTTCAAGATCTGAAAGATCAAATTAAGAGTTGGGGAAATACAACATTATCCTGGATGGGAAGATTAAACATGCTAAAGGCATACTGTAATGGAGCTCCCTGTACCCCTGGCTGGGTACCTCCGCCAATACCGCTTCCTAGCTGGAACAGGGGACACACCACAGCACTTCTGCCCACAGTCGTCGTGGCTTGACAGGGGCCCTGGGACCGCTCCTTCCAGGAGCCGAATGGGGAATTAGCTCTAGTATTTACAAGGATTTTCCCTGTTTAATCCCCTGCAAGCTGGGACAGCAGACAGAGGAGTAAATCTTATTTCCCTCCAATAACAGGACAACACACAGTTTTGGAGTGTAATAGATTTTAATGGAGGTACACTGGCCTTTTATGCAAGTTTCCCAACAAGGTGGAACTTGTTGGGCACAGGGACCCAGGTGGAACTTGTTGGGCACAGGGACACAAAGTGTATAAACCAATAAAAACAGAGTCATACAGTGAGACACTCCCATACACAAACAATAGAATCCCTCCTCTGTGCTTGGGAGATAATCTAATCAGGAACTGTACTAATCTAACCCAAGTATCTCCAAGCACAGAAAAACATACAATTTAATGAAACCCCCAAAAGTACCTTAAAAACACATAAAACCCCCTGTTACATTATCTGATCCCTGATCTGGGTGAACAACATATTGAAATATCACCCAGATCAGTTCAGGGGTTCAGGAATTTTCTGGAAGTCCTAGTTTTGACCGACCGTGCACATGGTCCTATGCCCAAAACAGTTCCAGGGAAATCAGTGCTAACAGTCGGTCAAGTTTGGTAGTCTTTTACAGGTTTCCCTGCAGGGTCCATAGTCTGTGGGCAGGAGGCTGGCAAGCAGGCTTCTCCAGGAGCTCGTGGTAAACTCGGTTAAAAAGGGGAGTTTGCCACACATAGAGGGGGGGAGAAAAGACTAAAGTGGAACAGTAACACAACTACAGCCGAAGCAGTAGGGTGTCTATTCCACTAGATGATATCTCTAAATATAAGGTAAAAATAATAAATTGTGGGATATACCCTTTATTAAGCCGCTTGCGGACAAAACAGACACACAGTGATGGTGAAACACTCGTGTAAACTAGAAGTGAATTAAAAACTAGGTGGATGCGGTATTGGATATTGCCCAGTAGCAGTAAAGTTAGTAGAGAGGGATATCTGAGATATAGTATTAGGTAGATGCGGTATACCGTATGTTCTATATTCGATCAGATATTTATAACCCCCTCACCCATACATGCACGTAGGGTTTAGTAGATATCCTGGCTTTTTAAACTTAAAATGACAGTTCCTATTTTTGACTCTGTTTAGAGATACATATAATTAAGAACGGACCCACAGAGTCTCTGTGTGGACGTGTCCGTCCAGAAATGCTACTCTAAGTGTACAGCAGTATGGTAGTGCGTACGGAACTGTTCAGTCGATGGGGACAAGAGTCAGAATCCATTAGTTTATATATATCTCTAATGGGTACACAATAGGAGCCTTGGTATCGAATTAAGTCAGGTTTAGAGTGTCACAGAGGCAGACGTCATGTATTGTCTAGTAGCCTCCGGATGGTAGAGGAGTAACCTGGTCCCCACTAGCCTTTATAGTTGTTCAGATCGGAACACAGATTGTGAACCCTGCTGAACAGCTGATGCTACAGGGTATGCCTGGGCAGCTTATATGGAGCACATCTATATACAGTCTCCTCCAAGGAGGTCAGCAATAATATTTGGCAATTAAAGTATATATACATATGTACAATAGTAGAAGATATGTAACACAGCCGGTCCAGTGTTTATGTACACTTAGTTAAACTGCTGCTTCGAGGCAGCCTGCCACTAAATTGTGCAAATAAGCATTCCAGCTAGCTAAAATATCCTCACCCTCCGGTCTGACTCATGAGTATATTTGATTACAATAAACTGCTGCTTCGAGGCAGCCTAGCGTTAAATAGTCCCCACTGTCTGACTGACTAAGGAGATATGAACTGCCTCAAAGGTCGTCTAAATATATATATGAAGGCATAAACTGCAAAGCCCCCTAGTACAATGCACTGCCAGGACTGGATATTGCTGTTGCTGATTGAGAGATTGCTTATCACTCTGGTCGAAGCCCAGTCACCCAGTCCAAAACATTAGCAGGCTTCCCCCATTATTAAGTTAGCCAAAAGCATCCCCCAGTATTAAAAACAAAATACGGCAAAACGCCACACATATATAATACCCAAATTGGAATATATTTTTCATATGATACCATTGAGAGTTCCAAATACATTATTTAATCTTTTTGATAGGTTATTTCCCTCCTTTGTATGGGTAAAAAAGCAAGGATCTTGTAAAACAATGACAGCAAGATTAGGAGAGGGGGGATTACCTTTCCCTAATGTCCATTTGATTCACAATACAGTGATGTTCTCCCATTTTTTAGAGTGGGAAACTATAAATTCTCCAAAACAAAATGTGGTATAGAATTGAAAGGAAACTTTGTTATAATCTGGACCCTTTATTATTCTTTGGGGTAAACTGTAAAACATTTAAAATGATTGATAATTTAATAATTTCTCAACTAAGAAGTTATTTTTTTGTCAAGATCAGATTTCTTGTAAAGCCCCATTGGTAGTGGTTAGAATGTTTATTCAAGATCTCAACTTAACTAACTGGGTGAAAAAGAGCATAGTTAAAATTGGTCAATTGGGATCTAATCCATCACCTAATACCGTTTTGGAAATGCAGCAGAAATAAGATTTGCCAGGTAACAACATTTTTTACTTATTTGAGAATATCTAGTTTTCTAAAAAAAAATCCATCTTGTTGATCAATGTCATTTAGATATACTTCTCCTTGGATCAACCCCCAACCTTTCAAGATTAGACAGATTATTAATAGATCTATTCATGAAGATACAATAAAAACTATAATAAGTTGACAAGAAGATCTGCATAAATATACTAGAACATTTAAAAATAATTGTCAATAGGTGGTATTTGGTTCCCACCAGATTATGTAAATTTAAAGATGAATACTCCAACCAATGTTGGAGATGTAATAAAGAACTTGGAACTTTGAAACACATCTGGTGGGATTGCCCTATACTGAATGAGATTAAAGAGTTTACGTTACAACTTTTCAAAGATCTAAACTTAAAAACTTTGGAATTGACTCCTGAAAGGTTCCTGTTTCATATAGATCTTACTAGCTTACTTAAATCTGAAAAAAACTTGACAACCCATATATTAATGGCTATGAAGATCGTATTTCCAGGTACTGGAGGTGTGAGGAAATTCATTCTTTAACTGAAATTATGTCCCAAATCAATCATCAAGGGACCATGGAAAAAGTGGTGTACTTTAACAATGGAAATATTATGAAATATAACAAAATCTGGTCTAAGTGGTATGAGTTTTACAATACGAGATATTGATATATAAGTTGTCCATATTGGCATGGATCTATTGCTTGGCTTATTTTAAGATTTGCAAGTGGCTTATTTGTCTCTGAGTATAATGATAACGGTTAGAATGATAATTAAGAACAGTTATGGTGACTCCCTTCAATAACCTCACACGGGCACCCCCAGCGTACAAGTTTTTCCTTTTTTTTTAATGTTAATATTGTTTATTCTGTATTTTTATGAGAGTTTAATACACAAACATTATGTCAGTTAAGGCAGAATTAAAGAAATAGTTTAGCTTACTTATGGTCAATATTAGACTAGAATAAATATATTCAAGGCAGAGTAATACCATATGAGTTTGATCATATTAGCACAATAATTTCTTGTATACAGTTAAGTACCACCTACTAAGGTAATTTATACAATGTTGTACAAACCAACATTCTGCCTTAGGTAATATCTAAAGGACTTGTTGTGTTTTTTTTTCTGTTTGGTTTTTGTCTCCTCAAATTGTCATTTTAATGTTGATGTCATGTACTGTATAACAGGCTGTCTTCCTATTTTAATTGAAAAACGAATACAAATTAAATTGTAAAAATAAAAAAAAAAGTACAGTGCCAGTGTCTATGAGGGGAACATCTAAGCATCTGGAAAAACTGAAGTGCATAGTAGACTACAGGAAGTATATGAGGGCGTAGACTTGACTGACCAATGTATACAGCTTTATCTGGGCAACTTAAAAGGTAGGACCTGGTACAATAAGATTGCACTATCCTTAAGCCAGATTGCAATCTTCAATTCGTATGTGCTTTACAAAAATAAGCCATTAGTAGGCACTACCAATTTCTAGATTTCATATTCATGTTTGTCTGATATCTTATTTGCCCAGATCCCAATACTTTCACTTTGGAATCAGATGCCCAAAACCTTTTTGGCAAACACCTTCCTTCCTGAATCCTCCCCACTTCCTGTAAAAAGTCAACCTTGAAAGAGTGCGGTGTTTGCGGGAAGAAAGGATTCTAAAAGGAATCCAGTTATTACTGCCCTTCCTACCCATCTCTACCTGCCCTCTGCATCAGTGTTAATTTTGGCAGTGAATTTCAGTTTAGTTTTAGTCATAGTGTTTTGACTAAAAAGCCATTTTGGTTTTAGTCGGATTTTAGTCATCTGAATTGTTTTAGTTTTAGTCTAGTTTTTGTCAACTAAATCTCCAGTAGATTTTAGTCGACAACTTAAATCTAAGCCTTTATATGTGTCTCTTGCCCCTTCCCCAGCCTCTCTGTGTGCCCCCAGCCCCTCCAGGTGTCTCTCTCCTAAGCCCTAGTCTGTCTCATTTGCCCCTTCCACAGCCCCTCAGTGCAATATTAATTTTGGTGGCAAATTTCTATTTTGTTTTAGTCATAGTCTTTTGACTAAAATGCCATTTGAGTTTTAGTCGTATTTTAGTCATCTGAGTTGTTTTAGTTTTAGCCTAGTTTTAGTCGACTAAATCTCCAAAATTTTAGTTGACTAAAATATTAATTAAATTGTTAGTCGACAAAAGTAACACTGCTCTGCATAACAAACTGTTTCCAAGTCTACCATATAGCTGAACTACTGAATCACTATGTAAGGGACTTCGTCAATGTGTTTGTTTGATTTTTCTGGATTTCTGACATTGGATTGTCCTGACTACACTTTGTTAAATCCCTGTACCGACTTATTGGCTTGTTTTACTTTGACTTCTGGATTCCGCTGACTTTGGCTTGTGCCTGTTTACGTTAAGCAAAGCCATTTATAAAGTTGATACACCAAACTACACCAAACAACTCAAATACTACATTTAGAAAACTTGTTCAAATGCTATTCCATTATGGGGTCAATTTTTTTTCTTAGTGTGCCATGTTCTTTCAAAGGTGACATGTGCTAAGAAAATCACTTTGTCAGTTTTACAAGTTGAAAAGGGCATCTAATATATTCATCTCACTGACTTACCCCCCAAAAAAAACTAAAATAAACAATATGTGGAGGTACTCTTATATTCATGAGATAATGTGTAATAAAAATACTGGGGCTTATCAGGATTATCAAAATTCCTGTGAAAATGGAATTCATGTGTATGAAAAAACACAAAAGAAAATATGACCACTACAAAGAGCCAACATTTGTGATGACGTAGTTAGACCAAACAACTTAAATTACACCATCTAGAATACCCTATGTTGTCATACTGTCTCAAAGGCGACATAGGCCCAGAAAATCACTTTGTCAAATTTACAAGTTGAAAAGGGCAACTAATATATATGACCCTGTAACTTACCCCCAAAAAACTGGTAAATGTGGGCACTCTTATATTCGTGAGACAGTGTGTAATAAAAATACTAAGGCTTTATTGCAATAACTAATCTCAGGATTATGACATTTCCAGTGGAGATTGAGTTCATGTGTGTTAAAAAGGTTGCCATACTCTCTCAAAGGTGACATAGGCCCAGAAAATCACTTTGTCAAATTTCTAGGTATAGACTGGACAAACCCCATTTTGAATACCCTGGGTTGTCTACGTTTGCAATGGTATGCCATGATGAGGGTAATTCTCATTTCTGGGCTGCCATCCGGTCTCAAAGGCAACATAGGCCCAGCAAACCAATCTGGCAAATTTCAATGTGTAAAAACTGAAATAGGCAAGCACTCTATTTGACCATTTGACTCTGTAACTTTCCAAACCCCCATAAAACCTGTACATGGGAGGTGTTGTTGTACTTGTGTGACATTGCAGAACAGAAATATGAGTATTTTAAAGCTGTAAAATGTAATGGTGATGATATCATTAGTGAAAGTGTGTTTTTGTGTGAAAAATGCAAACAAAAATAAATAAAAAATATGAACACTAACTTTAGCCAGGGTTTGTGGCTAAGTGGCTACAAAGTACTGGACATAGCCCATTTTAAATATCATGGCTTGTCTACTTTTGCAAACAATATGCCATGGTAGGAGTAATTTATTATTGCTGGGCTGTGATACATTTTCAAATGCAACATAGACCCAGTAAACCAATCTGGCAAATTTCAATGTGTAAAAACTGAAATTGACAAGCCTTGTTTTTGACTATGTAACTTTCCAAAATCCCATAAAACTTGTACATGAGGGATACTGTTGTATTTGTGAGACGTTGCAGAATATTTTACAGTAAAAGCTAGCATTATTATAAAATTCACAATTAAAATGCAATCCAGACCTTGGAAAATAACAAAATGTCTTAAATTCTAAAACCTTTTTTCTTTTTTTTTTAAATTTCATTCATATTGAATTATGTTTCAGGTAAACAGTTTTCATGTTAAATAAAACCCCTTTTTCTGAACAAAATGGTATATAATAAGTGTTTTAGTCGACTAAATCTCCAAAATTTTAGTTGACTAAAATATTAATTAAATTGTTAGTCGACAAAAGTAACACTGCTCTGCATAACAAACTGTTTCCAAGTCTACCATATAGCTGAACTACTGAATCACTATGTATGGGACTTCGTCAATGTGTTTGTTTGATTTTTCTGGATTTCTGACATTGGATTGTCCTGACTACACTTTGTTAAATCCCTGTACCGACTTATTGGCTTGTTTTACTTTGACTTCTGGATTCCGCTGACTTTGGCTTGTGCCTGTTTACGTTAAGCAAAGCCATTTATAAAGTTGATACACCAAACTACACCAAACAACTCAAAATACTACATTTAGAAAACTTGTTCAAATGCTATTCCATCATGGGGTCAATTTTCTTTCTTAGTGTGCCATGTTCTTTCAAAATAAATAAAAAATATGAACACTAACTTTAGCCAGGGTTTGTGGCTAAGTGGCTACAAAGTACTGGACATAGCCCATTTTAAATATCCTGGCTTGTCTACTTTTGCAAACAATATGCCATGGTAGGAGTAATTTATTATTGCTGGGCTGTGATACAGTTTCAAATGCAACATAGACCCAGTAAACCAATCTGGCAAATTTCAATGAGTAAAAACTGAAATTGACAAGCCTTGTATTTGACTATGTAACTTTCCAAAATCCCATAAAACTTGTACATGAGGGATACTGTTGTATTTGTGAGACGTTGCAGAATATTTTACAGTAAAAGCTAGCATTATTATAAAATTCACAGTTAAAATGCAATCCAGACCTTGGAAAATAACAAAATGTCTTAAATTCTAAAACCTTTTTTTTTTACATTTCATTCATATTGAATTATGTTTCAGGTAAACAGTTTTCATGTTAAAAAAAACCTTTTTCTGAACAAAATGGTATATAATAAGTGTTGGTACACTAAACATGAAAGAGGGAAATTATGGTTGAGCAGACATATAGCTCAAATTCTAGGTTTTTTTTTTGAACAGAACTGTGAATTAAGGGGTTAATGTGGAAAAACGTTAACATTGTATTAAATATAAATGAAGAAATAAAAGTACTTGCAATCTAAAATTAGAATCCATTTTAAATGAAATACACAAATATTAGTGGACAACAAAAAACAAAAAAGCACATCTAGTAAGTATATTTGCCAAATTTTGCCAAAATGATATAATTAGATGAAATGTACAAATCAGTATATTTATTGATCATTTTGGTTTTAAGGTTTAGCACATTCTTATTTCTGTATTTTTAAACTTTTTTAAAAAAAACTTACATTAATTCAGGATATATATACAAATACAATATCTACAGCATATTCTTATATCATAAAAAAAATAAAAATCATTGTGAATGTCTAAAGCTCAGAGAATGTATCCTACTGATATTTTGCTTGAAAAAGCTCCTTCACTGTTGTAAGCATCAGTCTGAGGACACTAAGCGCTCCTGCTGTGTTAAATGGGGATCTCTCCTACTGTGATTATATGCAGTATTTGTGACCCCTGTTCTTTTATGGCTTTCATTATTTTTCAATATTGTATATGGAATATTTTAAACAGTATACACAATAAGTTTTACAACCTTCTCTATTTTATTTATTTATTTTGTACCTGTACATAGACACGGCTCACATTAAAGTAAAATCTGAACACATAGTTACTCTGTATTACAAATGTTCTCATTAATTCCATATATTGAAATCTTTAAATCTGTAAAAATCTCTGTTTGTATATAAAATATATATTATATAGTCATGGGGGAAAGAAAGTACACTCTTTTTAAATTATATGGTTTTACATATCAGGACATAATAACAATCATTTGTTTTTAGCAGGTCCTAAAATTAGGTATATACAACCTCAGATGAACAACAACTTAGGACATTATTACACCATGTCATGATTTATTTAACGAAAATAAAGCCAAAATAGAGAAGCCATGTGTAAAAAAAACTAAGTACACCTTATGATTCAGTAGCTTGTAGAACCACCTTTAGCAGCAATAACTTAAAGCAATTGTTTTCTGTATGACTTTTTCAGTCTCTCACATTGTTTTGGAGGAATTTTGTTCCACTCTTCTTTATTTGCTTATGCACATCCAGGTCCATTTTTAATATTGATTGGACCCTGGGCAATTATTTGCTTGGGCCCCCTCGACCCTGCCACTCCACCCACTTTCAGTGTAAGTTTGTTTTTGTATGTAGGGGTGTACTTGTGTGTAGTGTTGTGTGTTTTTATGTACTGTTGCCACTTAAGAGCATGCAGACAAACCCCTACACTGAAAGGCAAACACGTGTGTGTAGTGTTTGCCTTTGAATGTAGGAGGTGTGTCTGTATGCATTGTTGACATTTGAATGCAAGGGTTTATTTGTGTGTAGTGTTGGTGTTGCAAATACACAGACACACACACTAACACACATATAGATACGCAGACAGATACACACTGACACACATGCAGATGCAAAGATATTCAGAATGACATATTCAGATACACAGATTAACACTCATAGAGATACAAACACTGACACACAAATACACTGGGGCACACACTGACACACATGCTTATACACAGACACATATGCAGATACACAGACACACATATACTCATACATACAAATGGCGACACACAGGTACACATATAGAAACACATATACATACACAGACACACAGATATGCACATACAGACAAACAGATACACATACAGACACATAGATACACACAAACAGATAGATACACATACATATAGACAAAAAGCTAGATACACAAACACACAGGTTGATTCACAGACATACAGATACAAACGCTGACACACAGATTCACATACATACATATAGATACACACACAAACACACACAAACAGATAGATACACAGACATATATACAGACACACAGATAGATAAACATACATACAGACAAACCGCTGCATACACAGACACGCATAAAGACACCATGCAGATGCACAGACACACATACAGACAGATTGTACGAATATTTACATACACAGACACACAAATACACATACAGACACACAGATGCACAAATGAAAAATAAAAAATTTTTTAGCCACCCTCCAGCTTTCACTTCTACCCATCTCTGACATGAAAGTGGCCCGGTTGTAATATTAAAGGGCCACAGCACTGACTGAGTTCCTGAGGATACATTGCCATCGGATTGTCCAAGTTCATGGGCCACCCATCTCCGATGGGTCCCCTCAGTGTGCTGGCTCTGGATGCACCGGGGGTAGTGCTGTTACTGAAGTGATCTTTTTTCATGTAATAGGCCCATGGGGCAGCTGCTTTGGGCCCCCTCAGAGTAACTGAGCCCAGGGTAGTTGCCTTGTTTGCAAAGTTTTAAAGACCGCCCTGTGCACGGCTATCTTATGGTCCACCCACAGCATTTCATTCAGGTTAAAGTCTGGACTTTGACTGGGCCATTACAACATCTTGATTGTTTAGTTTTTCAGCCATTTTGTGATAGATGCTGGTGTGCTTGTGATCACTGTCCTCTTGCATGACCCAATGTCGGCCAAGCTTTAGCTGTAGGACAGATGGCCTCACATTTGACTCTAAAATTCTTTGGTATGCAGAGGAGTTCATGGTTGACTCAATAACTGCAAGGTTCCTAGGCCCTGTGGCTGCAAAACAAGCCCAAATAATCACCCCTCCACTACCGTGCTTGACAGTTGGGATGAGGTGTTTGTGCTGATAAGATTTGTATGTTTTTTGCCAAACATGGTGCTGTGCATTATGTCAAAACATCCCCACTTTGGTCTCTTCTGTCCAAAGGGCATTGTTCCAGAGGTCTTATGGTTTGTTCAGATGCAACTTTGCAAACTTAAACAGTGTTGCCATTTTCTTTTTAGCGAGAATAGACTTTCTCCCTGCGTTCCTTCCGAACGAACCATACTTATTCAATCTTTTTTCTAATTGTGCTGTCATGAATTCTAACATTTAACATGCTAAATGAGGCCTGTAGAGTTTGAGATGCAGCTCCTGGGATTTTGCAATTTATCTGAGCATTGCACGACCTGTCCTTTGGGTGAATTTGCTGGGGTGTCCACTCCTGGGAAGATTGTCAACTGTCTTGAATATGTTCCACTTTTTAATAATCTTTCTCACTGTAGAAATAAAGACTTTAAATTGTTTGTAAACAGCCTTATAACCCTTCCCAGTTTGAAGGGCAGCAATAATTGCTTATGTAAGATCATTGCTGATGTTGTCCTTTTTGGCATTGTGTTAATACACGCCTACTAGCTCTAGACCAGCAAACTGCTAAAACATCAGCTTGTATAGAGGTGGACACACCTTCTGATGATCAATTAATCAAGGGCATTTGATTAGCAACACCTGTCTGCTACTTAGCCTCTTTATTCCTATGGAAGCAGTAACACTGTATTTAATTTTTCATACATGGCTTCTCCATTTTAGCTTTATTTTTGTTAAATAAATCATGACACAGTGTAATATGTCATGTGTTGTTTTTCATCTGAGGTTGTACCTAATTTTAAGACCTGCTAAGAAGCATTTGATTGTTATTTTGTCATTATTTGTAAAACCATAGAATTCAAAGATGATGTACTTTCTTTTCCCCATAACTGTATAATGTACTTCCAGGATCTAAAAATGTATCCAAACCAGCATTGTCCATGTGTCCAAACCAGCATTGTTTGACTGTGGGGTCTTATCAACACATGAAGTATTTGCATAATTAACTAATTTAAACAAAAAAAAATAAGTTAAATATTTGTTATAATGCATTTTCATATGACAGCAATGGTATCAGCAGATATTTTGTACATCAAAACTTAGTTGCAGTGACTCGTGTGGAAACTTACAGTACTGAACACTAAAAGCTAATATCAATAGGAGCAATACATTTATTCTCCTGATTTCTCCATTGGAAGTAGCACCCATGCCAAGTCCAATAGTGCGGTTGTAAGGTTAAGTACTACCACATCAACAAAATGCAAAAGGTGTTCTGACCAGGCATTCATCCTAAACAAATCTTACATCTATGGACAGGTGCAAAGCTCAACAACAACTTGACATGCATAAAAATGAAAAGAAAACAAATATGTTCCTTAAGGTCAAATGGCTTCAAAGTTTGACATGCAATCCATTTCCTAACAATAAAATAGTAACATTGAAAATGCATAAAATAGCAAAACAGAATGTTTGAAAAAATATACTATTGTCTCCCTGGTACAATGTCATGTAACAGCAAGATGCATTGACCTGGTAATACACGAAAGAGACTTGCCCCTTCCTGACTGTATACATGCACAAGGACAGATTATGAGGTAAGCATGGGAGATTGGGATTATTTGATGTGAACAGTATGAAAATATCAGATGTAAATCCTCTCCAAGTTATCAACCAGTTTCCTGATTTAATAAATTGTATCAGCTTTGATGATCAGATTTGCTATATGTCATTCTGTTGCAATCACTCTTGCCTTGAGAAATGAATAAAAGCGGTTTGAGGGATATTATATACTGATAGAGCAGATATTAGATAGGCTTAATTACAAGACTGGCTTTAACCAAGAATGAGTCCTTTAAAGTGGGATGCTCAGTTATAGTCTAAAGGTAATGTCTTATGGATACTGATTCTAAAAGTGTAGGTGATATGAAACTGTTGACACTAAAAATGGTGACATTTAACCCAAAACATAAAATTCGAAAGTTTCTTATTCAATTATACTATTATAAGTCTGGTTCTTGAAAAACAAGAGGTAAACAATATTGTATTCCTAGCACTGCAGCTCCCTTGCGCCACCTCTCCTCCCTCGCGCCCCCTCCCCACACTCCAACGCCTATGTCTCTCTGCGCTGGGTTGGTGGTTCACCCCCTACGACATCGACTGAAGGGTTTGGCTGCAAGGGCTTTACAGTGGGTCGACTACATGTAGTCGTAACCAGACAAGTTGGACACACAGGAACAGAGGGTTTGAGGGTCCTGCTCAATGAGCTTACATGCTAGAGGGAGTGGGGTAAAGTGACACAAAAGGTAAGGATAGTGTTAGACTAATGACAGTTGCAAAAGAGGAATCAGTCGGGAGCTATTAACAGTTTAATTGATACGCTTTTATGAAGAAGTGGGTTTTTAATGATTTTTTGAGTGGAGACTGGGTGAGCATCTAATGGAGGAGGGAAGTGAGTTCCACAGGAATGGTGCAACTCTCGAGAAGTCTTGAAGGCGAGCATCAGAGGTGGGAGTACGGACTATAGTACAGGAGTATATCTGAAGTCCCACTTGAATTCCTGATAGGCCAGAGTCTGTTTGACTCTGGCACCCTTGAATGCCATGCAAAGGCACCTTGAGTGCCATGCATGGTACACATGCCATAAGTTCCGGATCCCTGCACTATTGGCAGTCTTAACCCTGCAAGGTAATTATTGCAGTTTCTCAGAACTAAACAATGAATTGACATTGCAGGGTTAAGGGCACAATGTCACTGCACCCAGACCATTTCAATGAGCTGAAGTGGTCTGGGGGTCTATAGTGTTCATTTAACTGTTGTTCATATTAGAATGTATGACAATGGAAAAGCTTATAGGCCCTAGAATTTATACAGATCCACAATATCTATGTTGATGGTTTCCCCATTGGTAAATATCCATTGATCTGCAAGCAGGATGAACATGAAATGACCTCCATGTGCTAAATATTTTGAAATATGGGATGTTAATATAGTACTAAAGGTTTTAGTTAATAAATAAACCTTTAACTGCTAAACCTTTAAAATTAACTGCTTTATTGTGTGTCATTTCATGTAGATGTGTTTCTGATATGAAAGCATTAGATGTGACTAACACATCTTACCTGATGGGGTATTGTTTTCTATCACTGAACAAACTTAATCTTCTTCCAAAATTATATTTTATACTGAATTTCTAGAAGTTCCTCAAATGTGCATAATATAATGCCTTAAATATCACATTGAATGAATCTTCGAGAAATGTTAATGACTAACAATTATTAATATTGTTCTAAAGGCTTTACCTGTCAGTATCATCATCCACTTTGGAGAGATGGATTTTTATCTATATCAGCTATTGACTTATGTAAATTTGTGGTTCATTCAATTAGATGTGCACCATCTTGTAAAGCTTTTATGTTAGCAGATGGATTAGAAGATGTCATCAGGGCAGCTGACTGGTCTAATGATCCTACTTTTAAAAGATTTTATTTTAAACCCAATAATCATATTTTTCTATAGAATAATTAATAAGCTTTGAACTAGCATAGTGTGAAGCCTCATGTCTGTAATGAAAACCCAAGATTTTCCAAATATATTGTATAAGAAATTCTTAATTTCATTAATGATAGGAGGTGAAAATTCTCTCTCCCTATCAACCACTTTTTGTGCTCTGTTTATTCTTATTGTTTCAGAAAAGCTGAAATATTAAGCTTTTCTTGGATTTCAACAAGTCTTCTCAGACAGT
Source organism: Pelobates fuscus (assembly GCF_036172605.1). NCBI lineage: Eukaryota > Metazoa > Chordata > Amphibia > Anura > Pelobatidae > Pelobates > Pelobates fuscus. The sequence goes on from NC_086320.1 coordinate 107,086,473, forward strand.
TACCAATTGAAAATGTGTTAGAGTTTCCTCCTTCATGACATTGGATATTTGAAAATGCTTTTAAGATAAGACAAGAATTCTATACAGGGACTTACATAACCTAAGAGAGATTATAGCTGCATATCTATGTTCTGTTCATTTAAATATTAACTTTCTTTTGTTCTCATTTATGTTATAGTTTTGCTGCTATATTGGGATCAGTAAAGAAAGTACTGCATACCATTTGTCATCTGTCTTTAACTGAATTGAGATTTTTTTTTACATATTTGAACAATTTTACAATAAAAACTACAATAATATCAACATTAACAGTGAAAACTTGAGATAGCTCCACTCTCTTCATCTAAGGGTCCATGGAGCTCTGTATAAAGCAATTTAAATATAAAACTGGATAGTTAAGGCATACGGTTGCATCACTTGCAATTACATAGTTACATAGTTACATAGTTACATAGCCGAAAAGAGACTTGCGTCCATCAAGTTCAGCCTTCCATACATATGTTGTTGCTGTTGATCCAAAAGAAGGCAAAAAACCTAATCTAAAGCGCTTCCAATTTTGCCACAAACTAGGAAAAAATCCTGCTTGACCCTAAAATAGCAGTCAGATGTCTCCTTGGATCAAGCAGCTATTACCGCACTAATTAGAAATTATATTCCTCATTAATTCAGCAAAGTAAGGACTGGAATAGTCATGCTTTTCTATACTACAGTAGCAGACTGATCACTTCATTCTCAACCTTAACTCGATCACTTCAAATGCTGAATGTCTTGTTTGTACATATTGGCCAGTATTAATGGCCCTAATGGGTAGTTAATGGAACTACCTATAGGCAAAGGTGAAGCCAGCAAATACATTAGTGAAGGAATGTAACTAGTAAATGCAGTAAATGCATATTGTTCAACATTTCCCTTGGGGACCACAAATATAGCATGACATATAATGTGATTCAAGCAACATTATCTTACTTATCATTTTTAATAACAAATCTTGTAAGAAGAAGTTTATATTTTGCATTTTTTCCTCCTATAAGTAATCCATTTAATTAGATAAAGGTTAGGTCATAAATGTTTGAATTAAATTAGGAATAGGTGAACAAAATCAGTGGTGTGATTGGAACTGCTACACATTTCTCCCTGGAAATTGTATTTGAATTTAAATAATGAATAAAAATTAGTTTGAATGCTCTATATAATTATGCAAATGAATGTTGTTGGGTCTTTCTTTGTGTCCTTGCTAATTTACCAGGATTTTTTTTTTGTATGTACGAGTAACATTTTGGACAAGTTCCATCAGATTTCACAAGTTCAAGTGATTACTGAAAATCAGTGAAATGAAAAATGTTGATATGTGACATGCATAAAAATGTAAACAAATGTTTTCCTTAAGGCTGAAGAGCTTAGGAAAGTTGAAATTTGATGAATAAAGGAATAAAATAGAAATGTTATAACACTGGAAAAGGGAATATTAATGTTCAGAAAAAAATGATTGTATTACAAAAATGGTAGAAATGTACATGGGATCAGGGAGTCCTTATGAGTGTAGTTAATTTCTTCTATATGTGTCTCTATGATTCCAAATATAAACGCCATCTTCCACCTGCTGGCAGTCCGTGTAATTATCTCTCTGTGTATATCTCCCAGCTCAAGTTTTGTTTCCTAGCAAAAATAAATGGATAAGCCACCACTGGCACTTGCCTATCATTGCCATTCAGGGCTGGATGGATTTATAGAAACATAGAAACATAAAATGTGGCGGCAGATAAGAACCATTCGGCCCATCTAGTCTGCCCAATTTTTTAAATACTTTCTTTAGTCCCTGGCCTTATCTTATAGTTAGGATAGCTTTATGCTTATCCCACACATGCTTAAACTCCTTCACTGTGTTAACTAGTGATGTCCCAAATGGTTCGCTGGTGAATAGTTCCTGGCGAACATAGCTTGTTTGCGTTCGCCACTGATGGCGAACATATGCGTTGTTTGGTCCACCCCCTATTCGTCATCATTGAGTAAACTTTGACCCTGTACCTCACAGTCAGCAGACACATTCCAGCCAATCAGCAGCAGACCCTCCCTCCTAGACCCTCCCACCTCCTAGACAGCATACAATTTAGATACATTTTGAAGCTGCATTCTTTTTTTTGTTGTATAAATTTTTTTTGCGTTTGTGTTTATTATACATTATCCCCCATAGTCAGTAACCTGTGTCTATTATACATTATCCCCCATAGCCAGTAACCTGTGTTTATTATACATTATCCCCATAGCACGTAACCTGTGTTTATTATACATTATCCCCCATAGCCAGTAACCTGTGTTTATTATACATTATCTTCCCATAGCCAGTAACCTGTGTTTATTATACATTATCCTCTCCATAGCCAGTAACCTGTGTTTATTATACATTATCCTCCCATAGCCAGTAACCTGTGTTTATTATACATTATCCTCCCATAGCCAATAACCTGTGTTTATTATACATTATCCTCCCATAGCCAGTAACCTGTGTTTATTATACATTACCCCCCATAGCCAGTCACCTGTGCTTATTATACATTATCTCCCCCATGCCAGTAACCTGTGTTTATTATACATTATCCCCCACAACCAGTAACCTGTGTTTATTATACATTATCCCCACACCAATGACCTGTGTTTATTATACATTATCCTCCCCATAGTCAGTAACCTGTGTTTATTATACATTATCCCCCCATAGCCAGTAACCTGTGTTTATTATACATTATCCTCCCATAGCCAGTAACCTGTGTTTATTATACATTATCCTCCCATAGCCAGTAACCTGTGTTTATTATACATTATCCCTCCATAGCCAGTAAACTGTGTTTATTATACATTATCCCCCCATAGCCAGTAACCTGTGTTTATTATACATTATCCCTCCATAGCCAGTAACCTGTGTTTATTATACATTATCCCCCCCATAGCCAGTAACCTGTGTTTATTATACATTATCCCTCCCATAGCCAGTGAAGTGGAAATCAATCAATAAATTGACTATTTTGTGTATCTGCCCCTGGCCAAATTAAAGAAACAGTGCGTGCACGCTCCCTGAAGTAATTCACACCAGACACAAGTTTCAGGTTAATGAAGAACTTGAGGAATGTTTATTAGAAGGGGGTGGCATGCCCCTTATAAAGCAAAATTACATCATAGGCATTGTCAGAGATAACATTGATTTATACATCAATAATTGGTTAGGGGTTAAGTGGTTGATTTGTTGCTCGTCCTACCGGGTGTGATGTCACTGGCATCTTGCGGGTCTCCCCCAGATTCCAGCGCCATCTTGTTAGTGAGGGTGTTATTCGATGACTAAGGGAAACTCCCTGGCCCTAGCGGCCATTTTAAGTAAATCATATAAAACGATAAATGCTGATTGAGAACTATATAAAGTAAACATACATTTTACTAGTTTAAAGAAATCAGGATAATATTTCATTTCCACAACAGCCAGTAACCTGTGTTTATTATACATTATCCCCCCATAGCCAGTAACCTGTGCTTATTATACATTATCCCCCCCATAGCCAGTAAACTGTGTTTAATATACATTATCCTCCCATAGCCAGTAACCTGTGTTCATTATACATTATCCCTCCCATAGCCAGTAACCTGTGTTTAATATACATTATCCTCCCATAGCCAGTAACCTGTGCTTATTATACATTATCCCCCCCATAGCCAGTAACCTGTGTTTAATATACATTATCCTCCTATAGCCAGTAACCTGTGTTTATTATACATTATCCTCCCATAGCCAGTAACCTGTGCTTATTATACATTATCCTCCTATAGCCAGTAACCTGTGTTTATTATACATTATCCCTCCCATAGCCAGTAACCTGTGTTTATTATACATTATCCCCCCCATAGCCAGTAGCCTGTGTTTATTATACATTATCCTCCATAGTCATTTATCGTTGGACCTGGGCAGCATGATGTCTTAGGCCGGCCCAGAGAGTGAGTGAGTGAGTGAATAATATAATATATATATTCAGAAACATATTAGTAATATATTTAAATCGGATTCATGCAAAGAGGGTGAAAAAGTATTAAAGAAAAACACACTTATTGCATCAAATTTACAAAGCCAAACTTTTAAAAGCTTTCCTCATTTCTTTCTCGGGATGAGGAATATATCGGTTGTAGACTGAGGATTTCCATCTGCCCAATCTTTTAATAATATGCACTGGAGTGTCAGTGTTGAAGGAGACCAAAGCTGCCCCTATTCTAAATGAAAGACCCGAGACATGGATACAACCCAATCTTAGGAGTAGTGTTCTGATGTAGAAGATCAATTTAGCCATAGTCAGATGATTTCAGTGAGAGTAGTGGTGAAATGTGTGTGGCATGACTGAGTGTGGGTAAGTAAGAGTCAAGTATTTTAACTGGGCACTAGTTCTAGGTGGGATAAAGTGGTATAGCGGATGGATGAGTAGTTTGGTTCGTTTTAGAGGTTTGAAGAGAAAGTATATAGTGATCATGATTTTTAGCGATATCCAATAGTTTTAAGGTGGTCTCAAACAAACATAAAATGCTATATAAAATTTGTGGGAATATCGAAAAGTCGTGTACAGTAAATCAGAGAGGGCTCAGAATATCGAACCATCGATCGGTAACCTGGATGAAGTAGGGGGTCTATCTGTTTTATTAAATAAGCGGTAATATGCTTTTAATGGGATAGGACGTTAGGAAAGGTGTGTGATTGGGATAAGTGGTTGTGACACACAAACGTTTTGGGGGCGTAGGCATGATGTGGGCCAATCAAATGTTAAAGGATATTTAAACTTCCCTAGCCCTATCCACTTTGTCCTATCGTGGTTTCTGTGTCAGTACCCTTTAGTGCATTCCTTGATCTATTTTGTTTATTTTGGTATTGACCATGGCTTTGTTCTTGACTCTGAATTTATCTTTAACCCTTTCCTGTCTTGTTTGCCCGTGTGACTGATTACCATCTACCTGACTCTGGCTTGTTCTCGTTTTCGTAGTCTCTCTGTTACCATGACCTCGTCTCGTTTCTGATTACGCTTTATCTTGGTCTGATGTTTAGTCTGGCCATTCTAAGTCCAGGTAATAAGTTATATCCTAGTCTTGTCCCTTGCTATCCTAAACTCTGCGTGTTGGGGTATTACATCATGACATTATGATAGGACCATGGGCCCTGCAGGTTTAGGACAGCAAATGGCCTCCTATGAGGCAAGATTTTAAGAACAGGATCACCGTATGGACCAGATTGCCCAGGCCCATCAGTCACTTTTGTCCAGAAATGCTTATTTGGCCCCTGAGACACTGGTATGCGTACCATCTTAACCTGTACCTCTAATTCCAGAGGCATCTATCCTGACTAGAGATGTCCCGAATTGTTTGCTGGCGAATAGTTCCTGGCGAACATAGCTTGTTCGCGTTTGCCACGGATGGCGAACATATGCGATGTTCGAAATATTGTGGTTAACACTGTAAGTCCAGTGTGATGGATCCAGGAGCTGGTTCACTTAAAAAAGGCTTGGTTAAAATTCAGGGTAAAAACACAGTAAAAACACAATATTTGTATATATGGTGTGTGTACCTTTAAATCTGTTAAAGGTAGAATAAATTAGGTACACACCGAATGCTATACTTTGTGCAAAAATAAAAAATTGGGATCACTTACATGCATAGGAAATCAGTATAAAGAACTGTTTCCTATGTTGTGATAAGTTAGTATGACATTAGTATGCAATGACACAAAAGTATATGGTGTATACGTCTTTAAATCTGTAGTCACAGAGTGAGCAGGGTATATACCAAATAGTATACTTTGTAATACAAAGATATGTTCCTTATAAGGTGGAAATACAGTATAGATGACTGTGTTCCACAATGTAGTAAAAAGTAAAAATTAGTAAAATCCAATGAAATCCAATGAAATTAAAATTAGTTCAAAATTTATTTGGAAAAAACGACTATGCCAAGGCATTCAAAATGATAAGATACAAAAAATATATAAAAAATATAAAATTGCTTATAAAATAAATAAATATAAGTCAGGGACGTTTTGCAAGATTGTTACCAGCACATCTGTGTATACTGTTCCGTGTTTGTTATAGGGACCGATCAGGATGGATGTGGATAGTTTGTTATACTCTCTGCCGGCTGTTCGTGAGGTTGGCGTGCGTCCCAGACCTCACTCTGTGTGATGCACGCTACCGGCCGGCCGGTGCCCAGATCTCGGAACACTCTTCGTTGGATGGAAGAAAAAACACTGAGGCTGGATCTTTGATCTGCGTCCGTACCCTGCTTGATTCTTTGTGGTCTAACGCGTTTCGTGGGTGTCAGCCCCACTTCCTCAGAGACGAGAGCACGTTATTCCAAACAATTTAGGAATGTTAGGTGATTTATGCCCTTGATGGATTAAAACCAGACTAAAAACCAGACTCTGCATCAACTATGTAATTTTCCATGGGAGTTTTGCCATGGATTCCCCTCCGGCATGCCACAGTCCAGGTGTTAGTCCCCTTGAAACAACTTTTCCATCACTATTGTGGCCAGAAAGAGTCCCTGTGGGTTTTAAAATTCGCCTGCCTATTGAAGTCTATAGCGGTTCGCCCGGTTCGCCCGTTCGCGAACATTTGCGGAAGTTTTATGTTCGTTCGAAATTTTATGTTCGTCACATCACTGGTGTTAACCTCTACCACTTCTGCTGGAAGGATATTCCATGCATCCACTACCCTCTCAATGAAGTAATACTTCCTGATATTATTATTTTTTTTTTGAGAGAGAAATTCTTTATTTTTTATGCGCAGGGAATATACACAGTCAGCTTGTACCGCCACGACATCAGAACAAACATTGCATTGTCATATACATTATAACATTGGCATGGCATTTATATGACGTGCACACATTTTATTTTTGTTGGGTAAGATGCGCTAAGCAGGTGTGTCTATAAGAGATGTCCGAGTATGTGTAGCCATTCTGAAGGTAAAGTCGGACATAGTCATTGAAAATAAAAAGCAGTAAAATATAACAAATAACTGAGAAAACATTAATAGTGAGTCTTGGCTAATGTGAGGACCTGCATGTGTAACTCCACTCGCTCGCTTGACGAGGGTTTATGAGTGGTGAGTAGGTGTGGGCCCCTGCACGACTTTGCCATATCTAAGGCAAGGATGGGCAGTGTGCAGTTTAAACATTTCCTGGTTATGTGATGTATATTTCAATCTAATAGGTAAGGTGAGCCATAATAAGCAATGTGGCCGGAAGATATCACCCATAGTGTAGGTGGGGGAGTCAAATATTATTGGCTCCATGTTGATCTAAAGGTCAGGTGGGGTGCTCTGTCACCGATGTTATGACCCATGGCTGTCTCTGATGGAGCGCTTACTGGTAAAGGTTTTGTAATTGCCGTGCTATGGCAGTGAGTCAGTCGGTCTATGGCGGATTTAGTCCCTATGAGGGGAGGTGCCTGGGTCAGCTTTCTCTTCATAAACCACAGGTGGTCTCATGGTTAAGGATGCCTGTATTACCCTGGGGCACAAGGGGGGGGGGTTAACTGCCTCCAGAAGGTCAGGGAGCTCTACGCGAGCGTGGGGGGGCCTACCCGTCAGTAGTTAAGAACGTGTATTTGCCGTCAAAGTGGGGTATCAGCGTTCCCAAATAGGGGGCGAATTCCAGAGCACCAGAAGTGTCCCAGTTTGGGGGGTTCGTGGGCCTCATTGGAGGTACAGACGAGGTAAGTGAGTTCGGGGGGAGGTCAAGTCGCATCAGGAGCTTTGTAGCCTCTTGCATGTTCTCCTCCACGCCATCGTTGCACCAGAGAGGTCCGAGTAGAACAAGAGCGTCATATCTTCAAAAAGGTAGGTCGGTGTTCCCTGGAGGCCGCCAGGACTGTGGATCAATCCTTCTGGGTCTGGAACTGCAGTATTATATCCCTTGTGGCTGTGGATGGGGCCTTAGTAGGCTTTGGTATTCAGAATCTTCCATCCAGAGCTACCGCCTTGGCCGGTTTCAGGTTGAGTAGTGCTGCGAGGAGCCGTCATGCAAAGTGAGGCAGTTCAGCGTCTGGTATGCTGTTGGCAACACCCCTGATCTTCAGATGTTTCAGGCGGCGTTTGTCCTCCAGCGTGGCAAACCTGAGCTGATATTGCTGCCTGAGTTCCCGAACCACTTGTTCCAATTCCGTTACTTGGCCATTATGGGTGTCTGTGGTGCTCTCCACAGCTCTCAGCCATCCATTTAAGCCCTGCAGGGCTTCTCGGATCGAGACCACGTCGGCCGATATTTTTTTGTGATGGTCTGCCATCAGTTCCCTTATGGCCTCCATGCTCACCGGTGTGGAGGTTGTAACGGGTGGCGGAGGCTGCATCTGATCCGGCGGTGGCTTTGACGGGGTCGGGGAGAAGCCCCCCTCCGCATCATCTGACATCTTGTCGTAGAAATCGGAGCATCCACCATGGAGGGACGCCATCTTAGAGTCCGAGGCGTCTTGGGCCTGCCGCCAGAGCTCATCGATGTGCATGCCCAACCTGGGTTTTTCAGACTTAGATTTTTTAGTTTTTCGCCCCATTGGGTGCTGGTAGGTGTTGGGGTCTTCTCAAGGTGGGTTTGGCCCGTATCTGAGAGTTGAAAGTGGGTATTTTCCTTTCTTGCCTTCCCTGTCTTTTCTATGTAAAGAGCACCCTGGTATTGCTAAGTCCCAGTCATTTTTCTCATTATACCATGTCTCAGTAACAGCGACTAAATCTACATGATCAGTTTCCATTATTGCCACAAGTTCATGGATCTTATTCCCTAAACTGCGAGCATTTTAGACATGACTCTTTGTAAAGATTCTGTGAAAATGAACAATAAAATTTTGAATTTAAAATGTCTTTCATTGTCATATTGAAACCTTTAAAAGAAATGGGGGGCAACTTCTATTTAGTCTTTGTATCATAAATGCAGCAACAAGCTGTAATGATTATCATGAATAGAGTGTTTTTTTTAAGTTTGACATTTGATTGAATGTGTAGCGATGAGTAGCGTATGGGTGGTACAATCCCCACCTAGGGATTCTTGATACTTCCTGCCTGGAGACACAGTCCGTTCAGTGAGCACTCACACTCCACACTTTCCGATCTCTATAATTGAAATAAGCTGTATCATTTAATAACATCATTCCTTTCAGACATAGCACCATCATAAAAGGGTAATATTAGTCTCATTAGCATTTCTAAAATTGAATATGAGAAAGAATTGCATACAATCAGACTAGAAGAGTAAAAAAGAAAACAAGAAAATGAGAATAAATAAGGCCTCCCGTGGCACCCGTTTTGAATGGCAAATAAATGTTGAAATTGGTTAGCCTGGAGGAGGGAACTGTGTTGCTGCAGAAATAGGCCCTACTGGAGTAAATACCATCTTCCCGGCTGGAGCCTTACCATGGAGGACCAGACCACAGTGGGTGAAGGCATAGTGGAAACATTGAGAAGGAACTCTCTGGTGCGACGTGGCTTTTGCAACAAGTTTGTTCTGTTTAACCCCCTAGTGACCAAGGCTGTTTTTAAATTTCTGCAGTGTTTGTGTTTAGCTGTAATGTTCCTCTTACTCATTTACTGTACCCACACATATTATATACCGTTTTTACTCACCATAAAATGGTCTTTCTAAAAACAAATTATTTTCATCATATCATATAATTTACTATTAAAAAATTATAAAACATGATGAAAAAAAAAAAAAACACTTTTTCTAACTTTGACCCCCAAAATCTGTTACGCATCTACAACCGCCAAACAAGACCCATGCTAAATAGTTTCTAAATTTTGTCCTGACTGAGTTTAGAAATAAACATGTTCTTAGCTTTTTTTTTGTAAAGTTATAGGGCTATAAGTACAAGTAGGACTGTTTCAAAATATAGAGTGACATTGTAACACTGTTATCTGTCATAAATCTCTGAATCACACCACACATGTACATATTTTTTTAAAGTAGACAATCCAGGGTATTCAATATGGGGTATGTCCAGTTTTTTTAGTAGCCACTTAGTCACAAACACTGGCCAAAGTGTTTGACAGTGCTAAATAGTTTCTACATTTTGTCCTGAGTTTAGAAATACTCAATGTTAGCATGTTCTTAGCTGGTTTTGCAAATTATAGGGCTATAAGTACTAGTAGCACTTTGCTATTTCCAAACCAATTTTGTTTTTCAAAATTAACCATAGTTACATTGTAACATTGATATCTATCAGGTATCCCTGAATAATTCTTCACATGTATATATTTTTTAAAAGAAGACAACCTAAGGTATTAAACTAGGGGTATTTTGACTCTTTTTCTGCAATAATTTTACCATTAATCTGTGCTAAATAATTTAGTTTTTTTTGTAAATCTTTTTATTGAGGTTTTTTTTTTCCTGTTGTAAAAAGCATTTAAGAGGTAAACATTGTGAAACTCGCAGGTTTCTGATGATTGTAGGAACATATTATACAGTGAGATATGCAAATCTCTGGGTAAGCTTCAGTAATAAGGAAACTCGCAGGTCTCTTAGCAAGGTGCATATCTTGTTTACGTCCTTCAGGTGCGAGTTTGTAAGTCACCAATACCAGTGTCAGGATGATTGACTTTAGTCGTTTACCGTTCAATTAACTATGTGCAGATGTGTGTTGTAATATGCTCTTCTATAGGTCTAGGGTTGTTTTTCTAGGTTTTGCTATCGTCTCAGTCTCGATGATTGTCGATGCAGTCAATTCTCACGTATCGTATGGCTGTATATAGTTCAAGTTAAGGGTCTTAGGGTACTGGTGGGGATGGGGGAAGGGTGTGTTGTCCCTCTTTTGGTCCTTATTACTCCAAATTGGGCCTGATCGACCTCGTCTAGGTTCAGGCTGTTTGTGTGTGATTCATTGCGTGGTCTGGCTTTGTCTTGTTTGTGAGTGTAGTAGGGGGTTGTCTCAAATGTCATGTTTCCGTGTATGCGGTTTACTTTTTTGTCTTTACCTTCTGTGGTGAGAGTAGTGTAGGTAGTGTAGCAGTGGTCAAGGTTTGTTAGGAGGTCGCGGGGTACGCCCCCATGGGTAAGTTACCTTCTTTCCCTTTCACCTGTGTCACCAGTCCCTGTGTGAATTGGATCTTATTCGGTGCTGTCATAGCCTTACATCCCAGGGGGGGCCAGGGGTAGGATATGCAGGCGCCAGTCTCTCCCGCGCGAGCTCTGAGGCAGGTCGGGGCAGCAGCAAGGGGTGGGGGGGAGTTCCGAGGGGGGTTGTTTGTGTAAGTTATGTAATGTTCATGTGTGCTCCTCGTGTCCCCTGTATCTACCCTCCTCCCTCTCTGTGCTTGTGGTCTTGTTAAGTATATGTACCACGGCCTCCATAGTTCTGCGTGTTTGGTGCTTCTCCCCTGTAAGTCTGCATTCTTTGCCTCCGCCGTGTGAATTTCTTCAGTTTTCTGTTGCCATTGCGCAATCGTGGGTGGTTGTGTACTTTTCCACAGTGTTGGGATTAGGGCTTTAGCCACATTGAGTAGATGTCTCAGAATGGATCTCTTGTATTGTGCTACGGATTGGTCCGTGAAGTGGAGTAGGGCGGTTTCTATGCTAAGTTCTGGTGTGTCGCCCAAGATCTCGTTCAGTTCATGTCGGATTTGGTCCCAGTATGGTTGTATTTTAGTGCAGTCCCACCAGATGTGTCGTATTGTTCCCGTGTGGGCTTCACATCTCCAGCATGTGTCAGGAGTCCCCGGGAATATCCTGTGTAGCAACGCGGTGTGCGGTACCAGTGGGATAGCAGTTTAAAATTGACCTCCTGGTATTTTGAGCTGATCGAACTCTTGTGTTGTAGTATGAGGATCTGTTCCCATTGTGCGTCACTGTATGTCCTGCCTGTGAGGTCTTCCCATTGTCTCTTATACGCTATATTTCTGACCCGGTCGCCCATTAGTATTCTCTGGTATAGTATGGAAACTCTCCCATCCGCTTCAGGTGTGTCGACGCACAGGCTTTCGAACCAAGTTATATCTCTATGTACTGCCTGTCTGTTTAGGATATTGTAGTAGAAATGCCTTAGCAGCGCATAGCGGAATCTATGCATGAGAGAGGGGGTTTCGGTCCCGGTCCATTCTTGTAGGGTCTTTAACCCTGCGTTGTTAGCGCCTCCTTCAGAGGGAGACATTCTTCTCCATTCGCCCCTGGCCATGCGCCTCTCGGTAGGCCGCCTCCCAGAGCTGTGTTGTGTGTCAGTGGCATCAATGGGCTCGGTTGTGGGGATATATAGGATTCTTTTCTCACTGTAGCCCATGTTTTTAGTGTTTGTGTTATGGGTGAGGTCCTACTCATAGTCGGCAATTCTCCTCGAGCTTGGTGCCACACTAGTGAGTGAAGGGTACCGTTCATGCTTTCCCTGTCTAGGTCCGCCCACCTTTTGTGGTTCGGGGCTGCGTGCCAGTCCCTTATCCGCTGCAGAACAGCTGCATGATAGTATTTCCATACGTCGGGTAGGGCTAGTCCGCCCCATGATTTGGGTAGGCAGAGTTTATCATGGCTGAGTCTCGCTTTGCACCCTTTCCAGACATATCTGACGATCGCTGATGTTATTGTCGCAAAGAAGTCTGGTGGGATATGCCAAGGTATGGTGTTGAAATAATACAGGAGTCTTGGCAGTATATTTATCTTCACCACCGCTATTCGTCCCTGCCAGAATATGTAATCATGAGTCCACGATTTCAGATCTCTTTGAATTTGTTGAAGGAGCGGTGTGTAATTCCTTGTGTATATCTCTGTTGGTCTGTGTGGGATCCATATTCCAAGGTATTTCATCTGAACTTCGCAACATTTGAAGGGGAAGTTCCGTTTGATCTGGTCCCATTCCGGTGTCGGGGTCGAAACTTGTAGTATTTCGCATTTCTAAAGGTTCAATGATCTATGCTAAATAATAATAAAAAAAAAAAATAACAGGGTTTTATATATATATATATATATATATATATATTTATATATATATATATATATATATATATATATATATATATAAATATTTATATACCTTTGTGTTTAAGAAAAGGAGGAGAGAAAAAAGAGGATAGGAGTGAAGACATCCCCCTCAACAATGCAATGCAGCCACAGCGCCCGACCGGGCTCCTGCTGACACAGGCCCACCGGGTGGCCCTAAGTGCAATATTTTATATATATATATATATTTATATATATATATATATAAAAAAAAAATTCAAAAAGTGCTGCACTCACTGTTTGCTCCAATTGAATGCCCGGTGCTTGATCGGCAGAAATATAGAAAAGAGAATTGACAGCACTCCAAGGACTTCTTCATAAAAAATAACCTTTATTGTTCCAAGTAAAATATCAACGTTTCAGTCTAGCGATTCTAGACTTTCATCAGGTCCTGATGAAAGTCTAGAATCGCTAGACTGAAACGTTGATATTTTACTTGGAACAATAAAGGTTATTTTTTATGAAGAAGTCCTTGGAGTGCTGTCAATTCTCTTTTCTATATATATATATATATATATATATATATATATATATATATATATATATATCTTTTACAGGGTTAAATATAGTGCTGTATATAGAATGTAGAAAAAAACTGTGATACAGCTGTAAACCTAAAAATATAATACAAACAAACAAAATAACATAGTATAGTATCCTTTGAAACACTTAGTGACACGCCAATATAGTACACTCACTTGCATATATTAATAAAAAAATAAACTTAGTATGCAATTACATATACGATATATATATATATATATATATATATATATATTTATTTATTTCCAGGTCACAGCACTCAATGTCCCGGTCTTTTTGTGCTCCGGTGCACAATCTCCAACCAAAACAATAGTCGACGTTTCAGTCTATGCAGACTTTTTTCAAGACCTATGCAGAAAAAAGTCTGCCTAGACTGAAACGTCGACTATTGTGTTAAGGACCGTTTTTGTCTGACATACCCTGTATGTCCGCGGTCACTATGGGGTTAAGTTGTGAAAGTAGTGAAAAGTATATTACATCACATATATCTGACATAGTCAGTATATGTCGGCACATATCTATTTACAGCCACTCTACTAAATTACAGTACACGCACATTTTGAAAATTGATATGTATATACAGTGGTGAAAACCAAGTTTGACTATGAAATATGCCTACGCCAAACCCACCACAGCCCCCCTCATCATAGGTTAAAGGACAACTGTGTTAATAGGAGATTCAATTCACAAGTACCTTGTGTGTCTGGAGAGCTACATGAAGGGGAGAGGGATTGAACAGTATTGACTGTCATTTTCAAGGCTTTTTATATCTTTTTATATCATTTTCCATTTTTATAAAGTTGCATTACTTTGTTATGCAGGTCTTTTGACAGTTCCTTTCTGCTCCCATGGCTCAGTATCTAGCCTGCTCAGTGCATCCAAGTGAGAGCTAACTAACTCATTGACTATTTATACAGAGACACTAATTGCAATTTAAAAAGCCATGGGTGTGCGAAATTAACCTTTTATTGCCATTCTAACCTGTGTGTGCCTCCTTGTATGTCTGTAACAAGGCCAAACATTTATGGGTATGTAAACTTTTAATCTGAGCCATTTGGGTGATTTCTGTTATCATTATGATTTTAAAAGGATCCAAACAACTATGTGATAATAAATGGCTTAATATGATCACTATCCTTTGATAAAATATATATTTTTTTTTCCATGATTAGTCATATTTTCAAAATCAATGCCAAAATTCCACAATTTCTGCCAGGGTATGCAAACGTCTGAGCACAACTGTACATCCTGAATTTTGCGCATTAAACAGGTATGTCAATAACTGGTTGAAATAAATAATACCTGGCACGTCAGTTTTGAGGCAGATCCATGAGCCTGTGAATTATCTTTCTTGCTTGACCTTGTATTTGTAGCTAGACCAACCCTAAGTATCCCAACCATCCGACATACCTTTGTGTTTAAGAAAAGGAGGAGAGAAAAAAGAGGATAGGAGTGAAGACATCCCCCTCAACAATGCAATGCAGCCACAGCGCCCGACCGGGCTCCTGCTGACACAGGCCCACCGGGTGGCCCTAAGTGCATGGGCCACCCGATGGGCCCCCATAGTTTGCGGGCAGAGGGCAAACGGAGCAACTGTCTTGGGCCCCCTAGCAGGGACAGGGCCCGGGCAGCTGCCCCGTTTGCCCCGCGTTAAAGACGGCCCTGATGGCAACCCCTGCACCTGGTCTGGTAGGCTTTTTGTGTGCACCATAACCTCAAATTAAGGGGCTAAAAATCCTGTTTAAATGACCAGGTGTACAGAGCTCCTTTAGCACATGTCCTGCACCATGCTCCGCAGGCCATGCCCCCCAAACTTGTTTTTTTGCCTTCTTTTACATCAACAGCAAAGCAGATGTGAGAAAGGCTGAACTTAATGGACACATATCTCTTTTCAGCCTATATAACTATGTAACTGTGATGGATGGCCTGATCCGCCTGATTTGTTTTGCACAAGCCATAAGTTCACAGCCCCATTTTGGTGCTCATGATGTTTTGTCAGACTAAGAGAATGGATAATATGATATACTGTTTGCAATGTATTTTGTGGGTTAAATTATGTACTGTAAGTGATCACCTGATGTTGGAGCCTGCAAATCTACACTTCTAATTGCATGTTATTTACAACAGCAAAGGGCTGTGTTAGTGTAAGCAGAGATTTATCTGAAGGGACAATAGGCCCAGATATCTACCTTGCCAATCAAGATACTATTTTGTTATCGGGGTGGACTTGCACAGAGGAGGAAGAACAAGTGTAATGAATCCCTTTGTAAGCAGTTATTTTCTTTGTGTTCTGTTTACCTAGTTCTGTATTCTCACTGGTGTAAATATATGTACAATATGTTTTATTGTATGCTGTGATCTATATGTGCTGGCTGTTTCTGCAATAAACTGTTCTTTGAGTTGCCTAGAAGAATCTGGTTGTCTCTTCCTTGAGGTCTCACAGGTATATTGCTATTCATTATCCTCTATAGAGTAATTACTAATAAGAGTATTGCCAGATGGCTAGATAGAATATTCTATATTAACCAGATACTAGTGCAATATATCCTCCATTGTCAGTGGATAGACTACCAAAGCTGAGTCCTAGCATTTAGTGGAGCAGTTAGTAATGCAGGATAGGTAAAAGAATAACACTGATGATAGCATACCTGAACTGGTAGACCTTCAGTACCAGAGAGGCCAGGACTGCTATATAAATATAATAATAATAATAATAATAATAAGCACAGCAACTATGAAAATTCTGGATTTTGATGGATTGATGGGTAGTTATCTGAAATGAACAATTTATTGTTGAAGCTATTCTGTGTTTGTTAAACTTTAAAAGAATGAACATTGCTGAAGAGCTGTAGCAATATGTAGACTATGTTCATTCAGAAATTAGTTTTCATTAATGCCATTGGCCTTTTTATATAACAATTTTCCAAGTAAAACAATGCTGAATATGAACTTGAGATATTTACTTAAAAGAAAATTAATAATTGGTTTCTGATGTAGCATGTCACTACACTTTTTCCTTCTGACAGTAATTCAGAATTGAAAACGCTTGAAAAAAAAAAAAACCCTTAAAAAACTGGGTCATTTATCTACAGCATATAACATTAATACTTCAGCCAGTGGCAAAATAAAAGCATCTTACACAAATGTTCTGCTAATCAAAGCAAAGACGAACAGAGATTGATGTAATTTTGAAAAGGCAGAGTTGCATGTAACATTTTAAGAAACTGAATATCAGCATGTTAGGGAAGTGTCTCTCAAAGTTTCATTAATCACAGGAGACACAGAAGGTTTATGTTAAAAAAAAATCATGTTCATAATGTTATATTGAATGGATGTCTACATTACAGCTATATAGTGAGCAATAAAAAACTTAATTAAATTTGGATTTGTGGAATGAAGCAAATTCTAGTGGAAAAATGTTTTTCAATTTTCTATCTATCTATCTATCTATCTATCTATCTATCTATCTATCTATCTATCCAACTATCTATCTATCTATCTATCTTCCTCCAGCTGCTCCATCCCTCTGTCATCTGTCTATTTTCTCCTCTTTCTTTCTTTCTTTCTTTCTTTCTTTCTTTCCTTCTTTCCTTCTTTCTTTCTTTCTTTCTTTCTTTCTTTCCTTCTTTCTTTCCTTCTTTCTTTCTTTCTCTCTTTCTTTCTTTCTTTCTTTCTTTTTCAAGAAGACCATTCCACTATTTATTTTACTGATCTTTATTCCTTGGTTATCACACAACATTAAACATTCTGAGACAATTGTGTCTTCAGGATGTCATGTACAGAAAACAAAGTAATTGTCAAAATGGTTAATCATAACATAGACAATGACAAAATAATCACAAACAGAATTAATGTGAAATCAGTTAAATTTAAATATCACATCATGGCATTTAAAACAATTCACTTGCTGATTTTATAATATTAATATTGACAAACAAATCAAACATATTTTAAAGTTAATTGCTTTGAAAGTAATAGTTAAACAATTAAAATTGGCTGAAAAGATTTACATTAATAAGGTCAAATTTCATATCTATGATTCTATAGCATATTTTGTTTCTCTTAAAATAAATAATAATCATGAGCCAGATTCTGTGTATAATTCTTAAAATAGCCTTATATTTATATACATTGTAGCTGACCCAAACTTTTTTTTTTTTTTCACATAAATGTATACAGATCTAAGCATATTTAGCAAGCATATTCAGAACTTACTTACAAGGGATGGGTAAGCACATGTTAGAACATGTCTTGAGTTCAGAGATAACCAAACTCCAACAGTACTATTAAACAATAAATAAAAGGACTGGGCACAGGTCTAAAGTTCAGGCAGATTTATTGGATTAAGAGCATCAATATTTCAGCCCCTAAAAGAGGTTTGTCTGGGAGGAGAGAGACACAAAGGGGTATGTCTGATATTTCATAATATATGTGATCTACAAGTCACATGATCTTCATAGGTCTGGTTGAACATCATGAGAGTTACCGTTTGCAAATCAATGCAGTGCTTGGTCTTTATATTGGAAAGCTGCTATTCCCATGACACTTTGGTAGTCCTAAGACTTGGCTAAGCATCACATTAAGTGTAGAAAAAGTTGTCACTTCTATGTTTTGCACTGGGTGTCTGAAGGCCTAAGGCTTGACTTGGTCTAGAGGTGTAGCGAGGTCATGAGATGCCTGGGGGCAAGTTTTTTTATTTGCAAATCACCCCCTCAAACCAGTTCCAAGTCACTGAGAGACTGCAGTTCCCTGACTGAGGTTTTTAATATTAATAATAATATTTATATCCCATTTATTTCATACCATAATATTTGCTTTATATGACAGAGTATACTAAAATAGTATATTCATTAAAAATTGAAAAAGTGAACTTATGTGAATTGCTAAGGATATTGCAATATCTAGGCCAAGGTAGCTGACTTGGAAAGGGTTATTCCTTTAAGTATCAGGAAATCAAACTGAATTTCAAATTCAATGCCAAACTGTAAATATTCTCTAAGTCAACTATGCTTACAGTTTGGCTACTACTTTTTGAGCTTAACATTGAAATATATTTTAAATTAAGTTTGGTATCACCAATTATACACTTGCCACTCACAGATTCATAGACACACAGACTAATATATAATCACAGTTTTAGAGACACATATTCACACACTAACAGATTCACCCACACACAGATTCAGGCTCACAGATTAATACTAAAAGATACACACATGCACACAGATTAAAACACATTTTTCTAAAAAAAAACAATATCTGCAATAATTTAAATGAAAGTACACCCTCATATTTTTGTAAATATTTTATTATACCTTTTCATGTGACAACACTGAGGAAATGACACTCTGCTGTGTCTGCTGTCTCCTCAAAATAACTCAACAAACAGCCATTAGTGTCTAAACCGTTGTCAACAAACGTGAGTACACCCCTAAGTGGAAATGTCCAAATTGGACCCAAAGTGTCAATAATTTTTGGGGCCACCATTATTTTCCAGAACTGCCTTAAACCTTATGGGCATGGAGTTCACCAGAGCTTCACAGGCTGCCACTGGAGTCCTCTTCCACTCCTCCATGACAATATCACAGAGCGTGTGGATGTTAGAGACCTTGCGCTCCCCCACCTTTCATTTGAGGATGCCCCACAGATGCTCAATAGGGTTTAGGTCTGGAGGCATGCTGCAGCCCAGTCTCCGAAGGGAGGGGATCATGCTCTGCTTCAGTATGTCACAGTACATGTTGGCATTCATGGTTCCCTCAATGAACTCCCCAGTTCCGGCAGCACTCATGCAGGCCCAGACCATGATACTCCCACCACCATGCTTGACTGTAGGCAAGACACACTTGTCTTTGTACTCCTCACCTGGTTACCACCACACACGCTTGACACCATCTGAACCAAATAAGTTTATCTTGGTCTCATCGGACCACAGGGCATGGTTCCAGTAATCCATGTCCTTATTCTGCTTGTCTTCAGCAAACAGTTTGCAGGCTTTCTTGTGCATCATCTTTAGAAGAGGCTTTCTTCTGGGACAACAACCATGCAGACCAATTTGATGCAGTATGCAGCATATGGTCTGAGCACTGACAGGATGACCCCCTACCCCTTAAACCTCTGCAGCAATGCTGGCAGCACTCATATTCCTATTTCCCAAAGACAACCTCTGGATATGAAGCTGAGCACGTGCACTCAACTTCTTTGGTCGACCATGGCGAGACCTGTTCTGAGTGGAACCTGTCCTTTGAAACTGCTATATGGTCTTGGACACCGTGCTGCAGCTCAGTTCATGGGTCTTGGCAATATTCTTATAGCCTAGGCCATCTTTATGTAGAGCAACAATTCTTTTTTTCAGATCCTCAGAGAGTTCTTTGCCATGTGGTGCCATGTTGAACTTCTAGTGGCCAGTATGAGAGAGTGTGAGAGCGATAACACCAAATTTATCACACCTGCTCCCCATTCACACCTGAGGCCTTGTAACACTAATGAGTCACATGACACCAGAGAGGGAAAATGGCTAATTGGGCCCAATTTGGACATTTCCACTGAGAAGTGTACTCACTTTTGTTCCACTCGGTTTAGACATGAATGGCTGTGTGTTGAGTTATTTTGAGGTGGCAGCAAATTTACACTGTTATACAGGCTGTACACTTACTACCTTGCATTGTAGCAGAGTGTCATTTCTTCAGTGTTGTGACATGAAAAGATATAATAAAATATTTACAAAAATGTAAGGGGTGTACTCACTTTTGTGAGATACTGTATGTAGAGTATGTCTGATTATTCTTTATATCGATACTAAATTAGAACCTTTTTGTTCTAGAACCTACATTTTTAACTGAAAGATCACCACTGGACAATTTTAGTTGTCCTAAGAGGTAAGGATTTGTGGTTCTTATGCAGCAAAGAGCATTTTCAGTCTCGATGCAAGTAACCACATTATTTTCATCATGAGTGTGCCATTTGTACTATTGGTTATATAATGTCTTGTTCTCTGATGTTACAGTAAGTTATGAGTGTTAGCTTACCCTAATGAAGGTCAACTCTACCACAAGAAAATAGAATAAAAAGGACAGTTGCATATTTCTGGTTTGTAGAGACACTGAATTGGCTTCTTTTTTAGGCACAGTGCCTTGTAAATAGGCAAAGAGTAAACAAGAATTAACTGAAGTAAATGGGAAGTAGATTATCATAAAAAAAAAGAATACAAACTAAGGGACAATAAATACAGACAACCAATATGAAAACCTCAACAGAGCAATGGTTTGTTTGTAGTGAAGGATTAAATTAATAGTTCAAGAGTCGTAATTGAACCTCTGGTAGTTCTGTAGCATTTGTCATAATACTAGAATGTTTTACAGCTTAATACTATGCCGTATGGTGATGGAGTTAGAGAAGCACCCACAGATACTGTGACAATGTATATGCTCCCTGCATCTAAAGCTGGTGAGATTGCTCAGAGGGGTAAAGCATCATCAGTAGAATCTGTTCAACCCTTGGATTGCAGGTTCAAATCCTGGCAGGGTTGACTCAGCCCTTCATCCTTGCGAGGTAGATAAAATGAGTATCATTAGATTGGGTAATAGTAACTATCCCTGGATGTTGGGCTAAGGTAACATCCCCAGGACTTATTGGAAAACCAAAGTAAATTGAATGTTCCTTTACTGGTTAAATACTTTGTTATTATGTAGACAGTTTTATTTCTTTCTGAGGTTGTCTGTTTTGATGGGCAAATGATAAAACCCATGTGAGAATGATTTAAAATGAGAATCTAAGCAGACGTATCTCTGAATAGCACAAGCAAATGCTGGCCTTCAACAATATTCTGCTCTATTAGGCAAAATAATCAGTTTGACAAAAACAAAATAAATTGTACAATTGTTGCCAGGAGCACTAGATATCTATCTGCAAATCAGATCTACAATGGATAGCAGCAGAAATGCTGTTATTTCAGTCTCTCTGCAGAGATGAAGATGCACTAAATGAAGTCATTTTACATGTTTTCTCTGTTGTGTGCAAAGGGAAAATTTGACTTTATGTGCTAACTCCCCTTTATGAGCTTGGCTCATTCCTTAGCTAATATAACACATCTATTTGTTTTATATGATCTACATTAGTAGTCATCAAAGGATATCATAAAATTTCAGCTGATATATTATTAAAAGAATGAAGGCAATGATTTGCTGTAACGGAACAGCTGGCACCCCGACCGGGTACCTTCCGCTGACGGATGCGCCTAGTGCTTTCCGAGGTCTCCAAGCACTCTGCCCGACACCATAACCACTGCAGACCCCACAAAACGCCGCAGCTTGGTTGGGGTCTCGCCGTCTCCACCCACTCTGGGCCCAAGACCAGGGTCCAGCTTCCAGTAGGTGGACCTCTCCGAATTCCAGAGAGAAGGAACAAAAACAAGCTCTTAGCAGAGCTTAGTGATTATACCCTGGGGAGTATAGTGATTATAGCAATCCCCAGAGTGTAGTTCTCCAATCCCCCAAACATGAGCCAAAACTTCATGAAGGTCCAAGATGATCTGAACTTTTAATGACCATGCACTGGCTTTTATGCAAGTCCCCATGCAAGGGGACATCCCACAGGGTGGGACACAGTACAACCAATCATTTACATTCAAACCGTAAAACACACCCAGCACCAACATACAATCCCTCCCCTAAATCCATTAGCCCAAAGAATGTTTGTAAAGGCCCATAAAACCCAGGGCCATAGTCATGAGGCAGGAGGCTGGCAATCAGGCTCCTCCAACAGCCAGGGGAAAATCCGGTGACAAAGGCGTTTCGTCACATTTGCCTATATCATTAGATAAGTCTACAGTTTGCTATGACTCACATCCTGCACATTAAATCGTGTAGGTCCATTCTAAATTTGTGAATTACAATAAAACAATATAATGGCTAGGTGCCTACTGTATTAGGTTTCATGAAAATTAAACGTGGAAGCAACATTCTGAAATGATGTGATTACTTCACCATGATACTTAAAAAAAAAGTAAACTATGTAATAAGAATAATGATAGTAGCTTATCTTTTTCATAACTATATTCATACTGTATCAATTGTTCATCAAAACTGTACAAGACAAACTTCCATTTATACTACATTTTGGCTTTTATTCTTTCATATCTTTTTAAAAATAATTTTACATTCTTATTATGTTTTTTAAACATACATCATTAAACAGCATGCATCATACTCGGCTCTAAAGATTTATAGTCAGAGACTGTGATGGTCCATATTGGAATACGTACAATGACACTGTCTAGTATAAGCAGTGTTGGGTTAACAGAAGGTAATGAATAATATTGAACTAAAACAGTAAGTCAAAACTAATCACGCTGAAAGTACTTAACCTTGCAAAATAATAGAAACAATAAAAAAATACTACAAATTGCCAGAGTTATGTAGGGTGTCTGGGATAATCTATGAAGATGCAGTATACATGGATTCCACAGTTGCATATAATCCGCACAGTGGTTGTTTAGGGAGTATCTAATTCCCTCCGCGGATCTAATCTGCTCAACTGTAGAAACCCATCCCAAAAGAGAGACAGTTATGCACAAATACTGAGGACAAGTGGTTTAATAGTCTAAAGTAAATGAAATTCTATGAAATATGCATATTTTCTTTTAAACTTAAGGGAGGGTTGGAAAAAAAAAATCAGAAAAATATTTGGGAGATTGAACTTTAGAAATTTCAACACTATGTGTATTAGATTACACTATACACTGCTCAAAAAAATAAAGGGAACACAAAAATAACACATCTTAGATCTGAATGAATTAAATATGTTTCTGATATACTTTGTTCTTTACATAGTTGAATGTGCTGTCAACAAAATTACATAAAATATTTAAAATGGAAATCAAATTTTTCAACCCATGGAGGTCTGGATTTGGAGTCACACTCAAAATTAAAGTTGAAAAACACACTACAGACTGATCCAAATTTGATGTAATATCCTTAAAACAAGTCAAAAGGAAGCTCAGTAGTGTGTGTGTGGCCTCCACGTGCCTGTATCACCTCCCTACAATGCCTGTGCATGCTCCTGATGAGGTGGCGGATGGTCTCCTGAGGGATCTCCTCCCAGACCTGGACTAAAGCATCTGCCAACTCCTGGACAGTCTGTGATGCAACGTGACGTAGGTGGATGGAGCGAGACATGATGTCCCAGATGTGCTCAATTGGATTCAGGTCTAGGGAACGGACGGGCCAGTCCATAGCATCAATGCCTTCATCTTGCAGGAACTGCTGACATACTCCAGACACATGAGGTCTAGCATTGTCTTGCATTAGGAGGAACCCAGGGCCAACCGCACCAGCATATGATCTCACAAGGGGTCTGAGGATCTCATCTGGACGTCGGGCCCTCATACCATGGAGTCTGTTTCTGACCGTTTGAGCAGACACATGCACATTTGTGGCCTGCTGAAGGTCATTTTGCAGGGCTCTGGCAGTGCTCCTCCTGTTCCTCCTTGCACAAAGGTGGAGGCAGCGGTCCTGCTGCTGGGTTGTTGCCCTCCTACGGCCTCCTCCACATCTCCTGATGTACTGGCCTGTCTCCTGGTAGCGCCTCCATGCTCTGGACACTACTCTGACAGACACAGCAAACCTTCTTGCCACAGCTCGCATTGATGTGCCATCCTGGATGAGCTGCACTACCTGAGCCACTTGTGTGGGTTGTAGACTCCGTCTCATGCTACCACTAGAGTGAAAGCACCGCCAGCATTCAAAAGTGACCAAAACATTAGCCAGGAAGCATAGGAACTGAGAAGTGGTCTGTGGTCACCACCTGCAGAACCACTCCTTTATTGGGGGTGTCTTGCTAATTGCCTATAATTTACACCTGTTGTCTATCCCATTTGCACAGCAGCATGTGAAATTGATTGTCACTCAGTGTTGCTTCCTAAGTGAACAGTTTGATTTCACAGAAGTGTGATTGACTTGGAGTTACATTGTGTTGTTTAAGTGTTCCCTTTATTTTTTTCAGCAGTGTATAAATAAAGCCGTATTTTACACACCATCCTGAGTCCTGGAAATCATCCTTGGTGAGGAGTTCAACGTTAGGTGCAGGAAGTATTTACCCTTCAGATATTTAAGAGGAAGGCCCAGAGGTGATATTATCATTTATTTTGTGAGTATATCTCTATCTGTGCAGTCTATTATTATATTATACTGTATTACACATTCTATTGCTCTCATTTTTTGTGGATTATCACCTGTATCCCCAATGTTTTCTTTATTTCAGCAAAGAATATAGCAAGAGACTTAAATGTACACTAAGCAAACACATGCCTTCAAGCCTAGTGGTAGACTTGAAAGTAATGTTGTATTTTAATAGGTCAATGCCAGCCCACATATCCTGGAGAAAAAGAGGGATGGTGGAACACCAGTGAAAGTGGGAGGGCCTACTTGGGAGCACATTTCCTCTACAATTGACGCAATGGAGTTATAACAGGGTGAAGAACATCACTAATGTAATGGGCCAGGCTGCCAAGGAATAAAGTGAAGGGAACTGCGACCTAACCCTGTTCTAGAGCCAACCACAGCTTGCCAGCATTTCCTCCACACCAAGATTTAACTCCAATGAACAGTGTGGCTCATTATTATCTGTTATGGTTTGGTTAAAATGTGGAAATCAAATTGAGGTCTCCTACCATATCTGATGGTAAATGCAAAGAATGTTCATTGTTTATTAGACATTACAAAGGTTTTAAGTAATTTTACTAAGGGGCAGTCTCATTATTAAATAATAGCATGTAAAGTGTGTGCAAATAACATGATAAAAGCATACAACAATTAATTGATATTAAACTTTTCTAGGTGGGATTTTCTTATAATAGGAGAATATAGAGGTAGGGTTTTTTAGGTTAGGAGAAATTAAAGGTAGTCATGTGCCATGATTATGTATGCGACATTGCTACGTGGTTATGGGCTAAACTACGTACGCCCTTGCAATGTACAAGGCTGTAAGTGTTATGGTTCAGCCCAAAAAAAGTTAACCCAGTTTCACATTAACTCTTTTAGGGATGGAGTGTTAGTAAGTTTCATATTAAACCTCACAGTAAAGTGGCAAATTTAAAGGAGAAAGAAGATTTTAAGATGTAGAGTAATGGAATGGTTACCGAGGGAGAATGTCACTCTTATAATTAACACTAAAATTGGACAATTTGGAACATGTAGTAAATTCAGTCATCAAATGCAGTAAGGGTCCATAATGAAAAATAGGAAATCATTAGAGTCTGCTAAAGTTTTCAAGTGTGAGGATAACTCCTTTTTATCTCATGATTCATTAAATGGCATTTATAAAGTGCTTTAAGAAAGGTATGAATAGGAGCCGTGAAAGCAGATACCCCTGCCTCATTTTAATATGCACTGGATATTGTTGTCATTTACTCATATTCTAGCTTGAGTGTGAATACAGAGCTCTTGCCCATGCAAGCAACTAGATCCAAAACCCAAAATGAGTAGAGTATCAAAAGGCAGGGGCTAGTCCACCCTTTCAAATGCCTTTTCTGCATCAATGCTATTCAAAAGAGTAGGACTATGATGAACATGAGTTCTACATATAAAAGTGTATGTATAGCATCACTTTATTGGTGTTGTCTTATGCATTTTTTATGTGAAAGAAATCTGGCCTGATCAGGGTGGCAAGAATATCTTAATATCAATGATATAGGTCTGTAACGTCCACAAAAAGTGTGTTCTTTATTTTGTTTGGGAATTAAAAATATCAGAGGAAATGAAGTGAAAAGAGTTAAGTTATGTGTGTGGCTAATTGAGGGAAGAAAACCTTGTTAATGGTTCATCCAAACTAGCTCTTGCATCAGTGGTAAGGCTTTATGTAAGAAATCAGCTTAAATATTAAAGTCTTCATTTGAAACAAAGAAGGCAGAGAAACCATAAAGTGTGGAGTAATATTGTCAAAATTAATCACCTGTGAAAGCAGTTAGAAGACTAAACCTATTCTCCCCATCCCTAATTTTTGCTTTGTGTGGTTTTTGTAATCTCTGCTTAAGGGTTCTAATTAGGAGTGTACCATTTTTAATATAATGTGCAATGAAGGAGTGTTGAGTGAGCAACAATATCCGCCTCACCTTGTATTCTAATAAGTGTGATAACTCTGTTCTACGTTGGCTACACTGTTGAAGAGTTGTAGCACTGTGATCAGCTTTTTTGCATTGTTTATAGGTCATCAATTACAGACTATATAGATTGTTTTACTTTTTTTATCTCTATTTCTCTAAAGATGAGAACCCAGCTAATTAGAAAAAAAAAATCTTATAATATATTTATGAATCTCCCAGTATTCAAGATAGAAGTATCTGAGGGGGGGGGGGGGGGGGGAGGGGGATATCATTAAAATAAGTAGTAATCCCTTCTTGCATATTAACAGTCTGATAATTGAAAATGGGATTTAGTTTTCAGTTTCAGTCTCCTTATGGCAATGTGGGTAGAGATATATACACTAACCGGAGCATGATTGGTTCAGATTATGGTTGCCTCACTCTGCAGGCTTCACAAGAACTGGTAAATATAATGTTTTGTTTATTATTTACCTTCTTCTTTGTTATACTTTCCACACCCACTTCAGGGAGGAAACTGATCTAACCAATCCTATCCCTTCTCCTATCCCTAGTAATGCTTCAAAAGTGCATTGGGCACGCCTGTCAGAGTCACACATGTGCAATTGGAAGGTCTCTTAACTTCAATCCTGACAGGGGAGAAGAGAGGGAGTCTGGTTATTGGAATTCCTGTTTCTATCATTAGTGGCATTGCCTGGTCAAGAATAGTGGGTGCATAAGAGGGAGGTAGGGAGAGGCTGATGAACTCCTCTAGCTGAAAGGTGTCCCCAACAATGCAATCTGACCAAGTATATAGTGTGATATACATTAATACATACTTTCAAAGTTTTTTTTTTTGCTTTATTTTGGTTTGTATATATGTGGTGGCTTATTTTTATGCCTGGATCACCAACAGGGGATCACCAGGAGAACAATGGCATTGTTCAACACCTGGCACCTAAGTATATGTACCTGACAGGCTAATTTTATTAACAGCACCTTTGGGCTGAAGAATATTCTACCCTGAAAACCTGAGTTCCCATGTCTACATCCCAGAAACAGTGCCACCTCACATAGCCCTCCCAAGACAGAAATCTAGTCCAAAAAGCACTCGGATTGGAGGTGCATAGCCCACACAGTCTGGATGCTGAGTTTTGACCTGGCTGTGAGTAGTCTCCTATCCTGTGGAGAGTTCTAGAATGCTGGGTGGAAAGCCCTGATCACTTTCGACAACTGTGCTTTCCATCGGTATATTGAACACCCTCGGGTTCTTGGTGTCCTTTGATGCCTCACCACCTCCTCTATCACACCTCTAACTAGTGTTCTTTTTTCAGGTCCTGAGATCGAGAGCGACCTCAAGGAAATTTTAATGGATTTTGACAACTCTGCAATCTGGAGTTTCAGAAGGTTTGTGGTTTGCTCACGGTCAGGATGCCATGCCTCTTTGAGTTGCCCACCAGTCTCCGATGTTCTCTGGGCAACTGGATAAGAGCACTGAGCTTGAAGCTATGGTCTGGAGGGGGATTAAGTGTGACAATAGTCCGGTTGGGAGGAGGTGGTGACTGGGAGCCATGTACTTGTTGACCGGGTGGTCTGCCACAGTTTAAAAGTGCTTGCTCGTTTAAAAAAATGTCAAATAATGCATGTCCCTTTCAATAATGATTTATCTGAACAGAGATAGTCTGGACCGAAGCCAGGTTTTGTTGCAGAAAGGAATCCAGATGAACACAAGTCTCCTCTTAATTATATTTCCACTAGCAAGTCCAAATAAGTTGGACAAAGTTTTCTTTAACCCCTTAAGGACCAAACTTCTGGAATAAAAGGGAATCATGACATGTCACACATGTCATGTGTCCTTAAGGGGTTAAGAAAAAGCCTTGCTTCAAGTTTGTGGTATATATATATATGCTTGCAAATGGACATTCTAGGGATCCTATCATCCCTCTGACAAAAACAACATCTATATTGGGAATTAGTCATTTGAACGGAGAGAGTGAAAAGAATGTACAAAGTGAACAAAATTGCTACCCCTCTAACCTTACCATTTACTTGCAGTAGTAAGTTTCCTGCAGCATTGCTCTGTTGACCTCCATCCAATTTAAGTTAGAAAATATAAGATGTTAGCTCTCTGGGACATTAAGCCCCCTGATATTCAGGGAAACCACAGTAGACATCTTCATGAAAAACAATAATAATAATTAGTGATGAAAGGACCGCAAGCGGAGGGTCTCCCAGTAGTATCATCCCAAAGGCATTATTTTATTTAAATAAATGGTGAGTGGCTACATATGTTATATACTTTACACAACAAATATCATTATGATATTAAATAATAACAACACAAGTGATAACTTAATAACTTGGAGAGATTATCCCAGGCACAACGTGTCTTGTAAAGAGAAAAAAATGGGCAGAATGGTTCTTATCACATTCTATGTTTCTATGTTTCTAAGAATTAAATACATATGTGTCAGTGGATTGAAGTTCAGGTCCCCAGTAATTTTAGAAAAAAGACATGGCTCCATGGGGGAGGAGTCTAGTGCCACAATCAAGGTCATAGGAGATGGTGCACATGGCACCATATTAGATTAGGAATCCCTAAGATCTCTGTCTGAATTTGTCTCTGTAGTAATTCAGAGGTTGTTATTGGGGCCCCAAGGAAGTCTTAGCATGCAAAGTCATAAAGTCTTACTTTCTATTGCCATTACTTGTAGTACAAAGTACATGGGCAAGATTTGCCCCATATATGGTCAGAGCTGCAGCTCTGTGTTCAGACACACTCCAAACTATTAATCATCATAATTTTATATTTCATAGTAGAGTTTTATATTGGTGTGGGCTCAGTATTCTACTAATGCTATTGTGTACTTTTTTACCAGACATTTTAACAGACAGATCTCTTTAATGATTTAAGAACAAGTACAGCTTTAACAAACACATCTGCAGAATTAGAAAGGGTGACTACTGCATTATGTGCATGTCAGTCAAAATCCTACCATTGTATTTTAGCAACTAACATTGAAGAGTTTGTATGTGGAATAAATGATAGGCTTCGAATGCAGTTCTTTTCCAAATGAAGTAGTTACATTTATAAATGATTTTTAATTATCAGGATCCAAGGCTGACAAGTAGGATGAAAAGAAGCAGTGTGAAATTTTGCCTAACACTCCATGAGAAATGTGAAAATTAGATTTGGTTAAATGAAAAACATAAGTGTTCGACTTACGTAATATCTGTCATTTGTAAATAGACATGATTGTGAATGGGTTAATTAACACATAGTGAAGGGAGAGGATCTAGCTTGCAATTTCGCTCAGCTTATTCGTGCATTTTTTTTTAAAGATTATTGATCACTAAATATTCAAAAAGAATTAATAAAACAGTATACCGATGATCATTTTTTATTCTCTAAAATGTTCTACTCATGATTAATTAAGAATCTTATCCAAGAAATATACACATGAAAGGATGTATTAGAAACTGAATCATGTATTGATGGTATTGGCTTATTATACGTTTATAAAAGAAAAAGATGAATGCAGTTACTATAGAGAGAAATTCTAATCAATGTTGCTGTCATGCCTGTAAGAAATCCTTAAGTGATAACATTTTAATATGAAACCTACCCTGATTTCTATCTGTTTTGTACATCAAATAAAACCACTTTCATGTCTTCTGTATATCAATAAAAATTGGTGTCAGATTAACAAATGTCTGTCTCAAAGATATACAGTTTTGAAGACCTTGAAATTCTGATTCTGAACATGACATTCAAATAAAGAATTACAAATAGACAGAAAGGATACAGAGAACAGTTCAGTATGATAAACATCCGTGTAGCACCGACTTTCTATTCGTTTGTTGTTTTGCTATTCACTTTTTAGATTAAAAATCTAAATTCAGGTAAAATGAAAGTGGTTATACAATAAGCTTGTTGCTTACATAAACTCAACATTCATCTATTTGTGTCACCTTTTTCTCGAATGTATGTATATGCTGAAAGAAAAATTGAAAGCTTAATAAAATATCTGTTGGTGAACTACTTGCATTGCCCCAAAGGTATTATGAGTTTTAAAAACGTTATAAAGTTCCACAGTGGCTATATTCCTGGAGGCTGTAAATAAATAAATATGTAAATGAATAAATAAACAAACAAACAAATAAATTATGAATAAATTAATACATCAATAATGCAGTGTTGGTTCCCTTTTAGAGGGATAGGCCTCACTTTGAGAAAACTGTCTAATTTAAAAGCTTTAGCTCAGTCTGCAAGTTGAAAAAAGAGAAAGAGAATAAGGTTGCACCCAAAATATGTAAAATATACAAAAATATGTCAAATAAATAATAAAATATCCAGTAAATGTATAAGAAACAGATAGAAGGTAATAAAAAAGTCTTTGCAAGGAACAGCCAATCTTGATGTGATAAAAGCGTTCCTGAAGGGTTTCTTATCGTTCCAGCGGTATATGCAAGACACAAGGGAAAACAAGGGAACTCCAATGGTGTAGTAAATAATACAGAGATGAATATGAAAATAGATGGAATATATACTACCCACATTTAACAGAGCTTAATCCAGCTCTGGTGTGTATAGCGTGAAGTGAAATTAGCCTCACTTCTAGGATATATGTAGTATGTAATTTTCCACAGATATTTTCAATTATGGTAATTACAAAACCGGAAAGATAAAGAAATGGCAAAAATAGTGCTCTCTGTAGCAGATAATATTAAAATACTTAAAAAATTGAGGAATTGTACTCACATTTTTCTGAGCAGAATCACTGCTTGATGGATAGGGCGCTAGTGGTATATACCCCACCTAGGATTCTTTTGGTCCTTTCTTGAAATAGTAGAATCAGGATGCCAGGATTAAAAGATATTAAAACATTCTGTATTGGTACAAGTAAAAAAAATATATCTACAACGCGTTTCGCCTTGCAAGGCTTTATCAAGTAGATTAAAAAGATTGAAAAAAAGCTTGTAAATATGATTTTGTTTTTACCATTTACCTTCTTCTTTCTTTTGCTTTTCACACCCACTCCAGGAGAGACATTGATCTAACCAATCAGTGTCCTCTCCTTAGGAAATTCTAGAAAAGTGCATTGGGCATGCCTGACAGATCTACATATGTGCAGAAGGAATATATCTTCATTTATCAACAACCTGACAAGGGGAGAAGATAGGGAATGTGGTTCATGCAGGGCAAGCTCTGGTGCTGGATTTCTATCTCCTGCTGCAGAATGATGCCCTGTTTGTTTATTCTGGTCTGAAACTGAGAAGGTTGTATAAGACTAAACTGCCTTTCAGGGTTGGTTAGAGTATCCTCAGCAAGATGTGAGTCAACAATCCTAACAAGGCAAAGAATGAAACAGCAGAGGTACTGCTCCAGAGACTGGTTGGAATATTTGGCACCACCATTAGTCTGGGGTGATGCGCAGATGAGAAGGAAAGACTGATAACCAACCCATGATAAAAGCTCTTCCAGAAACGAGACATGAACTGGCTGCCAATGGAATGAAGTGTGCCCTGAGAAATTATGACTAGCATTGCTCCTGGTGAACTCCATGGCAGGAGGTCATGATGTCAGACATAGCATACTTTATTCTGTTGTCCAAGTTTCCTTCTGCTGCTGAGCTTGCTCAAATCTTTTCCAAATAGGTTATTAGGCTCCACAAGTTGCCCTCTGAAATTGTCTTCGACAGAGGAAGTTAGTTCATGTCTTGTTTTTAGAAGAGCTTTTGTGATGGGATGGGTATCAGTCTCTCCTTCTCATCTGCGTATCAACCCCAGACTAATGGTGCCACCAAATGTTCTAATCAGTCTTTGGAGCAGTACCTCTACTGTTTCATTCTTTGTCTTGTTAGGACTGCTTACTCTCATCTTGCTGATCATCCTCTGGGCCCAGAGTAATCAGAGAGCTCTATTTAAATAAGGAGGTCCTGCTCATGATTGGTCATGCTCCCTGCAAGTAACCAGCCAGAAAGGCAGCACATATGTTAGTGATAGGTGCACTACAAAATAAACACAAAGTGTTTAGAAGTAAGAAGTTACCAGTTAACTTTTCTATAATCTTTCCAGGAGATAAGGTTCACAGTGACACAGTAAGCAGTGTGTAGAGGCAGAAAGTGGAAAACAGGGGTAAAGTCATCCCCTAGCTGAGAACATTTTTCCAACAATGCAATCTGAAGTTTACATTTGTTTATTACATTCTTTATAAATGTTTTCTTGCTTTATTTTGCTTTGTATATATGTTTAAAAGTGTTTGCTTGTTAGTTTAAAAAAAAAAAAGTCAATTAATGCATGTCCCTTTAAACCCCTCTTAACCCTATTAATAAAAATAAAATATTGGCTATCTGACCAATCTTAGGAAGAAAAGCCCCAAAACTGCATAACTTAGCACCATTTGCAGGTTTGTACATCCTGTCTCTTTTAATGGAATCAGTCCTTTGTGTTTCCTTCACTGTTTTCACTCTAGCAGGCAGCCAGAAAGCATGTAAAATATAAATTATACAGGGCACTATCTAGTGCAAATTATCTACAAATATAGTATCTAATTGGATCCAAGTTTGCTCACTGTTTCTTAAAATGTTTAAGGCCCTAGGCCCCACAATGTAAATATTTAAGCCATTTGTTAATTATTGACATCTTACCTGGGGTCCACCGGGCACCTGATATGATTCTTCTGTTGTGATACTAAGTACTGGTTCAAAGAGCTGGGCCTAAAACTTTCAGCTTTCACTGTAAGGGAAAAAACAGGTAGGGCACCCAATGGACCCCAGGTAAGAAAGTAAACTGTTAAACAGTTTGACTGCTTACTGTCACGTATTCATCCACACATAAAAATGTGGTTAATGGCATTTACTGTCCTGACAGGAAAAGTTGTGCTAAGCAGCATTACTGTTCTGACAGGAAAAGTTATGCCGAGCAACATTACTGTCCTGACAGGAAAGGTTGTGCTGAGCAACATTACTGTCCTGACAGGAAAAGTTGTGCCGGACAGCATCCAAATCCACAGGAGGGTTTGTGCTGAGCAGCAATCATGCAAATGGAAACCTGGTAATTGCATTTGGGGTCAAAGGCCGATTATAGCCTATCAGATCCACAGGAGGGGTATTTAGGCCCAGTTCTTCTCTTGATCTTGATTTTTCTGGTATTTCACTTTGGCTTTGTTTTGACTTGATATCTGGTATCCTTGACTTTTGGCTTTCCCTCATGTTTTTGTGTGATTTGTGTCCCTGACCTTGGCTAGTATTTTGACTATTCTTGGAGATGTTAAATCCGGCCATTCTAAGGTCCGGTTATACGTTATCCTTAGTCCTAGGTGTGATACAGTACTGCGTGTTGGATCAACTTGTAATTCTGACACTTACATTGGGGGGAGCACAAGGGTACTTATTGCAATACTACAAAGCACAATAGTGGCTATGGTGCTTGATGAGCTCCTTTAAAATCCTTTGTAGCGCCAAAAAAAACCAGTAGCTATCAGTTTACATTATTCAGCATGGGATGAACTTAATGTATGGCTTCAACAATTTTCGCTAAACCTTTTAATTTGCTTATTGGTAAGGCATGTATAATTTAGTAAAGGAGGAATCGAGGATTGTCCATTCCCTTTAATTATCATAGGTCTACTCTGGCATTTCTATATGCTTTATTACACTTGAGTTGTACATTTCTGCTTATTTCCAATATTAATACATTCAGACCAGCAAATCTCATAGATCTTTTAATAGAATCTGTATGTCAGTTAGGAATTTTATTAGAAATTTCCATAGAAGTGACAGTTCCCCTTTAAATTTATTAATATAAAATATGCATTTAGTAAGGGCCAAATCTATTATTTATGCACAGATTTTTTTTTTACTTGAATAGCCAAAATGAAGGTTTATGTTCCCAGAGTTTTTAACATGTGAAGATCAAAGGTTAAATGCTAATGCATAGCAAGTGAAAATTTATTTTATAAAAAATATACATAACTGCAGGATAAATAAATAGTAAATGGAAAAAATAGAATGCACATTCTGCCCGTATTATATGATAACAAAATTAGTATTATTATAAACATCTAAAGATAGTTATTCAGTAATAGCCATCATTAGTGATGTACCGAACTGTCCGCCGGCGAACAGTTCCCGGCGAACTTAGCGTGTTCGCGTTCGCCGCCGCGGGCGAACACATGGGCGGTTCGATCCGCCCCCTATTCGTCATCATTGGGCAAACTTTGACCCTGTGCCTCTCGGTCAGCAGACACATTCCAGCCAATCAGCAGCACTCCCTTCCACACCCTCCAACCTCCCTCCCAGCATCCATTTTCGATTAATTCTGAAGCTGCATGCTTAGTGAGAGGAGGGAAAGTTTAGCTGCTGCTGATTAGATAGGGAAATTGATAGCTAGGCTAGGGTATTCAGTGTCCACTACAATCCTGAAGGACTCATCTGATCTCTCTTTTTAGGGCTATAACATCAGGCTGCTTTTTTTTTTTTTTTTCCTGTGTAATGTAATTGCAGGTGCCTGCCTGCCAGCTTCTGTGTGAGGTTCACATTGGATACTGTGCCTACTTACCCAGTGCCACCACTCATATCTGTTTTAACAATTGGTTAAGCTTTAGATTTTAAATAAATAATTTGTTTTCACTGTAATAGAAGAGCAGTTGCCTGCCTGTCAGCTTCTGTGTCAGGTTGGATGCCTTGCCCATTTGCACAGTCAGTGCCACCACTCATATCTGTTTTAACAATAGCTTAAGCTTTAGATTTTAAAGAAATCATTTTTTTTCACTGTAATAGAAGAGCAGTTGCCTGCCTGCCAGCTTCTGTGTCAGGTTGGATGCCTTGCCCATTTGCACAGTCAGTGCCACCACTCATATCTGTTTTAACAATAGCTTAAGCTTTAGATTTTAAATAAATCATTTTTGTTCACTGTAATAGAAGAGCAGTTGCCTGCCTGCCAGCTTCTGTGTCAGGTTGGATGCCTTGCCCATTTGCACAGTCAGTGCCACCACTCATATCTGTTTTAACAATAGCTTAAGCTTTAGATTTTAAAGAAATCATTTTTTTTTCACTGTAATAGAAGAGCAGTTGCCTGCCTGCCAGCTTCTGTGTCAGGTTGGATGCCTTGCCCATTTGCACAGTCAGTGCCACCACTCATATCTGTTTTAACAATAGCTTAAGCTTTAGATTTTAAAGAAATCATTTTTTTTCACTGTAATAGAAGAGCAGTTGCCTGCCTGCCAGCTTCTGTGTCAGGTTGGATGCCTTGCCCATTTTCACAGTCAGTGCCACCACTCATATCTGTTTTAACAATAGCTTAAGCTTTAGATTTTAAAGAAATCATTTTTTTTCACTGTAATAGAAGATCAGTTAGTTGTCTGCAAGCGTCTGGGTGTCAGGCCTACTTCAGCGTGTGCTCTGCAGACCTGTGCCAGCGTGCTTTGACAGTTGCCAATCATATCTGGTGTCTCTTTAGCGTGCTTTTACAGAGAAAAAAGGTTTCCAGTATAAGCTAATAGCAGCCAGTCAGTGTCCTTCAAGCGGCTCTGTCAGGCCTTCTTTCAGCGTGTGCCCTGCACAACCCTGCCAGCGTACTTTGACAATTGCCACTCATATCTGGTGTCTCTATAGCGTGCTTTTACAAAGAAAAAAGGTTTCCAGTGTAAGCTAATAGCAGCCAGTCAGTGTCCTTCAAGCGGCTCTGTCAGGCCTTCCTTCAGCGTGTGCCCTGCACAACCCTGCCAGCGTACTTTGACAATTGCCACTCATATCTGGTGTCTCTATAGCGTGCTTTTTCAAAGAAAAAAGGTTTCCAGTGTAAGCTAATAGCAGCCAGTCAGTGTCCTTCAAGCGGCTCTGTCAGGCCTTCCTTCAGCGTGTGCCCTGCACAACCCTGCCAGCGTACTTTGACAGTTGCCACTCATATCTGGTGTCTCTATAGCGTGCTTTTACAACCAAAATTTTGTTTCCACTGTAATAGAAGAGCAGTTGCCTGCCTGCCAGCTTCTGTGTGAGGTTCACAGTGGATACTGTGCCCTCTTGCCCAGTGCCACCACTCATATCTGTTTTTACAATAGCTTAAGCTTTAGATTTAAAAGAAATATTTTTTTTTCACTGTAATAGAAGAGCAGTTGCCTGCCTGCCAGCTTCTGTGTCAGGTTGGATGCCTTGCCCATTTGCACAGTCAGTGCCACCACTCATATCTGTTTTAACAATAGCTTAAGCTTTAGATTTTAAAGAAATCATTTTTTTTCACTGTAATAGAAGATCAGTTAGTTGTCTGCAAGCGTCTGGGTGTCAGGCCTACTTCAGCGTGTGCTCTGCAGACCTGTGCCAGCATGCTTTGACAGTTGCCAATCATATCTGGTGTCTCTTTAGCGTGCTTTTACAAAGAAAAAAGGTTTCCAGTGTAAGCTAATAGCAGCCAGTCAGTGTCCTTCAAGCGGCTCTGTCAGGCCTTCCTTCAGCGTGTGCCCTGCACAACCCTGCCAGCGTACTTTGACAATTGCCACTCATATCTGGTGTCTCTATAGCGTGCTTTTACAAAGAAAAAAGGTTTCCAGTGTAAGCTAATAGAAGCCAGTCAGTGTCCTTCAAGCGGCTCTGTCAGGCCTTCCTTCAGCGTGTGCCCTGCACAACCCTGCCAGCGTACTTTGACAATTCCACTCATATCTGGTGTCTCTATAGCGTGCTTTTACAAAGAAAAAAGGTTTCCAGTGTAAGCTAATAGCAGCCAGTCAGTGCCCTTCAAGCGGCTCTGTCAGGCCTTCCTTCAGCGTGTGCCCTGCACAACCCTGCCAGCGTACTTTGACAATTGCCACTCATATCTGGTGTCTCTATAGCGTGCTTTTTCAAAGAAAAAAGGTTTCCAGTGTAAGCTAATAGCAGCCAGTCAGTGTCCTTCAAGCTGCTCTGTCAGGCCTTCCTTCAGCGTGTGCCCTGCACAACCCTGCCAGCGTACTTTGACAATTGCCACTCATATCTGGTGTCTCTATAGCGTGCTTTTTCAAAGAAAAAAGGTTTCCAGTGTAAGCTAATAGCAGCCAGTCAGTGTCCTTCAAGCGGCTCTGTCAGGCCTTCCTTCAGCGTGTGCCCTGCACAACCCTGCCAGCGTACTTTGACAATTGCCACTCATATCTGGTGTCTCTATTGCGTGCTTTTACAACCAAAATTTTGTTTCCACTGTAATAGAAGAGCAGTTGCCTGCCTGCCAGCTTCTGTGTGAGGTTCACAGTGGATACTGTGCCCTCTTGCCCAGTGCCACCACTCATATCTGTTTTTACAATAGCTTAAGCTTTAGATTTAAAAGAAATAATTTTTTTTCACTGTAATAGAAGAGCAGTTAGTTGTCTGCAAGCGTCTGGGTGTCAGGCCTACTTCAGCGTGTGCTCTGTAGACCTGTTCCAGCGTGCTTTGACAGTTGCCAATCATATTTGGTGTCTCTTTAGCGTGCTTTTACAAAGAAAAAAGGTTTCTAGTGTAAGCTAAAAGCAGCCAGTCAGTGTCCTTCAAGTGGCTCTGTCAGTCCTTCCTTCAGCGTGTGCTCTCCAGAACTGTTCCAGTGCACATTGCCAATCATATCTGGTGTCTCTATAGCGTGCTTTTAAAACCAAAATTTTTTTTTCACTGTTATAGATTGAATAGCAGTTACTTGTCTTCAAGCGGGTGTGTCAGGCCTACAATGTGTGCTCTGCAGAACTGTTCCAGTGCACATTGCCAATCATATCTGGTGTCTCTATAGCGTGCTTTTAAAACCAAAATTTGTTTTTCACTGTTATAGATTGAATAGCAGTTACTTGTCTTCAAGCGGGTGTCTCAGGCCTACAGTGTGTGCTCTGCAGAACCGTTCCAGTGCACATTGCCAATCATATCTGGTGTTTCTATAGCGTGCTTTTAAAACCAAATTTTTTTTTTCACTGTTATAGATTGAATAGCAGTTACTTGTCTTCAAGCGGGTGT
This sequence comes from Pelobates fuscus, assembly GCF_036172605.1. Lineage (NCBI taxonomy): Eukaryota > Metazoa > Chordata > Amphibia > Anura > Pelobatidae > Pelobates > Pelobates fuscus. Next base: position 107,125,014 of record NC_086320.1, read on the forward strand.
CTCAGGCCTACAGTGTGTGCTCTGCAGAACTGTTCCAGTGCACATTGCCAATCATATCTGGTGTCTCTATAGCGTGCTTTTAAAACCAAAATGTGTTTTTCACTGTTATAGATTGAATAGCAGTTACTTGTCTTCAAGCAGGTGTGTCAGGCCTACAGTGTGTGCTCTGCAGAACTGTTCCAGTGCACATTGCCAATCATATCTGGTGTCTCTATAGCGTGCTTTTAAAACCAAAATTTGTTTTTCACTGTTATAGATTGAATAGCAGTTACTTGTCTTCAAGCGGGTGTCTCAGGCCTACAGTGTGTGCTCTGCAGAACCGTTCCAGTGCACATTGCCAATCATATCTGGTGTTTCTATAGCGTGCTTTTAAAACCAAATTTTTTTTTTCACTGTTATAGATTGAATAGCAGTTACTTGTCTTCAAGCGGGTGTCTCAGGCCTACAGTGTGTGCTCTGCAGAACTGTTCCAGTGCACATTGCCAATCATATCTGGTGTCTCTATAGCGTGCTTTTAAAACCAAAATGTGTTTTTCACTGTTATAGATTGAATAGCAGTTACTTGTCTTCAAGCAGGTGTGTCAGGCCTACAGTGTGTGCTCTGCAGAACTGTTCCAGTGCACATTGCCAATCATATCTGGTGTCTCTATAGCGTGCTTTTAAAACCAAAATTAGTTTTTCACTGTTATAGATTGAATAGCAGTTACTTGTCTTCAAGCGGGTGTCTCAGGCCTACAGTGTGTGCTCTGCAGAACTGTTCCAGTGCACATTGACAATCATATCTGGTGTCTCTATAGCGTGCTTTTAAAACCAAAATTTGTTTTTCACTGTTATAGATTGAATAGCAGTTACTTGTCTTCAAGCGGGTGTCTCAGGCCTACAGTGTGTGCTCTGCAGAACTCTTACAGTTCACATTGCCAATCATATCTGGTCTCACAGTAGCTTGCACTTATAGTACCACTAATCCCCAAAAAAATGACAGGCAGAGGCAGGCCACCCCGCAGGGGCCGTCGTGGTCGTGGTGCTGTGATTCCCTTTTGCCCTAGAATAATGCCCAGTTTTCAGAAGCCACGTACCCTGAACTTGAAAAGTTCTGAGGACATAGTTGACTGGCTAACACAGGACACCCAATCTTGTACAGCCTCCGCTCGGAACCTTGACGCACCATCCTCCTCCAGCTTAGCTTCAGGCACCTCTCAAGATACCACTCACCCGCCTGCCGCCACCACCAAAACTAGCACCGCAGCCGCTTTACTTGGTATGTCAGAGGAGTTATTCACACACCCGTTTGAAGAAATGAGTGATGCGCAACCATTATTGCTAGAGGATGTAGAAAACAGGGATATGTATCAGGCAGGCAGCATTAAACACATGGAGGTACCGTGTGATGATGATGATGTTGTACCCGCTGCTGCTTCCTTTTCTGAGTTGTCAGATACAAGCGAAGCGGTTGATGATGACGATGCGTCCATGGATGTCACGTGGGTGCCCGCTCGGCAAGAAGAAGAACAGGGCGAAAGTTCAGATGGGGAGACAGAGAGGAGGAGGAGACGAGTTGGAAGCAGGGGGGGGTCGTCGCAAGGAGCTAGTGGCACAGTCAGACAGCATGCATTGGAACCGGGGTCAGCCCGACAGCACGCCAATCAACGCATGCTGTGTCCACCACCAGAATGCCGTCATTGCAGAGCTCAGTAGTGTGGCATTTTTTTTTGTGTGTCTGCCTCGGACAACAGCGATGCCATTTGCAACCTGTGCCAAAGGAAACTGAGTCGTGGGAGGTCCAACACCCACCTAGGTACAACTGCTTTGCGTAGGCACATGATCTCACATCACAAACGCCTATGGGATCAACACATGAGTACAAGCAGCACGCCTACTCTAAGCCGCCATCCTCCTCCTGGTCTAGCATCTTCAGCCACGTCAACCACTGCTGTCCTTCTTGCCCCCTCTCAACCATCCGCCACTCCGTCTCCCGCCTTGAGCAGTTCCCGCTCATCTGCCCACAGTCATGTGTCTGTCAAGGACATGTTTGAGCGTAAGAAGCCAATGTCACCAAGTCACCCCCTTGCCCAGCGTCTGACAGCTGGCTTGTCCGAACTATTAGCCCGCCAGCTTTTACCATGCAATCTGGTTGAGTCTGAGGCGTTCAAAAAATTTGTAGCTATTGGGACACCGCAGTGGAAGGTACCCGGCCGGAATTTCTTTTCACAAAAGGCAATCCCCAACTTGTACTCGATTGTGCAAAAGGAAGTCATGGCATGTCTGGCACACAGTGTTGGGGCAAGGGTCCATCTGACCACTGATACCTGGTCTGCAAAGCATGGTCAGGGCAGGTATATCATCTACACTGCGCATTGGGTAAACCTGCTGACGGCTGACAAGCAAGGAATGCGTGGTATTGCAGAGGAGTTGGTGACACCACCACAAATTGCAGGCAGTCCTGCTGCCACCTCCTCTACTCCTCCTACTCCATCCTCTTCCATAACCTCCTCGGCTGAGTCCTCTTGTGCTGCTGCGTCTTGCTCCACATCAACGGCACCATCCCAGCTCCCCAGGTACTATTCCACATCCCGGATACGGCAGTGTCACGCCGTCTTGGGTTTGACTTGCTTGAAAGCAGAGAGTCACACCGGACAAGCACTCCTGTCCGCCCTGAACGCACAGGTGGAAAAGTGGCTGACTCCGCAGCAACTGGATATCGGCAAAGTGGTGTGTGACAACGGAAAGAATTTGATAGCGGCATTGAAGTTGGGCAAGTTGACACATGTGCCGTGCATGGCACATGTGTGTAATCTGATCGTACAACGCTTTGTGCATAAGTACACAGGCTTACAGGACGTCCTGAAGCAGGCCAGGAAGGTGTGTGGCCATTTCAGGCGTTCCTACACGGCCATGGCTCACTTTGCCGATATCCAGCGTCGAAACAATATGCCAGTGAGGCGCTTGATTTGCGACAGCCCTACACTTTGGAATTCCACACTCCTAATGTTCGACCGCCTGCTCCAACAAGAAAAAGCTGTTAATGAATATTTGTATGACCGGGGGGGTGCTAGGACAGCCTCTGGGGAGCTGGGAATTTTTTTACCACGTTACTGGACGCTCATGCGCAATGCCTGTAGGCTCATGCGTCCTTTTGAGGAGGTGAAAAACCTAGTCAGTCGCAACGAAGGCACCATCAGCGACATCATACCATTTGTTTTCTTCCTGGAGCGTGCCCTGCGAAGAGTGCTGGATCAGACTGTAGATGAGCGTGAAGAGGAAGAGGAAGAGTTGTGGTCACCATCACCACCAGAAACAGCCTTATCAGCATCGCTTGCTGGACCTGCGGCAACGCTGGAAGAGGATTGTGAGGAAGAGGAGTCAGAGGAGGAATGTAGCTTTGAGGAGGAGGAGGAGCAAGACCAAACACAACAGGTATCCCAGGGTGCTCGTTGTCACCTATCTGGTACCCGTGGTGTTGTACGTGGCTGGGGGGAAGAACATACCTTCAATGACATCAGTGAGGAGGAGGAACGGGAAATGAGTAGCTCGGCATCCAACCTTGTGTAAATGGGGTCTTTCATGCTGTCCTGCCTGTTGAGGGACCCTCGTATAAAAAGGCTGAAGGAGAACGACCTGTACTGGGTGTCCACGCTACTAGACCCCCGGTATAAGCAGAAAGTGGCGGAAATGTTACCGAATTACAACAAGTCGGAAAGGATGCAGCATTTGCTAAATAAATTAAAAAGTATGCATTACACAGCGTATAAGGGTGATGTCACAGCACAACGGGAATCTAACAGGGGGAGAGGTGGAAGTCATCCTCCTCCTCCTCCCACGACCACGCCGGCCAGGACAGGACGCTTTAAAGACGTGTTGTTGATGGAGGACATGCGGACCTTTTTAAGTCCTATGCATCGCCACAGCCCTTCGGGATCCACCCTCAGAGAGCGACTCGACCGACAGGTAGCAGACTACCTCGCCTTAACTGCAGATATCGACACTCTGAGGAGCGATGAACCCCTTGACTACTGGGTGTGCAGGCTTGACCTGTGGCCTGAGCTATCCCAATTTGCGATAGAACTTCTGGCCTGCCCCGCTTCAAGTGTCCTGTCAGAAAGGACCTTCAGTGCAGCAGGAGGTATTGTCACTGAGAAGAGAAGTCGCCTAGGTCAAAAAAGTCTAGATTACCTCACCTTTATTAAGATGAATGAGGGATGGATCCCGAAGGGACTAACAGTGGGCGATACATTCGATTAAAAAAGGCCTGATGAGATGAGCTGCCTTGGGCTAAAAATGGTCCACACGCTGCTGTATTTAAGCTCTGAATGACGTTTGACTTGCGTGACTTATCCGCCACCAACTAGGGTTCAAGCCGCCATGTTTTAGGGCACTTTTTGCCTGTGAAACAAACATCAATTTTTCTGGCCGCTGCTACAGCAGCGACTGCAACAATACCAAATTTTTCAGGCATGTGTACATGCCTAATTTTTAGGCCCACTGGTGCAGCACTGTGGCTTCAAAAACCAAACCAAAAATTAAAATCCTCCAAGATGGCACCAATATACCAGTGGTCTAAGCATCTTCCCACCTTGGCCTAAAATTCAACAATTCAACAATTAAAAATCTCTGCCATTTACACGTCCACTGATAGGAGACGCGGAAGGTATTAAACTGATATGAACAATACTAAACTCACCACTCCTATCTGGTGGCACATTAGCTTGCCCGCGCAGTGCCCCAAATTTCAAGTAAGAGGACCGACCAAGCATCTTCTTCCATCTCCCTGTTACATAAATCAATGCCATATCCATAGAAATTGTACATAATATCCAGGAGAGTTTTACAGGGCCATATCTTGTCGCCTGTTGAAAGAGGTGACCTTGCTCGGGTCCCAGGTGTGCGGTTCCTAAAATGGCTGCCATATACATGTCCTCTGATAGGAGACGCGGAAGGTATTAAACTGATATGAACAATACTAAACTCACCACTCCTATCTGGTGGCACATTAGCTTGCCCGCGCAGTGCCACAAATTTCAAGTAAGAGGACCGACCAAGCATCTTCTTCCATCTCCCTGTTACATAAATCAATGCCATATCCATAGAAATTGTACATAATATCCAGGAGAGTTTTACAGGGCCATATCTTGTCGCCTGTTGAAAGAGGTGACCTTGCTCGGGTCCCAGGTGTGCGGTTCCTAAAATGGCTGCCATATACACGTCCACTGATATGAACAATACTCCACTCCTATCTGTAGGTCCGTCCCATTGTGATTTATGCCCCCCACCCACCGCGCAGGGATGGGGGCCGGGGGGGAGGAAAGTAGGCCCCCCCCATTGTGATTTATGGCCCCCACCCTCCGCGCAGGGGTGGGGGCCAAGGGGGGGAGGACAGTAGGTCCCCCCATTGTGATTTATGGCCCCCACCCACCGCGCAGTGGTTGGGGAGGACAGTAGCTCCCCCCAGTGTGTATCATGGGCTTTGAGGACAGGTGTCAATCCATACCTGCCAAGTGACCCTATGTAGGGGGAACAGTCCCTATTCTGCTCTGTGTCAGTGTGTATCATGGTCTCTGTGGACGGGGAACAGTCTCTATTCTGCTCTGTGTCAGTGTGTATCATGGTCTCTGTGGACGGTGAACAGTCTCTATTCTGCTCTGTGTCAGTGTGTATCATGGTCTCTGTGGACAGGGAACAGTCTCTATTCTGCTCTGTGTCAGTGTGTATCAGGGGCTTTGAGGACAGGTGTCAATCCATACCTGCCAAGTGACCCTATGTAGGGGTAACAGTCCCTATTCTGCTCTGTGTCAGTGTGTATCATGGTCTCTGTGGACGGGGAACAGTCTCTATTCTGCTCTGTGTCAGTGTGTTTCATGGTCTCTGTGGACGGGGAACAGTCTCTATTCTGCTCTGTGTCAGTGTGTATCATGGACTCTGTGGACAGGGAACAGTCTCTATTCTGCTCTGTGTCAGTGTGTATCAGGGGCTTTGAGGACAGGTGTCAATCCATACCTGCCAAGTGACCCTATGTAGGGAGAACAGTCCCTATTCTGCTCTGTGTCAGTGTGTATCATGGTCTCTGTGGACGGGGAACAGTCTCTATTCTGCTCTGTGTCAGTGTGTATCATGGTCTCTGTGGACGGTGAACAGTCTCTATTCTGCTCTGTGTCAGTGCGTATCATGGTCTCTGTGGACAGGTGTCAATGCATACCTGCCAAGTGACCCTATGTAGGGGGGACAGTCTCTATTCTGCTCTGTGTCAGTGTGTATCATGGTCTCTGTGGACGGGGAACAGTCTCTATTCTGCTCTGTGTCAGTGTGTATCATGGTCTCTGTGGACGGGGAACAGTCTCTATTCTGCTCTGTGTCAGTGTGTATCATGGTCTCTGAGGACAGGTGTCAATCCATATCTGCCAAGTGTGTACCCCAGGGAGCTTAAGGTGTCGTCCTTCCTCCCCAGCGGCAGTGTGAACCCCAGGGGGCCGAAGGTGTCGTCCTTCCCCCCCCAACGGCAGTGTGTACCCCAGGGAGCTGAAGGTGTCGTCCTTCCTCCCCAGCGGCAGTATGTACCCCAGGGAGCCGAAGGTGTCGTCCTTCCTCCCCAGCGGCACTGTGAACCCCAGGGGGCCGAAGGTGTCGTCCCTCCCCCCCAGTGGCAGTGTGTACCCCAGGGAGCTGAAGGTGTCGTCCTTCCTCCCCAGCGGCAGTGTGAACCCCAGGGGGCCGAAGGTGTCGTCCTTCCCTCCCAGCGGCAGTGTGTACCCCAGGGAGCTGAAGGTGTCGTCCTTCCTCCCCAGCGGCAGTGTGAACCCCAGGGGGCCGAAGGTGTCATCCTTCCCCCCCAACGGCAGTGTGTACCGCAGGGAGCAGAAGGTGCTGTCCTTCCTCCCCAGCGGCAGTGTGTACCCCAGGGAGCTGAAGGTGTCATCCTTCCTCCCCAGCGGCAGTGTGAACCCCAGGGGGCCGAATGTGTCGTCCTTCCCTCCCAGCGGCAGTGTGTACCCCAGGGAGCTGAAGGTGTCGTCCTTCCTCCCCAGCGGCAGTGTGAACCCCAGGGGGCCGAATGTGTCGTCCTTCCCTCCCAGCGGCAGTGTGTACCCCAGGGAGCTGAAGGTGTCGTCCTTCCTCCCCAGCGGCAGTGTGAACCCCAGGGGGCCGAAGGTGTCGTCCTTACCTCCCAGCGGCAGTGTGTACCCCAGGGAGCTGAAGGTGTCGTCCTTCCTCCCCAGCGGCAGTGTGTACCCCAGGGAGCTGAAGGTGTCGTCCTTCTCCCCCAGCAGCAGTGTGTACCCCAGGGAGCAGAAGGTGCCGTCCTTCCTCCCCAGCGGCAGTGTGTACCCCAGGGAGCTGAAGGTGTCGTCCTTCCCCCCCAGGGGCAGTGTTTACCCCAGGGAGCTGAAGGTGTCGTCCTTCTTCCCCAGCGGCAGTGTGAACCCCAGGGGGCCGAAGGTGTCGTCCTTCCCCCCCAGGGGCAGTGTGTACCCCAGGGAGCTGAAGGTACCGTCCTTCCTCCCCAGCGGCAGTGTGTACCCCAGGGAGCTGAAGGTGTCGTCCTTCCTCCCCAGCGGCAGCCTGTGTTTCAGGGAGAGGAGCGCAGCACCCTCTCTCCCCAGCGGCAGCTTACCCTAACAAGGGGAGACACCAATCTCCCAGACGGCGCAGATGGGACCGTGGTCTCTGTGCCTGACCTACAGGGATGCTGGAAAGCATGTCCAGATCTCCAACCACCCTCACATGGACAACAGGAGGAGGGGCCAGGCTATGTTCCCTGCACCCCAGCAGAAGAGCTGGCATCTGGGCAGAGTGCAGTCGGCCTCTGCCCTACCTTTGTCCCTCGTCCAGAGCCTGATGTCCTGCAGGCTATCCCAGCAGAAGAGCTGGCATCAGGGCAGAGCGCCTCTGGCCTCTGCCCTCTGCCCTTCAAGTCCCCTCAGCGTGTTACCCCATCACCACAGCAAAATACCCAGGTGCAGTAACTGTTTGTTGTGCGTGGGCTGCTCTTGTACTTTGTTGTTGTGGGGGTGCTACTCTGACATCTGTTTATTGTGGGTTGGTGGATCGACTAACGGAGGCACTGACCGACAGAAGGTCAGGTGCCTGGTTAGTCTTCCACCCAAAGGGGAGATGTGTGACGAAGTGCCCTTCGCCACTTTGTCCTGGAGAGGCCTGGTTGCCTGCCTCCTCCCCTGCGACTATGGCCCTGGAAGATTTGGCCCTTTAAAAACAGTATTCGGCCCTAACAGAGTGCATGTCACTCATTCTGGCCCTTTAAATACAGTGGGGCCATTCGGTACTTGCCCTGTGTGAGCAGTGATACCCCAGATAGCTATGCCATGGAGCCTATTCATATAATGAAAGACTATGGGAAAGACGTTAGCTCCATGGCAATTGAACTGTGTGAATAGGATCTCCGCGCTATTCGGTAGTTTTGTGCGCTCAGATCCCAGCTATCTGGGGATATGTGAAATGTCTGTGTGTTATGTGTAAAAGGGGACTTTATGTATTTTAAAGTGTTTTACTGTCTTTGTTTCCCCATGTGCTCAATGGAGTCTGTCTCTGTACTGGGAGGTAATTGGATTACTTCTCCATTGTGTCTCCAGGAGAGAAGACTCTGTAAAAACGGTCTAAACTGGAAAGCCATGCTGACAGGGGTTTTAAAAGATACTTTACTAACTTTTTAACCCCTGGTCTGATTCATGCCATTTTTTAATATGTTGTTCCCCTGAATGGATTGATTGTGGATATGTATTTTTATGCGAATGTGATGTATGGTTTTAAAGTTACAGAGTATCTGTGGAAACTGTATTTTTACTGTATGTAATAATTATGTTAAAGGACCACTCTAGGCACCCAGACCACTTCAGCTTAATGAAGTGGTCTGGGTGCCAGGTCCTTCTAGGGTTAACCCATTTTTTCATAAACATAGCAGTTTCAGAGAAACTGCTTTGTTTGTGAATGGGTTAAGCCTTCCCCTATTTCCTCTAGTGGCTGTCTCATTGACAGCCGCTAGAGGCACTTGCGTGATTCTCACTGTGATTTTCACAGTGAGAGCACGCAAGCGTCCATAGGAAAGCATTATGAATGCTTTCCTATGTGACCGTCTGAATGCGCGCGCAGCTCGTGCCGCGCGTGCGCATTCAGCCGACGGGGAGGAGAAGAGGCGGATCGGAGGAGGAGAGCTCTCCGCCCACCGCTGGAAAAAGGTAAGTTTTAAACACTTTCCCCTTTCCAGAGCCGGGCGGGAGTGGGTCCCTGAGGGTGGGGGCACCCTCAGGGCACTCTAGTGCCAGGAAAACGAGTATGTTTTCCTGGCACTAGAGTGGTCCTTTAATTGCTTATCTGAGGGGAGGGGGTGTGTGGGTTGTACTGTTACTTGATTGGTTGTTTTATGCCTCCCCCTGGGTGTGTCCTGTATGTGCACAACTATAATAAAAAGCAGGTTGGGTGTTCCAGACCTCAGACTTCTTCTGACCCTCAATACGTAGCCTTGTCTCGTTATTGGAGGGAATTGCTGTATCACACTGGGGATTGCTATGCTCTGCATATTCCCCTGAGCTTAATCACTTAGCTCTGTTAAGAGCTTGTTCCGGATACGCTCTCCTGGAGGAGAGGTCTTCCCCACACGGTCCTGGAGGACAGAAACTGATCCAGGGTGGAAGGAAGACGGTGCGGCTCCGGTTAAGCTACGGCGGTTGTGGAGTCTGCGGTGGTTGTGGTGTCGTCTGCAGTGTTTGGAGTCCTCTGTAAGTGCTAGGAGCATCCATCAACGGAGGGTACTCGGTCGGAGTACACGGAGCTCCGTTACAGTCTGTCTGTCATTACAGTCTCCCATTTGGTCCCCTAGGGGAGTGTCCACCAAGTGGGAGACCGGCATAAATACGGGCAGGTAGCCCACAGTAAAGCCAGTTCTTGTTTTACCCTCAATGCGGAGCTTGGTCTTGTTATTGGAGGGGGGATTTACTATACACGGTTAGTAACTGATTGCTGGAACCGTAAGCCACTTGAAAGATATATTTGCTCAGCTGTTAGCTGCGATTTGTGGATTTATTGTTCGGGAATTTGGAGTATCCGTACGGGTCCCAGTCGGGAGATTGGTGCATTCCCCTGGTTGCAGTTCGTACGGTTGGAGTATATACGAATGGAACTTGCATTATTGCGAAAAGGGAAGCTTAACTAAATGGCGGTTTCACTCCCTTGTGCCAGGGGGTTCTTAACAATCATTATATAGTTATATATCGTGATTTCAGAAAATATTCAGACCCCTTTATTCTTGTCAAATTGTTTTATGTTTCAACAGTATGCCAAATTGTTTAAATTATTATTTTACATCAGTCTACACTCAATACTGCATAACGAGAAAAAAAGCTGATTTTTAAAAACTTTGCAAATTTATTAAAAAGAAAAATATAATAATTTAATCATTGACATAAATATTTAGTCCCTTTGGTATGACGCTTAGATTTAGCTCAGATGCATACCATTTATCATGATCTTCTTTGATATGTTTCTACACTTTGATTTGAGTCCAGATGTAGCAAATTTAACTGATTGGATGAGATTTGGAAAGACACACACCCGTCTATTTATAGGTCTTAGAGCACATACCTATCTGTATATTGGTCTTAGAGCTATTGATGCAAAGCAAAAACCAATCCATGAGGTTGAAGAAGTAGCCCGTAGTTACAAGATTGTGTTGAGGCACAGATTGTGGGCAGGCTAAAAAACATTTTCAGCTGCATTAAAGGTTCCTAATAGCATCATAGACCTCCATAATTTTTAAACAGAAGGAAAACTAAACACAGCAAAATACAGAGATATCCTTAATGAAACATGGTCCAGCTCACAACCTGACTGTGGGCTGAAGGTTAACCTTTTAACAACACAGTATATCTAAGAACACAGCCAAGAAAATGATTAGGGACAACTCTGTGAATGTCATTGAGTGACACTACCACAGTTGAGACTTGAACCTAACTGAATATCTCTGAAAAGACCTGAAAATTGCAGTCAATCAGTGGTGCCCATCCAACATGAAAGCTTGAAAGGGTCTGCGGAGATTAATGACAGAAACTATCTCCAAAGAACATGCGAATGTTTTAACCCAGATAGCCATGCCATGGAGCCTGTTCGTGTAATTAAAGACTTTAGCTCCATGGCAATTAAACTGTATTCGTGTGGTCTGAGTGCCATTCACCTAATAATGTGCACTCAGACCTGAGCTATCTGGGGATATGTTAAATGTGTATATTCTCTGTACCATTTGTCCCATTGTATATTTTAAAATGATATACTATATTTGTATCACCACGTGCATAATGGAGTCTTGCCTCTGTCCTGGGAGATAATTGAATTACTTCTCTAATTATCTCCAGGACAGAGGGGAGGAAGCCAGGATGCATTGTGGGAAAGTATTGTGGCTGTATGTACTAAAATGATACATGTCTGTCTTCTGTTTCAGTCTCCCATTTGGTCCCTTAGGGGAGTGTCCACCAGGTGGGAGACCTGCATACATACTGGGCAGGTAGCCCTCAGTAAAACAGACCACTGCTTGACCCTCAACACGGAGCCTTGTCTCGTTCTTGGGGGGGATTCACTGTATGCTGTTGGAGACTGATTGCCAGGAGTGTAAGCTGATGTGTGCTTTTCCTGTTCGTCTGCTAGCAGCTATGCGTGAGGTTCCAGTTTGGAGTGCTATGTTGTATCCAGTTCGGGAGTTTGGTGTTCTGCAGTAGCTGTGCCTGTCTTTGAAAAAGGGGATTATCGCCTAAACCATTTTAACCCCTTGTCTGCTGAAACGGTCCGTTACAGAGTCCATACAGATGTTCAAACAGCTACTAGATGCATACTTGCAAAAACAGAATATTCAAGGATATAATCTTTCAATGTAGGGTAATAACTGCTTGATCCAAGCATAAATCTGACTGCCATTCTGGGGTTAAGAATGATTTTTTTTCCTAGCTTGTAGCAAAATTGTGCTTCAAACTGTTTTTTTTTTGCCTTCTTTTGGATCAACAGCAAAAAAACTAATGTGAGGAAGGCTGAACTTGATGGACGCAAATTTCTTTTCAGCTATGCAACTATGTAACTCTACAACATATCGACTGGCATAAACTCCTTAGGAATAAAAACACTGAGGAAAAATGGAAACTATTCAAACAAATATTAGAAAGGTACATTTCTCAGTATGTACCATTGGGTAATACAAATAAAAGAAACATATTAAAACCAATGTGGCTTAGTAGAGAAGTAAAACTAGAGATTAAAAATAAGAAAAGGGGGGGGCGGGGCCTGGCCGCCGGCCGGATCAGACATGCTTTGTCTGAGCTCCTGCCTCGGAGCTGGTAAATCGGAGCAAACTGCGGGCCAGGGGCACACACCAGCCTGAAAAAGCAAGCACAACATCACCCAAGCGATGGCGATTCCAGGGGTACCCGATAGGACCCCCAACGGCTCCAAAGTCACCCGATCGAGGCCTGAGGCCTACGGGCTTGAGCTTGGGTGGGACGGCAGCTCACCCAGTTCTCCGGCCGGCGGTCTGCCACCCCCCCCCCCCTCTGGGCCGGGGGGGTCATCCCGGTCCCCACGGGCGACCACCACCGCACACAGCTACACTTCTACTCGGATCGAGCACTGTGCAGCGGAAGGCGCATACCAAGATGGCCGACCGCCAGCCATGCGGCATAACCACAAGCAGCGCACAAACGAGCCTATTACCTCGTGGCGGAGAACTGCTGCGGCTCCCTCACCAAGCCCACCTAGTGCCATCCGAGCTAACGACCTCCCTGGGCATTCCTCATCAGGCAACGATGCAGGCACACAGGAGACTAATTTCCATCCACACAATCGGACGCTATGACTCCACGCACCGCCAGTGGCCCCAAGGGGTCTCTAGCTGGACTTTCACTCTGCCCACACAAAGCAGCGGACACAGCACACAGGCAGTATTCTACACCCAAAGCTGAAGCTGGAAGACGCACAAACGCAAGTACAACCATGGCGGGCAAATCTCGAAGCAATCGAGCACCAAGCGGGAAATTATAAATGGACTTGATGATGCCCAGGACGCCATCCGAACCAGCGCAGCAGCGAGAGTCGCTAAACTGCTGTATATATGTAACTAGCATTCTAGCAGAGCACTGTCTATTAATTGAGTCTAGCAGACCCCTCTTATTATTGTTATTTTCCTTGATTTTAATGCAATATTTAGTATCACTACTAACCTGCATAGATATTACCCAAAATTGCCTGAACCTTACATGAAAGCGAAACCTGGCTAGCTCAGTGGCTCACTGCCACCTGGTGGTCAACCTTAAGCAGTGGAAATAAACTTACACCTGACACAAATTTACACAAGCCTGTAACTTACTACTAGTAGTTCCTATAGCCTGTTTTGTAATCAGCCTGTTGTGGATTTAGTATGTTTTGACAGAATTATGCCTAACTTTTGATACGCCTAATACCGCTGACGTGTTGTGCTGTCTTATATGAGTGATCTGTCTTAGCCTGGCCTAACTGAACCATACTACAGCAATCACAGTATATCTTAACTCAGCCTGTTATTACTTTAGCTTGTCTTGTCAAAATTAAGTCTAACTTTCGATACGCCTACTTACGCCTAATTACACAGGCATGTTGTGGTATGTTATATAAGCGATCTGTATTAGCATGGCCTAGCCAAACCACACCACGGCAAACACGGCATGTCTTAACTCAGCCTGTGATTGGGATAGCATGTTAAATCATACTTACGTTTCACTTTTACTATGCCTACTTACGCTAGCATGTTATGATCTACAAACAATGTTTAACAGCCTGTTATTTTCATGATTATACAAACCATATTATAAAATGAGGCTATGTGATATTCAGGGATGATGTAAATTGCACTGTATTATACCCGTAATGTACAACACTTTATCGTCTCCCTTTTTCTATTCTGTACCCTATATAATTTTATGCCTCAATAAAAAAGAGATTGACAAAAAAAAAAAAATAAGAAAAGGGCATTTAACCCCTTAAGGACCAAACTTCTGGAATAAAAGGGAATCATGACATGTCACACATGTCATGTGTCCTTAAGGGGTTAAAGCATTTAAATCGGACAAATCAGAGGCATCCTATATAAGATATAAGGAGGCCAATAATATTTGCAAAAAGACAATTAGAGTGGCTAAACTAGAAAATAAGAAATTGATAGCCAAAGAATGCAAAACCAACCCCATTTTTTTTTTTTTTTTAAGTACTTCATTTCTAAAAAAATACAAAAAATGAAAGTGTAGGTACACTGGAAACAGAGATGGGTCTGTTAGTTAATGAAGACCAGGAAAAGGCAGAAATTTGAAATAACTATATTTCTTCAATATATATTAATGAGGATCCTATGGCAAGAGATATGCAAATGATTGCTGCAAAAAACTTGCAGATAGCTTGTGATTGGATAACTCGAGACAAGGTGCTACAGCTATTAAAGAAAATGTATGTAAATAAAGCTCCGGGGCCTGACAGTATCCACCCACGAGTACTTAAGGAGCTAAGTGGGGTAATAAGTGAACCTCTGTATTTAAGTTTTCAAGATTCTTTTGTTTCAGGTATTGTACCGGAGGATTGGAGGAAGGTAGATGTTGTTCCTATATTTTAAAAGGGTTCAAAATCCTTGACTTATAGACCTGTCAGCTTAACTTCTGTGACTGGGAAATTATTTGAACAGCTATTAAGGGATAATATTCAGGAATTCATTGGGAAGAACTGTGTTATTAGCAATAATCAGCATGGTTTTATGAAACATAGGTCATGTCAAGCTAACCTAATTGCATTCTACGAAGGAGTAAGTAGAAGTATAGATCAGGGGGTTACAGTGGATGTGATCTACTTGGATTTTGCCAAGGCATTTGATACGGTTCCTCACAATAAGTTAGTCTTCAAACTAATAGAAATTGGTCTAGATGAATATTCTTGTCCTTGGGTAGAACATTGGCTTAAGGATAGAGTAAAACAAGTTGTCATTAATGGTACATTTTCAAGCTGGACAAAAGTGGTAAGCGGTATCCCTCAGTCTTTTGTTTTGGGACCACTTCTATTTAACATATTTATAAATGATCTTGAAATGGGCATTGAATCATGTATCAGTGTTTGCAGATGACACAAAACTTTGTAAAGTAATAAAATGTGAGCAGGATATTGCCTTGCTGCAGATGGATTTGGATAGATTGGGCAGAAAATGGCAGATTACATTTAATGTAGAGAAATGCAAAGTTATGCACTTCAGGGTTAAGAATGCACAAGCAATTTACACCCTAAATGGTAGTGAACTAGGGATAACCACATACGAGAAGGATTTGGGAGTTGTTATAGACAACAAATTAGGCAGCAATATGCAATGTCAATCTGCATTTGAGAAGGCCAGTAAGGTTTTGTCATGTATAAATAGGGGCATAAATTCTAGAGATGAAAATATAATTTTGCCTCTTTATAAATTGCTGGTAAGACCACACCTTGAATATGCTGTGCAATTTTGGGCACCTGTTCTAAAGAAAGATATCATGGCACTTGAAAAAGTGCAGAGACGAGCTACAAAATTGATAAAAGGAATGAAGCATTTTAGTTACGAAGAAAGGTTAAAAAATTTAAATATGTTTAGTTTAGAAAAAAGGCACCTGAGAGGGGATATGCTAACATTATACAAATATATTCAGGGCCAGTACAAACCTTTATCTGGAAATCTATTCATAAATAGGGCTATACATAGGACACAAGGTCACACAGGATATTTCATCTAAGGCAAAGAAAAGGTTTTTTTACAGTAAGAGCAATAAGGATATGGAATTCTCTGCCTGAAGAGGTGGTTTTGTCAGAGTTTATACAGATGTTCAAACTGCAATTGGATAAATACTTGCAAAAACATAACATACAAGGATATAATTTCTAATTAGTGGGGTAATAGCTGCTTGATTCAAGGAGACATCTGACTGATATTTTGGGGTCAAGAAGGAATTTTTTCCTAGTTTGTTGCAATATTAGAAGAGCTTCAGACTAGGTTTTTTGCCTTCTTTTGGATCAACAGCAAAAACATATGTGAGGAGGGCTGAACTTGATGTACGCAAGTCTCTTTTCTGCTATGTAACTATGTAACTATGTAATGTTAGCGTGTAGTGGCTTTTTACGCAACTACAAAATCCTAACATTAGTAACTCATAATTCCTGGCTGAGACTTTTAGTGTCTTCTGTAGAGACTAATAGGTAAGTGCTAGTTACAGACTCATTTCCATGCTTGTCTCTAAATTTTTAACGACTGCCTCTATCACCAACACCAAAGTTAAAACCTGCCTCAGCTACGTATAAAGTTTCAAAATCAAGTTAACAACTACAAACTCTCCATTTATCCTAAAAAATTACTTTAAATGGTCTCTCTCACAATGAGCCAATTGACTCTCTATTAACCTTGAAAATAAATATGTATTTATTTTAATAAAAGAAGACCTGTAGGGGGGCGGAGTCTGACCGCCAAGCGAAGCAGACGCGGGCGCCATGAGCTCCTGCTCGACGGGCATTAATCGGGGACAAAAAGACAGCAACGACAATGGCAGACAAAATTGGATGCACTACCCATGCTGGGGAGGCACCACTGAAGCAGCAGAAACAACCCCGAGACCCGTCGGCCAAGGGGGCGCTGCCGAAGCTAGGACGGGAAAGCCGCTCGCCCTTGCCCAGACGAAACTAGGCACACACACCAGCACCCTACCCCCCACCCCCCTTTTGACCGGCGGGGGTTATCCCAGTCCACACGGGAAAGCCACACCACAGCGGACGGCAATTTCACAGGCCTCACTGCCCGCGAGAAAAACGTGCCGCCAGGACCCTACCAAGATGGCGGCTCGGCGGCAACCCGACCCGAGACCCTCACACAAGCCCAGGCCAACGACAAGGCCCCTGGAGGCTTTTGACGAACGATGCAGGAGCTTCTGGACCCTGCTCTGTCGTGGGGGGCTCACCCTCAGGCAAGCGGTGAAAACGGTGGCCCCCTGGATCCGCCCTGCGACCCGGCGCCGACACTATGGGGCCCTGCCACGCGCTCCAAGAGCATACACCCGGCGATGTAACCGCCAGCACCTGCTTGGGCGGACGGGTAAGCTGACTGAAAGCACCCGACATGCTTACACCCCGACGGCCCCTGAGAACCTCGGCCAGCAAGACGCCGCCCCGCATATGGGACCATACAAAGCCTACCATGACGCTGACCTAGACACGGAGAGACTGCACACCTGCAGGCAGGACCGACTGAGAACCCAGCCACGGCCCGCCAGGGAGGGAATCCCGAGGAGGCACCTGCCATGCCGCGCAGGCAAATCCAGCACGCACCAGCAACTGTATGAACTATCCGCACATGGAAGCTTACTGCCCAGCAGGGGGATAGGCTGACGGATCGCTTAACGGGGCTGGCACACCAGGCTACCTGCCACTACAGTTAGCTCTTCACTATAAGTGATGCATGGCTGTGTTGCCCGTTTGTCTCTACCACCTGTTAAATTGTACACGTTTCTGCTAACTCAAGCTCTGTGTTCTGTTAATCTAGACATACTGATAGTACTTACAACGCAGTCCTCTCACCGATACACAATTGAGGCTAACAGGGCTGGTGTTTTTAGCGTAGTTTAGTGTGTTTTTAAAACTTCTTACTTCAAAAATGGAAATATTTAGGTTAAACGCATTTATGTTATATAGTTGCGAATCACACAATTGTAACCTCAAGCGCCAACAGCACTATTATAAGCGACTTTACTTTTAGTCTATATAAGCAAACTTTTAAGCATTTATTGGGCACACATGCACTAGTTAAGTGTTGTATCTAACGTCCTAAAACCGCACTGCTTGTATTATGCATTAGTCATTAACCTAGCTCATGCACAAACTAATCCCGCTTGCAGGCTTTACTTACAGTTAAAATCGTAGCTCCAACGTTGCACTACTTAAGCATGCTAAATTAATAACAAAAACTGAGCCACATAATCTCACAGGGACCCTGCATGTGTATAACTATACCTAAGAATGTTCATATAGAATAGCTAATCTTCGTTAACCTCATAGGTATTATAACTGTATAGCCCCACAATTACACTATTGTCACAACGAGAATAGAAAAGCTAGTATCTAACATCCTAATCTGTTTACTCTACGTGTCTGCAATGTAAATCTTGTTAAATTTTATACCACCTTAAAAAAAAGTGCACTGTATTTCTAATGCCATGTCATTCTATGTCACTGAACGGTTGGCTGTAACTATTGTGGCGCAGCAAGCCAGACTGTAATTTCATGCACGAACAAAAATAAAGAATTTAAAAAAAATAAAATAAAAGAAGACCTGTAAAATGGTAAGGCTCCTACCCCTTCCTTCAAACTATTGGCTGAGGGTTGAAGGGTAATAATATGTCATATTAGGCCAGTGTATGCTCAGTCTCATACTCCATATTGTGAGGATATTTATGGGGTGATAATTATTAAAAATAATATTTTCATAAAAATTATCAAATTAATTTAATAATTTTTATTATATCAAAACTGATATCTCTGCACTGTTGCCCGAAATTAATAATATAATAAAGCTGAGAATTACTCACTATATTAATTCTCTTAGATCATTACTTCACGCAGTGATCACAATTTCTTTAAAAATATATAATTTATAGTGACAATAATAATAAAAAAAATATGTAACATGCGTGACAACAATCAGTGAATATTTAGTATAACATAGGCATACAAAATGGCAATGGTTTATACAATACAGCGGCTAAAAGCAATCAGCTGTCAAGAGATTTATGACAGTTTACTTCACTTAGAAACTAACTTCACACAGAACACAGAACTCACAGCGCAGCGAGAAGCAATAACATTTTAATTTTCCTTCATAAGATACACTATCTTATTTCAGAGCAAACAAATACATCTGGATAAAAACATCGGTATGCTAACTTGTTGGTGAATATTACCTTTAATATATTATCTTTATTCCACCTGCAGGAATGGAATTTTTATAACCATATATTCTTTAGTTAATTAAGATTTCTAATGGTTGAAATCTGACCGAGATTTATCCAGGCATATATTCCTGCTATTAGTAAATTTTGAATTAATTTAAATAAATTAAATAAAACCAGTATCATTACCAGTTATATTGTAGATGTTCTTGTCAGATGAATTTAAAGATCTGTCCCAGGAATTGAATGCAAGTATGATGGAGATTGTATGGGAATAGATAAAAGTGGTTTTGGTTGGAAAAGTAATAGTAAAAATGTTGTCCAAGTCAGAATATGTTTCAAAGAGAGTTTATGGTTTAAAGAGTATGAGTGTCCCAAAGAGCTGAGTTTTTGAATGTCTGAGTACTGAATCTTGAGTGTTGAGTGTTCTTGAATGTCAGAATTGAGTGTCAGTCCCAGAGTGTTGAATTTGAATGTCTTCTATTCCCTTTGTCCTTATGTTTTAAAGGGCCAAACTCTCTGCACGTCATTAGTTGATAGGGCCAATAGGGAACTGTAGGTGTGTCTACCCTACAGACTATAATCTATATTTTGGTCAGTAGATGGCACAATTACATCACCAAAATTTCTTGTTGTGGGGTCCATTTGCCATTATGCAGAATGGGTTAACTTAATTTGATGATGATTTCGACATCATTTTGGCTTATCTATATGGCCACTAGAACTCTAAATTCCTGCCAATTATAAAGGCTTTGTCCCAGACAGAGTGCCGGCAATTCCAATTGCAATTTAGAATTGACACCTCCTAACCTTAATTTCACCCTTTTACTTACAATAGGACGTTGTAAGATTCCGTTTTAGAAAGTAAAAATTATTTACTTGGTGTTATCTGTCATTGGTGTCTGGCTTTCTGGTCTTCTTGTGTGAAGCTGTGTGTGTAAGATCATTTATATTCCACTAATATTATTCAATAATATGATGTTTCTTTATTGATATTTATCCATGAATTGTCTATATTATTAACATATTACTGATTATATGTGATTAATAAAATAGTAAATAAGTTTATAGTGTGTATATATAATTATATGTATATTTGTCTCTGGGTTCGCATTTCTTCCCCCATCCTTGTGAGACACCATGCCTTATCTTGTTTACATAATGCATTCCTTACCTAAGACTTGAATGAATAGAGTTGCAGAGAGAAATTTTGTGTCTTTCTTAGCCTGGAAATTCCAATATGGAGTCACCTATGTTCTGAGTGTGACTGGCAATATACACTTTAATTTCTGTCTTAGCACAAGATGTCTGCCGATGCCAGTATATTTATAATATGTAGGTAAATCTTTGTATTGCCAAAGGTTGCGGCAGGAGATGAGGCATCTCCTGGCCCAATATAATAATTTCACAGACCCCATCTACTTGTCTTGACAATGTTAATCTTGTAGACACTCTGCAGACCATTCTTACATGCCTAATAGGGTCACAATATACCCTTTCTCAAGTTCCAAATGAGTAAAACCACTTCTGCTTCTCAAAGTCAAAGTAGGGGTGGGGACAGGTGGCATCCCAAACTCCAGCATTATATTATTCTGTACTGCAGTGGCCAGTGGTAAAGGGATATGTGGCCCCTATTGGCCACAGCTTTCTTTTAACCCCTCCAATGCGGTGGAGAACGAGAAAATCTACCAGCTCCCCTGGTTAAAATTGAGAAATTACTGGAAAAAGAGTTTCACTAAGAACACGAGCAAACAATATATTTCTGACTTTCATCTGTATCTCATGTATAATTTCATATGTGTGGTATTGTATCACCATTGAGTTTACGTGCATGAAATTAATTTAGGTTAAACTGTAAAACACAAGACAAGGAGCAGTTAAGGATTCCTCAAATATAGCATAGTTTCTGTGAGCAAATTCAATGAGAAAAGAGTCTTGCAGTTGCCAGATTCACTTTATTTTAAATAGTGGACAAATGTAATTTGCTACTCTTATTCAGAATAAATAAAAATTCTCTTTTTAGTTAACTAAATCTTTTTTGATGTGTGTGATGTCACTGCCCTTTCAACGACCAAGATCTGTCTAAGGATAATGGAGGAAGCAAATAACCATTTTATATGAAACATAATATAACTAGCCAAAGTATAACCAAACATTATTTCAAATTCATATGACATAATTTGTTACTAAGTCCATTTATTTAACACATCAGGGAGGTTTTATGTATTTATTTTCCTCAGTTCTATGTACAATTTCAGATGGGAGAGGGAGTTATGTGGAAGATAAATAGTGTGTGCTTATAAATGGTGAATGACTAGTGGTTAATTAATTGACTTGTGAAATGTTTTTTGTATTTATATATACCGTATATACTCGAGTATAAGCCGAGTTTTTTAGCACATTTTTTGTGCTAAAAAAACCCAACTCGGCTTATACTCGAGTCAATAGTCTGTATTATGGCAATTTGCATTGCCATTACAGACTGGGGGAGAGGGGGCTGGCAGAGCTGTAACTTACCTTTCCTGCAGCTCCTGTCAGCTTCCTCCTCCTCCGCGCCGTCCGTTCAGCACCTCGGTCAGCTCCCATTGTAAGTCTCGCGAGAGCCGTGGCTCTCGCGAGACTTACAGTGGGAGCTGACAGAGGGAGCTGCACGGACGGCGCGGAGGAGGAGGAAGCTGACAGGAGCTGCAGGAAAGGTAAGTTACAGCTCTGCCAGCCCCCCTCTCCCCCCCACTGAACTACCAATGCTGGACCACCAGGGAAGGAGAGCCCCCCTCCCTGCCATGTATCAAGCAGGGAGGGGGGACGAAAAAAAAAATTGTAATAATAAAAAAATAATAATTAAATAATAAATAATACAAAAATAATAATAATTAAATTAAATAAATAAAAATAATAATAAATAATAATTAAAAAAAATTAAATAAAATAAAAAATAAAAAAACACCCCCCACCAAGGCTCTGCAACACACACACACACACACTGCACTCATACACACACACTGCACTCATACACACACTGCACTCATACACTCACACTGCATTCATATACACACGCTGCATTCATACACACGCTGCACTCATACACACACTGCATTCATACACTCACACTGCATTCATACACTCACACTGCATTCATACACTCACACTGCACTCATACACACGCTGCACTCATACACACGCTGCACTCATACACACGCTGCACTCATACACAAACTGCACTCATACACACACTGCATTCATACACTCACACTGCATTCATACACTCACACTGCATTCATACACTCACACTGCACTCATACACACGCTGCACTCATACACACACGCTGCACTCATACACACATGCTGCACTCATACACACACGCTGCATTCATACACACACACACTGCATTCATTATACACACACTGTAAATAAATATTCAATTAATATATTTTTTTTAGGATCTAATTTTATTTAGAAATTTACTAGTAGCTGCTACATTTCTCACCCTAGTCTTATACTCGAGTCAATAAGTTTTCCCAGTTTTTTGGGGTAAAATTAGGGGCCTCGGCTTATATTCGGGTCGGCTTATACTCGAGTATATACGGTACCAATCATCAGTGATTTGTTTATTAAGCTATTAATGAAAACAAAATGTCTCCAATGTGTGCATATGTCCAGTAGATTTCCAGAATAGAGAGCATGCAATCTCAGAAATTCTATATGGAACATATAATGTTTCACCTTACAGTACATTTCTCTGTGGTTAGTACTTAAAATAGGATTCTTAGCGTGATAGGGTAGTAGGAACAAGATAGGAGAAGAAATGAGGCTTGGAATCTCAGAGGCAATAGAAAATACTAATAACTTGCTAGCAGAAGCAGATTTGTCTCTTGCTAAAACTTAGCTTATCTGTTTTTCTTTCACAGATAGAAATAGAATCTAGAATTGGTTTAGTGGCAGTTATGTTGTAATTAAAATAAAATTGTCAACTAGTGACTTCAATACATCTATTCCAGTTGGTTAAAAACACAAATAACAAGTGGAAATTGAAATGTGTGTCTGGTGAATTTAAAAATTCAAGTTGGTAACAAACTTTGGATGATACAACGATATGTTAATTAAACATTCTAATGTTAATTTGCAGCAAATTTGCAAATTATGTGCACAATGACAGGTGAAATGAGTCAATATTCTCTAAGTGCATGTTGGTTGCAAAGTTACTGATACTAATGACTTACACTATTCTGCCAAATTAGACTGACAGACATTTAGTTTATCAACTTTTCCAAAGCAAAAAAGGTTGTCCTTTATAACAAAAGTCAATCTACGATTCAGTGTTCAAACTGACTTAAAGGAACACTCCATTAATATTTAGCAATATATTAGAATAAATCCCCATGGAACATATACATGTAATTTTTTTTAATGTTTTCTTTTGGGGGTATGTGCATATTTGGATTGCAATAGCTGCAGATCAGTATACACTGATAAGTTTCAACATTAGAAAGTCTGCATAACAGCAGTGTGGCTGCACTGGGGCCTGCATATTGCCTTCAGGACCCCTTTAAGATTGGAAATGCTGGGAGGAAGTGAGAATTGATCACCTTTTCCCATCTGAGCCATGTGGGAGTCAGAGAGGATAAAGAAGATTGGGGTCTCAGTCAGCAAAAGCCACTCTCCTTCAACCAAAAGGTAAGAAACATAAGGGTGGCTAAAGTGTGTACATTTTGACCTGCATTGGTGGGTGTGTGTGTGTATCTGCATGTGTGACAGTCTGTGCCCCTGTGTGTCTGTGTACCTGCATGTGTGTAATTGTGTGTGCTTGTGTATCTGCATGTGTCAGTGTGTGTGTGCCTGTGTGTGTATCTCTGTGTCTGTGTATCAGCATGTATCTGTGTGTGTAATTGTGTGTCTGTGTATTTGCAATAATGTCAGTGTATGCCCCTGTGAATCTGTGTGTCTGTGTATCTGCATGTGTGTCATTGTGTGTGCTTGTGTATCGGCATCTCTCAATGTTTGTCTGTGTGTGTATCTGCGAGCCTGTGTATCTGCATGTGTCAGTGTGTGTATCTGTGAGTCAGTGCATATGTATGTGTCAGAGTGTATCTGTGCGTCTCCGTATCTACATGTGTGTGTCTGTGTATCTGCAATGTGACAGTTTATGCCCTTATGTATCTGTGTGTATCTATGAGTCTGCATGTGTATCAGTGTTTGTATCTGCATGAGTGCCATTGTGTGTAGCTGTGTGTCTGTGTATCTCCTTGTGTGTCAGTGCATGTGTACAGTGCTACGGAATGTGATGGCGCTATATAAATAATAAAAAATAATAAAAAATAATGTGTCTGTGTATCTGCATGTTTGTACCAGATTATCTCTGCATCACTACATGTGTCAGTGTTTGTATCTGCATGTGTGGCAATGCAGCAGTGGGTATATCTGCATGTGTGTCAGTGTATGAGTATCTGGATGTGTGGCAGTTTCTGTCTGTATCTGTGTGTGTATATAAGTGTCTTATGCCAACACTACACACAAATACACCCCTGCATTCAGCATTACAGACATACTCCTACATTCAAAGGCAAGCACTACACAAAAGTAAATCACTGGTTTCCAATAGCAACAGTAGATAAAAAACCCTACATTCATATACACACACACATACACATACTCCATGCAAAAACACGTTTACATTCAAACACATAAGCACTGCTCAGTGCATCCTGCAAGGGTGGACAAATAGTAGACCCCCCCCTGACAAAGCATTGTGGTAGATGCACAACAGATGGGGATCTACCTTTTGACCATTCTTGTGATGAGTGGGCTCAGAACAAATCTAGCACCAAGGCCCTTCCTACTTTAGTTTTATTGCTTCGTAGAATCAGAATGTAACATTAATGATGATGGGTTTGTGTTTCTTATTACAATAAATTTGTGATATTAATGATTGTGTATTGTATACATTAACACAACTTTATCAAACTGACAAAGATATCAAACTGTAAATTGGTGATTCCAAGTGGGTGATAAGACAGATTATATAGACAATTCAATACATGTAACCTTGCTGCATGGTAGTAATATATTGTTTTACAGCTCCTACATTTTCCTCTCTATTGGTCACTTGTCACTTGATCTGTGAATAACATAACTGCTCCCTAACTTCAAGCATCTTTTGTTTTCCACCACTTGATTGGACAGAAGATAGAGCCCGCAACATTGTGCAGACCTATTCTCTGTAATGGCAAACTAAGAAGCTTATTTGATCCATCAAAAAAAAAAAGATTAATTTGTTTGTGATTTTGGCACATAAAGGTTTAGAAATTGTAATTTAAGACATCACATGACTGGCCCAAAGTTGGACAAATTGCCAATTGGCACGAAATTATTCTTCAAGGTCTATCTATTATAAGGGATCCGATAAAAGCAGACATTTCGAACAAAACATTATACCCCAAAGATGGGAAACTATGTGGCGTGAAGTAGGGAATCCTGCTCTTTGTCCAGTTCACTATCAAAATATTCATAAACATATAAAATTTGGACTATAGCGTCAGAAGTAATGCAACGAATACAATTAAGTGATAGAAAAGGAATTTAAAAGGCCTCTAAGCAAAGTTTTGTTAAAACATCATATTAATTAAAATAAAGGACTAATGAATCCGAATCTGGAGTGGCCTTTTCTAAAATCCTGCATCATATAAACTACATCTACAATCCATATCACTACATCGAAATGTTTGGATACTTTGCTGCCTGTTCACACAAATTTAAAAGTAGTCCTAGATAGCCCACCTGCATTATGTATAATTTTGTTTACATCTAATCTAGAAGAAGCAATTATCCATTGATTTGCACCATGTATCTGTTGTTCTATAGATTAGTCTGGACTTGTGTACATCCTCACACTCATATATAGCCATACATTAAGGCAACAATAGTGAAACATTGTTTCTGTTTGAGGCCATGAATTGAATTACTCTAACACCACTTTGTGGGAGCAGGTCATACTGGGAGAGGGCTGGAAAATGGTTTTACCTGCCCCTTTTTCTACACTTTAGCCAGTGAATGTCGGCTATTAATATTATAAATGAGCTATGATGTATCCAACTCCTCTAGCACAGTCATTACTAAACCAGGAGTGGCTCTGCTCAGTCCCCCTATACTAATATCCACATAGCCAGAAGTATGAAAAATGTAATTTTATCACATGACAGGAGGCTTCGTATTTTGCATAATCTTTCTTTACTAACTCCATAGCAGCAAAGAAAAGAGTGACAAAACTGAGAACCAATCACAATGCAGTATAGAGTATGAGGTGTAACATATGACATAATTTCCTCTTTCTTTGCTGCTCCATCACAAGCTATGTACGAAATTTGGCTTCTCATTATTCAGCATATATATTTTACATATTGTCATTATTTTACATAGCTGTGACATTGTATATTTACCCTTATACTTATTCCTATTTATATATATTTACTTTTGACCCCATTTCGGGGGGGCTAACCCCTCTCCCCTGAGGTCTGCCCCCCTTTTCTCCTCAGGGACTTTTCTTTCCCCTGTTTGTCTACCCCTGGGACTTTGCCTCTGGCTTCCCAGGTGCATTCCACGTCTCCCCGCCGTCTATACTACCTCTCCATACCTCTTTCGCGGTTTCCTTTCCTTCTGTCACATATGGCACGTTTTTTTCTCTGCGCTCGCACACAGACGTTTCGTTTTTTCTACCGAACGTTTCTCGTTCGGCAGTTTGGCACGATCGGCTTTTAGGCGCGAATGCCAGCATTTTTTTCTGTGCGTTCATACACAGACGATTCGTTTTTTCTACCGAACGCTTCCGTTCGGCAGTTTGGCGCGATCGCCTTTTTAGGCGTTCGCGAGAAATATTACTAGGCGCACGTTAGGCTGTTTTAATCACACGAACGTCAGGCGTCTAGTTTTGCCGCCCAAACTAGGGGAGGTACTATCCTCCCCATACTAACGGCTGTTAGTCCGGCGGCCAACTTAAAGGGATAAGCACTGTCAGCTACCTGCTCCAGCTATCAACTGCAAGCAACAGGAAATCTTTATTACATCCTGCCTCTTCACTCAGTGGGACCAAGTCAGGTTAGTGTCTAGCACTTGGGGTTGGTTTAAGCCAGCTGGACTGTACTTTATTCTGGCCGGGGTGAGCCCCCATTTTGTGCTGCTAAGCAGACCTGTTCATGCAGGATTCCGATTACCTGGGTGAGCCCCAGTGACACAGCCCTCTCATCATCCTACTATGACCTACCAGTCTCTAGTCTCTCAGGCCTCTCCACTAATTGTGCCTAAGTGCCCTCACGCAAATCTATCAGGTGAGCCCCGAATATCTATTCCAGATCATGGAGGAATCACAAACCTCCTCAGACCTCCAGGCCATGATCACAGCAGCTGTGGTTGCAGCTATGGAAAAGGTCTCTTCTAAGTTGCTCCCGACAGATCTAGACACCCCTAAACCCATCTCTAAATGGTTTCACTATAGAGCGGACTCCAAAGACTTCTCCAGAGAACGCTCCCATCGGCCTAAACGCCATTGGAAGGGTCGAGGTCGCTGCGCCACGCAAATCTTAATTATATGCAACCAATAAGCCCAAAACATGCTTTTCTGCTTTTTTTCATTCTCATTTTTTTCATGCTCATTCTCATACTCCTAGTTTTTTCTCACACCTCAATACACTATATGGTGCAAAAATACATGCTAAAATTGCAGATGCTAATTTGGGAACATCAAAAACATACGTGAATACTGCAGGATTTAGGATTAATTCTTTCTATAATACTTTTCTTTAATTAATGTAACTACCTTATTTGTTGTTTTTTATTATTTTTTCCTTTTTTCTTCATAATTATCAATACTACCTTATGATCGTCTTGTATTTTGATTTGTTAGTGATTTTGCAATAATATTATTACACGTTTTTGCATCCTACTACCATAGGTCTGAGCATCTCCTTTTTTTCCTTTTTTGTTGTTTGTATTAATATCAAGGCTTACCCCTTTTTTTTAGCTCAGTAGACCTTTAGTTTGATGCTCCCCCTTTTTGTTGTTGATAAAGGCAAAGAATAAATATGATTACATACAAGTATCTAGGTGCCTCATATATGTGTATGTAGATAAAATAATATCTGTTTTTGTTGGTTCATTTAGTAGGTCAATTCTGCATGGGTGAAGTCTTTTTAGTATGAATGACTAGTTTTAATTTACCATATACTGCATAGAAGTGTTGTGCATTGTTATCAGTGTTTATAACTTGCCTTTTGATATTACATCACTAGTATTTTCAGAAAACATTTCTTTGTTGTGTATTGTCTTTTATATGTCTACCAGAATAAATGACAGTGTTCCCTTCAAAGCCTCTATAAATACTGATAAAGTTGCAATCTAATGAAGAAAGTTTACTATTAGAAGTTTTATACTTGGATACATGTATTCTAGTTTCATAAAGACATGTCATGGAAAATACTAAGATATATGTCTGATGTGGATGAAACACGATTTAATAGATAATATTGGAAGCCTTTCATCTTTTATACATTTGGCCTTGAAAAAATAAAAAAAATAAAAAAGGCTCTCAGCCAAACAAGCCTTCAACAAGCAATACCATATCACTTGAGGCATCCAGTCTCAAAGCAGTTAACAAAACCTCAAGCAGTCTGATAACATTAAATTACTTCCTTATAAAGCTACTGAAGAGGGTGAGTTTTGCAGAATACTTGAAATTGCATACCCTCAATTTTAGACCCTTTCATAAAATAATTTCTTTACCAAAGCATTTCCAAAACTACACTGAAAACAATTTTACAATTGTGTAGAAACCTTGCATACTCTTTATATAATAAGATTATAAAAACACATTAAAAGCCGTTGTTTATAACTTCACTCAGATAATAGAATTAATGATAAAAAAGGAAAAGTTCAGCTGTTACAGTTTATTGTTTTAAAAAAAAAAAAAAAAAAAGAGAGAGAAGTGGGTACATATGTGCACAAAATTAAACTGCAAAAAAAAAACCTCCCAAAAAAATTAAACTTATAATTTATTAATTTACTTTAAAAAAAAAATCTGTTCTGGGACGTGTGTATTGCAAGTAATGACTCCAAATTATTATTATTATTATTATTATTATTATTGCCATTTATATAGCGCCAACAGATTCCGTAGCGCTTTACAATATTTTGAGAGGGGGGGGATGTAACAATAAATAAGACAATTACAAGAAAACTTACAGGAATAATAGGTTGAAGAGGACCCTGCTCAAATGAGCTTACAGTCTATAGGAAGTGGGGTATTAGAAACATTAGGATAGGAAATATCAAGTAGGAGTGAAGCAGAGCTGGAGGAGAGAGCAAAGCACTATCCCATAGGGACAGGTATGTAAGGGAGAGATTACTCTGGGAGGCCATACGCTTTCCTGAAGAGATGGGATTTAAGGCCCTTCTTAAATGATTGAAGACTAGGGGAGAGTCTGATTAGATTAGCTCCATCATTTTAAAGATAATATACCTCAAAATAAAGTTTTTTTCATGTATCTTCTATCTAATTATTTCATAGAACCAGAAAGTATTCATGCAATAGATCAAAGAAGAGTACTCTGAATTTGAGCAGCTTACTTTACATTTTGGAAATGATCTGTTTACTACAAAATCAACACACAAAATGGCACACTCAGCAGTCGCCTTTGATTCACTGAAAAAAAAAGCTCACCGGAATTGTTTGCCCACAGGGAAACAGCTGTGATAGAGATTAGGAAAATGTTCAGTGATTTTCATAAGCACATTAAGAAAGATATTCCATTTTAACCTCTGAATTGACCTCAAAGACATGTGTGTCACCCTTGTCAAGATCAACATAAAGATGGATATAACCTCCTATAATTAGCTGGGATATATATGGTAGGTGGGAAAAATCCCATAATTGAAAATCTAAGCTAACTAATGTCAGGGACAGATGAAGATGGAATCAGTATTTTAAATTAGTAAACACTTCTGAACATATTAAAAACTATCAATACTACTATTTTCTGGAAGATTCTAAATTGAGAAGCCTTATTAGACCATACTCAATGAGTCCTCAAACACAAACGCCAATAAGCCCTGAAATGTGATTACATTACATTGATCCATTTAAAAAAAAAAAAAAAAAAATTAATAGCAATAATGAGAATATTTCAAAATAAGGCTTGAATTTCTCACACATTCACACAGTTTCCTTTTCAACTGAATTCATTCAATAGAGGTCAAAAGTAACTGAACTGAAAGTAAATAAACATTTAGACTCAGATTTGGGTGAATATATCAACGGTTTGGCCAAATTGCACAAGTGTAAAGTACTATATGGACGTAGGCCTGGGCAAACATTCATCATACAGAGTTTCACCTGTGGCACAAAATAAAGAGCTGATTGATGGCAAAAAAAGATCATTGATGGCTAGGGGACAGCTAATGTTAATTTTATTCACAGATCAAGTGAGATGAGAGCAATATATGATAAAAATATTAGAGGGGCACTATAGTCACCTGAACAACTTTAGCTTAATGAAGCAGTTTTGGTGTATAGAACATGCCCCTGCAGCCTCACTACTCAATCCTCTGCCATTTAGGAGTTAAATCCCTTTGTTTATGAACCCTAGTCACACCTCCCTGCATGTGACTTGCACAGCCTTCCATAAACACTTCCTGTAAAGAGAGCCCTATTTAGGCTTTCTTTATTATAAGTTCTGTTTAATTAATATTTTCTTATCCCCTGCTATGTTAATAGCTTGCTAGACCCTGCAAGAGCCTCCTGTATGTGATTAAAGTTCAATTTAGAGATTGAGATACAATTATTTAAGGTAAATTACATCTGTTTGAAAGTGAAACCAGTGTTTTTTTCATGCAGGCTCTGTCAATCATAGCCAGGGGAGGTGTGGCTAGGGCTGCATAAACAGAAACAAAGTGATTTAACTCCTAAATGACAGTGAATTGAGCAGTGAAATTGCAAGGGAATGATCTATACACTATAACTGCTTTATTTAGCTAAAGTAATTTAGGTGACTATAGTGTTCCTTTAATGCTCTTCCTTTTTCCCCCTCTGTTGTTTACTTTTTCTTACTTCTGTAAACTGTGATTTGTGCAACAAATGGCAGGAAAATGCAGCTTTTGTGGTAGATTAGTGTACTGCCAAATAAATATTTATATTGGTTCATTTTTACAGCCTTGAACCGTCACATAAGCAAGCACAGTATGTCCCCCCCAAAATGTAAATTTCAGGAAAAATAATTTGGCAGAACTTAACATTCCCACCATGCACAAATGTACTATGCAACCTTGTGAAAAATGTTTGCCCATCCTAGGACATAAAAACGAGATCATTCTCAATTCATTCTTCCTGGTAAGACACTAATATGAAAGTGAAAATGTCACAGCACTGGTTTACAGTAAACTAAGTACATGAAAGCTTGATTTTATATTAAAATAGAAGAAAAAATATAGGTCTACAGATTTAAAAGAGTGATTATTTCTTTCTGTGGAGGTTTTGTTTTTTATTTATTTCTCTAATCTTACACAAGCGGTTGATTTGCTCTAGTAGGCAATTCATAGAGTTGCAAAAAACAGAGTTGAGCTGTATTTTTGTATTTCTCCAATTACCTCAAGAGTTTTGAGGGAGCCTTTGCTTAGGGTTGCTGCCTTTACTTACCTTACTTTATTCAGGTTTATTAGCGCTGACTCTTAGTGTTTTCTTTCAATTCATAGAGCTGGAAATTTAGAAATTCTAAAAAAACACACTCTGTTAAGATAATTTGAACTTTTTAAACTTTTGTTTCAGGAACTGTGTAGCAAGACTCTTTGAGAGTCACAAGAAGAGGCGGTGTGACTAGAGCTGCTAATGTAATGACAGCAAAATGAATAGTAAGACTGCATGGGCATAATCAATGCACCAATTACATTAAACTAAAGTTGTTGTTTTTTCGGTGTTTGACGTGTCCCTTCAGTTTGTTGTAATACTGTTTTTGTGTTCTGATAAAACAAAATTCAGTTCAAATTTCTGCTACAATTGTTCATTCATTATTTTAAGTCTGACTCAATATGTGAAAAAACTGCATGAACATGTGATACTAAATGTAGAGAACAGACGTCCGGCTACACATAGGATCCCCAAAATGCAGACTTTATTAGAGTGCAATGGAAACCTTTGGGCTCACACAAGAGCCTTTCTCAAGGGATCATTTGTCTCCCTGATTCATGTGGCATCACAGTGTGGATCTTCTAAGGAAAAGGTGTGTGCTGGTCCTGTATTTTTATGCATTTTTACATATGTGAAACTAAACATTTTTCCAAATAGATATCAACAGTCATAAATGTTGATGGCTGCGTGCCATTTACAATGTATATACACACAGCCTAAACAGCCTTTTCTCTTTTTTGCTGTATGAAAACTGTGTAATTTATTAAAAGAATTGTATCAATGCGTGGGTTTGTGAAACTGCTGTTTATAATTAAGTTACATCCACTTACTTGCATGAAATGTATCTTATTAGACTGAGTGGTGTGTAAAGATTAGTCAAATAATATTGAAAATACAATTCAAACATTCATATGCAACATTTCATTGTAGTTTGGATCTTCAATAACGTGTACATGCACAAAAGTAGTTTATGTATCTTCATGGTAAATGGGAGATTCAGAAGGAAATGAATATGGCCCACAGCTTGGAAGGTGACTTTCCCGTTTTACTTGTCACTCATGCTAATTGTTCTGTTTAGTTTTTTTTTCCACTAGTGTCTGTATTTAGTCTGAAAGTACAGATCATTCAGCGCACAGAAAAGAACCTTTAAATGAATTCTCTTAGCACCATTACCAATAGAGTTTTTTGTAGTGGTGAAGGCATTAGGAGCATATGGTTGAAATCCATATTTCAAACAGTTTTCAAATTATTATAAAAAAAACTATGCCTGGCACCCTTATTTCACTAACCTGGTGAAGAGGCAGACTGAAAGTGGGCAGAAGTACATGGAAGCAGGCAGAGGTGCATGGCGTCATGTTTCGACATGCTCCGCCTTCAATGGGCTTAATATCTGGCACAGGGTGCGGACGGCGCCATAAGGCACAGGATACTAAATGTGAGTGAATTCAGAGTCTATTTTTTTTTTTTTTTTTTTTAAAGGTGCAAGGGTTTAGGATGGGGGTGGATTTTAGAAGAAGGGGACTAGAGTTTAGTAGAGGGGGCTGGAGTGTATAAGGGGGCTGGGCTTTAGTAGAGGGGGATGGGGTTTAGTAGAAGGAGGGCTGTAGTTTAGTAGAATAGGGGAGATGGGCTTTAGTAGAAGGGGGTTGAAGTTTAGTAGAAGGATGGCTGGAGTTTAGTAGAGGGGGTGGGGTTTAGTAGAGGGGGGCTGGGGTTTAGTAGAGGGGGGCTGGGGTTTAGTAGAGGGGGGCTGGTGTTTAGTAGAGGGGGCTGTGGTTTAGTAGAAGGGCGCTAGAGTTTAGTAGAGGGGGGTAAAGTTTAGTAGAGGGGGCTAGAAATTAGTAGAGGAGGGGTTGGAGTTTATTAGAGGGGGCTAGCATTTAGTAGAGGGGGCTGGAGTTTAGTAGAGGGTGAACTTAGTAGAGTTGGGGGCTGGGGTTTAGTAGAGGGGGTGGAGTTTAGTAGAGGGGGCTGGGGTTTAGTAGAGGGGGGCTGGAGTTTAGTACAGGTGGGGGCTGGAGTTTAGTACAGGTGGGGACTGGAGTTTAGTAGGGGGGCTGGAATTTAGTACAGGTGGGGGCTAGAGTTTAGTATGGGGGCTGGAGTTTAGTAGAGGGGTGGATAGGGTTTTGTAGAGGTGGGTGCTTGTTTTTTTTAGAGGAGGGGGCTGAGGTTTTGTAGAGGGGGGGCTGGTGTTTAGTAGAAAATATAAATGTTATCGTTGTTCTTGTTCATTTGCTTTTTTTATACTGTAGTTTTTTTTTGTTTTTTGCGGCCCACATAAACGTAAGCCTTGTTGATTTGGCCCATGTTAGCCATTGAGTTTGACATGCTAGGTGTACAGTATTGAACAATGTGAAACCCTTTATGTAATGCTTAATAGATCAGATGGAGGAATATTCCTGAATGTTACTATACCTTAATAATTAATGCAATGCACGTTCGCTCAAATAAACTATTTGCATTGATAATGAGTAAATTAAGTTCCTCATTACAATACTGGGAACATTCTGGTGAAAGGGAACATTTTATTTTTTTGTAACACTGCTTTTAAAGAATTTGATAAAATCAGAGAGACCATAAACTGTTGTGGTTAAAATGCCTAGATTGCCACTTTAATTAATATTTTTGTGATTTCATACCACAAGGTTACATATTTTTCATATTTTCTAAAGATTTTATCAATTTTTGTAGTTGCCTACACTATGGTAAATTTGCAATGCAAAAATCTACACACTATTACTAAAATTCACAAAGTTGAAAACATTTTAAGTCTGACTCAATATGTGAAAAAAACTGCATGAACATGTGATACTAAATGTAGAGAACAGACGTCTGGCTACACATAGGATCCCCAAAATGCAGACTTTATTAGAGTGCAATGGAAACCTTTGGGCTCACACAAGAGCCTTTCTCAAGGGATCATTTGTCTCCCTGATTCGTGTGGCATCACAGTGTGGATATTCTATGGAAAAGGTGTGTGCTGGTCCTGTATTTTTATGCATTTTTACATATGTGAAACTAAACAATTTGCCAAATAGATATCAACAGTCATAAATGTTGATGGCTGCGTGCCATTTACAATGTATATACGCTCCTCCTTCTGATTCTGTCGGCCGGTGGGCGAGACTGATCCCGCCCACCGGCCGAGGAGACCTAATGCGCAATTTCAATGCTTTCCTATGGGGAAATGAGCGACGCAGGAGGCCCTCACATAGCGTGAGGACATCCAGCGACACTCTAGCAAGGAAAATCCTTGCTAGAAATCATGAAATGACCTCTAGTGGCTGTCTAGTAGACAGCCACTAGAGGTGGAGTTAACCCTGCAATGTAATTATTGCAGTTTATAAAAAACTGCAATAATTACAGTTGCAGGGTTAGGAGTAGTGGGAGTTGGCACCCAGACCACTCCAATGGGCAGAAGTGGTCTGGGTGCCTGGAGTGGCCCTTTAAGTAATGTTGTTGTCCTTGCTCCTGTTAGACTTTCTTAACATGTGTTTGTCACATTGCAGCATGGTTTGTATTGCATAAAATCTCATTTATCCAAGTTATTACTATGTAAAGACATGTTAAAATCTAGTGAGGTCCTAACTAAATAAAAAAAGCAAACAAACAAACAAAACAAAATACAAAAAAAAACTGTTGCACTTGCTATCTTGCAGAGCTTTCAAATCAAGTGGGTGTGATGCTCATTAAAACAAAGTAAACCATCACCCGTTTTACTATTCTGTTGACTATTTTTGAGTAGAGAATTTTTTTCATGTAAGACTAATTTCTATTGCACGCTTTTTTTGAACAGAAAATTGTGGGAGTAGTGGTAAAATTGCTGCCGCCACTATGATTATATTTTTACACATTTTAATTTCTAATAATTGTATGGGTAAATTGCTCTTGTGTAGATGAGGTCTAAAGTTTCAATCTGAGTTGCCCAGGAATAATAATCTTTCCCAATTATTAAATAGCCTGTGCAGATTGTAAACAGTTTTCTAGAAGAATAAATGCAAAATAAACTCCAGACTCCTTATAGAAGGACACAGTTAACTGGTCTCTTTTGTTCCTTCAACATACAAGACATATGTCTACCTGCTCACTCCTCCATGCTCTCTAGATAATGTCAGGGATATTTTAAACTTAATTTTATTATATGACTAGATGCTTCTTATTTGCTTAAGACTTTCCTTGCTCGGCTCAATAACAGTAAGAAATACATAGCAGCAAGAGAACCAATCCAAAGCAAAGTTAATGTATATGTGGTGATGTCAGATTAAGCGTTTCATCTTTTTATTGGCTGCTCCAGTTTTAGAACAGATGAGAGTATTGATCCATGTGGCTTTTTCAGTTTAATGTGTAATAAACAAGAAGAAAATGGACTAGCAAAAAGATTATTATATAACCAAGAATATAGTAGTATTCGTGACTAGGAAGATACACCATAGTCATTTTAAGGTGCTTTGCAGGCTTTTTTCTTATGAAGATGCAGTTGCAGAGTCTGTGACTATAGGATGCACACTGGTCTGAAGTTGGAAATCTGTTTTCATTGCCCACAGGTATCAATTTGAGTGAACCCCGTTTAATTATTGCTGTGTTCTACCACTACATTCGTCTTAATGTAATTAGATCTAATCATCTTCAGAGTGATTAAATAGATGCCATTAAGGCATATTATATGCTGATAATTATTGGTTTGAATACTGAAACTGATATTTACTTTTCATTGAAAATATCAAGGTGATATGATTCTATTTAAGGTGGATATATTGACCAATGAATGACCTTATCAGATTCAACATTGAAAAGTTGTTGATACAGTTTTTTTTTACTATTTGGTAGCGGGCAAATAGTTTTTTTTTTTTTTAAATGACACTTCAGGTGGGAGGTTTTTCCCTCTTTTGGTTACTTTTTCTCATTTGATCTGTGAAGAAAATACTGTGAAAATGAGCAAATGATACATAATAATATTTTGCTGAACACTGATTGGCCTATATTTGCACCCCATTGGTTTGTTGTAATCCTTTTCCTGAATCATTTGCATGGATGAAACTTGTCTAATCCAAAATGCCATATGAACAAATTTTGGACCACTTGAAATGTTTTTTTCGATTCAAGACATTAGTTGGAGAGGGACAGTGCCACCAACTGATTCTGACCCATATATACAAGATCATTTCAACCAAGTCCTTTTACCAGGATGTATGTAATCAACAGATGGTCCAACTAAAGCAGGGAATGAGCCAAGGCTGAGGTACTCATCAATGTTACAGAATCAAATTTTCCTTAGGTAAGTTGAACGTTTGTAAACAGTAGTCTTCACTGTCAGATTTTTTTTTCCATTATTGGGCAGGGATTTCATTAGACACCTGAATAGCACAAACGGTCCAAGGTTATATGATTGAGCTCACTTCTCCACTTAAACAGGTGTTCCCACCATACCCAATTCAAACTTCTATGGAATAATGTTGTTTAGTTGATTTAGAGATTCAGAACCGTTTGGCCAAAGGTGCCATTGAACATCGATGGACCCTCATATATTGTTCAGAAATACATTCTTGCCAGAAAGACGACTTTCACACCATTATAAATATGCAATACCTTAACACGTATATAGTTTACCAACATTTCGAGAACGAAGGTTCCACCCATCTGTATCTCCATGGTATTTACCATTTAATTCCAATCCAAGGAAGACACACGTATTTTCCTTCATTTGTTTTAAGGAGTGATCGACTTTACAATTTTTTGCTTTCCTTTCAGTCTCTTTCACCAAGCTCCTAAAGCCAGTTATGTTTTATTTGCAATCAAGAGTGGTTCTTTGTATTGTCTATCTCAACAAGGTTTTGAATTTCTGCTCTGAAGCCTGGATGTTGTGTTGGCAAATTGATTTTGTGGTGTGCTTTCTAAAATCTCTTGGATTGGTGGTGAATCAATTCAAATTCGCCTTTACCATTCTTATTTGACTCCGTTTTCGGTTTCAAAATAGATAACATTTCATATGTACTGAAGCTTCAGAGATAAAAAAAAAAAAAAAAATCTCTTTGATTCGGCAAGAAATCGGATGCATTCTCTGTTTTGATTCTGTTTGTCCTTCTTGCTTGGATTGTGGATCTTCTGTCATTATCCATTCAGGCCATATTTCCTGGACTCTTCCATTACAGAGTGATGCATTTCTTAAAGTTAGATTTATTAACTCCACTGTACAATCAAATTGTAAACGGAAGATGTTTTTTTTATTATTTATAAATTTTACTCATAAATAAAACTTAGAAATTCTATATTTTATATAAATTAAGAAAACAAAACTAGAAAAAAAACAAGATGCATTGATAAAGGGCTTTGCCCAAAACCTTTGTATTTCACTTGTTCTTCAAATAAATATGTGGTAGCGCTTTGTGCACAATTAGTGCTTACTCATCTTTTCTCAATTTTCCCTATAACCATCACAGATAGAATGAGTACTCAAGACTCTGTTTATTAAAGAGGTATCAGAGTAAGAAAGAAAAACTGGTTTAAACTGTTGCATTATTGCACCGCACTCTTACATAACATTTTAACAATTAACAATGTTAATTCATTGAAATATTGGTTACAATGTTACAGCTTTTATTCAAACCCACAGAGTTCTCAACATCGAGCTATATAGACAGACATGTCAACATGTCAACAGACATATTAACCTGTAAGACTCAGGCTCTGAGTTATACGGTAAACAATTCCATTGTGGATAAATAACTTAAATACCTGTCATTTAATACAGAAGGAATGTCACAGTACCACGTGGTATTTGCCTAGAATGGATATTGAGAATGTGCAGCTAGTCTCTTACACAATTAACAACTAATGTGTGTAAAACTATTTTTTTTCAAAAACTATTTTTTTTCAGATTTAAGTTACAAGACTATATTAGCCCTCTTTAATATCTTTCCTATTTCAATTCCAAAATTAAAGTGATCCATAAATGTAAATTGGCAACAGCTACATTTCATTTACTAAACTGAAGTATAGAATACATATGTTTTATTTTCCTGAAATAAAGAAAAGATGCACTTTGGCCTATAAGGAAGTTTGGGTAACACAATCAAATTTAAAGGAACACTATAGTGTTAAGAATACACACATGTATTCCTAAAACGATAGTGTTGGACTAGCTTTTTAGGTCGCAGGCCCACCTCAGATTGAAGACAAAAGGTAATTAATTTACGTTTTCACCATCGCCGGGCCAGTCTCACTTTGGCTAGTTCCACCTCCATTGCTGAGATAATCAATCCTGACGATCTCAGCCAATCCAATGTATTCCCTATTGAGCATTCGTGAGCAAAACTCTGCACTGTGCCAAACAGCATCTCCTTTCAGTGATGCATTGAATCAATGCATCTCTTTAGAGAACATTCAGCATCTCTACGCAAGCCGTGGAGACACTGAAAGTAGGTACTGTACACAGTGCACTGACATAGGACTCCCCTCTAGTGGCTGTCTGAGAGACAGCAACTAGTGGTGTTACTAGGCAGCAATGTAAATGCATTTCTCTGAAAAGGCAGCGTTTTCATTGCTCAGCTTGCAGGGACATACTATAGAGTCCCTTTAACATACATTTTCATTTTATTATGTAAGTCTAAAGTAATATTAGCTCACTTATAGTGAATAAAAGACATACTAATCATGGTTATTTCTTCTAAACAAATTGTTGTGTAATATCAGCAATCCCAAGAAGCATTAACATAATTTACCTTCCGCTGAGTAAAAAAAACAGCCTTGTAGGACCTGAGTGAATATGGTACTATGAACATATTGCAATGGGCATTTAAAAAAAAATCAAAATAGCAGCCTACTATATCGAAAGCAACTGGCAGATCCACAATTGCCATATTGGAGAAATTGGTAAAATGAGGAGATTTCAGTGGAATTAGCAATGGTTTCTAAAATGTAAGCTTTATTTATTCAATACAACTGCAGCTGCAAAGCTACAATACACTCTGTAAAATCAATGCACTCTTGTCTTATGCAGTTTGTTGTCTGAGGGATTGAAACAAAAATATAGGAAGAGCTCGGAGTTTTGACATGCATTCTAATAAGTTCCGTAGTTGTGAATATTAAAGCGCCGTGTAGAAATGTATTAATTTAAATATATTTAATCCATTACATTTTTGATGGGTTTTTTTTTCTGTGCTTCTTTACACATTATTTGCATAATATATTTAGCAGTTGTAATAAACATACCTACATGACCATTAGCTTTATAAATACAATCTGAATGTATGCCTTTACATGGGATGTCATATGTTTGAAATGCAAAAAACTAAATTTTAATAAATATGGGGGGGGGGGGTTCAATCTATTTTAAAATATAAACTTTAGCTTCTTGTAAAACAAAGCCCTTCAGTGCTGCTGCTTGTTGTCATGCTGCATTAATATTGGTAATTAGATGTGAACATATTTGGTCATTCTGTGAGAACCCAGAATCAAGCTGCATAGGAATATGTCTAGACATATGTTAAACATTTTCTTTTCCCAGGCTGTATCAAATCTAATAAACTTCTCAATCAACATATTGCAGATCTAATTGTCATGGAAATTTACAGTATTAAAAGTCTGGTGGCGCATTCCGAAAAATGAATACTGGGCGAAAAGTAATGATCTGTGCTTTTGTAAAATGGCACTTTAAAATGGGTGCACTTTGCATGAGCTGATAATTTCTATATGCAGTTGCGTGTCAAAATGTTGATGCAGTGGATCACAGATAATGGAAGAAATTGAGCTCCGCTATATTATATGTAGTAAATGTACTATTGTACTATTTATATACTGTTTAAATTTGCAGACATCATGGCGCCAATTGTTCTAGTAAATGCTATTATAGTTTTATACCAAGTCAATGCAAAAGTGAAAAAGAAAAGGAGTAAAAAAAATAATTGTTTAACTCAGGACAAATATCTATATAGCACCTGCTTAAAGGAAGGGAACAGATAAGACGTGTTGGAGTAGGAAACCATTTAAGACTCACACAGCATAAACGTGACTTAACAGAAGTTAAAAAAATAAGTAAAGACAGCTAGAATGTATAATTTGCCAAAACATATTTGTTTTGAAAATAAGTAAAGGAAAAACTAGCCCCGGTGTTTAATAGTTGCCATATGTTTTGCACAGTATCCAGCACCCAGAGTGTATATATATATATATATATATATATATATATAATTATGAAGAAAAAAGAAAAATCTCTTGCACTCACGCTGTAAATGTCCCTTGTTTGCCGGGTGCTAAGCCAGGGCTAGGTTATCCAGATATCCAAAGAGGTAGCAGCTCTCACAGAGTTTAACCCCTTAAGGACGCGGGACGGTTCAGGACCGTCATCGGCATTTTCCCATTGCCGACCGACGACGGTCCTGAACCGTCCTTAATTTAAAATGTACTTACCCGATCGCCGTCGTTCCCCCGGCGGCAATCGGCGGTGCTCCCGTTGTGGGGAGACTGCCTGCAGCCCAGACAGTCTCCCCATGGCAAATTAGGACCCCTGT
This sequence comes from Pelobates fuscus, assembly GCF_036172605.1. Taxonomy (NCBI): domain Eukaryota; kingdom Metazoa; phylum Chordata; class Amphibia; order Anura; family Pelobatidae; genus Pelobates; species Pelobates fuscus. The sequence goes on from NC_086320.1 coordinate 107,166,138, forward strand.
GGCCATGTGATCGCCCAACAGGGCGACCACATGGTCACAATAGGTGTCCTAGTGTCTGCCTGCAGGGGGACTGTCTGTGCTGACAGGCAGTCTCCCTGCTGCTGTAAAATCATTAAAAAAATTTAAAGTTAAAGTTAATAAAAAAATATTATTATATATGTGTATATATATATGATATATAGACATATATTATACCTATATAATATATGTCTATATATCATATATATAATGTCATGCTAAGTGTATTTTTATATTAATATGTACATATATTAATATAAAAATACACTTATAATTACACACGTATATATATAATATATATAATAACTATATATATTGTATATATATACTATTATAAAATAAAAATAATAAGTAAATTAAATTAAATTAAAAAAATTAAAAATAATAATAAAAAATTAAAAAATATATATATATCTATACGAAATTTTATTCTAACTGTATTTTGATATTAATATATATATATTTATATCAAAATACACTTAGAATGAAATTGTATATATATCTATGTATATATAAATAAATAAAAAGAATACGAACTATTCATATGTCCATATACAAAATTACATAAATAATTATATAAATATACACGTAGACTTCAAATATATAAATATGCATATATATTTAAATTCTACGTGCGTATTTATGTCATATTTTTACATAATGAAGTTATTTTATTGATTGCAATTTAAGGGACCTGCCTGCCAACCCTAAAACCTGTACATGGGGGGTACTGTTTTACTCGGGAGACTTCACTGAACACAAATATTAGTGATTCAAAACAGTAAAACATATCACAGCGATGATATTGTCAGTGAAAGTGACTTTTTTTGCATTTTTCACACACAAACAGCACTTTTACTGATGATATAATTGTTGTGATACATTTTCCAGTTTTGAAACACTAATATTTGTGTTCAGCAAAGTCTCCTGAGTATAACAGTACCCCCCATGTACAGGTTTTATAGCGTTTTTGAAAGTTACAGGGTCAAATATATGGGTCAAATATTTTTACATTGAAAATGGCCAGGTTGGTTACGTGCCTTTGAGAGCGTATGGTAGCCCAGGAATGAGAATTACCCCCATGATGGCATACCATTTGCAAAAGAAGACAACCCAAGGTATTGCAAATGGGGTATGTCCAGTCTTTTTTAGTAACCACTTAGTCACAAACACTGGCCAAAATTAGCGTTCAATTTAGTTTTTTACTTTTTTCACACACAAACAAATACCGTATATACTCGAGTATAAGCCGACCCGAATATAAGCCGAGGCCCCTAATTTTATCCAAAAAAACTGGGAAAACTTATTGACTCGAGTATAAGACTAGGGTGGGAAATGCAGCAGCTACTGGTAAATTTCTAAATAAAATTAGATCCTAAAAAAAATATATTAATTGAATATTTATTTACAGTGTGTGTATAATGAATGCAGTGTGTGCGTATGTGTGTGTGTATGAGTGCAGCGTGTGTGTATGAGTGCAGTGTGTGTGTGTATGAATGCAGTGTGTGAATGCAGTGTGTGCAGGGCCGGTGCAAGGATATTTCCTGACTTCCCCTCCTCCTCCCTCAGTGGTCCTTACCTCCCCACCCCCGTGTTCCTTCACCCCCCCCCAGTGGTCCTGACTCACCCCTCCCCTAGTGGTCCTTACCCTCCCCTCCCCTAGTGGTCCTTACCCTCCCCTCCCCTAGTGGTCCTTACCCTCCCCTAGTGGTCCTTACTTCCCCCTCCCCTCCCATAGTGGTCCTTATCCCACCCCCTCCCTCTCATAGTGGTCCTTATCCCCCTTCTCCCTCCCATAGTGTTCCTTATCCCCCCCATCCCTCCCATAGTGGTCCATATACCCCCCCCCTCCCTCCCATAGTGGTCCTTATACCCCCCTCCCTCCCATAGTGGTCCTTATCCCACCCCCTCCCACAGTGGTCCTTATACCCCCCTCCCTCCCATAGTGGTCCTTATACCCCCCTCCCTCCAATAGTGGTCCTTATCCCCCCCCCCTCCCTCCCATAGTGGTCCTTATCCCCCTTTTTTTGTTATTAATTTTTTTTTTTATTATTATTATTTTTTATTTTATTTATATTTTTTTTTTCGTCCCCCCTCCCTGCTTGATATATGGCAGGGAGGGGGGCTCCTTCCCTGGTGGTCCAGTGGCAGTTCAGTGGGGGGGAGAGGGGGGCTGGCAGAGCTGTAACTTACCTGTTCTGCAGCTCCTGTCAGCTCTCTCCTCCTCTGCGCCATCCGTGCAGCTCCTTCTATCAGCTCACACTGTAAGTCTCGCGAGAGCCGCGGCTCTCGCGAGACTTACACTGGGAGCTGACCGAGGTGCTGAACGGACGGCGCAGAGGAGGAGAGAGCTGACAGGAGCTGCAGAACAGGTAAGTTACAGCTCTGCCAGCCCCCTTCTCCCCCGGTCTGTATTATGGCAATGCAAATTGCCATAATACAGACAGTGACTCGAGTATAAGCCGAGTTGGGGTTTTTCAGCCCAAAAAATGGGCTGAAAAACTCGGCTTATACTCGAGTATATACGGTATGAACGCAAACTTTGGCCAGTGTTTGCGACTAACTGGCTACTAAAAAAGTCTGGACATACCCCATATTGAATGCCCTGGGTTGTCTACTTTAAAAAAAAATATGTACATGTGGGATGTTATTCAGAGATTTATGACAGATAATAGTGTTACAATGTCACTATTGATATATTTTAAAAATGTATGTTTTGAAACCGCAATATCCTACTTGTACTTATAGCCCTATAACATGCAAAAAAATAGCAAAAAGCATGTAAACACTGGGTATTTTTGGGGGGCGGAGCCTGAGCGCCGAGGAGAACGGTCGCATGTGCCTGTAGCTCCGTGCTTCAACCGGAGAAATTAACGACTAACCCACACCCCCTCACCCTTAATCGGCAGGAAAGGTCCCCGAGATTACATGGGACGAAAAACCAAAAAAACAGTACCGGGCAAGCCCACCTCAGGGCTCACGATCGGGGAAATGTGGCGGCAAGCAAGCTACGCCTGTGGGCCCAACATGGCGGCTCTGCATGGCGGCTGCTCCGATTTTTCGGAGGACCTGTCTGAGGAAGCAGAGGAGGAACATCTACCTGCCCCTGCCCCAACGAAAGCACCTAAACGTAACACAAAGGGAGCAGATTCCGAGCCGGTCACCACGGCGATCCTCAAAACACTTTTAGCGGACCTGCAGAGAAATATCCTTGCGGATGTAACGGCCCTGCGAAACGACTTACAGGGTCTGACAGGCCGCATCGGCACGCTTGAAGGATCCACACAAGCTCAAGCACAGAGCATCACCGCGTTGCAACAGGCAATGCACGACGTCCAACTACAGACCCAGAAGCTAGAAAGCCGCTCCGCGGCACAAGAGGACTCCAGACGAAGACACAACTTGAAAATTAGGGGGGTCTCTGAGGCAGTGCCAGAAAACGAGCTGCCACAAGTCATAAAACGCCTGATAACAACCATCCTGCCGGCCAAGCAAGCCAAAGAGATCAACCCTGTAGACCTCTTTCGGATTCCCAAGCCCGCAAAGGCACCAGCCACAGCCTCCAGGGACGTCATACTAACGTTCCGAAATGGCCGAGAAAAAGCGGCTGTACTCACGGCTCTGCGAGGAAAAACGCCTCTCCTATTTGAATCCATGGAGCTGACGTTCTTCGCGGACTTATCCAGTGGCACTTTAGCCTGGCGCCGGTCGCTCCGACCGCTAACGCCACAAGGTTGGGTACCGCTGGCGACTATCTCGAACTCTCCTAATTCAACAGGGGGCAGGCACACACCAACTCCACGACATCCAAGAGGCCGCAGCCCTGCTAAAAAGGCTGGGCCTACCGCAGGACTCACTCTCTCAGGGGGGACCTCTTACCCCCTCTTCTACCACCTGCAGCTGGGACCCAGCGAGGATCACACCATTCTTCCCCTCGGGCACAACGCCGGACTCCTATGCAACGGTAACCACCTAGAGGCTGCAGTCATCCCTGGCGGCTCTCTGGAAGGCCCTTAGACGCCCCAATTAGTAGAGACACTGTAACCCCATATCTGGACTAAACCACTGCTGGACGGCTCAGACACCCTGAGATGGGGAGCACGACTCACCACACATCCACACCGGGGGTCAGCCAATGACAAGGGCATAGGTAGCTAACGGCAGAACAACTCCCTGCAGCTCTGCTAGCCACGCTGCACACCTCTAACGCCGGAGGACACTAACAAGCCCCTGCCGAACTCACGTAGCCGTTACCAGTAATTAGTGTATATTGATTTTTCGTTTTTGTCTCTCACCTCATTATTTTATTTTTATTTTATTTTCCTTTACGCTACTAAGCAATCTTGTACCGGTCCTTCCTATGGAGCACCTCGGTGATTCCGGGACCTCCCTAGGTTTCCAGCTGTGTAATCTTGTGCAAAGTCTTGTTAACATGTTTGAATGCTAGCAATACACCACGTCAAGATATGACCTTGCAGGCAACACACAATGTCTCAACGTGTACACCTATCAGTGCAATACTATTAACTTGCATAACACACTCTATGACCGCTGAACTAGCTTAGACAATCAAAGTATAACCGCTTACCTCATCTACCTAGCATGTAATGTAATGTAAGATGCCCTGCCCTGGAGCAAAGGGGCTAAACAGATATATAATGCATGTTCAAAGTTTACCACACTTCGGTGGCAGTCAGCATGTTGGCTTACTAATGCTCTCTGATGTGGACCACGGGACCCCCCGTTTAGAGTTACAGCTCTGTTTAGTTTTTAAATTTTATATTGGTTACAAGTTCGCTTGATCTACAGCATTTCCGCTCTCTTTTCTACCATATATACCTCATCGGGAATACGTCTAATTTCTGACACTCCTAACACCACCGACAAGATGTGCTCTGTTATGCACACGACCGGTAGTGGCCTAGCCTAGTCTAGCATAGCACAGATTGTCTCTAATATAGTTTGATTTGCCAAGATTACATTTAACTCCTGATACCCCTAGTCGCGCCTAGTTCCACTGGCATGTCATGCAGAGCCACATATACGACCTGTATTAGCCCGGCCTAGCCAAAACACACCACGACACACAGGTTATGGCCTACCATAGCCCGCGGTTAGCATAAAAGGCTGCACCAACTCTAGTTTCTCTCTCGTTATATTTACATTACTCGGGTCTCAACTAGCCCACACTAGAGCTTCTCGCCTGGTATACACCTTACACGCAGGCCAACTATGAACACCACCAAGGTATCTAGCCTACCACTACCGAGCGTAGAGATTTGCTCCCTTTTAATTTTCTTTGCTTCACTTTATGTTAACCATCTTATTATCACAACAAGCTGGCGACTTAGGGCAGACTCACCTTATACCCTTAAATATGACGAGAAAAGCAATATCAACTCATGTTATGTATACTTAAATTTATCTTACTTGGTTACATCAACGTTTATTATAATGTAAAATTTGTGCAACTTATCTTGCCACTGTCTACCGCAGAAGCAACTTATGTTACGCTGTTGTGGCGCTTATATGAACCGCTGTATGTACCTGCACTACAAAAATAAAGAATTTATAAAAAAAAACACTGGGTATTTTTAAACTCAGGACAAAATTTTGAATCTATTTAGCAGTTTTTTTCATTCGCTTTTGTAGATGAGTAAAAGATTTTTCACATAAAAGTCAAAAAACATGTATTTTTTTCAATTTTTCATCATATTTTTTCATTTTTTAAAAATTAAATTACATGAGATTATATAAATAATGGTATGTAAAGAAAGCCCCTTTTGTCCTGAAAAAAAACAATATATAATTTGTATGGGAACAGTAAATGAGAGAGCGGAAAATTACAGCTAAACACAAACACCACAAAAGTGTAAAAATGTCAGGGTACCTGAAGTCTCTACCTCTGTGAGAGGCAGAGACTTAGAAGTTTATCCGTCCAGAAAGGCTGTTTCCTCCGTTCCTCGCGGTCCCTCCGGTCATTTACACGCCGGCCGCGAGGGATTCACTTCCTTTTGTAACACGACGCTCAGCGGTCGACGTCATGACGCCAACCCGGCCCGACCTGTCACTCAATTATCTGGAAACTAATCAGGACTCGCCGGAGGCGTGTCTACTCTCCTGAGCCAGGGTATTTAACAGTGCTTCTTCCATTTGCTCATTGCCCTGTCGTGGTTCTAGCCTGTCTAGTCACTCAGTGCTCTTGTATTCCAGTTTTCCTTTTGGTTTCGACCCGGCTTGTTTGTATTACTCTGCTTATCTCTGTTACCCTTTGACTCGGCTTGTTCCTCGCTTACCTGTCTTCTCGTTCCCTCGACCTCGGCTTGCCTTTGACCATTCTCTCTATCTCCGTACGTTAGTCCGGCCATTCTAAGGTCCGGTATACGTACCTTTCTACTGTCTGTACTCTGCGTGTTGGATCCCTGCCCCGATCCTGACATTACGACAGGGCCAATGGATCCTGCAAGTACAAACAGTCAGCTTGGTCCTTCCGATCCTAGATTTGAAGCCATGGAACACAGAATGGATCAGATGGCCCTAGCACTACAGGCCTTATTATCTCGTGCTAATAACCCACCAGAGGAGACGCGTACTACTTCTATTTCCCCTGTGAGTTCAGGCTTAGAGGTAGCCACTGTAGGTGCCTCGTCCCGTATTACCCCACCAGTACGTTATGGTGGTTCACCTGAGAAGTGTCGTGGTTTTTTAAACCAGATCAGTATCCACTTTGAATTGCAACCTCGCTCCTATCCTACAGATAGGGCGAAGGTTGGATTTATTATCACCTTACTCATTGAGAGAGCTCTGAGATGGGCCAACCCATTATGGGAGAATGATAACCCGTTAGTATATAACTATAATGCCTTTGTAGCTGCCTTTAGAAGAACTTTCGACCCCCCTGGTAGAAGGGTCAATGCAGCTAGATTACTTTTGCGCCTGAGACAAGAGAACCGAACACTTGTGGATTATGCACTAGAGTTCAGGTCTTTGGCGGCAGAAGTTAAGTGGAATGAGCAGGCTTATATAGATGTATTTTTGAACGGGCTATCAGATGTAATCCTTGACGAGGTTGCTACTAGAGAGCTTCCTGAAAATTTGGAGGATTTAATTTCGTTCATTTCTCGTATTGATGAGCGTCTAAGAGAGAGACAGAACACTCGAGAGAGGAACTTTAGACCTTCCTTTAAATTAGCTCCCGCATTTCAAAGTCCTGATTCCACTACCTCACTGTTTCCTGAACCTATGCAGATAGGCAATACTCTCCTCTCGGAAGAGGAAAGACAGTACAGGAGAAGGGAGGGATTGTGTATGTATTGTGGAGTCAGAGGTCACTTGCGCCTGAATTGTCCTAATCGCTCGGGAAACGCCCGCACCTAAGTTTCTCTAGAGGACAGGCCTTGGGTGTTTCTATTTTGTCCTCTACTCATAATTATAAAGATCACAGGCTTCTGCTACCAGTTTCTTTAACTTGGGAGAAGGGAGTACTAAAGACCATGGCTTTGATAGATTCCGGAGCTGCTGAGAATTTTATCGACCAGGCCTTTGCTACTAAACACACTATCCCATCCCAGTTAAGGGATACACCCTTGGCCGTTGAGGCCATAGATGGTAGACCTTTACTTGAGCCTGTTATCTCTCGTGAAACCATACCCGTTAACTTAACTGTTGGTATCTTACACGAGGAAAACTTATCGCTTATGCTTATTTCGTCCCCTTCTGTTCCCATAGTCCTGGGTTACCCATGGTTAAAGAAACATAACCCTATAATTGATTGGGAGTTAGGGGAGATACTCTCATGGGGCCAGGCTTGCCAGGAGAAGTGTTTACGGAGGGTTTCTCCATTGGGTGTAATTCACACACCAGGTAGTTCTATCCAGTCTACAGATATACAGATACCGCCTCTGTACCTGGATTTAAAAGCAGTATTCGACAAAAGGAATGCCGATACTCTACCTCCACACAGGACTTTTGATTGTAAAATTAATCTACTACCTGGCACCATGCCTCCGAGGGGCAATGTATATCCTCTATCCACCAAAGAGAATTCAGTTCTTGAGGAGTATATTCGGGAGGATTCATTAGGAGATTTTCTTCTCCTGCCGGGGCTGGGTTTTTTTTTGTTAAAAAGAAGGATGGTTCCCTAAGACCTTGCATTGATTACCGAGGTTTAAATAAAATAACCATCAGAAATGCCTATCCGATCCCCTTGATTACCGAGCTGTTTGATCGTCTAAAGGGCTCTAAAATTTTCACCAAGTTGGATCTCAGAGGGGCATATAACTTGGTGAGAATCCAGCAAGGACACGAGTGGATGACAGCGTTCAATACCCGTTATGGGCATTATGAGTACACGGTCATGCCTTTTGGTCTTTGTAATGCACCGGCAGTATTTCAGGATTTGATTAATGAAGTTCTTAGGGAATTTCAACATGATTGTGTTATTGTGTACCTGGACGACATACTTATACACTCTAGAGAGATTGAGACCCACCACAGACAAGTCAGAAAGGTATTACACAAACTTCTTCAACATGGGTTATACTGCAAATTGGAGAAATGTAGTTTTGACCAGTCTCAGATAGACTTTCTTGGTTACGTGATTTATGGAGAGGGCTTTAAGATGGATCCCGACAAACTCCAGTCTATTCTAGAGTGGCCATTGCCTAAGGGACTCAAGGCTATTCAGAGGTTTATTGGTTTCTCCAATTATTATAGGCGCTTCATTAAGGGATACTCTTCTATTATTGCGCCTATTACCAATATGACCAGACAGGGGGCTGACACTAAGACTTGGTCTACTGAAGCTCTCGTTGCTTTCAAGACTCTCAAGGAACTTTTTGCTTCTGCTCCAATTTTAGTCCATCCTGATACGACTCTGCCGTTCCTACTCGAAGTCGATGCCTCTGAGACAGGCGTAGGTGCTATTCTGTCGCAAAGGTTAGGGGTGGACAAACCACTACACCCTTGTGGTTTTTTTTCCAAGAAACTGTCTGGTCCTGAGAGCAGATATGACATCGGTGACAGGGAATTATTAGCGGTCATTATGGCTTTGAAGGAGTGGAGACATTTATTGGAGGGTACCTTACATCCTGTTACCATTTTAACAGATCACAAGAACTTGTCCTATATTGGGGAGGCTAAGCGACTGTCCGCCAGACAAGCTCGTTGGTCCTTGTTCCTGACCCACTTCAATTATGTGCTTACTTATAGACCTGGTTCTAAGAACTCCAAAGCTGATGCTTTGTCTCGCCAATATGAACCTTCTACTATATCTGAACCTGTTCTTTCCTCTATAGTTCCGAAATGCAATATTATCGCTAACACGAATCTCAGGATTCACTCTCCGTTACTTGCCGAGATCTTAAAGCTGCAACATCTAGCCCCTAAACAGACTCCCGGGGGTCGACATTTCGTTCCTCCTGCTCTTCAACTGGAACTGTTACAATGTTTCCATAACAGCAAGGTGGCTGGACATCCTGGTATTCGCAAGACGTGCGCTTTGATCTCTAAAGACTTCTGGTGGCCTGCTTTACGTAGGGATATTAAAGATTTCATCGGTGCGTGTGAGGTTTGTACTAAGACCAAGCAACCCCATACGCTTCCATGTGGATTTCTGCATCCCTTAGAGGTTCCAGAAAAGCCATGGTCCTGTCTGGCTATGGACTTTATTGTCGATTTACCTATATCTAAAAAACAGCCGGTTATCCTCACCGTAGTTGACAGAATCACTAAGATGGCTCACTTCGTTCCTCTGCCTAAACTTCCGTCTTCTCCCGAATTGGCAGAGATATTCGCAAGGGAGATTTTTCGTTTACATGGGATACCCTCCCAAATTGTATCTGACAGAGGTTCCCAATTTGTTTCTCGTTTTTGGAGATCCTTCTGCTCTCAACTGGGTATCAAGTTGAATTTCTCTTCCGCCTATCATCCTCAGTCTAACGGAGCTGCTGAACTCACCAACCAAAAGATTGAACAATATTTACGTTGTTTTGTTTCTGAACACCAGGACGATTGGGTCGGTTTGATTCCTTGGGCGGAGTTCGCGCACAACAATCTCATTTGTGATTCTACTCATTCAAGCCCCTCTTCATGAATTATGGCTTTCATCCATCCATTCTTCTCTCGGCTTCTCCTTCCCAAGGGGTACCATCGGTCAATGTTCATGTTGCCAATTTGAGGAAGTTGTGGGATCAGACTCGACAAATTCTTCTGCACAATTCTATGCTGGTTAAGAAACACGCTGATAAACGTAGAAGGTCAGCTCCGGTTTTTGTTCCAGGCGATAGAGTATGGTTGAGTACTAGAAACATTCGTTTAAAAGTGCCTTCCATGAAGTTCGCTCCTCGTTATATTGGACCTTACAGGGTTCTGACTCGAATTAACCCAGTTGCGTATCGTCTAGCTCTTCCATCTGCCTTACGCATCCCTAACTCCTTTCATGTTTCATTGCTGAAACCGCTAGTCTGCAACAGATTTTCCTCCACAGTATCCTCTCCTCGCCCTGTTCAGGTGGAGGGTCAGGAGGAGTATGAGGTCAACTCTATCATCGATTCTCGTATCTCCCGGGGGAAAGTACAATATCTGGTCGACTGGAAAGGATATGGTCCTGAAGAGAGGAGTTGGGTACCTCAAGAGGATGTTCATGCTCCTCGCCTCCGCAGGGCGTTTCACTCCCGCTTCCCATCTCGTCCCGGCTCCTTCCGCCCGGTGGGCGTATTTGAGAGGGGGGGTACTGTCAGGGTACCTGAAGTCTCTACCTCTGTGAGAGGCAGAGACTTAGAAGTTTATCCGTCCAGAAAGGCTGTTTCCTCCGTTCCTCGCGGTCCCTCCGGTCATTTACACGCCGGCCGCGAGGGATTCACTTCCTTTTGTAACACGACGCTCAGCGGTCGACGTCATGACGCCAACCCGGCCCGACCTGTCACTCAATTATCTGGAAACTAATCAGGACTCGCCGGAGGCGTGTCTACTCTCCTGAGCCAGGGTATTTAACAGTGCTTCTTCCATTTGCTCATTGCCCTGTCGTGGTTCTAGCCTGTCTAGTCACTCAGTGCTCTTGTATTCCAGTTTTCCTTTTGGTTTCGACCCGGCTTGTTTGTATTACTCTGCTTATCTCTGTTACCCTTTGACTCGGCTTGTTCCTCGCTTACCTGTCTTCTCGTTCCCTCGACCTCGGCTTGCCTTTGACCATTCTCTCTATCTCCGTACGTTAGTCCGGCCATTCTAAGGTCCGGTATACGTACCTTTCTACTGCCTGTACTCTGCGTGTTGGATCCCTGCCCCGATCCTGACAAAAAAGATGCCTGGTCGCAAATGTACAACATCGCAAAAAAAGTCCGGTCCTTAAGGGGTTAAAAGTTCCAATATTTATTTATTCCTATTAAAAATCACGATCAACGTTTCAGTCCTCTATATGGGACTTTCTTCAGGATCAATACCAGGTATTGATCCTGAAAAAAGTCCCATATAAAGGACTGAAACGTTAATCGTGCTTTTTAATAGGAATAAATAAATATTGGAATACCAGGTATTGATCCTGAAGAAAGTCCTATATAGAGGACTGAAACGTTAATCGTAATTTTTAATAGGAATAAATAAAGATTGGAACTTTTAAACCCCATGAGTGCTGCTACCTCTTTGGATATCTATATATAATTATGTATATAATTTAATTATATTATATAGTAAGACAGAGGGGTGCACTAGTATGTATTTTTTCAATAACTCTGTTTAATTTGGTTGCATACCATTTATGTTCACCAGATCGACATTTTTCCCCATTTGAATCTTTCTTAAGATCTCGATATGCAACTGAATTTTAACAGTTATTGAAAAAAGACCTACTAGTGCACCCTTTGTCTATTCTATGCATATCAACACAGATCGTTTGCATCAAGGCAAGGTGAAATTGTATAATGGAATCTATCTATCTATCTTTATTTGAAGTAATTCTTAAACTGCTCTATAGTTGCAGCTTGGATATTTTAGCCTTAATTTTGCAATTCTGTTTTCAATTTACTAGAAATCCGAATTCACTGAAGACAGGGTCTTTGTACAGGTTACGTTATCATTTCTACTGAGCTAATTAATGTAATATTGTACATGAACATAACAGATTTCTACTGCAATAAACCTCTCATATCACATCATAATTTATCTACTACCCCCTCATTATTCTGTACATATTTCCATATTGTCCCTTTCTACAGTGGTGTCCCTCTTTCCATACCCCTCTAGTGTCCTTCTCTACAGATTCTCTCTCCCACTTTCTGTCCTATATTGCCACCAACTTCTGTCCCTCTCTTCTTATTCTGCTCAAACACCTTCTGCCTTCTCCTTATTCTTCCCTCTCCCCCCCAATTTTTGTCACTTCTCTGTTATTACTCACGCAAATTCAACTTATGCTGCAGCTTGATTATTTGGGGGAGTGTTCCCTAATTTCCAGCTGTGTTGGATTTGTATTCCCACATTAGCACACCCCTAACTCACTTAGCTTGCTCACATTGCTTGAAAGCAGACTCTATTAAGTAGACTCTTTCAAGTAGGAGTTAGAAAACCATGAGTTAAAACAAACAAGGGGTTTAAACTAGCAAGGTGATTGTTTTTACTGTTCTGTATTTGGGGAAATGAGTGTTAGCAAGATTGCTGGTTTGACTCAGTACACATCTTGTTTTATGTATGCATGCCTGGATGTACCTGTCTAGGGTCCATACCTCTGTGACAGGTGTGTGTGAGTGGCTTCTTTGGAAGCTCAGATTGGAGATCTCGAGAAGCAAATTGCAACATTGAGAAGATCGACAATCTTGAAAGGAGTCTGCTGCTCACTGAGCAGAGTTTAGTGGGGACAGGTAGTGGAGTGGGATGAGATAAGACAGATGGGAACAGGCACCTAGCTTGGTGACAGTGGGGCAAGGAAGCAGGGGGGAGGGAAGAGGAAAGGGCAGCTAGTCCTGATTTTGTGTTGAGCTAAGATGTTGGGAGCATCAGCTCAGGAGTAGCTGTATTAGAGGAAGCTGTTCCTTCTAACAGGCAAGGGAACAACCTCTCTAGTACGGGTGGGGATGAAAATGTAAGTAAGGCTAGACAAGTTGTGGTGGAGGTATGGGACTCTATCATTAGGAAAGTAGATAAGGCAATCTGCCACTCTGATCAGCTCAACTAGACAGTTTGCTGTCTCCCTGGATTTCGGGTATGGCATGTTGCTGACAGAGTGGATAGATTATTGGGAGGGGCTGGGGATGACCCAGTGGTCATGGTCCATGTTGGTACCATTGACAAAGTAAGAGGAAAATGGAAGGTCCTAAAGAATGATTTCATGGAATTAGGTAGCAAACTGAAGAAAAGGACCTCCAAGGTGGTATTCTCTGAGAAATGACCTGTGCCACGCGCTACAGTGGAAAGGCAGCATGGCACAGGTCTTGGTGCAGGAAGGGGGGTTTTGGGTTTTAGAGCACTGGGTCAACTTTGCAATTTAGTACAACCTTTATAACATTGATGGGTTGCACCTAAACGGGAAACGGTCTGCAGTGCTAATGGATAGGATGGCTAGAAGGTTGGAGGAGATTTTAAACTAGTGGTAGGGGGAAGGGGCAGAACACTCTACAAAAAGGACAGAAAGGAGATGAGTTTAGCTCAGTACAAGTGACTCATGATAATATTAAATTACTAATGCAAGGAACCTAAATAACAAAATGGGGGAACTGGAGGCAACATCATACACTAAACAACATGATATAATAGGCATAACTGAAACATGGTGGGATGAGACACATGACTGGGCAATTAACTTAAATGGGTACACACTATTTAGGAAGTACAGAAAAAACAAGAAAGGTGGTGGGGTATGTTTGTATTTCAACCATGAGTTAAAACTAAATCTTAAGCAAGTGGAATGTAATTAGGAAAATGTGGAAGCTTTATAGGTAAATATCTGCTTGGGTGTCATGTCCTGTTCCTGCTGCGGATCATTTCTGGCGATGGCTTCTGGTATCCAGTACTCTTTTTACAATTCTTGTTTAGTTTTTCTTGTTTTTTCTGTTAGGACCCACCGTAATTGGAGTACTTTGGTCATTTATGTATGTCTAGTTCTCCAATGTTTTACATATATAGTACTTGATTTTGTTTTGCCTTGTATCTCTTGTCTTGTTTTATTTTGTCTTCCCAGTTCATGTACAGTCCTGTCCCGTCCATGTCTTGTTATGGTTTCCCTCATGTCTTGTGTACATGTTCTGGACTCTGCTTTCTGTCCTGCTGTGGTTCTGGGTTCGTCAAGTCAAGTCTAGTCTTGTCTAATCTTGTTTGGTGCCTGTTTTAGTCTTGCCTTGTTTCTAGTACTGAATACATATCTGCTGCAGAGCCTCCCTATACAGTTCCTGGGAGGTCTGCATATTTTTTCCTAGCTCCTGTGATCCACAGAAGCTGGATCAGGGGGCTTGTGGTTACCCTGCACCAGGCCCTGATTGTTCAGTTCCATGAGGTTGACTCCTATCATTAGGCACACAGGGGTCCCGGTCTCCGTACCGCAACCCGTGATATTGGGGCAAAAGAAAGGAAATCAACTATTGGTTGTGATATGTAATAAACCACATAATGTTAATATTGATGAGGAACAACAGCTGTTTGAGCAAATTGAGAAAAGCTGGAAATCTGGGTAACACGTTAATTACTGGAGATTTTGATTACCCGGACATAAGTTGGGACAGAGGGACTAGTAGTTCAGCAAAGGGAATTAGGTTTTTGAACTTGTTAAATGACACCTTCATGTCACAACTTTTACAAGCACCAACTAGAAAGGACACTTGTCTGGACCTGGTTCTAACAAACAACATTTTACCAACATTCAAGTAGGTGAGCTCTTGGGAAATAGTGATCACAATATAGTGTCCTTTGAAATAAACTCAAAAAAACAAAAGCACATGGGGTATTCTGAAACATATAATTTTTAAAAGGCCAATTCTATAAGTCAAGGGCAGCTTTACAATATATTGACTGGCATAAACTCTTTAGTGAAAACAACACTGAGAATAAATGGAACATCTTCCAACAAATATTTGAAAGTATCTCTCAGTATGTACCTTTGGGTAATAAATATAAGAGAAGCAAATTGAACCCAAGGTGGCTTATTAGAGAAGTTAAACGAGAGATTAAAAATAAGAAAAGGGCATTTAAAGCATTTAAACTGGACAAATCAGAGACATCCTATAAAAGATATAAGGAAGCCAATAATACATGCAAAAAGGCGATTAGATTCGCAAAATGAAAAATTGATAGCCAAAGAGAGCAAAACCAACCTCAAAGCATTTTTTTAAAGTACATACATTCTCAAAAAATTAAAGTGTAGGTACACTAAAAACCGGAATGGGGGTGTTAGTTAATGAAGACCAGGTAAAGGCAGAAATTTAAAATAACAATTTCTCCTCTGTATTAAGCAAGAACCCATGGCAATAGATGTGCAAATGATTACTGCTAAAAACTTGCAGAAAAATTGTAATTGGTTAACTCAAGACAAGGTGCTGCAGCAACTAAAGAAAGTTAATATAAACAAAGCTCCAGGGCCTGACGGTATTAATCCACGAGTACTTAAGGAACTAAGTGTATAAATAAGTGAACCTCTGCTTTTAATCTTTCAAGATTCTTTTCTTTCAGGAAGTTTTCTGGAGGGTTGGAGGAAGGCAGATGTGATTCCTATATTCAAAAAGGGTTCAATATCGTTGCCTGGAAATTATAGACTTGTGAGCTTAACTTCTGTGGCTGGAAAGGTATTTGAAAGGTTATTAAGGGATAATATTCAAGAATTCCTTGAGAAGAACATGGTTATCAGTAAAATCAGCATGGTTCTATGAAGCACAGGTCATGTCAAACTAACTTGTTTGCATTCTATGAAGAAGGAAGTAGAAGTATAGATCAGCGTGTTGCAGTGGATGCGAGCTATTTGGATTTTGCCAAGGCATTTGATACAGTTCCACACAATAGTGTTCAAACTCAAAGAAATTGGTCTAGATGAAAAATCTTGCTCTTGGGTAGAACATTGGCTTAAAAACAGAGTACAAAGAGTTGTCGTTAATAGTAAATTTTCAAGCTGGACAGAGGTGGCAAGTGGTGTCCCTCAGGGTTCTGTTCTGGGACCCCTTCTTTTTAACATGTTTATAAAGGATCTTGAAAAAAGCATTTAAAGTCATGTTTCAGTGTTTGCAGATGACACAAAACTCTGTAAATTAATATAATGTGAGCAAGATATTCCTTTCCTGCAGAGGGATTTAGATAGACTGGGGGACTGGGCACTCAAATGGCAGAGGATATTTAATGTTAAAAAATGCAAAGATATGCACTTCGGCGTAAAGAATGCACAAGCAACGTATATCCTTAATGAAAGTGAATTAGGGATAACAACACATGAAAAGGACTTGAGAATTGTTATAGATAACAAACTATGCAGCAATTGTAATGTCAATTAGCAGTGGCTAAGGCCAGTAAAGTATTGTCATGCATGAAAAAGGGTATTCATTCTCGGGATGAGAATATAATTTTGCCTCTTTATAAATCACTAGTAAGACCACATCTTGAATATGCTGTGCAATTTTGGGCACCTGTTCTAAAGAAGGATATTATGGCACTAGAAAAAGTGCAGAGGCGGGCTACAAAATTAATAAAAGGAATGGAACATATCAGCTATAAAGAAAGGTTAACTATGTTACTATGTTAACATATTTAAACCTCTTTAGTTAAGAAAAACATCGCCTCAGAGGGGATATTATAACATTATACAAATATATCCGGGGCCAATACGAACCGTTGTGTGGAAATCTATTCACAAACCGAACTTTACATAGGGCAAGAGGTCATGTGTTTAGACTGGAAGAAAGAAGATTTTGTCTAAGGCAAAGAATTTTTTTTTTTACTGTAAGAACAATAAGGATGTGGAATTCTCTGCCTGAAGAAGTGGTTTTATCAGAGCCCATACAGATGTTCAAACAGCAACTAGATGCATACTCGCAAAAACAGAATATTCAAGGATATAATTTTTCAATGTAGGGTAATAGTTTCTTGATCCAAGGATTAATCTGACTGCCATACAGGGGTCACGAAGGAATTTTGTTTCCTAGTTTGTTGAGACACACACACACACACACACTGTCAAAATAAAGTGATTCTCTCCCTACTACTCTGGTGATAGCATGGCGAAGTGGCATGGGACTGATAGTCCGAACAGAGAGCTCAGTACAGTTTGGTGCCACCTGCTGTTAGAACATAAAGTCTATCACTGCTCTCTATTGCAGCCAGGGCATGAGAGTGATTTCCCATGACGCTGGAGTGTGGGCTGTAGTGGTTTTGGCATTTGGAGTGTTGCTTTCAGCTTGCAAATGAAGAATGTGTCCACTTTTACTCAAGTTATATAAGTGCCAATTTCAATAGAAATAAAATATAAATGAGCCTTCCTAAACTTTCCTTTTAAAAGTAGAGCTCATTGAATGATCTATGAAAAGACAGTCACAGAAAGTCTGTGCTTTGGAAAATGGGAGTTTGCAAGAGCTTCATATGATAGATCTGCAGCTATTGCAAGTCAAGATTCAATTTACCTAAAAGAAAACAAGCTAAACAAATTACATGATTTCTGTGAATTTATTCTAAATTGGTGTTATATATATAATATAGAATATAGTTTGAGGGAATTGTGTTGTTTGTCTAAGTTTTAGCAGACATAATTTTTTAGATTAATTGAATTAAGAGAAGCAAAAATTATTTATATGAGATGTTCAGAACTGTTTAATTGTTATATCGTAAGATTAGAAGGTAAAATTACCACCTCAATAAGTCAGAGTTGTACCTCTGTGATCATTTCATTGATGGTCTTCGGCATCTTAAAACATTGAAGCATGGATTATTAGAGGAATTTGTTAAGTTTATTAATTTGTGATGACTTTGTATCCACATAGAATGTTGCATAGGTATTATAGGAAACACAACTATTCCTCTATCAATTTACATCATTCAGACACAAGGGTATGCTGGGTATAGCATTGTGTCAGTCTATATTCCCAGTAATACATACTAACATTATATAGGCAACTCTACTTATTATCTGTTATTGATCACTACAAATCCTGTAGATTCCATCTTAAAAACATAGCCCGCATCCGCCCCTTTCTTGCACCAGATACTACCAAAGAGTTTGTCCATGCTCTAGTAATTTCCCGCATGGATTATTGTAACCCTCTCCTGATTGGTCTTCCCAATAGCCGTACTGCACCCTTACAGTCCGTAATGAATGCTGCTGCTAGATTGATTTTCCTCTCTAGTCGTTTCTCTCACACCTCACCCCTCTGCCAGTCCTTACATTGGCTTCCTGTATGCTATAGGAGTCAATTCAAGGTACTAACTCACACCTATAAAGCACTGAACAACTCTAGCCCCTCTTATATCTCCTCACAGATCCATAGGTATGTCCCTTCTCGGTCTCTCC
Organism: Pelobates fuscus; assembly: GCF_036172605.1. Taxonomy (NCBI): domain Eukaryota; kingdom Metazoa; phylum Chordata; class Amphibia; order Anura; family Pelobatidae; genus Pelobates; species Pelobates fuscus. The sequence continues at coordinate 107,184,616 of NC_086320.1, forward strand.
GTTCTGCCCGTGACCACCTCCTGTCCGTTGTCCGCACTCGTACGGCCAACTTGCGCTTGCAGGACTTCTCACGGGCGGCTCCCTTCCTATGGAATAGCCTGCCTACCGCCATCAGACTCTCCCCTAGTCTTGCATCTTTTAAGAAGTGCCTTAAAACCCATCTCTTTAGGAAAGCTTATGGCCTCCAAGACTAACCCTTACCTCACATACCTGTCTCTTGCCCTCTCCTAAAGGGCAGCCCACCTTATTTGATTGTAAATTCCTGTCCTAATGTGTTTTACACCCCACCTCCTATAGAATGTAAGCTCGTTTGAGCAGGGTCCTCTTCAACCTATTGTTCCTGTAAGTTTATTTGTAATTGTCCTATTTATAGTTAAATCCCCCTCTCATAATATTGTAAAGCGCTACGGAATCTGTTGGCGCTATATAAATGGCAATAATAAATAAATGAAATAAACTACAAAATCAATGTTCATCAATGAGTAAAGTCACAGGGATAAGTGCATCTGTATTGATTAACAAGACTTGGTGTCACTTTAAAGAGAATGCAATTAATGTATACATTGTGATAACCAAATTGATAGCATACTATTACATGGAAACCTTTTTTAACTATGCGTTCACTTGACCTTCTTGGGCTTTAGTGCAATGCATCAAGAATACTAGCAAAGACTATATACTTGGAGGTCCAGAAAGGCTGGATGCACTTATTGAAGTACTGTCCAAGCATGTAACAACTCCTAGCTTGCATCTGCTAAGCTATATTCAGCCAATTGTGTGATTTCCTTATTGGTTTCCCATAATTTCAAATGTTATGATTACATTTCAAATACAGTATGTTGTTGTGTTCTGTGAGACCTCTATACATACAAAAAGATCTGGGGCAGTCATTTTCATGCAGTATCTTCGCAAATAAGTGCTTCATTTTTGGTTATCAATAGCTCAAGCTAAATCTGAAGACATTATACATTTAAACAAGCTAAAGTGTCCCTTGCTATCATCTCAAATCAAATCATGAAAATTGGTGAGACAATGATTAGGGGTGCAGGCACAATACACCAGATCTAACCCATAATCTAACCCTTACATTAACCACATTTTCAGGATGCAGAAGATAAATACCCATTTCTTTCTGGGAGGCTTTGTGTCATACTAGAAGACATGATTTTTTTAATGACAATAATAGATTGAAGCTCGCATTCCAACAAGTTAAACAAAAATGTCCTGATCTCAATGTTCCTTTCTTTGCATAGCTACAGACACACAGAATGATTAGCACTATCCTTTAGCATTTGAGTCCCACAGACTGGGACCATTCAACAGATTATCTACTTACTCAACCCACCAATCCTTCTTAATTATCTCACTTTATTCCCTAATTCTGGCCCCACTCGACAATACAGTTGGATCTGTCTCGATGAGTAGCTCATTTGCCAATTCTAACTCATGAGGTGAATAAACCATTTTGTATTTCTTCATTGCTGGCAGAACTGGGGATCCTGACAGTGGGATCAACAAGGGTTCCTAAACTTGCTCATATGATCCTGTATATTCTACCACTGGTTTGGTCCTTCCACTCCTCCGTTATCACTCCTCCACATAAAAATTCCCTACCTATTTGAAATGGATTTGGTTGAAACCTTATTAAAAAAAAATCACTTTGACAAAAAAAGTTTTTTCTCAACTGGAAACATTAACTCTTAATGTTAGAGCAACCCAAATCAAAATTCACTGATTGGTACCTTAGTAGAATGATACATTGCATTGTATAACAAATCAATCAAGTTTAAGCAGGACCACTCTAAACCTCCCTCAGCTATTATTTCAACTCTTGAAGGTGAAGAGCCAAATATTACAACTACTTTGCATTTCATAAGAAAGAGAATATACTAGTTGTATGTTGTTTAAACTACTTTTAAAATAGAAAATGTTGTGTATAGTGATGTCGCGAACATAAAATTTTCGGTTCGCGAACGCGAACTTCCGCAAATGTTCACGAACCGGGCGAAAAGCCATAGACTTCAATGGGCAGGCGAATTTTAAAACCCACAGGGACTCTTTCTGGCCACAATAGTGATGGAAAAGTTGTTTCAAGGGGACTAACACCTGGACTGTGGCATGCCGGAGGGGGATCCATGGCAAAACTCCCATGAAAATTACATAGTTGATGCAGAGTCTGGTTTTAATCCATAAAGTACATAAATCACCTAACATTCCTAAATTGTTTGAAATAACGTGCTTTAAAACATCAGGTACGAAGATGTATCGATCAGGTAGTGTAAGGGTTACGCCCGCTTCACAGTGACAGACCAAACTCCCCGTTTAATGCACCGCAAACAACCGCAAACAGTCCATTTGCACAACCGCAAACTCCCCATTTGCACAAGGTTGGATACCAAGCTAACCATGTCCCGTTCCTTGTCCTCACTGATGTCATTGAAGGTCTCTCTTCCTCCATCCAGGAAGCGGGAGATGGAAAAAGATGCTTGGTCGGTCCTCCTACTTCAATTTTGGGGCACTGCGCGTGCAATCTAATGTGCAACCAGATAGGAGTGGTGTGTTAAGTAGTCCCCCTCATCAGGCCTTTTTTAGTCGAATGTATCGCCCACTCTCAGTCCCTTCGTGATCCATCCCTCATTCATCTTAATAAAGGTGAGGTAATCTAGACTTTTTGACCTAGGCGACTTCTCTTCTCAGTGACAATACCTCCTGCTGCACTGAAGGTCCTTTCTGACAGGGCACTTGAAGCGGGGCAGGCCAGACGTTCTATCGCAAATTGGGATAGCTCAGGCCACAGGTCAAGCCTGCACACCCAGTAGTCAAGGGGTTCATCGCTCCTCAGAGTGTCGATATCTGCAGTTAAGGCGAGGTAGTCTGCTACCTGTCAGTCGAGTCGTTCTCTGAGGGTGGACCCCGAAGGGCTGTGGCGATGCATAGGACTTAAAAAGCTCCGCATGTCCTCCATCAACAACACGTCTGTAAAGCGTCCTGTCCTTGCCGGCGTTGTCATGGGAGGAGGACGATTACTTTTACCTCTTCCCCCGTTAGATTCCCGTTGTGCTGTGACATCACCCTTATACGCTGTGTAAAGCATACTTTTAAATTGATTTTGGAACTGCTGCATCCTTTCCGACTTGCCGTAATTCGGTAACATTTCAGGCACTTTCTGCTTATACCCGGGGTCTAGTACCGTGGACACCCAGTACAGGTCGTTCTCCTTCAGCCTTTTTATATGAGGGTCCCTCAACAGGCACAACAGCATGAAAGACCCCATTTGCACAAGGTTGGATGCTGAGCTACTCATGTCCTGTTCCTCGTCCTCAGTGATCTCTCTAAAGGTATGTTCTTCCCCCCAGCCATGTACAACACCACGGGTACCAGATAGGTGAAAACGATCACCCTGGGGTGCCTGTTGTGGTTGGTCTTCCTCCTCAAAGCCACATTAATCCTCTGACCTCTCTTCCTCACAATCCTCTTCCAGCTTTGCCGCAGGTCCAGCAAGCGATACTGATAAGGCTGTTACTGGTGGTGATGGTGATCACAACTCTTCCTCTTCCCGCTCATCTACGGCCTGATCCAGCACTCTTCGCAGGGCACGCTCCAGGAAGAAAACAAATGGTATGATGTCGCTGATGGTGCATTCGGTGCGACTGACTAGGTTTGTCACCTCCTCAAAAGGACGCATGAGCCTACAGGCATTGCACATGAGCGTCCAGTAACGTGGCAAAAAAATTCCCAGCTCCGCAGAGGCTGTCCTAGCACCCCGGTCATACAAATACTCGTTAACGTTTTTTTCTTGTTGGAGAAGGCGGTCGAACATTAGGAGTGTTGAATTCCAACGTGTCGGGCTGTCGCAAATCAAGCGCCTCAATGGCATGTTGTTTCGCCGCTGGATATCGGAAAAGTGCGCCATGGCCGTGTAGGAACACCTGAAATGGCCACACACATTCCTGGCCTGCTTAAGGACGTCCTGTAAGCCTGGGTACTTATGCACAAAGCGTTGTACGATCAGATTACACACATGTGCCATGCACGGCACATGTGTCAACTTGCCCAAATGCAATGCCACCAACAAATTTCTTCCGTTGTCACAAACCACTTTGCCGATCTCCAGTTGGTGTGGAGTCAGACACTGATCCACCTGTGCGTTCAGGGCGGACAGGAGTGCTGGTCCGGTGTGACTCTCTGCTTTCAGGCAAGTCAACCCCAAGATGGCGTGACACTGCCATATCCGGGATGTGGAACAGTACCTGGGGAGCTGGGGGGGTGCCATTGATGTGGAGCAAGACGCAGCAGAAGAGGACTCAGCCGAGGAGGTTATGGAAGAGGATGGAGTAGGAGAAGTAGAGGAGGTGGCAGCAGGCCTGCCTGCAAGTCGTTGCAGTGTCACCAACTCTGCAGAGCCACGCATTCCATGCTTGGCAGCCGTCAGCAGGTTTACAGTGTAGGTGATATACCTGCCCTTACAGGTATCAGTGGCCAGATGGACCCTTGCCCCAACACTGTGTGCCAGACATGCCATTACTTCCTTTTGCACAATCGAGTACAGGTTGGGGATTGCCTTTTGTGCAAAGAAATTTCGGCCAGGTACCTTCCACTGCGGTGTCCCAATAGCTACAAATTTTTTGAACGCCTCAGACTCCATCAGCTTGTATGGTAAAAGCTGGTGGGCTAAGAGTTCAGTCAAGCCAGCTGTCAGACGCCGGGCAAGGGGGTGACTTTGTGACATTGGCTTCTTACGCTCAAACATGTCCTTGACAGACACCTGACTGTGGGCAGATGAGCAGGAACTGCTGAAGGCGAGAGACGGAGGGGCGAATGGTTGAGAGGGGGCAAGGAGGACAGCAGTGGTTAACGTGGCTGAAGATGCTGGACCAGGAGGAGGATGGCGGCTTTGAGTTTGGGTGATGCTTGTACTCATGCGTTGATCCCATAGGTGTTTGTGATGTGCGATCATGTGCCTTTGCAAAGCAGTTGTACCTAGGTGGGTGTTGGACTTCCCATGACTCAGTTTCTTTTGGCACAGGTTGCAAATGGCATCGCTGTTGTCAGGGGCAGACACACAAAAAAAATGCCACACTACAATGACGGCATTCTGGTGGTGGTACAGCATGCGTTGATTGGCGTGCTGTCTGGCTGACCCCGGGTGCCGATGCATGCTGTCTGACTGTGCCACTAGCTCCTTGCGACGACCTCCCCCTGCTTCCAACTCGTCTCCTCCTCTCTGTCTCCCCATCTGAACTTTCCCCCTGTTCTTCTTCTCTTCTAGCGGGCACCCACGTGACATCCACGGACGCATCGTCATCATCAACCGCTTCACTTGTATCTGACAACTCAGCAAAGGAAGCAGCAGTGGCTACAACATCATCATCATCATCACACCGTATTTGCAGGGCCGTCTTTAACGTGGGGCAAACGGGGCAGCTGCCCCGGGCCCTGTCCCTGCTGGGGGGCCCAAGACCGCTGCTCCGTTTGCCCCGGCCTGCAAACTATGGGGGCCCATCGGGTGGCCCATGCACTTAGGGCCACCCGGTGGGCCTGTGTCAGCAGGGGCCCGGTCGGGCGCTGTGGCGCTTTAACAGCGCGACCGGGCCCTTGCTTTTCGGCGCGTCACTTCCTCCCACAGAAACCGGAACCGCGCGGGAGGAAGGAGGACCAGCTGCTCAGAAGGGGGCCAGGCCAGCAGAGAGCGAGAGCTTAACTCCCAGCCACCCCAGCCAGCCCACTGGACCCCAGGGAATCCACCCTCCAGGAAAAGGTAAGAAACTGGAGGGTGGTTATCAAATTTTGCATGAATGTCTGAGTGTGTGTGTGTGTCAGTATATATGTATGTCTATCTGTGTGTATGTGTGTTTCAGTATGTCTGTCTGTGTGTATGTGTGCCAGAATGTCTGTCAGTGTGTCAGTATGTCTGTATGTGCATGAGTCTGTCAGTGTCCCTGTGGTTCTGTATGTCTGTGTGTTTCAGTATGCTGTCTGTGAGTGTCAAAATGTCTGTATGTGTGTATGTCTGTCAGTGTATGTGTGTATGTGTGTTTCAGTATGTCTGTCTGTCTGTGTGTATGTGTACCAGAATGTCTGTCAGTGTGTCAGTATGTCTGTGTGTGTGTGAGTATGTCAGTGTCTGTGTGGTTCTGTATCTCTGTGTGTTTCAGTATGGCTGTCTGTGAGTGTCAAAATGTCTGTATGTATGTGTGTCTGTGTGTATGTGTGTGTCAGTATGTCTGTCTGTCTGTGTGTATGTGTACCAGAATGTCTGTCAGTGTGTCAGTATGTCTGTGTGTGTGTGTGTGTGTGAGTCTGTCAGTGTCTGTGTGGTTCAGTATGTATGTGTGTTTCAGTATGGCTGTCTGTGAGTGTCAAAATGTCTGTATATGTGTATGTCTGTCAGTTTCTGTGTGTATGTGTGTTTCAGTATGTCTGTCTGTGTGTATGTGTGACAGAATGTCTATGTGTGAGTCTGTCAATGTCTGTGTGGTTCTGTATGTCTGTGTTTGTCAATATGTCTGTCAGTGTATGTGTGTTTCAGTATGTCCATCTGTCTGTGTGTATATGTGCCAGTATGTCTGTCAGTGTATCTGTATGTCTTTGTGGTTCAGTATGTCTTTGTGTATGTGTGTTTCAGTATGGCTGTCTGTGTCAGTACGTCTGTCAGAATGTGTCTCTGTATCTGTATGTTGTCCATTTGCGTTTGTGTGTGTATCTGTATGTGTCAGTGTTTGTATCTGTATATCTGCATGTATGTCTGAATGTGTGTCAGTGTGTGTGCACCTTTTGTATCTGCATGTATGTCAGTGTTTGTATCTGTGTGTGTGTCTATGTGTGTGTCAGTGTCTGTGTGTATCTGTATGTTCTTGTGTGAAGCTATATGCGGTCAGTGTGTATCTGCATGTGTGTCAGGTAGTGTATTTGTGTGTATCTATATGTAGTCACGGGGGCCCAAGTAAATGCTTGCCCAGGGTCCAATCAAAATTAAAGACGGCCCTGCATATTTGTGTAATGCTGCCTGACTGAGACATATCCCTGTTATCTACATCCTCTGGCAATAATGGTTGCGCATCACTCATTTCTTCCAACTGATGTGTAAATAACTCCTCTGACATACCAAGTGAAGCAGCTGTGGTGCTAGTGTTGGTGGTGGCGGCAGGCGGGTGAGTGGTAACTTGAGAGGTGCCCAAAGCTAAGCTGGAGGAGGATGGTGCGTCGAGGTTCCGAGTGGAAGCTGTAGAAGATTGGGTGTCCTGTGTTAGCCAGTCAACTATGTCCTCAGAACTTTTCAAGTTCAGGGTACATGGCCTCTGAACACTCGGCATTATTCTACGGCCAAAGGGAATCACAGCACCACGACCACGACGGCCCCTGTGGGGTGGCCTGCCTCTGCCTGTCATTTTTTTTCGATTAGTGGTACTATGCATGCAAGCTACTGTGACAACAGATATGAGTGGCACTGGTGTAACACTGTGCCCTGGTAGGCCCTGAAATGCACACTCGTGAAGATAACTGACTGCTATTATATTACAGTCCTAAAAGTTTTTTGGTTTTTTTTAAATGCAAGCTATTGTGACACAAGTGAGTGAGTGGTGGCACTGGGCAGGCCCTGAAACGCACACTAGTGAAGGAAACTGACTGCTATTATATTACAGTCAAAAAGTTTCGTTTTTTTTTTAAATGCAAGCTATTTTGACACCAGATATGAGTGGTGGCACTGGGCAAGTGGGCACAGTATACGCTGTGAGCCTGACACACACGCTGGCAGACAACTAACTGCTATTCAATCTATTACAGTCAACATTTTTTTTTTTTTAAATGTACACTACTGTTACACCAGATATGAGTTGCACTGGTGTGACACTGTGCCCTGACAGGCCCTGAAACGCACACTCGTGAAGGAAACTGACTGCTATTATATTACAGTCTAAAAAGTTTATTTTTTTTAAATGCAAGCTATTGTGACACCAGTGAGTGAGTGGTGGCACTGGGCAAGTGGGCACAGTAAATGCTGTGAGCCTGACACACAGGCTGGCAGGCAGGCAACTGCAATTACATTACACACAAAAAAAAAAAGCAGACTGATGTTCTAGCCCTAAAAAGGGCTTTTTGGGGTGCTGTTCTTACAGCAGAGATCAGATGAGTCCTTCAGGACTGTAGTGGACACTGAATACACTAGCCTAGATATCAATTTCCCTATCAAATCAGCAGCAGCTACACTGTCCCTACTCTCACTAAGGATGCAGCTTCACAATGAATGTAAAATGGATGCTGTCCAGGAGGTGGGAGGGTCTGGGAGGGAGGGTCTGCTGCTGATTGGCTGGAATGTGTCTGCTGACTGTGAGGTACAGGGTCAATGTTTACTCAATGATGACGAATAGGGGGAGGACCGAACAGCGCATGTGTTCGCCATCTGTGGCGAACGTGAACAAGCGATGTTCGCCAGGAACTTTTCGCCAGCGAACAGTTCGGGACATCACTACTTGTGTATATTGTGAAAGTCATTATCTTATGCAATGTAGGCTGAAGATGTATCAACAATGACTATCCTGTTTGATGTACCTTATTGATCATGGGAATATAATTTGACAAAACAGAAGTTAACCATGTTCGCACACAAGGACTCCCCAATGAAGGTAAATTGGATTGGCTGACTCATGAGTAATGAACAAAATATACTGTTTGGATAATCCAGATTGCTTATAGCCCATATGAGTACTAGTATCATAAAGAGTAAGTTGTAAAGCTACCAAAAGTGACAAAAATGGCAAAAAAGTAAAACTCAAGGTTCAGTTCCTTCCACTTCCAACTGCTACATGATACTTTTAAATCCCAACAGGAAGGCATTGGAAAATATTAATGACAGGTTATGGTGCAGACACACAAGCAGATAGATGATTATAAAAGTAAAGAAGAGAAGAATAAAGTGAAAAACTAGTATACTAGGTTTTAATGGCAGAAGAATATATTTGGGTAACATAAGAAAGCAGACAATAAAGAGGGACAGAGGAGCAGTACCAGAGACAGGAAAAGTAAAATTTAAAATATATTTGAGAATCAAACATAAAGAAATACTGACTAATAAAGGCTGCTTTAGATTTATAATACAACAGAAAATTGAGAAAGCCTTGAAACATTTGCATAACTGAAACATAAAATGCTCATATTAGTTGAAATTATTCAAATATAGAATAATAAAGCCACTTGTATCCATTCATTTAATCTTGTCACTGTTCTGTTGAATAGTCAGATGAGCACAGTTATCATTTTTATTATTCTTTTGTTTACTATTGATCGCTTTTTTTTTTGTAATGCTGAACTCAGTAGCAGTTATTTCAATGTACAAACTGTAAATCTGTTATTGCCATGTCGGGCCCCAAGAGACAATTTATTGCAGACTTTTCAACAATGGAGCAAAATGATTAGGGAAGAATACAGTGTAATACCTAAGTGACACATAAAATGCACACCATTATTATGCGTTATACAGCATCCATTTCATCATGGTTGATGTGAATGTCAAATTGATTGAAGTTAAAAGTGTCAGTATATTTTAATAGACCATTACTGCTAATGAATGTACAGGCCTTTGTACTTTAAGGTGTCATTTAACAGTGCCATGCATTCATATTGTGCCAAAAAAAGAAAAAAAACATCCAAAGACATATGATGATTCAGTAAAATCATATAATGTCCAAACCTTTATGTTCAAAAAAACACACACACACACACACACACACACACATATACCTCCTAACAGATGGTGTGTGTGTGTGTGTATATATATATATATATATATATATATATATATATGTGACACATGAAAGTAGATTTTGAGACTGAAGTGCATTTAGATGCAGTCTTTTTTAAAGACAATACGAAAATTACTTTACATTTTTTTCAAGCAATTTTTGTATTAATTAGGAATGTCCCTCTGTATCTGTTTATTTCATTATAAATCCTTGGAAAACACAAGAATGATAGGCATATCTCATTTCATTCGAAATGTTTTGGTTAATTATTTTGCAGATAATTTTTACAGACATCACCTGGAAAGACTGCGTACTAGCATTTTAATATGAAGTAGGGTGAAAAAATATACAGTATAATTGGAGTTTGCAGAAAACAATAGCAGATTTTAATTATTTTGTAAGATAAAAGATATGCCAAGCTCTTATCAGACTGCAATGTGTTTTTTACAGCACTACAGCAAATCCATTTATTCTTCTGATAGTTACCTAATGAAAGAATCTAACACAGAGTTACTGTTGTTAAACATTAATGGGATTAAAACAGCCTGAGTAATTTACAGTGGAAACTGGATATAAAAGAGACAAACAAACAACCAACCAAACGAAAATGCAATAAATACAACGTAGTAATGTAATTTGGGATATATTGATCAACTCTCATAAATTAATCAAAGGTTTTGTAGTTTTTCAATACAAATAATGACATTTGCCAAACAATTCCCTACTCATTAATATAAACTGGTCATCAAATGATGACCTAGATTGTTTTCTTGCACACAGGCAAGACATTTTTGTTCCATTTCTGGGCCCCTTATTTGTATCTTGATTTAGGTATTCCCTATCCTTCCTGATTTTCTGGGTAAATATCACTTCCACCTCCAAACAGATGGTAAGAAACATCTATCATGATATACAGTTAGTGTGTTGCCAAAAGAAAATTCATTCATCAAGGATTGCATTCTAACAGAACCAACCATTATTGCTTAGTTGATTTGACTCTGTTAGTATATTAACTATTCTTGTTAGGTAACATACTGCATGTAGTGCCCTCTAGCATGTAGCAGTGATATGTGTTTAGAAGACGCAGTGTGTCTGATAACACAATATGAAATTTAATTGCATGACCAACAAGTATGCAACTGCATAACAGATTTTCACAATTCAGTTACAAATACTGTTAAAATTATCACTGCAGATGTGTTACTTATACTTGCTAAAATAACTTTCACTTTACTATGGTAACAATTAAGGAGTATGTACTTAACTCGGTATTGTATCCTATTATATTATAATGATTGAAGTTAAGCATTCGGTGTCATGCCAGGATCAGCGCTATCTATACAAACTCTTAATGCAGTAAATATATAATTTATCCTAACGATAACCTATTTTAAAGGGACAATATAGTCACCAAATCAACTTTAACTTAATAAAGCAATTTTGGTTTGTAGATCATGCCCATACAATCTCACTGCTCAATTCTCAGCCATTTAAAAAATAAATCACTTTGTTTATACAGCTCTAGTCACACATCCCTGCATGTGACTTACACAGCCTTCGTAAACACTTCCTGTAAATAGTCATCTAATGTTTATACTTCCTTTCTTGCAAATGCTGTTTCATTCAGAATTTCTTATCTAATGCTATGATAATAGCTTGCTAGACCTTAAAGAAGCCTCCTGTGTGATTAAAGTTTAATTTACAGAGCAGGAAATAAGAACTTTTAAAATAAGTCACATCTGATTGAAAGTGATTTTTTTTTCATGCAAGCTCTATGAGTCACAGCCAGGGGAGCTGTGGCTAGGTCTGCATCAACAGAAACAAAAGTGATTTAACTCCTAAATGGCCATGAATTGAGCAGTGAAACTTCAGAGGCATGGTCTGTACACTAAAACTGCTTAATTGAGCTGAAGTTATTTTGGTGACTATAGTGTCCCTTTAACCTTACCTTCTATCCTTCACTTGAGCACTACAATTGTCAGTGGTCAATGAGTTTCTTTCTACAGCCCCTGTCGACTGTGATTGGTGCTGTATTCAGATAACACTGTAATGTACATCAAGAAAGATATTACACAAATCTAAATTCTAACTAGAAAGTAGATTATAGCTCTATTAGAACAAAATATTAAAATTCTTAAATACTATTAAACTGTACATTGTTGGTTGAAACTTTACACAAATTGCGCAAATCAATGCCAACCTGTAAAGTAGACCTTCTTAACTCTGTAAATGTTTTTTTTCTTCTGTTTGGCTAGGCTCTTACGTTTTTGTGGACTTCATATTGATTAATCCAAACATATCATCCTTGCATTGTGTGGGTGATAATACAAATCTAAAATTGGAATGTAATGTGTGACTTTTTGCCACAAATCCATATCATTAAAAATAGCCTTCTAGAAAAACATAACATCTTCTTCCATTTGAACATCTTTTTACAACAAAAGCATAACTGCATGTCCTGCTAATGTATGTGTTTAACAGTATAGAACCGTATAACTATAAAGTATAACCTATGATTCCCAGGGCATATTTAAAAGCAATAGAAAGCTCAACATATTAGTCCGGGTAAATCACTTTCTAAATAAATAATCTGTATATGTCAGTTTAGAAATACATCTTTAATGTGACATTTCAACATAATCAGTGAATACTTATTTAATTGCTGTTTTGATTCACTGAGATAATGAGAATATATGATTTTAATGAGTTCCTTTATCAATCATGAGTAAAATAAAATTTGTGAGTATAAACATAAATATTGAGTAAACGTTATTTATAAGAGAATATTTGTGTTTGTGAATTAAGTGTAATTTATCTACATGATAAGATAATGAAAGTTAATAAGGTATAACAATATATATTACACCCATGAGGCATGGTTTTGCAGCATGCAATAAAAAATGTACCTACTGTTTGGAGCACTTGTTTGATGAAAACTGATTTTTTTTTTTGTGCTGTCCACATGTTCCACCAATTTGGAGTCACTCCAACATTCCATGAGATTAATTCAATGCCACCTAATCATTTACATGTTCATATTATGATCTACATCAATAAATGTTTAGGGTCCTATTTTATTAGACCTAAGGAATTTTGAATGACCACACCTGTTTTATATCATCAGTTACCTATTCATTTGCTGCCCGGGGGATTTGTTCTGCAGTAAAAATTTATTTAAATGCAAGCAACCCCTAGAATCACACACTGACAGTTTTCAAGATAAAGAATTACATTGTAGATAATTGTGTTTTTATTTCAAGTCAGATTATTAATAGCAGGACACTTAAAAATATGGGCTCCTCATGTTAACCCACTCCTTCGGAATATCATGTATGCACATTCAAACTTTTTTTTGGATAGCAAAATAATGCAGAATGATATTTATGTTTCACCAATTCCAGCAGTTGTTTTTCACCCTATGGAGAAACTATTGATCTTCTAGATCAGGGGTAGTCAACCTTTCAATACCTACCGCACACTTTTGTATCTTTGTTGATGGTTAAATTTCCCTACTGCCCATCGTTGCCACAGTAACTAATTTTATAGCACAAGTGCAGTTTATTTATTTTTTTAGAAAGGAGATTTTTTTTTTATATATAAACATCAATTTATCTATTTTTTCCCTTTTTCTATTTTTTATTCTACTTTTTATTCTGTGTGTGTCTGTGATGTGCTGTGTGTGTGTGTGAAGGGTGCTGCGTTTGTGTGTGTGTGTGTGTGTGTGTGTGAAGGGTGGAGTGTGTGTGAGAAGGGTGGTGTGTGTGTGTGTGTGTAAAAAGGGTGTAGTGTGTGTGTAGGGTGTAGTGTGTGTGTGTATGAATGGTGTAGTGAGTGTGTGTGTGTGTGTGTGTGGGGGGGGTGCCATCTGTGGGTGAGGGGTGCAGTTTGTGTGTGTCTGAGATTCAGTGTTTGTGAGGAGTGCACTGTGTGTGTGTGTGTGAGGAGTGGAGTGTGTGTGTAAGGGGACAGTGTGTGTGAGGGGGCAGTGTGTGTGCGTGTGTGAGGGGTGTAGTGTGTGTGCAACGCTCTGAAACAGTTCTGTGCTTACATTTACATGCGAGCACAGAACTGTATTGGAGCGTTGCCATGGTAATGTGCGGCAACGCTTCAACCAGCCTGCTAGCAGCAGGAACACAGAGCCTCCCAGGTCCTTCCCTCCCTATCCTGGAACATAGTGCTAGCGGGCTGATGAGGGAGATCTTTGATCTTTGATCTCCCAAAGCAAGGCTGGCTCTGCATGGGCCGACAAAGGAGACAAAAGGATTTCCCCTTGGCGTTTTCTGCTAACCCACTACCGCCCGTAGGGACCAGGTTGACTACCCCTGTTCTAGATCATACTAGATGAGCTCTGTAATACAGTTCCAATAAGGTGCCAAGTGCATGTAGCTTTTTATAAAACATTGCTGTGAACACACACTATTTGTTCATGGACTCCCATGTTATTAGAACTAACATATATATGTTTAAAACTTACATGTAGATCTAACTATAAGTTAAAATGCTTTCCCTACCCTGCAAGCTCAGTGTGTCAGGACGGATTATTTTTTCGTATGTATTATTTTTTTTATTTTTTTATTGTTTCCTTTTTTTTTAATTTTAAGAGTTGCAACCTTTTTATTCTGCCTTATTTTGGAGTTGAAAAAAGAAGATGTAAGTAAAAAAAGAAGACATCTAATGGTAAGTATTCTCTTTTTTATTTTACAGGTATTTAGTTTATTGCCCCCTATCATTTAGGGTCCTAAGCCACTACAACAATTTGGGCCCCTACCTGCAGCCAATGAGTAGGAGCTGGGGAGCACTCCCATTCAATTTATTTAAGAGCCCCACCCATGAGTATTATCCAATGTCCTCTGTAATCCACCCAGCATACTTTGCTTAATAGCACAGTTTTAAGTTATAGAGTGTGTAAAACATAGTGCTGTCCCAAATACTCCAGTGTTTTTATAAGGCTGAATAGGAAGTGAAAGGAATCCCTTCCCGAATGACAACTAGTTACCTCTCACATAGTAAATGCCTTGCAGGAGGAGCAGTGACAGAATTAAGTGATGGACACTCTATAAAATAGCAGTATTAGAAAAAGGGTCCAGGCACTCCAATGTATTTGTACTCTATAAAACAGGACAGCACTGAGTGATGAACACAGTGTATCACAGGGCAGCACTTTCTGATACACACTGTATAACAGCTCCTGCAGCTTCACTATAAATCAAATGAGGTTGACAGGACTGCAGATAACAAGGGGGTGAGTACTTTGCAAATAACCCTTGAAACTCCACATGTCCTGAACACAATTTTCCATAAACATAAATGTAATCTCCTCACAAACCTAAACAACATCTTTAATTATTGCCAAATGTAAGTACTCAATGCCTAAGCCATGAAAAAAATATTTTTTAAACCTAAACCTCAGTTTAATTCATCTGAAAATCGAAACATCCTATATATCCCAATACTATCTAAATCCTTATTGTTCTCACTGTAAAAAACCTTTCCTTTGCCTTAGTCTAAATCTCCATTCTTTCAGTCTAAGTGTGTGACCTTGTGTCAGAGAGGCAAAGTTATATTTTCATTGAGAATTATTTATACATGACAATACCTTTCTTGCCTTAGCAACTACCAATTGACATTGCACATTGTTGCCTAGTTTGTTGTCTATAACAATTCCCAAATCCTTCTTGTGTGTTGTTTTCCCTAATTACCATTTAGGGTGTAAGTTGCTTGTGCATTATTTACTGCAAAGTGCATAACTTTGCATTTTTCTGGCATTACATTTAATCTGGAATTTGAGTGCTGTGACCTTTATGGTCTCTTATGCAAAAATGGTGTGGTTTATTTACATCGTGCACAAAAATCCATGCAGCAATCAATTTGTTCAAAACTGCAGCACAACAGAAAGGAAAATCTACAAACAAAATCCTAGCTCCAATTTGAGCACTAACTAAACATAAAGTAATGTCCCTTACTAACCAGGGTAATAAACTACATAAATCAACTAAAATAAACATTGGTTTCACCAACCTTTAGCACTTTGTTTGGTGCTGCTCTCTCTGCAGGTCAGATTGCATCTCTCCCCTTTCTGCTCTGAGACCTGCTAATTAAAGCCTCAGCAGTTGCTAATTGGGCAGGTGAAGGAGTACAGACTATAGAGGATTATGGGTCCTAGATACCTCTAGATTCTATTACCCTCCCATAGATTCTGTCACAGTGCCCAATCCCCCAATATATATAAATTCCTCTGCAAAAAAGCAATGCTCACATTTTATTACTTTACAGAGATTTGTGTCATCTGCAAACACTGAAACATGACTTTCAATGCCTAGTCCAAGATCATTTATAAATATGTTAAATGAAGCAGTTCCAGAACAAGACTGTGAAGAACATCACTTACCACTTTTGTCCCAGCTTGAAAATTTTGCATTAATGAAAACTCTCTGTATTCTATCTTTAAGTCAATGTTCTACCTAAGAACAAGAATTTTAATCTACACCAATTTATTTTAGTTTAAACACAAACCTATTGTGAGGAACCATTTCAAATTCCTTGGCAAAATCCCAGCAGATCATATCCACTGCAACACCATGATCTATATTTCTGCTTACTTCTTCGCTGAATGTAATTATGTTAGTTTGACATGACCTATGTTTCATGGGACCATGCTGATTATTCCTCATAACAGTATTCTTCCCAATGCATTCCTGAAGAATATCACCTAATAACTCTTTAACCCCTTAAGGACACATGCCATGTGTGACATGTCATGATTCCCTTTTATTCCAGAAGTTTGGTCCTTAAGGGGTTTTAAATACATTTCCAGCCACAGAAGTTAAGCTTATGGGTCTATATGTGAAAAAAGAGGGAATCCCAAATCAAGGAAAAGTGAGGGATTCCAAACTGGTGAGGTAAATGGAAAAAAATAATAGTAAATAGTAAAACATTTGTAAAAAAAAGCTAACTAATGGATATACAACCACAAAACCTCCACGGGGCTGGTTAACCCCTTAAGGAAACATGACGGAAATATTCTGTCATGATTCCCTTTTATTCCAGAAGTTGTGTCATTAAGGGGTTAAGAACAATGTATCAAAGTAAGAATAAACTTAATTTAATCAGAAAAAAACAAACGATACAACTGTTCTGAAATTCCCAGCTGAGGAGTGATAACTAATTACCTCTACGTATGTGGGTAAATTACCCCTGAATAATATCCTGGACTGAGCATGCCCTATAGGAACTCATAAAAGCATACGATTATTACTGCTGCCTATCCAGGAACAAATTGCCACAGGGGCATTATTAGCTAAGCAGTGCACTGGATAACATCCACTAAGAGGAAAACTGCAAATGGTTGGGTTAGAGGACAGGTAGGTATAGATACAGAATAAATCAGGAGGAGATGTAAAGAGAGATATCACAAAATGAAATAACAGGTGGTCACTACAACTATGTAAATAAAGATCCCTGTCTATCCCACTCCTGAGTATGGACAGAACAGCTCCTAGGATACGCCTTCCTGGGTGTTGAGCGCTGCTGTGGTATAAGCATAACTGGTGTCTATCTGTCTATTAGATTAACACCCTCCACGTGCAAAGAACAAAATAGGGGCATCCTCAAAAAATGAGTCTGTTTTTTATACAAACCTCAAGGAGAGGTAAACTCCTATCTCAGACCAAGGCCCAGGAAACAATACAACTGAAGGAACCATCAATAGCTAACAACCAAGTCATCAATCTATCCCAACAATCCCTGGCCCAGCTAGAACTTGAAGATCTTAAGAAAGGACTGTCATTCATTCCGACTCCACATTTGGACAAGTTCAACTGGGTCAAGGATATCCATTTATTTGCACAGAAATGAATGTTACACAAGACCCATGTTCTAATAAATGAGAAAAAAGCAAAAGCCTTAGGCCTTGAACCCAGGGACTATCAATTGACACTTATGTTGGCTGATTTGCTACAGGAAAATGACAATGAGGGGGGTGCAGTAGGTCCCCTTACCAAGTTAAGCAAAAAGAGTGAATACTGTACATGATTAGGGGATTCTAAGTATGTGTTAACTTTTGTTGAATTGGTTTGCATAGAAATTGATACTATCTCTACCTCTGAATTAACATTTAAATCTATTTCCAATCTAACACTGAGGCAAGTCAGAGCACTTAAAGAATTGCAAGAGAGAGGGGTCATAACAATTAAACCTTCTGACAAGGGGGGGAGGGGGGAGATGGACATTGTGATCTTAGATACAACTCAATATGTTGAAATGACCAAGACAATTCTCACTGATACAACCACCTACACTGTCTTAAAGTCTGACCCCACAACTGCCTTTCTGGAGAAGCTAGAAAATATTTTGCAAAAAAAGAGTGAAAATGTAATTTCTAAAAATGAATACAATTTTATGCTCAATATACACCCACGCCTGTCCACATTCTACAGTCTACCCAAAATATAAAAGAAAAGTCCAGTCTTAACAGGAAGACCGATAGTTTCCGAGGAATGGGAGCACAAAATGTAAGCATTTATTTAGATCAGATTCTGAGACCTCTAGTAGTTAATTTACTCTCATACCTAAGAGATACGAAACAAGCTTTAGCAGAACTAACAATTGAAAGGATGCCGGAGAATCCCATACTTTGTAGTTTGGACGTTGAGGCCCTGTACAGTTCAACACACAGTATAGGTCTAAAAAAACATCAAACACTTTCTAATGAAGATGAGATTACATTGTGAAAAACTTTGCGATTTCATAATAGTACTTTTGCAATTTTTCCTGACCCAAAAGTATTTCAGATTTGACAGAGTATGCGTGTTGTGCGCCCTAATACACTAACCTGCACCTGGGCTGGTGGGAAGAAAAAACAGTGTTCTCTTACCCCTCTATGATTTTGTCCAATGTATCCATTCATGGAAGAGATACATTGACTACATTGTCATTATCTGGACATGCTCTAGTGAGCATTCATTCCTGTATGTACAGCAATTAAATATCAATTAATTAAACCTGAGGTTTATTGCAGAGGTGGGACACCCTTCTCTTAATTTCCTTGACATAACACTGAATCCTGGGCCAAATGGTAAAATAAAAACAATCCTGTTTAGAAAAGCACAGTAACAAACAGCTGAACTAGGGAAGTTTCCATCCAAGCCAGCAAAAAAGGAGCATTCCCACAGGGCAGTACCTAAGACTCAGGAGAAAATGTTCTGATCTTGAGGATATCAAAAATCGAGCAAAGGAGCTACGCTCCATGTTCAAATCTAAAGGCTACCCAAACAAGTGTTTGAAAAAAGCTTACCATAGAGCTCTTTTAACAGACAGAGAACACCTCATAAGGGAAGATAACACTTATCCTGTAAACTACACTCACTCAGACCAAAAACAGCTTAGATGTGTGGTCACGTATGATGCAAGCTGGGAACAAATCTAAGCCATCATGAACAGATTTTGACCTATCCTTAGGCAGGATGAACATTGGAAGAATGTAATTCCACCTGTTGCCTCCAGCAAGGAGGAGTAAAAACCTTTAGGACCTTGTGGTACATAGTCACTTTTAAAAACCTTTACCATCTATACATTGGTTGTCTAGCAAATTGATATGCACATATAAATGCGGACATTGTTAAGCCTGTAACTTCCAATCGTGCGGAGTGTATACACTTAATGTGACAGTATTAAAAATATATATATTGCACTCACATTTGGATGAGCTATAGCCAGCTCAGGGTTTGTAGGCATATAGCGGTATAATCCCCGCTTACAGGATATATTGGTGCTTGTCCTCCAGGGGGTTTGTCCAACTCCAAGAAACATACTTTTGTTCAAAGTTCTTATTTGAAATGTACAATGTATGATTTTGATTGGCTACCAAGTAATGATGCCATCTTGGCGCCATTTTTTAAAGTACTAGTGTACCTATATATATTCTTTATGTGCCAGGTTATATGTTATTCCATTTTTGATAAAGCCCCAGCGGTGAAACGCGTTAATGGTTATTTATATTGTGTTATTTATAAAATAAATGATTTTTGGTTAGATATTTGTACCACTATCATTTTGTGCACACTATTATTACTATTTTATTTTTTCTCCTGGCATTTTATACTACATATCCTGAAGTGGGGATTATACCACTAATGCTGTTTCTAAAGTGCAGTGTAACCTGCACTTTACTTGTGAGTATATTTTATCTTATTTTATTCACTACCTTATAAATATCATCAGAGAGCACTATCTGCTGTTTTTATCTCCTTCTTCTCCTGAGAGTTGGACAAACCCCCTGGAGGACAAGAATCAATATATCCTGTAAGCGGGGATTATACCGCTATATGCCTACAAACCCTGAGCTGGCTATAGCTCATCCAAATGTGAGTGCAATATATACATTTTTAATACTGTCACATTAAGTGTATAGACTCCGCACGATTGGTCCTTTCTCCTTGTGTTTTCCATATCACGAGACGGTGTGAACTACTACAACAAGAGAACTTACCCCCACAGCGGAATTAGTGACTATACTCATCTTATCTCCTGACACTCATTGGAACTTACCTATTATTTTGTATTTTATTTTTATTTTTATTTTTATTTTTTATTATTTTTATTTTTATTTATTTTAATTTCTGGCGCAACCTTTCTTTCTCTTTACTGTGCTCTGGAAATAGCACTCACACCAAAAAATTCCAACCATATTCATTTTTTAATTGCAACACCAAAGGCTTGGTATATCTTATTAGATGCCAATGCAACCAAATGTATGTGGGCAAAACATGTTGTCCTTTTAATCAACGGATTCTGAAACTCGGTATGAACTTCAAGAGATATAGAGACTCCTATATCAAGGCACGTCAAGCTAGCACATCAAGGTGACCCCATGGTCCTGAAGTTCATGGGCATAGAACTGGTCAAACTTGACCAACCGAAAGTGAATCTAGATAAACGTCTGCGGAGAAGAGAATGCTTCTGGATCTATCGTTTAAAAACCCTACTTCCTCAAGGGTTAAATGAGGGATTCTCTTATTCTCCCTTTATTAATGATCTCTGATATATTGGAACAACTGTAAATATGTACACTCACCTTTTACCTATCAATGTTTCTTTGAAGACATAATCTGGAGAATTCTAGTATCAAGATAATTACTCGCATAATGTAACTTGCAGCACGGATTATCTGGCTATCTGCACCTTGCATGAATTGGCCAGGGACTTTGTAGAACCAAAATTCAAATTATGATACATCTTAGACACCATATATGCCTATACCTTCTGAATAATCAGGGAAATTCATGAGCATAATATAGTGGAATAGTAATGTGAAATTTGCACATTGTACTTGGACGTTTGGAAAATCACTGTACCCTTATCTTACAGTGTTAAGAATCCATGATGTACAATCTATAATCATTATAATCACTGTACATTGAAGACACCATGGTAAAGTTTATTTGGAAACAAACAGTAGAATTATTAGGCATCTGTTCATCACTAAATCCTACGATATGAAAATGACTTTTTGTGTCCCGCCCTCTACTCATGCCTTTATTGATGTAATGTCCACAATGAGACAAATGAAAATGAATGATGGCAATGAATTAATACTATTAGTGAGAAGTGGATAATGCCTTCACTCAAATACATGCCTAGGAATCTAACCCCAATAAGCTTTAACCTGGCAACAGCAGTGCTTTGAACATTAATGCCACTTCATAGGTCCACCCTCATGCCCGGCGAGTAGGCAGGCCTATTGGAAGATGAAAATGAGACTCACACCTCATTCCCTGCCTACCACAACGTGGGTCTATCTTATGGACACGTGGATATGATGAAAAATGACAGCACACAAAGAAATATGCCTCCTGTCAGGGTATTTATATCGGCAGACATTTTGTGCTATGATAGAAATTAAAATGTATATTGTCAGAGTCACTCTGAACAGAGCAGACTCCATTTTGTTATTTTCAAGCTAACAAAAGACACAAGATTTCTATCCTTTCTGTAACGCTAACTACTGAGCTGGGAGCTTAGGAATGTTTGTATATACAAACCAAGTGATAATGGGGGATGCACAGACTGTCTAAATGCT
The DNA here is from genome assembly GCF_036172605.1 of Pelobates fuscus. Classification (NCBI taxonomy): domain Eukaryota; kingdom Metazoa; phylum Chordata; class Amphibia; order Anura; family Pelobatidae; genus Pelobates; species Pelobates fuscus. The sequence continues at coordinate 107,206,432 of NC_086320.1, forward strand.
AATGGAATAGAATAAATTCTTAACCCAGACATTTGTGACAGAGAAGATTAAATTCTTTAATTTTACTTTCAATATTGTATAAGGTCCCATTGTAATTTAGAGGTGAAACTTAGTTTACCGACTGTCATATTAGAAATTACAGCAGGAATTGGAGACACATAGTCTGAAGAAAGCCCAAAGAAACTGTTTGAACTGACAGAAAACTTAAGTTATATATAACCATAAAGATAAGCTAAATGACATCAAAATAGCCACCAGGAAAAGTTAACGCTTTCCTGGATAGGAATGTTTAGTGGGACGAGACTGCCCTTTATAGACCAAATACTTTTTTTTTATATTTATCATATTTATTCGAGAAAATTTCAACAAATACATAAAAGCACATTTGTTTATCCCATATAACCTCTTCAATCCAAGTGTATCAAAATTATAACAATAGATAAAAGTGTCATGTATAATATTAATATACACATGCAATATACCGTATATACTCGAGTATAAGCTGACCCGAATATAAGCCGAGGCCCCTAATTTTACCCCTAAAAACTGGGAAAACGTATTGACTCGAGTATAAGACTAGGGTGGGAAATGCAGCAGCTACTGGTAAATTTCTAAATAAAATTAGATCCTAAACAAATTACCGTATATTAATAGAATATTTATTTACAGTGTGTGTATATAATGAATGCAGTGTGTGCGTATGAATGCAGTGTGTGCGTATGAGTGCAGTGTGTGCGTATGAGTGCAGTGTGTGCGTGTGTGAGTGCAGTGCGTGTGTGTATGAGTGCAGTTCGTCTGTGTATGAGTGCAGTGCGTGTGTGTATGAGTGCAGTGCATGTGTGTATGAGTGCAGTATGTGTGTATGAGTGCAGTGTGTGTGTATGAGTGCAGTGCGTGTGTGTATGAGTGCAGTGTGTGTGTATGAGTGCAGTGTGTGTGTATGAGTGCAGTGCGTGTGTGTATGAGTGCAGTGCGTGTGTGTATGAGTGCAGTGCGTGTGTGTATGAGTGCAGTGCGTGTGTGTATGAGTGCAGTGTGTGTGTATGAGTGCAGTGTGTGTGTATGAGTGCAGTATGTGTGTATGAGTGCAGTGTGTGTGTATGAGCGCAGTGCGTGTGTGTATGAGTGCAGTGCGTGTGTGTATGAGTGCAGTGTGTGTGTATGAGTGCAGTGTGTGTGTATGAGTGCAGTGTGTGTATGAATGCAGTGTGTGTGTGTGATGCAGTGTGTGTGTGATGCAGTGTGTGTGATGCAGTGTGTGTTTGTGTATGTGTTGGGGGGTGGGCATTTTGATTATTGTTATTTTATTATTTTAATCTTTTTTTTATATTATTTATTTATTTTATTAATTATTATTGTAATTTTTTTGTTAGATTGTTATTTTTTTAATTATAATTTTTTTATTTTATTATTATAATATTTTTTTTCGTCCCCCCCCCTCCCTGCTTGCTAGCTGGCCAGGGAGGGGGGCTCCTTCCCTGGTGGTCCAGTTGGATTGGTAGTTCAGTGGGGGGGGGTTTGTGGGGGCTGCCGTCCGGTCAGCTCTTCTGTCAGCTCACACTGTAAGTCTCGCGAGAGCCGCGGCTCTCGCGAGACTTACACTGGGAGCTGACCGAGGTGCTGAACTGATGGCGCGGAGGAGGAGGGAGCTGACAGGAGCTGCAGGAGAGGTAAGTGAACTCTCTGACAGCCCCCACAGCCCCTGTCTGTATTATGGCAATGCATATTGCCATAACACAGACTAAGCCGAGTTGGTTTTTTTCAGCACAACAAATGTGCTGAAAAACTCACTTGTACTCGAGTATATACGGTAAGTGATAATGTCTATCAAATTATTATATAGGAGAGTTCAATATATTTAAATTATGTATAAACATTAAAAACAAAACAAACAACAAATAACACAAAAAAATAAAATACAAAATAAATAAAAAATAAAATATTGAAATCAAAATTGAGAATTAAAAATGTAAAATTAAAATTAAAATTTTTGGCCAGTGGAGAAAGGAAAGAACAGTCCTGAGATATAGTTAAATCCTACTTGGGTATTTGAAAGTCCAGAGGGATCAAACTTTTTCATTTTTCCTAGGTAGCAAGTTAAAAACATAACTCGTCTCCATTTTATGCTGAAATTCAATTTGAGCCATAATTTCTATCCAGTCAGGAGGTATAGGAGATTTCCAACATCTAGCGATATTCCTTTTGACTGCAGAGAAAACATGGGTCAAAAGTCTACTTAGATTGTTATCTTGTGTAGGGAGGCCGATATTAAATAGAAACATTTGTGGACTAATTTCATTTATGTTATGGCATAAGTATTTTACCAAATCGAACATTTGTGTTTTTAAATTGTTTAGTCTAGAACATTCCCACCATATATGATATATTGTTCCATCTTCCAATCCACATCTCCAGCAAATTTTACTATGGATAGGGTCGATCTTATGCATTCTAACTGGGACAAGATACCATCTGTAAATTAATTTAAAATGAGTTTCTAGTAGTGATACATTATGAATAGATTGTTTTACTAGTTGAATACCTCTAGTCCACTCTACAAAGGGTAAAGATTTGCCAATATCAATTTCCCATTTATTAAAGGAAGGGATTTGAAAGTCCTGATCCATTAGATCAAATAGTCTAGAAAATCTAGCGATACTCCCTTTTTTTTTTACTATTAGCAATTTGGAAGGTTATATAATGTTCTTGACATATTAATTTAGACATTAGAAAATTCTTTAATCTTAGATATTTAAATATATCACTTGTAGGTATGTTATATTTTAATTGTAATTGGTTAAGTGTAATCAATTTATATCCTTCACATAGATCTGAAATCTTACTTATCCCTAGTTGGAGCCAGGGTTTGATATCTAAATCTATCAATATATAGCGTAAAACTTCTATTGGGGTATCATAGAATATTCTATCTTTCAAATTAAGTTTCTTCATAAGTATTTTTGAAGTTAAAACCATATCATTTAGAATATTATTGGAAAAGAGATTTTTCTCCAGTACAAGTCTAATAAGCCTATCCACACCAGAATAGGTAATTTATACTTGGGACTACTTTCTTGTTCTATACTAAACCATGGTGAGATGTCTTGATCCGTATTCATCCACATTAGTAATTGAGATGCTTTACAGGCTTCATAGATCCTATATACATCCGGGAAAGCTATACCCCCTTTCGGATAGATTCTACGCAATATTTCAAATGCAATCCTAGGGGGTTTATTAGCCCATATGTAGTTGGAGAATAGACTTTGAAACCGGCTAAGCATCTCTAACTTAATTCTAAATGGAATTGCCCTAAAAAGATATAAAAGTTTTGGTATCAAAAATGCTTTAACCATGTTTATTCTACCAATCCAAGAGGGTTCTAGTCGTTTCCATTTTATAATTTGATGTAGTAAATTTCTAAGTAAATTTTCATAGTTCGATTGAATTACACTAGCAGTGTCAAGAGAAATCTTTATCCCCAAGTAATCAATCTCATCTTTAGCCCAGACTAAATGAAACTGTTTAGCTATTATTTCTTTTTCAACATCGCTTAACATATGAGATAGAAGTTTTTTTTTTATGTTGATTTTGTATTTAGAAAAATAACTATATATGGCTATATCACTTAATAGATGTGTAATTGATACCTGGGGGTTAACTAAAGTAAGAATAATATCGTCTGCAAACAGGGTTATTTTAACTTCGCTATCTCGCCTTTCTACTCCTTTTATATTGATGTTTTGCCTAATCAGGGCAGCTAGTGGTTCTATTGACAATATGTATAATAGCGGGGCCAAAGGACAACCTTGCCTAGTACCATTATTAACTTCAAAGATATCTGAATCAAACAAAGGATTACTAATTTTTGCTGAAGCGTTCTTGTATAATGTCTTACTCCTAAATTGGCCCACGATACCGAACTGGCCCATGACAGAGTCGAGGAATCTCCAATTGACCCTGTCAAAGGCCTTTTCGGCATCGAGGGCCATAACAACCAAGCCCAATCCACTCTCATCCATTGTATGTATTAGATTAAAAATCCTACGAGTATTATCAGTAGTACTTCTTCCCTTTACAAAACCCGACTGGTCTACTCCAATTACATCGTTTATAGTATCTTTAAGACGATTGGACAATATACTAGAAAAAATGTTTATATCTGTATTGATCAACGAGATCGGTCTATAATTAGTAATTAGAGTAGGATCTTTGTCGGGCTTTGGAATAGGTATTATTGAAGCTATCATCATTTCTTTTGGGAAGGGAGAGTCTATAGATACCTTTGTAAACATTTCTAATAAAATAGAAGAGATAGGATTAAGGAAGGTTTTATAAAATATTGCCGGGTATCCATCAGGGCCAGGCGCTTTATTAGGTTTAAGTTGTTAATTGCCTCAATAATTTCCGTTAATAGAATTGGAGCCTTAAGTCTTTCTAGATTTGAAGTTTTTATTCTAGGGAGTTTGAGACTACTTAGGAATATATCAATTTCTAGGTCAGTAGCTTTAACTTCATCCAAATTATACAGAGAACTATAGTAGTCCACAAATGCCTTAGCAAAATCATTTGGTAGAATTAAATGGGAATCTCCTGAAATTATTTTTTTTATAGATTTATCTTTATTATAATTTTTAAGTTTATTTGAGAGGTCTCTATTTATTTTGTTACTTTTGTGGTACCATCTTTGTTTAAGGAGCGTAAGGTTCTTATTTACTAAATCGTATATTTTGTCTTTAATGGATAATTTAAATTTAATTATTTCTTCAATTAGTTCTTTAGTTGTTGCTTTTTTATTTAAATATTCTTTATCAGCCAATTTAATTCTTAATTTTTGAAGAGTATCACCCTTCTTTCTTTTAAGTTCAGAACCATATTTAATTAATAATCCTCTGTAACGGAATGCAGTGTAACAGCATACGATATCCGTTGGTACATTCAGGAAATCCACAGTCAGAATAGAAAAGCACGGCAATATTCCCAATCCTCCCAATAACCGGACGAAACACAGTTTGGGAGTCAACTAACTCGGTTTATTCACAGGCAGCATATTTATACAGTTCCCCATGCAAGGGGTTTCCAGACAGTAATTCCAGGGGATTTCTCCCACCATGCACTGTGACTTTCCCAACAGGCATTGCTGCACGAGAACGATACTCCCACTAAAATGGACGTTTAAGTGGATTATCTCCTCGTGCAGCAAAACCGACAATTGACATTAAAATACACAATTCACACAATATTCGGTACTTTATAATAATTGAACGTTCGGTAGATAGCTGGGGTCGGAGCGCACACTTTGTGAGAATACCGCTCTGATCCCAGCTGAATTGACCGAACGCCGCACATAATACAGTAAAACATTAAAGTGGGTTTAAAAGTACCGAATAAGTACGGGACATATAATGTACCGAACGCGGGACTCCTGAACGCTCTGAAAGTCCAGCGGTGTTCAATCATTGAGTAGCCGTTTTCCGTTCCAGGCTCTCGACGACCGAACACCGCTGCAGAGACAAAGGATCCAAGATGGCCGACCGCCGCATGGTCGGTAGTCGAACGACGGCCACCTAGGAGAGCCCTTAATTACCGATTGCAACAATGTTGCAATCGGTTAATTGGTGCCACACGACCTGTGAATGTGTGGTCTACCTGGGGAGTCCACATTCGTACGGCGAACGGCCAGGATAGCCGTGTTTCGTCGTATGGATGCTTTGTATGCTGGCAGCATACGGCTGCCAGCATGCGAACGGCCATAGAGCAATACACATACATTCAACGTTATACATTGTATTTTCAGCCTACGGACAACCTGTACTGCATGTAGTTCAGAAGTGGCTAGTTTTGCCACAATGCTCCCCCAGAACCAAGCCGGCATACACAGTCTGATCCCAACGGATCGGCTTGGGGATGTCCGGGAGAGTACTCACAGATCACTTCTCGAGTTCAGTCTGTCTGGATAACCCGTCAGCGTTACCGTTTTGTTTTCCTGGCCGGTAATGGATAGTAAAGTCAAAGGGCTGCAGCGCCAAGCTCCAGCGCAGCAGCCTGGCATTGTCTCCAGACACACGGTTTAGCCACACTAACGGGTTGTGATCTGTGAGTAAGGAAAAAGGTTGTCCGTACAAATATGGCTGTAACTTTTTAAGGGCCCACACCACGGCCAGGCATTCTTTCTCGATGGCGGCGTAGCTCACTTCACGAGGCAGCAACTTGCGGCTTAAATAGGCTACGGGGTGTTCTCCGCCATCGGCTCCCACTTGGCTCAGTACTGCCCCCAATCCAAACATTGAAGCGTCTGTGTGAACAAGAAATCTTTTAGTTGGATCAGGAGCAGTTAACACAGGAGCATTAGTGAGAGCAGTCTTGAGTTGTTGGAATGCCTGCTCACACTCTGGGGCCCAGACAACCAGTCGGGGAAGGTTCTTCTTCGTCAGGTCTGTTAGGGGTTTGGAAAGAGAAAAAATCAGCGCTAGATTGCCACACAAGAAAATAATAGTAAGGCTGCAATCCTTAAAGGGGAGTCCCCTATAATCCCCTAATGATAAGAAATGATGCAAAATAGAACAAAAAAAGGTTGCGCCTAAAATATACAGTAAAACATATAAGAGTGTATATAATAAATAATATAAAATAATACAATTTAATATAGAATATTAAATGAAATATAAATGGATAATTGGCAATAGTCCAGAGCACTTATCATAAGTCCATAATGGTAGATGCCGTGTATAAGAACAGGGATCCTGAGGCGTAAAATGGGGTGTGTCTTCACAAATGGGTACTTGCAATCCAGTGAGGTAATATGTGAAGAAAAAAAACAAGAGGAACTCCAATGGCACAGTATATAGATGAATAAAATGTTAAATAAAATAAAATAAAAGTAGTCTTACTCACACTTTTCAGAGCTAGAACCTAGCTCTGATATAACGCACGTGAAGTGGAATAATCCCCACTCAAGGATATGCGGCGTAATATTGATTGGCGAGTATCTGGCTCAGATTCAACGTCCAAGTTGGTATTATTCGACCCAGGGAGATAAAATAAAGTATATAGTGCTCTCTGTATAGTAATTAAAAGGTATAAAAAGAGAATAAATATACTACTCACAGTATATAGAGCAGGCTTGTACTGCTCAATGTAGGCGCTTGGGTGGTATCATCCCCACCTAAGGATTCTTTAGGCTTCTCGTCAGGTAGATAGTATATGTATAGTCCAGGGAAAAAGAAATCAAAATGGCTATAAAATGTTTTATGCCAAAGTATTTTCTTTATTGTAAAATAATCAAATTAATATCTAAACGTGTTTCGCCGCAAGGGCTTCTTCAAGTAGATAATAGTAAAAGAGGGACACACCTGACATACAATGGTTTATATAAGATACAGTAATGTTTGTAATTTTGAAAATCCCGCCAAAATGACGTCATCAGTAGCATAATATAAAGATACAAATCAAATAGCTGAATAAAACATAAATTATTGTACATATAAAACATATAATATAGGTACATTCATTTAAACACAAAAACGAAGGTTTAAAAGACTTAAAATAACTATTTTAAAATGATCACGTGACGCGCAGCTAAACAGCACTTCCGCGTCACGTGATCGCAATGTGGAACGCATATTACATTAGAGGTGGCTATTTAGTCTGATCAGGAAAAGATAAGTAAAGCTGTTTGCACAACCACACAGAAGCAGGAATGGTGGCTCAGGAGATAAGCTATCTGCCTGCATAAGCAAGCAGACAGTCAGTCCAACAAAGCACAAGTTCAAACCCCAGCTTGGGCACCCATGGAGACTTAATACTTTTAATTTATTTGTAATTTTTAATTTTAATTTAGGCATGGGATTAAATAAATGATTATTTAAAAAGATAAAACAAGGTGTTTTTGGGGGAATAAAATAGAGTATATGAAATAAAAATGTATAATGAAAAGGAGCACATAGGAGGTATATAGGCATAATAGGTGTATATAAACTGGAAAAAAATAATATAAATTCAATAAAAATAAATAAATAAATAAATTGCAAATATAAAAATATATGTGTATGAAATATAAGAAAGTAAAATAGTAATAATAATCTGTTATAAAAAATTAAAAAGATCAAAGTCAATATTTAGCCCCGTGGGAGCAAGGGTTTTTAGATTGTATGCCCATTCCATTTCTTTTTTACCTAAAACTTTTTTAATGTCTCCTCCTCTCCATGGAATATTACAGGTGTCTATACCGATACATTTAAGATATTTTGGATTCTTTCCATGTTGTAGAAAATGTTTTGAGACTGAATGATTCTCGTAGCCTTTTCGAATATTTCTACAATGTTCGGCTAATCTCGTTTTTAAATCCCTCGTGGTCATACCCACATATTGGAGCCCACAAGGACATTCCAGAAGATAAATTACGTTTTTCGTATTACAATGAATAAAATGTTTTATTTGATACGTTTTCTGTGTGATTGTTGATGTAAATGATGTAGTTTTAGATTTAACGGTATCACTAGTACGTTTGCATACAATACATCTGTTACATTTAAAGAAACCACTCGGTTTGTTTAAAAAAATAGAGGGACTAGGGGATAAGGTGCTTTGCTTATATTTAGCTAAATATAAGCAAAGCACCTTATCCCCTAGTCCCTCTATTTTTTTAAACAAACCGAGTGGTTTGTTTAAAAAAATATGTAGTTAAATCTAAAACTACATCATTTACATCAACAATCACACAGAAAACGTATCAAATAAAACATTTTATTCATTGTAATACGAAAAACGTAATTTATCTTCTGGAATGTCCTTGTGGGCTCCAATATGTGGGTATGACCACGAGGGATTTAAAAACGAGATTAGCCGAACATTGTAGAAATATTCGAAAAGGCTACGAGAATCATTCAGTCTCAAAACATTTTCTACAACATGGAAAGAATCCAAAATATCTTAAATGTATCGGTATAGACACCTGTAATATTCCATGGAGAGGAGGAGACATTAAAAAAGTTTTAGGTAAAAAAGAAATGGAATGGGCATACAATCTAAAAACCCTTGCTCCCACGGGGCTAAATATTGACTTTGATCTTTTTAATTTTTTATAACAGATTATTATTACTATTTTACTTTCTTATATTTCATACACATATATTTTTATATTTGCAATTTATTTATTTATTTATTTTTATTGAATTTATATTATTTTTTTCCAGTTTATATACACCTATTATGCCTATATACCTCCTATGTGCTCCTTTTCATTATACATTTTTATTTCATATACTCTATTTTATTCCCCCAAAAACACCTTGTTTTATCTTTTTAAATAATCATTTATTTAATCCCATGCCTAAATTAAAATTAAAAATTACAAATAAATTAAAAGTATTAAGTCTCCATGGGTGCCCAAGCTGGGGTTTGAACTTGTGCTTTGTTGGACTGACTGTCTGCTTGCTTATGCAGGCAGATAGCTTATCTCCTGAGCCACCATTCCTGCTTCTGTGTGGTTGTGCAAACAGCTTTACTTATCTTTTCCTGATCAGACTAAATAGCCACCTCTAATGTAATATGCGTTCCACATTGCGATCACGTGACGCGGAAGTGCTGTTTAGCTGCGCGTCACGTGATCATTTTAAAATAGTTATTTTAAGTCTTTTAAACCTTCGTTTTTGTGTTTAAATGAATGTACCTATATTATATGTTTTATATGTACAATAATTTATGTTTTATTCAGCTATTTGATTTGTATCTTTATATTATGCTACTGATGACGTCATTTTGGCGGGATTTTCAAAATTACAAACATTACTGTATCTTATATAAACCATTGTATGTCAGGTGTGTCCCTCTTTTACTATTATCTACTTGAAGAAGCCCTTGCGGCGAAACGCGTTTAGATATTAATTTGATTATTTTACAATAAAGAAAATACTTTGGCATAAAACATTTTATAGCCATTTTGATTTCTTTTTCCCTGGACTATACATATACTATCTACCTGACGAGAAGCCTAAAGAATCCTTAGGTGGGGATGATACCACCCAAGCGCCTACATTGAGCAGTACAAGCCTGCTCTATATACTGTGAGTAGTATATTTATTCTCTTTTTATACCTTTTAATTACTATACAGAGAGCACTATATACTTTATTTTATCTCCCTGGGTCGAATAATACCAACTTGGACGTTGAATCTGAGCCAGATACTCGCCAATCAATATTACGCCGCATATCCTTGAGTGGGGATTATTCCACTTCACGTGCGTTATATCAGAGCTAGGTTCTAGCTCTGAAAAGTGTGAGTAAGACTACTTTTATTTTATTTTATTTAACATTTTATTCATCTATATACTGTGCCATTGGAGTTCCTCTTGTTTTTTTTCTTCACATATTACCTCACTGGATTGCAAGTACCCATTTGTGAAGACACACCCCATTTTACGCCTCAGGATCCCTGTTCTTATACACGGCATCTACCATTATGGACTTATGATAAGTGCTCTGGACTATTGCCAATTATCCATTTATATTTCATTTAATATTCTATATTAAATTGTATTATTTTATATTATTTATTATATACACTCTTATATGTTTTACTGTATATTTTAGGCGCAACCTTTTTTTGTTCTATTTTGCATCATCTGTTAGGGGTTTGGCCAGGGTGCTATAGTCAGGGACAAACTTTCTGTAATAGCCGGCTGTCCCTAAGAACGCCAGCACCTGGGTCTTAGTCCTGGGGGTAGGCCACTTGGCTACGGCCTCAATCTTGGCTGTCTCGGGCCGCTGCTGCCCACACCCTACACGGTGGCCCAGATACTGCACCTCGGCCATACCTATGTGGCACTTGTTAGGTTTTAGCGTCAACCCAGCCTCCCCAATGCGATCTAGTATCGCCCCTATGTGGTGTAGGTGGTCTTCCCAGGTCTGGCTAAAAATGGCTATATCGTCTAGATAGGCACAGGCATACTCCTGAAAACCGTCCAGTAGCCGATCTACCATCCGCTGAAAGGTAGCCGGAGCGTTTTTCATCCCGAAAGGCATGACCTTGAACTGGTACAGGCCAAACGGGGTGACAAACGCCGACTTGGGGATGGCGTCATCGGCTAGAGGGATCTGCCAGTACCCCTTACACAAATCAATGGTAGTGAGATACTGGCCCCGTGCCATCTTATCCAACAGCTCATCTATCCGGGGCATCGGGTAGGCATCAGACACCGTTTTGTCGTTTAGCCTCCGGTAGTCAACACAGAATCGGGTGGTGCCATCCTTTTTAGGTACCAGGACTACCGGCGATGCCCAGGGGCTATCGGAGGGTTCGATAACCCCTAGCTGCAACATTTCGTCTAGTTCGGCTTTCATATGGGTACGGACGGATTCCGGAACTCTATATGGAGCCTGGCGCATAGGTAGCTGTCCCGGGGTCTCCACTCGGTGGGTGGCTAGCGGAGTGTACCCAGGTAAATTGGAGAAGGTAGTCCCCTTTGCTACAATCAGCGCCTGTACCTGGGCACGCTCCTGGGGGCTTAGCCGCTCCCCCAGCTGAACTCTCCGGGAGGGCTCTATCTGTTCCTCGGGTTCTAGTAGGTCGGGTAAGGGTAGATTTTCCTGATCCTCTACGGAGGAGGCACATATTGCCGTCACATCCTCTATCCTCTCATGGTAGGGTTTGAGCATGTTCACGTGGAGCATGCGTCTCTTCCCTACCCCTGAGCAGGGGCCGATCACATAGGTAGTGTCGCATCGCTGCTCCACTACCTGGTATGGGCCTTGCCAGATGGCCTGCAGCTTATCTGTGCGGACGGGCTTTAAGATCAAAACCTTCTGTCCCACCTGAAAGCTGCAGTCCCTGGCTCCTCTATCGTACCAGCGGCGCTGGCGTTGCTGGGCCGCCTGGAGGTTGGTGTGTACAGCCTGAGTCAGCGCCTCCAGACGGTCCCTGAACTCCAGGACGTATGACACGATAGGGGTTTCGTTAGTGGTACTCTCTCCCTCCCAGTGTTCCCTAATCAAGTTCAAGGGTCCTCGCACCCTCCTCCCAAACAGTAGTTCAAACGGGGAGAATCCTGTCGACTCCTGGGGGACCTCTCGATAGGCAAAGAGTAGGTGAGGTAGAAACCTCTCCCAGTCCTTGTGGGTCTCCCCGAACGTCCGAAGCATCTGCTTCAGCGTCCCGTTGAACCTCTCACATAGCCCATTGGACTGGGGGTGGTAGGCGGAATTAACTATTGGCTTAATGCCACACACCTTCCACATATGTTGGGTAATTTCGGCCGTAAATTGGGTACCTCGGTCCGAGATTATCTCTTGGGGAAAACCTACTCGGGAAAATACCTTCATTAATGCTTCTGCTACGGTCTCAGCGTGGATATTAGAGAGGGCCACGGCTTCAGGGTATCGGGTGGCGTAGTCCACTATAGTTAGGATATATCTTTTGCCAGAGGGACTGGGTTTTGGCAGGGGACCTACGATATCCACTGCTACTCGGCTGAAGGGTTCTGCTATGATGGGCAGGGGGCATAGCCTGGCTTTGTGGCGATCTCCTCGTTTACCTACACGCTGGCAGACGTCGCAGGAGGTGCAATATTGGCGCACATCCTGAGAGATCCCGGGCCAGAAGAAGGCATGGGTCAAACGGTATCGGGTACGGGTCATCCCTAGGTGTCCTGACAAGGGGATGTCATGAGAAATTCGCAGCAGCTCCTGTCTATACTTCTGGGGTACCACTAGCTGTTTATTAGTTAAGGTGACAGACCCCCCCACATCTTTTGCCGTGACACGGTATAGCAACTCTCTTTCCCAGATGAACCGCTCCCCCTCTAACCCTGCTTGGTCGGTTTGTGCCCGGTCCCTATATACTTGGAGAGTGGGATCGGTCTGGACTTCGGTCGCAAAGGTAGTCGGGGTATCCCAGGACATGGGGGTCAGTTGGGGAACATGGTCTCTTACCTGAGCCTCAGAGTGCATCGGTGTAGCCGTGGTGCGAGCCTGTTGCCGGGTGGTTACGGGAAGGGCCTCCTGGTACGGAGCCTGGGGAATAAAAGCGGAAGTCATTTGGCCCAAGTCATTCCCCAGTACAACATCGGCAGGTAAATTCTGCATCAGCCCCACTTCTACGGTCCCCTCTCCCACACCCCAATCCAAATGAACTTTGGCAGTAGGTAGCCGGTATACTGCTCCCCCGGCCACCCGTACTGCCACGGAGCCGCCAGTGTGGGTTGCGCCTGGTACCAAATGTGGTGCAACCAAAGTTAGAGTGGCTCCCGAATCCCGGAGCCCTTGCACCTCCTTCCCCTCCAGGGTCACTAGCTGCCGATGATGTTGTCGGTTGTCGGTGGCTCGGACTGACATTACTTCGTGCAGCACCCCTAGAGGCTCCTCAATTTGAGCGCTCAGCAATTCTTGGGTGGCGGGTGCTACCTGGTAATGGTGCGCAGCAGCCCTGGGTGCCAAATTTTGTCGCACCTGATTCCAAGCTTGTCGGCTCCGGTTTTGGGTGCACTCTCGAGAAATGTGCCCCCACTGCTTGCAGGTGTGACACTGAATGTTAGCCCGGCCGTTGTATCGGGAGGGGGTTGGTGGAGTATTCAGTGCCGGCCTGTGCAGGGGTGCGGTGGGGCCGGTAGGGATAAAATTATTGGGTGGCCCGGTAATCCGAGGGAGAGTCTTATTTTGGGCACCGTGATGCCTCCTGGCATCAAAATGCTGATCCGCCAATTTAGCGGCTTCGGGTAGGGTGAGTGGTTTCCGGTCTCTCACCCATTCTTGTGCTTCTGGGGACAAACCATTAAAAAACTGTTCCAGCAGCATTAACTGCCTCAACTCCTCCATGTTAGTAGCGTTGCTGGCCTGTATCCAGCCTAGTGATGCTTGGTCCAGCTTGTGCGCCCATTCTGCATGAGAATCTTTCTCAGGCTTGCGCAAGCCCCGGAATTTCCGCCGGTATGCCTCTGGGGTAATAGCATACCTCTCTAAGATCGCCCTCTTTACTTTAGGGTAATCCTTACTGTCCTCTCGGGGTACAGCACGGTAGGCTTCAGCCGCCCTACCCGATAACTTGCCTGCCAGCAGCGGCACCCATGTTGCGGGTTCCAAATCGTGCAAATCGCACAGCCGCTCAAAGTCCTGCAAATACCCATCGATTTCGTCCTTTTCTTCACAAAACGCTTTAAATGCGTGATGTGGGACTTTGGGCTTTACCTGTCCGTAGGTGGAGGCAGTAACAGACTCTGCCCTAGGCGGTGTCGCTGGTGTGCTGGTTGCCATCAGATAATCCTGTACATCCGATACCATCACGGTCAGTATTTCCAGCGGTACTGGTTGCGGTAAGAACTCCAACCTGGTTCGTAGCTCTTTTTGGAATGGGGTCTCTTCCTTGGCTGGTGGGGGTGTAGCGCTGCGGGCTCTGTCTCCCTCCATCAGTTCAGCGATCAGCACAGCCTTAGATTTGTTGCTGGCTATCTTACCCCTGGCTTCCAGTAGCTCTTTTAAAGTTTGTCGTTTTAGTATGGTATAATCAATCTCCATACGAATTGCCCTTGCTTTCCTTGTTCGGTAGTTCCAGTTTACACGAACGCTGCTTTTTCGGCTGTAAGGTTCGGATCCCGTCGCTTGCCACCAATTGTAACGGAATGCAGTGTAACAGCATACGATATCCGTTGGTACATTCAGGAAATCCACAGTCAGAATAGAAAAGCACGGCAATATTCCCAATCCTCCCAATAACCGGACGAAACACAGTTTGGGAGTCAACTAACTCGGTTTATTCACAGGCAGCATATTTATACAGTTCCCCATGCAAGGGGTTTCCAGACAGTAATTCCAGGGGATTTCTCCCACCATGCACTGTGACTTTCCCAACAGGCATTGCTGCACGAGAACGATACTCCCACTAAAATGGACGCTTAAGTGGATTATCTCCTCGTGCAGCAAAACCGACAATTGACATTAAAATACACAATTCACACAATATTCGGTACTTTATAATAATTGAACGTTCGGTAGATAGCTGGGGTCGGAGCGCACACTTTGTGAGAATACCGCTCTGATCCCAGCTGAATTGACCGAACGCCGCACATAATACAGTAAAACATTAAAGTGGGTTTAAAAGTACCGAATAAGTACGGGACATATAATGTACCGAACGCGGGACTCCCGAACGCTCTGAAAGTCCAGCGGTGTTCAATCATTGAGTAGCCGTTTTCCGTTCCAGGCTCTCGACGACCGAACACCGCTGCAGAGACAAAGGATCCAAGATGGCCGACCGCCGCATGGTCGGTAGTCAAACGACGGCCACCTAGGAGAGCCCTTAATTACCGATTGCAACAATGTTGCAATCGGTTAATTGGTGCCACACGACCTGTGAATGTGTGGTCTACCTGGGGAGTCCACATTCGTACGGCGAACGGCCAGGATAGCCGTGTTTCGTCGTATGGATGCTTTGTATGCTGGCAGCATACGGCTGCCAGCATGCGAACGGCCATAGAGCAATACACATACATTCAACGTTATACATTGTATTTTCAGCCTACGGACAACCTGTACTGCATGTAGTTCAGAAGTGGCTAGTTTTGCCACATCCTCTAATAAAACTTTTAAGAGTACACCACACCATGGAAGCCGAGACTTCTCCATTGTTGTTAATATTTAAAAAATTCTCAATTTCCATTATAATAGATTCTCTGATATGGTCAACTTTCAGTAGACTTTCATTAAGTCTCCACCTTGTCCTAGGTCTAAAATTATCTTTAGATTTAATTTTCTAAAATATAGGGGCATGATCCGATAGTATTATAGAACCAATGCTTGCTTTAATGATAGAGTCTAAAAAACCTACTTTTACAAAAAATATATCAATACGTGAATATGTCTAGTGGACATGAGAAAAGAAAGTATAGTCCCTTTCATTTGGATTAAATATCCTCCAACAGTCGTAGAGAGTATTTTTGGCAATACAATCTGCTAAATTATGAGTAACTATTTAATAACTTGGAGTTTCCTGTTTGTTTATGACTTCTATCCTTTCTTAGATCCATGACACTATTGAAATCACCTCCCATTAATATATTACCACTAGCTGTCTCATCTAATGTTTCCATGATTTGATCAAGTAATATTTCTGGATTGCAGTTTGGGGCATAGATATTAACCAAGGTATAAATTGTGCCATCTATTTTAACCACTAGGAGAACATATCTACCCATTGGGTCAGGAGAGAAGTGTATAGTTTCAACTATATGACTATTAGAAATAATAATAGCAGTACCTCTTTTCTTTTTCTTCCCCTCTAAATTTGAAGCAAATATCCAAGGATATTTCTTAAATTTCCACAAATTGGGGGGCGGCGCCTGACTTCCGGTGCGGATGGCTGCTTTCTTCTAGAGCTCCGTACCGGCAGGCTTTCAAAGCGCTAATAACAGCAAGTATACCCAACGGAATCACTCCCCACTCGGTCCACAACATCCCCACAACGGCCCCTGACTGACCTGACATGGGAGGGGGTAGGAAATCTAAACATGGCACGGAGGTGGCGCCGATATTCCGCGCCCGCAGGGCGGAGAGCTCCACACGTGGGGAAGATGGCCGTGATGAGGACTCTGACTCAGCGGCAAGTGACACAAGCCGCATGGCAGCCACAACACCCCTCACAAGAGACGACCTCCGGCACCTGCTACAGGAGATAAAAACCAATATGGCTGCTGAGTTCACCAGGCACCTAGCACCTATCACTGCAAGCCTCAACGATCTGACGCACAGAACCACCGCCATTGAAGATCAATTAGGCCGCACCTCCTCGCGGACCCAGACGAACGAGACCGCCATTGCTGCCCTACAAGAGCAGGTACGCCAACTGGAAGAGGCCCAAGAAGACCTCAATAACCGTTCCCGCCGTAATAACATACGGATTCGCGGGGTGCCAGAGTCGGATGGAATTGACACGCTAGCATCCACGCTGCGATAATTGTTCTGCGGCCTGCTACCCGAAGCCTCACCAGCCGAACTCCTGCTAGACAGGGCACACAGGGCCCTCAAAGCCCCCCTCCCCTATGCAGCCCAGCCCAGGGACATTATTATTTGCATGCATTACTTCCACATCAAGGAAGCACTCATGAGAGCGGCCAAAGACACCCCACTGGAGATAGAGGGGCATCAGGTATCCTTCTACCAAGATTTATGTCAGACCTTCCGGCATTCGCTAACCGTGGACTTCCGGGTAGACGGAGCGCAGCCACTCCCCCTCCTCTGACGCGGTTGCTCCCAGGATACATAGGGAGACCGCGTCAACACCACAGTGCTGGATCAACTTGAAAGCTCCCGCGAAACTTCAAAATCTGAATTACCTATTACCTCTACTGTGTATCGGACCCGGACTGTTTAATCGTTTACCCTCCTTCTCCTCTCCTACGACCTCGGAACTGTTTTCGGATATTCTCTTGCCTGCTGTAACTCGATCCACTGTGGGAATCTATCTCACCAATTTGGACTAGCACTCCTACAAAAGCTAAGTAAACAAATTGGCTCAAGCTGGATAATACCTATCTTACTTCTCTGCTTACTCACTATCATCTCCACCTAAACTAATAACTTTGTTTCCAACAATTACTAATCAATCAACTGCCACTTATTATATCTATTTGGGAACTCCTCTCTGGTTGGACTAATTCTGCCTTACCCTAAACCCACTGCAACTCTGCTGCTGCTTATTTTCTGCCAGGAATTAAAGAGACAGTTCAATTTGATTATTTCTTTATTTAAAGCAATAAAACATTCTCAGTTTCAGTTATCTGCAGTTGTGTTCCATCTTGTCAATAATTGAGCGTTACAGATTGATCCAGCCTTCTAATGGATCCAGCAGATCTCACTTCTGAAATCACTAGATTGAACCAAAGAGTGGATACGCTTACTCAAGGCATGCAAGAGCTACAGATCACCAATGAACGAATCCTTACTTATGTAAGGGACTTGCAAACACATACTCCTCATACAGTTACACACTCGGCTAGTGACCCTGCTGTCTCCAACCCCGAAAAGTTTTCTGGAGACAGGTCCCAATACCGAGAATTTATCAATTCCTGCAAATTGTTGATTGCCTTAAAACCTAGATCATATCCCACCGAAAGATCTAAGGTTTGTTCTGTTATTTCATTTTTAAGAGGTGAACCCATGGCCTGGGCTCATTCCTTTCTGGAGAATGATGACCCCATATTGGATTCTCTGGATGAATTCTTTGAAGCCATGTCTCTTCTTTACGAGGACCCTAATAAACAAGCGACTGCAGATCTAACCATTAGAACACTGCAGCAAAGAAACAGGCCTGTCGAAGATTACATTGCTGAATTCAAACGATGGGCACCAGAAACTCAGTGGAATGACATAACCCTACGTAACCAGTTCCGTATTGGGTTATCTGAAGCTGTTAAGGATGAACTCTCCAGAACTGAACTACCTACTACACTGAATACTCTGATCCAACTGTCAATCAGCATTGACAGACGACTTAGGGAAAGAAAAGCTGAGAAATCACTCACTAACTCCCTATGGAAAAAACCCTTCACTTCTTCAAGGGCACCTGAGAAACCTATAACTCCCACAGAACCTATGGACATAGGGGTTTTGAGAAGTCCTCTTACTCCAGAAGAGAGAACCAGAAGAAGACAAATGAACCTCTGCATGTACTGTGCCTCACAAGAACATGTGGTCCCAGAATGTCCTCTATTGAAACGTCCCAGAGGCGGTAAGCATGGTTCCACCACGACTGTAATGAGTGTACTTCCTTCTAAACCAACTTCTCATTTCTCCTCTGTTTCTCTCATATTACAGTGGGACAAAGAAAGAATTACGACTGAGGCCATTATTGATTCCGGTGCTAATGGGGTGTTCCTGGACTCATCCTTTGTTACAAAAAATAAAATTCCTTGTGTTCAAAAACGTAATTCCGTCTCTGTCAGAGTTATTGATGGCTCCTTAATATCCTCGGGGCCCATTCGCTTTGAAACTGTTCCTTTAAGAACTACTACTAATTATATCCATTCTGAATTTCTTGTTTTTGATGTTATAAATTCTCCTCTTTATCCAATTATATTAGGAATCGACTGGTTACGGACTCACAACCCCCATATTACATGGGCTCCTTTCTCTCTCACCTTTAACTCTGCATATTGTAAGGGAACATGTCTCCAACACATCCCCATTTTACAAGTTACTGAAGAATCCACTATACCTTCCATCTATTCTGAGTTCGCCGATGTATTCAGTAAAAAGGAAGCGGAGACACTTCCTCCTCATCGACCCTATGATTGTCCGATTGACCTTGTTCCTGGTGCTCCTATCCCTTTTGGACACATTTATCCTCTCTCTGAATCAGAGTTAAAAACCCTCAAGGAATACCTGGATGAAAACCTCCGTAAGGGGTTCATTAGACCTTCCTGTTCACCAGCCGCTTCCAGCATGTTTTTTGTGAGAAACAAGGACCAGACTATACGCCCCATCATCGATTACAGGTCTTTAAATAAAATAACTATCAAGAATCGTTACCCTCTTCCCCTGATCAATGAACTGATCGAAAGATTAAGAACAGCTACCATCTACACTAAACTTGACCTTCGTGGGGCATATAACCTTGTTAGAATCAAGGCCAATGATGAATGGAAAACGGCGTTCAGGACCCGATATGGCCTTTACGAGTATCTTGTCATGCCCTTCGGGCTCTGTAACGCCCCTGCAACCTTTCAGCATTTCATAAACGATATCTTCAGAGATCTCCTAGATGTTTGTGTCATCATTTACTTAGATGATATTCTCATCTACTCCAACAACCTTGAGGAACACAGGAAACACGTGAGATGGGTATTATCCAGATTAAGAACACACAAATTATACGCAAAACCAGAAAAATGTATTTTTGAAGTCAATGAAATCACCTTTTTGGGATACGTTATCTCCCCTCATTCAATAAGCATGGATACCTCCAAAATAGATTGTATTGTCAAGTGGTCTACTCCTACTAATACTAAGGACTTACAACGTTTTTTGGGATTCGCCAACTTCTACAGGAAGTTCATTAAAAATTACTCCAATGTTGCTCATCCACTTAACCTGCTCAATAGCAGTAAACGTTCCTTTGCTTGGAACGAAAAGGCTCAAACAGCCTTTGATGAATTAAAACGGAGATTTACAAGTGCCCCCATTCTCCAACTCCCGAATCCTGCTTTTCTCTACGTCATGGAAACAGATGCTTCTGACACAGCTATCGGGGCTGTCCTTTCTCAACACCAAACGCCTCAAGATCCTCTCCATCCAGTAGCTTTTTTCTCACGATCTATGTCTCCTGCTGAACGAAATTATCCTATAGGAGAAAAGGAATTATTAAGTATTAAAGCAGCATTCGAAAACTGGCGACACATACTTGAAGACACACACACTCCTGTAATTGTTTATACTGACCACAGGAACCTTGAATATCTTCATTCTAACAAAACTCTCTCTGCCAGACAAGTAAGATGGAATCTTTTCTTTGCCCGGTTCAATTTTCAAATTATCTACAGACCTGGATCCAGAAACAAAAAGGCAGATGCCCTGTCCAGAATTCACCAAGATCTTCCTGTAAATGGAACTCCCCCACCTAAAATCATAGGTATCATTTCGTCATTAATAGATGATATTAAACATCTTAAGGAAGAAGATCTTGAGCTTCCCAAACAAAACAAGCTATCAAAAAAGGACGGTATCTACTACTTCAAGAACAGGTTATATATTCCTCCCTTATTTAGGAATAAAATACTCTCCTTGATTCACGATTCCCCTTTGGCTGGACATCCTGGTTCAAAGAAAACACTGGAGCTGTCTAAAAGATATTACTGGTGGCCTCGCCAGGACAAAACCATAGAATCTTATGTCAAAACCTGTCCAACCTGTCTGAGATCAAAATCTGACCATCATCCACCATTCGGTCAATTATTAAGCCTACCTATCCCTGAAAGACCTTGGCAGTCTATTTCAATGGACTTTTTGGTAGAACTCCCTCCTTCGCAACATCATAACACCATTCTAGTAGTGGTAGACCGTTTCACCAAAATGTCCCATTTTATTCCTTTGAGAAAATTACCCTCTTCATCTGAACTTGCCAAAATATTCATCGACAATATAGTGAAACTCCATGGACTTCCTGAGGAAATCATTTCAGACAGGGGAACACAGTTCACCTCCAAATTCTGGAATGAGATGTGTTCCTCCCTCAGTATTCAACGTAAATTGTCTTCAGCCTATCATCCCCAAACCAACGGACAAACAGAGAGAGTTAACCAATGCGTTGAACAATACTTACGGTGTTACTGCTCTCACTTACAAGATGATTGGATCACATGGTTACCAATGGCTGAGTTCTCATACAACAACTCTGTACACGCTAGTAGCAAAATGACTCCATTCTTTTCAAATTTTGGGTTCCATCCCTCTTCATTTCCTGATCAAGGGCTTCCTTCTTCTAATCCCTACGTCTCCAACCATAACGCTTTCATGTCTGCCCTCTTCCTCAAATTACGTGATAACCTTAAAAATGCATCATGTGCTCAGAAAAAGTTTTTCGATACTGGTAGACGACCTCCCCCTACTTACAACGTTGGTGATCTCGTATGGCTCTCTTCAAAGAACATTGTCACCATCCCTCAAAGAAACTGAGTTCTCTCTTTCTTGGCCCTTTTCGTATTTTGTCGATTATCAACGAAAACGTGGTCAGATTGAAACTTCCGCCTACCATGAAACTTCATCCAGTCTTCCATGTGTCCTTGCTTAAACCACACCACTCCGACCCTTTCCTGAGGGATGTTCTTACCACTCCTGATCCCATTCTGGTACAAGGAGAAGAAGAATACGAGGTCCAGAGGATCCTGGATTCACGAATCCATCGTGGTTCCTTACAGTATCTTATTCGGTGGAAGGGCTACGGAGTTGACGAAGATTCCTGGGTGTCGTCCTCCGCGGTACATGCTCGTCGACTTATCAACGCGTTCCATGCTCGCTACCCGTCCAGACCTCGTTGACTGCATCCGGTGGCTGCTTCTTATGGGGGGGTTCTGTCAGACCTTCCGGCATTCGCTAACCGTGGACTTCCGGGTAGACGGAGCGCGGCCACTCCCCCTCCTCTGACGCGGTTGCTCCCAGGATACATAGGGAGACCGCGTCAACACCACAGTGCTGGATCAACTTGAAAGCTCCCGCGAAACTTCAAAATCTGAATTACCTATTACCTCTACTGTGTATCGGACCCGGACTGTTTAATCGTTTACCCTCCTTCTCCTCTCCTACGACCTCGGAACTGTTTTCGGATATTCTCTTGCCTGCTGTAACTCGATCCACTGTGGGAATCTATCTCACCAATTTGGACTAGCACTCCTACAAAAGCTAAGTAAACAAATTGGCTCAAGCTGGATAATACCTATCTTACTTCTCTGCTTACTCACTATCATCTCCACCTAAACTAATAACTTTGTTTCCAACAATTACTAATCAATCAACTGCCACTTATTATATCTATTTGGGAACTCCTCTCTGGTTGGACTAATTCTGCCTTACCCTAAACCCACTGCAACTCTGCTGCTGCTTATTTTCTGCCAGGAATTAAAGAGACAGTTCAATTTGATTATTTCTTTATTTAAAGCAATAAAACATTCTCAGTTTCAGTTATCTGCAGTTGTGTTCCATCTTGTCAATAATTGAGCGTTACAATTTAGCCCCGAGCACTCTACGCAAAAGGAGGGAACTAAGGCCCCTCACCCTGGAACTAGCCAGAAGACATATAAGGTATACCTGGGGACAGCCCTTCAAGCTGCAAGTCAGACAGAACGACAGAACCCACACCTTGCACAATATCTCGGAGGCCACTGAATTCGCGGAACGTCTGGGCCTACCCGCCATCGATTTCTCTGCGAAACCGACAGACAGGCGACCCATCGGAAGGACAGCACCCAGAGGCCCACATCCAAACCCGATGGGAACCCCAGCGTCCAGAGGATCTCGCCCCCCAACCACCAACTAACCACGATCAAAAGCAAGCGGCACCATGGAACAGACTGCTACTACCACCACAACCCTCACCAGCGACAAGCCACCAAGACAACATGAGACACATCCTTGAGATTGCCGAATCTATGGACACACTAACCAGAAGACAGCACTCTACCCGACCGATTGCCGTCAAGAACCAGATAAGATATGACTTTACCCTGTCCATGTATGCTTAGCCCTTGCTCCTATGACAGTTTCGGCCTTAGCCTTATCACTATGTACCAATAGGGAAGCCGCAATGGCCCCGTTGGGCCTATCCCAGACTTCCCGCATGCAACACTAGCCCCTAATATAGGGACACCCTGCTCCGCTGACCCTGATTGCTACCCACATCACTCCCCACCCCCCAAAAAAAAATACAATACAAAAGAAAATAAAAATAATATATAAAATAAGATATAAAAAATACACAATAAAAAAATACAAATAACATACAAAAAACTATTTATATATATTTTACCACTACGAGATTCATGATCGCCTAACCCTTTAGCACAGACCCTCACCTACAACCGAGGAAGTCCGTACAGGCTTAACCTACTTAGCAACCTAAGATGCAGGGCTCTGCAAACCCCACGCACTCCGTGGGGCACAGGCACGGGCCACCACTCACGCTGATACTATACCCCGCTGATAGCATCACTAGGAACAGGTGAAGTGGGGGGCGCCCAAGAATGGATAGGCAAGCTACTCTCCGTTGCCCCTGGGGGGGACATGCGAGAAATTCATGACCCATGCTTACCCTGCTATATCCTATACGCACTAGACGCTACCCCGCATGATACCGGGGGAGCAAATACCAGGGAACCCTATCACCAGACGATTAGGCATTCCCTTCTCCCCATACTCGCAACCCTGCATGGGGTCCCTTAGAGATTAGGACTCAGTGTATATGAAGCTAAACTGCATTATGGTACATTCAAGCTGTTAATGTTATGCATGCCATGTTTTAACTGTTTTAACTGTTATATGTTTTATTCTTTGTGACGCTCCCTCCCCTCTAGACTTAGCAAAGACTACATGGAAGACGGGGCCCACCGACACACAAAGGGCAACACGGACAGCTAACCCGATCGAAAGCTCTAGGATGCTTTACCAATTTCACAACGACCTGATGGCACTGACCTACGACAATTACACCTTCGCACGAGGTGAGAAACAACAGGCCTGACGGAACCACCAGAGACACGGACCGACCAATACACACCAAGGTATACACACCACCAGCCAACATGCCTGCCGGCGACTCTGTTAGAGAGACCGCCAACCCCTGACGACACAACACCACGCGGGTAAGAATACCCATGGAGCGGCTAGACGCTCACCCCCGTTTACTACTGGCCACACTATAAGCCCAGTAGCTCACCCCCCTTGATTTCTCGCCTGCACTTTATCGACTTCACCGACCCTTCCTCCCTGCCTTCCCCCCCTCCCTTCTTCCCCCTCCGGGAATAGAGTGCTAGAACACCCCCCCCACTTCTTTCTCTCTCTCCCCCTCCCTCAGCCTCACAGCCTTGGACCGCTCGGGCACGGGTCCCACGTCCACTCACACTCCCTACCCAGCTACCATTCAGGAGCGCCACTAGCACAATGCCCACACACATACGCTGCGTATCCATTAACGCAAAAGGCCTGAACTCACCCACCAAACGACACGGCATACTCAGATGGGCACACAAACAAAACATAGACATCCTACTTATACAGGAAACCCATTTCACAACCCAACGAGTCTTTCCCTTAACAAATAGATACTACACGAAAAGTTATATGGCTCCCTCCCCAGACTCCAAAACAAAAGGAGTCGCCATTCTACTAAAAGCCAATTGCCCCCTCTCCAATATAGTCTGCAACAGGGACCCGCAGGGACGCTACGTCACGATACAGGGGAGGGTGGGCACCACGGTCTATGCCTTCTCTTCAGTCTACGCGCCTACAATACCAGATACTTCATTTTGGCAACGATTAACGACACACTTCAACACCTACTCTACTGCACGCCTCATCATAGGAGGAGACTGCAATGCAGTCCATACCCCGGCCATTGACAGGGCGCATCTCCATACCACGCGCACCTGCCCATCGCAGAACGACGCTCTATTCTACCAATTCTTAGCATCACAAAACCTGATCGACATATGGAGAGCGCAACACCCAACGACCAGAGATTATACATTCTACTCCCACCCGCACAGCACGTATTCCCACATAGACCACTTCCTCGTGACCCCTAACCTGGTACCCCAGGTCACCAAATCAGAAATAGGCTCCATATCATGGTCAGACCATGCAGAGATTGCTATCACCTTGACCCTACCGACCATCCACAAACATTGGACATGGAGGCTAAACCCACTCCTCTTACATGACGATCTAATCAAAGACAAAATCACCAAAGAGTTGAAGGACTACTTCGACCTAAACACACGGGCAGACACCGCACCCACGACAATATGGGCCGCACATAAAATGGTAATCAGAGGCACCCTCATCAGCTTAGCCTCACATAAGAAAAAACGCTCGCAACAGCAAATCACCGACGCGATGATGGAACTCCGTCACCTAGAAACTGTACACAAAAAGAACCCACACCCCACCACGCTAACTAAACTGACAGCGCTCTGGGACTTACTCAAAAGCCTTACACAAAAAGACACCGCTAAAGCCTTGATGTGGCTGAAACACACATTCTATGAAAAAGGGAACAAGGCGGACACAATGCTGGCCCGCCGCCTCAAGCAACGAATTGAAGCCAAACGGATATCAGTTATACGCACCACAGAAGGCGACACAAGCAATTGCCCAACACGCATAGGTAGCATCTTCCAAGAGTACTACACTGACCTCTACAACCACACCCGACACTCCCAAAGCAACCTAGATTCCCTACACGCCCGTATAGATAAATTCCTACACAACGCATCCCTACCCACGATGACCCAGGAGGCTAAGGCCTCAATGGGGCAAGAAGTGACGGTGGAAGAGATGGCGTCAGCCTTCGGTTCCTTCAAGCCCAACAAGAGCCCGGGCCCAGATGGCTACTCTGCCTTATATTATAAGGAATTTAGCCCTCTACTACTTCCCCACCTGTGCAAGGTATTTAACGCTATGTTATGGGGAGAAACCCTCCCACCGGACATGACTGGCGCGAATATCTGCCTCCTACCCAAACCCGGGAAGGACCACCTAGAGCCCTCTCACTACAGACCGATATCTCTACTCAACGTAGACCTTAAACTCATGACTAAGGTCATGGCAAATAGACTGAACCCATACCTAGGATCCCTTGTACACCAAGATCAGGTGGGATTTATTCCCCATAGACAGGCCGCTGACAACACCCGACGAGCCGTGGACCTTATATGGCTCGCCAACCACAGACAAATCCCAACTGCAGTGATATCACTCGACGCCGAAAAGGCCTTTGACCGCCTAACATGGCCATTCTTACACCGAACCCTAACACACATAGGGTTACCGCCGGAATTCACCTCATTCTTACAGGCAGTGTACCATGCCCCTCAAGGAGCACTCCTACTACCCAACATACAACCCCCGTGCTTTCCCATCACCAACGGCACGCGTCAGGGATGCCCTTTGTCTCCCCTGCTGTTTGCCCTCTCCCTGGAGCCCTTACTCCGGGCGGTGCAAGCCAGCGGGGAGGTGGAGGGGATCACGGTAAGGGGGGAAACATTTAAGATCTCGGCGTACGCCGATGATATCCTCCTGACTCTAACCAACCCGGAACACTCACTAGGGCCCTTTCTAACCATTGTACAGAAATACTCCGACATCTCGGGCTATAAGCTCAACTTAAACAAATCTGAACTCCTTCCCGTGCAGCTAGACTCCGCAAGCTTAGAAAGGATACGCCAAACATTCCCACTTAGGATCTGCCGTTTGGCCATTTCCTACCTCGGGATCCAATTGCCAGCTGACGTCTCCTACCTATATGCCAAGAATTACACCCCTATACTCCTTAAAGCACATGAAGACCTCATCAAATGGAAGCCCCTGGGGATATCGTGGATAGGGCACGTGACCTCCATTAAAATGAATCTCCTCCCTAGGTTCCTCTACCTCTTCCAAACCCTCCCCATCCCACTACATAAACCAGACTTCAAAGCCCTCCAATCGGCTATCGACACGTTCATATGGAACGGACGTAAACCAAGGGTACGAAGGAGCACACTATACGTGCCCAAGAAAACGGGAGGTCTGGGCCTACCGAACTTCTTACACTACCATACGGCAGGACACTTAGCCCAGATCCAGCAATGGCATATCCCGCCTGGAAAGAAAAGATGGGTGGACCTAGAACACCTGATCTTTGGACGAGACCATCCGTCCCTGTACATGTGGACACTCAGACCTCATAGACCCCTACCACCGCCGACGGCTCCCGCGATTAACCACGCACTGGACCTGTGGGATAAGACGAAAGACAAATACGACCTCTCCTCTTTCCTATCCCCGATGACCCCGATCTGGAGGAACAAACTGTTTCCCCCAGGCCTCACACCCAAGCACTTTGCCAACTTCGAGCAAAGAGACATCTCCAGAATAGGACACCTCTATCAGGGCACTGAAACCTTCCAATTCGCAGACATTCAAGACTCCTCTTCCCTAACAACGTTCGACCATTATAGGTACATCCAACTGCGTAGCTTCGCGGCTATACCGAGTATCAAGCAAGCGGGGACGGCCCCGCCCACCAAATTCGAACGCGAATGCACGACCCGCCCAAACAAAAAAGGACAAATCTCAGACCTATACAAGACCATCGCCAACCACACCACACAACGCTCCCTCCCATACATTTCAGCGTGGGAGAGAGACCTAGGCCCACCGACTGAATCGACGGACTGGTCCGACATCTGGGAGGCAACAGCCTCAGTGTCCATATGCGTAACACACTCAGAGCAAGCATATAAAATGCTGTTTCGGTGGTACCTCACACCACAACGCCTGGCCTCCATGCACCAGACACCATCTAACACATGCTGGAAACAATGCAGGGAGACGGGGACGTTCCTACACTGCTGGTGGACGTGCCCGAAACTCCGCCCACTGTGGCAAAGCGTCACCCAATTAATCACCAAACTGTTACACAAACCGTGCCCGGTGGACCCTTGGGCCCTGTTGCTATCCAAACCCATAGACCCATTCACGAGATCAGAAAACAAACTAATAGCCCGAATCGCACTGGCTACCCGCAGAGCCATTGCGGAACTCTGGTCCACGCCCCGTATCCCACCGCAAGACATGATCACACGAAAAATAATAGAGAGCTTGCAAATGGACAAATTGAATGCACAACTCCGAGACACCCCTAAACAATTCCACAAAATATGGGACCCATGGCTAGAGGGGGACACGACCATCCCCTGGTGACATGCACACACAGACAGGGAATCAATCGACATCATGATTGAAGACTGAGCCGCTAACACATTATCACAACACAGGCTCACCACGAAACTCATACTCAACATCACAAACCCTCGGCCCTCCCCGGGTTCGAGCATGGGAGCGCAGCGTCCCGGGCGGTCCACAGGCTGTAACCCCTTCCTATACCCCAACTAACCCAAATCAGGCCACCTGCTGGGACATCAGCCAACCTACCTAACCCCACCATCCTAACAATCCTTAACACAACCAGACGCAAAGCACACCCACGGACCAGGGAAACGCACGGACGACCACTCTACCAACACACACAATACCGAACCCGACATGAGAGGACCATTGCTGAGGCCCTACAGATAGAACACGACAGGGACCACACGAAGCCCTCCACACACGACGGGAGATCGACAGACCCGACATTAGGATCTACAGCAGGACTGCCCTCAGTACACGTCCCCAACACCCTCATTATTCACCGCCAACTTGGCGAACAACCGGGCATGCCCAAGGACACAACTCTGAACAAACCATCCCCAACGGATACGACAGACAGGAACCAAACAGCGTCCCTGACGAGACAAGGCGCTCTAACCCCGGCTGGACACACGACCCGACCAGACCCCCACTCTCCCTACCCTAAAGGCAACCTCCCACCACGTCGATACTGGTATGCACAAATACTGGCCCACAACCGAGCAAGAGAGAACGCATTGATTCCTGACTGCTAATCAATGTCGATCGACCACTGTATACCATTGTGCTACAATATTCTTATGTGTACCCTGCGATGGTACAAATCTGTACGGATGCAACTGTTATACCCCACCCCTACCCCCCCTTTTCTTTTCTGTACCCCCTCTCCCGAATATTGATATGTTTATTTACATACACACAAATCCGATCAATAAAGAATGATAAAAAAAAAAAATCCAGTGAGTCTCTTGGATAAATGCAACATCTATTTGGTTTTCATTTACAAATTTATATATGGCCCCCCTCTTTTGGGGTGAGTTCAGCCCCTGAACATTCCATGAGACAATATTAAGTGTCATCACAAGGAAGAGTAATCTCTATCGTTCTTTGTTCCCCTCACCAATGGCCAAAGAAAAAAAAAGAAGAAGAAAAAAAGAAGAAAGAGAAAAAAAGAGAAAAACAAACAAAAAAAACCCAAAAAACACACAAACATTTTCACACAAGAAACACAAAAATTGCATACCAATAAGTGGAACAAATTCCCCATTGGTATTCCAATAGAGTAACCCAATAGTAACCCTTTGGATAAGCCTGCCTAGATTGCAGGAATGAGGTCACAGGGAAAGGAATGGAGAAAGTGGAGGTCACAGAATAATATATAAACCCAGTTCAATATTAAACTTAAGTCGCTAATATGAATTTCAATTGGTACAGAAGTCAAATCTACGCTGTAACAAGAAAAAAATAAATATATATATAAATATATACTATTTATCTGTCCATTGCCATGAATCATAGCGACTATAACAATGTCTTGGCTATAGATTACTACTCTCATTTACTACGACAGATTGAGTAATTATCCTAACCCCAAATTGAGAATTCTAATCGATTCTAATATCTTGCTAATAGGATATAGTATTGGGTAGAAAGAGAGCTAATTTACATTTACCCTCACCATTAATCCAACAATTCACCATACACTTCAACCATACAGGGGGTGATATTTGTCGCTGATGATATTAATCACCAATCCTCAGTCACTAATAGAACACAATATTGGGCAGAAAGAGAGCTTATAGACCAAATACTTAAATTGCTATCTGGAAGGTAACCACACCTCCACTTTTCTATTGGTCTATCACCTAGTGACGAACAGAGAATTTTTCTCTTTAAAAGTTAAGACAAAGGGAATAGGGAGAAAAGGAAAGGAAGCAAAGGAGTAAGCAGGGGGAGAAGACAGACAAGAAGTAAGAAGCAAGTGAGTCAGAGCGAGAAAGAAACATTCCTTGACACTTAGCTACCTGAGAACATCTGATGAGAATGTCTACTCAACTGGTAATTATACTGGTTTCATTTAATTAATCTTAATTAATTAATTAAAAATTTTCTTATAAAATTATATATTACTGGATAAATCACGATCAGATTTCGATATTTAGAAATCTTAGTTAACTAAGAAGTATATAGTTATAACCATTCCATTCTGCAGATGGAATTACAATAATTATGTATTTATGTGATTTATCACATGTTAGCATATCGTGATATTTATCCAGGTGTATTGATTTGCTCTAAAAGAAGATAAAATATCTGTTTAGGCAAGTTAAAATTCTGTTTATAGAACATGGTAGATTACTCTTATTGGATGGTTCCAGGAAATGACTAATGAGTTGGTTTAAATGTTATTTTATTTAAAATTACATGAGAATAGATCTTAATTACCTAGGAGGTCTATCCAGCATTGGAAGGGTTATTCTAACTGTTAGCTAAGTTTTATGGCCTTACGCTGCGTTAGCCATTAGAATGTGTATTGCCTTTGTATTGCATACTCATGTTATACTGAATATTCATTGATTATTATCACGCATATTACATATTATTATTATTTAAATTGTCACAATAAATTGTATCTATTTTTATAACAAATTGTGATTTTATTTATATGGAATACATTTCACTCACATGATAACGATCTTTGGGATCTGAGAATTGAAATAGTGGGCAATTCTCAACTGTTTACTATTATTATCCCATAAATATCCCCACACTCCAATATACTTCAGCCAAAAGGAGGGAGTTGGGAAAGGACGGCACTCTGGACATGAACAATACGTCATAGTTCCGCCCCCACCCCTCGCTTGGTGAAATATTTTGACTTTAATGAGCACAAGTGACTCAGAAGAAGATGAAGAGACTCTGATTGGTTCCCAGCCCTTTAAAAGCTTGATCATCTCCAGAGATAAGGTTATCCCCTGAGGAAGGTGCCGTTGTTAGCACCGAAATGTGCGTTAGGTCAATTTGTATTCTCACTTTTGAGCACTTACTAGCACTATGCACTTCACACTACTTTAAGTTCTCGATTTAGTTATATTTTAGTCTTGGTAGGAATTGGAGGGGAGAATGACTTGCTAGTGTGGGTCAGCTTTCTAGCTTAGAACACCCATGAAGGTGTTGCTCAGGAGCCCTATCTGGCTTCAGAGGTGGATAGATAGCAATGCTGTTTTATTACTATAGAAAAGCATAACCACAAAGGTGTTTCCTAGGAGCTGCAGACCATTTATCTAATGGACACATAGACACTAGTTATGCTTATACCGCAGTAGAACTCAACACCCAGTAAGGTGTATCCTCGGAGCTGCTCTGTCCATACTCAGGAGTGGGATAGACAGGGATATTTATTTGCATAGTGGTAGTGACCACCTGTTATTTATCTTCTTCAGATCTCTCTTTACATCTCCTCCTGATTTATCCTATCTCTTTACCTACCCGTCCTCTACCCCAACTCTGTGCAGTTTTCCTCTTAGTGGATGTTATCCAGCGCACTGCTTAGCTAATAATCCCCCTGTGACAATTTGTTCCTGTATAGGCAGCTATAATAATTGGATGCTTTGAAGAGTTCCTATAGGGCATGCTCAGTCCAGGATATTACCCAGGGGTAATTTACCCACATACTTAGAGGTAATTGTCTACCACTCCTCAGCTGGGAATTTCAGAACAGTTGTATCAGTTTTTTTCTGATTATAATAAAGTTTATTCTTACTTTGATACATTGTTCATAGCCAGCCTTCTGGAGGTTTTGTGGTTGTATATCCTACCAAGTTATTGTATATACATTAGTTAGCTTTTTTACTATAATTATTTCTATTTATCTTACCGGTTTGGAATCCCTCACTTTTCTTCGGTTTGGGAATCCCTCTTTTTTCAAAAAATAATATATTATATGGAGGGTTCAAGCCTAGGGTGGACTTGGTACCACCCACACTGACCTCGCTGTTCTAAATCCAAGTTTATCCTGGACTAAGTGACAGTTCTTTCCTACTTGAATACTTATGGTTCTATAATTTCCAGGCATAGATGAATCCTTTTTGAATATAGGAACCATATCTGCCTTCCTCCAATTCTCCGGTACAATTCCTAAAAGAAAATAATTTTGAAAGATTAAAAACAGAGGTTAACTTATACATGCACTGTGTTTCTTTAAGCACTTAACCCCTTAAGGACACATGACATGTGTGACATGTCATGATTCCCTTTTATTCCTGAAGTTTGGTCCTTAAGGGGTTAAAGGACCACTCTAGTGCCAGGAAAACATACTCGTTTTCCTGGCACTAGAGTGCCCTGAGGGTGCCCCCACCCTCAGGGACCCCCTCCCGCCCGGCTCTGGAAAGGGGAAAAGGGTTAAAACTTACCTTTTTCCAGCGCTGGGCGGGGAGCTCTCCTCCTGCTCTCCTCCTCCGATCCGCCTCTTCTCCTCCCCGTCGGCTGAATGCGCACGCGCGGCAAGAGCTGCGCGTGCATTCAGCCGGTCACATAGGAAAGCATTCATAATGCTTTCCTATGGACGCTGGCGTGCTCTCACTGTGAAAATCACAGTGAGAAGCACGCAAGCGCCTCTAGCGGCTGTCAATGAGACAGCCACTAGAGGACATAGGGGGAAGGCTTAACCCATTCATAAACATAGCAGTTTCTCTGAAACTGCTATGTTTATGAAAAAATGGGTTAACCCTAGAAGGACCTGGCACCCAGACCACTTCATTAAGCTGAAGTGGTCTGGGTGCCTAGAGTGGTCCTTTAAGTACTTGTTGATGAATACCATCCGGCCTGGGAGCTTTGTTTACATTAACTTTCTTTAGTTGCAGCAGCACTTTGTCTTGAGTCATCAAATCACACTTTTCTGCACGTTTTTTGCAGCAATTATTTGCATATCTATTTCCATAGGATCCTACTTAATATATATTGAAGAAAAATACTTTTTTTTCTTTTTTCTGGTCTTCAGACACACCCATTTCTATTTTCAGTGTACCTATAATTAATTATATATATATATTTTTTTTAGAATTTATTTACTTAAAAATGTTTTGGGGTTGGTTTTGCTCTCTTTGGCTATCTCTTTCTCATTTTCTAGTGTAGGCACTTTAATTGCATATTTGCATGCATTATTAGCTTCTTTATATCTTATGAAGGATGTATTTAAATGCTTTAAATTCCCTTGTATTATTTCTTAATTTCTTGGTTTACTTGCCCACTAAGTGACATTTGTTTAAATGTGTTTCTTTTATATTTATAACCCAATGGTACATACTGAGAAAAAGTAACTTTAAAGTATTTGTTTGAAGATATTCCATTTATCCTCAGTGGTTTTTTTTCACCACCGTTTATGCCAGTCAATATTTTGTAAAGCTGCCCTTATCTTAGAAAATTATATGTTTTAGTATACCCAAGTGCTTTACCTTCTTTGAGCTTATTTCAAAATACACCTTATTGTGACCTCTATTCCCCAAGTGCTCTGTTTCACACCAGCTTGGTTTAAACAATCATGGTAGAGGACCTTGCCAAGGGACATGTGCCAAATTTCACATTGTTCTAACTATCAGCTTCAGAAGTGGTTTAAAGAATTTTGAGTAAACTAATATAGCAACCAAATCATGTGTCCAACTGACTACTTTTGAACAAATCTGTATGTGTGTCACAACATAACCTTGCACAGCAATTTGTACATCTGCAGCATAAATGCTTCTGAAGAAGCAAAGATCAAGATGGCATTTTTGTTGAAAAGGAAAAGAAAAACAAAGGGGAAGACCTAAGGAAAGAAGAGGGAACTCCTCCTCCCCCCACAGGGTCAACCAAATAGGAAACCCCAACCCTAATGTAGTGCTAAAACTTAACCTTTAATGAAAGATACAATAACATTTCACAAATACAAACAAACAATACACTTGAGTAAAAATGGAAATAGGGGGGTGCAGATACTATCACTCTGGGTGTGGATGACAGATATATATTATGATGCCATAATCAACCCACTAAACACGCCTAGTGATAAAGGTATGATGGCAGCGTGTGGCACCCTAACCGTTACTTATAATGGTAGATGTAAGCGAGCAACCCTATAGGGCTAAAAACAGGAAATAAAGGATATAACGCATTCCAGGTCTCTACCATTGTACCTAATTTCAAGAGTTTTATATTAGCGGTTTGGATTTATTACATTAAAAGTGGTATAATAATAAAAACTATAATCTTAACAAAAACAATAGGTAGTCCTGCAACTTTGTTGCTAGGCTACCTGAAAATCTTAACAAAAATAACATATATGTTGTCAACCAACTTTGCTGTCTAACCACCTAATTTACTTACAAAAAAAGTTGGCTTAGTCACATGCAGACGAGACATCAGAAATTACATTCTACAATCTACATCTGTAGCAGATGACCTATCATAACTATTTCCAAAATATGTTGATCATCTGATCATTTATGATACTGCTCATTTTTCCCCTTAATTTGTTTGTGCTTTTTTCTCTGTACCTACTCTTTTTCTGTTCATCTGTCTCTAATTTAGTCTAGTATCTCCTGTCGACCATGAGGGCAAAAACAGCCAATAGTGGACTTGATTTAATATTTTTAATCAACATTTAAGATGCTTTTTTAAAAAATATTAAAATATCAAAAATAGACATAATGTATAAAAAATATACAAATGCATAAAAAAGTATCAAAATATTTCTATTAAATGTCAACCAAATTTTAAAAGTTTATAAAAAAACCTGTTAAATCATTTGAAAAGCCTACCCAAAAATATTAAATCAAGGCCATTGGAATTGATGATAGTCCGAATATACCGTCACACATCCCTTAAAGTGTATCTCTCATGGTATAGTTAAATGTCATCTATAGAATGATGTCAACATAATGAAAATCATCACTAGAGCGTATGCATCATAACAAAATACATACTATGTTATTCTGACCTTCTTTTTACAATACACGAAACAGAATCTTCTGTTTTCATGTGTATCCCAATTCATCTCACATCACAATACTTCCTAATATACAGCTGTGTGTGGACTAACTGTGAGCAAAAAATGGAACAGACACTAGTACAGATCAATAGTGACAAAGAATTTCTATAATAAAAGACACAATTTACACCCACAAAGAAGAATACATGACATGTATACTACACTTGTCATGCTGGATTGCAAGACTGTTTCAGTTGATATATTGAATAGACTACTCATTGTGACTTATCACACATTTCACTGTTCTGTCTGCTAAGCAATGTCTAAACCACTTTAATGGCAGTAAGAATTGGTATTGAGAGTTGTATTCTACAGGTTTCATTGATGGCCATTACAGTTACTTATTGCTCTCTTCTATTCCTCTAATAAACGTATAAAGGAGAGGAGGCCTGTAGATGGGCACCTATAAATAATGATCCCACTTTATTCTATCACCACTGCAACAAGTCTATTGAATTATTTTGAATATAAACAAGATATCAAAAGATGCATACATTATGAAGACATAAAAACATAGTAAGTGAAAAAAGTATCCAAATTTGTGATACGTGATAGAATATTTTCGATTATGTAGCTCACAGCAGTTACCAGTTGGACACAGGAAGAACATTTATCTCAAGTAAATAAAAAATCATTTTACAGCGCTGCAGAATTTGTTGGTGCTTTATAAATAATAATAAGAAGAATAGGGATAATATAATGAAGAATACATTGACCTTACACTATATAGTAACTTCTGAGTTGATATTTCATAAATAAGGTATTTGAGCTTTTCTGTCAGGTTACCATGGCAATGCTATGAACACTGGGCCCAAAAGAGCAATATAAGTGTACTCATCACTCATCAGAAGTGTACACCACTTGCTACACTCGATACACCACCATGGATAATCATTCACTTCTTCCTGGCCAAAACACAGGAGGTCTCACAGGAAGTCCTTCTGCTCTTTACCCATAGCAGCCATAGTTGCTGTGGAAAGTCCCTAGCCAGTGCTGCTTGCATAAGCATGTATGAAGAAATTGATGTATACCTCTGTACTTTAACTTGTGGAATGCAAAAATAAAGAATATATATAAAAAAAAACAGCTCAAATAAATTTAAATTTGTGCTAATGGTTCTCTTTTTCACACATGAACCTCATGCTTATTCCATGCAAGAAACAAAAGAAGGGTATGAGAGAGATATGTACAGGAGAAAAAAAAAGTCAGTATTACTTGAAAATGGCCTCTTGCAACTAAAACACAATAAAGTGCATATCAAGTATAAGTCACCAGTTCATCTCCCATATACTGCTTGCGCTGCTTCCTCTGATCGTGAATACTGAGAATACTTAAAGTGTGGTTTCCATTCATACTGGTAGAAGTCCTTAGTGCAGTAGGTTGGAGCCTCGGTGATAGACGAACTGAATATACAGTAGCCAAATGTGCTTCACTCTCTGAAAGCTTTATCAATGGAATATATTTGATTCCTCCATCCCATACAATATGTCCAGATAATAATGCATTTTCATAAAAGGGAGTGGCTTAATTGCAATAGTTTTCTTTAGAAACATAATTATTATCTAAGAACACCAACTGTCAGCTACTCAATTTCCCCAACTTCACTATAAGATACCGGTCACTTAACCTCTATTCCACATACAAATCAAGCAAGCTAGTCTTAAAATGTATCAATAATGAGTTTTCTTGGCAACCGCCCTAAATAACATTCTCTAATTTATCTCTTAATTATTATTATTATTATTATTATTATTATTATTATTAAGTGAAATCACAATACATAGTTTTTAAAGGAAGACAGAGTAGGGAAAATTCTGACAGCGTGGAGAAGTGCGTTCCAGAGAATTGGGGCCGCACAAGAAAAGTACCGTGTTCTAGCAGGGGAATATGCAAGGAGCAGGACATTGCTAGATATTAGGGGGTGAGTTAGAGTATATTTGCAGATTAGTGAGGATAGGGAGTGGGGAGCAGAGTTAATAAGGGCCTTGTAGGTCAGAAACAGACAAAGTTCGGAAATATTGTGTAGGTGATTGCAACAGGATGAAGAAACTGACTGGATGTGAGTGATGAAAGAAAGATTGGAGTCCCCGTGGCAAAGATACCATTCCAGGCCCTCTGTATCTGTTACCAGTATTTGGTTTCTGTGATAAATTGACAGATTGAAGGAACACTATAGCAGTAAGAATGCCGTATTGTCGCTCTGCCCCTTTTAGAGCCTTTGTCAAGGCATGTTGCACTGTCATGCTACTACCATCAGTTGTTGTCTAGACCACTTAAAATCCTGTAAGATCTTTAAAATACGCATTGTGTCTTGAAAATGTCATTAACCCCATAAGGACCAAACTTCGGGAATAAAAGGGAATCATGACATGTCACACATGTCATGTGTCCTTAAGGGGTTAAAATGTTTGAATGCTTTTGAATGTTATCATAACAAAATACATCATAAGTATAAAGCATGGTTACTGTGACGGTAGTCATCATCACCTGGACCTTCAAACAGACTATTTATGTAGGCAGCTGGACTTTTCTTATGTTTTAGTCACCCTGTACCCATTATAGGTACAGAGTGTGTGTAATGTAATTGTTTATAATTTGTGTTTGTATACTGTTAAATGTTTTGCCTGCTCTCCTGTACTGCTGATGATTGCTACCAACTAGGTGGATTTGGCTATGGAGCCAGTGTAACAGCAGCAATAAGCACTGCCTGAATAGCAAGGCTGGTTAATTTGCATATTCGGGTAGATTTGCATATTGCTAATTCTGCAGGCAGGAGAGATATTTTCTGTTAATTATTGTCTTATAAATATGTGATTGTGTTATAATAAGTTGCTGTATGTTGTCTGCTATGATTTGACTGTTTTTTTTATTGAGTTGTCACAGCAATCTTTATGTAATAATCATATGGGCTAGTCCCGAGAAAAATACAATTTTGTATATCAGTTCCTTTTGGAACTTGTGTCCTGTGTGGATTTGGCTTCTACCTGTCTGGAAGAAAAGTTGCAGAGGAATAGGCATAAGGCAAGATCCCTGCCTGGAATAAGGGCTGAAGCGGAATACACAGAAGGGATGATACCTACCTGGAAGGAGAGCTGCAGCCTGGTTGGAGAGACCCCAGTCAAGCTTCGGAGACTGGGGCTCAAGTGTTCCAGGGTCCATGCAAGCGAGTAGGAAGCAGCTAGGAAGCGGACTGGGCAGAGGTACTCGGTCGGGGTATAGGAGCTCTGTCACAGTTACTATAGCAACCCATTTAACCTGTCAAATTATCACGAAAAACAAATATTAGTATTAGATACAATGGGCCCGGAATGTCAACTGTAGCAGGTGACCCTGGGCTGTCCTAAAAATTTCATGTGAATAACTGTATTCGTGTATTTTGGCATTTTATATGTGTTTTAAAAGAAGTGTATTCCTCTGATTGTTCGGTAGAATCATTCGAATAAAGTAAGGGAATGAAACTACCAAACAACCAGACCTCCCCTGTGTGAAGTGTGCCTTCAATTACCCGTGGCAACAATGTTGCAAGCCATTGGTGGCGGCCATTTTACAAACTCATGTGTGAAGTGTGCCTTCAATTACCCGTGGCAACAATGTTGCAAGCCATTGGTGGCGGCCATTTTACAAACTCCCGAACAGCGGTGTTTTGCCGTCGAGTGTCTGGAACCCCGGGTGGATTAATTAGAGGGGTGGATTAATTAGAGGGGTGGATTAATTAAAGGAGTGTGGATTAATTAGCGTGGTGGATTAATTAGAGGGGGTGGATTTATTAAAGGAGGGGTGGATTAATTAAAGGGGGGGTGGATTAATTAAAGGGGGTTCAATGTACATACCGGTACCGTAAATAAATAAGCCCTACCCTGAAAATAAGCCCTAGTGTGTTTTTTGTGACTAAAAACTCTTATGTTTCATGTATGGTGGAATAAGCATAATGTTTATGTACAAAGAATAATGGCAGTAAAAAATGATAAGAGGAATTTTGAATTTTTATAAGAAGATGGCTGTTTTGATTAGAGAAAATTCAGTTTAAACTTCATATAAGTTGAGAATTCTATTTTTCTTTACTACTTATAGTTAAATGTTAAATTACTTGTCTATTGAATTCAAGTCTTGATTTTGAGCAGTCGCTCTCTACCTATTTTCCTATTGTTCATTGTCGTATAGGTTTTATGAGAGATTGTGGATGACACCAATCAGAAGTTTGCAGCTGCAAACTTCTGATTGGTGTCATCCACAATGTATATATATATATATATATATATATATATATATATATATATATATATATATAGAGAGAGAGAGAGAGAGAGAGGACATTTTATTCATTTTCTCTTCCTGGTCATAGGCCATGACAGCAAACAATGGGAAGTTCCTCCCTATTCCTAATTAGACAGGAACTAATTCAAATTAAGGGTGTACCCAGGGCTGGCGGGTTCGTACCGAACATTATGTTCTTTAAACCCTGGACCCGAACACGGACATATCACTGTATGTGCGAGTTGGAGTTCGGTGTTCGTCGATTTAATGGCGCATTTTGAGAGGCTGCAGGGCAGCCAATCAACAAGCGTTTGACTCGTGTGCCCTTAGAAGCCATCACAGCCATGCCTACTAATGGCATGGCTGTGATTGGCCAGTGCAGCATGTGACCCAGCCTCTATTTATAAGCTGGAGTCGCGTAGCGCCGCACGCACATGAGGTCTTATTAGTGTAGGGAGAGGATGCTGAGGGACAGCTTAGGAAAGAATTCTGCAAACTAGTACATCAGTGGGGTGCACTTCATATCTGAGAGTCAAATAGAAGCGTCATATACTGCTGTCACATTGCAGTTTTAAAATTACATTTTTTGCGTGCTAAAAAGTACATTAGTGGGGTGCACTTCATATCTGAGAGTCAAATAGAAGCGTCATATACTGCTGTCACATTGCAGTTTTAAACTTAATTTTTTTGGGGTGCTAAAAAGTACATTAGTGGGGTGCACTTCATATCTGAGAGTCAAATAGAAGCGTCAAATACTGCTGTCACATTGCAGTTTTAAAACTTCAAATTTTTGGGGTGCTAAAAAGTACATTAGTGGGGTGCACTTCATATCTGAGAGTCAAATAGAAGCGTCAAATAGTGCACTTACAGCACAATTGTAAATATTCTTATTTTCTGGGTGCTAATCTGCTATTTAGTACATTTTGGGAGTGCTCTCCATATCTGAGAGTCAAATCGAAGCGTCAAATAGTGCGCTTACAGCGCAGTTGTAAACATTCTAATTCTTTTGCTGCTATACTGCTAAATAGTCAATTTTGGGGCCTGCTCTTCATATCTGAGAGTCAAATAGAAGCGTCTAATAGTGCGCTTACAGCGCAGTTGTAAAAATTCTTATTTTCTGGGTGCTAAACTGCTAAATAGTACATTTTGGGCATGCTCTTCATATCTGAGAAACAAATAAAAGCGGCAAATAGTGCACTTACAGCGCAATTGTAAACATTCTTATTTTCTAGGTGCTAATCTGCTAAATAGTACATTTTTGGCGTGCTCTATAAATCTGAGAGTCAAACAGAAGCGTCTAATAGAGTAAAATTTCTTATTTTCTGGGTGCTAACTGCTAAATAGTAAATTTTGGGGCCTGCTCTTCAAATCTGAGAGTCAAATAGAAGCATCAAATACTGTGGTTACATCACATTTTCAGAAATTCTAAAAAAATTTGGTGCTAAATAGTACATTTGAGGCCTGCGGTGCATTTCTTGCAGTCCAATAAACTAAAAAAAAAAATTGTTGACTGTTGGCGGTTACATTGTCGCCTGACATAAAACATCTGTTAGTTTGGTGGGTGAACGCAAAGAATGAGGAGAGCGTCAAACAAGGGACGTGGCCCTGGTCGTAGTGCTGCTGGTGTTGGTGGAATCCCTGTTGCAAGGAGAGGACGTGGTCGATCTGTGCCAGATACACGCACAAGTGAAACACCTTCTTCATGTGTGAGTATGCAACATAACCTTCATCGTTATTTGGTAGGCCCGAATGCCGCTCTACGAATGATGAGGCCAGAACAAGTACAGGCGATAGTAGATTGATGGCTGACAGTGCCTCCAGTTCCTGCACATCTCTCCCACCCTGCTGAAAGCTCAGAGTTGGCACCTGCAGCCCATGGCCATCTGTCTATCATCTCACCCCCTTGCA
Source organism: Pelobates fuscus (assembly GCF_036172605.1). Taxonomy (NCBI): domain Eukaryota; kingdom Metazoa; phylum Chordata; class Amphibia; order Anura; family Pelobatidae; genus Pelobates; species Pelobates fuscus. The sequence goes on from NC_086320.1 coordinate 107,248,041, forward strand.
AATCACCAACAAGAGGTCACCAATGCAGCTGGGGCACCGCCAGTACCTCAGAAGGCAGGGTTAGCATGGCCGAAATGTGGAAAAGCTTTGTCAGCACGCCACAAGAACCAGCACCACCATCTGATATGGAACGTCTTAGCAGGAGGAAGCATTTCAGCAACATGGTGGAACAGCACGTGTGCACACGCCTGCACGTACTGACTGATGGGTCTGCCCCATTCAACTTCTGGGTCTCCAAATTGGGCACATGGCCTGAGCTTGCCCTTTATGCCTTGGAGGTGCTGGCCTGCCCTGCAGCCAGTGTATTGTCTGAATGTGTGTTTAGCACGGCAGGGGGTGTTATCACAGACAAGCGCAGCCACTGTCCACAGCCAACGTGGACAAGCTCACATTTATTAAAATGAACCATGCATGGATCCCACCAGACTTGTCTGTATATTGTGCAGAATAGACATTTATACCAGCCTCACCCAGCCTTTGTTATACTCAAGTGCACTTATTCTTTGTTTTCTTTTTTTATATGTCCCAATATTTGGTGGGCTACCCCAATTAAAAAAAACCCAAAAAAAAACAAATAAAAAACAGTGTTGGGTACCTCCTCCTCCTCCACCGCTACTTCCACCTACACCGCCACAGTGTATACCCAGATACCCAGATATATCAGAGCTGCTGCAGAAAGTGCAGGCCGTCTATGCGCACTTTTGGCGTTCTTACTCTGCTGCTGCTTGCCTGTCTGCGCTGCAGTGTAACTTCGGTCTTCCCACTCACCGCCTCATGAAACTGTGCGAGCAGCAGGCGATAGTGGAGTTTCAGCTGCAGCACGCACGGGTCAGTGTGGGTCAGAGCTCAGTTTGAACAAAGAAATAGAATACCCTGCACTCCAACCCTCTCTCAAATGGATAATTATGGTGATCCTCCTGACAGCCATGCTTTAGATTTTGATTTATGTTCTTCCAAAGCTAAAATCAAAGATTCCATCTAGTGCTATTTTATGGCTCAGCTGTATTTTTAATTTTGATTTCATTTTAAGTGATTTTCCTATCCACATTTGTTTGCAGGGAACTTGTCCTACTCTTACCGCCATTAGCCCTTTCAAGGACTTTTTTTTATGCCCAAAAGTTCGGGTCCCCATTGACTTCAATCGGGTTCGTGGTCAAGTTCGAGCACGAACCCGGACTTTTTTTCAAAGTTTGGCCTGACCCGAACATCCAGGTGTCCGCTCAACTCTAGTAATGAGAACTATAGTTTAGCTGCTAACTAAGTCAGATTCTTATTAAATTCATGATATTGAGAGATTTTTTACCGTCCTTTACAATGATGTCGCAAGCTGCCACGTTAACAGAAAACATCTAACTGCTTTCCTTTCCCATTTGTTATCCCATATATGTGCTGTTACTATTATGGGAACGACTATGAACAGTGCTGAAGTTTGATTTAAGTTATCTAGAATGGCAGTTTCTGGTGGCCATGTAGCTTGTACCCAATCGTCACGGTATATAGCCGTATAACCTATGGCTCCTGCTGCGACAGTCCATATTACTGGGGAGTCATCCATTATGGATGGGACAAATAATGAACTGCCATTCCATTAAGGACAGATAGAGATGTCACATTTTAAGTCAACCCTAGCTGAATGTGTGTAGCAGTACAAGTAGTCTAGAGATAAAAAGGCCCCGCCCCGAGGAATGATCCCCATAGCAAAGTTGAGAGAACCCAACAATGACTGTAAATCCTTTCTAATGCCGGACCCACAAGTGCTGCAGGAATTGATGTATGTCAGAATTCTGTTTTATTTTTCCTGAGGCAGGTAAGCTGCATGGATTCAGAATTTAGTGTAATACCCAGATAAGTTATTCCATAATGGGACTTTATGTTTTGTTTGCAGCTACCAGAGTTCAGGGCCAGACTTGCCCACCAGGATACCGGGAAATTTACCGGTGGGCCGTCGGCACCTGGGGGAGCGGTGATGGTGGCCACAGGGGAAGCTGTGATGGCGGCCGCAAGGGGAGCTGTGCTGTGTCTGCTCTGCTCCACAGCGTGCAGCTTAATGAGACCGGGCCAAAATATGACTATTAAGAGGAAATCATCAAAGTAGTGTATCACTGCTGGACACCTGTGATTGTTACGTAAGAGGTTAGAAATGGATATTTCCATATTTGATATTAATACTTGCATACTTGATATTGTATCAATGCTTTGTAATAAAATAAAGAGATTATTAGAGCTAATGGCCCTTTGGCAGCACTATATTAGACCACATGGACAGGGGGATTTGTGCCTGTGCAATTTTGAGAGTTATTATGTACCTTTATCTTGCTTTAAGATCTATTTTTATTTTCCACCATGTGTTACTGCCATGGTTAAGGCTTCAGTGAAAAATTACAAAGGTTTTGGGCTACTATTGGAACCAAAACTCAGACTTGTATAACATAGTATTGGTCTTCCCATTTAACACCATGCAAGTGCCAGAGTGATAGATGTATTGGGAGAAGTTTAAAGGCCTTTGATATTCATTTTGCTTGTCTTGGCTCCTTTACTGGTACCGATTATAGCTTGAATAGCATTATTTGCATATTGTAAAAAAAAGTCTTCCGAAGATATTAAAGTGTATTGCTTATAATGTAATTTATATTGTGTCATATTTAAACCATGAAAAGTGTAATATCTCGGGTAGAAAATCCCCTAAACTACTATTCCCAAAGCTGAGTGAAAAATAGTTTGTATGCATGTGGGTGAAATACACATAGTTAAATATCCAAAGAAACATCATTTCATCCTTATACTGCTAAATCAAATTATCTAGTGGTCTCTTAGCACGTATGTAATTAAAGCATGTATTGAAAGCATGGATCCGACTTGTATGATAGAGGTCTGACATTCTGTTTATATAACTGCAAGGGATATATAACAAGTACGAACGGATCTAAAGCTATAAACGAGATGGGAAATAATATGTTAGGACACATTGACTTAGCATAAACTCTGAAATACGGTGAGCATACATGATGGAATCTGCAGGTTCTGTCCACAACTGCCTGTTAATATTAATACATACCTGCGTTTTCCCAAAAAACAATTTGGTCTACCTAATTTATCTTTTAACTCTTTTGAGCAGTGTCAGGTGTATACTCAATACTGGCATTACTAGTAAAAGGTGTTACATTGTTGTCGGGACAGAATTTTGCGTGGCCAAGGAACATTTAGCACAAAGTTTTGCTTAATAATTCTGTGTTTAGTTGGCCCCAATCAGCATGGACATTAAGTTGGGCTAATGAAGCAGCGGCTTTAGCTGAAAGGACTTAATGTCGTAAAAAGTGTAGCCGACATATTTATATATCGTAAAAAGCGTAGCCGCCATATTTATAACCAAGGTCCACCAGTTTGTGCATATACAAATCCAGTTCCTCTCTGCGTTGAGGATCTGGAGGAGCAAATTATGTCCCTAAATAAGCCAAAATCTAAATGAATTCTTGAATATTTAGTTTCTTGTTAATGCTGGTTTGGTTACTACGGTCTGTCTGGTAAAAGGATTAGAACTGAATGGGTGCTGGAAAGTGAGAGGTCGTTTCTGTGTAGCGAGGCGTTAGACATACCATGGGTTTACAGGAAACAAATTGATTATTGAAGTGTTAGGTGATAGGTATGAAGTAAATCTGCTGCCTACTACTAGTGCCAAGTGGCAAAATCATATTACTGTAATTAGTTTGGTGACAGGTGAGGACCTAACTAATTGCCAAGTGGCTTGAGAGGCTATACCTATGATTTGGCACGTGGGGCTTTCTTGATGCCACTGACGTAAGTGGCGGGGTGTTGGCCTCTCGGTGACGTTTACCAGATTTAAGATAGATTGGCCGTGACAGGTGAGGCCCTCACTATAACATAATGAAAGGCTCTAGCTATGCGTTGGGCCGTTGGACTTGTACCTCCAAGCGTGAGGATGGGAGTTGGCTTTGCGGGACCACTCAACTAAGACGAAGAAGCCTATGACATTTTTTTACCTAGTTGGCGAGATGGTTACTTCATACCTAACAATGGTTTTGGAGAAGTTCCTATAGATCATTTTTATAACCTTGGAATCGTAAATGTTTTGTATGCTTATATGAAGCGAAAAACTAGCAGAACAAAGCTAAAAACGAGCAGAACAAGACAAATATACATTTTATTTAGATGACGATGGAAATAAATTATACTGAAATTTGCTAACCAGTATTTCTGAAATGAAATTCCTGAGCTACAGCTAGTTAAAATGTGTTTCTCCCCCAGGAAGCGATAGCTGAGAATCTGAAGGATTAGGCGGGAATGAGGAAAAGGAGACGGAATGGAAAAAAAAGGGAGGAAACAAGGGGCGGGAGAAATAGAGAGAGAAAGAAAATATAACTTAAAATTATTGAAACGTTCATTATTATTTGAGAAATTATTTGAACTGGTATTAGCAATTATTACCGAGTTTGACACCAAGAAATTTTGAACTGTTAAATTGTTAAGTAATTAGTGAAGCTTCTCCTGAGATGGATGACATACAGCATATTTAGAGTATAGATAAGAATTCCCATAAATAGTCGAACAGTAATGCATAAAACCTAGTGAATTGTCATAGTGTTAAACAGAAAGCATACGAATTTCAATTCCTGAGAAAGAAAATACACGAACGGAAGACCTTCAAACCAATTAGTGTTTGTAAAATTTTGCATGAACAGCATTGTGTGAAATAACTTGGGTATAAATGGCACAAACTTAATACACGAACACCGTTCGTATGCTTTCACCCATACGAATGAAGTGTCTGTAAAACACATAGAAGAACGAAGCAGTTTAAAGCATTCATTTAAAGGAACTGAAAATATAAATGAATTGATATGAATTGTTTGCGAAAAAGTACAAAATACATGGTGTTCGTATAACCGAACTACTTACAGTTTGTAGAATGTATGCTGCAAAGGGGCCGTGTTTGTGCGACGGGCTGTCTTGTTTTTTTTTTACATACTCACGAATTTTCACGAAAGTAAATTGGATAGCTGTATTGGAACAGACGGCCGGCGGGTGGAAATGACGTCAGGGTGTTTGTGAACCGGAAGCAGAACAGAAGAACTTCCGAAACGGTGACGACAGGTAAGTAGGGGTTACTGGGTGTTTAAATAGGACAAATAACCCCTCCCACAATTTCAGGCATATGCCTTTCACATATCTATACAGTGAGCTGCCAGATCATTTAAAGAATGAGGATTGTATGTAGTCCATGATGAGAATTCTTCTTGCCACTTCCTGCTACTTTATGATATCTGCAGGGAATCCATTTCATTGGCATTTTTTTCTCTTGCTACCCCCAGGGTCACTGCAAGTTTAACTCCTGGTCACTAAATGGGTATCTTCAGGGGGACACCTTTGCACAGGGCCATGTACTGAAGACTATTTTTAGTTCTGAAATGACTAGTTGTCTTATAGGGATAGGTCAGGAACAAAAAGACTGAGGGAGGAGGGGGTACTTATACTCTTAATTTTAATTAGTTCCTGTCTAATTAGGGATAGGGAGGAACTACCCATTGTTGCGCTGCCAGGGATATGGCCAGGACATATATATATATATATATATATATATATATATATATAGAAAACACAAGAATTTCTGGCACTCATCCCAAAACAAATCAAATAAGTAGGAACCAGGTGCCTCTCTGTGCAAAATATACAAAATAGAAAAAATTGAGAGCACTCAATGGATTTGTAAATAAATGCTAAATTAGAATAAACGCATACAGATCAACGTTTCGACCGTCTAGTGGTCTTTATCAAGATGCCATGTAATATAATGTTAAATATATACAATATCAAGTGTATACTTACCCAATCACCAAGTGCACCCTATCTGTCCGATCAGCTCAGGGAATAGAACCGCAAATCGCGGACTATATATATTTTAGTACAAACAATTATATTTATTTTTTCCCATTTATAAATCATATTAAAAATATTACATACATACTGTCAAACAGAGCACAATTGATAATAGTCTACAGCAGTGTTTCCCAAACCAGTCCTCAAGACCCACCAACAGTCCAGGTTTTGTTAGTATCTCCATTGGAATAAAACAGGGAAATACATAAATCCTGGACTGTTGGTGGGCCATGAGGACTGGTTTGGGAACCACTGGTCTACAGTATTAAATGAAAATTGAGGCACAGAATATTACAGTATGAATGTGTAACCAAAAGTAATAATAATCATGGGTGGCACAAACAAAGAGTGAAGGGGAGAAGGAGATGAAAGGGACTAAGTAGCCTTGTAAGAACTGTATTTATTTTTTGTGTGTGCTGATCCCTTAAACTGTAGTTTTTTATATACTTTTTCACCACTGCTGAGAAATGCATGCCTGGGGTTTGCCTGCCCTCTCAGATCACCCTTTTTTCGATACTTATGAACCACATGATATTCAGAAATTGTATCATTTGTACTGTAGAAAACTGCAATGTAAACTAAATAATTCTGTCATAGGCATCCAATATCACAGAACCAAAAACGACAATATTATTTGGAAAATCACCTGGATGAAATAGTAGAAACATGTGCACTACAAGATAAATTAGTTATTAGTACTAATGTTGATATATTCTCTCCTCATAATACACTAATAAGAATTGAAAGCAGTTCCACTTAAAGACTACATTTACAGCACTGCTTATGAGGCTAGAGCACACAGTAAAACCAATGGAGTTACAATACTTATTCACAAATACTGTGCACTACTGATATCCCTGACTGTTTTAGATCCAGAGACATTACATTATAACAACAGGACGGTTATTTCCACTTTGTCAATCTATATTCTCCAAATATACCAGTGCCAGCATTCCGGAATGAATTGGCATTTGCAATCAGTGCTTTACCTCATGGGATTGCATTATTTGGGGGAGATTCTAATGCAGTGCTGTGTCCTGCCGTTGACAGAAGTACACGCCTAGGGCTTCAGTGCTCTCATGGTCTATGTGGCCAGTACAAATTAGTCCATAATTTTATTAGACAAATGGGGTTAATCAATGGACTGAACAACAACACAAAAACAACCCCAATTCTGCCGAATTAGTGAAATTACAGCCCTTTCATCACTCCATCAAAAACAAATTACTTACAGATATGGCACACTCCTTACAATGACCAAGGAGGACTTTCTAGGAAAAATCCAACACATTGAATACTATGCTCGAATGAACCCTTATACCTAGACAGAGGCTCCCACAAGTAACTGTAATCAGATCTAAAGATGGATCTTTAATGACATCTCCAGCGAATATCCTCCAGATTTATAATCACTCAGTTAAATAAGACGTACTGTCCACTGTGAATATGGGACAAATTCATACCTATCTGGGCAAATTAAATCTTCCAAAACTATACACAGATGCCATAGATCTTCTTGGCACCGAGGATTATATTAAATATTTACGATGTAGGCTACCTGCAGACCCCCCAAAAATTGTATGATTTAAATGACACTCCAATGTTTAAGATAGAGAACCAGGAGTGCTGGATTGACAAACTGATTACCTGGCATGGAAGGATACACTCTGTCAAGATGAATATTCTCCCCCAAATTATTTCAAGCACTCCTATATATCTGTCCAAATGAGATTTGGTCCCACCACAAAAAGCTGTTGATAATTTTTTGGGGCAAAATAAAAGACACAGAGTGGCATGTAAAAAAAATTTTCGACCAAAATTAAAAGGCAGCCTTGGTTTACTACATCTACATTTCTATTTCCTGGCGGCATAACTATCACAAGTTGCCTTATGGCACTCACCTCCAGATACACGGAGATGGGTCAATCTAGAGTCACTCATAATAGGCTCAGATCTCCCACGATTGTATATCTGTGTACCTTGAGAACATAGAGCACTATTACACACCAATTGCACTTCTGTAGTTAACTCCATCTGATTCTGGGATAGTTGTGCCCTGAAATACGACTTGACTGTCCCACTATTCCCCATGATGCCTTTGTTGTGAAACAGAGCATTTATCCCAGGAATGAGGGCAAGAGATTTTTGAGGACTTGAACATGCAGGAATACAGAGAACACCAACTATATGATGGAGACTCCATAGTCCCCTTTACTGTACTTCAAAGCAGGACTTTATTGACAACATCAGATGACTTCCAATATATACAAGCTAGGGACTTTGCAACAAACATACATCACAAAGGCAGTTCGGACTCAGGTGACATTCTTTGAAAGATTATGTGATGCTGAATTGTATCAAAAGGGTCTCATAACCATGTTGTACTCACACAACAGAATAGGTCAGATTACATTATACAGATCAGTGGGAGGCTGAACAAGGGGAAAAATGGAAAAACCTCCATCTGCGTAACCAAGCAAGAGCAGTCTTACAAGACAATGTTTAGGTGGTACCACCCCTGTCAAATTGTATCACTTGTGCAGAGTTCTCAATGATTTATGCTGGGATCGATGTGGGCTATGAGGTACATACAAACATATGTGGTGGCAGCGACCACAGGTGCAGATGCTTTTGGGGAAGGGGAGAAAAATAGTAAAAAACATTTTTAACAAGAAAGTATTCATAGACCCTGAGCCTGTTTACTGTCCAGACCCATTGATGGGTGCACCAGCATGAACAAAAAACTGCTCTATAAAATAACTTTAGCGACCCAATGAGTGTTAGCTCAGACATGGTTGCATCCTGCCATAACTTCCATCGATACAGCACACCTAAAACTTAAAGATAATTATCTGATGGACCCTGTCCACCCAAGCCAGGGGAACTAATGAAAACCTGGGTAAAGGTGTGGGAACCATGGGAGACTTAAATTGGCAACCCCTAGGGCTGAATGGGCTGTTTGGTGTCATTGGGGATGGGGGTCTGAACATGGGGATGGCTGGGGGTTACTCTGTCTATTTTACATTATGACCTTTCTTGTATTTTTCTTCTTCTCCTCTTCTCTGCTTTCTTTTTCTGTTTTTTCACTTTTTCCTTTCCCTTTCTTGCACTCCTGAATGGGGAATTCCCCTAAAACAGGAGCTAAGATCCTTGGGGGATATGATATTATAACTCTAGATTTCCTGCATTCTGACATTAGATGACAATGCTCTGAGATTGTCATGCTTCAAACAAAAAATATTTATGCGATAATCAATGTAATTATAACGTGGGTGTTCTCACTGATGTAGTCACATACAACTCCTCATTTTAGGTGCATTTTAGAGCATCTTATAGCACTTTACGGATGTCTGATGTATTATTTACTATGGACCCGTATTTTTATTGTTCTGTCAATGTCATTAGATTGTTCTCGCTGCTCAAACTTAAATAAAGAATGAAGAAAAAAAAAGAATTGAAAGCAGCTCATGATCAAATATTTAAATAGAAATAAATAATTATAAAAATAATTATGCCAAGATAAAGTAAAAACTAAATGTCAAAATAATTAGTCAGCATAATTAACTAATGCCTAAAATGCCATAGCTTAATATCTAAGACAAAAATGTCACTAAAATTAAGGGCTAATAATTTTAGAATAATTAAAATATAATTTTTTTTTTCCTTTCCCTTCCCCAATCCAGTTTCCTATTATTATGTTTTATATTCGTTTTTTGTACATAGAACCCTTTGCTACCATACTACCAAGGATCTTTTTCCAGTACTCTTATTACTTTGAGCCTATTTTTAGGACTATCTTGAACTGCAGTCTTTCATGGGCTTCACTACAACTTCAATTTGCAATATTTTTTAACTCATATCCTTTTGACACAACACCATTCAGTGGGCTCGGTCTGACTGCCGACCTGAATGGCCACCTGATTTAGGAGCTCCCGCTAATCCATTTAATATCAAGCACCTGTAACAAGCATCGAACCACACAAACCCGCAACTCCACATGTCCAACATGAACGCTGGAAGTGAAGCAAACTCAAAAAAAGAGGGGAGAGGGAATGAAACCAACCTCTCAGTGGCCGACCTCTATGCCGCCTCGCGCACGCCACAGGCTGCACAACATGGCCGCCGAGCAAGTCCGTGGGGCTCACTGTCGCTAGATACACAACAAGGAGAGACCTCCCAAGTACTTACTCAGTTAATGGAGGTACAGAAATATCTGGCCAGTGAAATAGCCCACAGCTCAAGAGAGGTAAAGGGTATGATCCAGGCCCTGGGGGCACACGCATCAGACCTGGAGGCAAGGGTTGAGCCCGTGGTACAGGCTCACAACATGGTGACCACCCACTCACAAGCTATGGAGAAACAGCTAGGAGACCTGGAGATGTTAGTGGAGGAACAATATTCGGGTCCACGGCCTACAGGAGGCACCCAATGACGGCCCTCTCATAGAAAAAATGGGGCACTATTTCAAGCACTTGATCCCAGATATACCTGACAACAGATGAGTGATAGATAGAGCACACCAAGCACTACGCGCTCGAAGAAGGGAAGAAATGACGCCACAAGACATAATTAGATTTCATTACTTCTCCACCAAAGAAGCAATTCTCAAATACAGAAGAGAACATAAACTTAATTATCAAGATGCCACACTGTTGATCTACCAGGACCTATCACCGACAACCCTGCAGAGATGCCGTGCCTGGAGGCCTGTAACAGAGCTACTTTGGCAGCATGACATCAGAATCATCTGGGGACACCCCTTTAATAAGGACACATGACGTGTGTGACACGTCATGATTCCCTTTAATTCCAGAAGTTTGGTCCTTAAGGGGTTAAGCTGGTCGCGTTTAAGGCAGGAAAAACCATCACACTACTGCTGGGTGCGGAACCGACCCACTTCTTTAACACACTGGGCATCACCACTGAAGCAGGTTTTACACTGCCCGGTCCTACACGACCAACGCTGTCAGCCCTGCTAAGGGACTGGCTTACTAACAAGGAAACTTCTAATTGATGTGATTGAAATTGCTGATGGGTACTTATATATACCTACATACATGAGACCTGGCATCTGCTAGGACGGACTTGTCGCCCAACAGAGTGGTGCAGCTAAGTGCAAAATACTGCTACACACTATACATGGCAGCGCACATAAAATACCTGTACAAACACCTGTAAGGGACGATATGCGCTTCTTGGGGGGAAACATGCCATATATGGAACACTATACAACATGACAGTGTTTGTTTGTTTATGCCAATATTGGTAGAATCGCTGCACACCTTGCTGAAAGTTACCCATCCATTGTATACTAGACAGCATGTGTGGCGAACCATGGCCAGACTCGAAACAATACTGACCCAGTACGGTGACATTGCAGGATATAAGGTCAACCTAACTAAATCGGTAAGGTCAACCTAACTAAACTTCTTGACCCCAGACACGGCAACCATTCAAAAGAGCTACCATCTTAAAATTGAAACACATGAATATACGTACCTGGGGATTTGCTTCAAGGCCTATCCGGCCTCCGTTTACCAATATAACTACACTCCTCTTTTCCGCACCCTGACAGGGGATCTAGAGAGATGGAAAGACAAACCCATCTCATGGATAGGACGTCTACACTCAATAAAAATGAATATACTCCCCAGACTGCTGTTCGTGTTCCAAGCGCTACCAGTAAGGGTCACCAGAGGGCACTTAGCAAACATACAGAAGGCAACAGACACCTTTATCTGGCAGAAAAAAAAGACCTAGGCTGGCCAGCAATTTCCTATATAGACCTAAAACTAGAGGGGGTTTGGGTTTACCCAACTTATACCACTACTATTTAGCGGCACACCTAGCGCAAATAGTATACTGGCATTCCCCCTCAGAACACAGAAGATGGGTAGCTATTGAATACATATTAACGGGAGCAGACTTACCCCAATTTTATAGATGGGTTCCAAAGACCCACAGAGCCTTCAATTCAATGATGACTCCAACTGCAGATAATCACGCTCACACAGCTTAGTAACAGATGGAAATAAAAAGATAAATGGGCGGGTGGTGAGGGTGATAATAGGTCTCAAACCTAGTGTAGGCAAGCCACTGTTCTGAGGTCACTCTAAACCTCTATACAAAATAAACACAATGTCTGAACACTAGTACAGACTACAGGGCGCCACAAACACTAAGACATATAGTAGTATGGTTCAGAATAATCCCATAAATGAAGAGCAATCTGTGGAGATATAAAGTCCACTTTATTTGAAACAGTAATGTTTAAAAGTGCAACATGCACAATATGGATAAAATAACAGTAATAAAAAGTAAATATACAGCCAAATTGGCCAAGAACCTATAAGGATAGCAGCTATAATCATACAAGGAGCTTGAATAATAGTAAAGTGCCAAGTGCTGAAGTGCTGAAGTGCAAAAAACACAAGAAGTCAATAATATTGCTCCATGAGCTAAAAACAGCATGAAGTGCACAAATACTATAAGATGAAATGCTTGTAGAAAAAAGACTGCTATACCAAAACTGCAGGGATCTTGTAGGTGCTCAACGCGTTTCGTCGGTGTCGACTTCCTCAGGAGCTTCCTCAGGAGCAAGCTCCTGAGGAAGTCGACACCGACTTTTTTTTTTGAATGTTGACAATTTATTCTCTTTAGCACTTATAACAATATAAGAGTATTGCAGCTTGAAACACATGGAATAGGATGCTCTACCATTGTGATATCACAGGAACATATGATTTCAAACTTAATGAGCGGGAAGGAAACTAATGCAATCACATGATGAATTAACACAAGGCCCAGTATTTGGCCAAATAGACAACTGCTTAAGGCTTGTTCATAGTGGGGTCTTGCCTCATCTGTGGGAAATATTGGGAACAATTATTAAGAGTGACCTCTAGGTAAGTAATACTAATGCCAATGAACAGACCAGTGCACTGAAGAACAGCTGCATGGGTCTTCTCAAAATTCTGATTTGTGAATTAGCCTTAGCAGTTCCCACATCTGTTCCAGTATTGCATTGGTGCAGTGACAGCCAGTTGCTTCTCCCTTGTGGTGTTGCATGTGAGAGAAAGCATCATACGTGACAACACAGGGTTATTTTTTAATTAGCCCCTTCCATTTCTTTCTAGTACACATACATTTGAAGGAACACTTCAAGCATCATAACCAGTAGAGGCTAGTTTCTTGGTTATGGAACTAGAAGTGCCATGACACCATCACAAGGCAAGATGTCAAACTGTTTTAGTATTGTTTGACAACTTTCCTGGGTCCCACCAAGCCTCAGGTCTACAACACCCACATCTGGTCTACTCCTGCCATAGAAACCAAATGCTGCTCCAGAGTAAAGCACAAATGATCCAGAAGCACACTCATTGGCTGAGAATGCTCAAGTGATACTTTCAGCCAATGAACACAGTTCTACATGGTCGTTTTCTTTTTAAAACAATCTGGTTTCTTCTGCTGGAGAACACAGGATGCAATGAATGCAGCCATAGGCACATGGAAGGTTTGAGGTAAGTTGTAAAACTGTAAAATGGATTGCGCCATGACTATAATGGCGATGTAGTGTTTATGTTTTTTGGAATGTTTGAAACATGAGGGATTCAAAAGACAAAAAAGTATTAACATTAAATAAGGAATCATCAGAAAAAATATATATCGGAGGTTCACACTGAACCAGTATTTATGAGAATCTGCCTATTGTCTATGAGTTATTTTATAGTCAAGAGACATCAATATAATATCACTCTTTGTGCTTTACCAACAGAAAGTTTATTTTCTGACCATGTATATAGTGAATGAACAATACATTCAAGTTTATGCGCAATGCTTCTTCTAAACTTTATCAAATAAACATGCCTTAAGCAAATCTGTACTGAAAACTGCTTCTATTTTCAATTGATTTTTTTGTTCCAGTCTATAACTTATTAAAGATGTACAGCGTTTTCATAACACCAACTGTCTATTTTTTCCTCTTTGATGCAGAAAAGGTGAAGATCTAGAAATAAATACATTTTATTATGTGTTAGATTGTGTTACCTCACTTCTACAGTTCAGTCAATTAGAATATTTGATATTCAACTTTTTTTCTTGTGTTTACTAATTTTTTACTTTTTATTTATTTTATTGTAGAAAATGGATTATAACTTAAAATAAAGTAAATAAATCCTTATCATATTATGGATACTACTCAAAAAGGCTGCAAGCAAATTAATTTAATAGTACGTAAAGGAATTTAAATTGAATAGAATACTCAAATGTGGAAAAACTCACAATAAAGTAGGGGAGTGCAAAATTACAACATATAACAACAGTAAAATACTTATAGTAAATCACTCCTACTCGCAGTTGATTCTGTACATGTCTGTGTAAAATATATAACAACAAGAAACATTTATAGTGCAATTTCTGACCATGTATATAGTGAATGAACAATACATTCAAGTTTATGCGCAATGCTTCTTCTAAACTTTATCAAATAAACATGCCTTAAGCAAATCTGTACTGAAAACTGCTTCTATTTTCAATTGATTTTTTTGTTCCAGTCTATAACTTATTAAAGATGTACAGCGTTTTCATAACACCAACTGTCTATTTTTTCCCCTTATAGTAAATCACTCCTACTCGCAGTTGATTCTGTACATGTCTGTGTAAAATATATAACAACAAGAAACATTTATAGTGCAATACTGTAACACATATAAATAATGAATGTAGCTTTCATAGAACCACTCACATTGACCTATAGCAGACTCTGGCTTTGAAGGCATGTTAGTGCCCCTTCAAGATGATCTGCTCCCACTATCTGGAGTTAGGCAGAAAACTGCATTATTTATCAAAAGAGTACATTTATTAAATAAAACAGCCACAAATGGAACAATTAAAACACAAGAATAAATAGCACAACGCGTTTCGATGTAAAGTCTTTTCCAAATGCATGAAGGTATTAGGCTGCCATCCGGTTTTTACATTTCTCTGGTGTAAGATATTTTCCTTGCCTTAATTGGCATTATTAGCGTGACCAGCATACCAAGGATATGCTCATACTGACGTAAGACCTCTGTGCCGAGGTATCCGGACTCCAGGTTTCCTTCTGGCTCATTGGTCACGCCAGTTGCGTGTATCCACTCATACGCGTGACGCATGCCGATAAGTCACATCCAGCATGTGTCATCATCCTGAGTCCTGTATATTGATGCGTTCTACCTTGCACATGCGTCTTGTATATCGCTAGATTCCACTTTGCGCATGCTAACGACTTGTACTTAATTATTTTGCAATTGTCCTTAGGTAAACTATAACTTACATCATCCACAATATAAAAACCAATAGTATTTATAATAAAAATGAAATATAATAAAAGCAAAACATCCCCTCCCACCTAATAAGCTGAAAGATATTATCTCTCAACATATTAAAATGTGGAGATTTATAGGGAAATTATAGGGAAATTAGAGAAAATACCTATTAAAAAGGGAGGAAAAGATTAGAATTTTTTTTTTTAAATGATTGTAAAAAATATTCCTAAAAAATATAAAAGTTTAATTAAAACATCCATTTCAAACACCAACCTGACCCAGTGGAGAAAGTTGTAAATTTATCTGCTACCATTGCTACACGTAACTTACCCACTGTCATTGTTGTGACTATCCATCCTAAGCCACAAGGTAAAGTTTTGAGGCTGATGTGTTGCACCAAGACACATTTTGGAATAACTTTGAGTGCCACAGAGAAGGGCGATGCAAAGTACCTATTTTGTGGGAAGGAAGTGAATACTACAGGGAGAGTGATGGGTCATTTCACTAGTGCTGTATGTGATGGTTGAGCTTTCCCATAGTTGCTTCTTGGGGCTACATAAACTAAGGCAGGCATAGGCAACCTTCGGCACTCAGATGTTTTCGGCTACACCTCTCATGATGCTTTGCCAGCATTATGGGTGTAAGGCATTATGGACGATGTAGTCCACAACATCTGGAGTGCCGAAGGTTGCCTACCCCTGAAGTATGGTGGTCATTTGCCACTTGGTCTGTGAATAAAATACATCATTATCTTTTTTCCACCTCTTGATTGGAAAGGTGATACAGCCTTCATGATTGGGCAGACCTCTTGACCGTCATGTCAAACTAAGTTGTTTAATTATTTTCCTTCTATCTTCATATTCTATCCACCTATTTATGGTGCCAGGAATCCCCCTTTTTTATGCACCTGGGACAGAACACTGAATCCCAAAACAAACTAACCTGCTTATTCATTGCGCAAGTGATTTGCTGAGTTATACATCAGTATGTCACTTTGGAGTTATGGAATTTGGCCGATCTTCTGATCCACCTAAATTCAGATGAATTACAATTCGGCCGAAACCAAATGTACACGTCTTCTAAATATAGTACATTCAGCAATATTGTACATGAAGAACAACTTAAAGATGAATTGTAACTGTTCTTTCTATTTGTTTTATTGATTATTGCAGTTTTCACCTCAAATGAAATAAAAATGAAGTGTTTCTCCATCATGACAGGTGTTTAACAGTGATATACTTAAAATGAGCTGCCAGTTTGGCACTTTAAAATGCAAAGAGTGAGATAATTACATGAAATGTTTCCTTATTCTACTCAATTCTGATAAAGACAGTCAAAATATCAATTTAAGGCTTTATATTTTGTCATTTATATTATTGTAAATGCATTCCGTTATGCCCTTGAATGCCCATTCCTAAGTATATTTGAACTATAAGTGTATTACACATAATTTCTGCTCATTTATTCACATTTTTACTTATAGTGTTGATAAATTTGTTACAAAGTTACTTATTAATGCATTTTAATAGTTAACCATTTTAGGCTGTGTTAGTCATTCAGATAGATTAAGAAAGCAACAGCACATTACACTAAAGATGCTTTTAAGGGAAACCCTAATCAGAAAAATAACTTTGTTTGATGAAGTTATTTGAAATATAGAGTCTCTGTGCTCAGCTCTTGGCCATTTAGGAGTTTAATTACTTTGTACATCCCTATCCACACCTCGTGTAAAGAGACATCTAATTTTTTAACTTTTTTCCTGGCTAATCAATATAGGGTTAGCTCCGCCCCTAATAGGACAGGAAAAACACCAAAGACTTTAACAGGAATGATCAGTTCTAATTTCTCAAGTCTTTTTCCTTGAATGTATAAAAAAAAACAAGTGCAGGTAAAAATGCACAAAATTACCCAACACTAGTGATGTCGCGAACATAACATTTTCGATTCGCGAATGGCGAACGCGAACTTCCGCAAATGTTCGCGAACGGGCGAACCGCCATAGACTTCAATGGGCAGGCGAATTTTAAAACCCACAGGGACTCTTTCTGGCCACAATAGTGATGGAAAAATTGTTTCAAGGGGACTAACACCTGGACTGTGGCATGCCGGAGGGGTATCCATGGCAAAACTACCATGGAAAATTACATAGTTGATGCAGAGTCTGGTTTTAATCCATAAAGGGCATAAATCCCCTAACATTCCTAAATTGTTTGGAATAACGTGCTTTAAAACATCAGGTATGATGTTGTATCGATCAGGTAGTGTAAGGGTTACGCCCGCTTCACAGTGACAGACCTAACTCCCCGTTTAACGCAACGCAAACAACCGCAAACAGTCCATTTGCACGACCACAAACTCCCCATTTGCACAAGGTTGGATACCAAGCTAGCCATGTCCCGTTCCTTGTCCTCACTGATGTCATCTTCCTCCACCCAGGAAGCGGGAGATGGAAAAAGATGCTTGGTCGGTCCTCCTACTTCAAATTTGGGGCACTGCGCGTGCAATCTAATGTGCCACCAGATAGGAGTGGTGTGTTAAGTAGTACTATTCTTATCAGTTTAATCCCTGTTACGTCCCCTATCAGGGGACGTGTATATAAGGCATCGATTTTAGGAAGCGGGAGATGGAAAAAGATGCTTGGTCGGTCCTCCTACTTCAAATTTGGGGCACTGCGCGTGCAATCTAATGTGCCACCAGATAGGAATAGTACTACTTAACACACCACTCCTATCAGTTTAATCCCTGTTATGTCCCCTATCAGGGGACATGTATATAAGGCATCGATTGTAGGAAGCGGGAGATGGAAAAAGATGCTTGGTCGGTTCTTCTACTTCAAATTTGGGGCACTGCGCGTGCAATCTAATGTGCCACCAGATAGAAGTGGTGTGTTAAGTAGTACTATTCCTATCAGTTTAATCCCTGTTACGTCCCCTATCTGGTGACGTGTATATAAGGCATCAATTGTAGGAAGCGGGAAATCTAAAAAGATGCTTGGTCGGTCCTCCTACTTCAAATTTGGGGCACTGCGCATGCAATCTAATGTGCCACCAGATAGGAGTCGTGTGTTAAGTAGTTAGGTAGTGTCCTTGTGTTAAGTAGTGTCCTTGCCGGCGTGGTCGTGGGAGGAGGAGGATTACTTTCACCTCTTCCCCTGTTAGATTCCCGTTGTGCTGTGACATCACCCTTATACGCTGTGTAAAGCATACTTTTTAATTGATTTGGAACTGCTGCATCCTTTCCGACTTGCCGTAATTCGGTAACATTTCAGGCACTTTCTGCTTATACCGGGGGTCTAATAGCGTGGTCACCCAGTACAGGTTGTTCTCCTTCAGCCTTTTTATACGAGGGTCCGTCAACAGGCACGACAGCATGAAAGACCCCATTTGCACAAGGTTGGATGCCGAGCTACTCATGTCCTGTTCCTCGTCCTCAGTGATCTCTCTGAAGGTATGTTCTTCCCCCCAGTCACATACAACACCACGGGTACCAGATAGGTGACAACGAGCACCCTGGGATGCCTGTTGTGGTTGGCCTTCCTCCTCCTCCTCAAAGCCACATTCCTCCTCTGACTCCTCTTCCTCACAATCCTCTTCCAGCGTTGCCGCAGGTCCAGCAAGCGATGCTGATAAGGCTGTTTCTGGTGGTGATGGTGACCACAACTCTTCCTCTTCACGCTCATCTACGGCCTGATCCAGCACTCTTCGCAGGGCACGCTCCAGGAAGAAAACAAAAGGTATGATGTCGCTGATGGTGCCTTCGGTGCGACTGACTAGGTTTGTCATCTCCTCAAAAGGACGCATGAGCCTACAGGCATTGCGCATGAGCGTCCAGTAACGTGGCAAAAAAATTCCCAGTTCCGCAGAGGTTGTCCTAGCACCCCGGTCATACAAATACTTGTTAACGGCTTTTTCTTGTTGGAGCAGGCGGTCGAACATTAGGAGTGTTGAATTCCAACGTGTCGGGCTGTCGCAAATCATGCGCCTCACTGGCATGTTGTTTCGCCGCTGGATATCGGAAAAGTGCGCCATGGCTGTGTAGGAATGCCTGAAATGGCCACACACATTCCTTGCCTGCTTAAGGACATCCTGTAAGCCTGGGTACTTATGCACAACGCGTTGTACGATCAGATTACACACATGTGCCATGCACGGCACGTGTCAACTTGCCCAAATGCAATGGCACCAACACATTTTTTCCGTTGTCACAAACCACTTTGCCGATCTCCAGTTGGTGCGGAGTCTTCCACTGATCCACCTGTGCGTTCAGGGTGGACAGGAGTGCTGGTCCGGTGTGACTCTCTGCTTTCAGGCAAGTCAACCCCAAGACGACGTGACACTGCCGTATCCGGGATGTGGAACAGTACCTGGGGAGCTGGGGGGGTGCCGTTGATGTGGAGCAAGATGCAGCAGCAGAAGAGGACTCAGCCGAGGAGGTTATGGAAGAGGATGGAGTAGGAGGAGTAGAGGAGGTGGCAGCAGGCCTGCCTGCAAGTCGTGGCGGTGTCACCAACTCCTCTGCAGAGCCACGCATTCCATGCTTGGCAGCCGTCAGCAGGTTTACCCAATGTGCAGTGTAGGTGATATACCTGCCCTGACCATGCTTTGCAGACCAGGTATCAGTGGTCAGATGGACCCTTGCCCCAACACTGTGTGCCAGACATGCCATTACTTCCTTTTGCACAATCGAGTACAGGTTGGGGATTGCCTTTTGTGCAAAGAAATTTCGGCCGGGTACCTTCCACTGCGGTGTCCCAATAGCTACAAATGTTTTGAACGCCTCAGACTCCACCAGCTTGTATGATAAAAGCTGGCGGGCTAAGAGTTCATTCAAGCCAGCTGTCAGACGCCGGGCATGGGGGTGACTTTCTGACATTGGCTTCTTACGCTCAAACATGTCCTTGACAGACACCTGACTGCGGGCAGATGAGCAGGAACTGCTCAAGGCGAGAGACGGAGGGGCGGATGGTTGAGAGGGGGCAAGGAGGACAGCAGTTCTTAACGTGGCTGAAGATGCTGGACCAGGAGGAGGATGGCGGCTTTGAGTTTGTGTGCTGCTTGTACTCATGTGTTGATCCCATAGGCGTTTGTAGGTGGGTGTTGGACTTCCCACGACTCAGTTTCTTTTGGCACAGGCTGCTATTCAATCTATTACAGTCAAGATTTTTTTTTTTTATATGTACACTACTGTTACAGCAGATATGAGTTGCACTGGTGTGACACTGTGCCCTGGCAGGCCCTGAAACGCACACTCGTGAAGGAAACTGACTGCTATTATATTATTTTATTACAGTCCAAAGAGTTTTTTTTTGTTAAATGCAAGCTATTGTGACACCAGATATGAGTGGTGGCACTGGGCAAGTGGGCACAGTATACGCTGTGAGCCTGACACACACGCTGGCAGACAACTAACTGCTATTCAATCTATTACAGTCAATTTTTTTTTTTTTTTTAAATGTTCACTACTGTTACACCAGATATGAGTTGCACTGGTGTGACACTGTGCCCTGGCAGGCCCTGAAACGCACACTCGTGAAGGAAACTGACTGCTATTATATTACAGTCCAAAAAGTTTTTTTTTTAAATGCAAGCTATTGTGACATCAGATATGAGTGAGTGGTGGCACTGGCAGGCCCTGAAACGCACACTAGTGAAGGAAACTGACTGCTATTATATTACAGTCAAAAAAGTTTAGTTTGTTTTAAATGCAAGCTATTGGGACACCAGATATGAGTGGTGGCACTGGGCAAGTGGGCACAGTATACGCTGTGAGCCTGACACACACGCTGGCAGACAACTAACTGCTATTCAATCTATTACAGTCAAAATTGTATTTTTTTTTTAAATGTACACTACTGTCAAGATTTTTTTTTTATATGTACACTACTGTTACAGCAGATATGAGTTGCACTGGTGTGACACTGTGCCCTGGCAGGCCCAGAAACGCACACTCGTGAAGGAAACTGACTGCTATTATATTATTTTATTACAGTCCAAAGAGTTTTTTTTTGTTAAATGCAAGCTATTGTGACACCAGATATGAGTGGTGGCACTGGGCTTGTGGGCACAGTATACGCTGTGAGCCTGACACACACGCTGGCAGACAACTAACTGCTATTCAATCTATTACAGTCAATTTTTTTTTTTTTTAAATGTTCACTACTGTTACACCAGATATGAGTTGCACTGGTGTGACACTGTGCCCTGGCAGGCCCTGAAACGCACACTCATGAAGGAAACTGACTGCTATTATATTACAGTCCAAAAAGTTTTTTTTTTTAAATGCAAGCTATTGGGACATCAGATATGAGTGAGTGGTGGCACTTGGCAGGCCCTGAAACGCGCACTAGTGAAGGAAACTGACTGCTATTATATTACAGTCAAAAAAGTGTAGTTTGTTTTAAATGCAAGCTATTGGGACACCAGATATGAGTGGTGGCACTGGGCAAGTGGCCACAGTATACGCTGTGAGCCTGACACACACGCTGGCAGACAACTAACTGCTATTCAATCTATTACAGTCAAAATTGTATTTTTTTTTTAAATGTACACTACTGTCAAGATTTTTTTTTTTATATGTACACTACTGTTACAGCAGATATGAGTTGCACTGGTGTGACACTGTGCCCTGGCAGGCCCAGAAACGCACACTCGTGAAGGAAACTGACTGCTATTATATTATTTTATTACAGTCCAAAGAGTTTTTTTTTGTTAAATGCAAGCTATTGTGACACCAGATATGAGTGGTGGCACTGGGCAAGTGGGCACAGTATACGCTGTGAGCCTGACACACACGCTGGCAGACAACTAACTGCTATTCAATCTATTACAGTCAAATTTGTTTAGTTTTTTTAAATGTTCACTACTGTTACACCAGATATGAGTTGCACTGGTGGAAACTGACTGCTATTATATTACAGTCCAAAAAGTTTTGTTTTTTTTAAATGCAAGCTATTGGGACACCAGTGAGTGAGTGGTGACACTGGGCAAGTGGGCACAGTATAAGCTGTGAGCCTGACACACAGGCTGGCAGGCAGGCAACTGCAATTACATTACACAAAAAAAAGCAGACTGATGTTCCAGCCCTAAAAAGGGCTTTTTGGGGTGCTGTCCGTACAGCAGAGATCAGATGAGTCCTTCAGGACTGTAGTGGACACTGAATACACTAGCCTAGCTATCAATTTCCCTATCAAATCAGCAGCAGCTACACGGTCCCTACTCTCACTAAGAATGCAGCTTCACAATGAATGTAAAATGGATGCTGTCCAGGAGGTGTTTGGGTCTGGGAGGGAGGGTCTGCTGCTGATTGGCTGGAATGTGTCTGCTGACTGTGAGGTACAGGCAGGGTAAAAGTTTACTCAATGATGACGAATGGGGCGGACCGAACAGCGCATGTGTTCGCCATCCGTGGCGAACGCGAACAAGCGATGTTCGCCAGGAACTATTCGCCAGCGAACAGTTCGGGACATCACTACCCAACACACAAAATACAACACATTACCCCTCAAGGAATATCATCTGTAATGGAAAACAAGAGCACAACTAATAGTGTAGTATGCCAAAGTAAAAGTATATATACAAAAACAAATTGACAGTTCACTTACATACTCCTGAGTCACTCAAAGTTGACTCAGACTTGAAAGCAGTATTTACATTACTGTTTGGCTAATTTCTTATTTATCTTGTTTTTGAAGACAATTCTTCTGATCACTGTAACTAACCCTGCTTTGTAGAATACTTTTTTATCTATGGTATGCATTGGAGAATTTAGCGGTTTCAGATTAGGTCATCGTGTCGACGTTGACGCAATGAAGTCATTGGAAAAGCGTCCGGTAGCGCAACACGGGCAATAGTGTGTTCAATCGACTAAATGGAACTTTCTCCTAGTTTGAAATTAATCAGAGACAGACAGATTGGTCTTTTTTCGTTTTCTTATTTATTTATTTTATTAAAGGTAATTGGGAACATTAAGAGTGTTAATATCAAGAAATGTATATAAGATGTGGAAGACACTGTATCTGTTAGACACTTTGTTTTTAATAAATCTTGAGGATGTTTCACTTAAGTTGTCAATAGAAAGTATTTCTCAATGCTTTCCTAGGGACGCTCTGCACGATGGATGCGAAATTCGCATCCAGCATCTCAGATGCGCCTCTAGCGGCTGTCAGGAACAAGTTAAGTTTTTTAAGTGTGAATTTTCATGGAGGGTGTTGATGCGTCCGTGTCCCACTTTGGAGCACTTGAGCAGGCTACATATTACAACTACACTATAAAGGCATACCATTATGTTGCTCAACTATGTCGGCTGAGTACAGCAATACCCCCGTATGTACCTTTGCCAGGTATATGTGGACATTGAAGGGGCACATTTGAGACACAGCCATTCCAGTTTTTTTCAAACTTTGAATTTTTACGCTGTGTCCATGTCCCATTTTAGAGTATTTTACAAGGCTATATAATCCAATTACCCCATAAAAGCATACCATTTCTTAAAGAAGACATCCCAGGGCAATTCAAAAGGCATATTTTGAACCTTAGCATGGGATCATTTTTCCGCTAGCTTGTACCAAGTGTAGTGGTAATACGCATTTTTTTCTGCCTTTTTGACACACAAAGTGAGTTTGCGTAGTATATTTTTCAAACCTTATGTGTACTACGACTGTATAATACTTCATATGTTGCTCAACTATGTCGGCTGAGTACAGCAATACCCCCGTATGTACCTTTGCCAGGTATATGTGGACATTGAAGGGGCACATTTGAGACACAGCCATTCCAGTTTTTTTCAAACTTTGAATTTTTACGCTGTGTCCATGTCCCATTTTAGAGTATTTTTCAAGGCTATATAATCCAATTACCGCATAAAAGCATACCATTTCTTAAAGAAGACATCCCAGGGCAATTCAAAAGGCATATTTTGAACCTTAGCATGGGATCATTTTTCCGCTAGCTTCTACCAAGTGTAGTGGTAATACGCATTTTTTCTGCCTTTTTGACACACAAAGTGAGTTTGCGCAGTATATTTTTCAAACCTTATGTGTACTACGACTGTATAATACTTCATATGTTGCTCAACTATGTCGGCTGAGTACAGCAATACCCCCGTATGTACCTTTGCCAGGTATATGTGGACATTGAAGGGGCACATTTGAGACACAGCCATTCCAGTTTTTTTCAAACTTTGAATTTTTACGCTGTGTCCATGTCCCATTTTAGAGTATTTTTCAAGGCTATATAATCCAATTACCGCATAAAAGCATACCATTTCTTAAAGAAGACATCCCAGGGCAATTCAAAAGGCATATTTTGAACCTTAGCATGGGATCATTTTTCCGCTAGCTTCTACCAAGTGTAGTGGTAATACGCATTTTTTCTGTCTTTTTGACACACAAAGTGAGTTTGCGCAGTATATTTTTCAAACCTTATGTGTACTACGACTGTATAATACTTCATATGTTGCTCAACTATGTCGGCTGAGTACAGCAATACCCCCGTATGTACCTTTGCCAGGTATATGTGGACATTGAAGGGGCACATTTGAGACACAGCCATTCCAGTTTTTTTCAAACTTTGAATTTTTACGCTGTGTCCATGTCCCATTTTAGAGTATTTTTCAAGGCTATATAATCCAATTACCCCATAAAGACATACCATTTCTTAAAGAAGACATCCTAGGGCAATTCAAAAGGCATATTTTGAACCTTAGCGTGGGATATTTTTTCCGCTAGCTTGTACCAAGTGTAGTGGTAAAAAGCATTTGTTCTGCCTTTTTGACACACAAAGTGAGTTTGCACAGTATATTTTTCAAACCTTTTGTGTACTACGACTGTATAATACTTAATATGTTACTCAGCTATGTCGGCTGAGTACAGCAATATCCCCGTATGTACCTTTGCCAGGTATATGTGGACATTGGAGGGACACATTTGAGACACAGCCATTCCAGCTTTTTTCAAACTTTGAATTTTTACACTGTGTCCATGTCCCATTTTAGAGTATTTTACAAACCTATATAATCCAATTACTCCATAAAGGCATACCATTTCTTAAAGAAGACATCCCAGGGTAATTCAAAAGGCATATTTTGAACCTTAGCGTGGGATAATTTTTCCGCTAGCTTGTACCAAGTGTAGTGGTAATGAGCATTTTTTTATGTATTTTTTTTACTTTGTAAATCTTTTTTTACTTTGTAAAACTTTTTTTACTTTGTAAAACCCGTTTTTAAACTTTTTTTTTTACTTATGTTTTACATTTTCTTAACTTTTTTTACACTTTTACATTTTTTTCTAAACTTTTCTTTTACCGTTAACCCCTAACTAGCAGTAAGCAGCACTAACAGTAAATTCCCCATTTTCCCATAACTCCCACCCACCCCAGCTAGCAAAATATATAATTATAAAATATTTAAATGAATTAATTAAATAAATTGAACCCCTGAGGGTTAAAAAAATAAATAAAAGTTAATCCTCAGGAGTTAAAAAAAATTAGATCACAGTATAATACTGCGATCTGTATGTTGATCACTGTAAGCAGTGATCAACTGGCAGGGAAGGGGTTAATTTTGATTTAGACTGGGTAAAGGGGGGTGGCATTTTTTTTACTTAACCCCTTAATGACACAACTTCTGGAATAAAAGGGAATCATGACGGAATATATACGTCGTCTGTCCTTAAGGGGTTAAACGTTACTAAAACAGTTAATTTTTTTTTAACCTTTTTAACCCCTTAAGGACCGGACTGTTTTTGCGATGTTGTACATTTGCGACCAGGCATCTTTTTACACTTTTGTGGTGTTTGTGGTTAGCTGTAATTTTCTGCTCTCTCATTTACTGTTCCCATACAAATTATATATTGTTTTTTTCAGGACAAAAGGGGCTTTCTTTACATACCATTATTTATATAATCTCATGTAATTCAATTTTAAAAAAATGAAAAAATATGATGAAAAATTTAAAAAAATACATGTTTTTTGACTTTTATGTGAAAAATATTCTACTCATCTAGAAAAGCGAATGAAAAAAAACTGCTAAATAGATTCAAAATGTTTTCCTGAGTTTAAAAATACCCAGTGTTTACATGCTTTTTGCTATTTTTTTGCATGTTATAGGGCTATAAGTACAAGTAGGATATTGCGGTTTCAAAACATACATTTTTAAAATGTATCAATAGTGACATTGTAACACTATTATCTGTCATAAATCGCTTAATAACACCCTACATGTACATATTTTTTTTAAAGTAGACAACCCAGGGTATTCAATATGGGGTATGTCCAGACTTTTTTAGTAGCCACTTAGTCGCAAACACTGGCCAAAGTTAGCGTTCATATTTGCTTGTGTGTGAAAAAAGTAAAAAACTAAATTGAACGCTAATTTTGGCCAGTGTTTGTGACTAAGTGGTTACTAAAAAAGACTGGACATACCCCATTTGCAATACCTTGGGTTGTCTTCTTTTGCAAATGGTATGCCATCATGGGGGTAATTCTCATTCCTGGGCTACCATACGCTCTCAAAGGCAACGTAACCAACCTGGACATTTTCAATGTAAAAATATTTTACCCATATATTTGACCCTGTAACTTTCAAAACCGCTATAAAACCTGTACATGGGGGGTACTGTTATACTCAGGAGACTCTGCTGAACACAAATATTAGTGTTTCAAAACTGGAAAATGTATCACAACAATTATATCATCAGTAAAAGTGCTGTTTGTGTGTGAAAAATGCAAAAAAAGTCACTTTCACTGACAATATCATCGCTGTGATATGTTTTACTGTTTTGAATCACTAATATTTGTGTTCAGCGAAGTCTCCTGAGTAAAACAGTACCCCCCATGTACAGGTTTTAGGGTGTCATAGAACGTTACAGAGTAAAATACAGTGATAGCAAATTAAATTCTCTGGACTTTCAGCCTGGGTTGGCAGGCAGGTCCCTTAAATTGCAATCAATAAAATAACTTAATTATGTAAAAATATTACATAAATACGCACGTAGAATTTAAATATATATGCATATTTATATATTTGAAGTCTACATGTATATTTATATAATTATTTATGTGATTTTGTATATGGACATATGAATAGTTGGTATTCTTTTTATTTATTTATATATACATAGATATATATACAATTTCATTCTAAGTGTATTTTGATATAAATATATATATATTAATATCAAAATACAGTTAGAATAAAATTTCGTATAGATATATATATTTTTTTAATTTTTTATTATTATTTTAAATGTTCAATTTAATTTAAATTACGGATTATTTGTATTTTATAATATATATATATATATATATATATATATAGTTATTATATATATTATATATATACGTGTGTAATTTAATTATAAGTGTATTTTTATATTAATATATGTACACATTAATATAAAAATACACTTAGTATGACATTATATATATATGATATATAGACATATATTATATAGGTATAATATATGTCTATATATCATATATATATACACATATATAATTATTATTTTTTTTTATTAACTTTAACTTTAATTTTTTTTCTGATTTTACACTGGCAGGGAGACTGCCTGTCAGCACAGACAGTCCCCCTGCAGGCAGACACATGGACACCTATTGTGACCATGTGGTCGCCCTGTTGAGCGATCACATGGCCACAGGGGTCCTAATCTGCCATGGGGAGACTGTCTGGGCTGCAGGCAGTCTCCCCACACCGGGAGCACCGCCGATCGCCGCCGGGGGAACGACGGCGATCGGGTAAGTAAATCTTGAAGTTAGGACGGTTCAGGACCATCATGCATTATACTTGTTCTCCTAGACATACTTGACTATGAACGTATTTTGGTGGCAATACATATATGTTAATCAAAAATTAAAAACTATATATATATATATATATATATATATATATATATATATAGTTTTTAATTTTTGTAGGAAATTCAAATAGATGGCTGCACTCACGGTATTCTGGTATAAAAGTCCAAAGTTTATTGTAGAGTCATTTAAAAGATCAACGTTTCAGTCCTTCTAAGAGGACTTTCTTCAGGATCATAGAAACATATAACAAACATATAGCGTTTTTATATAAAACATAATTAGTTAGATTAGGTAAATTGGCTTACCCCAGGTGAACCGTGCCGTCTGACTGGCGTCCCTGTGTCTCCAGTGCGCATGTGCGTGTGTGTTCCGCCCTGTGTAGTGACGTCATCATGTGCCGACGTGATCGTTCGTTGCCATAGCAACGCAGGCATGCAATACGTCGCTATGGAAATAAAATCAACCAAACATGCGGAAATATTAGTGATTGTACACACTGCTCACTAAATGTGATCAATATGGTAAATGTTCATTAAGGAGTGTATATATTACAAAGTGAAAGTGCAAAAACACAATCTTATATTAAAGGATAGTGAATAGTTGTCCTCTGGTATGATAACATGGCAAAGTGCCAACAACTAAATTGCCCTAGATTGCAAAAGCATAAATAAAGTGCTAAAGGTAATATATATTATGACACCAACTAAATATGCAGTGAATAACTATGTGTACACACTTCTGCATGCGAATAGCGCCCATCCTCAATCACTATTGAAATCACTCCCAAAAGCGCAATATCTGAGGGTAATAAGGAATAATTCCAATGAAATTACCAAAGAAAGACAACTGTCAGAAATGACAGAAAAATTCTTACAATGAGGATACCAGCGCTCTACTCTAGATCAAGCATTGGTAGAAGCCAGGAAGCCTCGAGCATCCAAAGAACAAGTACCAGCTCAGAGAATAGTTTTTCCCACTACTTACCATCAATCCACTCAATCAATTTCGTCTGCTATAAGGAAAAACTGGAGAATTCTGGCATCGGACGACACTCTCCCCAAGGTTTTCCATGAAAAACCTCTTATATGCTTCAAAAGATCAAGAACAAAAATTTACAAGATCTACTAGTATGCACGGATCCTGTTCTAAGCTACACGGACAACATTTCTACTCATAATCGAGGCTGTGTTCGATGTCTCGGGTGCGTTACATGTGGACACATGACGCCAGCAAAAAGTTTTGTACACCCGCACACGAACAAGCAATACTCCATCAAGAGCACCATAACGTGTAAAACTACACACGTTGTCTATAAGCTAACGTGCCCGTGTGGCTTAGTATACATAGGAAAAACAGAAATGGCACTATGTGAAAGGATAAGGGGACATCGATCGAGCATCAGGTTGGCATACAGAGACGGAGTGTACGATAAACCGGTAGCCAAACACTTCCTACAGATGAAACATCCATTGGCTACTTTGAAATTTGTAGCCATTGAGCATGTTCCAGCATCAAACAGAGCTGGAGACCGGGGAAGACTATTGTTGAATAGAGAGACTTTCTGGATTTTTGAGTTAGATACGGTTTCTCCAAAGGGATTAAATGAACACATCTCCTTTCATTCTTTCCTGTAGTTATGATGAACTGTTCGGTGGAAACATAGTCTTGTATTCCAGAGATGCATCAGAATCAGATTTCACAGAAGTCCTTGACATGATCCCTTTAAGTGTCTGACTTAATGTTTCATTGTTTATCTTTATTTATTTATATACATCTTCTTCAAAATAAGCTTCTAAAAATGTTTTCCCAAAAAAGAAAAATTTGGGAAAAATGTTTATTTGCATGAATTAAGTTTCTTGACGAGAACTGCGCTCCAGCTTGTTATATGGTTTTAATTTTGAGTTTATATGATATAATCTGAGATATTATTTCTTTATCATTGACAATTTTTATTGAGTTTTTTTGGGGTACAGAAGAAAAAGAGGGATGTGGGGTGTTGATCGGCTTTTTACAATTCACATTCAACTCAATTAACATCACTTCACAAAGGTATACAAGTGCAACACTTGAACAGTTGGTTGGTAAGTACAGTTTGTGTATACGCTTGTTTGGGTATCTCATGGTTTCAAGGAGCCCTCGTTTTAACCCTCTAGGGTGCCCAGACAGTTGGGTACTTTCTTCTTATAAAGCTCAAGAAGTTAATGTCTGGCGTACCACTAAGAAAATCAACAGGGGGTAACCTTGGGGTGGTTGGGGAAGTTGAGAAGAAGAAAGGGGGAAGGAGGTGGGAAGGGAGGGGGAGTTAGGTGTCCCAGGTGATTGGCTGCTGGTATTTCTTTTGCAGGAACTTTAGCCCTTCTCATATATATGGAGAAAGTTTTATCACAACCAGGTTTAAGTCAAAGCTCATAACCGTTCAAATGTGCATTTCTGTTTACATGATCATAATTAGAGGGGCACAGCTGTCGATCCGTAGATTGTTATCACTGTCTCTCATTTGGGGTGGCTTTTATTGTCTATATACATTTGCCAGGCTTCCCATGCCTGTGACCAAGTTTGTTGTTTTGTGTTTTCTAAACCTCTTGTTGCGAGTTCGTAACGTTTAGTCATGTTTATTGTTTGGATACATTCATATATTAGGGGTTGTGTGGTAGATCTCCAGTTTCTGCTAATGACTGTGAGTGCAGCCAGAAGTATGTGATATATTAAGTATTTGTGCTTGCGTAAGATACCACTTGGAAAGAGCTGAAGGAGGTATAGCTCTGGTGTGCGAGGTAACAGTATTTTTGTGCTGTCGTGAATAATGTTGGCTATATCGTCCCAAAATGTTGTTAGTGAGGGGCATTTCCACCAGATGTGGAGCATTGTGCCTTTGTGTTGTTGGCACCTCCAGCAGATGTCTGAGGCTTGCGGGTATGATGTTTTTAGGCGTGCAGGCACCAGATACCATCGGTATAAGATTTTTCGAGACAGTTCCATATAGGATGTGCATTTAGAAAGCGAGGGATGTGCTAGGAGGATCTCCCCCCATTGTTCCGCACTTAGGGTGTACTCAAATTCCTTCTCCCATGCTACAATAAAGGAGAGTTTTGCGAGGTCTCTTGGGGGATGCATTGTTTGATATAGCTCAGATATCAGTTTTTTGGGGGTTGAGAGACGTGAGCATATTTTCTCTACCCTCGTCAGCTGTGGCCCCTTTACATTATCATTTATTGTCAATTCTTGTTTGTTGAGCCAGGATTGTAACTGCCTATAGGAAAAGGAAGCCATCCGTGGCAGCTCGTATGAGGATGATAGTTCCCCGAAATGTCTAAGTGCATTTCCCTGAAGCAACTGGTGTAGGTGTGTCACACCATTCCGGTGCCATAGAGCATAGTTGAAGTTCGGTATCACATGGGAGAGTGCTTTTATAGGTATGGCGGGCGATATTTTATGTGACCAGCCCAGTGTGCGGCAGTGTTTGTCCCATATTGATAGGGTGAGGGCTGTGGTTGGGAGTAATTTGGCCATGTCTGGTCTCTTGTGTCGAGGAAGCCATGCTAGTATATTGAGGGGTATGTTATCAGCAGATTGCGCCTCTAAAGTCATCCACTGAGTTGGTTGACTCCGGTGGCAGGCTGCCAGTATGGGGCTAATGATTGCTGCTTTGTAGTAGCTTGTTTGCGTGGCATGTATAATGTGCTTTTCGCTACTCTTGCTCTCCGTTTATTCCATATCAAGTTTAAGAGTAGTTGTTGTGCCTCTTGTAGAAATCTGGATGGTATTTTTATGGGTAGAGTTCTGAATAGGTATTGCAATTTGGGGACTATTATCATTTTAATTGCAGCTATTTTCCCTGTCCAGGATATAAATTTGTTTTTCCAGCTGAGCAGCAAATTTTTTATTTCAACCAATTGTTTCTGGTAATTTAATTTGTAGAGAGACGCCAAATTCGGGGTAATGTTGATCCCTAGAAATTTCAAGTGGTCATCTCGCCAGTCATATTTAAAGGATGCGCGCAGTCTCTCTAATTCTGCTGCCGGTATATTCAGTCCCATCGCTTGTGTCTTATTCATATTAAGTTTATAGTAGGAGCAATTGCTATATTGGGTTAGTATATGGTGGAAGTTGGGTAGGGATATGTGTGGTTGCTCTAGCGTCAGAAGAATGTCGTCTGCGAAGAGCGTGATTTTATGTTCCCTCCCTGGGCCAGTGATGCCGTGGATGTTCGGGTCGTTTCGAATGAGTTGTGTAAGCGGTTCTAGTGAGAGTATGTATAGGAGAGGTGACAATGGGCAGCCTTGTCGTGACCCATTCGTGATATGGAATTGTTTTGAGCTAAAACCTCCGTTTGTGACTTTCGCTGTTGGCTCAGAGTACAAAGCCCCCACCAGTCTCAGGAAGGTGTCGGGAAAACCATATTTAAGCAAAACAGCTTGGAGGAAGGGCCAGTGCAATCTATCGAAGGCTTTTTCAGCGTCTAATGACAGCATAACACACTGGGCCCCCCCTCCGCCTCTCCTTTGTAATAGGTCTAGTATTTTCCGTGTCCCATCCGCTCCCTGCCTACCGTTGACGAATCCTACTTGGTCGTCGTTTATTAGGGTTGGGATGATGCTTGACAGTCTGTTTGAGTAGATCTTAGCCAATAGTTTGATATCTGTGTTAAGCAGGGAGATTGGTCTTAGATTTTGGCTTTTATTGGGGGGTTTGCCCGGTTTGGGTAACGTAACCACATGTGCCATAAGCATGTCTTGGGGCATTTGGCCTGTCGTGATGATATTGTTGAAGGTTTTTTCTAGGTATGGGGTTAGGACCTTTGTCATCGTCTTATAGTAGGCATTTGTGAGACCGTCAGGCCCCGGTGACTTGCCCTGTGGGAGTGAGTGTATAGCTTTCTGTATCTCCTCCCGTGTGACTGGGTGTTGTAGTGTTTGTTTTTGTTGTTCCGATAGGGTAGGCAGTGAGGACATTTGTAGGAAGTTCTGGATGTCCTGAGGTGTGGGTTGGTGTAGGCTAGGGTCGTCTTTTAGGTTATATAGTGTGTGGTAATAGTCTGCCATAGTGTCGTTGATTTCTTGTGGGTTGTGGATCTTAGATCCGTGGGGTGTAAGTAAAAAAGGAATTTTGGCATTAGATTGTTTTTGGCGTAACCTGCTTGCTAGGTATTTGCCTGCTTTGTTTCCTTGTGAGTATGTGGTCTGTTTTAGTTTGTGCAATATGTGCGCTGTTTTGGAGATTGCTATGTGGTTTAGGCTTGACGTGGTGGCTTGGATTAGTTTTGTATGTTGTGGTGAGGGTGTTGCTATGTTTGCCGCTGTGGCATCCCTCAAGGTTCTCAGTAAGTGTAAGTGTTCCTGTTGTGTTTTTTTATGTAGATAGGAGGCTCTGCTAATAAAGAGCCCTCTGATGACTGCCTTGTGGGCTTGCCACACAGTGGTCGGTTGGACATCTGGGGTGTCATTTATGTGGACGTACGTTGTTAATGCTTCTGTTATTTCATGGGAGAATGTTTTGTCCTTTAAGAGTGAGTCATTTAGCCTCCACGGTGGCCGTCCTCTGTGTGGGTATTCCTCTGTCAGTCCTAGTGTGGTTGGGCCATGGTCCGACCATGTTATATCTCTAATCTCGCTGTGTGTCATCCTAGGGGTCAGTGTACCCGAGATAAATATGAAGTCAATCCTGGAATATGATTTATGTACTGCTGAATAGAAGGAGAACGTTTTCTCGGAGGGGTGACATGTCCTCCATGAGTCGTAAAGACCATAATCCCCCAATAGTTTATTGATTGCTTTGCTTTGTGTTAAGTGCTCTAGATCGTGGCGTCGTGGGTGACAATGTAGTGTCCAGATGTGGATCGAGGGGATGGTTGAGGTCTCCACACATTATAAGCGGGGCATTTTGGTTAGGAGGAAGTGCAGAGAGCATCTTATGGATAAAATTCCGTTGGTGTGCATTGGGGGCGTAAAAACTTGCTATAACATATTGTAAGTTATTTATAAGGCAGTGTATTATCACATATCTACCTTGTTTGTCCCTAAGTACTTGTAATGTTTCAACAGTTAGTGAGGAATGAAGGAGGATTGAGGCTCCTCTCGACTTGGAGGAGTGGGTTGCATGGTATTGGTGAGGATAATGTCGGAGATCGAAGGCAGGCACCCTTGATGTGACAAAGTGGGTCTCCTGCAAGCATATAATGTCCGCTTTAATTTTGTTTGCTTCTTCCAGCATCATGCGTCTCTTATGTGGGGTATTCAGTCCCCTACAGTTGTGAGAGTATATGTTCATATGATGGGTAAATGATGGAAGGTGTTCGATTGTTTGTCTGCATTGTGTACATGGTGAAATCGGGTGAGCTGAGGGTGATCGGTGTTCTCCTGCATAAGTATAGTATCGCACCTGGGAGTAGGGAGTTGATATAAGGTAGTGGGGAAGGAGGGTAAAAACCAAAGTATATACAAATAGACCCTAATATGGGTCATGGTATTGTGGCTTTGTGCCACAGGGGAAGGACGCGTATTCGGCGTCTTTAGTAGTGTGGCCGTTAGGCTCTTGTTTATAGGTATGGTAATCTTGTCTCCACAGATTTGCGTTTCCGTAATGGGTCTGTTTTACCCATGTTGCCTGTACGCTGGTGGGTGTGCTCAGGGGGAGTTTGGTTGTATCTTGTGCGGGGTGATTTGTGGTGTGATTCTCCATGTATCTCCCTTTTCTCCGCTATAAGACCCGCCCCTGACCCATTAAGCTCTCTTTACACCATGTTACGCTGGTGCAAAGCTTGCTCAACACAACGTTTGAGAGCGTATTGGCGCGTCAGAGGGAGGGCAGACTGGCAAGGATACCTAACGTGTGCATGTGTGTCAATTTATAGTATACACATATATATTACATTTTTGTTATTTTGCGTGTATTGAACAAATCATTTATGCGTGCATTCCTTATTTTTTAGCCTCTCAGGCTGCCCTCCCAGTTTGTGTTAGGTAGTTACGTTGCATTTACCCGTGGGGTGGTAGGATTCTCCTAATGAATCTGTCCTTGTTCCGTCAATATTATGTGTTATATGGGTCCCCCCTATTACTCTGGGTTAGCCTGGCTCTCACTTATGAGGGCCCTCCTCCCACCAGCCTTGGGAAAGCATACATGTTGGAGCTCAGTTATATATTGAACGATATGCATAATCAAAGCAATATTACACATGTAAATTAACTAGTATGTAAGTAACAGGTATAACTAGTACTTAATAAACAGATAGAATAGATATAACAATTAGAACAGGATATAAAGGCATCTCACGTGTCCCTGGATACGGCCTTAACGGCCTAGTCTTCTGAACAGTTCATGGAGATTTGGATCGTTCAGGGATTTGACGCCAGTCTGGTACCAGACGTCCTGTTGGGCCCGCTTGAGTCGTGGAAGGGCTTGAGGGGAGTCCCCATTCTTTTAGCAGTCGGGAGCCTTCGTCTGGTGTATTGATCGCTTTAAGTTCGCCATTCTTGGTAATTAGTAGTTTAGTAGGATATCCCCAGCGGTACTTGATCCCTGCGCGACGCAGCTCCTCAGTCACCGGGTGGAATTCTCTTCTGCGTTTGAGTGTTGCTGCCGATAAGTCCGCCAGGATCTTGATTTTCGCATAGGTTGCAGGTGGTTCCGTGCTGTTTCTGCTGGCTCTCATCACTGCTTCTTTTATGTGGAAGTAATGTGCCCTCATTAAGACATCTCGTGGGACGGAATCAGGTAGGTTTCTTGGCTTGGGCACCCTATGGATCCTATCAAGTAGAAACATATCCGTGGGTATGTCTGGGGCGTAGGCCTTTAGTAGGCCCTGTGCATAGACTTGTAGGTCGTTTGGCAGGACACTCTCTGGAATACCTCTTAGTCTGAGGTTGTTTCTCCTCGAGCGGTCTTCAGCATCCGCCATGCGTGCTTCCATCGTTTCGATTTTTTGCTCCAGCCTTGTGACATGATCGGCCATGTCATTGTGTGCTGTGGCATATTCACTCAGCTTGGCTTCCACATGTGCAGTTCTGCTTCCGATATCGTGCACCTCCTTACGCAGTAGTCCAATGGAGGATTGCCAGGTTTGTATCAATTTTTCTGCCATGGCTGCCATTGCCTCATCCAGGTAAGTCTTGGTTATGTTATCCTGGGTCATATGAGAGGGCCCCATGGTTGGAGCGTTACCCGCCTGATGTCCGTCGGCGCCATCTTGGATTGGGCCGCGGTCGATCTCCGGGCTGTGTGCGTTCTTGGAAGCGAAAAAATTTAATTTTTCTGCTTTCTGGGAGTTCTTCTTTCCCTTAACGTTCGCCATCCTGTGTTTTGTGCTAGTTTCTAGGTGTCTGGGAGACGATGTCTTCAGATTGTAAGAGCCCGGGTGCCGGAGCAGTTTCCTATGCTGCCATGCTGCTCGGCGGTCGGCCACGCCCCCCATAATCTGAGATATTATTAACAGTGATTTAGCACACAACCTAGTTAATGGCAAAATGTGCAACGGACAGAGAAATATATTGATAGATATCTCTTTAATAAGAAATTTAGTTTAAACCTATAGCATATGCATATCTCAGATTGATCATTAATCTACATTTTTATATATATTTATATATTTTTATAAGTGAGGCTTTTTCTGTACAACATGATATAGTTGGTCCTGTTTTTGATGTACAAAGTTTGGACACTATGTATATTATGTGTTTGCAATATATACTTAACACTTATATAGTATTATGTCACGTTAAGAGCACGGGTCAGCACCTTTCACAATTGAAATTTTTAATTTTAGCACCTATATGTTATACACATAGTTATTCACTGCATATTTAGTTGGTGTCATGATATATATTACCTTTAGCACTTTATTTATGCTTTTGCAATCTAGGGCAATTTAGTTGTTGGCACTTTGCCATGTTATCATACCAGAGGACAACTATTCACTATCCTTTAATATAAGATTGTGTTTTTGCACTTTCACTTAGTAATATATACACTCCTTAATGAACATTTACCATATTGATCACATTTAGTGAGCAGTGTGTACAATCACTAATATTTCCGCATGTTTGGTTGATTTTATTTCCATAGCGACGTATTGCATGCCTGCGTTGCTATGGCAACGAACGATCACGTCGGCACATGATGACGTCACTACACAGGGCGGAACACACACGCACATGCGCACTGGAGACACAGGGACGCCAGTCAGACGGCACGGTTCACCTGGGGTAAGCCAATTGACCTAATCTAACTAATTATGTTTTATATAAAAACGCTATATGTTTGTTATATGTTTCTATGATCCTGAAGAAAGTCCTCTTAGAAGGACTGAAACGTCGATCTTTTAAATGACTCTACAATAAACTTTGGACTTTTATACCAGAAACATCTATTAGTGCAGCCATCTATTTGAATTTCCTGGATACATTAGCCACATTTGGCTGGCACCCGGCTACTAAGGGGTGATATAGCGTGAGTGCAGGAACTATTTTGCTTTTTTATATATATATACATTTTGATTATATATAATATTTAAAATCAATAGAAATAAAAAAAAAATACTGTAAATCAGAAAAATCCTATGTATGTTTCAAAAGTTAAACATTGTTTTTCTTACCCTTTGGAAACTTTGGAGGAGAAAAGACATCACAGTTTTATTGCAAATATAAATACTGTAATTGTCTCAAGGTTTATTGGATTAATCCCGTAGAGCTATTAAATATCTATCAAATGTTCCCTATTGCGGTTTTCTATCACAAATGATCTAAATTGCTCTTGCATTATAAAAAGTAGAAATAGTTTCTCTGCCAGTGCACCTACTGCTTTAAACATAAGAACATTTATTGATTCTTGAAATTTCTCCCGCAGCACTAGTACTTCTTCATATTCCAGCTGGCAAAGTAGTGGCTGAAATGTTTAATCAGATGTACACTCCAACTGAAGATTTGCCTCTGGGAAGCAAGGAAAATGTTATATCACGTAATACCTACAAACGCAAGTGTAGCTCAACAATAGAACATAAATTACATGGGTGATTAATTATAGTAACTCAGCAGTTTCTATTATATTTTGGTGTTATTAACTGTATGTAAAGAACATTTGGCTGGTGTAAAAAAAAAACTCCATATTATTTTTGGCCTTCTTTTAACACAATTTAACTTAAATTATAACATTTCTATTTTTATAGCCGGTATGTTTTATGTTTAATGTGTTGTTAAATGTGGCAAAGAAATAAAAGTGCTATTCTTACTGAGAATGAGTGACATTTGGAATCTTAACCATATTACATAACTATATTTACTATTTATAAGTAGGCAATAGACAGATCCAGGTACAAAAAATATAAAAGACAAGTATTGATTCATTTAAGGGTGGATTTTTTTTAATTTTTAATTTACAATTTCCTATTTTAGTGAATGAGTTCTATTAAAGCTAATCTCTTCCCGACTGTCTGTTTTCAGGATTGGAAAACTTGATGTGTCAGTTTCCAGCTGACATAAAAATTATTACATTGAAAATAAAACAAGAAACTAGACAAATCGTATTTTTTTTGTGTGAAAAGGTCTGTAAAGGCATCATGTGTAAGCATTCATGTGTTCCAGTTTTGAGTGTTAAAAATAAAGAGAGCACTTTAAAAATGCAGGAAATAAAGTATGAATGTGAAAGAAACAAAACAAAAAAACAACGTGTAGTAAAATAAACAATTTAACTATTAGTAAGAATCAGAGTCAGATAGGCATACAGACAACAGAAATACTGTACATCATTATAAGTGTACTTGTAACAGCTCCACCTACTGCCCAAACTGTTAAATACATTAACTATATATCCCCACTCATTATATAGATGATGACTGTATTAATGCATGGACCCTTGCTCTGTAGAAAAAAAGCAGCTTGCATAAATATCATGTTGAAATCGATTTTTTATCAGGTATCTAAAGACAAAGAAGGTTATATTTTGACCCATATTTATTAGATGTCCATGATGTCTTATCAGCTGATCCACTGCTATGAGCAAAATATAGCCTTCTAGAAGAACATATCAAGACTGTGTGCTACACATAATCATTTGATTGTATTTTACCTACCTGTGTGTATTTTTATTTTATTTATTTATTTTTATTATCCACTATTTTGTTATTGTAACCTTGTTACCTCTATTATAAACTGAGTATATATATATATATAATATATAAGAAATTACGAGAGCACACAGGATTTGATGAAGAAGATTAGGTGTATTCAATTTCGCATGAAAAAACAAATCAACGTTTCGATCACTATTTGATCTTATTAAGATCGATAAGATTGATAAAGACCAGATAGTGGTTGAAACGTTGATTTGTTTTTTTCATGCAAATTTGAAAAGACTGAATATTCTTCATCAAATCCAGAGAGTGCTCTCGTCATTTCTTATATTGTTACATATGGAGCGCTGGGAAGCACCCTGGTTCATTCATGGTCGTTAAAATATTTTGATTCGGCAGAGTGCCCGAATTTTCATTTTTTGTATATATATATATATATATATATATAGTTAATACAATGTTAAACAAAAATCTGCACACCAGTCAAGCCATAAGACTTGCTTTTCCCACAGAAATCCCAAAACTGCAGCGATGTTGCAACCGCAAAGGATTCTGGGTGGGCATATGCACAGTTTTGGGATTTCTGTGGGAAAAGCAAGTCTTATGGCTTGACTGGTGTGCAGATTTTTGTTTAACATTGTATTAACTATCCACAGACTTCAGGTGGAAGGGGTTTTCAATCACATTTTTTTCCCCACCATAACCTATTTATATATATATATATATATATATATATATATATATATTTTTTTTTTTTTCTCTTTACCTTTATGTCTTGTCCTGTATGCTAAAGCAAATTTTACCAGTCATTCTCCATATATTTGACTTGTTAACTTAATTGTTTTATTCACTGACATGGATACCTCTAATGACTTTTCTCTGTGATTTCTGCACCCACCCCTTCTTCTATTGACATCTACCAAAATGTTTGCTTTGAGTGACTAACCCTCACTATATGTTTGCATAGATGCATATACTCATTCTATAACTTTATTGCAGGTCTATCGGACCCTATTATCTCTCTCCCACAGCCTGAGTTAAAGGTTTCCTTCCTCAGACCTGAACAGAACTCAGATACTCATTTCTCCTCATTTACCAATGTTTAATGTGCACTGTGGAATGCCCGCTGTGTCTGCAGCTAACTGAAATATACAGCTATACATCACATCTTCATTTGAAAATCTCTCACTATACTAGCACTCACTAATACCTGGCTGTCCCCCTGCTTCTTTATGTTTTGGTGGCCTATGATTCTCCAACACTCCCGGACTTAACAACTGTAAAGAAGGTGGTTTTGACATCCTTCTCTTCCCTAAATGTTAATTTCAACCAATCTTCATTGCCTTATCTTTTACTTCATTTGAAATTCATACTGTCCACCTATTTAAACCTACACCTTTGAGAATTGCCATCATTTATATCCCCTCTGCTCATTCTGACCATTGAACACTTATCCTTCTGGCTACCCTATATTTTCTATTGTAGCACTCCTTCTCATATCCTTGGGCACTTTCATATCCTGATCAACAACTGCTCTATTGCCTCTCTACTACTCTCTCTAGCAACTCAGCAACTCATACAGTGGAAAACACTCTCAGACTCATCTTCACCAATCTCTGTACTGCCTCTAAGTTCTTCAATATTCTGTTTCGCTTTTCTGATGACCATGTACTGACCTTTGATATCAGCATACCCTGTACCCAAATCACACCATCCTCGGTACATCAGTCTTATGAAAACCTCCACTTTCTTGACATACAGCAATTCTTCACCAACCTCCAAACTCTATTTTTACCCATCTCAAACCTCACTTGTCCTAGGTCTGCAACCTCCCTTTACGATTCCATCCTTTCCTTTGAACTAGATATCACGGCACCTCCTATGTTTAAACATTGTAAGCAACCCCAGTTACAACCTCGGCACAATAAGCTCAACTGTTACCTCCAAAAATGGTCCAGAACTACTGAATGCTGCTGGAGAAAGTCACACTCTTTATCTGACTTCCTCCACTATAAATGTATGCTATGCTCATGCAGCTTGAATCTTTCCTAGTCCTAGTCTCAGATCCTTCAAACGATGATTAAAAACTCACTTCCCTAGGAAAGCATGTCATTTAAACTGTTAATAGCTTTCCCTCCCCACACCTTGATACCCCTCTCTACTTCCTCTACTTCCACAATGTCATCAATTATAAACTATTTTTAGTAATACATTAAATACATACCACCCTTACCACTTCTGCCACTTTAACTCACTCCCTCTAGAAAGTAAGCTCTTTTGAACAGGGACCTCAACATGCTCAACATGTTGCTGAGTGTTCAACTCGTCTTGTTGCATATACTTGTCTGTTAGTCCACCTATGGTACAGTGCTGTGGAATTTTGTTGGTACTTTATAAATAATAATAATAATTTGGCTTTAGATACCTAAAAAAAGGAACAACTTTATACTGTGTGTCTTGTACTTGATCAGGTCTATGTTTCCCCTTTTTCTATTTTTTGTTAACCATCCCCTTACCCGGTAAATGTCCTCATTGTGTATAATCTTAATAACCCATAGAATATATGTATAAATTCCCCCAGTTTTCCCCTCCCCTCCCGACTGTCTACAGTCCGGTTGCCACGGCAACACAGATATACACTGAAGGGCTTAGGAGGTTTGGTTCATGCCGGGGTCCGTAAGTGAAGGGTTTGACTAAAGTGACGTTGGCGTCCCTAGTTGCCCGGCAACGACGTACGGCGAATCAGATACCTCGGGTCCGGTCAGGTGGGTCAGGTACCCGGAAGTAAAGTGTGTTGATGCGGAAGCAACCGGGGTTCGTTCGATGGCGGGAATGGAGGGGTAACACCTGAATATGTAAGTACACTAATTTAGATTCTCCCTATAT
The DNA here is from genome assembly GCF_036172605.1 of Pelobates fuscus. Classification (NCBI taxonomy): domain Eukaryota; kingdom Metazoa; phylum Chordata; class Amphibia; order Anura; family Pelobatidae; genus Pelobates; species Pelobates fuscus. Next base: position 107,289,995 of record NC_086320.1, read on the forward strand.
AAGCTTGCTTGTTTCATTGTTTATGTTGTCCTGATGAAAGCTCCATGAGGAGCTGAAACGTTGACGTCCTGAACTGAATAAAAGAAAACTTGTATTATTGAGAATTCCTGGAGTGCCGGTATTTCTTGGATATATTATTTTTGCTACCAGAGCACCAGGTACCATTTTACTGTTTTGTTGGAGTGCAAGAATTTTTCTCGTTTTTGTACATACAGGGTGTTTGGCATACACCCTTTCTATGCACCCACAGAGTTTTTGTGCATTCCGTGCACAACTTCCCCAGCTTTGAAGGGATAGCGGCTGCTTATGGGACTTTCTGCATTTTTCAGCTTGTTTTTGCTGGAAATACTTTGTTTTTATTTTTAAAGCAACAGTACATATTTGATTTTTTGATTTTTTAGTTTAATCTAATAAAAGTTAAGTTTTAGTTGGAACTTGAAGTGGAACGACCACCCTAATACCAGTTGGTGACCTGTGTTATATTTACCATCTATTGCGTGGACATGGAGAACTTCCGTACTCAAGCAGGGGGATGCGATTCTCAGGCTACCACACTGCAATTCAGTGATGCACAAGCTGCAGAGATCCTTTGGAGTACGACGAGTTTGGAATTACCTACTACTACAACACTTAAAGACGTGTACTTCAAACTTCTAAAGTTGAAAAAGAAAGAAATTGACTTGGATCTCCACGGAATCTTTCTCTCTGACTACCACAGAGCAAAACAAATCCCAAGGGGTTTTCGAGTAAGAAATATCCCCACTATAGGGAGGACTAAGGCAAGGGTCTGCAAGGACTGGACGGCAGTTCTGAATAAGTGCTCTTTGGACCTCATGTTGATAACAATTCAAGATGTTAAAGACGACCTGGTAGATATCAGAAGGAAGATCCAGATAGTGGAAACTGAATATGCACTACTGCTTGATACACAAGAAGGGAATAACATCACACTGAAATTGAGTGAGGAACTACTCAAATATAAAAATCAGTTGATTAAGTTCAAACGGCAGAAAATGGAAAGGGTCCATCAGGACTATCAAGAGTCCTCAGTGTACAGATGGCTGTCCGGCGAGTACAGGGGGAGACCGAGGAGATACCGCAAATGGATAACTAAACCGAATGTTCTGACTATTGATATAACGTCTGGGGAGTCCGCCTCAGAAGGTGAAGGGAACCAGGTGGGACCATCAGCCCATTTTTTAGACGAGGCAATGCATCAAGATACAACCAGATTACCGACCACGATGACAAGGAGCATGCACAGGCTAGGAAAAGAACCATCACCAGGCGAGGACAGAAAGGACGAGTCCACTGGTCCAAAGGGCAAACCTCCGAGGCGCAACTAATCCCCATCTTCAATCTATCAAAACGGGAACTAACCCCGACCGAAATTGACATTCTGAGTAAAGGCCTTTCCTTTATACCCACTACCCCTCCTAACCATTTCCAATGGGAGGTCGAACTATTTAAGTTTGATCGGAATTTAAGACTTAAAGATTTCTTCAGTAACACAAAACCACAAACCTCTTCTAACAGCGCAACAACCTATAGATTCAAAACAACTAGTGTGTTTGATCCACCAACAACTCAGGTGGCCATCAAGTCTTTCTTAAGAACAGTGAAGCATGATACAAACTCTATCTTACAGAGCCATCAACCAAAACACTACAACCTGTCTAATGAAAATTTGGCCCTGATTAAGAATTTGGCTACAGACCCGACCATAGTGATACGTCCGGCAGATAAGGGGGGAGGTATTGTCGTTCTTAACTATGAGGAATATGCGGAGGAAATCAGATCTCAATTGAAAGATACGAAGACCTATAGGAAACTGGACCAGGATCCCACTAGTTCAATAGCAAGGAAAATTGAAGAAACTCTAACCTTCGGACTCCAAGCAGGACATATAGACTTGGAGCTATATCATTTTCTACAAAAGAAACATCCAAAGTCTCCTATAATATACACACTTCCCAAAGTACATAAAAATCTGACCAATCCTCCGGGACACCCCATTGTTTCTGCAGTACAGGGGCTATTAGAACCGATAGCCAAATACCTGGACTTCTTATTTAAGGGCCCTGTGACGGCACTAGAAACATGCATTAAGGATACTCCAGATCTTCTACACCGATTGAAGCAGGTGGGAACTTTCCAAGGAGTCTTGATTACCATGGATGTCGGCAGCCTGTACACCATCATTCCACATGAGGATGGTGTACAGGCAATGCGGGACCTTCTCACACAATCACCAAACTACCATGGTCCAACTATTGAATATGTTTTGGAATTGTTGGATATAGCGTTGCAGAACAATTATTTTCGTTTTGAGACCTCATGGTACTTGCAGGTAGCGGGGACCTCTATGGGGGCGGCTATGGCCCCCATGTATGCGAACGCATACATGTATCAATATGAGTTGAAATATATTTTGCAACAATATGAGGAACAAGTCATCAGATATTTCAGATTTATCGATGACATCCTCATCTTATGGAACGGCACGTTGGAGGAAGCAGCCCAATTCACAAGAGGCCTTAATGAGTTACCAACTCCGGTCAAGATGACCAGTCACATTGATGAACAAAGCGTTCAGTTCCTTGACGTTGAAATCATGATCATCAATCAAAAGTTGGAGTATAAACTCTTCACCAAACCAACTGACCGTAATACTATCTTACACTTCGAGAGCTTCCATCCTAGGCATCTAAAAACGTCATTACCGTTCTCCCAGTTCCTGAGAGTGTTACGTAACAACTCCCAAACGAGCCAATGTGACCTCCAACTTGAAATCATGTACAAGAAATTTCAAACTAGAGGATATCCCCGTACCGTACTAGAAGAGGCTCTTAAGAAAGCCAGAAGCACCCACACGTCCCCTGAAATACGGGACGACAGATTGACCAATCTAAGACCGATTTTCCCAATGCTTTTCAATACAGCCAGCACGGAACTAACCACATCGGTCCGGAAAAACTGGAACATTATTGCACTGGATCCATCCCTTCCCAAGAGCCTCCGCCAGAAACCATTATTTTGTTTTCGAAGAAACAGGAACTTAAGGGACATGTTAGTGAATACAGACCCCACACACTGTTATAAGCCGACATCTAAAGACTCTAAGAATACGGGATGTGTAAGGTGTTTGGGGTGTGTCACGTGTGGACACATCATCCCTTCTAAAACCTTTAGCCATCCCCACACGGGTAAGACATTTCGAATTCAACATCGAATTCACTGTCGGAGTGACTTTGTAATCTATAAGTTGACTTGCCCGTGTGGCTTGAATTATGTCGGCAAGACAGAGACGGCACTCTGTGAGAGAATTAGGGGCCACAGATCGAGTATCCGACTGGCCTATCGTGATGGCAAGTCGGACAAACCTGTGGCCCGACATTTTCTGGAATTATCACATCCCCTGGCCTCTCTCAGGTGTGTGGCTATTGACCATGTACCGACCCCACTCCGGGGGGGAGATCGGGGCAAACTCCTCCTACAGAGAGAAACGTACTGGATAACACGGTTGGACACTATCTCGCCCAGGGGCCTGAACGAAAAATGTTCTTTCACTATGTTCCTATGATTCCCTAGTACTAGGCTGACTATAGCACAGAGCATCTCATTATTATTTGAGGTTTAGGGACGTGTATCCTACCACTATTGGACGGTGTCCAAGTAATAATTTAGTACTGTTTTTTACAAAATTTTATACTTTATTGAATATAAAGAGAATTTTTTAAGTCATTATAAAAACAATTCTTGTTACTTGTATATACATAGGGGTCGAGCAGGAAAAGGGGTGTGGGGAAATAGTCCCACACTCACATATCTAGACTGGGCCTATTGCATATGGGTCAATCGTTTATGCTTATTATTTTTTCACTAGGCACTGATATAGTTCTTTATTTAATAGGTCTTCCTTACATTGAATATTATGTCTCATAATAGGACATTATTTATTGAATTCTTCACTAGTTGCACTCTTATTAAATGTTTAGCGTGCTTTTTTTATGATTTCACTTTTCTAGAACACAGGCAGAGCATCACATATCAGGATACACATTCCTGTCTTATTAGCAGGTAGTTGTACCTTCTCTAGATATACATTGTTATATTTTTGCTTACACAGCATACCACAGGCAGACAGATTGCCTCCCACTACTGAGAACATATAGACTCTAATAGATTGTTGGTAATGTCATTCACATATTGTCACACAGTTTAGTCTCCACTTGATATTTGAGGCTATGACTCTGCCACTCACTAATGATAGGATATAACACATAATCGGTTTGAATACATGCCATCAACATGCTCTGTCCAGTATCTTCTAGATATTAATGATTATCTGCTACTGCTCGTATAATAAATTCCCCCAGTTTTCCCCTCCCCTCCCGACTGTCTACGGTCCGGTTGCCACGGCAACACAGATATACACTGAAGGGCTTAGGAGGTTTGGTTCATGCCGGGGTCCGTAAGTGAAGGGTTTGACTAAAGTGACGTTGGCGTCCCTAGTTACCCGGCAACGACGTACGGCGAATCAGATACCTCGGGTCCGGTCAGGTGGGTCAGGTACCCGGAAGTAAAGTGTGTTGATGCGAAAGCAACCGGGGTTCGTTCGATGGCGGTAATGGTGGGGTAACACCTGAATATGTAAGTACACTAATTTAGATTCTCCCTATATAACACCTGAATATGTAAGTACACTACATTGTTTATGTTGTCCTGATGAAAGCTCCATGAGGAGCTGAAACGTTGACGTCCTGAACTGAATAAAAGAAAACTTGTATTATTGAGAATTCCTGGAGTGCCGGTATTTCTTGGATATATTATTTTTGCTACCAGAGCACCAGGTACCATTTTACTGTTTTGTTGGAGTGCAAGAATTTTTCTCGTTTTTATATATATATAAAAAATACAAAAAAAAAATACAAAGAGTGCCAAAACAGCCTTGGTACGCCACAACAGCGGTGTCAAGGTAAAAATAACTTCGATATGCAATACAGGTTGTGACATTTGCTATTCAGGAACTATTTACATTTTTAAGTAGCTAACAATCAGTGGTTACGTCACTGCATATAGGAAACATATACAAACTTAAAACTGCTGCTGCGCTTTACTGTGGAGTAAGTACCAGATTATCTAGGATCTAGCTGGTGGTTTGCTCAGATGCTAGCATGCAGTCAGAAGATTAATAAGGAAGTGACATTATATTGCAACAGGTCGCACTACCTATGCAACATTCAACATTTTGTAGGCATCTGCAGCGAGGCTAACAAGCTATAAAATGCCCATCTTATGTGGTAGGCATTCTAGTACATGAGGTTAGCAAGTTATGGGGCATCGCTTAATAATGGTTACATTTGCGTCTGCATTGCCCCAATAGCATATACACACTCTATGAAATCAGACAGTGACTTGTTAAGGCAAGACAAAAGAAACCAATGCACATTTTTATATGGTAGTATGCAAGGTAGGTGTGAAGCATGAAAACAGTGCTAGAAAATGATTGTCTGTTGCGACATAGGCTTGGTAACTATAGTCACTGCGATTGAGTAAAATTTCTCCAGGGAGGCCCCCCAGGAAAATCAGGTTTTAAGTCCCGCTGTGGTAGCCTAAGGAAGGGAACATGCTAACGTAGGGAGGTAAACTAGGGTGAATCTGGGCACCAGGTGTGGGCACTGAGGTGTGCTGCTAGGGTACCGTGGTACCTGTGCTCAGTCCTATGGTCGTCCAATGCCATGCTGAGGGATTCTGCTTCCCTGCCCGGAGAGTCTCTCCATTGATTCTTGTTGCCCTTCCAGGTAGGGGCCGCATACATGATCCGCATAGAAGACCGGGTTGTGTATGTGCGGGGCCTCTTCTGTCGGTCGGGAGTGTAGCAGGGAGGCAGGTGTTGCCTGGGTGAATCAAGCTGTGGTGCGGTGGTGAGATGTTTCTCCCGCCAGCGGCCTGGTCCCGGTCTTGCTCCACAATGTCGTTATCTTGTGGTCTCCGTTTGGAGGCCGGCAGGTAACTCTCCCCGGTTGTTATTTAGGCCTCTTACTCCTCCTCCGGAACGAGGTTAAAGTTCAAATTGAAGTTATCGATATTATATGCTGTGTTCCCGGCATGCCTGTCCAGCTGGGGTTCCGCGGTCTGTTCAGGGTTTTGTGAGTGGGCTCCCTCACATGTGGTCTCCGCCATTTTAGCTTTAGGCCACTGGCCCTCGCTGCGGCCTGGTACATCGCTGCCTCCGAGTGCGGCTGTGGAATATGAACTATGTTTATTTAACTTATTCCATTGTTTTAGGATTTATATTTTTACAAAAACCAATATCCCATGGAGAGACACGATTGAATATACATAAGCCAGGTGCAAACTAAATAAACACACCCTTACGTGTTTAAATATCCAAATACATATATAATACAGAATGCACACTATAACAACTTCCATCTTTAAGTACCATACAACTTTATTAACCCCTTAAGGACCAAACTTTTGGAATAAAAGGGAATCATGACATGTCACACATGTCGTGTGTCCTTAAGGGGTTAAGTAGAACAAAAATCACAATATCAAACAAAAAACAAGAATAAACAAAGTGACAGAAATAGAGGCAAACAGTAATACAATAGTACTTTATGAAAAAAATCTTACAAGCCCCAAGGTAGAAACACAAGTCACCAACTCACCCAACATTTCGGCACCAACTGGTTGCCTTTATCAAGGATTTATATTTTTACCATGGAGATCATTATCAGAAAAGGCTAGGTGTGGCAAGGTTCTTGAGCATGTTAGGGTTGCTTACCTTGAAAATGTCAGAAATAGCATTGATAATTCAAATTTTAACTCTAGTAATTATTTGATACAAAATTTGACAAAGGGGGAAAAAACCAACAACAACAAAAAACGGGGCTGCAGAAGGGCACTAGTACAACAGTTACATATACTATTTCAATTTTTTTTTTTTTAAGCTGAGTTACTTTAATATGAAAGTGGAATAGGGACTAGTGGAAGTAGACAGAAACCCAGCAGCCGCAAATAACATCATGCAGTAAACAAATATACATATTTAGAAATTTTATCACTCTTTACTATTCATGTGTGGATTTTATTCTGTTATTGTAATCAAATATAATTTAAGAACATTCAATTTAATTCAAGGGACACTATAGTCACCAAAACAACTTTAGCTGATTGAAACTATTTGAGTGTATAGGTCATTGCCATATAGTCTCATTGCTTAATTCTCTGTCATTTAGAAGTTGAACCAATTTTCTTTCTCTTTATGCAGTCCTAGCCACACCTAACATGGCTGTAACTGACACAGCCTGAATGAAAACAAAATGGTTTAATTTTGAATCAGATGTAACTTACTTTAAAAGTGTTTATCTTCTGCTCTGCAAATTAAATTTTAATTACACACAGGAGGCTCCTGTAGGGTCTAGCAAGCTATTAACAGAGCAGAAGATAAAAAAAACCTAACTTAAACAATAAATAAAGGAAGTGTAAACATTAGATGTCTCTTTACAGGAAGTGTTTATGAAAGTTGTGCAAGGGAGGTGTGCCTAAGTCTGCATAAACAAAGTGATTTAACGCCTAAGTGGCAGGGAATTGAGCAGTGAAACTATAGGGGCATGATCTGTAAAGTTGTTTTGGTGACTATAGTGTCCCTTTAACCAATATCATCATCACCAATTAGCAATAAGCATAATCATGTGTTAATGTAAGGGTATAAATTATATCTACTTGTTTATTATGTAATAAATACATACTGAGAGGCTTTTTCAGTAACAATGACTATGTGTATGAAGGACCCGTGGAATGTTGTTGCATTTATATATCCACATGATACATTCACATGCATCTATATGTATCTTGTTTTTTGTGAATATCTTTTGATTCTTTTTCATTTTTTTTTCTCTCTAATAAATTTATTTAGCCATGCTTCTTTGCTGTTCTTTTTTTCTCTTCTAACCTGGAGTTCTGTTATAATTGAATATATACAAGCTAAATGTTTACAGCTTTACAAAAATATTTTATAATATGGTATTCACAGGTTATTATATATTCATTTCAAGTGGACACAGACTACAATTCTATGTGCATTAAAAAAAACTGGATTTAGCTATTTTATTTTATAGTTTATACATAGTTACATAGCTGAAAAGACACTTGCGTACATCAAGTTCAGCCTTCCTCACATGTTTTTTTACTGTTGATCCAAAAGAAGGCAAAAAAACCCAGTTTGAAGCACAATTTCGCAACAAGCTAGGAAAAAAATTCCTTCTTGACCCCAGAATGGCAGTCAGATTTATCCTTGGATCAAGCAGTTATTACCTTACATTGAAAGATTATATCCTTGAATATTCTGTTTTTGCAAGTATGCATCTAGTAGCTGTTTGAACATCTGTATGGACTCTGATAAAACCACTTCTTCAGGCAGAGAATTCCACATCCTGATTTTTCTTACAGTGAAAAAACCTTTCCTTTGCCTTAGACGAAATCTTCTTTCTTCCAGTCTAAACGCATGGCCTCTTGTCCTATGTAAAGTATGGTTTGTGAATAGATTTCCACACAATGGTTTGTATTGGCCCCGAATATATTTGTATAATGTTATCATATCCCCTCTCAGGCGACGTTTTTCTAAACTAAATAGGTTTAAATTTGTTAACCTTTCTTCATAGCTGATATGTTCCATTCCTTTTATTAATTTTGTAGCCCGCCTCTGCCCTTTTTCTAGTGCCATAATATCCTTCTTTAGAACAGGTGCCCAAAATTGCACAGCATATTCAATATGTGGTCTTACCAGTGATTTATAAAGAGGCAAAATAATATTCTCGTCCCGAGAATGAATACCCTTTTTCATGCATGACAATACCTTACTGGCCTTGGCCACTGCTGATTGACATTGCACATTGTTAAAACAAGAGAGGAACTATTAGAGGTGGACCAAGTCCACTTCAAAATTCCTAAAGGGTTACAGAGATATCAGGAGGGCATGAACCCCATATGACATTACAAGAAAAAGACTAAAGTGAAAATGGTTGTTCCATTAGAGATGGAAAAAATGGACCCCCATTCCACCAAAAGATATCTCTAAAGTATTAAAATAATAATTATACGGTATAACCTTTATTAGGCCGCTTACGGATAAAACAAAAAACAAAGTGAATTGATGGTGACACACTCGTGAAAATACAAGTGAATTAAAAACTGGGTAGATGCAGTTTGGATATCATCCAGAGGTAGTGGAAGTGGCAGCGATGTCTGAAGTAAAGTTAAAGTACAGAGTACAATATGTAGTACAGTATAAACTTAATCAGATGTCACATACGCCACGTTCCTCTAAACCTAAGTATCCACAGTCTGTATGACTTTATAGGTAGCTCGGCTATAGAAGTGGGACTATACCGTGAGCTGGAGAAAAATATGTATCAATACCAACACTCTATGCTTAAATTAAGTAATGGTACAAAGGGAGCTGTTTAGTCAATGGAGAATGTAATGACAGCGCCTATGTGTATATTCATATGCATAGTATAGGTTGGTAAGTACTATTTTTATCTAGTGCAAAAAAATCTCCTTATAATTATTAAGTATAACCTAGAGATGAATTTGATAGTGGATAAGTAGTAATTCACTAGATAGAAACAGCAGTGGAGGAAATATCACAGTATATCAGTAGAAGTGTGAATACATAGTGTGGCGAAACCAACTTCGCCACTGTGGGCTGGAGAAGCCTGGCTGCTAGCCTCCTGCCCGCTGACTATGGCCCCTGGACATATTGCACTTTAAAGACTATATTTGGGCATGTACTAATTTATATTGCTGCTACTGGCCCTTTAAAATCAGCGATGGACATTTTGGGACTACTGTCCCTTTAAGACTGTGAAGCATATCCTATTGTACTGCCTGTATGTTGTATATGTATTTATGTATGCAGTTAACCTGGGTTATATATATATGCAGCCTTCCTCTGATTGTTCGGTAGAATCCCTCCATTCCTTGTATTGAGGAAACTACCGAACAACCAGACCACCCAGGACTAAGTGTGCCTCCAATTACCATTTGCAACAATGTTGCAAACGGGTAATTGGCAATCAGTGCAGTGTGGTCTTTGTCCTCTGGGTGGCCGCCATTCAGGAAACCAACACGTGGCGGCGGCCATCTTTAACTACCGAACAGCGGTGTTTTGCCATCGAGTGTCTGGAACTGAAATCGGACACTCGACTAGGCAAACACCGCTGAGACCTCCAGACTTCCAGGATTTCGTGGGGAAACTACCGAACGGCCCGCCGTTCGGTAGAAAGAAACGTACGAACTAGGGGATTCATACGAACTCCCCTTAGTCTCTATAACACCAGTAATTCGTATGTTTCATTCACCTGTTTGTGACCGACCGCAGGGCCAAAATGCATGGAACTGTTTTCGGATACTTTACCCATGCGGTCGGTCAATACTTTAAAGTCCCATAACTCCTGAACCATTTATCCGAATGGGCTGATTCTTGCATATGTTGTCCCCCTGAATAAGGGCTATCAGGGGATACCTGTTTTGGAGGTGTAGCATATGTATTTGGGGTACATCCAGGAATTGGGGAAAAAGGTGTACAGTATAATTGTGTTAAGTGTTAATCTAAGGGGAGGAAATGTGTGGGAGGTACATCCATGTGATTGGTTAATTTCATCCTCCCCCTGGGAGTGTCCTGTATGTACTTGTTGGTAATAAAAGCCAGACTGGGTGTCCCAGTCTTGAGTTCCTGCTTAACCCTCAAAATGAAGTGCCGTCTCGTTCTTGGGGGGGATTGGATTGTAAGCTGACTGCCAAGAGTGTAAGCCGATTGTATGCTTTTCTTGTTCAGCTGTTCCAGTTCGGAGTGTTATTTCGTATCCAGATCGGGAGTGTGGTGTTCTGCAGTAGCTGTGCCTGTATCCAGAAAAGGGGATTATCGCCTAAACGGATTTTTCCCCTTTCATGCTGAAACGGTCCGTTACAATTGGTGGCAAGCGGCGGGATCGTTCCTACAACCAGAGGGACAGCTACAGACAACACCATTCCTGGATTACAAAGTGAGGGCAACGCCAGTACCCGTACAGCGCCCCTATCTACAAGGAACCAACTGCAGCAGAGCAAGCATGGCACCCAGCTACACTCAAGAGGCGTATGACAGAGAGGTCACCGCGGTGCTGGCTATATGCGGACCCAACCTCTCAGAGGATCTAATACAGCGTGTGAAGAAAGCAGTGCGAGAGTACTTGCCGTGGGAATCAGAGCGGGCCAGGGGGTTTGCAGACCTCCCTCCCCAGCGGCAATGTGTGGCCCAGGGAGCTGATGGTGTCGTCCATCCTCCCCAGCAGCCGTGTGTGTCCCAGGGAGCTGAAGGTGCAGTCCTTCCTCCCCAGCGGCAGGCTGAGTTACAGGGGGCAGAGGTTGTTGTTCCTGCCCCCCAGCAGCAAAGTGAGATGCCAAGAAGGCAGTGTGAAGTGAAGGGAGAGGAGAGCAGCGTCCTCCCTCCCCAGCGGCAATGGGTGCCCCAGGGAGCTGATGGTGTCGTCCATCCTCCCCAGCAGCCGTGTGTGTCCAAGGGAGCCGAAGGTGCAGTTCTTCCTCCCCAGCGGCAGGCTGAGTTACAGGGGGCAGAGGTTGTTGTTCCTGCCCCCCAGCAGCAAAGTGATATGCCAAGAAGGCAGTGTGAAGGGAAGGGAGAGGAGAGCAGCGTCCTCCCTCCCCAGCGGCAATGTGTGCCCCAGGGAGCTGATGGTGTCGTCCATCCTCCCCAGCAGCCGTGTGTGTCCAAGGGAGCCGAAGGTACAGTCCTTCCTCCCCAGCGGCAGGCTGAGTTACAGGGGGCAGAGGTTGTTGTTCCTGCCCCCCAGCAGCAAAGTGATATGCCAAGAAGGCAGTGTGAAGGGAAGGGAGAGGAGAGCAGCGTCCTCCCTCCCCAGCGGCAGTGTGTGCCCCAGGGAGCTGATGGTGTCGTCCATCCTCCCCAGCAGCCGTGTGTGTCCAAGGGAGCCGAAGGTGCAGTCCTTCCTCCCCAGCGGCAGGCTGAGTTACAGGGGGCAGAGGTTGTTGTTCCTGCCCCCCAGCAGCAAAGTGATATGCCAAGAACGCAGTGTAAAGCGAAGGGAGAGGAGAGCAGCGTCCTCCCTCCCCAGCGGCAGTGTGTGCCCCAGGGAGCTGATGGTGTCGTCCATCCTCCCCAGCGGCAGTGTCTGTCCCAGGGAGCAGAAGGTGCAGTCCTTCCCCCCCAGCGGCAGTGTGTGTCCCAGGGAGCAGAAGGTGTCGCCCTTCCTCCCCAGCGGCAGTGTGTATCCCAGGGAGCTGATGGTGTCGTCCATCCTCCCCAGCGGCAGTGTGTCCTGCAGGGAGCAGAGACAGTCAGTCTCGCACCCCAGCAGCCGGACAAGAGAATGAAAGGGGAGACAGCTGGTCCCCCTTTCCACCAGCAGAGAGAGTGGCAGGGAGAGGAGCCTGCTAACTCCCCTCCCCAGCGGCAGTTTACCGTCCAGAGAGAGGAGCTTGTTACACCCTCTCTCCAGCGGCAGCCTAACCCACCAAGGGGAGATGTTAAGCCCCACATCTGTGCAGATGGGACCGTAGTCTCTGCACTTACAGCCCCAGGGGTAGGGACGGTCGGTCCTGTCCCCCAGCCACAGAGCGATATATCTAAAGGGGAGACAGTCGGTCTCCAGCAGCCAGGCTCCCACCAGACTACTCCCGTGGTAGTGCTGGCAACAGGACAGAGTACCGCTGGTCTCTGCCCCCTCAGCAACCCACCAAGGCAGCCTATCAGTCTCTCACCCAGCCGTGGGGAGGCACCTGAACTTGGACAAAATTCTCCCTCACCCAAGTGTGGTAACTGTTTATTATGGGTGGGCTGCTCTACTACTTCTGTTCTGTGGGTGGGTTGCTGGACTAACCAGGGCACTGACCGGCAGGAGGTCAGATACCCTGTTAGTCTAATTGGTAAAGGGGAGAATTGTGGCGAAACCAACTTCGCCACTGTGGGCTGGAGAAGCCTGGCTGCTAGCCTCCTGCCCGCTGACTATGGCCCCTGGACATATTGCACTTTAAAGACTATATTTGGGCATGTACTAATTTATATTGCTGCTACTGGCCCTTTAAAATCAGCGATGGACATTTTGGGACTACTGTCCCTTTAAGACTGTGAAGCATATCCTATTGTACTGCCTGTATATTGTATATGTATTTATGTATGCAGTTAACCTGGGTTATATATATATGCAGCCTTCCTCTGATTGTTCGGTAGAATCCCTCCATTCCTTGTATTGAGGAAACTACCGAACAACCAGACCACCCAGGACTAAGTGTGCCTCCAATTACCATTTGCAACAATGTTGCAAACGGGTAATTGGCAATCAGTGCAGTGTGGTCTTTGTCCTCTGGGTGGCCGCCATTCAGGAAACCAACACGTGGCGGCGGCCATCTTTAACTACCGAACAGCGGTGTTTTGCCATCGAGTGTCTGGAACTGAAATCGGACACTCGACTAGGCAAACACCGCTGAGACCTCCAGACTTCCAGGATTTAGTGGGGAAACTACCGAACGGCCCGCCGTTCGGTAGAAAGAAACGTACGAACTAGGGGATTCATACGAACTCCCCTTAGTCTCTATAACACCAGTAATTCGTATGTTTCATTCACCTGTTTGTGACCGACCGCAGGGCCAAAATGCATGGAACTGTTTTCGGATACTTTACCCATGCGGTCGGTAAATACTTTAAAGTCCCATAACTCCTGAACCATTTATCCGAATGGGCTGATTCTTGCATATGTTGTCCCCCTGAATAAGGGCTATCAGGGGATACCTGTTTTGGAGGTGTAGCATATGTATTTGGGGTACATCCAGGAATTGGGGAAAAAGGTGTACAGTATAATTGTGTTAAGTGTTAATCTAAGGGAAGGAAATGTGTGGGAGGTACATCCATGTGATTGGTTAATTTCATCCTCCCCCTGGGAGTGTCCTGTATGTACTTGTTGGTAATAAAAGCCAGACTGGGTGTCCCAGTCTTGAGTTCCTGCTTAACCCTCAAAATGAAGTGCCGTCTCGTTCTTGGGGGGGATTGGATTGTAAGCTGACTGCCAAGAGTGTAAGCCGATTGTATGCTTTTCTTGTTCAGCTGTTCCAGTTCGGAGTGTTATTTCGTATCCAGATCGGGAGTGTGGTGTTCTGCAGTAGCTGTGCCTGTATCCAGAAAAGGGGATTATTGCCTAAACGGATTTTTCCCCTTTCATGCTGAAACGGTCCGTTACACATAGATATAGATTGAGGATAAGAATGAAAAAATTGGTATAGCAGAATGTACCTGAAGGTAAGTTTGTAGGTGTCCCAAAGTAAATGGTTAAAGATATAGGTCCCATACACAAACTGGCACTTGCCAACCACACAAGTCTCTCCCAGAGACGGAGACCGCTTAAATAAGTATGCAGCCAATATAGGTTGATATTAAATTAAAGATGCGGTCAAACTCATGGGTAAATTCCCTACACACTGCTGCTTCAAGGCAGCCTATCACTGAAATGAACAGACTGTCTGACTAGCTAAGGAGAGTAGCTACTTCAAAAACGCCCAGCACTGAAAGGGTCCATGCATACTATCAGACTGGCTGAATGGAGTAGCTCGATCTATCTCCTATTATTATTGAGTGCTGCTGCTGCGATCACTATCATGCAGGCAGTCTGGTATTGCATATGCCTGAATATTAAATTCAATTCAATAGTCTCCTATGATGCTAAGTCCCCCACTATAGAGTAGCCGTCTGCATCCCGGCTACCGCCTGCATGATAGTGATCGCAGCAGCACTCAATAATAATAGGAGCTAGATCGAGCTACTCCATTCAGCCAGTCTGATAGTATGCATGGACCCTTTCAGTGCTGGGCATTTTTGAAGTAGCTACTCCCCTTAGCTAGTCAGACAGTCTGTTAATTTCAGTGATAGGCTGCCTTGAAGCAGCAGTGTGTAGGGAATTTACCCATGAGTTTGACCGCATCTTTACTTTAATATCAACCTATATATTTTTTTTAAATTCTTTATTTTTGTTGTGCGGGGGGTTACAGACATATCAATATACGCCACAACAGCGTGTCACGGTTTGTACATAGAATAAACATTGGCGTGAGGGTTCGCACATATTTATATTTTGGTAAGTTCAACTACACAATTGTTTCAATAGAGTGAAAAGTAGTTAGGAAGGTTAGCATAAAGAGGGTAACTTATGTCAATATAGTTATGAAGGTAGCATGAGTAAACATTGCTTACAAGACACATCTAAGGAGAACACGTCTAAGTTCGCTGTAGGTTAAAAAACCCAAAGTCATAGTACGTCAGGCTAGGTTTTAATGAGACAGGAACGTTAACTGAAACATGTGAAGCAGTAGATTTATTTGAGTAGCCTATGTCTATAGTAATATGTGAAGAGAGACTACGCATCTATACAGTAGAGAGGTGCATATGTTTTGTGTAAGGGTTGTCTATGGATCAAACCCTGGTAAACGATAGGCATCCCAGCATTCAGTCAGTTAATGCTTAAGGCCCCTGGACCCTGGGGTGCACTAGCGCTGATGCAAAGGTACTCCCCACTGGGAATAGTGTTTGTTTAGACATGTCACTGCTAGGGGCACAATAATCACAATGTAATACCGTTAGTTGGAAGCTAAAAAACATAGAGAGCAATGCAGAGTCCTTTGAGTATGCAGCTGCCGCCTCTCTCTGAGCAAGGCTCGGAATATAGGTACAGTCCCAGGATCATCCAGTTCCTACCAGCGGCATAATTAATGCGAGTGCATGAACTGTTGGTTGCACAGCCAGGCTCTCATCGTATGCATAAAGGTGTAGCAAAATTATAGTGTCAAATCAATATTGGAAAGCAAACGTAAGTGGGCACATAGTAATGCCAGCTGGTGTTAACTTGCGTGATGCGAGACAATGTAGGGGTAGTCCAGGAGCCCAGCACATGTCGCCAGGAAAAATTTGGCTGTTAAGCCTGTGGGGTGCCCATGAAGGTTCAGCCTATGCCCTTAGAGTGCTGGATACTTCCCAGGTACAAATGAGTGTTCAATTGTTTAGTGGCTGTGGTCCCGACAGAGTTCGGTGTTCCGGGTTTACAGGTCTCAGTGGTGTGTGTGCCTATGGCCTGTGCTCGGATCATATGTTGGTCGTGGGTTTCGCCATGCGGGGGGTCCGTCGCTGGTTCTCGCCTTTCAGGGCTTCGGCTCCGATTTAGACTGGAGGCCGCTCTGGCGTTGCGAGGGGGGTTCCACAGTAGGGTGCGTCGGGTGGTCGGGCGTATCCACGCCGCTACCTCTCTCATCGCCTGTTTAAAGGGTTGTCTCCGGGCTTTAAGCAGCACCCAGAAATAGGTGCGTAGCCGATCCACGAAGGCCCCTGTGTGCTTGGGTGGTTTGGCGTGCGTGTGCCTGAGCTCAAGCCGCGTCCGCGCCGCCATCTTGGCTGGGCCTACAAGGTCCCGTGTGATGGAAGGTTTTGCCGCTTTGTCAGGTGTGCTTATGGGGGTGTTCGCCCCCAGCGAGGACCGGGATGACCCCCGCCGGTCCAGAGGGGGGGGTAGCAGTGCTGTGATGGGTGTCTGCTTGAGAGCATGGCCTGTGCCAGGAGATCGGCCGCCTCTCCCAGTCCTCAGGCTTAGCTCAGGTATAGGCCTCATGGTCGGTTGAAGCTGTTCCGCGGCGCATCGGTGCCGGACAAATATCATTTCGTTTCTGGAGCCTTTCTGCATTCTGTACCGGCCTCCGTTTGCCGCTAAAACTCGTGTGTCAGTCGGTATCTCGACAAGTTTGTCTATTGCTGCAGGAGCTCTTACAATGTGCGACCGGCCATGTTAGCTGTCAGGCCCCGCCCCCCCAATATCAACCTATATTGACCGCAGATCGATAAATCGAGCTACTCCATTCAGCCAGTCTGATAGTATGCATGGACCCTTTCAGTGCTGGGCGTTTTTGAAGTAGCTACTCTCCTTAGCTAGTCAGACAGTCTGTTCATTTCAGTGATAGGCTGCCTTGAAGCAGCAGTGTGTAGGGAATTTACCCATGAGTTTGACCGCATCTTTACTTTAATATCAACCTATATTGGCTGCATACTTATTTAAGCGGTCTCCGTCTCTGGGAGAGACTTGTGTGGTTGGCAAGTGCCAGTTTGTGTATGGGACCTATATTTTTAACCATTTACTTTGGGACACCTACAAACTTACCTTCAGGTACATTCTGCTATACCAATTTTTTCATTCTTATCCTCAATCTATATCTATGTATTCACACTTCTACTGATATACTGTGATATTTCCTCCACTGCTGTTTCTATCTATTGAATTACTACCTATCCACTATCAAATTCATTTCTAGGTTATACTTAATAATTATAAGGAGATTTTTTTGCACTAGATAAAAATAGTACTTACCAACCTATACTATGCATATGAATATACACATAGGCGCTGTCATTACATTCTCCATTGACTAAACAGCTCCCTATGTACCATTACTTAATTTAAGCATAGAGTGTTGGTATTGATACATATTTTTCTCCAGCTCACGGTATAGTCCCACTTCTATAGCTGAGCTACCTATAAAGTCATACAGACTGTGGATACTTAGGTTTAGAGGAACGTGGCGTATGTGACATCTGATTAAGTTTATACTGTACTACATATTGTACTCTGTACTTTAAATTTACTTCAGACATCGCTGCCACTTCCACTACCTCTGGATGATATCCAAACTGCATCTACCCAGTTTTTAATTCACTTGTATTTTCACGAGTGTGTCACCATCAATTCACTTTGTTTTTTGTTTTATCCGTAAGCGGCCTAATAAAGGTTATACCGTATAATTATTATTTTAATACTTTAGAGATATCTTTTGGTGGAATGGGGGTCCATTTTTTCCATCTCTAATGGAACAACCATTTTCACTTTAGTCTTTTTATTGCACATTGTTGCATAGTTTGTTGTCTATAACAATTCCCAAGTCATTTTCGTGTGTTGTTATCCCTAATTCACTTCCATTAAGGGTATACGTTGCTTGTGTATTCTTTACGCCGAAGTGCATAACTTTGCATTTTTCAACATTACATTTAATCTGCCATTTGAGTGCCCAGTCCTCCAGTCTATCTAAATCCCTCTGCAGCAAAGTAATATCTTGCTCACATTGTATTATTTTACAAAGTTTTGTGTCATCTGCAAACACTGAAACATGACTTTCAATGTTGTCTTTAAGATCATTTATAAACATGTTAAATAGAAGGGGTCCCAGAACAGACCCCTGAGGGACACCCCTTGCCACCTCTGTCCAGCTTGAAAATTTACCATTAACAACAACTCTTTGTACTCTGTTTTTAAGCCAATGTTCTACCCAAGAACAAGCATTTTCATCTAGACCGATTTCCTTGAGTTTGAACAGTAATCTATTGTGTGGAACTGTATCAAATGCCTTGGCAAAATCCAAATAGATCACATCCACTGCAACACCCTGATCTATACTTCTACTTACTTCTTCGGAGAACGCAATCAAGTTAGTTTGACATGACCTGTGCTTCATAAAACCATGCTGATTTTTGCTGATAACCATGTTCTTCTCAAGGAATTCTTGAATATTATCCCTTAATAACCTTTCAAATATTTTACCAGCCACAGAAGTTAAGCTCACAGGTCTATAATTTCCAGGCAAGGATTTTGAACTCTTTTTGAATATAGGAACCACATCTGCCTTCCTCCAATCCTCCGGAACACTTCCTGAAAGAAAAGAATCTAGAAAGATTAAAAACAGAGGTTCACTTATTTCTACACTTAGTTCCTTAAGTACACGTGGATGGATACCGTCAGGCCCTGGATCTTTGTTTATATTAACTTTCTTTAGTTGCTGCAGCACCTTGTCGTGAGTTAACCAATTACAAATATTCTGCAAGTTTTTAGTAGCAATCATTTGCACATCTATTGCCATGTGTTCTTCCTTAATATATACGGAGGAGAAATAGTTATTTAAAATTCCTGCCTTTTCCTGGTCTTCATTAACTAACACCCCCGTTTCAGTTTCATTTTTGGGTTTTTTAGAATTTATGTACTTAAAAAATGCTTTGGGGTTGGTTTTGCTCTCTTTAGCTATCATTTTTTCATTTTGAAGTTTAGCAAGCCTAATTGCCTTTTTGCACGCATTATTTGCTTCCTTATATCTTTTATAAGATGCATCTGATTTGTCCAATTTAAATGCTTTAAATGCCCTTTTCTTATTTTTAATCTCTTGTTTTACTTCTCTACTAAGCCACATTGGTTTTAATTTGTTTCTTTTATATTTATTTCCCAATGGTACATACTGAGAAATGTACCTTTCTAATATTTGTTGGAAGATGATCCATTTATCCTCAGTGTTCTTTTCACTAAAGAGTTTATGCCAGTCAATATATTGTAAAGCTTCCCTTAACTTATTGAAATTGGCCTTTTTAAAATTATATGTTTTAGTATACCCCATGTGCTTTTGTTTTTTTGAGTTTATTTCAAAGGACACTATATTGTGATCACTATTTCCCAAGTGCTCACCTACTTGAATGTTGGTCAAAAGATCAACGTTGTTTGTTAAAACCAGGTCCAGACAAGCGTCCATTCTAGTTGGTGCTTGTACAAGTGTAAAAACCTAATTCCCTTTGCTGAGCTACTAGTCCCTCTGTCCCAATTTATGTCTGGGTAATTAAAATCTCCAATAATTAAAGTGTTACCCAGATATACCATATTCATTTTTAGCACTGATACAAATGTTTGGGCATTTCAAAGAAAATTGAGAGAGTTATGATTTCTGTGTTTAAAACTGCTAACCATTTTATATTATTAATACTTATTTCTATTATTTGTCTGTTGCTCTCTTTTTTTCTTTTTAATTTAATAAAAAAAATCCCACCAATAAATGAAATACAAAAAATAAATACAAAATAAAAGAAAACAATTTACAATTTACAATGTTGTGCCTGGATATAACACAAAGGCTGTTTTACAGCCCACATTCTCAAACATGGCTACAAAGGCGAAAGGAAAGTTTGAAATTCTATGAGATGGTTGATAATGTCACATTTTGTTTTCCTTAAATAGTCCAATAGTCACAAAACATAAAATAAAATGTAAACCGTAAAGCCGAAGGAAAACACAGTCAAGCTCCATTTTATTCTTTAGAATTGCTGCAGTTTTACTGACTGGCAATACACTCCTAACACCAAGTAAAGGAGATGTCAATGTACAAAGCTTGTTGAATTCTAGCATTTGGAGGGGGTTGAGGGGGTGCTAAGCAATACTCTGATGTCATTCAGAGCAGTACAGAAAAAGCAAGTGGTTATAGCAGTTTTTAATATCTTGTAGTTTTGATGGTACCTAGTATATAAGAGAATTAAGTTCAAATTCAAATATTATTCTTACATTCTGTTATTATTAGAGTTTCATTGGGGTCCTGATTAATACTCGTAGGCAGAGTATTTGACCATTTTAATTTGCCTATACTTGTCACAATCACTGAATGTGCGGATTTATCAGATCATATGTAAAATGCTGAAAGATAAGCGATCCTGAGATCTAAAACTTTTCATCTTCGCAAAATTTCTGTAAAGGGTGAAAGAATAAATAATAAAAAAGTGCACATTTACATCTCTGACTTGTTTTGTCCAACATCTATGTACTATGTAAGTATCTGATGTTCGAAATAAATATCTTGTGCTGATATGTTTTTAAAAAAAAGAATTGGGGATCTGCATAACAAGCATTTCATAAAGCATGATATATAGGTCAGTAAGGGCAGAAATTGGCATCTCAACTGCATAGTAAAATACTGTCAAAATGGGAACACTGTAACCAACATACACTGAACAAAATTATAAACACAACACTTTTGTTTTTACCCCCATTTTCATGAGCTGAACTCAAAGATCTAAGACTTTTTCTATGTACACAAAATGCCTATTTCTCTCACATATTGTTCACAATCTGTCTAAATCTGTGTTAGTGAGCACTTCTCCTTTGCCGAGATAATCCATCCACCTCACAGGTGTGGCATATTAAGATGCTGATTAGACAGCATGATTATTGCACAAGTGTGCCTTAGGCTGGCCACGATATGGATTATCTCGGCAAAGGAGAAGTGCTCACTAACACAGATTTAGACAGATTTGTGAACAATATTTGAGAGAAATAACAAGTGTTACGTTTATAATTTTGTTTAGTGTAGATTTTCTACATTTGAGTATATTTTGCACAACTCATATGGAATCTTTCATTGTTCAAATAACAGTTTATTTTTCATTGTTCTCTGTTTAATCGACACAATATATTGTTCCAATGTAATGTACCAATGCTTTTCTTTCTTTCAAAGTACCGTATATACTCGAGTATAAGCCGAGTTTTTCAGCACATTTTTTGTGCTGAAAAACCTCAACTCGGCTTATACTCGAGTCAGTCTGTATTATGGCAATTTGCATTGCCATAATACAGACAATGGGGGCTGTGGGAGCTGCAGAGAGATGTTACTTACCTTTCCTGCAGCTCCTGTCAGCTCTCTCCTCCTCCGCCGGTCCGTTCAGCTCTTCTGTCAGCTCACAGTGTAAATCTCGCGAGAGCCGCGGCTCTCGCGAGATTTACACTGGGAGCTGACCGAGGTGCTGAACGGACCGGCGGAGGAGGAGAGAGCTGACAGGAGCTGCAGGAAAGGTAAGTAACATCTCTCTGCAGCCCCCACAGCCCCCTCCTACACAGTGCCCATCCACTGGACCACCAGGGAAGGAGAGCCCCCCTCCCTGGCCAGCTAGCAAGCAGGGAGGGGGGACAAAAACATTTATATATATTAATAATAATAAAAATAATAAAATAAAAATAATAAAATAAAAAATAATAATAAAATAATAATAATAATAAAAACAATGTAATGAAACAAACAAAAAAATTAAAATAATAATTAAAAAATAAAAATGCCCACCCCCCACCACGGCTCTGCATTACACACACACATACACACACTGCATTCATACACACACACTGCATTCATACACACACACTGCATTTATACACACACACTGCACTCATACACACACACTGCACACACACACACTGCACACACACACACTGCACTCATACACACAGCATTCATACACACACACTGCACTCATACACACACACTGCACTCATACACACAGCATTCTCATACACACACACTGCACTCATACACACAGCATTCTCATACACACACACTGCACTCATACACACAGCATTCTCATACACACACACTGCACTCATACACACACACACAGCATTCATACACACACACACACACACACAGCATTCATACACACACACTGCACTCATACACACACACTGCACTCATACACACACTGCATTCTCATACACACTGCATTCTCATACACACTGCATTCATTATATACACACACTGTAAATAAATATTCAATTAATATAATTTTTTTAGGATCTAATTTTATTTAGAAATTTACCAGCAGCTGCTGCATTTCCCACCCTAGTCTTATACTCGAGTCAATAAGTTTTCTCAGTTTTTTGGGGTAAAATTAGGGGCCTCGGCTTATATTCGGGTCGGCTTATACTCGAGTATATACGGTATTATAAAAACTTCCCAACAAAGGGGGATTTTAAGCTCAGTCTTTTCAAATTGTTTCATTTCAACCTTTTATTCAATTAAATTTTGAATTTGATAATGGTTTGATAAAAAGTTAAAACTAATGGAGAAAGCAATCCAGTCCCTAAATTACCAAAGTATAATGTTACTAACAGGAATATGTTGGTTTGCAAAAAAACAACAAAAAAACACAAATATGTTTATCGTTTCTATTTTCTTCTTTTTTTTTTTTTTTAAAGAATACTATATTAAAAATGCTAACATAGCAGGATCTCAGTCAGATGCACTGTGTCAAAGGTGTAAATATTTTTGATAATTTAAAGGTTATTCGGTGATTTGAAGTTATCATGGTGCCCACAGTCTATATGTGCAGCATTTTGCTATGAAACACTGCAAATACTGAATTTAACCTCTCTGCGGCCACAATTGTAACTCCATGTGGTGCAGCATAATTGAGTGTCACAAGTCAGCCTACAACTAGAGTAATTCCTGCTTCAATGGCTTTGTAATATGATTTGGCTTCCATCATAACCACTACATCAGTCTGCAGTGGCTATGATAATTGGAGATACCCTTTAATGTTACTAGTATTTGCTGCACTATAAAAGAACGGTTAAATAAATGCATTGCATAAAATATTGTTGATTTTTATTTATTAGTTGTGTCAATCATTTTTTTCTTTGATGAACAATAAAACTCAGTGTTCTGATAAATAATTTCCTGTTTTCAGTCTAAATTATTTTGGTGGACTTGTGCTAGAGCCTTTGTGATTAGCTGGAAGAATACATAAGAGTCACCTTAAAACTCATATTAACTGATTCACACTCTCTATGGGATAGGAAAAATTGTAACAAGGATTGTAGAGCAACACATGGGCATATATATTTTTTTGCAGATTTTATCACTTTTGGGAGGTGTTCTTCATAGCCCCATAAAATGCTCTAAAGCCTATCATTTTTAATATTGTACTTATTTGTATATATCCTTTCACCTCCAGAGACCAAGGCAAAGGTAACATCTACTCTAGATCAACTGCTATATACATCACAAAGGACACCATTTCCCTTATTTTATTTGAAGACAAAAGTGCTCAACTGTACAATTAAAGTTATCTAATTTGGTGTATGCACTTTATATTAACAATACCTTTTGGAAAATCATTAATGACACAGTACAGAAATATAGTGTTGGAAAATATAATCTGCTCTTGTCAACAACAACAAGACTTTGGCATTCAATGACTCGGGAGAGCAATGTGCCACTCTCGAACTCCTGGCATTACCTGTTCATCTCCTCTGCAGGAGTTCTCTGAATAGGGCAGTCATCATTTGATGTGTTCCACACATCACAGAGGGTGTGGGGTTCCCTAGTATCCATGGTAACCCTGTGCATTGTGCAAACATCCATAAAGTTACAGGACCTTGCAAAGCACTTAACTTTTATAATAAAAATGTATTAGATCACGATTAAGGGACACTTACTGCTGTCCCTTCCCAGTCACACTTACATTGTGTTATTTGCCTCCCGGTGGTGAAGCTATTCAGTAATAATTTAGTTCACTCTTTATATGTCCCTCTTCTAAGCAGTATGTGCACTTTTGTGGTTTTCATTTCCTGAGAGTGCATCCTTATATTGATTCTGTTTTCCTATTCCTTACCAGCTTTGTCTAAACACTCTAATTATGACAGCAAGCTGCCGGGCAGAGCAGCTGAGGCGCAACGGGCAGTATCTGACTCAGACATGCACGATTATGAGCGGGTAAAGGATATTTGGCTGTCGCGGTATGCTGTAACACCTGAGGCAAACAGGAGTAAATTTGGGGGGCTCAATAAAAACCATAAAGACTCTTTTGCTGAGTGGACCTTCTGAATGCACTCAGCAGCCAAAAATTGGATGCAAGGATGCCGGGCGACTTCTCTGGAGGATGCTTTACAACTATTATTACTGGAGCAGTTCTTTGATCACACTCCAACAGAGATCAGAGACTGGGTGAGGGACCGTAAACCTAAGACAGTGGAGGAAGCAAATAAATTGGTGGATGAATACCAGGATGGCAGGCGAATGAAGCTCAGCAGAAGGCGGCCCACTTTCAGGCCCTCATACCAGGTACAAACAACACCACCACCACCCAGACACGCTCCTTTAACCCCAACACCTGCTCCAGCACCCACCCGATGTCCTAACATTGTATGTCACAATTGCCAACAGCCTGGGCACAATAAGCACAACTGCCCTAACCGGAACAGAGGAGGTTGGGAAAGACCAGCACCCCTACCCACTAGGGTGGCCACCCATTGTTTCCACCAGGAGGCCCCCAGTGACCAAGAGAACAGTGAGGAGCAGAGGATGACTCTGCATGAGGCAAACCCAGTCCAGGCTGCTGGTGAAAACCGGGAGCATCATCACCAGTGTGTCACTGTTGATGGGCAGGATACACGGGGCCTGAGAGACATGGGTGCCACCCTCACCCTGGTATAGCCACACAAAATCCTCAGGCTCACACCAACAAGACAGTAGCCATAAGGGTGGCAGGGGGAGCCATCCATAAGCTCCCCACGGCCTGGGTGCACCTTAACTGGGGCTCGGGAACTAAGCATCTGGAGGTGGGCATAATGAAGGAGCTACATGCTGAGGTGTAGTTGGGAAATAACTTGGGCTGCTTAACCTTTTCAGCTCACCAACACCTACCCAGAGGAAACGTACCCAGTGACCACCAGATCGCAAGCCCACAGGGGACCGCTTGCAGACGCTCACTGACTCCGTTCGGGAGAATATGCAGGCTGCCCAATGACACCAGAAGAGATGGTACGATAGTGGTGTCCAAAATAGAGTCCTAGAAATAGGACAGAAGCTATTGGTTCTGAAGCCATCTAAGAAAGACAAGCTTCAGGTCGCCTGGCAGGGACCTTTTCTTGTAGTGGAGCGCATAAGAGACACTACCTACATCGTAGGAAAATGTTCACATGAGGGGATACAGAGATCCTTTCATGTGAACATGGTCAAGCCCTATTTTGAGCGGTTGGAGGACGTAGCGGCAGTGTGTGCCCCTTCATTCGAGGATAGTGAGAGTCTTCCCCTACCTTACTTGCCCTGCCCCTTCAATAAAATAGAATACAATAGAACAAGTCAGTCTAGGTGAAAAATAAACCCCGCAGAGAAGGCCAAGGCCTCTCAACTGCTCCAGTGATACAGGGAAATGTTTTCATCCTAACGAGGATACACCTCCACTGCGGTCCATCGTGTTGAGACCAAGGGAGAAAGAGTCCCCTACGGCAACAACTGTACCATATCCCTGTGGCCATCAGAGAGAATATGCTGTCTGAGATTCAAGAGATGTTAAAGCTAGGCGTTATAGAGCCCTTTCAGAGTCCTTGTGCTTCTATGGTAGTGCTGGTATCCAAGTCAGACGGCACGACTCCCTTCTGTATCAACTACCCAAAGTGTAATGACAGGACAGTAACTGACGCCTACCCCATGCCCAGGATAGACGAGTTACTAGATTGTATTGCCTAGGGGGAATTACTTGACTACCCTAGATTTGTGCAAAGGTTATTGGCAAATCCCCCTGGAGGTGGTGGCCATCCCTAACTCGGCATTCGTTACCCCATTTGGGCTATACATATATATTTGTACTTTTCCATCGTTCCCTTTCAGGTCCAGTGTGAAATGCCCCTGGAATATGTCACGGTAAACCCCTTGCATGGGGACTTTAAATACCAGCGTTCCTAATACTAGCTATAAGATAAGGCCATGGACTAATGAAAGTATTTAGAAAATTGGGCAGACTAGATGGGCTAAATGGTTCTTATCTGCCGTCACATTCTACGTTTCTAAGTTTCTCCTTGCTAATCCTATAACATAACTTTAAATAAGAAATTTCTCAATGTACATTTGTTTCTAAGTATTGATTCTTTAGTCAAATTGAAATGCCCTTTCTTTCACTGTAAATCTTTCTTTGACATTGTCAAGGCAACTCAACCAAAATGTCCTGTATTGAAACACGTCACAGAAACTGAGCTATAAAATTGTTTGCACGGAATAAATCAATGGTTGTGTTAGAGCCTGCATGAGATGCATGCAGGTTTATCAAAGGAAATAAGACTGTTGTTTCTGTATCTCTCTCTCTCTTTCTTTCTTTCTTTCTTTTTCCTTCTTTCTTTTTTTCTTCAAAATTTGCTAATTATAGAGGGACATATCATTGTCCACCCCAAAACATTTTGGCCATTTTGATGTTTAAAATACAATTTATGATGTTTAAAATCCCAGTATGAATGCATGGTTTTATAGTAATGGCATAAACAAGACACCTCACGATGTTAATAACACCTAACATACGCATATACAAACTTTTTATTTTAAAATTTGTTTGCTAGTTATAAGCAAATACATGCAAAATGAATACCAAACATAGAATGCAACATTGATGAGGAATACACACATTTACATTTTACCATATTATGCTTTTTTTTTTACAAAAAATCTTTATTTATAAAGTTTTAGCATAGTGTAGTTGTGATAAAGTTGGAAAATGTTATTTCAAATTTAAATTCGAAGTGAACATCGGAACATATCAAGAAGAATGCTTACAGGATTATTCAATAAACACCGGATCTTGTCAGAATGGAGAAAATTCTGTGAAAATGTCTGTATTCTGACCAGAATGGATATTCTCATATTTACTGATCTGACTTAAACTGTATTATTCAGCCAGTAGCATTCAGTGTCTGATTTAAAATCAGAGCTGTTTGCATACGAAGTCTATACATTATAGAATTTGGACTATGTACAAAGCAGTAATTTTAAACTGAAGAGGAACTGAATGTATATAGGAGGATGCACGTTCTCAGATTACTGCAAAAAAAATATTTTGAAGTACTATTTGCCCAGTAGGAGTGCCAGCAGGATAGTGGACATTAATCTATCCATTCTCATTATTTAGTTTAGAGCCTCAACCATGTGTTTGGGAGCAAATTTGTGAAATAAATGGGGGGACCTTGTGTCCGCTCCAGCCACCACTTCTAGATGGTATATTGGGAGCTACAAATAAATAGGTAACATACTATTGTCCACCACCACAAATATTTTTTTGCCATAGTTCACCCCCTAGGGGTGGCGAGCAGTCCCCAAGTCCCTAGCTAGACCCGTAATAACAAAAATCTTGCCTACCCCCTCGCTCTGATAAGTAGGGCCTAGAAACTAAAATACCTGTGAAAAAATGATACTTAAATCTTCCTTTTTTCAACTAAATGAATTAATTTCCTGTTTAACAAATACAATATATATGAATCGCAAAAAAAATCACAAAAGAAAAAGTTAAAACCAGATCATTATTTTACAGGCCATATGGAATGATGCCTTTCTAGTGACTGGGCAGCAACAGGGAAATCTGTACCAAATTCAGGCTCATTCAGGCCCTTTTCTGAAAAATCTGAACATTGATAAAAAGGGTGAACAACGTCTGGATTTTGCAGTCTGAATGACCCCGTACAGCAGAGGATGGTTTTGGTCCATTCAGTACGGAGCAAGCCATGGGGGCCACATTTTGTAGTAATATTGTGGGCCTTATTTAATTGAGCTATACGTTATTCCATAACTCTGATTTCAGCAAGCATTCTTTTAAACTCCATTTGGAATGCAAATAGAGATTGTTTAATGCTTTACATCTACCATGTCCATTCTGATTCAAAAAACTTGCTTAGGTGTAAGAAAAGCAATTTCCATGCACAATGCAAAAAGGTTCTGCATGGATAAGAGTCGCACCCAAAAAGTATGCTGTGGGAATTCCATGAAAAGTGAAAGTTTATTAGAAAAACATAGACATTTAATCATACATGGCATACATGGCATGCCTACAGTGCCCCTTTAATGACTTATAAAGGAGTAGACAAATATATTCTCATGAAATTAGAGTTTCATATTTCTACATATTGCTGGCTATAATCGAAAACATATTCACTGAGTCCCCAACTGGTAAGTGGGTCCTTACTTCATTTTCTGCCTCTCCTTACTCACTCATCCCCTGTATTAATTACATTATAATGACTTAATAACATATGACCAGTTAAAACACAATACTACCAGCCACGTGCGGAGGAGATCCATGTTGCAAAATGCTTGCATCCTAAAGTGCATGCTAAGGAGGGCCATGAATGCCTTTAGCACAGGTCCAAGTTAAAGAATTTAAGATATACATGGTTCGAAGGGGACACTGTTTGACAAGAGGGCTTTAACATTAAACTAAAGAATACGTTAAGCTTATAGTAACATTTCAAAAGAAGAAACTAAAATATCATTTTTTAAAGTACCATAATTCACTATATAAATCCCTTCCTTCTGGTTTGTCAGGGGCTTACACGCGCACACACACACACGCACGCACACACACATATATATATATATGCATCAGAAGACTAGTATGCTACATCTTGTCATAAGACTTTAAAATCCCTTAAAGATCACCATTTCATATATACATTTTTCAATTTGTTCTATTTATACTCTTGCCAACATTCCCTGCTAAATTTGAGGATGCATCTCTTTTCCACATTTCAACGTGATTTCCTACCTATTGTTGACCATTGACTAGTTTACCTTTCTCACCTTCTCTACACACACTAAGAAAACCAGAAACCACACAAACCTCATCACAATACCCTGCCCTTTACCCTTACTTACCAACATTCAATGTGCACTTTGGAATGCCTGCTTCATCTGCAGTAATTTAAAACCAACAGCCATACTCAACCTTTTCATCTCAAACTCGCTCACACTACTTGCACTTACAGAGACCTCAAAAAGAAAAATCTACAGGTGGTGGCTGTCGAAGAAACAAAGTCCACTTGACCTACAGAAAAATAAATTGTTTGCACCTTTTACCACCTTGAGTTTGAAAAGCAAATTCACTCCACACATTCCCGAATTCAAATATATCGATATCTTTTTGGAACTCACCTGCAAAGAGATTGTTAAATGGGAGTAAATGTAAACCCGTCTAGACAGCATAATAATTTGAGTCACTCTGAGAGAAAAGCGATAGAAACACTCAAAAGAAATGATTCAATTGTTATTAAACCCCCTGACAAAGGGGGCAATACGGTGGTTATGGATAGGAACAATTACACTCAAATGGTACATAGAATCTTGGATGATGAGAATAATTACTTGACTCTGAGATCAGATCCAACAAGTTTCTTCAAGAACTGAAAAATATCCTAGACGAGGCACTCCTATCTAATTTAATAACCACCGATGAGTATACATTTTTATTCACTAGAAAACCTATAAACTATAGCAACGTTCCATGTATTGCCTAAGATTCATAAACAGCAGCAAATACTATCAGGCAGACCTATTGTATCAAGTAGGAATAACCTTACGCAGAATTGTAGTTTATATGTGGAATATATTCTCAGGGATTTGGTCAAAACCCTCCCGTCTTACCTGAGGGATACAAAACAGACCCTCAACGTACGCAACAATATGACTTTCCCAATGGAGGCAAAGCTGTGCAGTCTGGATGTTGAGGGTCAGTATAGTTCAATTCCCCATGATATAGGGTATTGACAACCTATGTCTCCCTTACGGCCAGAAGGGGCCGAAACCTTAAGGATATCTTGGTACCAAGCCACCATTCACTAGTAACAAACACTACCACGTGGCTGAAAACCCCTGCAGTAGGCACGTTCCAGTGCGGTCGCTGCAAGGCTTGTAAATATATAAGAAAACAATCTAAAACTTTCTCAAATTCAGCCAACACAGAAACCCATACAGCTAAAACTTTCTTCAATTGTCAGACAGAAGGCTTGGTATACCTCCTAACTTGCAGCTGCAATTTGAAATATGTGGGCAAGACGATTAGACCATTTAAAAACCGCATTCTGGAACACGTGAATTCTGTAAATCCAACTAGACAGACGGATACACCAATTTCGCGACATCTGAAAACTCTACATGGAGGCTCTGCACAGGGTCTACACTTTAACGGAATTGAGAAAGTCAAGATGGGCCAAAGAAAGGGAGATATTGACAAAAAACTTTTACAGCGTGAAAGTTATTGGATTTATAAACTTAAGACATTATCCCCCTCTGGCCTCAACGAGGGCTTCTCCTACACCTCGTTTATTTCTGACTAAACACCGACCTCATGACCTACCGAGCACGCAAGCTACTAATATGACTTGACTATTTATGTAAATAATGTAAATATGTAAATTTGTACAGTATAGTTCACCCATAACTTTTGAGTAATTATCTAAATTGGCCCCTTGCTGACACCTACTGGTGGTTTTATAATTGTCCATATCCTATGTATTAGAGGCATAGCCTCTATTAAACTCCCTTCACTTAGTAGACCATAATTACTGTTAATGGTGCGTTTGCATATACCAGACTATTGGGTTGTGCAACATAGTTGGACCAATTCCTTTCTTAGATTTAAATAAAAAAAAATAATAATACAAATAATACATTCTTTTCTGTAAGCACATGAATTGTGCACGTCCAATACTGATGTCTGTCACCCCTAACATCAGAATACATTCAAGGTTTATGGTTTTGGTTTTTATGTATTAAGTTCATTACACTATAAAAAGTGGGAGACCTAACCCCATACATGTTCCACACCACTGAATGCAGTAAGCATAAGCATAAACATTTTTTTTAGAGCTAATATTCACTTGACAGAGGCAGTCTTGGGATATTTATTGTATGTAAGTATACACTTGTAGACACCCAAAGTCTACAGTTCACTCTCGATAGGCACAGAAAACCTTATAATGTTTACTGACAAGGCTCTTTGTCGTATATAATTTCATGTTTTTTTTCGACTTATACAGGTGTGCTGTTCACCTTTCGGTCTCAGCTTTGACTAGGATCAGTGGGGTATAGCTGGTTGGCACTACCCACTTTTACCTTTAGCTCAGTGGTCGGTACACTGGATCATGATAGGGTGATCACGATCCACAGCCTCAAATACGATGGTCCGAGTATAGACCGTCTCTGTATATAAGCCCTGTTTTTGCAGTAATGAAAGGGTTACTCTCCCATCGGGTATTGTCGAGATTGCAGTAGGGGAACTAGCTTTGGCTTTGGAAGGGTTAAGCTTAAGCTGTATACACATCTCGTCCCCATCGGGCAATTCTACATTGAGCGATACATTGGATAGTAATATGATGATCTCACAATTCTAACAGAGCATAAACTGCTCAGTAGAATGAGTGGGAGCTGATCTGTTTAACTTAAAAGTAGTAAAGTTGGTCAGCACTAACCCGATCACACAAAAGTAATAGGGAGTTATAGAGTTAACCTGCCGACTTCGGCAGCTGAGCTAGCTAGTTAGCGGCTCTTAGGGGATTGGACCATTTAAAATTCTAATTTGCATAATGTGACGTCACTATTTTGGCACCCGAATAATGGACACGTACCAATCACTGATTGGTTCAAAGTTTATTTTCAGCAAGGCATATGTATATATAAGAAACCCTTTGGTCAGTACAGTGTTGGCCCCTGACGAAGGTGCAGTACTAAGGCACCGAAAAGCGCATCGCTAATTATTTCTGTCTGCTTTATTCCTCCTTATTGGTCTTGAACCTCTTTTAGAAGTGGGGTACTCACTGCTCTTTGTGAGTATGGAGAAGGAGCAATGATAATAGATATTTAAGGTCTTTGACATCCAAAATAGTTAAGATTCTCTGACTTTACAAACTGAATCCTATTGCTTGTTACTGGATTAGCCTCTGCTTGGAGCTGGTGCCATTCTACATACGTTGTTTCAACTTGTTATATTATTATCAACAACAATATCCAATTCACAGCAATATTGTGTGGATTTTGGATTTAAAGTATCCACACAAGTTCATCCTCTCCACTTACTATTTATGGGATTATCTGTATCCTCAGTCCTGATAAGGTAGCTTCCTCCTGTTCTTAAGGCATATTATTTAAGCTATCTGCCTTACTGAGTGTGTACGGACAGTATTAGGTCTTGACCATTTTTCCGGCATATGAATATATTTACTTTTCAGACATTGACCCTATAATTACAATTCAAGTCTAGAGTCTGAACTATCAAGAAATTTTAATCACCAGGGATTTGGAGGTTTAGCCATTAGGCTTTAGTGATGTTCTATTTGTTCAGACCACTACTTTTTAGTTTTGAAGCTGGGACAATAGGTATTTATTTATATTTTCATTTATCCATCTATTAATTAACTCTTTATTTTATCTTTAGTTAGATTTCCAGCTGACACTCTCCTGTTTGGTATTCCTATCTAGCAGTTAGAGTATCTTTTGCACTTACAGAGACCTGGCTGTCCCCCTCTGATAGCGCTACTACTGCCTCTTTATGTTTTGGTGGGCTACAATTCTCAATGTACATTTCAACCAATCATAACTCCCCCTGCCCTATCCTTTTCTTCTTTTGAAGTTCACACTGTCCACCTATTTAAACCCACTTTAAGAACTGCTATCATCTACCGACTTCCCCCTCCCACCCCCAGTCATCGTAGGCTATTCATTGAGCACTTTTCTTCCTGGCTTCCCCACTTCCTCTCATCTAGCACTCCTTCCCTTATACTTGTGGATTTCAATATACCAATCAACAACCCCAACTGCACTGATGCCTCTCATCTGCTCTCTGTAACTTCCTCCTTTGGCCTTACTCAATGGTCCAATTTAGCAACCCATACAGCGGAAAACACTCTTGATCTCGCCTTCACCAATCTCTGTAAAACCTCTAATCTCTCCAATATTCCTTTTCCTCTGTCTGACCACCATAAGCTGACTTTTGACATTGACATACCTAAGACCCAATTGACACCACCATCTGAATATCAATCTCACAGAAACCTCCAATGTCATGATCTATAGCATTTCTCCACTAATCTCCAAACTCTCCTTTTACATATCTCAAACTTCACCTGTCCTAGCTCTGCAACCTCCTTCTACAATTCCACCCTCTCCTCTCAACTCAACTAGACATTATGGCACATCCTACATTTAAATGCAGCAAGCGCCCCCAAAAACAACCTTGGCACACTAAGCTGACTCGATATCTCCAAAAATGCTCCAGAACTGCTGAACACTGTTGGAGAAAGTCTCACTGTGCGTCTCACTTTCTCCACTATAAATTTATGCTGCGCTCATACAGCTTAGCTCTTTCCTCTGCAAAAGTAAATTACTTCAATGACCTCATAACCACACTCTCCCATGAATCCAAACAACTATTTCACACATTTAACTCTCTTCTTCGCCCTATTGTTCCTCCTCTATCTACTAACTTGACCACCTCAGACTTTGCAACTCACTTCCCTGACAAGATCTCTTCAATCAGGGAAGAGATCTCTCATCATTCTTCTTTCCCTTACAATACTTCCCTTAACCTCATTCCCTCTGCTGTTCTATGTTCATTCGCACCTTCTACAGCGGAAGAGGTTTCTGCTCTGCTCCAGTCCTCCCGCCCCACAACCTGCTCCCTAGATCTAATTCCCTCGCATCTCATCCGTACTCTGTCTTCTTCTCTTTCTCTACCTCTCACTAAAATTCTCAATCTCTCTCTCCTCTGGCATATTTCCATCACCCTTCAAACATGCAACTGTAACCCCAATTCTAAAGAAGCCCAACCTTGACACTAACTCCCCGTCCAACTACCGTCCTATCTCACTATTGCCTTTTGCATCCAAGATCCTTGAAAGAGTTGTGTATGCGAGATTGATAGACTTCCTTGAGTCCAATTCTCTGCTAGACCTACTTCAGTCTGGCTCTCTGTGAAAACGTCACTGACCAAAGTATCCAATGATCTACTCGCTGTGGTCACTACTCTATCCTAATTATCCTTGACCTTTCTGCAGCTTTTGACACTGTTGATCATAAACAGCTTCTTCTCATCCTCCGCAATATCGATCTACAAGATATTGCTCTCTCCTGGTGCTCCTCCTACCTTTCCCAGAGCTCTTTCAGTGTTTATTTCTCGGGCTCAGCTTCTTTTCCCCAACTCCTCTCTGTTGTTGTCCCCCAAGGTACAGTCCTTTGTTCTCCATCTATACTGCCTCTCTTGGTAAACTCATTAGCTCCTTTGGCTTTCAATATCATTTCTATGCAGATGACACGTGTCAGGGCACCACGGGCGGCTGTAAGGGGAGGATGCAATCCGCTTGCAGCACTCACCCTCAGTCCTTCACCGCCCGCGGTCTCCCCTTCCCCTACCTGTCGGCGAGCGGCGTCCACTCAGCTCCAGGTGCCGCTCGCATCCTCCTCCTCGCCTCCCAGCAGCAGCATGCATAACGCTGGGAGCCCGCACGTTTTTACGAACGCCAGGGTCGGTCACGTGACCCGGCGTTAAAGTCACAGTACCATAATCACAGTGGGAGGTGTAAATATCTCCCACGTGTGATTGTTAATTCTGATTGGAAGTTATCCAATCAGAATTAACCATAGGATTTATATACTTACCTTTCCTGTCTCTCAGTGCCCTGTTGTGGTCTTGTGATACCTGTATTGCAGCCTGCTCGTGCGTCTCTCTGGTTACTGATTATTTGGCTTGTTATTCCGATTCTCCTGTATTCTCCATTCCTTTGACTTTGGCTTGTTTCTCTTTCTCCTGTTTTCTGGCCCTTTACTTGGCTTGTCTCCTGACTATGGAGGAAAGACGAGACAGGGGGAATATGATAGAAACATTTAAATACATTAAGGGAATCAACACAGTATAGGAGGAGACTATATTTAAAAGAAGAAAAACTACCACAACAAGAGGACATAGTCTTAAATTAGAGGGACAAAGGTTTAAAAATAATATCAGGAAGTATTACTTTACTGAGGGGAATAGCCTTCCAGCTGAAGTGGTAGAGGTTAACACAGTAAAGGAGTTTAAGCATGCGTGGGATAGGCATAAGGCTATCCTAACTATAAGATAAGGCCAGGGACTAATGAAAGTATTTAGAAAACTGGGCAGACTAGATGGGCCGAATGGTTCTTATCTGCCGTCACATTCTATGTTTCTATGTTTCTATGTTTCTATTCTTAGTGTGCTTAACCCGGCCATTCTAAGGACCGGTATTGCAACCTTTACTTTCTGTGACCTGTTAGCGTGTTAGGTTCCCGAATCGTGACATTACAACAGGGCCACCATGGGACCTGCTGACATTCCACAGTTGTTAGTGAATCAGGAGGCCAGAATGGATGGTTTAGACCACCGTATGGATCAGTTCGCCCAGGCTTTACAAATCAAACTGGCTCGTACTGCCCACTTGCAACCTGCCGTTCAAGAAGCTGTTGCTGCTGTGCCAGAACCCATTCCCGATCCAGGACCCGTTCCTGCTCACGTGGTTCACATGACACCCCCACAGCACTATAGCGGTGATCCAGCCTTGTGTCGTGGTTTCCTCAACCAAATTGATATTCATTTGGTGATGAATCCTCGTTCCTTCCCCACTGATAGAAACACAATTGCTTTTTTTAATTAACTTGTCTGGGAAAGCTTTAGCATGGGCTAATCCCATGTGGGAGAATACATCCCCAATGTCCTTTGCAGACTTTTTGACGGCTTTCAAACGCACATTTGATCAACCCGGTAGGGTTGCTTCTGCTGGCAAAGCTCTGCTTAGGGTCCGACAAGGTAATAGATCAGTAGCGGATTATACTATTGAATTCCGTACTCTAGCAGCTGAAGTGGTTTGGAATAACGACGCCCTCGTAACAGCCTTTCAGGAGGGTTTGGCCGCTTACATACTGGACGAGATAGCATCCAGTGAATTGCCTGTTCTTCTGGATGATGTAATAGATTATATCATTCTTATCGACAACCGTATTAGAGAGAGGCGTAGTCAAAGACGGATGAATACACAGGGGCTACCTGCTTTACCCAGTACTGCATTACTAGCATTATCTCCTCCTAGTCAACCACCTCCCGAACCCATGCAATTGGGTGCTATAGGGTTAACTGAAGCTGAAAGAACATATCGCAGAAGGGAGGGGTTATGCCTTAATTGTGGGAAGAGGGGGCATCTCTGAAGAACCTGCCCTAATCTGCAGGGAAACTTCAGCACCTAAGGCCTAGAGAGGGGTCGGCCTCGGGTGTTATGACCTTTTCTCCACATGTGTCCATCTCTAGACCGATTCAGGTGCTGCAGACAACCTTATGGATGAGAATTTTGCTAAAACCACAGCCTTGACTCTGATCCAAAAGGCCACACCCTTGGCCGTTGAGGCCATAGATGGTAGACCACTTGAAAGACCCCTGGTGACCCATGAAACCCAAGAAATGGTTATGACCGTGGGTGCCTTGCATAGGGAAAGGTTAACCTTCCAAATAATTGACTCCCCTACAGCTTCCATCGTTCTGGGTTTTCCCTGGTTAGTTAAACACAACCCAGTACTTGATTGGCTGTTGTTTAGATATACTCTCCTGGGGGGAATCTTGTCAATGAGACTGTATGGCCCGTGTGCGTTCTGTATGTCTACTTAATGTGCCCACTGCTAAACCACTTTCTGTTTCTGTCCCTTCTGTGTATACAGACCTCGCATTGGTTTTCTAAAAAAGGGAGGCTGATAAGCTACCTCCACACTGTGATTATGATTGTGCCATAAACCTGTTACCAGGTACTATGCCCTCTAGGGGTAAGGTCTACCCGCTTTCTGAGAAAGAAAATCAGGTTATGGAGGAGTACATACGGGAATCCTTAAGTCAAGGTTTTATCAGAAGGTCCTCCTCTTCTGCTGGTGCTGGTTTCTTTTTCGTTGCCAAGAAAGAGGGCGATTTGAGGCCATGTATAGACAACAGGGGTCCAAAATTTGTCTCTCGGTTTTGGAGGGGCTTTTGTGCTGAGATGGGGGTCTCCTTGTCGTTCACTTCCTCCTATCATCCACAATCTAATGGGGCTGCTGAATGGGCAAATCAGTCTGTGGAGTTATATTTACGCTGCTTCACGAATGCACACGAGGACAACTGGTCTCATCTCCTTCCCTGGGGGGAATTCGCCAGGAATACCGTGACTCATTTGTCCACTGGCTTAAGTCCTTTAATGGTTGCTTATGGGTTCCAACCCTCTGTCCTTCCCGGTGTGTTCTCCGACAAGGGAATGCCCGCTTTGGAAGAGCACCTCACCTCCTTACGGAGGATGTGGGATCAGGTCCATGCTGCTCTCTCTCGCGCGGCTGCTGCTCAGAAGAAATTTGCTGATCGTCGTAGATGTGTGGCTCCTTCTTATGCTCCGGGTGATAGGGTTTGGTTGTCCTCTAATAATCTCCGCCTCAGGGTTCCCTCGATGAAGTTCGCGCCCAGGTTCCTTGGCCCCTATAAGGTATTGCGTAGGGTAAATCCTGTGTCCTACTCCCTGGCCTTGCCTCCTTCCATGCGTATACCTAACACCTTTCACACCTCCCTTTTGAAGCCCTTGCTCTGTAATCGGTTCTCTGGTCCTCTCAGGTGTCCCGCTTCCCTCCGCGCGGTCTCCAGTGACGTGTACGAAGTAGCTGCTCTCCTTGATTCTCGTTTCTCTCGAAGGTCGGTTGCAGTATCTGGTGGGTTGGAAGGGTTACGGCCCCGAGGAGCGGTCTTGGGTTTCTGTCTCTGATTTGAACGTGCCCTCTTTGATCCGCTCCTTTCATGCGCAGTTTCCTTTGAAGCCTTCGGCTTCCCGCCCTCCGGGCGGTCCTCGAAGGGGGGGTTATGTCAGGGCACCACGGGCGGCTTCCCCTACCTGTCGACTGTACCTTGGGGGACAACTTAAAAGATAATGGACAATCATATTAATCATATCTATTTGTTGATAGATATAATAAAGGTGAAACACCTTAATTTACTTAGAATCTAGTGTAGGGATAGGCAACCTATGGCACGTGTGCCATGTACAGCACTCAAGGTGTCTTTGCACGGCACTCAAGGCTGCTAGAGCCAAACAGGCTCGGGCCTATCAGGAGTCCCAGTGAATCTTCAGATATCTGCTAATACGAAAAGGTGGTGAAGGACAATCCTCAATTTATGCATTGCAGCACGTAGAGAATGTGATCTCAGATTTGTGAATGTGAATCCACACTGGAATAGAGCAGCCCACAGCTGCTGTTGTAGCTCCTGTCCTTTACCTGTACCTGACCAGCCTGGTCCCCACTGAAACCCTGGGAAGCCACCCACACTGCTAGATATAAACAGAAATGCAGAATAACCCTCCCCTCATACAAATAATACAAACAGCCCACACACAAACATATTCACAATCTGCACAAACGTAAAACCACTTACAATCCACGTACATACACACAACCCCACTTACACCCTCTCACATGCAATACCCCAAACAGCCCCACACAGATACACACTATGTGACATATCCATCCACACACACAAATCCACAAGCAGCCCCCCTACACAGCCCACATTCATAGGTATAATACACAATACCGCAAACTAATCATGAACATATACAATATAATAGCTCATATACGCACAAATACAACGATACAAAGCAACTGCAGTATAAATAACACAAGCAGAATACAGCAACGTACACTCCTCAATTAAAAAAAATAGGACCGGCACGCTACAATCCTATTTCAGCACAGTGGTGCTAAAAGGTTGCTTACCTCTGTCTAGTGCTTCTGTTATCAAGCTAATTTATCTTTTCTACAGAAGTCATTTGTTTTCACCTGCTGAGACATTTTTTATACTAGGAAAATATTTTGAAAAATCAGAGCATAAAGTAAGGTACAACCCATTTCACTCCTTATTCGGTGCACCCCCCTCCCCCCTCACCCGCCCTCCCCCCCCCACCCCCACCTGCGGTTTACTCGAGCCGTGCTTTAGTGCACTACTCTAGACGGTTATGTGTATGTAGTTCTTTTTTTGTCCTTAGTTCACCACCCTTATTTCTTGTTTATTCTTTTTTTTTTCTCTCAATCAACAACTAATAAATATCCTATTAATTTTTTTATTTTTTTTTAAATCAAGGCCTTTGTGTCAAATACTGATGTTAATAATGATTTTGGATTTACAATAAAATAATATTTCATCTACAATAATTGTGTAATATCATAACTCCCCATGTTTACAAATTATGCACTTTTAAGATGTTTCTAGAATTACAATTGTATTTAAGGCTACTGCAAATTTTCTTTTTGTTTTTTAATGTTTTCTTCTGCCATTTAAGATGAATGTGCAATTATTGGGAGTAATTATGAAACAACTAGTGGTTTATAAATACAATTAAATAGGGACAATGTCAATGAAAAGCAATAATGTGTAATTTATTTGATAAGCACACCAGCAATTTTCTGAAATGTCTTCTAGAACACACGCTAGTGAATTTTTTAAACTTTAAAGGGACACTACACCCTGTTCCAAATTATTATGCAAATTATATTTTTCTCATTTACCTAAATAATTGATGTAAATAACAGTCAGCATAATTCTCATGTTATCAACTATTAAGAGTGCAATGCAAATTTTAATGAACAAACCTTCTAATGATAACAGTATTTTTTTTTTAAAACATAAAAAACGTACAATGCACTGTTCCAAATTATTATGCACAGTAAGTTTCAAAACACTTTATAGGTTGTAAAGAACTGAAAATTGTCATTTGTTGTGTTTGCAGCATATTTACTGAAATCAAAAGCTATTTCAATCAAACTTATAACAACATTTTAACTTTTTAAATATTTTAACAGGTCACGTTACATTTAAAATAGGACCCCGTATTTGATAGCAGCTCCAGTCTTGCATCCATTGAACTTGTGAGTTTTTGGACAGTTTCTGCTTGAATTTGTTTGCAAGATGTCAGAATAGCCTCCCAGAGCTGCTGTTTGGATGTAAACTGCCTCCCACCCTCATAGATCTTTTGCTTGAGGATGCTCCAAAGGTTCTCAATAGGACTGAGGTCAGGGGAGGATGGAGGCCACACCATGACTTTCTCTCCTTTTATCCCCATAGCAGCCATTGATGCAGAGGTATTCTTTGCAGCATGAGATGGTGCATTGTCATGCATGAAGATGGTTTTATTACGGAAAGCATAGTTCATCCTTCTCTACCAGGGAAGAAAGTGGTCAGTCAGAAACTCCACATACTTTGTAGAGGTCATCTTTACACCTTCGGGGACCCTAAAGGGGCCAACCAGCTCTCTTCCCATGATTCCGGCCCAAAATATGACTCCATCACCGCATCGCAGCCTTGTTGGAACAGGGTGGCTGTCCACCAACCATCCACTACTCCATCCATCAGGACCATCCAGGGTTGCACGGCACTCAGCAGTGTTTGAAAATTAGTCTTCATGTATTTTTCTGCCCAATGCAGCCGTTTCTGCTTGTGAGCATTGGTTAGTGGTGGCCGAATAGAAGGTTTGCGCACATTTGCAAGACTCTACACGTTGATGTCCGTGGGACTCCAGAGGCACCAGCAGCTTCAAATATCTGTTTGCTGCTGTGTAATGGTATTTTAGCAGCTGTTCTCTTGATCTGATGCATGGATCTGGCAGAAATCTTCCTCAATGTGCCTTTATCTGCACAAACCCGTATGTGCTTTGAATCAGCCACAAATCTCTTAAAGGAACACTATAGTCACCTAAATTACTTTAGCTAAATAAAGCAGTTTTAGTGTATAGATCATTCCCCTGCAATTTCACTGCTCAATTCACTGTCATTTAGGAGTTAAATCACTTTGTTTCTGTTTATGCAGCCCTAGCCACACCTCCCCTGGCTATGATTGACAGAGCCTGCATGAAAAAAAAAACTGGTTTCACTTTCAAACAGATGTAATTTACCTTAAATAATTGTATCTCAATCTCTAAATTGAACTTTAATCACATACAGGAGGCTCTTGCAGGGTCTAGCAAGCTATTGATATATCAGGGGATAAGAAAATCTTAATTAAACAGAATTTGCAATAAAGAAAGCCTAAATAGGGCTCTCTTTACAGGAAGTGTTTATGGAAGGCTGTGCAAGTCACATGCAGGGAGGTATGACTAGGGTTCATAAACAAAGGGATTTAACTCCTAAATGGCAGAGGATTGAGCAGTGAGGCTGCAGGGGCATGTTCTATACACCAAAACTGCTTCATTAAGCTAAAGTTGTTCAGGTGACTATAGTGTCCCTTTAATAGTGTGATAATCATGCTTAGGTTTTCCTGAAATATCTAATGGTCTCATACCTAGTCCAAGGCATTGAACTATTTCACTCTTTTCAGCAGCAGATAAATCCTTTTTCTTCCCCACATTGCATGAAAATGGTGCTCTGCTTAATAATGTGGAACACCCTCCTTAAGTAGTTTTTCCTTAAATTGGCTTCACCTGAATGGCAATCTAATTATCAGTGAATGGCAATCTAATTATCACAGGTGTCCGAGATTGTTTTCAGTGATCAAAAGAGCCCTGAGACATAATGCCATCCATAAGTTAAACTGAAAAACAAAATATGTAATCTTTGTGACACTTAAATATAATTTGCATAATAATTTGGAACAGGGTGTATAGTCACCAGAACAACTACAGCATATTGAATTTGTTCTGGTGAGTAGAATCATTACCTTCAGGCTTTTTGCTGTAAACACTGCTTTTTCAGAGAAAATGCAGTGTTTACATTACAGCCTAGTGATAACTTCACTGGCCAGTCCTCAGATGTCTGTTAGAGATCCTCCCTGGGTCATGGCTGCCTAAAATGCATCCAAACATTCACTGTCTCCACCCTCTGCATGCAGAAACTGAACTTTCCTCATAGAGATGCATTGATTCAATTCATCTCTATGTGGTGATGCTGATTGGCCAGGGCTGTGTTTGAATTGTGCTGGCTCTGCCCCTGATCTGCCTCTTTGTCAGTCTCAGTCAATCCTATGGGGAAGCATTGTGATTGGCTCAGGCTACCACTTCTGCTGATGTCAGCATGCAGTGGGCAGGTCTAAAGTAAACAGGGTCAAAGTAAGCAGCTGCAGACTTGAATACAAGTAAGATGTTTACTATATTTAGGGAGGCATGAGGGAGCAGCGGGGTAGATGGTGGTTTTAACCCTATAGAGTCTCGAACACATGTTTATGTTCCTGACCCTATAGTGCTCCTTGACCCTATAGTGTAAAAACATTATCTAGCCCACTTTGCTCCCCCCTTGCCCTCCTAAATATAGTAAAACTTACCTTCTGGCCAGGCAGCTGCTGCTGGCTCTGCTCCTGAACTGCCTACTTGGCTGACATAGTCAAAAGTGATTATTTCAGTCAGCACAAGCCAAACACAGCCCTGGCCAATCAGCATCTTTTCACAAAGATGCATTGAATCAATGCATCTCTATGAGGAAATGTCACTGTCTCTATGCAGAGGGTAAATACACATTGTGTAGCACTGCCCCAGGAAGCACCTCTAGCAGCCATATGAAGAGTGTCCAGTGAAGGTATCCCTAAGTTGTAATGTAAACACAGTTTTTTCTCTGAAAAGACCGTGTTTACTGCAAAAAGCCTGCAGGAACTGGCTATACTCACCAGCACAAATACAATAAGCTTTAGTTGTTCTGGTGACAATAGTGCCCTTTTAAACATAAACATAAGTCCAACTTCTAATCATCACTCTTAAATATTCATACCAATATAATATTATTGTATCTTATACAAGGGAAATAATATGTATTTTGTGTTTATCTTTTCCCTGTGAACACATTATACTTAGCTACAAATTTGGTAAATAGTTTAGAAAATGTGGATATTATCAACATGTTCATCAACCTCTATCATCCCAATATCTCCCAGTCCTTCATCATCACAGCAGTTAGTGGAACCATAAAAATCTAAACTCTTCAGGAGTTCAGTTTCCAATTAAGATGATCTTCAGGAGGCAGATCTCATTAGTTGAATACCATCTAAAGTCTTAAATGCAATTACTCATCCACTCAGCATTCCTGTTGGTACTTCATTACCTTTTGTGCTGTACAAAGAGAGATCAAAGACTTCAATTAACAACACAACCTATGGTATATTGTGTCACTTAAGCCATTGGCAGTGGAACAAAATCCTGTCTTCTTTCAAAATAAAATGACCATGAATCTCAAGATGAAGCAACGGGTATTCTTGCCAGCAGATTCTTTGTGCTTGTGAATTAATGTCTTAGCTTTGAAATGAGATTCTGCTCATATTTATTGTTTTTATAAGTTTCTAAGAAACTACCTCACATGGAGTGATTAAAGTCAAGGCAAATTTTAGAAAGAAAGATGATTGCTTAGAAAAAAAGTACATAAATAATAGAGAACAAATTGTTTA
Source organism: Pelobates fuscus (assembly GCF_036172605.1). Taxonomy (NCBI): domain Eukaryota; kingdom Metazoa; phylum Chordata; class Amphibia; order Anura; family Pelobatidae; genus Pelobates; species Pelobates fuscus. Next base: position 107,333,847 of record NC_086320.1, read on the forward strand.
TTGAAAGATATTCACTTTTAAAGTGATTTTATTAAAGTAAAGTATTTTATAAACAATTTACAAAGTGTTATATGTTCTTTGCAGTCCTGTTAGTCCATTAGTCCATCCATACATTCATGCATTCAACAATCCTATAGCATATCCTCCCTTATGGTTATCAATCATGGCTATATTTTCTATGCTGATAATAATCAGATCAAATCGTATAAAACTAGAATTGTTATGGTAATTATTATTACTGTTATTAATAACTGAAATACCCACATAATTAAAATAAAATTAAGGGGGGATGTTCAAAGGAAAACTAAACACCAAATCCAATTCAATAAGATGAAATGGTTATAGTTCCTTCAGTGTCCCTTTAATGACTTAAGGAGTGGACAGACAGATTCTCATGAAAGTAGAGTATGATCTTTCTACATAATGCTGTCTATAATTGAAAACATATTTCCCAACTGGTAATTGTGTCTTTACTCCATTTTGTGCCTCTCCTTACTCCCTCGTCCCCTGGATTAACAGCTTCATAGTTACGTAGTCATATAGGCTGAAAATGGCATCTATCAAGTTCATCCAATCTTATCTCAGTTTTAGCTGTTGATCCAAAAGATGACACGTTTGAAGTGCTTTCCAGTTTTGCAACAAACTAAGTTTAAAAAAATCCTTCTCGACCCAAGAATGGCACTTGGATCAAGAAACTTGTTACCCTATATATTAAAAACTTTATCCCTAAGTATTTATCCAGGTGCTGTTTAAATATCTGTACAGACTCTGATAAAATCCTCCTTAGGCAGGTAATTCCACATTTGTATTGCTCTTTCTGTAAAAAAAGCTCTTCCCTTTGTCTTAGACTAAATCTCTCTTTTTTCCAATCTAAATGGTTAACCTCATGTTCTATGTACAGTCCTGTCTATGGATATATTTCTATATATTTCTAGGCAATGGTTTATATTGGACCTGAATATATTTGTGTAATGCAATAACATCCTCTCATGGAGCTATTTTCCTCAACTAAACAGATCTAAATTTGTTAACTTTTCATCATATCTAAAATCCTTTTCTAGTGCCACAATATCCTTCTTTAGAACAAGTACTCAAAATTGCACAGCATGTTCAAGTTGTGGTCTTATCATTGATTTATAAAGAGACAGATTTATATTTTCATCATGAGAATTTATGCCCCTTTTTATGCATGACGATACCTTACTGGCCTTAGCAACTGATGATTGACATTGCACATTGTTGCCTAATTTGTTGTCTATAACAAATCAAAAATTCCTTCTAATTTTTGTTATGCCTAATTAACTGCCATTTAGAGTGCACATTGCTTTTGCACTGTTCACCCTAAAGTGCACAACTTTGCATTTATCTACATCAAATTTCATCTGCTATTTGAGTGCCCTGTCCCCCAAGCTATCAACATTTTGCATTGGGCCCTATATTTTAGGGTAAGCCAATATAAGTACTGACAGAGGTGGGAGGCATGGGAGGTGTGGGAGGAACAGGAAGATGTACCTGGCTGCAACATTCATTATAGACTTAGCGGGGAAAGCTGGCTGTGAGTAAGACTAGCACGTTAGCTGCATCCAGTGTTACGTAGGGGTAAATGCGAACTATGTTTTTGAGATGGAAAGGACGAGATTGAGTGGATATCAAGTGGAAAGGAGAAGACAGATATAATTGTATGTCATCAGTGTAAAAGTGATGAAGCCAAAGGAACTGATTATTTTACCAAGAAAGGCAGTATAGATTGAGAACAGTATGGAACCAATGACAGAACCTTGCAGAACACCAGCTGAAAATGGTAACCGAGCAGAGGAAGAACCAAAAAAAGACACAGTGAAAGAGCACTGGAAGATGTAGGAGAAGTTGCAAGAAAGAGCATTATCTCATAGATGCGACACACCGGTGAGTCCTGCAGGAATGCGTGGGAACGGTGTTCCCGCTGTTCCTGTAGGCACTCTGCCACCCCCAAATGCCCTCCTCCACCCCCGTGTTCCCCCTGTCATTGGGGGGTGGGGACAGCCCGTCCATCTCAGATGCAGCGAGGGAGCTGTGTGCTCTCTGCTCCCTCTCGCCGCACGGGCTGTCTGCTGTAGCATTAGCAAACGGCGCACAGCGAGAGGGAGCAGAGAGCACACAGCTCCCTCACCGCGTCTGAGATGGAGACAGGCGCCCGACCCACTGGACCCCAGGGACAAGTCCACTCCAGCACTCCAGGTAGGGAGGCTGGATGGACATTTTTTAATTAAAAAAAAATATTTGTGAATGTGTGTGTGTGTGTGTGTCTGTGTGTGTTTGTGAGTGTATCTGTGTGTACGCGTGTATGTATATGTGTAGGTCTGTATAAGTGTGTGTGTGCACATATATATATATATATATACACGAGTGTATATATATTTTTTTGGGGGGTGGGAATCTTGGGAGAGTTCCCACCCTTTATTCCCCAGGACTTGACCCCTGCCGGCAGGGGAGATCTCCGGATCTCCCCTGTCGGCTCATGCTGAGTCGGCGCTATCTGAGTGCTGGCTCTGCTCTAAGCCTCCATGGGCCGCCCCACAGCAGCATGGAGGGAGGCAGGAGAGGACCCGGGGAGCTCTAGACAGAAGCTCCGCCAGGTTCCTCTTGCGAGATCTGAGTGTTCACTCTCCACTGGACCACCAGGGATGGCACATGGCAGCAAGGATCCCCCCTCCCTTCATAAGGTAAGAAGGGAGGGGGGATATTTAGTAATCTGCCCCCACCTTCACAATCCCTCCAAACATACAGCACCCACACACACACACAGCACCTACACGCAAACAGCGCGCACTAACAGCACCCTCACACACACAGCACACAAACAGCACCCTCACACACAGCACCCACACAGCACCCTCACACACACAGCACACAAACAGCACCCACACACATACAGCACCCACACACACACAGCACACATACAGCACCTTCGCACATACAGCATCCTCACACACACAGCACGCTCACACACACAGTACACTAACAGCACCCTCACAAAGACACACACACACAGCACCCTTACAAACACACAACACCCTCACACACAGCACACTAACAGCACCCTCACAAACACACACAGCACCCTCACGCAAACAGCACACTCACACACAGCACACTAACAGCACCCTCACAAATACACGACACAAACAGCACCCTTACACACACACATCACACAAACAGCACCTTTACACACACAGCACCCTCACACAGCACACTAACAGGACCCTCACACACAGCACACAAACACCCTCACTCACAGCACACAAACAGCACCCACACACACAGCACCCTCACAAACAGCACACAAACCGCACCCTCACACACAAACCGCACCCTCACACACAGCACACTAACAGCACCCTCACCCACATAGCACACTACCAGCACCCTCACACACAAATCACACTAACAGCACTCTTACACACACAGCACCCTCACACAGCACACTAACAGCACACACACACAAACAGCAGTGCATGTGTGTGTGTGTGTATATATATATATATATATATATATATATATATATATACATACATACATGCGGCGTGTGTTTGTGCTTTAGGTTGCACACCCTAATGAAATAGACTGCGCACGCCAATGTGCTCAACATTGTCAAAAGCATTAGAGTGGTCAAGGAAAATAAGAAGGGAGTAGTAACCACTAATATTTGCAGCACTTAAGTCATTGGATACTTTAGTAAGGGTTGTTTCTGAGTGATGCGTGTGGAATCCAGACTGAAGCACGTCAGGTAGAGAGTTAGATTCCAGGAAATTGGTCAGTCTTGTGTACACAACTCTCTCAGGGATCTTGGAGGCAAATGGAGATAGAGCAGTAATTAAAAAGGGAGTTTTGGTAAAGGTGGACCATTTTTAGAATCATAGTAATGGTTGCATGCTTGAAGTATGCAGGAAAACAAACAGATGAGAGGTATAGCCTCAATATTTAAGTGCAAGGCAGAGCACGATAAGGAGATAGAGTGAGATTAAGATGTGAGGGAATAGTACTGAGGAAACATGCAGAGGGGTGGGAGGTGTGAAGCAGAGCAGAAACCTCTTTTTGTGCACTGGGTGTAAATGAGCATAGGACGAGAAAGTGAGACTAGAGGAAATGTTGGTATGGGTAGGAAAGAAATTTGAGATTCCTTGCCTGCAGATTGCAGCAATCTTCTCAATAAAGTTAGTTGCAAATGTTTAGATCAGTCAAGTTAGTAGGAGGAGGAGTGGAAACATGGCAAAGAGTGTTTAATGTGTGCAAGAGGTGTTTTTGTTCTTGGCATAGTGTGGTTATGATTGTATCAAATTAGTTTTAGAAGAGAAAAGAATCAAACTGTATGAGCGTAGCAAAAGTTTACAGTGGAAGAAAACAGATGAGGACTGAGACTTTCTCCAGCAGCATTCAGCAGTTCTGGCTATCAATAAGTAGATGCAAAATCAAAGACCATTCTAGATAGAGAAATGTTGCAGCACTGTATAAAAGTGCACAATGTACTAAAGAGAGTCATAATACATGTCATGAGTTTGTTTCTAGGAATTGCACATGGACATACAGCAAGCATTACAATATGCCCAAAGGGACAAATAAAAAAGGAGTTTTATGCATTATCAGATTGAGGTCATGTAGGTTAACCTGAGATGTATCAGCAGTCCTTCACTGCAACAGTAGACACAACATTTGATGCACTGAAGAATTCCATTCCATTAGAGATGTCCCGGACAGTTCGCTGGCGAATAGTTCCTGGCGAACATAGCTTGTTCAGGTTCGCCATGGATGGCGAACATATGCGATGTTCGGTCCACCCCCTATTCGTCATCATTGAGTAAACTTTGACCCTGTACCTCACAGTCAGCAGACACATTCCAGCCAATCAGCAGCAGACCCTCCCTCCCAGACCCTCCGACCTCCCTCCCAGCATCCATTTTAGATTCATTCGGATGCTGCATTCTTTTTTTTTTTATTATTTTCATTTATTTTTTTTAGACAGAAGTGTGTTATATTTGAGCATGCTAGGCTGAACGTGCGTATATCATGGCTAGTTGCACTGAGGGTATGAGTATATAGCAGTACATTGTTGTGAAAGATGGCTGTCATGTTTAGGGTGTAGCTTGCACGTTATCAACTGTGTATTTATATCAGCAGCTCCACCACTAGTTATAAATCAAGTGTGAGTCACCCCATGAGATGAGACTAGTGAATAACATAATACATAAACGGTTAAGGTAAAGGCATGTAAGGAACTACGACAATAAACTCTTTAGGTGAAATAATGACATGTTTAAACGCTTGCTACTTTACGATTAGTTAATGTGCAGAGAGCAGTTCATGTGATCAAAGGCATGGTGTGGAGGATCGGCTATAGTGGGACATGCTGTTTTGTCGGGTGGTTGGACCTGTCCCGGTGGTGCTTCACGTCCGGTGCGGGATTGTGGTGGCTTAAGGTGGAGGCGAGTGCTTGATGTGGGGCAGGCTCTGTATTTCTGTTTGTGCCTCTGGTACCGTCTTCGACGCCTTTTGCGTTGGTGGATTTTAATGGGGACTGCTTCACTTAGCTGTGGTGGAGCTTGTTGGGGCTGTGGTGGAGCTTGTTGGGGCTTCCTGCTTGTTATTTGCTTCCAAAATTGATTAAAGAGTCTGTCCAGCTTAGACTCAATATCCTGCCATGCTTTGCTGGTACCAGGAGGACACGCGGCTGCCGCCATATTGGGAGAGTCGCAGATGAGTATGTCAGCCTGGGCGGCTGTGCTCTGTGCATCCATTAGCTCCAGACAGCCTCTCATGGGTGGACCGGGATAACCCCCACCGGTCCGAGGGGGGGGGGTAACGGAGCTCCTGCCGGGAAGTAGCTGCTCCTGGGCATCCCAAGATCAGGAGATCGGCCGCTTCTCCCGCCCGGTGAGCACCAGGTCACACTTGCCAAGTAAGACTCTGTCGAGTTGCTGACTGCTATTAAGCATGTTGAGTCGGTCAGGTAGGAGCACCATTGCTGGGTCATCCCCTTCTGGGGTGAAATTCGCTTGTTGATAGCTGCTTAAAGTGAGATATTGAGGGAGCTCACACGAAGTGCGTCTTTCCTCCATGACAGCTAGGCCCCGCCCCCCGGATGCTGCATTCTTAGTGAGAGGAGGGACAGTGTAGCTGCTGCTGATTTAATAGGGAAATCGATAGCTAGGCTAGTGTATTCAGTGTCCACTACAGTCCTGAAGGACTCATCTGATCTCTGCTGTAAGGACAGCACCCCAAAAAGCCCTTTTTAGGGCTAGAACATCAGTCTGCTTTTTTTTTTGTGTAATCTAATTGCAGTTGCCTGCCTTCCAGCGTGTGTGTCATGCTCACAGCGTATACTGTGCCCACTTGCCCAGTGCCACCACTCATATCTGGTGTCACAATAGCTTGCATTTAAAAAAAACAAAAACTTTTTTGACTGTAATATAATAGCAGTCAGTTTCCTTCACACGTGTGCGTTTCAGGGCCTGCCAGGGCACAGTGTCACACCAGTGCAATTCATATCTGGTGTAACAGTGGTGTACATTTAAAAAAAAAAATACAGGGGGCTTGTTGTCACCTTTCGGGGACCCTTGGTGTTGTACGTGGCTGGGTGGAGGAAGAGACCTTCAATGACATCAGTGAGGACAAGGAACAGGACATGGCTAGCTTGGTATACAACCTTGTGCAAATGGAGAGTTTGTGGTTGTTCAAATGGACTGTTTGCGGTTGTTTGCGGTGCATTAAACGGGGAGTTTGGTCTGTCACTGTGAAGCGGGCATAACCCTTACACTACCTGATCGATACAACATCATACCTGATGTTTTAAAGCACGTTATTCCAAACAATTTAGGAATGTTAGGTGATTTATGCCCTTTATGGATTAAAACCAGACTCTGCATCAACTATGTAATTTTCCATGAGAGTTTTGCCATGGATCCCCCTCCGGCATGCCACAGTCCAGGTGTCCCCTTGAAACAACTTTTCCATCACTATTGTGGCCAGAAAGAGTCCCTGTGGGTTTTAAAATTCGCCTGCCTATTGAAGTCTATGGCGGTTCGCCCGGTTCGCCCATTCGCGAACATTTGCGGAAGTTCGCGTTTGCCGTTCGCGAATGAAACATTTTATGTTCGCGACATCTCTACATTCCATTACTAAAAAAAAAAAAAAAAATCCCAAATAGACATAATGGTACATCTAATGTAAAGGAAGCTCGCCATTTCTACATTTAAGTTAAGAAGTTGGTTAATTTAAAAAGTATTTTTTTTATTATCTGTACACACAATAATATCAATACATGATATGCACACATATGTGTGAAATGTTGTGGCCCTTTACACAGCTGAAGGCCTGAACCCCCATGGCCTGACCCCAGACTCTACTCACAGGGCACACCACTGAGTCCACTCACAGGGCATTGAGGGTATGTGTGTAGGGTATGTAGTGAGTGTTTGTAGAGGATGTAATGTTTGTTTTTATAGAATGTAGTTCATAGGGAATCCAGTTTGTGTAAGGGAAGTAGAATGTGTGTCTGTGTCAGGGAGGAAGTGTGTATGTATAATTATTGCAGTATGTGTCTGTGTAAGGGAGGAAGTGTGTGCCTATAGTGGATGCAATGTGTGTGCATAGTTGATACAGTGTGTTTGTGTATAAGGGATACTTAGTGTGTTTTTGTGTATGTGTAAGGGATGCAGTGTCGGTTTCTGTGTGTTGTAAAGGAATACACTGTTTGTTTCTGTGTGTGTTTAAGGGATGCATTGTGTGTTTCTGTGTATGTGTGATGCATTGTGTGTTTCTGTGTGAGTGAGAGTTTGTGGGGTACAATAGGGCTGGGCTTTGTGGGGGGGAGAGAGAGGGGAACAGCTTTTTCCACCATGATGGTAGCACTCTATAAATGCATAAATATATGTGTCTGTGCATATGTATTAATAATTTATATAAAGATATTATATCAAATAGTTAAACTACAAAACAAAAGTACTGAAAATAAATTAAAGCTCAGTTAGATTTATTATACAACATGAAATGTGAATATCTAAATCAAATACAATGGGCAGACATGCAGACATGTAGTCTGACAGCAGGAGTGATAAGTGAGTTGCTACAGTAACTAAATTAAGCATACCTCATTGTTATAACCATTGGAAAAGTCATAAAGGCACCAGATATATAATTACAATTTTGTCAATGTCTAATATATGCTTCAAAGTGTTCATCTTGGGTCAGGAGATAAGACTAATTATTGTCTTTTCATTTTCTTTGTCGCTTCCAGAATAACAATAAAACCTCTGGTTAATTTAATAATGATATGGATCATCGTTTATTAAAGTGTATACTTATCATTAAAATAGAACTGTCACTTCCTTAATTTTTATGAAACCCAATAGCTGAATAAAGTTATGGGTTATGAATATGGCTGCGGTTATGATTTTGTCGTTGCTGCTTTCTTAAAATTAAATGTAATTATTTGCCAGGATGCTTTGACAAATATAAAGCATAAACCCCATGGTGTCAAGCAGTTTGAGGCACTTTTCAAGCAGATGCCCAGATGCACATGAGCACATGTCACGGTTATTTACTAAAGTGAGAATTCAAAGTAAATTTCAAAGTTCAGGTAAAATAGCCAGACTTGAAAAAATCTCTTAGTCAACTATGCTTTCAGTTCTCTTGGTTCTTGGAGTGTTCCGCTAACTTGCGTGCATTATGACAAATATTCTTTAACCCTCGGTCAGACGCAACTGATCCAACAGGCGCAGCCAATTTTTGTTGTTTTGTCCTACCAAAGCGAGCGCTCGTTACCGCCCAGCCGTCTCAGTAGCTTGTTGTTTTTACATTCTGCAGCGATCTATAATGCACAGTACGCATTTGAATGTCGTGTGTGCGAGTCGCAGCACTTTGTGTCTCTTAGGCACATTGCGCCTTATTGCAGTATAACCATTATATGTCTATAATTACATTGGTAAGTAATTTTTCAAATTAATTCAAGCATATTAATGCCATACCTGATTGTTTTTCAATGTTATAATGTTAAACTCGATAATGAGGCACAATGTTCCTCTCAGGCACATTGCGCCCGATGATGCTATTTTTGTTATTTCTTTGTAGATACGGCAATAAAAATGGACAACTCAAAGAGAATTTTCCATTTCAAGAATCCGAATGATGTAGCGGATATGATGAAAATGCTAGAGGATGAGTCAGATGATGAAAATATGTTTGAAGATTCAGATGAAAGCGACGATAGCGTGACTGAAGATAACATGGAAGCACGCATTGAGAGTTCTGAATCAGAACAAAACGATGAAGAATTCAGCGATGATGACAGCACAGATAACGCTTCATATTTTCTCGGAAAAGACAAGTCCAGTAAATGGTATCGAGACATTCCCAACCAGAAAAATCGTGCCGCGCCTCATAATTTGTTGAAGCAGTTACCAGGTGTTATAGGCCCCACAAAGTTATTGAAATCTCCAGTTGACTGTTGGAAATACTTATTCACTGGAGATATTCTGGATATCATTGTAAAATATACTAACCAATATATAAATATTATCAAAAATTAATATGGACGCGAACGAGACGCCAAACTTACTGATGACATTGAAATAAAAGCGTTTATAGGTATATTATATTTGGCTGGAGCTTATAGAGCGAATTGTCAAAGCCTTGAAGAACTATGGGGAACCAATGGTGATGGAGTAGAAAAATTTGGTATGGTGATGAACCTGAAACGATTTAAATTTCTGATGTGTTGTTTAAGATTTGACGATAGAAATACCCGAGATGAAAGAAAGCTTATTGATAAACTTGCAGCAATACGAGAAATTTGTAATGAATTTGTTAAAAAATTTCAAAAATGTTACTCTTTGAGAGAATTTGTAACATTAGATGAAATGCTCGCAGGTTTTAGAGAAAGATGCGCATTTAAACAATACATTCCATCAAAACCAGCAAAATATGGTATCAAAATATACTCACTTGTTGACTCTAAAATGTTTTATACCTATAATTTGGAAATTTATGCTGTGAAGCAACCCGATGGACCAATTGGCATCAGCAATAAGCCAACAGATGTAGTGAAGAGAATGATTGCACCATTACGTGGATCTGGTCGCAACCTGACAGCAGTCAATTGGTTCCCTTATTTAGTGGAAGAACTGAAAGAGATGAAACTTTCCTACGTTGGCACAGTAAAGAAAAACAAAAGAGAGCTGCCACCTGAATTTGTCACAATGAAATCTAGGGAAGTGTATTCAAGTAGCTTTGGATTCAATCGCTGTACTACATTAGTATCATACGTACGGAAGAAGAACAAAACAGTTATCCTTGTGTCCAGCTTTCATCCACAAAGGGAGGAGTGGACAATGTTGACAAAATGTGTACTACATTCAGCGTTGCAAGGAATATAAAACGTTGGCCTATGAATTTATTCTTCACCATGTTGAATGTTGCTGGCATAAATTTGCAGATAAAAGAAAAATGTTACCTGCGCTTTCTCCTTAATCCCTATGTATATTTAGACAAATGGAGGTCATTTAGTTGCTCCAATGGCCATTGGAGGGAATGCCCGCCTGCCAACGTCAAGGCAGACCCCCCTAAACGGGTCCTAACACTGACCCATCAGCCTGCTTCCTTGAGCTTCTGGCAAAGATATCTCTAATGAGACAGAAAGGGGTATTTTTTATATACACCCCTATACTTATTAACCCTTAATAGGGAACACATGGGATGGGCAGCAGCATTGTAACCAGGCTGTGTGATACAAAGTAAATACAAATACAAAAAGAGAAGTCCTGCGCTTAAGCAGCATGGACTACAATACACATCAGCCCCAATATATAGTAAAAACCAAAGAAAAGAAAAATGTTACCTGCGCTTTCTCCTTAATCCCTATGTATATTTAGACAAATGGAGGTCATTTAGTTGCTCCAATGGCCATTGGAGGGAATGCCCGCCTGCCAACGTCAAGGCAGACCCCCCCTAAGCGGGTCCTAACACTGACCCTTCAGCCTGCTTCCTTGAGCTTCTGGCAAAGATATCTCTAATGAGACAGAAAGGGGTATTTTTTATATACACCCCTATACTTATTAACCCTTAATAGGGAACACATGGGATGACCTCCATTTGTCTAAATATACATAGGGATTAAGGAGAAAGCGCAGGTAACATTTTTCTTTTCTTTGGTTTTTACTATATATTGGGGCTGATGTGTATTGTAGTACTTGCTGCTTAAGCGCAGGACTTCTCTTTTTGTATTTGTATTTACTTTGTATCACACAGCCTGGTTACAATGCTGCTGCCCATCCCATGTGTTCCCTATTAAGGGTTAATAAGTATAGGGGTGTATATAAAAAATACCCCTTTCTGTCCCTTTAGAGATATCTTTGCCAGAAGCTCAAGGAAGCAGGCTGAAGGGTCAGTGTTAGGACCCGCTTAGGGGGGTCTGCCTTGACGTTGGCAGGCGGGCATTCCCTCCAATGGCCATTGGAGCAACTAAATGACCTCCATTTGTCTAAATATACATAGGGATTAAGGAGAAAGCGCAGGTAACATTTTTCTTTTCTTTGGTTTTTACTATATATTGGGGCTGATGTGTATTGTAGTCCTTGCTGCTTAAGCGCAGGACTTCTCTTTTTGTATTTATATAAATTTGCAGATAATTTATTTGGAAAATGATTTGAAACCAATAAAGAGGCATCTATTTCTGAAGCAGCTTTCTCACGAACTTACGTTAGATGAACTTCAAAGACGAAGTGAAAAAACAATCGGCATTCCACTGTATATTTAATCAAAACTGAAACGATTTTGCAATTGTGAAAATGTAGAAGAAGATAAAGAGGAAACTTTGGAAATGCCTAGCAAGAGGAGAAGGTGCATTACATGCACTACAGATAGCGGACAACGTCGCTTATCAAGATATGAGTGCAGCAAGTGTAAACGTGCATTATGTATGGAACATGCTACTTTTTATTGTAATAAATGCTCAGAAATTGCTTTCGCCATTGTTGTAGAGCAAATGGAATAATAAACATGTTTTTATTTGAGTAAAAAGTTTGTTTTTATAAAAGTGGCCTATTACGCACAATGTGCCCGATCCTGTTCTTACTCACATTGCGCCTGACCGAGGGTTAAAGGGAACACTAGTGTTAGGAATGCAAACCTGTATTCCTAACACTATTGTGTCCTACTAATGATTTGGTTGACCTCTCCTTTTTCACTTTTACTTGATTTTCAGCGCATGCTGCGCCAGTCTCTGAGCTAAGTTCAGGGAAGCATTGAGAGGCTAGTGCCATGCTGTGCCAATTGAATGCTCTCTGTGAGAGTTATGTTTGACCCTTCAGTAAAAACATTGCCATTTATACAAAATGGTTTTACATTGCAGAGTTATAACAGCTGGGGAATAGTGATGTACCGAACTGTCCGCCGGCAAACAGTTCCCGGCGAACTTAGCGTGTTCGCGTTCGCCGCGGACACATGTGCAGTTCGATCCGCCCCCTATTCGTCATCATTGGGCAAACTTTGACCCTGTGCCTCTCGGTCAGCAGACACATTCCAGCCAATCAGCAGCACTCCCTCCCTTCCACACCCTCCAACCTCCCTCCCAGCATCCATTTTCGATTCATTCTGAAGCTGCATGCTTAGTGAGAGGAGGGAAAGTTTAGCTGCTGCTGATTAGATAGCGAAATTGATAGCTAGGCTAGGGTATTCAGTGTCCACTACAATCCTGAAGGACTCATCTGATCTCTGCTGTAAGGACAGCACCCCAAAAAGCCCTTTTTAGGGCTATAACATCAGGCTGCTTTTTTCCCCCCTGTGTAATGTAATTGCAGGTGCCTGCCTACCAGCTTCTGTGTGAGGTTCACATTGGATACTGTGCCTACTTGCCCAGTGCCACCACTCATATCTGTTTTTACAATAGGTTAAGCTTTAGATTTAAAAGACATTTTTTTTTACTGTAATAGAAGAGCAGTTGCCTGCCTGCCAGCTTCTGTGTCAGGTTGGATGCCTTGCCCATTTGCACAGTCAGTGCCACCACTCATATCTGTTTTAATAGGTTAAGCTTTAGATTTAAAAGAAATAATTTGTTTTCACTGTAATAGAAGAGCAGTTGCCTGCCTGCCAGCTTCTGTGTCAGGTTGGATGCCTTGCCCATTTGCACAGTCAGTGCCACCACTCATATCTGTTTTTACAATAGGTTAAGCTTTAGATTTAAAAGAAATAATTTTTTTTCACTGTAATAGAAAAGCAGTTGCCTGCCTGCCAGCTTCTGTGTCAGGTTGGATGCCTTGCCCATTTGCACAGTCAGTGCCACCACTCATATCTGTTTTAACAATAGGTTAAGCTTTAGATTTAAAAGAAATAATTTGTTCTCACTGTAATAGAAGAGCAGTTGCCTGCCTGCCAGCTTCTGTGTCAGGTTGGATGCCTTGCCCATTTGCACAGTCAGTGCCACCACTCATATCTGTTTTTACAATAGGTTAAGCTTTAGATTTAAAAGAAATATTTTTTTTTCACTGTAATAGAAGAGCAGTTAGTTGTCTGCAAGCGTCTGGGTGTCAGGCCTACTTCAGCGTGTGCTCTGCAGACCTGTGCCAGCGTGCTTTGACAGTTGCCAATCATATCTGGTGTCTCTTTAGCGTGCTTTTACAAAGAAAAAATGTTTCTAGTGTAAGCTAATAGCAGCCAGTCAGTGTCCTTCAAGCGGCTCTGTCAGGCCTTCCTTCAGCATGTGCCCTGCACAACACTGCCAGCGTGCTTTGACAGTTGCCAATCATATCTGGTGTCTCTTTAGCGTGCTTTTACAAAGAAAAAAGGTTTCCAGTGTAAGCTAATAGCAGCCAGTCAGTGTCCTTCAAGCGGCTCTGTCAGGCCTTCCTTCAGCGTGTGCCCTGCACAACCCTGCCAGCGTACTTTGACAGTTGCCACTCATATCTGGTGTCTCTATAGCGTGCTTTTACAACCAAAATTTTGTTTCCACTGTAATAGAAGAGCAGTTGCCTGCCTGCCAGCTTCTGTGTGGGTTCACAGTGGATACTGTGCCCTCTTGCCCAGTGCCACCACTCATATCTGTTTCTACAATAGCTTAAGCTTTAGATTTAAAAGAAATATTTTTTTTTCACTGTAATAGAAGAGCAGTTAGTTGTCTGCAAGCGTCTGGGTGTCAGGCCTACTTCAGTGTGTGCTCTGCAGACCTGTGCCAGTGTGCTTTGACAGTTGCCAATCATATTTGGTGTCTCTTTAGCGTGCTTTTAGAAAAAAAAAAGGTTTCTAGTGTAAGCTAATAGCAGCCAGTCAGTGTCCTTCAAGCGGCTCTGTCAGTCCTTCCTTCAGCGTGTGCTCTCCAGAACTGTTCCAGTGCACATTGCCAATCATATCTGGTGTCTCTATAGCGTGCTTTTAGAAACAATTTTTTTTTTTCACTCTTATAGATTGAATAGCAGTTACTTGTCTTCAAGCGGGTGTGTCAGGCCTACAGTGTGTGCTCTGCAGAACTGTTCCAGTGCACATTGCCAATCATATCTGGTGTCTCTATAGCGTGCTTTTACAAAGAAAAAAGGTTTCTAGTGTAAGCTAATAGCAGCCAGTCAGTGTCCTTCAAGCGGCTCTGTCAGTCCTTCCTTCAGCGTGTGCTCTCCAGAACTGTTCCAGTGCACATTGCCAATCATATCTGGTGTCTCTATAGCGTGCTTTTAAAAACAATTTTTTTTTTCACTGTTATAGATTGAATAGCAGTTACTTGTCTTCAAGCGGGTGTGTCAGGCCTACAGTGTGTGCTCTGCAGAACTGTTCCAGTGCACATTGCCAATCATATCTGGTGTCTCTATAGCATGCTTTTAAAAACAATTTTTTTTTTTCACTGTTATAGATTGAATAGCAGTTACTTGTCTTCAAGCGGGTGTGTCAGGCCTACAGTGTGTGCCCTGCAGAACTGTTCCAGTGCACATTGCCAATCATATCTGGTGTCTCTATAGCGTGCTTTTACAAAGAAAAAAGGTTTCTAGTGTAAGCTAATAGCAGCCAGTCAGTGTCCTTCAAGCGGCTCTGTCAGTCCTTCCTTCAGCGTGTGCTCTCCAGAACTGTTCCAGTGCACATTGCCAATCATATCTGGTGTCTCTATAGCGTGCTTTTAAAAACCTTTTTTGTTTCTTCACTCTTATAGATTGAATAGCAGTTACTTGTCTTCAAGCGGGTGTGTCAGGCCTACAGTGTGTGCTCTGCAGAACTGTTCCAGTGCACATTGCCAATCATATCTGGTGTCTCTATAGCGTGCTTTTACAAAGAAAAAAGGTTTCTAGTGTAAGCTAATAGCAGCCAGTCAGTGTCCTTCAAGCGGCTCTGTCAGTCCTTCCTTCAGCGTGTGCTCTCCAGAACTGTTCCAGTGCACATTGCAAATCATATCTGGTGTCTCTATAGCGTGCTTTTAAAAACAATTTTTTTTTTCACTGTTATAGGTTGAATAGCAGTTACTTGTCTTCAAGTGGGTGTGTCAGGCCTACAGTGTGTGCTCTGCAGAACTGTTACAGTTCACATTGCCAATCATATCTGGTCTCACAGTAGCTTGCACGCATAGTACCACTAATCCCCCAAAAAATGACAGGCAGAGGCAGGCCACCCCGCAGGACCCGTCGTGGTCGTGGTGCTGTGATACCCTTTTGCCCTAGAATAATGCCCAGTTTTCAGAAGCCACGTACCCTGAACTTGAAAAGTTCTGAGGACATAGTTGACTGGCTAACACAGGACACCCAATCTTGTACAGCCTCCGCTCGGAACCTTGACGCACCATCCTCCTCCAGCTTAGCTTCAGGCACCTCTCAAGATACCACTCACCCGCCTGCCGCCACCACCAAAACTAGCACCATAGCCGCTTTACTTGGCATGTCAGAGGAGTTATTCACACACCCATTTGAAGAAATGAGTGATGCGCAACCATTATTGCTAGAGGATGTAGATAACAGGGATATGTCTCAGGCAGGCAGCATTAAACACATGGAGGTACGGTGTGATGATGCTGATGTTGTACCCGCTGCTGCTTCCTTTTCTGAGTTGTCAGATACAAGCGAAGCGGGTGATGATGACGTTGCGTCCATGGATGTCACGTGGGTGCCCGCTCGGCAAGAAGAAGAACAGGGCGAAAGTTCAGACGGGGAGACAGAGAGGAGGAGGAGACGAGTTGGAAGCAGGGGGGGGTCATCGCAAGGAGCTAGTGGCACAGTCAGACAGCATGCATTGGCACCCGGGGTCAGCCCGACAGCACGCCAATCAACACATGCTGTGTCCACCACCAGAATGCCGTCATTGCAGAGCTCAGCAGTGTGGCATTTTTTGTGTGTGTCTGCCTCGGACAACAGCGATGCCATTTGAAACCTGTGCCAAAGGAAACTGAGTCGTGGGAGGTCCAACACCCACCTAGGTACAACTGCTTTGCGTAGGTACATGATCTCACATCACAAACGCCTATGGGATCAACATATGTGTACAAGCAGCCCGCCTACTCTAAGCCGCCATCCTCCTCCTGGTCTAGCATCTTCAGCCATGTCAGCCACTGCTGTCCTTCTTGCCCCCTCTCAACCATCCGCCACTCCGTCTCCCGCCTTGAGCAGTTCCCGCTCATCTGCCCACAGTCATGTGTCTGTCAAGGACATGTTTGAGAGTAAGAAGCCAATGCCTTGCCCAGCGTCTGACAGCTGGCTTGTCCGAACTATTAGCCTGCCAGCTTTTACCATACAATCTGGTTGAGTCTGAGTCGTTCAAAAAATTTGTAGCTATTGGGACACCGCAGTGGAAGGTACCCGGCCGGAATTTCTTTACACAAAAGGCAATCCCCAACGTGTACTCGATTGTGCAAAAGGAAGTCATGGCATGTCTGGCACACAGTGTTGGGGCAAGGGTCCATCTGACCACTGATACCTGGTCTGCAAAGCATGGTCAGGGCAGGTATATCATCTACACTGCGCATTGGGTAAACCTGCTGACGGCTGACAATCAAGGAATGCGTGGCATTGCAGAGGAGTTGGTGACACCACCACGAATTGCAGGCAGTCCTGCTGCCACCTCCTCTACTCCTCCTACTCCATCCTCTTCCATAACCTCCTCGGCTGAGTCCTCTTGTGCTGCTGCATCTTGCTCCACATCAACGGCACCCCCCCAGCTCCCCAGGTACTATTCCACATCCCGGATACGGCAGTGTCACGCCGTCTTGGGTTTGACTTGCTTGAAAGCAGAGAGTCACACCGGACAAGCACTCCTGTCCGCCCTGAACGCACAGGTGGAAAAGTGGCTGACTCCGCAGCAACTGGATATCGGCAAAGTGGTGTGTGACAACGGAAAAAATTTGATAGCGGCATTGAAGTTGGGCAAGTTGACACATGTGCCGTGCATGGCACATGTGTGTAATCTGATCGTACAACGCTTTGTGCATAAGTACACAGGCTTACAGGACGTCCTGAAGCAGGCCAGGAAGGTGTGTGGCCATTTCAGGCGTTCCTACACGGCCATGGCTCACTTTGCCGATATCCAGTGGCGAAACAACATGCCAGTGAGGCGCTTGATTTGCGACAGCCCTACACGTTGGAATTCAACACTCCTAATGTTCGACCGCCTGCTCCAACAATAAAAAGCTGTTAATGAATATTTGTATGACCGGGGTGCTAGGACAGCCTCTGGGGAGCTGGGAATTTTTTTGCCACGTTACTGGATGCTCATGCACAATGCCTGTTGGCTCATGCGTCCTTTTGAGGAGGTGACAAACCTAGTCAGTCACAACGAAGGCACCATCAGCGACATCATACCATTTGTTTTCTTCCTGGAGCATGCCCTGCGAAGAGTGTTGGATCAGGCTGTAGATGAGCGTGAAGAGGAAGAGGAAGAGTTGTGGTCACCATCACCACCAGAAACAGCCTTATCAGCATCGCTTGCTGGACCTGCGGCAACGCTGGAAGAGGATTGTGAGGAAGAGGAGTCAGAGGAGGATTGTAGCTTTGAGGAGGAGGAGGAGGAGCAAGACCAAACACAGCAGGCATCCCAGGGTGCTCGTTGTCACCTATCTGGTACCCGTGGTGTTGTACGTGGCTGGGGGGAAGAACATACCTTCAATGACATCAGTGAGGAGGAGGAACGGGAAATGAGTAGCTCGGCATCCAACCTTGTGCAAATGGGGTCTTTCATGCTGTCCTGCCTGTTGAGGGACCCTCGTATAAAAAGGCTGAAGGAGAACGACCTGTACTGGGTGTCCACGCTACTAGTCCCCCGGTATAAGCAGAAAGTGGCGGAAATGTTACCGAATTACAACAAGTCGGAAAGGATGCAGCATTTGCAAAATAAATTAAAAAGTATGCTTTACACAGCGTATAAGGGTGATGTCACAGCACAACGGGAATATAACAGGGGGAGAGGTGGAAGTCATCCTCCTCCCACGACCACGCCGGCAAGGACAGGACGCTTTAAAGACGTGTTGTTGATGGAGGACATGCGGACCTTTTTAAGTCCTATGCATCGCCACAGACCTTCGGGATCCACCCTCAGAGAGCGACTCAACCGACAGGTAGCAGACTACCACGCCTTAACTGCAGATATTGACACTCTGAGGAGCGATGAACCCCTTGACTACTGGGTGTGCAGGCTTGACCTGTGGCCTGAGCTATACCAATTTGCGATAGAACTTCTGGCCTGCCCCGCTTCAAGTGTCCTGTCAGAAAGGACCTTCAGTGCAGCAGGAGGTATTGTCACTGAGAAGAGAAGTCGCCTAGGTCAAAAAAGTCTAGATTACCTCACCTTTATTAAGATGAATGAGGGATGGATCCCGAAGGGACTGACACTGGGCGATACATTCGATTAAAAAAGGCCTGATGAGATGAGCTGCCTTGGGCTAAAAATGGTCCACACGCTGATGTATTTTAGCTCTGAATGACGTTTGACTTGCGTGACTTATCCGCCACCAACTAGGGTTCAAGCCGCCATGTTTTAGGGCACTTTCTGCCTGTGAAACAAACATCAATTTTTCTGGCCGCTGCTATAGCAGCGGCTGCAACAATACCAAATTTTTCAGGCATGTGTACATGCCTTATTTTTAGGCCCACTGGTGCAGCACTGTGGCTTCAAAAACCAAACCCAAAAAAAATCCTCCAAGATGGCACCAATATACCAGTGGTCTAAGCATCTTCCCACCTTGGCCTAAAAAGGGGAGGTGATTCAACAATTAAAAATCTCTGCCATTTACACGTCCACTGATAGGAGACGCGGAAGGTATTAAACTGATATGAACAATACTAAACTCACCACACCTATCTGGTGGCACATTAGCTTGCCCGCGCAGTGCCCCAAATTTCAAGTAAGAGGACCGACCAAGCATCTTCTTCCATCTCCCTGTTACATAAATCAATGCCATATCCATAGAAATTGTAGAGAATATCCAGGATAGTTTTACAGGGCCAAATCATGTCGCCTGTTGAAAGAGGTGACCTTGCTCGGGTCCCAGGTGTGCGGTTCCTAAAATGGCTGCCATATACACGTCCACTGATAGGAGACGCGGAAGGTATTAAACTGATATGAACATTTACTAAACTCACCACTCCGAGTGCTGTTATTTATTTAATTTTTTTGTGGTGAGGCTTTACAGGACAGAGTGCTTCTCCACGGGACATGTTAACTCACGGGCAGCTGGCTCATCAAGGAACCAGAGCAGCTTGAACGAGGTGACCTTGCGCGGGTCCCAGGTGTGCGGTTCCTAAAATGGCTGCCATATACACGTCCACTGATAGGAGACGCGGAAGGTATTAAACTGATATGAACAATACTCCACTCCTATCAGTAGGTCCGTCCCATTGTGATTTATGCCCCCCACCCACCGCGCAGGGATGGGGGCCGGGGGGGAGGAAAGTAGGCCCCCCATTGTGATTTATGGCCCACACCCACCGCGCAGGGGTTGGGGAGGACAGTAGCTCCCCCCAGTGTGTATCATGGGCTTTGAGGACAGGTGTCAATCCATACCTGCCAAGTGACCCTATGTAGGGGTAACAGTCCCTATTCTGCTCTGTGTCAGTGTGTATCATGGTCTCTGTGGACGGGGAACAGTCTCTATTCTGCTCTGTGTCAGTGTGTATCATGGTCTCTGTGGACGGGGAACAGTCTCTATTCTGCTCTGTGTCAGTGTGTATCATGGACTCTGTGGACAGGGAACAGTCTCTATTCTGCTCTGTGTCAGTGTGTATCATGGTCTCTGTGGACGGGGAACAGTCTCTATTCTGCTCTGTGTCAGTGTGTATCATGGACTCTGTGGACAGGGAACAGTCTCTATTCTGCTCTGTGTCAGTGTGTATCAGGGGCTTTGAGGACAGGTGTCAATCCATACCTGCCAAGTGACCCTATGTAGGGGGAAAAGTCCCTATTCTGCTCTGTGTCAGTGTGTATCATGGTCTCTGTGGATGGGGAACAGTCTCTATTCTGCTCTGTGTCAGTGTGTATCATGGTCTCTGTGGACGGTGAACAGTCTCTATTCTGCTCTGTGTCAGTGTGTATCATGGTCTCTGTGGACAGGGAACAGTCTCTATTCTGCTCTGTGTCAGTGTGTATCAGGGGCTTTGAGGACAGGTGTCAATCCATACCTGCCAAGTGACCCTATGTAGGGGGGACAGTCTCTATTCTGCTCTGTGTCAGTGTGTATCATGGTCTCTGTGGACGGGGAACAGTCTCTATTCTGCTCTGTGTCAGTGTGTATCAGGGGTTTTGAGGACAGGTGTCAATCCATATCTGCCAAGTGACCCTATGTAGGGGGAACAGTCCCTATTCTGCTCTGTGTCAGTGTGTATCAGGGGTTTTGAGGACAGGTGTCAATCCATATCTGCCAAGTGACCCTATGTAGGAGGAACAGTCCCTATTCTGCTCTGTGTCAGTGTGTATCAGGGGTTTTGAGGACAGGTGTCAATCCATATCTACCAAGTGACCCTATGTAGGGGGAACAGTCCCTATTCTGCTCTGTGTCAGTGTGTATCAGGGGTTTTGAGGACAGGTGTCAATCCATATCTGCCAAGTGACCCTATGTAGGGGGAACAGTCTCTATTCTGCTCTGTGTCAGTGTGTATCAGGGATCATTAGGATAGGTGTCAATCCATATCTGCCAAGTGACCCTATGTAGGGGGAACAGTCCCTATTCTGCTCTGTGTCAGTGTGTATCAGGGATTTGACTATCTTTATTCAGATTCAAAAATTACAATTCCAGGAAAAATTTAACAAACATTTACAAGAACATGTTATGCACATCATAGAAACAACGTGAACCTCTTTAAAGCCACAAACTTAAGACAAAAAACACGTACACACAATGTGTAAGGGTTTGAAAGAATATTCTGAATCCTTACATGTTTACTTTATCGTTTGTTTGATTTTTGTGAACCATATATAAACTACAAGCAGCTTGAAAACTAGAAAAACTCAAGTGGCCATGCTGATCAAATTAAATAGTATGCTTTACACAGCGTATAAGGGTGATGTCACAGTACAACGGGAATCTAACAGGGGAAGAGGTGAAAGTCATCCTCCCACGACCCCGCCATATCTGCCAAGTGACCCTATGTAGGGGTAACAGTCTCTATTCTGCTCTGTGTCAGTGTGTATCATGGTCTCTGAGGATGGGGTACAGTCTCTATTCTGCTCTGTGTCAGTGTGTATCAGGGGCTTTGAGGACAGGTGTCAATGTTAGGTGATTTCTGCCCTTTATGGATTAAAAGCAGACTCTGCATCAACTGTGTAATTTTCCATGGGAGTTTTGCCATGGATCCCCCTCCGGCATGCCACAGTCCAGGTGTTAGTCCCCTTGAAACAACTTTTCCATCACTTTTGTGGCCAGAAAGAGTCCCTGTTGGTTTTAAAATTCGCCTGCCCATTGAAGTCAATGGCGGTTCGCGCGGTTCGCCGGTTCGCGAACATTTGCGGAAGTTCGCGTTCGCCGTTCGCGAACTGAAAATTTCGGGTTCGCGACAACACTACTGGGGAACAGCACTGTGAAAACTTAATTGAGATGAAGTGGTTGGGTACCTTTAGTGTCCCTTTTAAAGGTTTACTATGGACACCATGACCACTTCAGTGATTTGAAGTGTTCATTATGCTCAGAGTCTGTGTGTGCAATGGTTCAGTGTGAAATGCTCTTAGACAGATGTTTAGTTATGTGTCATCAGCCACCCTGGAACTTTTTATGTAAATTTTTAGTAGATTTCTTTGCACACAGTTGCATTCATTGGCTTAGAGCACCCAAATGATGATAGTCCACTTCTAGTATCTTCCAAACAACCACTAGAGGTGCTTTCTGCTTCCTAACCGAGTTTAACTCTGTGAAATTATGTTTGACGGATGCTTCACTGATACAATGCTTTCCTATCGGGGAAGCTTTAATGCACATATAGCACATGCGCATTAGTTTCCTCCCATCGGCGGAGTCTCTGTGCTGGAATTAAGGTAAGTAAAAAAGGGGTTTCTAAAGAAACACTTTTGTGTTAGGAATACAAAGATGTATTCCTAACAGTATAGTGTTCTCTGCAGTCCATGAAAGAAAAATAAAATAACCTTTCTTTAACTTACCTGATACCAGCGCCCGAGGTCCTTCGTTGCTGGGTCGGGCTCCACCTATGCCAGCTGATGGGGGGGAAACCTTTGCGCATATGCGTCAAGTGCCGTGCATGCAGTAGGCCTTCCCTGTAGGAAAGCATTGACTATTCGTTGATTGCATAGTTAACTTATTTTGTTGTTACAACAGTTTTATATTTATTTGTTTATTGCATGTGAATTTTGGAGATGTCTTTGTAAACTTGTTGCAATGTATTTTCTTCAGGCCTTGACCCCTGAGGTCGGGTGTAAAACACAACAGGACAGGAGATAGCAATCAAACAAGGTGGAGTGAAGGAGAGGTGGAGGAGAGAATAGAGTGCTGCCCTTTAGGAGAGAGCAAGGGACAGGTATGTGAGGTAGAGGTTACTCTGGGAGGCCGTCAGCTTTCCTGAATAGATTGGTTTTGAGGCACTTTTTAAATGATTGAAGACAAGGGGAGAGGCTGATGGTGGTAGGCAGGCTCCTGCGAGAAGTCCTGCAAGTGTGAGTTGGCCGTATGGATGCGAGCACGCCTAAGGATCAGTGAAGAGATATAAGAGGGGCTAGAATTGTTCAATGCTTTATAGGTATGGATTAGTACCTTGAATTGACTCCTATAGGATACATGAAGCCAATGTAAGGACTGACAGAGGGGTGAGGTGTGAGAGGACCGACTAGAAAGGAAAATCAGTCTGGTGGCAGCATTCATTATAGACAGTAGCGGGGCAATACGGCTATTGGGAAGACCAATTAGGAGAGGGTTACAATAATCCATGCGAGAGATTACTAGACCATAGTGATGTCGCGAACACAAAATTTTCGATTCGCGAACGGCGGACGCGAACTTCCGCAAACGTTCGCGAACCGGTGAACCGGGCGAACCGCCATAGACTTCAATGGGCAGGCAAATTTTAAAACCCTGATAAATATAAGAAAAAGAACGACTACAGAGTTAGAAAAGACTAACTCTGGAGTCAAATGGACTAAATGGGCAACATACATGGGCATAACCCAGAACTATATAAACTGAGAGAAAAAGAATCCCAAATATTAGGGTAGATGGAAGGGAGAGCACAGGTCCTGCTTCCAAAGACCACTAGTAGAGGGTGTGCCCATATAGAAGGGTACATAACTAACTAGAGTCCCATGGCTGAGTAAATGAAGTAAACAAAAATAAAAAAGTCTTTATTACGAAGATAAGTTACTAAAAACCAAAATGGTACCCCAAGGAGGTGCAAACAAACTGTGCAAAAAAAAAGGGGGAGGGGGGGAGGGGATTTATATGTGGAAAAACGTGCTACACACACTAGGTCTCAATTGTAAGTAAAAGGTCCCATGGGTGTACCCCTCAGATATAATATACTATGTGTGAAGTATATTATAGGGGGACCATGCAGTAGCCTGAAGGCTAAATATAGCAAAATGAAAATAAGCGGTGGGCTAGCAATTGTATGGACAGGCAGGGATACCCATATGCGTAAAATACAGCTCCACTACAGTTAGCGCTGCCCAGTAGCGTGCCCCAGTCACCTCTATAGATCATAGGATGAGCAGACCCGTGGTGTGAGCTGCCCTCCTAGTAGGGATAACAGTGGTGGTGGAGATATCACCTATATAATTGTCTGGGAAAAAGAACCAGTCAATAGGTGACCCCTACTGTAAGGTATACAGGTACAGGTGAAACTGAAAAACAGTAAAAAAATGAGTACAGATATAGAGGTGCCTCTAAATACCCCCCCAGTTTCAGTACATATAGGCAGGTAGGCTCCACTTGTGCAAAGGTAAGAGCCCCTCCCTTTTATGTTAGAGTGTAAGGGGTAGATTACCTAAACTCCTGACTGTATCATATTCTCAAAGTGCTTAGTAGCCCTATCTAGAGAGAAATATATTAATTTCCAGGCTAGTCCAATAGGAGGTTTAGGCAGAGGAGTCCCTGAGAGACAAAATCTTTGAAGATTAGTAAGTTAGTCAAAGCCTTACTAATGCTGTACGGCATGCACGCCGGGCAGAGTCAAGCCCTAAATCTAATATCCGCTATTAATCATTTCGCTGGCTAAAGAAGAGACCCAGAGTGATGAGTGAGAACCCCAAACCCCAGCGTCTAGCTCGACGCGCGTTTCGGCGCTATGTGGCGCCTTTGTCAAGAGCGGTGAAAGCTACTCGTCACCCGGCGTGGTTTATATGAGGGAAAACCCGCCCCTCATAGTACGTCATGCGGCCAATCTGATTCCGCCGCGTCACAGAGGGGGGGGGTGCCCAGGTGTAGAGCGGGCAGGGAGCATTGCCAGCCGAAGTAGGAAAGAGGCGGCTGCTCGCTTACTGCCACGGAGGGGCTAAATGTTGCCTGAAAATAAAGCATGTTGCTAATGTTACTGGGTAAGGCAGCATGATGAGCCCAAAGGCAAAACATGTTGCTTACAAAGTTGCTCAATGTGATCACTGAGTTTGCCGATGATCACTTGAACAGCAACTGAGCAGCATGTGTTGACTAAAGTAGAACAATCACTGAAAAAGTCACAAATTATAGACACACGCAAAGGAGCCCAACATATTACGATAATATATGGTGAAGCAGGGAATAGAATCCCCTGTATAAAGAGGGGTCCTAAAGTGTGCTGATATGGATAAAGTGACACTATGACCTTCCTGGGTGATAATTGTATTGAGAGCGATGGGAGAATATATATAAGAGTTACAAAGAAATTACCAGTAAGAATATATGATAATATTGAATATATGATAATAATGATAGTCATAGTCCAGAAGAATAGACACATCTATAGAACTGACAGGGAGTAGGAATTCAGAGAAAGGGGGAGAAGGAGAAGCCTTCGTTCAGGCCCCGAGGGCTTAAGGTACTGAGCTGGTAGATCCAAAAACATTCCCTTTGTCTAAGAAATCTGTCATAATCTCCCCGTCTTGGATTCTTTTTAACTAATTCCAGACCACAAAAGCGTAACTCCTTGGGATCGCTATTGTGGTGTTCACGGAGATGTCTTGAAATGGGGTTGTCAGTCAGATTTCTGCAGGATCTAATATGTTCCTGTATCCGTTTCTTAAACGGGCGGAATGTTTTGCCCACATATTTCTTATTACATCCGCAGGTCAACAAGTACACAATGCCAGCCGTGTTACAGTTAAAAAATGAGGTTATTGCGAATTCTTTCTTCCCCGAGGTGTCTTTCACTTTTTTGGAGTCCCTTTTTATGAACTTACACGAGATGCATCTCCCGCATCCAAAAGTACCAACCAAAGGGGTCTGAAGCCATGTTGTAGGGGGAGGTCCTGATTTCAGATGGCTGGGAGCAAGTAAGTCCCTAAGGTTTTTGCCCCTCCGGGCCGTGATAGTCACGTTTGGTGCTAGTACCTCTTGAAGGTGTAAATCATTAGTCAGAAGAGGCCAGAACCGCCTGAGAGAGTTTTTAACACTCTCCCAGCCTGCATCATAGGTTGCAATGAGACATATAGTCCCTTTGGTATCTTCTGAGTTCTTCCGTGTATTGTCTGTAATCAAATCGTTACGGTCTGAGTTGAGGGCTCTCTTGTATGCCCTCTTCAGGCATCTGTTTGGGTATCCCTTCGCTTTGAAGAAACTCCTTAGTTCACCTGCCTTGGCTTTGTATTCTGCAAGGGAGCTACAGTTGCGTCTCATCCTCAGGTATTGCCCTGTTGGAATACCTAGTTTGAGAGGGATCGGGTGGAAACTGTCCCATCTCAGTAAGTTGTTAGACGCGGACGGCTTACGGTAAAGGGTAGTTTCTATTTTATTATTGTCTGTAATGGAGATTGCCAAATCTAAAAAGTTTAGGTTCTGATCACCAAAATCACTTGATTTTGACTTTAGGTCCTGCCCCCATTGTGATTTATGGCTCCCACCCACCGCTCAGGGGTGGGTGCGGGGGGAGGACACTAGGTCCCCCCCTCATTATTTGTATGGCCCCCACCCACCACGCAGGGGTGGGGGCGGGGTATGACAATAGGTCCTCCCTTAGTCTGTATCAGGGTCCCTGAGGACAGGTTTCAATCCATATCTGCCAAGTGACCCTATGTGGGGGTAACAGTCCCTATTCTGCTCTGTGTCAGTGTGTCTCAGGGATCCTTAGGATAGGTGTCAATCCATATCTGCCAAGTGACCCTATGTAGGGGGAACAGTCCCTATTCTGCTCTGTGTCAGTGTGTATCAGGGATCCTTAGGATAGGTGTCAATACATATCTGCCAAGTGACCCTATGTATGGGGAACAGTCCCTATTCTGCTCTGTGTCAGTGTGTATCAGGGATCCTTAGGATAGGTGTCAATCCATATCTGCCAAGTGACCCTATGTAGGGGGAACAGTCCCTATTCTGCTCTGTGTCAGTGTGTATCAGGGATCCTTAGGATAGGTGTCAATCCATATCTGCCAAGAGACCCTATGTAGGGGGAACAGTCCATATTCTGCACTGTGTCAGTGTGTATCAGGGATCCTTAGGATAGGTGTCAATCCATAACTGCCAAGTGACCCTATGTAGGGGGAACAGTCCCTATTCTGCTCTGTGTCAGTGTGTATCAGGGATCCTTAGGATAGGTGTCAATCCATATCTGCCAAGTGACCCTATGTAAGGGGAACAGTCCCTATTCTGCTCTGTGTCAGTGTGTATCAGGGATCCTTAGGATAAGTGTCAATCCATATCTGCCAAGTGACCCTATGTAGGGGGAACAGTCCCTATTCTGCTCTGTGTCAGTGTCTGGGGGGAGTATCTGCAGTAATACAGAGTGTCTGGAGGGAGTATCAGCAGTAACACAGGGTGTCTGGAGGGAGTATCTGCAGTAACACAGGGTGTCTGGAGGGAGTATCTGCAGTAACACAGGGTGTCTGGGAGGAGTATCTTTAGTAATACAGAGTGTCTGGGGGGAGTATCTGCTTGTAACATTTATATGCACGGAAAAAAAAATAATAATAATAAATTGAAAAAAAATAAAATAAAATGGTTGCAGCTTCCGAATGAATCTAAAATGGATGCTGTCCAGTAGGTGGGAGGGTCTGCTAGGGAGGTTGTGCTGCTGATTGGCTGGAATGTGTCTGCTGACTGTGAGGTACAGGGTCAAAGTTTACTCAATGATAAAGAATAGGGGGCGGACCGAACATCGCATGTGTTCGCCTGCGGTGTTGAACATGCTATGTTCACCAGGAACTATTCGCCAGCGAACCGTTCGGGACATTACTACTAGAGCAAGGACAAGCTCCTTAGTAGCATCTTGCGTAAGAAAGGGGTGGATGCGGGATATGTTTTTAAGGTGGAATCTACAGGATTTGGTAACAGACTGGATGTGAGGCTCAGAGATGAGGCCAGAATACAAATATAATGCCAAGACAGGCGCTTACAAGGATAGGCTGATGTGGGTGCCACTAACTTGAAGGGAGAGCGAGAGAGGAGGATCATTATTAGCAGGAGGAAAGACAAGGCGTTCAGTTTTAGAGAGATTGCATTTCAAAAAGCGGGAGGACATCTAATCAGAGATGGAAGAGAGGCAAGCACTTTGAAATCTCACTTTAGTAAATAACCCTGACACAGTTATTGACTAAAGTACAAATTTAAAATGAATTTTAAATTTAAGGTAAAAGTAGATGAATGTAAGTCAGCTATGCTTTCAATTCACCTACACTGGCCTTACATTTGAAATTCACTTTGGATTATTACATTGGTAAATAACCCTATGTGTGTTTTAAACATACATCTTTGCATTTACAGATAAGTAACAGTTTACCTATCTAAACTATGCCAACCGCTACTAAGAAAATGTACCATGCTAAAAAAGAGATAACATAGAGAGAAGGCCACTGACAAAATACGCTACTATTTTTATTACTCGTTATCACATATTAAGAATAAACATGAATGTTTTAACATATAGTATTGTCGCCTGCTCTGAGTCATTATGCAGTAGTATTCTAATCCCCCCTTAGAAGCTGGATTCTTGATGTTCAATGTGCATTGAACGAGTTGGACCTAAGATTAATTAATTAATAATGGTAATATATTTCCTGTCGTTCTTCTCTAGGTGTTCTAGAGTTATTTATGCATTGCTAAATTATATTTATAGAAGCATGTGGCACTTTTAAGGAACATATGGAGAATGAAAAAAAAATAGTAGCTTATATAGAGTTGTACTATTAAACAGCCATGGGATTTAATATTTTTCTATAGATCTAAATCAGACTTTTAAAGGTACAGAAGTATGGCAGATTGAAATGGACCAAAAAACAGAGTGGTTAAAAGTGTGACTCCAGTCAACTTTGTAGTTGACTCATAATTGTAGTTCAATTATACTTGGTACACAAAAAAAAAACACTGCCTTTAATATATGGTGATAAACTTCGTGACAAGACCATTTCCCATATGTTACCACGGCTTGTTTTAAATTTACTGATATTAGGGTTACTAAAATATCTCCACCCAAAAGACTGATTTTATTGAGAGGGCAGATTTTATGGCTTTTAAAACTTAATTGTCTCCTCATTTCTCATGGTTTGATTTATAATTGTCAATGGTTCCAGACAAGGAGCTCAAAACATTCAAGTTAAAGTGTACCTTGCCTTATACCATTTTAAAATTTGATTCTGCTTGATAGCAATCCTGTGATTAATATCGATATGGAGGGAGACAAATGTAATTATATTGTAACCACTATAAAAGCTTTTGAAAAATCTATAGCTCCAATGTTCCCTATACAGCAATGTTCTCCATAAAGGTGTATGCCACCAAAGGCACTTAGTTCAAGGTAGAGGTTTTCAGAACTCCAGGATGAACCTGTCCCCAGGAGTAAGCTAGTTTACACATCTCATTGTAGATCAGATAATAGGTACCCAAAGTGTATGCTTTGGTTGTGCATGTCAGTACTCATCAGAACACTACACCAATTTTCTGTACCTAACTGATGAGTTTCTTATGAGACTGTTTGTTTATAAACTACCTTACTGTATAGAGCAGAGGAATAGTCTCTGAAGATTTAGGAATGCTCAAACATAGAATGAACAGAAGTGATCCTAATTTTGCGAAGGCACATTAAGGAATATTTTTCTTTAAAAGTTGAGGCAATGATTTTTCTATATATAAATTATCTCATGGTCTCAAGTAAACCACATAGTGATTTTATGAGATCTCAAACATAGGCTGCCATTACGGGTTCTACAGCCAGTACAGTTGTAAGGGGCTTGGGCTTCCTTGCGGGCCTGGGACCTATAAACCCAATGTGCATATACCACTATTGTACACGTAATATAGTTATGATGTGTTATAGTGCAAACATGCTTTAAGGCTTTTGTATGTACTAAATAATATGTACTAAATTGAAAAACGAAAAACAAAACATGCAATTTACTTACAGCAATATCTGTTAGAACCTTACTCACTATGCTAGTGCAGTATGCCTGCACAATTTTAGTACAATTTAAATAATCTGCATACTATATTTCCTTTAATGTTTTCACAAAAACCTTATTTTTAAACTATAATTAATGTAGTATAATATATAAATCTTTTTTAGATTTAGAAAGATCACAAGCTGAAAGAGCAAAATATGACAGACAAACAAGAGTATCAAAGCAAATCTAAATTTTGTTTAAAATATTGATGTTGATGTTTGAGGGTGCTTGGGAGTATTAATAAGGCAATATTCATTATTATTTTATACATTAATTAAATATTGATTGCATTTTTAGAACATTCCATGAATCAAATTATATATATGGAACTAAAACACAAAATGAGAATTTATGTTTAAACAAAAAAGTATGGGAGCAGCATCATAAAATATGATTAGCTCAATTGCAAATATTCACTCTTGCTAAACAGCATCTAACGGGTAACTCATAATCAAATGTTTATAATAAGGGTCATTATTACAAAGTCTCATGAGAACAGACTGATCAATCAATTCTTCACTCCACAAAAGGATCAAACAAAATGAAACCACAACATTATATTAAAGGAAAATAGATTATTTATTAAATACACTGGCAGGGTTATTCAATAAAATGAGAATTCAAAGTCAATGAAAAGGGAATTTCACATTTAAGCCGAAGCAGCTGTACTGCTGATAGCTGATTGAGAGGTTTACTTCTAGTTCAGCTATTTTTACCTCGAATATGAAATTAAATTAGAAATCTCAATTTAGTGAATAGGTAACATTGACCTTAGGAAAACAAATCAGAGAGCACTCCTATGATCGCACTCAGCCAATGATATAATCTCTGCACCATCAAGCTTAGCTAAAATAGAGAGCTCCTGGCTCTCTGTGGGACACAATGGAGAGAGAGGGCAGTGCCCAGCAGACCACATGTAAGAAATCAAACAGTTTCAAACCAGCTTCATTATTTATATTGAGAGACACTAAGGCTCCCCTGACACTATAACCACTACAAAGCAAATTACACAAAGTTATTTCAGTTAACGTTTATTTAGGGTGCGTCGCTAACACAGCGCTTTTCAGTTTGTAGTCCGATGATGAATCTCCACTTTTAACCCGTTCCACTCGGATAAAATCTCAGTGTCGTTCACCAAATTTGCCAAATTTATTTATAGAAATCACTTTGTGGGTGTGGTTTTTTAAAAGTCGTCTTTATCCGATAACGTTATATCCCTCTGGGTGATCCGTACGATCGTCAAACCTGTATGCTACCTCATATGTCCCACCAGGTGGGACATACGATCGGAATGAGAAAATTAAAATGTCCCACCCTGTGGGACAGTTGGGGGAAAGGGTTAAAGGTTATTAACCTGTATATTGGTAGATTTGTATTTATTATTTTTACATTTGCATCTTTATTTTTTGTCTACCAATATTGTACAGTAGGCTTCTAGCAAAGTTGTGAGATAGACTGCAGTGAGAAAGAGTGACAAAAGATTACCTAAAAGAGATAATTAGATTGTGTTCCAAGGTGGATATATTTCTTGGTAAAATCATTTGAAAAAGAGATAACAGTGAGAAGTGAGTTTTGGAGTGTTTTAAAGCTATTTTTCTAAATATAGAGAGTAGACTTGTTTAGAGTGTGATAGGCTCTTGAGAACAATATCCAATCAATGTGCAATGAGATGACATGATGTGTCCGATATTCAGTCGTAAAAAACTCAAATGGTTGAACTGAACAAAGCAAGTATTAATCATGTGGCAACTGTGCAGCGCTTGCTAGAATTCCGTAAAGTAAATAAATGAATAATTTGAGGACTATAGGGTTAATATAATCACCATATTAGTATAAGGGAGGTATAAAATCTCACTAATACTGTAACGGACCGTTTCAGCATATGAGGGGTTAAAATCCGTTTAGGCGATAATCCCCTTTTTACAGAAAGGCACAGCTACTGCAGAACATCAAAACTCACGAATTGGATATAGGCGAATGCATCAAACTCCCGAACTGTATACCAGGGAATAAGATAGCACTCCAAGCTGGAACCCCACGAATAGCTGCTAGCAGACGAATAGGAAAAGCAGACATCAGCTTACACTCCTAGCAATCAATCTCCAACAGCATACAGTGAATCCCCCCAAGAACGAGACAAGGCTCTGTGTTGAAGGTCAAGCAGTGGTCTGTTTATTCAGGGCTACCTGCCCCTGTATTTATGCAGGTCTCCCACCTGGTGGACACTCCCCTAGGGGACCAGATGGAAGACTGAAACAGCAGACAGACATGTATCATTTTCGTACACACAGCCACAATACATTCCCACCATGCATCTTGGTTTCCTCCTCTCTGTCCTGGAGATAATTAATGAAGTAATTCAATTATCTCCCAGGACAAAGGCCAGACTCCATTATGCACATGGTGACACAGAAACAGACTATCACTTTAAAATACATACAAACAATACTATGTTACAGATGTATTTTGCATTTTCCACTGTGAAAACACCAATAAAATACAAATTTAAAAAAAAAAATACATACAAACACATTTTATACACAAAACACAGACATGTAACATATCCCCAGATAGCTCAGGTCTGGGTGCACATTATTAGGTGAATGGCACCCAGACCACCCGAATACAGTTTAAGTGCCATGGAGCTAAAGTCTTTAATTATACGAACAGGCTCCATGGCATTGCTATCTGGGTTAAAGCATTCACATAAAACATAAAATACCGAATTTCCCTGCATTCACCAAATCCATACGAATGAGAACCAGGGGCTGGAGGTTCAGCGGTGCCTGCACGGAAAAGTGTCCGATTTTGGTGCATGAAAGCCGGGCAGACAAGCGCTGGCTGCCCGGGGAGCTCCAGAACACCGCCACCTAGCGGCCGCTAAGTGTAACAGCGGCCACACGGTTAACAAGCAATTAAGCTGCGGTTAACCGCAGCTTCAGGGAGGTAAATAGGAGGCACACTCCAGCTTCTGGGTGGCCAATTAACAACGCCGGCCGGCCGGCTTCCCACGGCTCTGGGGAGGTTGGTGAACGGCTGTTTGTTCGGTATATGAAATCTACCGAACTGCTGTGCAGAAAGGGAGAAATAAATCCTTCTGCACAGTAAAATTAACCCTTTAGCTGCCGGTCCATAATCCAGAGGCAGCAGGCGGGCAACCAGGCTCCTCCAATACAATGTGGCAAGATTGGTTTTGTCACAAATACCCCCATCCATGGTGTTTGGATGTCTACTGAAAAGTAACTGTAATAAACACCAGTGCCTTGACTCCTCCCGCATGTTTTGTGAACCTAATAGTGGGAAAATGCTCCTATCAGTGTACTACACAATATATACATAATACTAATGTGTTTATTCACTAAAGTCTGAATGGCCGTATACTGAAGGGGGCACATCCATTTTGCTTCATACGGGGCTATACACTGTAGTTTCAGACCACAATGGTTCCCCGACAAAGTGGAGGGAGCAGGGCCAGTCAGGGAGATATTTTGGCCAGCTCAGGAAGGGCTCACTCACGGAAAGAACCAGAGCTCCAAACTCAGACAGGCCCTCCCATGTTGCCTGATGGGTAATCTGACTCTGTGCTATACAGACTAATGGTAGCATGCAAGCAGAAATATAATTTAATCATATACTGTAGGTGTATCAAATATAAGAATAATACAAATAATTAAATATGCTGTTTATGGGTATAAAATACAATAGAAAATGGTGCAAAAACAATATAAGGGTGGCTAAAAAAAATATATGAAAAGATATATAAAAAACTACCGGTAATTTGTGATAGTGAGCAGCTGCCAAACTGTAAGATGTAATTCCCTAGAACATACCAATTAAATTAAAACAAATACATTAGAGCACTATATACAATCCTGCACAACTAAAGGGCTGGAATGGTCTGAATAATACATAGCTAATCTACTGACTCGTTCTTTAGGCTCTTCGTTTGTGAGTACACCATATGATTTTTACACTAGATGATTTTTAAAGCAATATTGCACTATATATTTTCGTCTTCTGAGATCATATATAGGATCATTGGGACTAAGTTTCCTACATACCTGCATACCTAGGTTCTATACCTCTGGAAAATCTGAGTGCTTATAGGTATTAGCTAGAAACCTGAGACATTTGTAGCAAGACACCTTCCAAAAACTGCCAAAAAAAAGTAAAACAATGTTTTTCTGTGGACATACTGCATATTTAGATCAATGCAGTTGGATGTAGTCTAGAGAGAATTTCAAAATGATATAACAAATTTAAAAAACTGCATGGCGGTAGGGTCATTACCTGTGCACTCGAACTTGGAGTAAAAAAAATCATAGCTTTATTTCATTTAATTCGTAGGTAGCAATCCACACATAGCAAACAGTGCATGTGTGGCAGAGGGACACTCCCACAAATATGCTAATATGTATGACAAAATACCAGGTTTCTTCATTACTAAATTCTGACCTATGCTAATAATTAAGCATGCTGCGTATCTAAATTAAATTTGGAGATACATATTTGTTGATATATTGGCATTTAAATACATGGACAAGCAGCAGGAAGTGTGAGAAGAATATTTGAAGACACCATGTCTAATTGCAGATTCTTTTATTCTTTAGTTCAATTAATTTATTGTGTACAGTGATTATATATATATATATATATATATATATATATATATATATATATATATATCATACGTATATTCACTTGTTTAGCATATGTCATTAAATAAACTTTAAACACAAATTGTGTGTTTTTTATTGCAGTACGTAGAAGGGGATAATTACTCTCTTTTTAATAGTTTTCAAACCCTTTGTTTTTTTGTTTTTTAAATGCATAATTCATGATTATTATTATTCTGTCAAAATGCTACAAATAGTTAAATTATTCTTTTTTTATTGTTATCACTGAGCAGATTCTTTGTAGGCTTATTGTCTACATATTGTGCATTAATATCACTATGTTCTTTAAATAATAATTTAATTACAAATGGGAAAAAATGTTCAGCAAATTCCTTTTTATTTACCCGATAACATTTACTTAATGTGTACCTATTGTGCAAATATGGCATAGTGGTGTTTAATGGCGTTAAAGTTTGCAGCCTGATGTGCCTAAATATTGAAACATAGACATATGAACTCTATATATGTGGAAAATGTGCAGAGAGTGCATGTGCATCTGTATTCTCTTATGCAGTGCAGCCTTCCACAATTCCTTACTAGCAGCATTGTGTTTAGGATTGTGGGGTGTACAGCATAGTTGCAGTACAAGTATGGCTCCTTCGGTTATAAACAAAAGCTTAGATGGAGCTTTCTTATTTTATCATTATTATGATAATTTGATTGTTCCATCTTAGTTGATTGTCTGTTTGTTACCACTGACATAATTTTATACATTTAGCTTGATGCGTTTGACCATCTCCCTACGTATCCAGAACAAAATAAAAGGTCCTCACTCAGCTTACGTGGAAAACACCTATAAACAACTAGACATGAAATGAATGTGAGCAGGGCAGGTATGGAATTTCACTCAAAAAGTATAAAATTGACAGAAGTCACATTTCTTTATTATGTTACAATTATTTTACAAATATATTTAAAGGACTATTAAAGTCACCCAGGCCATTTCATCTTAATGAAGTAGTCTGGGTGCAGTTGTCCTATCGATTTAATAATGCAATTACAAAATTGGCAATGTTTACCTTGAAGGATTAAAAACACCTCCAGAAGCTGTTACACGGACAGCCACTAGAGGCACTGACTGTGATGAAAATGTGTAAAAATCTCAGGTGGTAGGTGGAAGAAAGCATTAATTGAATATTTTCATGTGGGGAAGCTTGAATGCATGCATTTATATTGTAATTCTGCAACAAAATACATTTTATTCATGTTAACAATACATTGCCATGTGATACTGAAAAGGTAATTAAGCTTATTCAATTGTCAGTTTTTTTAGCGCAAATGGGAGCAAAGCCCTGTCATGCTTCAATTGTCCATCATTCCTCCCCAGCAATCCAACGATTGTGTGCATGGGAAAATAAACATTCACATAAGTAGTAGGAGTCAACCT
This sequence comes from Pelobates fuscus, assembly GCF_036172605.1. Lineage (NCBI taxonomy): Eukaryota > Metazoa > Chordata > Amphibia > Anura > Pelobatidae > Pelobates > Pelobates fuscus. The sequence goes on from NC_086320.1 coordinate 107,369,883, forward strand.
GCAGTCTAACCTCTGGTACAGATGATGTATTTATGTAATCAGAGAAGGCTGATCTCCAGTGGAGGCTTGCATATAAGGGCTCTTATGGTAGTGTCCCACCAGAGAAGTGTTGTCATACTAAAAATAACATCTATTGCCAGTGGTCAAAGAGTGAGTTACTAACAATATTTTAATTTGGGAAAGGGTTAACTTTCTAATTTCTAATATAAATGGTAACCACACACCATGCAGCTCTGTACAGCTCTGTACTGCTCTAATGTTCCCTTCCTCTCTTCTACTACAGCGCAAACCAACAAAGTAATAATAAATAATGACTATCTCTAGGGCAACTAGGCTTGTATAGAATTTGGGCAATTTTTTACGATCTTTCCAAGTAGGGAGCACCTCAGGCATGTTCAGTGTGAGTCTAGAGATGATTGTTTAATGTCCACAAGGTGTCTAAATTGGAAGAGTGTATAATAGTTCAAAAGTCTTAAAATCTCTTTACATACAAGGGCCAGACATGGACCCCAAGCTCACTGTGTCTAGAGCGGCATCAGCTACTCCTCACTGATCAGTGGTTGTAGGGGGTTGTTGTATTTCTTTTGCAGAGGGACTGCCCTGGCATTTTGGTTCTGGACTGCCCTTATGGGTTGGATCAGTCTGATATCCTTCAAAGTATATTCTCTCTCTATTGGCACAAGTGAGCAAAAACTATTTTAAGACCTGAGTTGGGATTTACCGAAGGGCAAGCTACTGAGTTTATCTAGTCTTTTGTCAGTTTCCAGAGTTCTCATATTCTTTGTACTTATTGCAAAGCCTGAAGGTAAGGAATTGAGTTTGTGAGGTTATAATGTTTGTGAGTTCAATTCCCACATAGGAGCTTTTTTTTTGCTATTTCTGTGCACATCAGATTGAGGGATTGGGATTTTAATCACTGCATTGTATTTTTTCTGCACGTCACATTCTCACGACTGTTATCAAATAACTAGGAAAAAAATAAAAGAGTCCCTTGAGTTCAGCACTGTTGTCCATTCAACCCAGAGGTTTAAGCCCTCACAATAAGAAAGTGGATATGCACAAAGACATATACAATAAAAATAACTTTTATTAAATCAATGTAAAAGGTTATAATGACCAAGTCATAACATGCCGATTCTATTGTGTGCATACAAAGTACTCCAGACGATAAAAGATACTAGATAAATATATATTATTCCCTATGTGTAGTTTCCCACATTTATAACTAAGGGTCACCTTCCCCAAATATGAGTTGTGTGCTATTACCAAATAACCAATTCAAAATAATGTAATGCAAAGTTATAGTACCCTCAATTAACTTCTGGGGATTAGGGTGCCCAGATCCTATATCTAGGTATACAGGGAATACAACACCAATGTGTTTACTATAGAGTGGGGTCATCACAATATTCCTACTAATTTGCCAGCCTTCTGGGACATTACATAACTAAGAGAAATATAAGAAAATAATGCAAAAGTGTAACACAATCAAATGTTATGTACCTTATACTGTTATTCATTCGCTGTCATTATGTAGCCTTTACATTAGCTGTCAGTGCAATACTACTGTTGTTCATCAAATGGAGTCCAAAAGATGAGACTGCAGAGCCAAAACTTCTTCACACTCAGTGATTCTCATAAAACATGACAAGCAGGTGGGACCTTAATCAGTTGTTTATTTATTTTTAAGTGTAAGTACCGTTACAGCACACCTAGCACATACAGTGCCAAACACAAAGCCACATTCAAGCCAACATATTTTAGCTATTAATTTCAAGCAGAGCTTGTCATCAGCACATTTTGCACATAGGACTTCTACTTTATGATCTGAAATGTAATTTGTGACATACCCCAAGCAGCAGTTTGAAAAAATGTCATCTTAAGGCAGTCGTCTGTGTGACATATATTGTGACTTTTTTGTCAACTAGATTGTAATAATGCAGTTATTTTTACTTACTTAAAATGTCAGCCTCGATTTACTCTGATGAAAAATAAATAGTTGCACATACTATATAAAAGTGTATGCTTGACATAAATGTATTTATTTAAACATATTTAAATCAATTTGTGAATCAAAAGTATTGATACTAGAGTGAATACTAAGGCTGTTGAAATAAATACATGGCTTATTTAACAGTAAACTGAAAAAAAAGTGTAAACACATATTCTCTTAAACAATGCTACTGAAAACAAGCTACCTAGGTTTTTATTAGGAAGACCTTGGGAATCTGTAGAGTTATCAAATCACAAAGTTGAATTAGTATTGATTTTGCCACTATAATGTCAGATCCCTGGTACATAAAGCGTGTACACCACATTAATCATAGCATGGATGTTCACTCATTTGGTGGCATGGTAGAATGAATTTCAGCATTCTACAAAATTATTACTCTTAACGTGACACATTTTATATGACACAGTTTTTTTTCACTACCTGAATGTGCTGATGAACATCACACACCCAGAAGGATAAAGGTAACATACATTTTAAAAATGACTATATACTTAAGTCAAAATAATAAAACATGCACTGTTAAATGTTACACATTTTTGTTATTACATTTCATAAGGGGTAAGGCATAGATTAAGTGTAAAGCAATTGAAAAAAGTAAAATGATCTAAAATAAAATGTATAGAATAATAATTAAAATAAAACAGGCACCACTGAGCATACACACACACACACACATTGAAATTAGAGTAGGGCCCATCGATACTGGGTTACTGGGAAGTAGTGGTGGGCTTAACACAATATGGCCATATGGTGGAACTGAACCCCCAAATTTGTTTGCAGAGATAGGTGCTTTTAAGTAGCCTTATAGAATGTAGAAATTATTTTTTATGTGTGCGCTGTTCCTTAATCTGTATTAAGTATAAATTGTGGTCACTACGGCAGCACCATTCCTGCAATATGCATGTTCCTGGGGGTGTGCCTCCAAATCTTGTTTGTCTTTACTAACAATATTTTATTGACTTTATTTTTCAGGAAAGACTTCTAAATAATGCAACATTTTGTATCTCTATTTTCTCTTTTTTTTACTATTTAAACCTAGCATTGACAGTCCCAATAAACCATATAATTGAATTATTTGTTTCAAATATATTTGATCAACAAGCCTTTCTCTTAAATCAATGTGAAAGATCATCTGTGGTAAGCGATACTTATAGTCAGGGTTATTCCCTAAAGGGCAAACAATAGGGAAATTAATGTGATTTTCAAATTGAAGGCCAAAATAATGAAACTGGTAAATTTCAGGTGAATTATGCTTCCAGTTCAGCCATTTCGACCTACTATTTGAAATTAACTTAAACTGATGATGGATTCCTAACAGGTCACATTTTAGTGAAAAACCCTGTCAGGGTACAATCTTGACACATACAGAAAATGATGGAATATACATAAATATTTCACATTTAAAAAGTCTCATCCAAGTCTGAAATTCATTAGTGAAAATATAACAAGGTGACAGTGAATAGAAATTCCTATGTTGTTTATGTAAACTATAGATAACGATCATTGCAACGTTTTTGTGGACCCAGGACATACTTTAAAATGAGAGAAATCTCAATGTATCCTTCATGGTAAAATATTTTATAAATAAATAAATAAATAAAGTAACAAGACCAACTGAGGTAAAAAGCCATAACATTATCGCTATGAATGTTTTTCTGAACAGCAATGTATTCAGACCAGCATTGGTCATTCAAAGGTGTGAAGAGAGAATGTACATGTATCATTGTATGCAGATATGCTGAAGAATGTTTGATTGATTGGAGAGGAGGCAGCCTGCACCATGCCTTAATACCTTCAAAACAAGCATACTCTACTTGATAACACTTAAAAGAATGTATGTAAAATATGCTACAAATCTAAATTCAGAGGAAAGAGGTATATAGGAACCCCCTCATCATATAGTCCTGATAAATAAAGATAATATAAACAATATGTATGTCCTGTGTCCAAAGAATCCCTACATATTTGTGCATGGAGAAATTACTAAACATCAAGCAATTTAATAAAATGTGAAGTGGGGTTATATGAGGGTATTGTTATAAAGATGGCAAATACAACCCATGTCCTTACATACACACATACATAAAGCATAAATGTGAAATAAAAACAAACATTACAATGGCAAAAGGGCCAAATATAAGAGAGTAGAAGAAAGACAAACCTTAAATAACAAAAACAAACAAAAAATAAATAAAACAATTCTAAACCTGCAGAATTTTTTTTAATAAAATTGTGATGTGACCATTGTAATGATAGACCAAAGCATCACCTTTTGGTGGTTAAGAGTATTTCAATGTACCACCGACTGTGGAATAACCAAAATATAAATCCAACACAGGAAATATGAATAATGGACCAAGAGAAATGCTAACCACTGTAGAATTTAACATTCTACATTTGCCAGTCAAGGTCAGCCAAAGTATAGGGAACATATAAGTGCAGTGCCTGCATATAGAAGAATACACTGTCTATTGAGAGGAAATGAATCAGTTCATAATCTTAATTTATGAAAAATAATGATAATCACCATTGCCTAATGATGACTTTCTTTGCCCACCCCTACATAATGGTATATAATTACAGTTCACTTACACAGTGGCCACAATCATTAAGTGCCTTAAGGTATTTGGAAGCATTTTTATTGTATAGGTACTTCTCATCTAGCTTTCACTGATCAATTGTTTCACTTGTGTGCCCACATAAGCATGTCAAGAGATTATTCTCTGACAGATTTTGGAAAACCTGACACAATATGTCTATGTGTCAAAATGCCTCAAGTAAGTGTGAATTTAACTTCATGTTCCTTGCTCAGTGATGTGATGAGTGAATAAATTGTCTCAGGTTAATATAATCATGTACTGTCTATTTAAACCTTTTTCTTGCCTTGACTAATTGTTCGATTATTGAGTCCCCTTGCTTTGCCATGTGTGACCTCATTCCTTTGTAGTCTCATTTCCTGTTAACCCTAGGTAACTGGTTCCCTACTACTTGTGCAGATTGCCATAGTCCTCCATTGTTGACTACTGATCTAGACTCTCATTCTTGATAATTCTCTTGGATCATCTCAGCTTGCTCTCTGGTTTCTGACCTTAACCACTGCTGCCTGACTTCTCAAACGGATTGTTCTTGAGTCTTGCTCCAACACTAGTGACAAAACCTACTGTATAAGTCACCACCACACCATCCTTTTGAACCATTGCCACATTCATAGTGCCTTTGTTCCCATTTCGTCAAGTAACTCCAAACTTGCCTTGTTTCTATATTTACTCACTACAAAGTTTGTACTCTCACTGACAGACTTTATTTCATTCCACATTTAAGTTCATTCCACATTAGGTCTCTCCATTGCATCCTCACTGTTTCCTCTGCTAATAACTCCTTTTTCTCTAACACCTCTTTGCTGACTCCATGTCAGGAATGTTTGGGGATCCTACATGCAGAATGCAAATACTAGTAATGTACACTGGACCTTAGGATGGCCGGACTAACAGTACATACACAAATAATAGTCAAATATACGAGCAGAGGTCAGTGGTATCAGAAATTAGGATCAACGATAATGCGATAGGCGAGGTCAAAGGAACACTGAAGGAGGAATAGTCAAACTAAGCCAAAGTCAGAATACAAGAATATCAATACGGAATACGTGCTCTTTGATCAAGCAAGAACCACAACAGGGCAATGAGTCTCTCCCTGGTTTCTCTTTAAATACTGTGTTCAATTATGTAGGTAACCACGCCCCCAAAATGTTCTTATTCAAACACCTTGGCGGGCCATGGCGTTCTTAGCGTCATGACATCGGCGCTCATTAGCCACGTCAAAAAAGGAGGCAGGGTTATCGCGGCTGGCATGAGAATCGTTGGGGACAAGCTGAGAGTTTGTGTCCTCAATACCCTGCAATGTGACACCAGCCTGTGACATGCCCCTAACTGATACACAAGGTAACCTGACACTCCACTCTTCAACGGACAGTATAATCAGTTCACTGCTACTCCTCTCTAGAGCTTCCAAGCTGCACTAATCCAACCCCACGTTACCTCTTATTTACTGTTATACCGCTTAGGCCTTCTGCCTGCTCTAACTAAAGTTATTTTCAAACCAAGCCATGCAAGAAGATTCTACCTCATTGTGTTGCATCAAGGGAGGTCATGTAGTGTACATACTGTATATCCCCGTTTACCCTTATTATTCTATTGCTATTGTCTAAGTTGTTTCTAACTTAGTTAACTTAGTTAAAGTGTATGGGCTCAAGTGTCACAGTGTATGCTAAGAGTGATAAAGTGAAGTGTTACATTATTACTGTTACATTCACTGTTTAAACTATTGTGTCCTCCAATATTTGCGCAATATTATACCATCACTACTAGGAATCCTGACTGTTATACACATAATAGTCTCGATAGTTCTTTGTGTTCTTTAATCATTCTTCTTTTACATTTAACTTGGTGCTTTTCTTTTGTTGTAGCATTGTATAATATTTTTTTAAAATAATATTTTGAGAGTGAGATACTTTTTTTTTTTTAGAATATTTGAGACTTTAATGACATTACCTGTAACTATCTGGATGACCACTAGGAAGCCAGTGCCACTTGGAGTACTGTACTTCTTTAGTTATTTATTATTTATTCCTTAAGCTCTTTGACAAATTCAAACAGTGCTGTGTGCAAGTGGTGAGCATTTATTTTATAAAACAATATCTTAATGTGACAATTTCACCAACTATAGTGTGAAGTCTATTAGGAATGATGTGTAATAAAACGGTCACATTAAAAAAAAGAAGAACTTGGCAGTTTTGCTGCTCTTTTAAGTCTGCTAAAGTAAATTTCCATTTGTAGAACAAAATATCAAATAATATTTAGAAGGGATTGGGAATACCTTTTCCAGTTATCTTGCCAACAAATAAGTGTGTACTTTCTTCGTACATAATAAACCTGCTTTTTCCACAAATATCTTAATGGTTAGATACATCTGTGAAAAGAAATAAAACCATTATATCATTTAAAAAAATAGTGCAATTAAATGCATAGACATCAACAGATGATTCGAATAGGTTAATGTCAAAATTAAAGCATTCAAGACACCTAAAAGCCTCAGTTACAACACCACAAAATACATATCCCAACTCAATTATAAAAGCCTTCAACAGTAATAGACCTCACATGCAACCTGGGGTTTCACACAGAAAAGCAATAAACAATTTATCACCACTAAAATCCACTCAACAGTCTATCTCACTATCCTGCATGCCTTAGTCCTGTGCTCCAGCTCTCATGAATGAACCACAGGCAATTAATAATATATATGCAATGTTTTATATAGTGATTTTATAATGGCCCGGGTAATTAAACTGCACATGCTTGGCTGTGAATTTACAATTTTGTGATAATTATCTTTTTATATTGTTGTCTTTGGCTAATCAAGTTTATTGTGTGTAGACTACAACCTCTAGTATGGGATTCTGTATTATGCACAGCCTACAAGAGTGGTTTGTAAGCTCATCTGATCAGGGTCCCCTTAATCTACTGTTCCCATATGTGAAACACGTTTTGTTAGATGTAAATGTTTGCCTTGTTTGCCTATTGTACAGTGTTGTAGAATAATTGGTGCTATTTAAATAACTGTAATTGTAAATGACTGTCTCCATTAATTCAATGCAAGAGGACAATACAGAGGAATATCTCTTATATCATGACAGAATTGACTGATAAGTATATATGCATATGTACAGTTGCATTCAAAATTTTTCAACTGCCATTAAAAATCAGGTTTATTGTCAAAATGTATAGATGTGAAGCTGTTTGCAATGAACAAATCAAACAAAAGCGATTGAAATAGATCAAAACAACAAATGCTTCAAATAGTTTCCCCAAATTCATCTGAAAATGCAACTTAACATTACGTCTCCAGTCTTCATGGCAAGCATCTTTATTACTTACTAGAGAACCCTGGTGCTGTTATAATCTGCTGCAAATGAGATGCATAGCCAGACATCAGTTTCTGGCAGCATTTCTGAGGAATCTTAGCCTATTGCATATTAGCAATAGCCTCTGTGACAGAACCGTCTGTCTTTGGGTTATGTTTCTCCTCCCTCCATTCGTCTGTTTGTTCGGTTATTTCTTTGCCTGTACAGCCCCCTTGTTTCCCCGCATTGTTTCCCGAATGACTACCGATTACACGATCACCGGGAAGCTGGTAATGTGCAGTCAATTGACCACCCAGTATCTGCGGTTAACTGCAGCTTAATTGACTGTTACTGGGTAGTCGCGGTTACACATAGCTGCCACACGATGGCAGTGTTATGGAGCTCCCCGGGCAGTCAGTGGTGCTCTGCCCAGCTTCAGTACAACAGAAGCGGACACTTTTCCTTCCAAGCACCGCTGAGCTACCAGCCTACAGGTCTTCAGCTCCGTTCGTAAACCGAACGGCGGAGCATTCGTGACTTTGAGTTTTATATTGTAATCTATGTGAAGGGATCCATGGAGCCTGTTCGTGGAATTAAAGACTTTGGCTCCATGGCGATTAAACTGTATTCGTGTGGTCTGAGCGCCATTCACCTAATAATGTGCGCTCAGACCTGAGCTATCTGTGGGTATGTTACATGTCTATATTTCTTGTAACAGTTTTAACACTCTGCATTTTAACAGTAATTTCTATTCTGTTGTCCCCACATGCGTAATGGTGATTTGCCTCTGTCCTGGGAGATAATTGAATTACTTCTCAATTATCTCCAGGGCAGAGGGGAGGAAGCCAGGATGCATTGTGAGGATGTATTGTGACTGTATGTCCTAAACTGATACCTGTCTGTCCTATGTTACAGTCTCCCATTTGGTCACCTAGAGGAGTGTCCACCAAGTGGGAGACATGCATAAATACGGGCAGGTAGCCCTCATTAAAGCCAGATCTTGTTTTACCCTCAATAAGAAGCTTGGTCTCGTGATTGGGGGGATTTACTATACACGGATAGAGACTGATTGCTGGGAACGTAAGCTGCTTGGATGCTGTATCGGTTCATCTGTTAGCAGCGATTCGTGGGATTACCGTTCGGGAGTTTGGAGTATTGCTAAGCATGCTGTTCGGGAAATAGGCGCATTCCCCTGATTCCAGCTCAGGAGTTTGGGGTTCTAAAGTAGTCGTGCCTGTATATCAGAAAGGGGAAGCTCTACTAAACAGCGGTTTCACTCCTTTATGCCGGGAGTGTCTTAACAGCCTCCATTTCAGTTATATTCTTGGTTTTGCGAACTGCAACCATCTTCTTCTAATCCCAACAGAGATTTTCAATGGGGTTTAAGTCAGGTGTTTGTGATAGCCACTGTAGGATTTTTTAGAGCTTCTTTTGCAACCAAGTATTGGTGGAATTTGAGGTGTTCTTTGGAAAATTGTACTGTTGGAAGGTCCACAGATGCCCCAGCTTTAGCTTCCTCACAGACAGCATGATGTTTTCACCTAGGATTTCATGATACTTTAGTAAATCCATCTTGCTTTCCACACACTACAGGATTCCAGTGCCATAGGATGCAGAGCATCACCAAGCTGCCATCATGCTTAACTATAGGCAGAGTGTTTTTTCAGCATATGATTCATTCTTCTTCCTCCAGATATGCCACTGATCCATTGGGCTGAAAAGTGCCTGCAAAGTGCCGCCCAAGGCAGATGCCTTGTTTGCCTCTCGATAGACACATCACCGCTCCTATGCGTTCCCTAAGCTAGTTGTTTAGCTCTGTTCCTTCCTCAGATTTCTGAGATGGCAAATAAACGATTGTGGCACTCCTGGATTTACAACATCAATTTGGTTTTATTGTCTAGGTCGACGTATTAGTCCCCAACCTGGGACTTTCATGAGGACACACAAAATAACATCTTACAAATCACAGGCTTATATACAGACTAAATGATTAAAATATTAGTGACTCACCACTATCAGCTGTTCGCCTCGTGAGACGGCTAACCGGCATAGGGCGTCTGATTGAATCACCCAGATGATTTCCTATCCGTCGAGGGTTGGGACCGCCCCTTCACGTCATACTTCCGGCGTCTATGCGTTGCCCTGGCAACCGCCAATAATAATTGGCTATTGGTTGCTCAAAGGGCCGCCGACCTGTGACGGAATCTGTGTGTGGGGATCCCGTCCATACCTCTCATACTACGTGACGCATTCCCATGGCAACCGGATGCTTATCTTACTGAGGCTGATACAAACTATGCACAAACTTCAGTTAATCCGATAGGATATTAGACATAACATTTGAGCTCAATATCAAATAAGGCATATTTCAATATATTCTAGCAACTGTTTCCCTATAGTCATATGTAGTAAATAGACCATTTTAAGAAAGGAATTATTGTTCCAATAAGCTTGTGTAAAAAAAAACATCAAGTATAATCAGAAGATACTATATGTTATCATCTGATAATGAGTGTTAATACATATATCGTGGGACCAAAAATAATAGTGTCATTATTATAAAAAGAATTTAAAAATATAATCACTAAACAAGTGAAAAAGTAGAGAGTGACCCTGCATAGATTTAAAGTGACAGTGCTGCAATTGTTCAGAGAATATGTGAACCATCTTCAAATGGGTATAACTCCTAAGTGTCCCCTGCTAACATATGATGAAGGGATATAATATCACTAGAGAAGTGAAAATTAAGGTACAATCTATATTAAGTTAAAGTGACAATGCTATATTTATTCAAAAGGGGATCTTCAGATAAGTATATCTCCTAATAGTCGCCTAATAATCCCAACCCTCGACGCATAGGGAATCATCTGGGTGTTTCAATCAGGCACCCTAATGCTGGTTAGCCTTCTCACGAGGCGAACAGCTTATAGTGGTGAGTCACTAATATTTTAATTATTTAGTCTGTATATAAGCTTGTCATTTGTAAGATGTTATTTTGTTAGTCCTGATGAAAGTCGCAGGTTGGGACTAAAACGTCGACCGAGACAATAAAACCAAATTGACGTTGGAAATCCAGGAGTGCCGGTAATCGTTTATTTTTATATTGCAGTGTGGCTGGGCACCCAGTACCATTGGCTGGAGGTTGGAGTATATTTATATATCTAGTAGCTATAAGTATCTTGTTTTATAATTCTTGACACAACCTGTACCCCTGTTTTGCTTCTTAGAAATCTGGTTGCAGCCATTGATAGATTCATTTTTCTGCCCCGTCCACATTGTGCAACCATTGTTTCTTCAACTTTTAACTTGCGAACTATGCTTCCTACAGTGTCTCTAGGAACATTTAGAGCTATCACTATCTTTTTGTATCCTATTCCATGTTATTAATGACAATGATCTCTTCTCTTAACTTTGTGGACCATTCTTGGGACTAACCATACTTCTAGCATGCAGTCAAACGTGACACTCGACAAACCCCTAGTCAGTTCAGGTATTTCAAGTGTTCCTACTCAAGCAACTAATGGAGCCCTTGATTAGTTGTATCAAGTGTGCTTGAGACAACAACTGTTTTACATTCCTGAGCTGTTGTAAGAGTTTCTATTTAGGGGGTTGAATAATTTTGAGACTGGAGAAGTCATTACTGTGTAAGTTGCATTTTTTGTTGAATTTTGGCAAACCACTTGAAGAATGAATTGTGTTATTTCAATTGCTTTTGTTTGATTTGTTCATTGCTAACCACTATAAGTCTGTACATTCTGACAATAAACCTGATTTTCAATGGGGCTGAATAATTTTGATTGTAACTGTATATATGTGTATATATTCAGTTTAAACTGTAACAGAGAGATACACTGTAATATATATTTCAAAATGTAGCTTCTGTTGTTGATTGTGGATTAAAGCAAGGATGATTTGCATCTGGGAATAGATTGCAACACTGCTCATGAGTAAAACATGTTCCAGATTGCTATGGTCTGCACAGACATCGCATTATAAATATTGATAATTATGCTTATTGATTTCTTTCAATGCTGTAGTTATAATTATTAGAATTATGATGATTTTAAAAAGATTTCCTCATTTCGAGTGGCAACAAATTTACTACAAGAAAAAACTGTTTATGTTAATCAAGATCTACATATACTAAGGGAATTTGAATTTATGCGATTAATAAATGATGTTTTATTTTTGGATTTGAAAACTAAAATGATGCATAGAATATCATAATGATAGAGTTGAGTGTGAAGCTATACAGTAAACAGATTTGCTAGATGAAATTTGGCACATGGAATATTTCTAAATCAAGCTTATCAGAAGTCTAATTGTCAGTCTCCAGGGGTGCAACATTATAATATTTTTTAAAATGTATTTTTAATACCCCACTGGATTGATTTAGATATCAAATAAAGGTCTTAGGCGATCTTGGAAAGATCAAAGTGATAAACTAAACTTCTATAATTTTTTCTTAAGCATTCAGAATAAATGAAACTTTAAAGAGCTGCAGAGAGATGGAATGAAAGTAGGACTTTCTTTATGATTGAAATTGTAAAACTAGACATTACATTAGTCCCTGTAGAAAGGTTTATGCACTTTATGAGGGCAAAAGCATTACAACCTGTGGAGGAGGAGTGACTATATTTCGGAAAGCCACAGACACAGTTTGAAACAACTAATGTTATAAATAAATATAACTGTATTCACAATGCATTTGGATTACCTTGGACTAAGAAGTGCTGTAAAAGTTAGCTCACCCAGGGCTCATTTCCAACCTTGACGGTAAAAAGCTGCCATAACCTGTTGCTATTAACAACAGTTGGTAGCTAACAATGGTTACTAATCACTGACTGGTTTCCAACCTTGTCACTTTTTTTGTTGCGGTTGACCTCCAATAACATGTGTTTGCAAAAATACAGACTACTTGAAGATTAGCCACTTGCTGGTAAAGCACAGAAATGCATTTGTCACCATAGGAACCACAACTTGCCATTAAAAGGCATGTGTACTTCACCTTGTAATTGGCCTTAGCAGAAGATAGTGACAGTGCACACAATGTTTTAAACTAATTTTGTGTTATCATATCATGCCAGATACATATCTACGTAACTTTGGAATGGAATTTCTACTATGTGAATTGTTATTTGAAGATTATACTAGTTTTTGTGTACTATTATTATTATTATTATTATTATTATCGCCATTTATATAGCGGCAACAGATTCCGTAGCGCTTTACAATATTATGAGAGAGGGGATTTAACTATAAATAGGACAATTACAAGAAAACTTACAGGGACAATAGGTTGAAGAGGAACATGATCAAATGAGCTTACAGTCCCTAGGAAGTGGGGTATAAAACACATTAGGACAGGAAATATCAATCAAAAAAGGCGGTAGTGAAGTAGAGCGGGAAGAGAGAGTAAAGTGCTGCCCTTTAGGAGAGAGCAAGAGACAGGTATGTGAGGTGGAGGTTACTCTCGGAGGCCATAAGCTTTCCTAAAGAAATGGGTTTTAAAGCATTTCTTAAAGGCTTATCCCACAATGTAATTTGACTCATAACAACACTCTGATTGGTGGATTGAAAGTAACCAATCAGAGAGTTATGAGTCAAATTGCACAGGGTGGGAAAATTCCAAATAACTTTCCCACGCTGTTAAAATGACACAGAGCACTCTGATTCACTGGTGTGAAGAAAATAGACTTATTTTCTGCATTTTCTTCTTTTATTTGTGACTTTCCGCTGTATTCGTTTATTTGGGATTTATTGGTTCGGTAGATTAAACTACCAAACACCGACCACCCTCCTGGCTCATTACCTTCAAATGGAACTGTCTATTAAGCGCTCTCTGTGCAGCTGCCGTTCGTATATGCGAATGCCACGTGGAAGATAAAATGGTGGCCATCTTGTTTGCACGAAAGGAGGCAGCGGGACTTGGCCGTTGAGTGTCTGGAATTAAAAATCGGACACTCGACTTCCCGAACCACCACTGAAACATACAAACGCCTGCTTCCTTTTGTTGCCGAACAGCTAGGAGAGCGCCATTCGGTAGTTTGGTTCATATGAAACACAGGGAGCAATCGCTCCTATGAGCCAGGAGGCCCCATTCATGCTTTTATTCGTTTTTATGCTGTTCTCTGAATTGACCATTGGTGAACTAAGACTTCCATACTTTTTGAGAACCCCTAAACCGATCTGGGTGAAATTTGAATATGTTGGTCTCCCAGATCGGGGCTATCAGGGGACATTGGTGGGGATACCTTGTGTATAAAGGGGTGTTCCAAGTTTTGGGGAAATTGTGTGTCCTCTGCCTGGGGATAATTGGGTTATTTCTTAACTTATCTCAGAATCTCCCAGGCAGAGGAAGGGAGGGTTTTACTGTAAAACTGTATTATGATTGGTTGTTCCTTTTGTTTACTGTGGGAGGTCCTCTTGCAGGAGGATTTCCATAAAAGCCAGTGTGGCGTCAATAACGATCATTCCTATTGTACCCTTTATGAAGTCTAGGCTCATGCTTGGGGGATATTTTATTTGCTGGGGAACATTGTCTTGGAAGCTGCATCCATCTACACTATTCCTCTACACCCTAACTGCTGTTATAATCACTTATGCTCAGCTATTGGGGAAGGAATAGAAGACCTCAGTACCATAACCACTGAAGGTCATAACAACTGATGGCAGCGGTGGGATTCAATGGAATGCCTAAAGACAACTGGTGAATGGCCCAGCAGCACGAGAGACTAAAAAGAACTATGCTAAAGGATCTGGAAGCCCGAGGTCAGGTGGCAAGCAACAAAAAGAAAGCTACCCTCATAGCAGAACTGATGGAGGGCGACTAAACCAGCAGTATGGCGAATGTCAGCCGAGAGGAAGCAGAGTTCCAGTAGAAGGTGATGTGGAGGTTAAATCTGTTTGGTCCAAACCCCACACCAGAGAAGTCCTGGCTCAGATAGGCGCAGAACACATAGCCCAACAGGCAAGCCTAAACCAAGGAGACACCACTTCGTTGTCTGGATCTATAAATGGAGGGCAGCAGAGAAAGATTAATTATGCTGCATTTAAAGCTTTTGCAGATGGAGAGATGGAGATTGACGCATGTTTACAGGATTTTGAGCATCAGTGCGCTTTGGAGGGTCTGGAACCGGAACAATGGGCTGCAATCTTAAGCAGAAAACTCTCTGGCCGAGCAGTGGAGGCGTACCGAGCAGTTCCTGATGCAGACATACACGACTATGCCAAGGTAAAAGATATTCTGCTAGCCAGGTACGCTGTAACCCCAGAGACTTAAAGAAAAACATTTGGTGCGCTACGAAAGGGGAACCGAGATTCCTATACAGAATGGGCCTTTAGGATGTTTCGGGCAGCCCAAAATTGGATACAAGGCTGTCAAGTCACTAGGCTAGAGGAGGTTCTGCAACTCCTCTTGCTAGAACAATTCTTTGACTATGCACCTGCAGACACCAGAGACTGGGTTTGAGATAGGAAGCCAACCACCATCGAGGCAGCGGCCAAGTTGGTGGATGAACATCACGAGGGAAGAAAAGGAGAGGCTAGTGGAATTCATAGTCTGGTGACTAGGGCCTGTGATCACCCCCAGGCCGAACTCTTACACACCCGCTGCACAGCCTAACAACAACCGGAGACCACCCCTGGTATGTAACCAATGTAACCAGCCAGGGCACTACAAAATACATTGCCCGCAGCGGAGCAGAGGCAACTGGGACCGACCATCACCCCCACCGCCGAGGGCAGCCGCTCATTTCTTTCAGCACGAGACTCCTGAAAGCAACAACCTTGATCCAGAGCAATGGGACGTGCTCCACGAGGTGAACCCAGCACAAAAAAATATAATGCAGAAACAACCTCAAAAGAGACAATAGAAATATGAAGTAATGGAGAAGAGTAATACTCTGACCTGTCTGCTTGATGGAGAAACAAAGAAAGATGAAGTGATTAGGTCATTTTACCTCATGTACATCCTACTATTTTGTGATTGGTTCTTTTTTTCCATGTGTTTATTTGCTGCTGTGGAGCTATTAAAAAGAGATTGTTTTGTGGACCCAGGACATACTTGAAAGTTAGAGAAATATCAATGAATCTTTTCTGGTAAAATATTTTATAAATAAAGAAAATAAATAAAATTATGCAAAATATGAAGCCTCCTTTCATGTTGTAAATTTTAAAGACACATGTACTTCACTTGCGAGTAGCGGCTCACCGGTTGAAAGTAGAAAGAACTTGGAAACAAGCCCAAAATGCAGCTGCTAGCCATTGAGCAATACACAAGAGAGAAAAAGTTTATCCCTAAAAGTGAGTGTTCACAAATAACACTGTATATGAAAACAATGAATTGAATATGTGAAAGTAAAATAAAGAAAATGTCCAACATAGCCAAAATAAAGTTGCCACTATTCACTATGACAGAAAGCGTTAGACGAGAAATGGAAATCTCTTAATGTAAAGTATCACTATAAAGAATTAATATATCAGGAAATTACTTATTGATATTGTCTGTCCTTCTCATGCAGGTTGCTTGGCTTCTGGCAGTTCAGCTCACTAAGTGCTGTCAGTTGTTGAACTGCACGCTGATAAAGAAATATTTTCCTGAAATGATGGACATAGCTAAATAGGCAGGATTTATGGTGCCGACTTCTGCAAAGCATATACTTGGTTATTTTTAAAAACTACAAAGATTTAAGCACACAAAATACAACATATTAATGAGGCCAAACCCCAAGGTGTGCTGGTGCCTGGAGTTTCTGTTTTATATTTATAAATTCATTTTGAGCATTACTATTTAATGTGATATATTGCCCCATGTTTCTATAATAAGGTACATAAACTTCTGGTTTCTAATACTTCCCATGAATCTTGTTTATATTTACATTTTTATCTTCTGGCAAGTCAGGAGGTCTGCCACACTTTCTGATTGCACAGTTAAATCTTGAAGTTTACAGATCTCACAGTGTTTCTACTATAACAGAAGCCTATATGGATGGGGCAGTTTCTTAACAGTAAGGTAAGACGGTGACTTCTTTATTTGCAATACGTGACAGAAGAGAAAAAATAATGATATCATGAAAAAAAGAAAATACACTTAAAGCAGATAAGTACAATAGTAATGCAAGATGTCAGAATTTAATTCCAAAAATAGCTCCATGAATTCGGGTTTAGCTTGTCCCTTAAACGGGAGTTTTGGAAGTAGGCAGACTGGGGAGGTACAATTTATACCCCCAAGAGATAAAAGCAGAGGATGTGTTGGAGAGAAGAAGGGGTATGTATACAAAACCAAAGTCAAAGCTAGGAGTCAATCTGAATAACTCAAGGGCCCGGTTCAGAGCCAAGAATCAATCCAAGAGGTTAAAAAAGAAGGCAATATCAGTTCTGTGCAAGGTTGAAAATTCCATAAGGAGAGACAGGGAGTGGATGATCCAAGTTGCCAAGCTAAGGTCTGCTGCCAGGAGATCCATCTGCTAGTTGCGTCAAGAGGCAGGAACAGCCACAGGAACATGAGCAGGAGCAGGAGCAAAGTTTTAAAACAGACCCAATAAGTACCCTAAATGGATAGTTTAAATAGAGACTTAATTAAAGGCAGAAGAATTACACATTTCCCATGGTCCAATTTATACAACAGTGTGATATGGACCATGGATAATGACACACGGAGGTTACCTATTGGATATGTTTAGATTTCAGTAAACACATATGTACAGTACATAGTCTAGTCTAGGTTGAAAAAAAGACTAAAGTCCATCAAATTAAGCCTTGAAACCTATTCTTTTATGCTGCTGATGCAAAAGAGGCATAAAAAACTATTGCAGCCACTTCTAATAATGCTACAAAAACATTCCTTTTTGACTCCATAATGGCAATCAGATTTCCACCTGGATCAATGACGTGTTCACATACATATTAATGATATTCTTGAATATTCAGTTTTTGCAAAAAAGCAAAAGCATCTAGGTCTTTTTAAAAAAAATATATATCTTTAGAACCTGATGAGATAACCTCTTTAGACACAGAACTCCCCATAATTATTGTTCTAACTGTAAAAAATATTTCCTCTCCTGTAAGTGAAGATTACATTTTTTCAGTATCAATGGGTGACCTCTTGTCTGTTATATATTCCAACTAATGAACAGGTTAACAGGTAGTGGTTTGTACTGACTCTGTATATATTCCATAGTGCTATCATATCCACTGTCCACTATCATATTGTCTCTGAACGTTTACCAGTTCTGCAATATCGTTCTTTAAAACTGGTACCCACAATTGCACAGCAAATCGAGGTGGTGTCTTACCATTGATTTATAAAGAGTCAATATTTTATTTTAGCCCCTTTTTATACATGAAAGCACCTTACTAGTTTTTGCAATTGCAGACTGGCATTGCATAGTGTAGCCTAGTATGTTATCTATAATTGCTCCCAAGTACTTTTCATTTAATGTTATCCCTAATCAGGGCCGCCATCAGAAATTGTGGGGCCCCTAACACAGCTCAAGGTCTGGGCCCCCAGGTGCCCGCCTCCAAGCCCTGCCTCCAAATCTCACCCACAGAAATACACACACACAGACACAAAAGGGCACACACACACACACAGAAAGATACAGACATAAACACATATAGACACATACACAGATACAGATACACACACACATATTGACATACAGACACACACACTGACGTACATACATACTCACATACTGACACACACATACATACAAACTGACATACAGACATACAAACAGACATGCATACATACATACACACACATAAATACATACTGACATACATACATAATGGCATACATACACATACATACTGATATACATACATACAGACATACACACACACACACACATATAGAAATATACATACACAGATACATACAGACATACTGACATACACACACACACACAGACATACATGAATACTGACATACATACTGATAGATAGATATATACATACATACACACATGCATACTGACATACATACATACACACACATAAATACATACTGACATACATACATACATACATACATACATACATACATATATACATACTGACATACAGATAGACACATACACACAGACATACTGACATACACACACATACATACATGCATACTGACATACATACATGCACACATACATACTGACATACACACATGCATACTGACATACACACACAGTTACATACATACTTGCAGACACATACACAGGCATACATACTGACAAACAGACATATATACACACTGACATACACACACATACAGATAGACACATACACACATACATACAGACATACTGACATACATACACACAGACATACATACTGACATACACACACACAGACATACATGCATACTGACATACACACATACATACTGACACACACACATACATACAGACATACATACATGCTGACAAACAGACATACATACAAACTGACATACAGACATACAAACAGACATACATAAACATAAATACATACTGATATACATACATGCATAACGGCATACATACTGATATGCATACATACAGACATACACACACAGATATATATATATATATATATATATATATACATACACATATACATACAGACATACTGGCATACATACATGCATACTGACATACATACTGATAGATACTGATAGATATATACATACATACACACATACATACTGACATACATACATAAATACATACATACATACAGACATATATACATACTGACATATATACATACTGACATACACAAACATACAGATAGACACATACACACAGACATACGTGCATACTGACATACACACACAGACATACATGCATACTGACATACATACACAAATACATACTGACACACACACACATACATACAGACATACATGCATACTGACATACATGCATACTGACATACACACACCCAGACACACATACTTGCAGACATATACACAGACAAACATACTGACAAACAGACATACATACTGACAAACATACATACATACATACATACAGACATATATACATACTGACATACACAAACATACATATAGACACATACACACAGACATACGTGCATACTGACGTACACACACATACATACATGCATACGGACATACATACACAAATACATACTGACACACACACACATACATACAGACATACATGCATACTGACATACATGCATACTGACATACACACACAGACACACATACTTGCAGACATATACACAGACAAACATACTGACAAACAGACATACATAATGACAAACAGACATATATAGAGACATATATACATACTGACATACACACACACATAAAGATAGACACATACACACAGACATACATGCATACTGACATACACACAGACATATATGCATACTGACATACACACACACAGACATACATGCATACTGACATACATACATACACACATACATACTGCCACACACATACATACATACATACATACATACATACTGAAAAACAGACATATATACTGTGACGAGACCAATCTCGCCACATTGCATTGGAGGAGCCTGCTTGCCCGCCTGCTGCCTTTGGACTATGGACCAGACTTTAAAAGACTTATTTTCCCTACAGAAAGGCTTATTCGTGCCTTTTCTGCCAGGGTGTTCGGTAGATTTTATCTACCGAACAAACTAACGATTGCACGTCCACCTGGGAGCTGGAGTGTGCCGCCAATTGACCACCCTGAAGTTGCGGTTAACCGCAGCTTAATTGACGAAGGCAGGGTGGTCTTTGTTCGTCGACCGAACACGTGGCGGCGGCGATTTTACAAGTCCCGTACGGCCAGCGGTGTTCGGCACCTAAACTATGGAACTATAAACGGACACTTATTTGCACGAACACTGCTGAGCTGTCCGTCTCCTGGTTCCTATTCGTGGGGATGTAGCCAAACAGCCGTTAATAGTGTTGTCGCGAACCCGAAATTTTCGGTTCGCGAACGGCGAACTTCCGCAAATGTTCGCGAACGGGCGAACCGTGCGAACCGCCATAGACTTCAATGGACAGGCAAATTTTAAAACACACAGGGACTCTTTCTGGCCACAATAGTGATGGAAAAGTTGTTTCAAGGGGACTAACACCTGGACTGTGGCATGCCGGAGGGGGATCCATGGCAAAACTCCCATGGAAAATTACATAGTTGATGCAGAGTCTGGTTTTAATCCATAAAGGGCATAAATCACCTAACATTCCTAAATTGTTTGGAATAACGTGCTTTAAAACATCAGGTATGATGTTGTATTGATCAGGTAGTGTAAGGGTTACGCCCGCTTCACAGTGACAGACCAAACTCCCCGTTTAATGCACCGCAAACAGTCCTCTATATACAGAGTAAACATGGCTCCCTCTATATACAGAGTAACATGGCTCCCTCTGTATACTGTGTAAACATGGCTCCCCTCTATATACAGTGTAAACATGGCTTCCTCTATATACAGAGTAACATGGCTCCCTCTATATACAGTGTAACATGGCTCCCCTCTATATACAGAGTAACATGGCTCCCCTCTATATACAGTGTAAACATGGTTCCCTCTATATACAGTGTAAACATGGCTCCTCTCTATATACAGAGTAACATGGCTTCCCTCTATATACCGTGTAAACATGGCTCCCTCTATATACAGAATAACATGGCTTCCCTCTATATACCGTGTAAACATGGCTCCCCTCTGTATATAGAGGGAGCCATGTTACTCTGTATATAGAGGGAGCCATGTTTCCACTGTATATAGTGTAACATGGCTCCCCTCTATATACAGAGTAACACGGCTCCCCTCTATATACAGTGTAAACATGGCTCCTCTCTATATACAGAGTAACATGGCTCCCCTCTATACAGGGGCGTACCTGGAGCATTTGGCACCCGGGGCGGATCCTTTATTTGGCACCCCCCTCCCCAACTTTGAAATGTAAAAAACAGCTGCAATTTTTTTTAAATGTATGTTTATGCAGTGTGTGTATAGTGTGTAAAGTGTGTGTATATTGTGTGTATAGTGAGTGTGTATAGTGTGTACAGTGTGTGTATATTGTGTGTATAGTGAGTGTGTATAGTGTGTGTGTATAGTGTGTGTGTATAGTGTGTGTGTATAGTGTGTATAGTGTGTGCAGTGTGTGTATAGAGTGTGTATAGTGTGTGTATGCAGTGTGTGTAGTGTGTGTGTATAGTGTGTGCATAGTGTATGCAGTGTGTGCAGTGTGTGCATAGTGTGTACAGTGTGTGTGTATATTGTGTGTATAGTGTGTGTAGTGTGTGTATAATGTGTGCAGTGTGTGCAGTGTGTATGTAGTGTGTGTGTATAGTGTGTGCATAGTGTATGCAGTGTGTGTATAGTGTGTATGCAGTGTGTGTATAGTGTATGCAGTGTGTGTATAGTGTGTGCAGTGTGTGTATAGTTAGTGCAGTGTGTGCATAGTGTATGCAGTGTGTGCAGTGTGTATGCAGTGTGTGTAGAGTGTGTATAGTGTATGCAGTGTGTGTATAGTGTGTGTATAGAGTGTGCAGTGTGTGTATAGTGTGTGCAGTGTGTATAGTGTGTGCAGTGTGTATGCAGTGTGTGTAGTGTGTGTATGCAGTGTGTGTAGTGTGTGTGTGTGCAGAGTGTGTACAGTGTGTGTATAGTGTGTACAGTGTGTGTGTGTATATTGTGTGTATAGTGTGTGTATATTGTGTGTAGTGTGTGTATAGTGTGTGCAGTGTGTGTATAGTGTGTATGCAGTGTGTGTCCCCAAGCCCCTAGTCACACAACCAAATAAAAAAGCCCCTACCTACCCCCCTCACCCTAAAAAATAGTGAAGGGGGAATAAAATTACTACCCTGTAAAGTAAAATTCAACTTACTATTCAACGTCTTCTTCTTCTAAAATCTTCATTTTTTTAGCCCCAAAAAAGGCCAAATAAAAAGCCATCATACCCGTCGAACTTAAAAATAAAATAAAAAACCCGAGCACAAAAAAAAATTAATCCATCTTCACCCATGGAGGGCTCCGTGTCAGTGTTTATCAGGGATCCTTAGGATAGGTGTCAATCCATATCTGCCAAGTGACCCTATGTAGGGGGAACAGTCCCTATTCTGCTCTGTGTCAGTGTCTGGAGGGAGTATCTGCAGTAACACAGAGTGTCTGGGGGGAGTATCTGCAGTAACACAGGGTGTCTGGAGGGAGTATCTGCAGTAACACAGAGTGTCTGGGGGTAGTATCTACTTGTAACATTTATATGCACTAAAAAAAAAAAAAAAATTGAAAAAAAAAAAAAAAATGGTTGCAGCTTCCAAATTAATCTAAAATGGATGCTGTCCAGTAGGTGGGAGGGTCTGCTAGGGAGGGTGTGCTGCTGATTGGCTGTAATGTGTCTGCTGACTGTGAGGTACAGGGTCAAAGTTTACTCAATGATGACGAATAGGGGGCGGACCGAACACCGCATGTGTTCGCCCGCGGTGGCGGACGCGAACATGCTATGTTCGCCGGGAACTATTCGCCAGCGAACAGTTCGGTACATCACTAGCCGTTAATTCTGTATTTTGTTTCATGTGAATTTGTGGTAACCCAGATAGCTATGCCATGGAGCCTATCCGTGTGATTAAACACTTTGGCTCCATGGCGATTAAACTGTATTTGTGGGGTCTGAGTGCCATTCACCTAATAATGTGCACTCAGACCTGAGCTATCTGGGGATATGTAACATGTCTATGTTTAATGTATAAAAAGTAACTTTATATATTTTAAAACATAATCCTGTATTTAGGTCCCCACATGTGTAATGGAGTTTTGCCTTTGTCCTGGGAGATAATTGAATTACTTCTCCAATTATTTCCAGGGCAGAAGGGAGGAAACCAGGATGCATTGTGGGGATGTTTTGCTTCTGTGAGTCTGTAATGTGATACATGTCTGTCTGTGTTACAGTCTTCCATTTGGTCCCCTAGGGGAGTGTCCACCAGGTGGGAGACCTGCATAAATACAGGGGCAGGTAGCCCTCAATAAAGAGACCACTGCTTGACCCTCAACACAGAGCCTTGTCTCGTTCTTGGGGGGATTCACTGTATGCTGTTGGAGACTGAGTGCTAGGAGTGTAAGCTGATGTATGCTTTTCCTGTTCGTCTGCTAGCTATTCCAGTTTGGAGTGCTATTTTGTATCCAGTTCGGGAGTTTGGTGTTCTGCAGTAGTTGTGCCTGTCTCTCAGAAAGGGGCATATCGCCTAAACGGATTTTAACCCCTTGTCTGCTGAAACGGTCTGTTACATATACATACTGACATACACACACATACAGATAGACACAAACACACAGACATACATACATACTGACACACACACAGACATATATACATACTGATATACATACTGACATACACACACACATACAGATAGACACATACACACAGACATACATGCATACTGACATACACACACACAGACATACATGCATACTGACATACACACACAGACATACATGCATACGGACATACATACTGACACACACACACACACACACATACATACATACAGACATACATACATACTGACATACATGCATACTGACATACATGCATACTGACATACATACACACATACATACTGACACACACACACATACATACAGACATACATACATACTTACGTACATGCATACTGACATACATGCATACTGACATACACACACAGACATACATACTTGCAGACATATACACAGACATACATACTGACAAACAGACATATATACATACTGACATACACACACATACAGATAGACACATACACACTGTAACGGATCACCTGGCACCCCGACTTGGTACCTCCGTTAATGGATGCTCCTAGTGCTTCCTGAGGACTCCAAGCACTCTGGCAGACACCACAATCACCGAATCCGAGAACCTTTAAATTCTCCCAAGCGTATGAATGCTGTAGACCATTGAATAGGAACCATACGAATAGGCTTGTACTCCTAGCAGTCAACTGGAACAGCATACAATAAATCCTTCCCCCAATAATGAGACGACACATCACTTTGAGGGTAAAACAGGAACTCTGGACTGGCTCATCCAGCCTGGCTTTTATTACACTAATCCACATACAGGCCACACCCAGGGGGAGGCATAAAATAACCAATCACATACATGGTTCAGCCCACACATCCCCTCCCCTCAGATAACATTAAACTCAATTATCCGGTACACTTTTTCAGCCAAGTTCTGGATGTACCCCAAAACCCGGGGGTACACCTTTAAATCCAGCATCGCTGGATAGCCCTTATTCAGGGGGACAACATATCCAAAATTCAAGTAATTCGGATGAATGGTTCGTGAGATATGGGGTTCCAAAGATTTGACCGACCGCATGGGTAAAGTATCCGAAAACAGTTCCATGCATTTTGGCCCTGCGGTCGGTCACAAACAAGGGAATGAAAACAGGCGAATTGCCTGTGTTATAGAGCCTGGAGAGGGTTTGAATGAATTCCCTTGTTTATGGGGTTCTTTCTACCGAACGGCGGGTCATTCGGTAGTTTCCATACGAATTTCTGGAAGTATGGAGGTCTCAGCGGTGTTTGCCTAGTCAAGTGTCCGATTTTAGTTCCAGACACTCGACGGCAAAACACCGCTGTTCGGTAGTTTAAGATGGCCGCCGCCACGTGTTTGTTTCCCGAATGGCGGCCACCCAGAGGACAAAGACCACACTGCACTGATTGCCAATTACCCGTTTGCAACATTGTTGCAAACTGTAATTGGAGGCACACTTATTCCTGGGTGGTCTGGTTGTTCGGTAGTTTCACTCAATATAATAAATGGAGTGATTCTACCGAACAATCAGATGAATGCTGCATACATATCCCAGGTTAAACTTAACACACATATAATATTACAGGCAGTACACTAGAATATGTACCACAGTCTTAAAGGGACAGTAGTCCCAAAAGTCCCAATATGTCCATAGATGCTGTTAAAAGGGCCAGTAGCAGCAATATACAGTACAATATGCCCCAAATAACCCAGGGGCCATAGTCAGCAGGTAGGAGGCTAGCAAACAGGCTTCTCCAGGGCCCAGTGGCGAGGTTGGTTTCGCCACATTTCTCCCCTTTTCCAAACAGACTAACAGGGTACCTGACCTCTTGCCGGTCAGTGCCCTTGTTAGTCCAGCAGCCCACCCACACAACAGAAACAGCAGTACAGCCCACCCACAATAAATGGTTACTACACCTGAGTAAGAGAAAAACTTGTCCAGGTCCAGGTGCCTCACCATGGCTGTGTGGGGGACTGGTAGGCTGTTTTGGTGGGTTGCTGAGTGGGCAGAGCCCAGCGGTACTCTGCCCTGGTGCCAGCACTACCCCGGGAGTAGTCTGGTTGGAGCCTTGCTGGAGACCGACTGCCTCCCCTTTAGCTGCGCAGCTCTGCTGCTGGAGACCGACTGTCTCCCCTTGAGTTACACAGCTCTGCTGCTGGAGACCGACTGTCTCCCCTTTAGTTACACAGCTCTGCTGCTGGAGACAGACTGTCTCCCCTTTGGCTAAACAGCCCTGTTGTGGGGGGGCAGGACCGACCGTCCCTACCCCCTGTGCTGGAAGTGCAGAGACCACGGTCCCATCTGCACAGGTGTGGGGCTTACAGTCTCCCCCTGGTACATTAAGCTGTCGCTGGGGAGAGGTGGTAACCAGCTCCTCTCCCATTAGAACACTCTGCCCATCGATGATCCGTCGCTGGGGAGAGGTGGTAACAATCTCCTCTCCCATGCCTACTTTCAGTCTTTGTGGAGGGAGACCGACTGTCTCTCCTCCCAATTCAGTGTCCTGCTGCTGGGGAATAGAGACTGGGCTCTCTATTCCCAAACAATCATGCTGCTGCTGGGGGGTAGGACCAACTACCTCTGCCCCCTGTAACTCAGCCTTCCGCTGGGGAGGGAGGACGCTGCTCTCCTCTCCCTGCACTTCACACTGCCTTCCCGGCATATCACTCTGCTGCTGGGGGGAAGGACCAACTACCTCTGCCCCCTGTAACTCAGCCTGCCGTTGGGGAATGGAGACTGGGCTCCCAATTCCCTGTGATTCACACTGCCGCTGGGGAATGGAGACTGGGCTCCCAATTCCCAACAAATCACACTGCCGCTGGGGAGGGAGGACGGCCCCTTCAGCTCCCTGTAACTTGGGCGCAGAGACCACGGTCCCATCTGCGCTGGTGTGGGGCTTACTGTCTCCCCTTGGTGTGCTAAGCTGCCGCTGGGGAGAGGGGGTAACAAACTCCTCTCCCTTACACACTTTCAGCCGCTGGGGAGCAGGGCTGACCCTCTGTACTCCCTGTAGGCAGGGCGCAGAGACCACGGTCCCATCTGCGCTGGTGAGGGGCTTACTGTCTCCCCTTGGTGAGCTGTGCTGCCGCTGGGGAGAGGGAATAACAAACTCCTCTCCCTTACACACCTTCAACCGCTGGGGAGAGGGGATAACAGGCTCCTCTCCCTGCACCGTAGACTGCCGCTGGGGAGCAAGAACGGCACCTTCAGCTCCCTGTAACGCACACTGCCGCTGGGGATCTGGGCCGACTGCCCAGCATCCCTGTAGGGCCGGTAGAGAGACCGCAGTCCCATCTCCACCTGCCATCGGTGGGTCTTCCCAGGACCAATCCGTGAGGCCCCTCAACATTTGTGAGTAAGGGCCACCTGCTTCCCCACCTGGCAACTCTGGCTGCTGCTGGGGATCTGGGCCGGCTGCCCAGCATCCCGGTGGAGTGACCTTGGTCCCATCTCTACCTGCCTGTTGTGGTTCCTCACAGGACCAGTCTATGAGGACCCCCACTTCGGGTTCCTCCCGCCGCCTCAGGGAAAGACGGCTAACCTCCTCGGATGCAGCCTCTACCCGGCTGCTGTAACGCTCCTGCTGCTGAGCATACTTCCTCTCTTTTGCCAACCGGAATTCTCGGTCCAGCCTTGTGTTTCGCTCAGCCATGACCTGGTTCCAGATCACCCGGCGTGTCTCCATGGGTATATCATCCCCATACTCGGCCACTCGCTGCCTCACCTCGGCCAGCCAATCATCTCCAGAGCCAGAACCTTCCATACTTGTCTGCTCCCAGGGGCGCTGCACGACTGCTAGCGTTGCCCTCAATTTGTAAATCCAAACAGTGTCTCTGAGCTGCTTTACCTCGCACTAGGACGCCATCCCACCGCTTGCCACCAATGTAACGGATCACCTGGCACCCCGACTTGGTACCTCCGTTAATGGATGCTCCTAGTGCTTCCTGAGGACTCCAAGCACTCTGGCAGACACCACAATCACCGAATCCGAGAATCTTTAAATTCTCCCAAGCGTATGAATGCTGTAGACCATTGAATAGGAACCATACGAATAGGCTTGTACTCCTAGCAGTCAACTGGAACAGCATACAATAAATCCTTCCCCCAATAATGAGACGACACATCACTTTGAGGGTAAAACAGGAACTCTGGACTGGCTCATCCAGCCTGGCTTTTATTACACTAATCCACATACAGGCCACACCCAGGGGGAGGCATAAAATAACCAATCACATACATGGTTCAGCCCACACATCCCCTCCCCTCAGATAACATTAAACTTAATTATCCGGTACACTTTTTCAGCCAAGTTCTGGATGTACCCCAAAACCCGGGGGTACACCTTTAAATCCAGCATCGCTGGATAGCCCTTATTCAGGGGGACAACATATCCAAAATTCAAGTAATTCGGATGAATGGTTCGTGAGATATGGGGTTCCAAAGATTTGACCGACCGCATGGGTAAAGTATCCGAAAACAGTTCCATGCATTTTGGCCCTGCGGTCGGTCACAAACAAGGGAATGAAAACAGGCGAATTGCCTGTGTTATAGAGCCTGGAGAGGGTTTGAATGAATTCCCTTGTTTATGGGGTTCTTTCTACCGAACGGCGGGTCATTCGGTAGTTTCCATACGAATTTCTGGAAGTATGGAGGTCTCAGCGGTGTTTGCCTAGTCAAGTGTCCGATTTTAGTTCCAGACACTCGACGGCAAAACACCGCTGTTCGGTAGTTTAAGATGGCCGCCGCCACGTGTTTGTTTCCCGAATGGCGGCCACCCAGAGGACAAAGACCACACTGCACTGATTGCCAATTACCCGTTTGCAACATTGTTGCAAACTGTAATTGGAGGCACACTTATTCCTGGGTGGTCTGGTTGTTCGGTAGTTTCACTCAATATAATAAATGGAGTGATTCTACCGAACAATCAGATGAATGCTGCATACATATCCCAGGTTAAACTTAACACACATATAATATTACAGGCAGTACACTAGAATATGTACCACAGTCTTAAAGGGACAGTAGTCCCAAAAGTCCCAATATGTCCATAGATGCTGTTAAAAGGGCCAGTAGCAGCAATATACAGTACAATATGCCCCAAATAACCCAGGGGCCATAGTCAGCAGGTAGGAGGCTAGCAAACAGGCTTCTCCAGGGCCCAGTGGCGAGGTTGGTTTCGCCACACACACAGACATACATAAATACTGACACACACAGACATACATGCATACTGCCATACACACACACAGACATACATACTGACAAACAGACATACATACTGACAAACAGACATACATACATACTTGCAGACATACATACTGACAAACAGACATACATACATACATATATACATACTGACATACACACACACATAGAGATAGACACATACACACAGGCATACATGCATACTGACATACACACAGACATATATATAAACACACACACACCTCTTTTATCAGCCACACTCCTCTTACCTTTAAGTTGGATGCCTCTGGTGTCCAATTACACGCCCGCAGCGCTGACCGGGCCCCGGAAGATATTGTGCCCATTGGGTGGCCCTAAATGCTTGGGCCACCTGATGAGCCCGGTGCAGATGCACCTGCGGCAGTTCCGCCGCTCCACGTGGGGCCCGGGCCCTCCAGGTCCGCCGGGCCCATGACAACTGTTATGGTTGTCACCCCCTGATTGTGGCCCTGTCCCTAATCAACCTCGTTTAAGGTACAAGTGGCTTGTGGGTTCCTTCTTCCAAAATGCATTTATCTGTATTGAATCTCATTTACCACTGTATCTAGTTCCCTGCCCAGTCCCTTATTTTGTACAAATCCCTCTGTACAGAAGATATACAATGTTTAGACGGTATTATCTTACCAAGATTTTTTATCTCTGCAAGTGCCGACAAATGACAAATATCACTTTAAAATAATTTATGCAGATTAAACAGATGTGTACCCAGGAGAGAAACCTGGGTCACTCTACTTTTGTCCAGTTTGAACATTTTCCATTTATAACAACTCTCTTCACTCTATCTTTAAACCAGTGTTCTATCAAAGAACACAATGCTTCATTTAAACCAACTGATTTCAGTTGTAATAGCAACCTTTTTTGTGGAACTGTATCAAGTGCCTTAGCAAAATC
This sequence comes from Pelobates fuscus, assembly GCF_036172605.1. Taxonomy (NCBI): domain Eukaryota; kingdom Metazoa; phylum Chordata; class Amphibia; order Anura; family Pelobatidae; genus Pelobates; species Pelobates fuscus. The sequence continues at coordinate 107,400,232 of NC_086320.1, forward strand.
CAAGTAGATCACATACACTTGAACACCCCAATTTATATTTCTACCAGCGTCTTCATAGAATGCAATTAAGTTAGTTTGACGTTACCTGTTTTTCAAAAATTAATTCTTGAATATTTTCCCATAACAGCCCTTTCACTAATTTCTCAACCACAGATGTTAAGCTCACAGGTCTGTGATTTCCAGGTTGAAATTTGAAACCCTTTTTAAATGGTTATGATGTGCATATATTTGCACAATACTTTGCAGCAACCTGGAAAGGGATACAAGGTTTTCCAAGAATTTAATGAGAAGTTTCAAGTACACGTCTAAATGTTTGAGTGATAAGCACCACCAAAAAGTGTGGCTTTTGTATCAGCCTTATTTGAAAACAAGCACTAAACATCACACTACCTACTTGAGTGACTGGGTGATGCACTCCTCCGGCAAGGACAGAAAAAAAGATACAAAGAGAACACACACTTGGTATAATGTCACATACCACAGTACTAATAGGAAACTAAGGTAAACATAAATAAGATGGATTTACAACCTCTTTGGTCTTAATGTGGACTGTACATTATGTAATTTCTTATAATTAAAACATGTATAACGTATTTACCATTCCTTTTTTCAAAATCTTTTAAAACGTGTTTAGATTTGGTTTATTTTATAAAAAATGGCTTATCTTTTAGCTAAAGATATATGCTTAACAATCATGTGTAAATATTACCATCATTTTATTTGGAATATATATATAGCATCCCTTTTCTTGTATCCAGTAATTAACTCTCCAACATATATTGTATTTATAGGTGTGCTCAATAAGTTTTAAATGTATAGATAAATATACATATTAGATTATTTTATGTGTTTGCTCCTTTCATGGGCGTAGGAACCCCCAAAAAATCTGGGGGGATAGCATTTTTACTCGCCAGGTATATTCTCATTCCGTAAACTAGGAGTTTAACCCACATGGCATCAGTAAAAATTAACCGGTATAGCAGCAGTAAAAATAAACTGGTATAGCAGTAGTAAAAATAACCGACATATAGCAGCAGTAAAAATAAACCCACATGGCATCAGTAAAAAATAACCGGTATAGCAGCAGTAAAAATAAACTGGTATAGCAGCAGTAAAAATAAACCCACATGGCATCAGTAAAAATTAACCGGTATAGCAGCAGTAAAAATAAACTGGTATAGCAGCAGTAAAAATAAACCCACATGGCATCAGTAAAAATTAACCGGTATAGCAGTAGTAAAAATTAACCGGTATAGCAGTAGTAAAAATTAACCGGTATAGCAGTAGTAAAAATAAACCGACATATAGCAGCAGTAAAAATAAACCCACATGGCATCAGTAAAAATTAACCGGTATAGCATTACTAAAAAAAACAAAATATGGGCTAAACTGCATTGTGTTTTACAGTCACAGGGGAGAAAAATGCTATATAATATAATTTTTTTTGTATATTGTTAGAATAGGGGCCACCAGTCTTGAGAAGCAACAGGAATTACCATGCTACATAAAACAGTATAATATTGCTAATGCTACATAAAACAGTATATTATTGCTATTATTTACATATTATTAATTAACACAAGTATTGCTAATATTTACACATTATTTAATTAACACAATTATTGCTAATATTTACATATTATTAATTAACACAATTATTGCTAATATTTACACATTATTAATTGACACAATTATTGCTAATATTTACACATTATTAATTAACACAATTATTGCTAATATTTACACATTATTTAACACAATTATTGCTAATATGTACACATTATTTAATTAACACAATTATTGCTAATATTTACACATTTAATTAACACAATTATTGCTAATATTTACACATTATTTAATTAACACAATTATTGCTAATATTTACACATTTAATTAACACAATTATTGCTAATATTTACACATTATTTAAATAACTCAGCAACATTATAAACATTACTTACCCAGGCTGTGTCTCTGTGGTCCCAGCAGTGCACACACCAGCCAGCAGCTTTGCTTGAAGTTGGAGGTTCCTCCCTGACAGGCTGCCACTGGAGTCCAGACATGTGCTGTGCGTCCTCCTGCAGTCGCAGCACATTCCGTCCGTGCCACACTGAAACCGGAAGGAGACCCCGGAGTGCCGATCACGCTGTTCCGCCTGTTCGTGTAACAGGTACACTGACTGGTGCATTCGGAAGCCGAATCCGAATGCACCGAAATTTTACCAGCGGTGTCAGCACTCCGACCGTCTCCTAGACTCCTCGGACTCCTCTCCTCCTAGTCCTAACCTGGGGGGGATTTCACCATACCTGTCCCCCCCACATTATTTCCTGGGGGGGATCTGTCCCCCCCGCTTCCTACGCCCATGGCTCCTTTACATATTTTCTCCTCTATATGATTCTATTGCAAGTTATCTCTCTGCTCGTGTTGAAGAATGATTAACAAAGGATTCTTGACATTGCCGTTACAAAAAGGTGATTGGAAGTTACTTGTCAGGGATAATCCACGATACATAGAAGAGCTACAAAGTATCATGGACCCTGTAGTACAGTTACAGTGAGCAGAAGTGATGTATAGGGAAGTACGGCAATGCATCACATCTCTCTTATAAACACAGACATTCACAAAAGGATTGCATGTCCACTCACCCACAGGACCCTTTGGATTGCCTGAAATTATGGAATAAAGAAGAAGCGGCCACAATCCTCATTTAAATATGGGAAACAGCTGTATGCCAAATGAAAAATCATGTAAAGACTAAATGCATCTCGAAGAGTGGATTCCATGGATTTTTCATTTTTATTCTATTTTTAATATTTTATATTTGCTTTTTTTATACATTTATTTACATCTACATACATCTGGTGGTTCCCTCTTATACTGCATCATGGGTCTAAAAGGCCCTTAGAAAAGAAAGGAGGTGTCACCCTATTGAACACCATGGCAGTAATACTTTGAGCCAGTATATTATAAGCTCTTAATATGGTGGTGAGCATACACCCTTATAAATATATATCACTGTGGGATGTAATATTACACCAAGTGTGCTTTCCCTTTGTCTCTTTCTGTCCACGTTGGAGAAGTGCATTGCACAGTAACTCAAGAAGGCATTGTGCTGCCTTAACCCCTTAAGGACCAAACTTCTGGAATAAAAGGGAATCATGACATGTCACACATGTCATGTGTCCTTAAGGGGTTAAAGGCACAGAACCTGCATGTCTTTATTGTTATTTTGCATGCACTTATGACACCCTGTTTCATAAAAGGGTTAATGAAATATTATATTTAGCACTTTCCTCACACTTTTTGTTTTCAATGAGGCTCATCACTTACACAATTAGACATGCACTTGTATAATTATTTATTTTGTTTTCTAAATCTAATTTTATGCATTCATATCTAGTTTGTTCTTTCTTTCATATAGTGAGAATTCTTATATATTATACAATTAAATTTTTAAATACTATTTTTTGGTCTTTTTTGACAACACACCTGTACCTTTTATTTCCTTTGGATTATTTTCTGTGCGCAGAATGAGTCTGGATATTAATAGTGTGTTGCAACCTTGTGTCCTCGCTATCCTTATTTTTCCATTAGATGTATGTGCTCAGCAAAAAATATAAAAATCACTTAGAATGTATATGTTAGTAAAATAAATGAGGTACCTTTGAAAACATGGCAGTTATTTGGCTCAAAGATGTCCTTTGTATGCCAAACAAATGAATAATTGACTCTCTTTTAACAGCAAAACCAGTGAAAATATTGGTAAAACACTGAGATCTCTACAGGAAACATTTGCAATTCAAAATGTTAGCACTTGGTGTGGCATAATCAAACTTTTATTAGTACAAAAAAGTAGCTTACAGCAAATAAGATGCAAAACATTTCAGTATCTATTCCTTCCTCTACTTTCTATTACACTAGCAAGTAGTTAGTGATATAAATTAAAGACTGGCATTCTGTTTTTTTCCAAATGTATTAGCTCAATTACTTTATTTTGGAATATTCATAAACAACCTATGTCATTTTATGGAATTTGGCATGAGTTGTATTGTCTGTAGGAGGCTCCCTTTCAGACTTTGTTGATGATATTTTGATATCATTTTTTGGCAAGAAGGAAGACTTATCCTTGATTATCAAGAATGGCATCTAGGTTTTGCCTTATCATCCACCTGATGCTGTGTTAGGATATTACACCTGGATGTGCACACATCACCAAACTAGATTTTCAAGTATTTGTGCTTTGGGACCCTGCAACACTCCAGGTGCATCTGAAAGCCCATCAATGTAGGCTACATTTAATTTAATTCTCAGCCACCTTTACCTAATTGGGCAAAATGGGAGCTCATAGCATCTGAAAAACAAGAGGCTCTCCATGTACCCACAAATGGTGGCTGGGCCCACAAATGGTGCTTTGGACATAAAAATCATTTTATGAATAGTTATGAATTATAAAACTGACAAAGGCATTGCAAACATAATGCTAACATACGTAACCTCTAAAAAAGCTGAGTTTAAGATTTTTTTTAAATCTAGTTTGGATATATTTGCCTAAAATAACCTTGCGAGTTCATCATATTTCCCAGTTTAGTGGATTACACTGTTAGAAATGACAACCCATGCAAATGTCTTCGTTTGTTTTAAATCTTGTTTTACCTAAAAAGTAAAACATAAACAAGTGACCACAAATCTAACATTATAACTAGAAAAGCTACAATTTCTGGGGAAATTGTGTGAAGTGTTCTTGCCTTCACCAGTAGTCTACAACTGGAGTGGGTGGAGTAACTGTTATTATTTATTTATATAGCACATTTAATTGCAATGTTGTTGCCCAAAGTGCTTCACAGTTACATTAAAACATACAGTTATAAAAACATTAGCAGGTGTACAAAACGCTCTGTCTATGACATCACTTGCTGCTCCAGCCTGGCACAGGTCAAAGTATTTTGTCGGTTGCCATCTTCAAACGGTCATATATTAAAAACTATAAATCCTACAGCGAAGGGCTTTATATTGTGAGAATCACAAGCCCCAGACCTACATTTTGCATAGTATGTCTCTGAAATATTAGTAATGAAGGCACATTTTCAGTTTAGAAATTGACCTTCAAGTTTGAGCTGGATAGGGTGAAGTTTCAATGAATGTCAATGGACGGCGTGAGTTGCAAACAAATGGTCATATTGTGAAAAGAATCAGGACTATGGCTTAGCCGTGGACATTTCTAGTGGCAGCAGGGATAGCTGGACGTTTTGATATAAGATTTGTGTAGGTGGGCTTGAAAATGAGGGAGTGGTGGCAGTTTAGAAATCAGAGCGAACAAAAAAGAGAAAGCTGGAAGCCTGGAAAAAGCACTCAAAAAAGGGGGAAACCCTAGGGGAACTACCAAGGTAGTGAAAAATAGGAAAGAAGGAGTGAGTGCCCTAAATAGTTAATACATAACCATTAATAGTATATTTAAAATTAATGTGGAGATGGCCACAAGAAAATGGTATAAAAACTGACACTGATATTAATCTTGTAGGAAACATGTATCTCAGAAGGTACATATCCGAGTTTAGCAGTCAGTCTTTTATTTATTCATTGATATAGTTTTTGGGGCTCATTATTGACTGTGATTGAACCCAGGTACCCACATTTAAGGCTTTATTGGGTACTATACAAGGCTTCCCATTGTATACTAAGTTAGCCTGTGTGCTACATTGTTAATTGGGTGTATCGCGGCCTCTATCCAGGAGGTCTCAGCCTACACCATTACCCATGTATCAATATTTAAGGCTTGATTGTGTACTATACTAGCCTATATGTTAAATTGACAAGTGAGTGTATTGCTGCCTTTATCCAGGAGGCTTTAGCATACACCAACACATATGTCTCTTCTCGCTTGAATAGCGTAATGTGCAAAATTATTATTTTTTGCACAGAATTCTGTATTGAGGACACTGAAAACTTTTGAACAGGTCCTCTCTATTCATCCTATTAGGGAAGCTTTCTATTCTTTGACGTTTTAGTGGTCCACAGATACTGGCTTTACCTTTAAACGTCGGAATACTTTACAGACACTAGATGGGAAGCTCATTAACCTTTACATGCCAATGACTATCTACCTTCTCAGATACATGTTTCCTACAAGATTAATATCAGTGTCAGTTTTTATACCATTTTCTTGTGGCCATCTCCACATTAATTTTAAATATACTATTAAAGGTTATGTATTAACTATTTAGGGCACTCCAGTTTAGAAATCATGTCCTGATTTTTCTGCTTTTGCCAGCTCCCACTCTAGTTTTGTACATTTTGCCATTCATTCCTATGGGACTAATTTCGCCACAAGAACGACGATATTCCGTGAACCATTCGGCAAAACGTTCTACAAAGTAATAGCAATCCGATCGGGAATAATCCGCACGTTTCGGTATATTTCTGTCTATGTAGTGTAAAAACTGTGGGAGGAGTTAGGGTGGCAAATTTGGCTATAATAAGAATAATAATAATATATATGTGAGATAACATTAAGTGGTCTTGCTATGCAAGAACACTTAATTAAGTTTAATATAAGATTAAACATATACTTTATCATGGACCCAGGGTTGCAGAGCAGGGGTTCCTTTTGCTTGGGTGAGAATTTTACAAGGGCATTCATTGTGTTCATAAAATATGTATATTTCAGGTTGTTTGAAATATATTTAATGGCCATGTCTGTGCCGACTATTTGTCTGTTTTGGTGTGGCTGAGGGTTTTTGGCAGCAAGAAAATCAAGGACTTATGGGAAACTGTATGTACAGTTATTACATGCTAATGACTTGTTTTAATATATCAGCACAGCTGCAATAAAGTCTCAGCTGTGGGGTAAAGACTATAATCACTGCTATAATTATTCGTTACATCTTACCTCCTGTCACAGTTCCCACCGTAATTTCCAGAGTGCCAAATGAAGTTGCCCCAGGAGTGCCCAGTTGCGGATTTGAACCTGGTTACTTTGCAGTCCTGGGACTGCTATGTTACCTCTGAGCCACCATTCAGCTTTAGTAATGCCAGCATCTAGCTCTGTCTTGTATCCAGCACTGGAGGCTGGACATGCATTGGAATTACTCCTGTCACTCTTGGTACACCTGAAGATGATGGTCTCATTAGCCAGGTATAAAACACTGCATCTAAACATACTGCGCTTGCAGGACTTCTCGCAGGTGGCTCCCTTCCTATGGAATAGCCTGCCTACCGCCATCAGACTCTCCCCTAGTCTTCAATCATTTACGAAGTGCCTTAAAACCCATCTCTTTAGGAAAGCCTATGGCCTCCCATACTAATCTCTACCTCACATACCTGTCTCTTACTCTCTCCTAAAGGGCAGCCCTCTACTCTCTCCTCCAGCTCTGTTTCACTCCCACCTTATTTGATTGCTATTTCCTGTCCTAATGTGTTTTATACCTCACCTCCTATAGACTGTAAGCTTGTTTGAGCAGGGCCCTCTTCAACCTATCGTTTCTGTAAGTTTTCTTGTAATTGTCCCATTTATAGTTAAATCCCCCCTCTAATAATATTATAAAGTGCTACAAAATCGGTTGGCGCTATATAAATGGTGATTATAATAATAGATGCCATGTTCAAGTCTACATAGCTGCATTAACACCTTAGTGTGCTTGCAATATTGTATCCAGGCTTAATAGGCTGTACCCTCAACCAGCAGACCACAACACTAAATTTTCAGCCTCACTTTCTTGCAGCTTCCCTTTTCCCAAATCAGATTGTTTTATCCTCTCAACAAAAAAAATGTAAATAAAAGTTACGCATATGACCTGTCTATTTTCAGCAGTTATGAGATTTGAGTTTTCTCATAAATTATAAAGAAATTCTTTACCCAAGAGAGAGACAACTTTTTTTGTATTGTTTATTTTATGTTTATGTTGCAACATATTTCATGCAAATTGGTTATTATCTACATGCACATATCTATTACAAAAGTAAAATAGCTCGAGTTATGCAAAATCTGCACATGACAGATTGACAAAAGTCTTGACATGCTTGATGAGCATGTGCAACAATAAAAACAAATCCTCAAAACTAACGAGATTACATTTTTTACACCTGATATGAGTGTGATAAATAAAATCAGTGAACCAAACAAAAAGAACATAAACTGGGGGGCGGGGCCTGACCTGCAAGTTGGCCAGATGTACTTTCAAGGAGCTCCTGCAAAACCAAGCTTGATTACAGCCAAATCTGCGAAACAAATAGGTAAATTGCTCAAAATACGGCACAGCTGGCATCTCTACTGAAGTGGACCTCGAAGGTCCCCCAAAATAACGATTCCTGCTTATATTATCCTGCTATCTGGACCTGCGGTCTCCTTAAACTGTGGCTCCAACGGTTGGAAGAGACGGCCGATCTCCCACATGGAACCGCACACCCCGCAGTGCAGCCACTGAAACGGTTATCACGGTTATCACGGTCCCCACTGGACACATTTACCACACAACAAGTGTATAGATTGTTATCTGCTGCTCGTAAGACAACATGACTGAGCAAAGATGGCGCAACAAAGCCTCCACTACAGCAATCAGACCCAGGGAGCCAGGATTGGGTGCTGAGCTTCGAGGCCAGATTCGACAAGATATGCTAAGATTTCTGGGCCCAAGTGGCCGGCTGCCCCCCAAGCTCCTGTAGTGCCTGTCCTCATCCACCACCGACCGAAGAGTCTGATGACTGCAGCAGAGCTCTACTTTGACCCGCGACGGGGCAAGGTTAAGCTGACACCCAATGATGCCTTAAAAACGGCATAGATGACGGCGCCCTTGTCCTACTGCATGTTCCTGCACGCGTGAGTCGCTGATCAGCATTAAACAATCGAAACCACATCACACACACGCCCAGATGGCCCATACTAGTTGTGCTGGGGCGAAGCCCGGCAGCATACCTCAGAATAAAGCTCTGTATGTGGCTCAACAGGACACATGTGAAGTGGCTATGCTAAAATACACTTCTGCTGGAGGCTGAGGGGGGGGGGGGGGGGCGGTTAATGGGTCACCTGTGACCACTCTACCTGGGTCTATGTGCATTATATGTCTGGCATAGGCGAGCTAGTTACTAACGAAGGGCAGTTTATGTGCTGTGCTACAGACCTTATCAACATTAGTCCAGTTTAATATCTGTGTGTATCACTGTTTGCAGTCCTGACATACATGCCTAGCAGAACCTGCCCTTCCTATACACATTCTCGCCTGTAGAAGGCTAAAACCCTGCCTACATAATTTTTTTTTAATTTGTTTATTATTGACCTGTTGTCTTACCATCTTAATTACTTTCTGGCTTGGTGGACACTTTTCCTGATCTGACACTCACACCCAGTGGAATTTTCCTTACCATGGGAACAATCTCTTTCTCTATTATATCACATTCTCCCCGCATTTTTCTCAGGGCTGTAGTGACAATGTTTAGCCTGTCTCTTTTACTAAAAATTGTGCTGTTATTAAATTATATTGTTTACATTGTATTTTCTCTCATTAGCTTGGAACTGCTTTCGTGGCACCACAAGCTTGTTTTGTAACCCTAAGCACTGAAAAAAAAGAACATAAACTGCTAAACCAGTATAACACCGCCAACATAAAATAAAATGCAAGAAGGTGATTGTTTATTGGTCCCTGAGCAAAATTCTTAGGGCTGTCCTTCGATCAATAAAAGTACTATTAAAGTTCACTTTGATCAGTGGGAGTGATGTGCATTAATAGTATGAGTAATTATAGAGGCTATTTTTTAAAAATTTCTGAATCTCCTCCATATGTTCCATTCTATAGTAGTTAGGAGGCTTTGTACATTTAAGCTCAGTAAGGATAAGTGACCATGCAGCAATCAAAAAAATGTGATACATGACTTGACTGATTCTATTAATGACATGACTGGATTGATTCTTAGGAACAGTGTAATGATCCAGAAGAACCTCAGCAGAGACATTAAGAGCCCTCACCCCTTTATCTTGTGTATCTTTGTTAGAATCAGTTGAAAACTATTTTGAGTTGACACTGAGAAATATGCCAATGAAGAGCTGAATAAAATGTTAACTGAAATTAATGTTCCAGAGTCTCAGTGATAATGGAAACAGTTACTGACACAAGGTAATAACACAGCACTGAATGTTATAATCGTGAGCACAGAGGGAACATAACAGAATCAAATCCTAGTACGACCGAATAAGTAGACAATTCCACCATAAGTGAACTAATGAGCCACTGTGCTTCCTGGAACAAGTGTCGGGTATGGAGGAATATATAGACACCAATTATAAACTGTATTTTTACAGTTTTTTAAATTAAGTATTATTATTTATTGTAAGGGGGATTGGTAGGTTCAGATTTAGGAAGGATGGACCAAACTAAATAGGAGACTGGGATATTTTTTTTATTTTTTTTATGAAGTAACCAGTACAGCAGGCGAGGGCAAACACTCTTTGAAACCTTTGGGCATTGTAATAAGCTGTAGTTAATTGTTGCCCTATAGGAGTTTCCTACTCAGGATATATCATTCAATTATAAATGGAATCCATATTATTTAAATCTAAGTCTTATAAATCCAAAATGTGCAGTGCCAAAACAAATTGTACTATTATTATAGAAAACCTTAATGATTAAAAGTACATGCACATATAGTTCATCAAACAAATTATTACGTTTTTGTCAATTGGTTTTCAAACACTTGCATATGTACTCTACTAATATTTAGTAATATATATCCCTCACTTCCTAATTCATCTACATTGGTGCTTCTGATGCAATAGGGAAATTGCTAGCATATTAATTCTACATGGCCACAGTGGGTGGGAACAGGTATAAAATGCAAATTGTATAGATTCCCTTTGTGATAGCACAGTGAGATAAACTTCAATTAAGATCTCTACAAACTAATTACAAGTCAAACTATTACATTTTTGTTGGTTGACATTCAGGGACTCTTATACTAAAGTATGTGGGTAAGCCACTTAGAGACAAACCAGTATTTTATTTACATCAAATGTTGTCTAAAACAATATTATAGTATGTTTTGTTGCAATGGAACTCCAACATTTCATCATACACAGTCAAACCAAACATACTGAGTAATAGAGTTATCCAAATGTTGGGCAATTACCTGAATTACGTAACTCAGAAGCACCATATGGATGTATCACGAACAAATGACGCACAATGGATGAGTTATGTTTGATTTGCAGTTTGAAGTTATGTAGATGGTGAGAAAAAAAGAGTTGAATTATGTGAAAAAAGATGATTTATGGTTAGGGGCCAGCCACTAAATGTTGGTTTTACTCATGGATCAAATGAAAAGTAACCCATAGACGGAAAAAGGATGACCATTAAGTTTTTTAAAAATATTATATATTTAATAAAAGTATAATATATTAGTGTATACATATGCATTTTTACTGCTCCTTCTTTTTTTCCCTATTTTGAGGACTTGGAAATGGTGGTGAAATGTGCCTGTCTGGTTCATCCAAATGAGTTTTCCAACTCATTTGCATGGACGGATATTGTCCAAGATAAAACACCACATATTTGGTTTTCAGACAAGTCAAACAATAATTTTTCCAGATGAAATGATTTGGGCATACAAAGTTTTTCCTCCAGGCACAAGTCTACCAAGATAAAAAAGAAACATTGTGGTCTCGAGGAACTGCCCTTCATGAGTGGGACATGAGTAGTGATGTCCCGAACGGTTCGCTGGCGAATAGTTCCTGGCGAACATAGCGTGTTCGCGTTCGCCACAGACAGCAAACATATGCAATGTTCTGTCCGCCCCCTATTCGTCTCATTGAGTAAACTTTGACCCTGTACCTCACAGTCAGCAGACACAGTCCAGTCAATCAGCAGCAGACCCTCCCTCCCAGACTCTCCCACCTCCTAGACAGCATACAATTTAGATTAATTCTGAAGATGCATTCATTTATTTTATTTTTTTGTATTATTTTTTTGTGTGTGTTTGTGTTTATTATACATTATCCTCCATAGTCAGTAACCTGTGTTTATTATACAGTATCCCCCATAGCCAGTAACCTGTGTTTATTATACATTATCCCCCCATAGCCAGTAACCTGTGTTTATTATACATTATCCTCCCATAGCCAGTAACCTGTGTTTATTATACATTATCCCCCCATAGCCAGTAACCTGTGTTTATTATACATTATCCTCCCATAGCCAGTAACCTGTGTTAATTATACATTATCCCTCCCATAGCCAATAACCTGTGTTTATTATACATTATCCTCCCATAGCCAGTAACCTGTGTTTATTATACATTATCCTCCCATAGCCAGTAACCTGTGTTTATTATACATTATCCCCCCCATAGCCAGTAACCTGTGCTTATTATACATTATCCTCCCATAGCCAGTAACCTGTGTTTATTATACATTATCCCCCATAGCCAGTAACCTGTGTTTATTATACATTATCCCCCATAGCCAGTAACCTGTGTTTATTATACATTATCCCCCCATAGCCAGTAACCTGTGTTTATTATACATTATCCCTCCCATAGCCAGTAACCTGTGTTTATTATACATTATCCTCCCATAGCCAGTAACCTGTGTTTATTATACATTATCCTCCCATAGCCAGTAACCTGTGTTTATTATACATTATCCCCCCATAGCCAGTAACCTGTGTTTATTATACATTATCCTCCCATAGCCAGTAACCTGTGTTTATTATTTTTTTTTACATATACCTGGTTAGGCTTATATCCAAAAGTAACAAAACCAGTTTTGTGAAAAACATAGCTTTTACATTAACTAATAATTGTTCCTCTAAGTCAAAGTATGTTCTTTAACCCCTTAAGACCGCAGGACGTACCATGCCGTCCTTATTTGGGCGGCTCTAAACGCCGCAGGACGGCATGGTACGTCCTGGGCGGTCTTACCCCCCACGTGGCCGGCGGAACATGGCCGCTGCAGATCGCGGTCGGGGGGCATGCCTGGCCCCCCAGGCAGCCCCCCTGTGCCTGGGGACCGCGGTCTGCAGCTTCCGATCGCAGTGACAGGCTGTCACTGCGATCGGTATTTACCATGTGTCAGCCGATTTTAAAATCGGCTGACACATGGAGCCGGCGGAATTCTCTGCAGCAGATCGCGGTCGGGGGACATGCCTGGCCCCCCAGGCAGTCCCCCTGCGGTCAGTGACCGCGATCTGCAGAGTATGATCGCAGGGAGAGGCTGTCTCTGCGATCTGAATGCAGAGACAGCCTCTCCCTGCGATCTGATCGCAGTGACAGCCTGTCACTGCGATCAGAGTTACTATGTGTCAGCCTATTGGCTGACCCATAGTAACTTCAGGCAGGATCCCCCTGCAGATCGCGGTGGGGGGCATGCCTGGCCACCCAGGCACTCCCCCTGTGGCCAATTACCGCGATCTGCAGGAGGTGATCACAGTGACAGCCTGTCACTGTGATCACTGATCCTGTGTGTCAGCCAGTGATGTAAAATCACTGGCTGACACTGTCTCTGCCCCTCTCCTCCCCTATTAACCCCTTAATGTAAAAAAAAAAAAAAAATTAAAGTTAAAAATAAAATACACTTACATCATTTATATATATATTATATATATGATCTATATATAATATATATATATATATACGCACACATTTACACATACACTAAGTGTATTTTAATATTTATATATATAATTATATATATATATATTAATATCAAAATACACGTAGAAGGATATTGATTAAATATATACATAATTATAATTATATATATATATATATATTATAATAAAAAAATATGTAAATACGTAAAAAAAAATTAAAATAAAAAAATAAATAATTAAAAATATATATGCGTGTAATTTCATTCTAACTGTATTTTGATAATATATATATATATCTATATATATATATATATAGATATATATATATAGATATAGATATCAAAATACACGTAGAACGAAATAATATATATATGTATATACCCAAGTATATACGTATACATCACTATATGTATACCTATATATAAATAAAAATAATAGTAAAAAAATTATATACATATATATACATATATATATATACACACACGTGTATATATAATAATTTTACATATATATTTATGTAATAATTTTACATAATTAGGTATCCTAATTAATTACAATTAGCGGGACCTGCCTAACAACCCAGGCCGAAAGTATAGGGAATTTAATTTGCTAGCACTATATTTAACCCTATAACTTTCCAAGACACTATAAAACCTGTACATGGGGGGTACTGTTTTACTCGGGAGACATCGCTGAATACAAATATTTGTGTTTCAAAACCGTAAAATTTATTACAACAATGATATCGTCAGGGAAAGTGAAATTTATTGCCTTTTTCGCACACAAACGGCACTTACACTGACGATATTTTTGCTGTCATACTTTTTACTGTTTTGAAACACAAATATTTGTGTTCAGCAAAGTCTCCTGAGTATAACAGTACCCCTCATGTACAGGTTTTATGGTGTTTTCAAAAGTTACAGAGTCAAATATAAGGCTTGCGTTTCAGTTTTTTCACAATGAAATTCGCCAGATTGGTTAAGTTGGCTTTGAGACCGTATAGTAGCCCAGAAATAAGAATTACCTCCATAATGGCATACCATTTGCAAAAGTAGACAACCCAAGGTATTGCAAATGGGGTATGTTCAGTCTTTTTTAGTAGCCACTTAGTCACAAACACTGGCCAAAATTGGCTTTCAAATTAGTTTTTTGCATTTTTCACACACAAACAAATATTAACGTTAACTTTGGCTAGTGTTTGTGACCAAGTGGCTACTAAAAAAGACTGGACATACCCCATTTGCAATACCTTGGGTTGTCTACTTTTGCAAATGGTATGCCATCATGGGGGTAATTTTCATTCCTGGGCTACCATACAGTCTCAAAGGCAACATAACCAAACTGGCAAATTTCAATGTGAAAAAACTGAAAAGTGTAACATGCTATATTTGACCCTGTAACTTCCCAAAACACCATAAAACGTGTACATAGGGGGTACTGTTTTACACGTGAGACATCGCAGAATACAAATATGTGTATTTTATTGCAGTAAAAGCAAACAGTATTATGACATTCACAGTTAGAATGTCACATAGAACTAAGAAAATTTAAAAAAAATCATATTTTCTCTCATTTTTTTATATTTTATTCATATTACGTTATGTTCCATACCTAAATATTTGATGTTAAATGAAAGCCCTGTTTCCCCTGAACAAAATGATATATAATAAGTGTGGGTGCATTTAATATGAAAGAGGTAAATTATTGTTGAACAGACATATAGTCAAAATCTGTGGTTTGTTTACATTTTTTTTGGTTCACAACTTGTACATTTGGCTGCGGTCTTAAGGGGTTAATATAATAATCATATATTCCTTTATCCCTTTCTCCTACTGTCATCAAATTAATTTTTGCATTATATAATCTAGAATAATTTATCAAAGATTATTGCTGGTTTGCGTTACTACTTTGCATATATGTAGATGTCTAGCTGCTAATCATTAAGCAGTGGCAAGTTGACAACAAATTAGCAAATTTTCAGCCACAATAGCACTTGTGGGGAAAAACAACAAATCTTCAATTCAGCTGTTATCGAGTTATTTCGCATCTTTGCTATTTCTGTCCACATTTTGCAAGTCAGTTGACAACACACCGAAATTCACTGCTGAGCTAAAAGACCCCATTAGTTATTCAGTATGTTACAAGATAAAGACTGTTCCAGAATTATCAAAGAGGTCCTTATTTTCTTCTTTATCGTAATTTTCGATACATGTTTTTTATTTTCCTCCAGGAATAAAAGTTAATGTTGGTAGGATTACCATCCAGCTGTTTGTCACATAAAACCATGTGGAGTCAGCAGTTGAGTCCAGATGCACAGCCAAGATCTGAGCCCTTAGGATGCAGCACAAAGCACTTTTGGTTCTAAACAGTAAAAGAGCTTGCAGCTAACAAGCTATTAGACTGTTTGAATGAAATGTCATCCTCACCCTTTTCTCCAGCTAGCATGGAAACGTGTAAAACAGATTCTCCAATGATCTCTAACAGCAGCAGTTTAAAAAACCAAGTTAAACCTTCAGGCTAACATTGCAGCTGACCCATATGTTTAAAATCTTTCACAGAGTATACTGTACACAAACCTGGAAGGCAGTTACTGAATCTCCTCTGCTGGAAAATGCATTCAGCAGTCAATGAAGAAGTGTAAGAAATGTGTTAATCAATTTTATTTTTGTATATTTATTTTTACATCTTATTTTTTTCATTGTTTTGGTTAAATTATACAGGCTTGCAAGATTATTTTATAAGCTTTGACTGCACTTCTAAATGGCACAAGTTTGGAATAATATTAAAGTAAATTTGTATTTATATTCACATTTTATATAACATTTCATATATAATATATTAAATATTATTACATTTATATTCAGAGGGTCATTCAATGTCTGCTAAAATAAATAGACAAATAAATAAAATAAATGCAGAATTATCGGAATCATTGCTAAGACAATTTAGGCACATTATTAACCAGTAATGGCTGGATTCTGTTACCAGAGATAAGCTTAACTCTGGTAATAGAACAGATTCTTCTGCAGACTTCTAGGGAAAAATCCTATTCACTTACACAAGATAAGCTTATGCTCACTAATAGAATATAGCCCTTAATCGGGAGGTAGATTCAGGAATTTAATTTCACCCTCTGTATTGGGAAAATGAGAATGAACGAAACAGCGAAGGAACTAATGATTGATTTTTGAAATTTCAGTTGACTTGTGAGCATTGAGCTGTTATGTTCCCACCATCATATTCTTTTTGTTAAAAAATAAAGTAAAAAAATAGCACAACATTTATTTTACACTTGGGATCTACAGCTAGCCTTTAAATCTAGGATAAAACTGCAATTTTAGTCATATATTGGTGTTCAGGGATACAGAAAATGGTTATGTACATTTGCATAATTTACATTTTCATGTATTCATTCACATGCTAAAGTAATATTAGAGGAGGTAAAAAGATACAATAGCCATAGGCTTGAAATTCAGTCTCAAACAAAAGCAAAGAAACAGGTATTCAATTTTTGTTACATAACTGTCAGTTTTTTTTTTAAAAAAAAGAGTTAAATTAAAAAAAATGAAATACCTGGTTCTGTGCATTGGATGCATTTTCAACAATGCAGTAAATTTAAAGTGATTCCCAAAATAATCCACATGGCCCGCCAACAGTTCAGGATTTATGTATTTCCCTGTTTTTTTCCAATGGAGATACTGACAAAACCTGGACTGTTGGGTTGGTCTAGAGGACTGGTTTGAGAAAAAAATGTGCTACATAATACACAAATAATGTACATATGTAGTCATATTGCCTGTATATAAGTATATTTATAGTGATCATTGGTACTAAACATGGCATAACAAATTGATATTGCATATAAAAGTCATCCTTGTTCTGTTCTTAGTTTGCTCATTACCGGCCCTCTTTCGTCATCAGTTGCTAGAATACAACTGTAACGTTTCCTTTACAGATGTTTTTGTCATTTAAAGTCCTTCTGCAGAAAGGTAGATGGACAATATGGTGCCCTTTTTGAAAAACATCAATGAAGCAAAAACTATCTATAACAGTGATCATAATGATCTATATAAGTGAGATTGAATTAGGTCCAAATAAAACCAAAAGTCTACACATTGTTGGGATGTAAGGGATATCAATATGTACTTGTTTTTATATTCATTTTGTAGAAATAGTTTCAGAAAAAAGTACAGTAGCATAGCTTCAAGTTCTCAAGTATGAGATAAGTTTCTATTTTTGAGCACTGGTGAATCAAACAGTTTTCTTATTATAACCGACCAATTCTGACCATTGACCAGAGCGAAAGAGTCATTGGTGCTAATTAAATAGCCATCTGTTCATTTATGCAGATATCATAAAAGCTTGACCTACTGTGGCTTCTGAAATTGCCACTGACTTGCTTATGACAAATAACTGCCATATTTGCAATTATTCTGTTTTTGCTATTATTAGCTACAAAATGATGAGGACTAAAAGCTACAAAGACATTTCAAATATATCTACTTTTTTTCTAACTAAGCCTTCAAGTAAATGGTTCCATTAAGAGATAAACAAGATTTCATAAATAACATTTTGATATTTAAGTTTATTGTGTTATATAGAATGTATTTTTGTGCAAAATGTAAATATGTGCAAAATTGTTTTTTGAAAAAACTCATTACTTGCAACGTAGAGATGTCCTCCCTGCTTTTTTTTTTATTTTATTTTTTTTATTCTTTATTTTGGTTGTGCATAAAACATCATACAGGCTTGCATTACCACAACGGTTTATGCAAACAGAGAAAAAAAAATTACACTTGTGGTTTAACTACTAGGCACAATTTTTGTATTAGAGAGAGTGCTAAGCTATACATTCTAGTCTAGAATGCGGTGTCTAACTTTGTTACCGTAGTGTGACTAGCTAGGCTGCAGTTGAGAGTCTGTTTTCAAAGATTATCAGGCAATTTACATGTTAAGTGTTGTCAAAACATAAAGTAAGATGCATGTTTGTTAGATATATCCTAGCCATGGTATGTAAGGTAGTGGCACCAATTTTAAAGCTAAAATCAGCTGAACCATAAACAGAGTGGACAGTATAGCAGTGTGTAGTCCTGTAGCTAACTTACGGTATTATAGGGCATCTTTATATTCTTTAGACTGTGGCAAAAGGTATATCAATACATTTTATGTTTACAAGTAGGAGATTAGCTTTGAGAGATAGTAACATAAGCAGATACCCTTGTCTTTGGCTGGCTAAATTGTGTGTGAGTCGTTGCAAGTGTTAGAGGAGCAGTTAGAGATAAGTAGTCGCGTGCATATGTGTACACCAGGGAGATAAGGAGTCATCCCGGGATGGCAGTCTTTTCGTAGTCTCATGGTTAATGAGTGTGTGTGAGAGGTGCGGGCAGTGGGGGTACCTAGTGTGCGTGTGGTTTAATTAGGGCGCTAGTGGTCAGGTCTTTCTAGCCAAGTGTTAGTTAGTATATCCTGTATATCTTGTAGCATTAAAGGTTAACATTGATAGAATAAGATTAGTCAAATTAAATTAAAATGAGCAGAGTAGAGTAATAATGAAGACTTGGTAGTAACGGTAGCCAATCAACCATAGAGGCAGTAGTGATTACTTGATTGCGTTCTACGAAGAAGTAAGTAGAAGTATAGATCAGGGTGTTGCAGTGGATGTGATCTATTTGGATTTTGCCAAGGCATTTGATACAGTTCCACACAAAAGATTAGTGTTCAAACTCAAGGAAATCGGTCTCGATGAAAATGCTTGTTCTTGGGTAGAACATTGGCTTAAAAACAGAATACAAAGAGTTGTCGTTAATGGTAAATTTTCAAGCTGGACAGAGGTGGCAAGTGGTGTCCCTCAGGGGTCTGTTCTGGGACCCCTTCTATTTAACATTTTTATAAATGATCTTGAAGACAGCATTGAAAGTCATGTTTCAGTGTTTGCAGATGACACAAAACTTTGTAAAATAATACAATGTGAGCAAGATATTACTTTGCTGCAGAAGGATTTAGATAGACTGGAGGACTGGGCACTCAAATGGCAGATGAAATTTAATGTTGAAAAATGCAAAGTTATGCACTTCGGCGTAAAGAATACACAAGCAACGTATACCCTTAATGGAAGCGAATTAGGGGTAACAACACACGAAAAGGACTTGGGAATTGTTATAGACAACAAACTATGCAACAATGTGCAATGTCAATCAGCAGTGGCCAAGGCCAGTAAGGTATTGTCATGCATGAAAAAGGGCATTCATTCTCGGGACGAGAATATCATTTTGCCTCTCTATAAATCACTGGTAAGACCACATATTGAATATGCTGTGCAATTTTGGGCACCTGTTCTAAAGAAGGATATCATGGCACTAGAAAAAGTGCAGAGGCGGGCTACAAAATTAATAAAAGGAATGGAACATATCAGCTATGAAGAAAGGTTAACAAATTTAAACCTATTTAGTTTAGAAAAACGTCGCCTGAGAGGGGATATGATAACATTATACAAATATATTCGGGGCCAATACAAACCATTGTGTGGAAATCTATTCACAAACCGGACTTTACATAGGACACGAGGCCATGCGTTTAGACTGGAAGAAAGAAGATTTCGTCTAAGGCAAAGGAAAGGTTTTTTTACTGTAAGAACAATCAGGATGTGGAATTCTCTGCCTGAAGAAGTGGTTTTATCAGAGTCCATACAGATGTTCAAACAGCTACTAGATGCATACTTGCAAAGACAGAATATTCAAGGATATAATCTTTCAATGTAGGGTAATAACTGCTTGATTCAAGGATAAATCTGACTGCCATTCTGGGGTCAATAAGGAATTTTTTGTCCTAGCTTGTTGCAAAATTGTGCTTCAAACTGTTTTTTTTTTTTTTTTTTTTTTTCTCTTTTGGATCAAAAGCAAAAAACAGGTGTGAGGAAGGCTGAACTTGATGGACGCAAGTCTCTTTTCAGCTATCTAACTATGTAACTATGTAACTATGTAACCTTCGGAAGCGTTAAACGTTAAATACAGTTCGGTCAGTTAACATTAGGCTTTGTACTGACTGTCCTGGCCGCGCCTGGGTGGCAAATGGAGAGCAGCCTGTCCTTTGTAAGGGGAGACTGTAGACTCTTCTCCGCGTTGTGCCATTGACCGTTGCGTAAGTGGTCTCTTGGGGCCTCCGGGGTACAAAGGCAGTGACGTCCCAGTTGTGCGGTGCGGTGGCCGGCTGGTGCAAGGCCTTGGAGAGGGAGTCGGGCGGGAGACCCAAGTCCCCTAGGATCCCAGCCGCTTCTTCCAACTTGTGCACTTGGTAGGAGTTCCCTCCGTGGGTGATCATCAGGGTCTGGGTCGCCCTCCACCGGTAGGTGATGGTGTGAGAGCGGAGCAGCGTTGTGAGAGGCTGCAGGGTTCTTCGCCGTTTCAGTGTGTCCCCAGAAAGATCCGCGAAGAAAGTAAGGGAAGAGTTTTCAAAAGTGTAAGGTGAGTGTCCCCGTAGGGCATTCATCACCGCCGCTTTGTCCTGACTGGTCTGAAAGCTTACGATCAGGTCCCTGGGAGCCTCGGTTGGGGCTTTAATGGGTTTAGGTATTCTGAACAGGTTTTCCATTGTTATCAGTTTTGCATGTTTCGGGGGCATGATTGAGCCCAGAAGGCGTCTCATAAAATACGGTAATTCCGTGTCCTGTACTGTCTCCACCACCCCTCTTATCTTTAGATTCTTAAACAGCCTTGCGTCTTCCATGGATGTAACTTTTCTTTCCAGGGCGGCATGGTGTTTCCGTAGGGACCGTATCTCTGATTGAAGGTGCGTTACTTGCTGTTTGTTGTTGTAGGAGTTCGTTTCCAGAGCTCCCATGCAGCCTGTCAGGTCTTGGAGGTCGTCACGAAGTGCGGCAATGTCTGCGCGTATGTCCCGTCGGAGGCCCGACAGCAGCTCTTGCATGTCGGCCTTAATTACCGGAGATATGTCCTTTTGGGTGGAGGGTGGTGCCAGGTTCACTTTTGGTCTTTGAGGTTCCAGCATGAGAAGGTCTCCCGACCCCAGGGTGTGGTTGTCCGAGAAGTCAAAGCTGTCGTCGGGGTAAGACGCCTTGGCTTGTGAGGCGCCATGTGCCTGCCACCATAAGTCTCCAATGTTCATGCCCAGGTTTGGTTTATCAGCTTTCTGCTTTTTTGTTTTTCGCCCCATCCTGATCTGGGTGGCTAGGGGTCCCTCTGGGTTGGTTTTTGTTAAGTTTTGCTGTGTTTTGTGCTTAATTCAGGCCATTTTTTCGGGAGCCGTTCTCCTAGCTTTTTAATCTTTTTCCCAGAAAATGTTCAAATATTCACAAGAATTGTTAAAAATAGCATTAAAGTAGAATTTGGAGGCATTGTTAATCTTTTATATTAACATATTTAATACCCATAAGATTATTTACAGGAAGCATATATTTATATTTGCTAGATTAGTTTGATGACAGTAGGAGAAAGGGATAAAGGAACATATTGGTCTGCTGCGCATACAATAGGCTGAATGACAGCCTATTAGACTGGTCCCACTCATGGCAGCCTGTACAAAGAGCACTGAAGCACCTTGTGTTCACACAAGTTCACACAGCACAGTAAGAGAACATATAATGGTGCACTTTCCCTGTACAGTTGTCAGGATCGGGACAGGGATCCAACACGCAGAGTACAAAGAGTGGAAAGGTACGTATACCGGGCCTTAGAATGGCCGGACTAACGTACCGAGAGTAAAGAATAGTCAGAGACAAGCCGAGGTCGAGGGAACGAGAAGACAGATAAGCGAGAGACAAGCCGGGTCAAGGGATAACAGAGAAGCAGGGTAGTACAACGAGCCGAGTCAAAACCAAAAGCAAACTAGAATACCAGAGCACTGAGTGACTAGACAAGCTAGAACCACGACAGGGCAATGAGCTGAAGTAAGGAGTAAGCTTAAATACCCTGGCTCTGGATGGAAATCACGCCTCTGACAAGTGCCGATTGGATATCGGACACTTGAGTGACAGATTGCTCGTGATAGCGTCATGACGTCACGTATTGAGCGTCCTGCTAGAAAAGGACGTGGATTCCTCGCGGCCGGTGTTTAAGTGACTGGATGAACCGCGAGGAACGGAGGAAACAGCTCGCCTGGACGGATAAACCACCAAGTCTCTACCTCCCTTAGAGGTAGAGGCCTCAGGTACCCTGACAGTACCCCCCCTCTCAGATACGCCCACCGGGCGGAATGAACCGGGGCGAGATGGGAAGCGGAGGTGAAATGCTCTGCGAAGGCGAGAAGCATGGACGTCCTCCTGAGGTACCCAACTCCTCTCCTCAGGACCATATCCCCTCCAGTTGACCAGATATTGCAATTTTCCCCTTGAAATTCTGGAGTCAATGATGGAGCTGACCTCGTACTCCTCCCGACCCTCCACCTGAACAGGTCGAGGCGAGGGGACCTTAGAGGAGAATTTGTTGCAAATGAGGGGTTTCAACAAGGAGACATGAAAAGAGTTAGGAATGCGTAAGGCAGGTGGCAGAGCAAGGCGATACGCAACCGGATTGATACGAGTGAGAACCCTGTAAGGACCTATGTAGCGAGGAGCAAATTTCATAGATGGAACTTTTAGGCGAATATTCTTAGTACTCAACCATACCCTATCCCCAGGAACAAAAACAGGAGCCGCTCTTCTATGTTTGTCAGCGTGTTTCTTGAACAGCGAGGAACTATGTAATAGAATTTGCCGAGTCTGATCCCATAATTTCTTCAGGTTGGCGACATGATCATCAACCGACGGTATCCCCTGAGAAGAGGAAACCGAAGGAAAAATCGAAGGATGAAAGCCATAGTTCATGAAGAAAGGGCTAGAGCGAGTTGAATCGCAAACAAGGTTATTGTGTGCGAACTCCGCCCAAGGAATCAGACCGACCCAATCGTCCTGGTGTTCGGAAACAAAGCAACGCAGATACTGTTCGATCTTTTGATTAGTACGTTCAGCAGCTCCGTTAGACTGAGGGTGATAGGCAGAGGAGAAGTTCAATTTGATGCCCATTTGAGAACAAAAGGATCTCCAGAAACGTGAGACAAATTGAGAACCTCTATCAGAAACAATCTCTGAAGGAATCCCATGTAGGCGAAAAACCTCTCTCGCAAAAATCTCCGCCAATTCAGGAGAAGTCGGAAGTTTAGGTAATGGCACGAAATGGGCCATCTTAGTAAATCTATCCACCACCGTGAGAATAACAGTCTGTCTCTTGGAAGCAGGCAAATCAACGATAAAGTCTATGGACAAACAGGACCAAGGTTTCTCAGGAATGTCCAAGGGGTGTAACAGGCCACATGGAGATGCATGAGGTAGTTTAGTCTTGGCACAAGTCTCACAAGCTGCGACGAACTCCTCAATATCTTTTCGAAGTGAAGGCCACCAGAAATCCTTGGATATCAGAGAGTATGTCTTGCGAATACCAGGATGACCAGCTATTTTACTTTCGTGAAAGCATTGTAAGAGCTCCAGTTGAAGTTCAGGAGGAACAAAGTTTCTTCCCTCAGGAGTGTTTCCGGGAGCTAGATGTTGTGACTTCAAGATCTGGTCAAGTAGCGGAGAATGAATTTTGAGACTGGTATTAGCAATAATATTGCATTTAGGTACAATGGAGGACAAAAGTGGTTCAACTGAAGCAGAGGGTTCATATTGGCGAGATAGCGCATCAGCTTTAGAATTCTTTGACCCAGGTCTGTAAGTCAGAACGTAATTGAAATGGGTAAGAAACAACGACCAACGAGCCTGCCTGGAGGACAGACGCTTGGCCTCTCCGATATAGGACAAGTTTTTGTGGTCTGTCAGAATGGTAACAGGATGTAAAGTACCTTCCAATAAATGTCTCCATTCTTTCAAAGCCTTGATGACCGCTAGTAATTCTCTGTCACCAATGTCATACCTGCTTTCAGTACCGGTCAATTTTTTAGAGAAAAATCCACATGGATGTAATGGTTTATCAACACCCAACCTTTGAGATAGAACAGCACCTAAACCAGTCTCTGATGCGTCTACCTCAAGCAAAAAAGGTAGAGAAGTGTCAGGGTGAACTAAAATTGGAGCGGAAGCGAAAAGCTCCTTGAGAGTCTTAAACGCAAGGAGAGCTTCAGTAGTCCAATTCTTAGTATCAGCCCCCTGTTTGGTCATGTTAGTGATAGGTGCAATAATGGAAGAATAGCCCTTAATAAAGCGCCTATAATAATTGGAAAAACCAATAAATCTCTGTATGGCTTTAAGACCTGTGGGTAAAGGCCACTCTAGAATGGATTGGAGCTTATCCGGATCCATCTTAAATCCCTCCCCAGAGATCACATAGCCGAGAAAGGTTACCTGGGTTTGATCAAAGCTACATTTCTCCAACTTGCAGTACAAGCCATGCTGGAGAAGCTTGTGCAAAACCCTCCTGACTTGCTTGTGATGAATCTCAATCTCACTAGAATGAATGAGTATATCATCTAGGTATACAATGACGCAATCTTGCTGGAATTCCCTAAGAACCTCATTTATCAGATCCTGGAACACAGCTGGCGCATTGCATAACCCAAAAGGCATAACAGTATATTCATAGTGACCATATCGAGTATTGAATGCCGTCATCCACTCATGTCCCTGCTGGATTCTCACCAAGTTATATGCCCCTCTGAGGTCTAACTTGGTGAAAATTGTAGAGCCCTTCAAACGATCGAAGAGTTCGGTAATCAAGGGAATCGGGTAGGCATTTTTAATGGTTATCTTATTCAAGCCTCGATAATCAATACAAGGTCTCAAAGAACCATCTTTCTTTTTAACAAAAAAAAATCCAGCCCCGGCAGGGGAGGAGGACCTCCTGATGAATCCCTTGTCTAAATTCTCGTGAATATATTCCTCTAGGACTGAGTTCTCCTTTATAGATAATGGGTATACATGACCTCTGGGAGGCATGGTACCAGGGAGTAGGTTAATTTTGCAATCAAAGGACCTGTGTGGGGGTAAGGTATCGGCTTTCTTTTTGTCAAATACTGCCTTTAAATCTAGATACTGAGGCGGAATTTGTGTTTCTGTAGGATTGTCAGAGGTATTCGATGTATTAGTTAATCCAAGAGGTAAGACCTTCCGCAAGCATTTTTCTTGACAATTCTCTCCCCACGAAACTATCTCCCCTGATTCCCAATTAATAATAGGGTTGTGTCTCCTCAGCCAGGAGTACCCCAGGACTATGGGAATAGACGGAGAAGAAATGAGCATTAAGGATATATCCTCTTTATGCAGGATGCCAACAGTCAAGTTAATCGGTATGGTCTCATGGAAAATAACAGGCTCAAGTAACGGTCTACCATCGATGGCCTCGACAGCCAGAGGTGTCTCTTTTAACTGGGATGGAATAGTATGCTTGGCAGCAAAACCCTGATCTATAAAGCTCTCAGCAGCTCCAGAATCGATTAGTGCCATAGTCTTAACTACTCCCTTCTCCCACTTTAAAGAAACGGGTAACACAAGCCTGAGCTCCTTGTAGTTGTGAATAGAGGACAAAGTAGAAACACCCAAGGCCTGTCCTCTAGAGGAACTTAGGTGCGAGCGTTTCCCGAACGATTGGGACAATTTAGGCGTAAATGACCCCTGACTCCACAATACATACATAAACCCTCCCTTCTCCTGTACTGTCTCTCCCTTTCAGTGAGATGAGTACTGCCTATCTGCATAGGTTCAGGACTACGTAAGTCTTCGAACTCAGAGATTTGAAAGGTAGGCGCTAGTTTAAAGGAGGGTCTACGGGTCCTATCTCGAGTGTTCTGCCTCTCTCTTAAGCGTTCATCAATACGAGATATAAAAGAAATTAAATCCTCCAAATTTTCAGGGAGTTCTCTAGTAGCGACCTCGTCAAGAATTACATCTGATAACCCATTCAGAAACACATCTATATAAGCCTGTTCGTTCCACTTAACTTCTGACGCCAAGGATCTGAACTCTAGTGCATAATCCACAAGTGTTCGATTTTCCTGTTTAAGGCGCAACATTAATCTAGCTGCATTGACCTTTCTGCCAGGAGGGTCAAAAGTTCTTCTAAACGCAGCTACAAAGGCATTATAATTATAGACTAGTGGATTATCATTCTCCCATAAAGGATTGGCCCATCTCAAAGCTTTTTCAATGAGTAGAGTAATAATAAATCCAACCTTTGCTCTATCTGTAGGATAAGAGCGGGGTTGTAATTCGAAATGGATGCTAATCTGGTTTAGAAAGCCACGACACTTCTCCGGTGACCCGCCATAACGTACTGGTGGGGTAATACGGGAAGAAGCACCTACAGTGGCTACCTCTAGACCTGAGACTGCAGGAGAGATAGAAGGAGTACGTGTCTCCTCAGGTGAATTACTAGCACGAGACAAAAGTGCCTGTAGTGCCAAAGCCATCTGATCCATCCTATGTTCCATGTCGTCAAACCTGGGATCCGAAGAACCAAGCTGACTGTTTGTACCTGCAGGATCCATTGGCCCTGTCGTAATGTCAGGATCGGGACAGGGATCCAACACGCAGAGTACAAAGAGTGGAAAGGTACGTATACCGGGCCTTAGAATGGCCGGACTAACGTACCGAGAGTAAAGAATAGTCAGAGACAAGCCGAGGTCGAGGGAACGAGAAGACAGATAAGCGAGAGACAAGCCGGGTCAAGGGATAACAGAGAAGCAGGGTAGTACAACGAGCCGAGTCAAAACCAAAAGCAAACTAGAATACCAGAGCACTGAGTGACTAGACAAGCTAGAACCACGACAGGGCAATGAGCTGAAGTAAGGAGTAAGCTTAAATACCCTGGCTCTGGATGGAAATCACGCCTCTGACAAGTGCCGATTGGATATCGGACACTTGAGTGACAGATTGCTCGTGATAGCGTCATGACGTCACGTATTGAGCGTCCTTCTAGAAAAGGACGTGGATTCCTCGCGGCCGGTGTTTAAGTGACTGGATGAACCGCGAGGAACGGAGGAAACAGCTCGCCTGGACGGATAAACCACCAAGTCTCTACCTCCCTTAGAGGTAGAGGCCTCAGGTACCCTGACAACAGTTTAGGGATGATTATCTAGATGCAGAACCTCATGTTCCAGATGGTCTTGCCGAACCCAGATCATTTTGAAGATATGTACATGGCAGTTTAAATGCATGAGAGGGGACAGTCGGAAAGTATTTATTTATATGCAACTTTAATCATTTGACGATATGGACGTAACATGGATGAGGATTTATTTACTTAAATTCAAAAGTAATTCTTCACAAGTTTTAAATACTGGGTACCTGTTGGGAAATGAAAATATTTGACAAATTCATTATTTCCTGAGAATCTCTGAGCTGAATTAGCTAACAACAGTCTTAAGCTGTAGCTCAGCATACAAGGTTAAAATTCAGCGTATTTTAAAAACAGGGGCACTGTTGGATTTTGTATTGGACTTGTAGGTGTGGAAGTACTGCGAAAGGCAAATTACATTTTCCCTCATGTGGATTTAGTGAGCTCATAAGTCGTATTAGTTAATGTTGGTATATATTGGGCCAACAGCAGTAAGTTTGTCCACATCCCTTGGTTTATTGCTTATAGGAGGGTTTAACTAATGTTAATCAGCATGCAGTGATATTGCTGCTATTTGTTAATTACAAAAACCCCTTCATCCTTATTGCCCTGACATTTATGAGGCTTTTGCATTTTTTTTTGCAAAGACTCTACTGAGGTGGCATATCTGTTTCCCTTGTGGCTTCTGTATTGAGAGCAAGAAGAAATACTTACATAAACCGCTCCACCTGCAGAACATCCATCTCCTTGAAGCAGGCCATTTTCAGCTCCTGGATGATTCATCTGCCATGAGGTTGTACACAGTGATTTTTCAAAATGTGTGTAGTACACAAGAACAATAGACCTCACTGCTCTTCTAAATAACCGAAGAAAGTATTTAAAACTATAAATATGAACTAGCATGATAAGTTTTTGAACAGAAAAAGCAGCTGACCATAAAAATGGGTGTCTAAATAGAACAAAAATAAAATGAAGCAGTAACTCTAGAAAATAAATATGGATTAATAATTAATAATACAATTAATAAAATAAAAAGCACTTAGTCAAATAATGCACAGAAACTGCACATATATAAAAACTAATAATATAGAAAAATAACAAAAATGTAGGAAATGGAAATTAAAAAAAATAACGTATTTGCCATTAAATTTTTGTCTTGCTTTCCGCAAAGACTATGTAAATAAAATAATGGGAAATATCAATCAATTTCTGCTGTAAGTGAATAAATATCTGGATGTGACATCTGGCATCAGGAAATAAAGTAATATAGAAAGTTAGAATGGTATACAGGGATACCTCAATAGGCCTCTGAAATTTTTTTTTTATATATATATATATATATATATATATAGATATATATATATATATATATATAGATATAGATATAGATATATATATATATATATATATATATATATATATATATATATATATATATATATATATATATATATATAAAATAAAAAAAATTCTGGAATACAATGAATTCTTTTTTGCATGTTTCATTTTATGTTTTATAATTTTTTAGAAAAAAAAGGTTGCTTGCATACTATTCCAAATCCCTATGCACGTTAATCAATTTTAAGGACAATAATTAATTTCTTTATGAGGAAAAATGTTGGTTCTATCATTAGTGTATTGTGTTTGGTGTACAGAAACAAGGTCTTCTCTAATGTCAATGGACCGATGGGTGCTTTAGTTTTCTCCTTTTTTATATATAAAACTTTATTTAAAAAAAAAGCTAATGACAAAATGACTAACAACAAACAACAAGTATTCTGGAATAAGCCCAAAGTAGATGCTATATATATTTTACAGGAAACAGTACCTCCAACACAATACAGAATCTTAAATAAACTTAAAAACTACAAAGAGCTGGGCAGATGTGCAAGAATGAATATCCACTTGTTTTGTTCAAAGAAGAACTTTCTGGAGACTGACATGTACAAAACCCATAAGGAATTACCAGATGTACCTATTGGAGTAAACAGACCTAATTAATCGAATTAGCAACGGTTATTAGACACAGAGCTACAATGTATTATCATATCACCTGAAGGCTACCAAAACTAATGAAAGCAATATCAACAGTATAATAGGAATTCCCTGTTACTGAAGCAAAGAGGATATATATATATATATATATATATATATATATATATATATATATATATATACTAAATAAATACTAAAAAAAAGATAAGTGTATATACACTAAATATATATTACAATTAAATCTATTATATTCAAAGAATAAAAAAAGGTTCTCATATAATATAATAATAAAATTAAGGACGTGTTTGTACTAGAACTTATACAACGTGAATACATTTTTATGGTACTTGGAGTATCCCTTTAAAGGAATAACTTTCACTCTAAATCTACCCACTTAGCTATTAAAGGCATCACCTTCAATCTACTTGTTTCATGCCCTTCCTTTGACAATCAGTGTTGTTGATCAAAGTTATCTGTGGAATTATATGACACTCTAAACTAGACAGTTCACCTAGAATCAGTAGAAAAAACATCCAATATTTCAGGTACTTTAATGGCTGGGAAAATCATCAGAAAGTATGACATAGACTAGGTTTCTCAAAGGTCACTTTGCAAATGGCAGGCAATTATGTCCTTTTGGGACATCAACAGTCAAGTACACTATGAAACATCAGATGTCAAATGCTATGGCTGTTACTCAACTATAGCTCCTTTAGCATATATCCATCTGGAAATTGTATATGATTAAAAATTAAGTTGGTGCCCATTAAGATAACCTTGCATGCTTGTATGACATTCTATTTTATGGAAGATGGATAACATATCTAAATATATGCATTAAAATACAAAATAATATGAATTTTTTAAGCTACATTAAAACTGAATGTAATTGCCTCAAATTTCAGATGTCCGCCTTCCAGTTCAAGTCACTATTAAATGACAATTTAAACATTCGTTACCTTAATAATTATTCTTAGATTGAATGTAAAGGAAGTGTCACACAGCTGAAGGGTGTTTTCTCAGTACTACATCTTAATGTCAGTCCTTAGCAGCATCAACTACTGCCTGATGCCATATCTGACACTCCTTGATTAAGCTTCTTTTATTTCTCACATTGTTGTGACAGGACTTGAATTTAAAGCATTTTATCTATGTTTTTTTTTTCTATCTTGTGAGAAAACAACCTTAGTAATTTTCTCTTAAACTGGAGACTATGTTAAGGTCCAAATGAATATTCAAAAAAGATAAAAAATAAAACAGCATTTGAAACAGTGCACTTGTAAAACATGAGATACAGTATGGAAACAACACATGCTTTGATTAAAGAAGAAAACTGAATTTTAGGGTGAGATTTATTAAAGCAAAAGCTGGTGCTATTCTGGGGAAAAATTAATACATAATAGGATCAGTCACCATGAAAACCAATAGCATATATGGCATATATGTATATTTATAGAACTGGCAGCAGAGTTGTAGAATTTTTCCAATTCAGTTATTTAGTCCTTAATTTGAAATTCACAAAAGTGTGTCTAGGAGAAATCTCACATCGGAAAGCATTTTCCATATGCTATGCACATCTTGAGGAGGGAAACAGGGTGAAGGTTGGTCTTTTCAAAAGGCCTGGGAAAAAAGATATTCGAGATACACTCTCATCAGACCAGTGGAAACATTTATGCATGGCACATATAGGCCTCTCCTCATGTGCAACACACTTGGATATTATATAAAAGCTTTCCTACAGGTAGTGCTTAGTTCCCCATAGACTAGCTGGCATATGCCCAAACACCAATGAGATATGTTTGAGATGCAATGCAAATATGTGAACGGTGACCCATGTGTGGTGGACTTGATTGCATATACAAACATTCTGGAATATGATAGCCAAGACAACCAAAGAGAGAACACACATCCCCGCTGATACCATGATAAAAATGTTCCTACTATTTATATTAAACAAGGGACTTCCAAAACCCGAACTTAACATCATATTCTACATTCTTACAGCAGCAGCCTTACTACTAGCTAGGAAATGAAAATCGCCTTCCATTCCAACAATTAGAATTCACACAATAAATCATGATCAACTTGACCTATGAAAAAAATATCACTGTCCCAATTACAGAAGGGAAAAATCCCTCTAGTAGCCAGCACCACTGTGGGATGACTATACTTCACAAGTTTGTTAAATTTAAAAAAATTACTGATCCAGTCTTACACAGTTGACCATTTTGATGTATGTTGAAGAGTTTCTAAACAATGTATGTTAAAAAAAAATAGTTTGTTGAGGTATGACAGAAAGGAGGAGAAAGACTGCAATGCTAACTGGTTGCAAAGTACAGGGGTGAGTTGTACTGTATTTCTAATTTTTATTTGCACTTGTATCAAATGTACCTGTATATTAAACTCCATTGTTAATTATGCTGAATATAAACTTTAGGTACAAAAATGTAAATTCACTTTGAATTCACTGCGAATTCTCAACAATTCTCATTTCAGTATAAAACCTTGTTAGAATATTCTCTATATATTATATACTCTGTCCATTACTTTAAATTAATTGTCCTGTTTTGCAAATCCAGTGTTAGGTTCTAGGTTTGGTTCTTTGTAGTTCTTTTACCCTTCTACTCCTAGAACCTTTTTCCTGACTCTTTTTTTCTGCCCTTTTCATCTTCTTCTGACACTCCTTTCGCCTATTTTATATTCCTTCCCTACCCTTTAGCTACCCTATACTATGACCTGGCAGATGGGAGATAACTCTTCTCCATTTGTGAGGATACACTTCTCAAGGTATCCTTCCCAAGGTATTCTTCTTATACCTAACAAATGTAGAAAGGCTATGCACAATGATAACTAGCTTGATGCAGACATTTTGATTTTACAAGATTGCCTAGAATTGTGTGCCAACTTACTAGGTGAATAGGTTTTCCATTGACATCCATTCCGTGAGCCCTGTCAAGAACAATGGAGTCTCTCTTGTTATTTATAAGAAAGTTCCCTTCTCCCACATTCACACTTTCACAAATGGGGAGAGGTACCTGTGAGTGCTTATCCAACAATATTAAATCAAGGACTATATCCGCTGAAGTTCTAGAAACGTTTAAAAGCGGGAGAAGATGGATGTCACTCTCAAATTATTTTAAAAAGTCTAAATCCCTTGGGCCAAATGGCATTACCATCTCTAACTATAAAAGGTTTAAGGACCTCTTTATCCCCCACCTCAATTTTCTCTTTAACAAATTTATGCAGGTTCAGGAGCGGCATTCAAAGACCCATATTCCTTATAAATACAGATTACATAACTTTTTCCCCAAATACTTGCTTGTGATTGAACCGTTTTCTCTACTTACCCTGATCAGGTGGGATTTATTCCATGGAGGGAAGTATTAGATAATATCAGGAGTAATATGAATCTGGCCCACTTGTATTCCTGCAATGCTTCTTACGCTGGATGTCGAGAAGGCCTCTGCATATTGACAGGAACTATTTGTGGACTTCCCTACAGATTGATCGTAATTCAGGCCTTGTATAAAAATTCTGAGGTGAAAATTGACAAGGCTAGGGCTCTGCCTAGGGCCATTAATACAGAATGTAACTCAACAAGGGTGCCCTGTATCCCCATTGCTATTTGTGTTTGACTCTTAGGATCTGTGAGTACAGAAATACCAAAATCTCGGGTAGTTTTGGCAGTTGGTGGAAGTATAAACTCAGCTCATTTGTGAATAATATTTTATCACTAATCAACCCTTCGATTTCCTTGTCCAGCTTGTATTCTGTGTTGCACGAGTTTAGGACTCACTCTGGATTAAAGTTAACAATTCTAATTTTGAGGCATTTAATCCAGTGGCAAAGGTAAAAGACTCAATGTTTTCTCATATCAATGCAGTCAGCCAGTGAGATCCCAACAAATTTGAGTGTTTTATTTATTTGGTCTGGCTGTGCTTATCAATGTAATTTTTTTTAATATATACACCATATTTAATATATACACCTTCTTGGTTATCTCCTTGGCAGGAATGGGGGTACAAATACATTCCCTTGTGGTACAGTAAATTCCCAGGTAGTCCAGTGGGCTCTCAGTATAGCTGCAGGCTTTCTAGTGCTCTGTGAGGTAATCACAGCACAGGCTGGGAATCCCAGTGTTTTCTCTCTTACTGCTTCAAAGAGCACTGGAACTGCAAAATATCCTAAAATAAGCCAATCAGAGTAGTCCTATACCATGATTAAGAGCTGATGCTCAGCAGCAGCTGTGTACACCGAAAGCAACTATGTATGCCGGATAAAAGATAAATAACAACTTTAACAAAAAATCTTTGACTACACTTGAAATGCTCACTTTGTTCAATTTGTTTCTGGAGTGTGTTATATATATATATATATATATATATATATATATACAGGCAGTGAGGAGAGCACTCCAGAGGACTTGTTGAAACCATTTATTCAGTGAAGAGGAAAAAAAATCAACGTTTCGACCCTCAGGTCTTTATCAAGATCAGACCTTGTACATATTTATATATATATATATATATATTTATTTATTTAGGGTCGTAGCATCAAAAGCCATAATGAGCATATTAGAAGTAGTTATGTAAGGTCCCTATATGAGACCTATTGTAATAAGAAAAAGTTGGTTGTGGTGTGCCAAAACCAATGAATGCGGTGGGCCTGTAACAAAAAGAGGGCCCACCCTAAATAAAAATATGAGAAAAGGGAGTGGTGAAAGAGGCAAATCGCCAGAATGAACAATAATGGGGAGCAGTCTGGCGTCCTTAAGAAGGGAAATCAAGCTCCTCCCATAACTTCAGGCCCAGCCTTCCATTTATGGTGGTGGCATCAAAAGCTGTAATGAGCATATTAGAAGTAGTTATGTAAGATCCCTATATGAGACTTATAGTATTATGAAAAAGTCGGTTGTGGTGTGCCGGAACCGACAAATGCGGTGGACCTGTAATAAAAAGAGTATACCATACAGAATTATACAGCCTACAAATCAGTACATTACATATACGTGTTCAGGAAGTGTTGGCATATTAAAGAACATCTTGATATGTATATCTGGAGTAAGCGGAGGCCTCCATTGTCTCAAAGTCCCATTAAAATGTACCGAATATTCCTGGAGGTATGGTTGTCAGCATTGATGTGGAAGGAGTGACCTGCTTAATTATGTGAATTAAGACCTCATCTGACCATGCAGATAAAGTCTGAATTTATTTGTCATTAGAGTATTGTAGTGTAAGGCTAGTAGGAGCAGGGGAACCTTGAACAGATGTTTGGTCGTTATACAGAATAATTACTGAAAGAATGTAAAATATCATTAGTAGTGTTAAAATATTGAAGTAATATGTGGCAAAGGAATACCTAATAGTACCAGCCACGTAACTTACAAACATTTAATTCTACAGGATTCACATATTAATTCCAGAGTTAATTAAATCTGCTCAATATGATTATACAACAGATAGGATTCCAATACTAGACACAGTTCTAATACTGAGCCGTCGCCTCCCTACTAAAAGCCCGGTTAGCGGTACCTATATATGAAAAATATGTATGTATGTGGTTTGATCATTTGGTTTGTATAGCTGGGCTGGTACCTTATATACCATTCAAAGGTCCTGCTATGATGGGAGATATAGTCCAGATCTAATAGAAGTAGGACTAGCCATGTCCCTTGTGTGATATCCGACCTAGTAGGAGTGCAGTGCAGGGACAGGACCCTCCATCTTCCTGTCACAGACATATGTTAAACAGCATGAAGTTGTTATGTGTACCCTTAAAACATACTGGCTTGCTAGCTATTGTCAAGTGACGAAACTATTAAACAAGTTGGTGACAGATGAGGCCCTGCTAGATGCCAGGCAGCTTACATGGCCACCGATCTTGTGGCTGGGTGTCAGCCTCTCTGTGATTTACAAAGCATAATATAGAATGGAGGCCCTCTCTATGCCACCATGCGAGGCGACTAACTATGAGTTGGGCCGATGGGTGTAATACCTCCGAGTATGAGGATGGATGTTGGCCTCACTGCATAGAGGCCTGAGAAAGAATAAGCTATCAGGCAGGGTAAGGTATTGAATCAGTATGTGTAATCGATGTATCTGAGAATGAATAATCAGAAATGCGGTATGACTCAAAAGGTGGATTGGTGCAGACCTACAGGGGAAACGAAATATAGTAGGAATTGTGGTATGTCATGTAAAAGTAGATATACAGTTCTGCCTAACAGGATATATAGTGAAATAATGGTCAGCTGTAAGTAGGAGGTTGTGCAATAAATCGTGGATACCTAGAACCGAACCATACGATGATGTAATGTACATGAGTGAGATGTGGATTCAACTGAATAATCTATAAAAATATATAGAGTATAACAGGTATGATGAGTACTGTCGCCCTAAAAATTCTGAGTATTCCGTAACCTGTTATAAACATACTAATAGTAATGCCCGTGATACGAATATATTCTAACCCCTGACCCCTCTGGAAGAAGAAAATGGATACAAGTGAAGGCAGCAGTCCTAATTCATAGACCTAAAGATATAATGGGATATGTGAGGAGTATGTGCGTGGCCCTGTCCGGGACCTCCTCAAGGGTAGAACCCGACTTAAGATAAATGGTAGTGTTGTTAAGGAACATAAAACATGGTAACATAGTCAAGCGACTACACTATACACTTGAGTAGAATTGAGTAAAATAAATTTAAATATACACCAAGCTAATATTCAGGTAACTTACTAAACAGCACTAGTGATAACATCTAATCTCCAGTTAAGTGCCAAAGACCTGGTCTTCCTTGAATATAGAAACAGATACAAGAAACATATTCCTATGTTAGAAATGGAAAAGTAGAAACATAAGTGCAGTTTATATGGTGATGCTGTTGGATATAGGTTAAGGCATTGAGCCTTAGTTACATGAGTATAAGAATGTACTGGGTGAGCTATTGAATTGACAGGTCTAATGGGTAACAGAATACTCCAACTTAATGACAACCATGCTGAGCTCATACAGCTTGGCTATTTCCTCTACAAAAGTTAATTACTTCAATACCCTCATAACCACACTCTCCTGCCAACCCCAACGACTATTTCACACATTTAACTCTCTTCTTTGCCTTGCTGTTCCTCCTCCACCTACTAACTTGACCGCCTCAGACTTTGCAACTCACTTCACTGACAAGATCTCTACAATCAGAGAATAGATCTCTCATCTTTCTTCTTTCCCTTACAATACTTCCCCTAACTTCACTCCCTCTGCTGTTCTATGTTCATTCGCACCCGCTACATTGGAAGAGGTTTCTGCTCTGCTCCAGTACTCCCGCCCCACCACCTGCTCCCTAGATCCAATTCCCTCGCATCTCATCTGCACTCTGTCTTCTTCTTTCTCCACCTCTCACTAAAATTCTCAATCTCTCTCCTCTGGTATATTTCAATCGCTCTTCAAACATGCAACTGTAACCCCAATTCTAAAGAAGCCCAATCTTGACCCTAACTCCCCATCCAACTATCGTCCTATCTCGCTACTGCCTTTTGCATTTAAGATCCTTGAAAGAATTGTGTATGCGAGATTGACAGACTTCCTTGAGTCCGACTCTCTGCTAGACCCGCTTTATTCTGGTTTCTGCGCTAAGCACTCTGTGGAAACGGCACTGACCAAAGTATCCAATGATCTACTCACTGCAAAATCTCGTGGTCACTACTCCATCCTAATTCTCCTTGACCTGTCTGCGGCTTTTGACACTGTTGATCATCAACAGCGTCTCCTCGTCCTCCGCAATATTGGTCTACAAGATATTGCTCTCTCCTGGTGCTCCTCCTACCTCTCCCAGCGCTCTTTCAGTGTTTCTTTCTCTGGCTCTGCTTCTTCTCCCCAACTCCTCTCTGTTGGTGTCCCCCAAGGTTCAGTCCTTGGTTCCCTACTGTTCTCCATCTATACCGCCTCCCTTGGTAAACTCATTAGCTCCTTTGGCTTCCAATATAATTTCTATGCAGATGACACGCAAATCCACCTGTCCTCTCCTGATCTCTCCCCATCCCTCTTGACTAGTGTCTCTGACTACCTCTCTGCTATTTCTAACTGGATGGCTGCCCACTTCCTTAAACTAAACTTGACCAAAACTGAAATTCTGGTCTTTTCTCCCTCAAGTGTTGTTACTCCTGTGTCTGTCTGCCTCCAAGTCAACGGTGCTACCATCAGCACCACCACGCAGGCTCGCTGCCTAGGTGTTCTCTTTGACTCCGACCTCTCCTTCAAGCCTCATGTTCAATCTATCGCCAAATCCTGTCATTTCCATCTCAAAAACATTGCGTGCATCCGCCCCTACTTAACGCCAGATGCGACTAAGGTGTTGGACCATTCCACTGTCCTTTCTCGCCTTGACTACTGTAATCCGCTTCTCAGTGGTCTTACGTGCTCCCAACTTGCACCGTTACAGTCCATAATGAATGCGGCGGCGAGGCTCATCTTCCTGTCCGCCCGCACCTCCCATGCCTCACCCTTCTGTCAGTCCCTATATTGGCTTCCTATAAAATATAGAGCGCAATTTAAAATTCTGGTTCTTGCTTTTAAATCTCTACATAATGCTGCTCCCACCTATCTATCCTCCCTTATACACAAGTATGTCCCATCTAGGCCCTACAATCTGCTGCGGACTTACGTCTATCATCTGTCCGTATTCCCACCTCTGATGCTCGCCTTCAAGATTTCTCGAGGGCTGCACCGTTCCTGTGGAACTCGCTTCCCTCCTCCGTTAGATGCTCACCCAGTCTCCACTCCTTCAAAAAATCGTTAAAAAACCCACTTCTTTATAAAAGCATATCAATTAAACTGTTAATTGCTCCTGACTGATTCCTCTTCTGCAACCGTCACTAGTCTAATACTAGCCTTACCTTTTGTGTCATTTTACCCCACTCCCTCTAGCATGTAAGCTCATTGAGCAGGGCCCTCAACCCCTCTGTTCCTGTGTGTCCAACTTCTCTGGTTACAACTACATGTCTGTTCGTCCACTCATTGTAAAGCGCTGCGGAATTTGATGGCGCTATATAGATACTATAATAGTAATAATAATAAAAATAATAACCAGAATCACTAACAACTGAATTCATGCAAATTATCCCTATGCTGACAAAACTTAAAAACGTGAGTTAAGTGCATATAATAAAGCAGGAATACATACATACTTAAAAACCCTATCACTCCATACCACCATAATAGTCATAAACCATTTAAATATTGTATCAAATAAAGCCTATTAATAAAGAGCATCTACTATAACCCATTGATACATCTATTGACAGTCATGAGAATTGAGTGGTTCGTATAGTATGTCCACTTCGTGTCTGCTAATTAGTACCTAAAGCACTAGTGTTAGTGAGGTAGCGCAATTGACTTTGAACGAATCGAGGACAGTTTGAAACGCGGGCGTTCGTATGTTTAATCGTATGCGAGTTGCAGAGTTTCATTGTGGTTCGTGTGTTTGTGCGGCTTTCGTTTAAATTCATGCATTAGTTCATGAGAATTAGGTAAAGTATTTTGGGGGGTTGGATAATGGGACAAGTGATACGTGCATATGACAATATAAATGTCGAACGAAGCGCACAAGGCCCGAAAGGCTAGTGTACTTACAATTGTCAGTCTCCCGCTGGTGGGCTCTGAAAGGTCAGTTTGTGGGACGAACAATGATACTTACAGCAGTCAGCTTGTTTGAACCAAATCGTTCGCGAGAACCAAACCGTTCTTGAGAAACGCGGGAACTTCTCCTGAGGTTGGCTTCCTTACCACCTTGACCCGGAAGTGGACCACCAAGACTCCCTTTGAAAATAGGGCTACAGGTAGGGGAGGACCAGTTAAGCATTCCCCCTTGTAGAAGGTAAGTAAAATGGCGATTTGCAATGACCGGAAGTCACGGTATGCAAATCGCCAGAATGAACCATAATGGGGAGCGGTCTGGCATCCTTAAGAAGGGAAATCAAGCCCCTCCCATAACTTCCATATACCTGTGGCCCGACATTTTCTGGAGTTCCAACACCAATTATCATCCTTAAGATTTGTGGCTATTGAACATGTCCCTATTCCAGGTCAGGGAGGGTACAGAGGTAGACTCTTACTACAAAGAGAGACATTTTGGATTATACAGCTGAATACCCTGTCACCTAAGGGCTTGAATGAAAAATGTGCTTTCTCAGTTTTCTTATAAATTAACTTCATATGTTCCTCACTATCTCTAACAATATAGTATAAATACACATCCCATATTGGGATGGGCTGCTTCATATTATTTAAAGCCAAGGACTTTAGACTATTATGTTGAATGTAGTATTATAAGTACTGTTGATCGCTAATTTTTTTAAAAAAATGTATATTGTGTGGCTGTAAGTATGTCCTAACATGACATTTGGAGAGATAAAAGTATCCAGGACCAGATTATTGTGTAATGAAGGTCAAGAACATACTGTTCTAAAATGTATAATTTCAAGTTCAAAATATTGTATTAATTAAGATACACTGCACATATGCACTTTAATATGTTCTACACTTATATATACACATCCCTATTGGATGGCACATTGTACACATCACATATTGCTTTTTCAAGCCATCAATACAATTTTAAATTTACTGAACAATATGTTTTTGCACAGTTAATGAGTGAGTCTCCTTATGAGATCTGCTTTATTTAATCTTTTTTCACACATATTTGTAATCACTGATGTGTAAATTGACATGATCCTATGTTTCTTGTGCACTTATTTATGAGCTACTTAATGTAATCTTATGTTTGTTTTCCTTGAACACACTTTGCACATCATATAATACATTTAGGTGCATATTTTCTAATTATTATTATGCTATGTTTATTTTGATAGGATGATACATGATATTAAACACTTTCTCTCTATTATCCCCCCATATGTCTGCCTCTTGATGCTATTTCTTAGTTTGGCTGCCCCGGCGCGTTCCGGTTGCCATGACAACACGTGGTAACATAGGAGGAGACTGATGCTTTTGGTGACGGTTGCCCCAGTAACGAGACGCAGCCGACCAATCTGAACGGTCTCCTTTTGAGTGTTAGGTCCCGTGGTCTAACCCAGAAGTCACTGCACATGCGCAGAAGCGACCTGGACACGCCGGGCAATCAACGGAATGAGCATCAGCTGGACAAGTGTGTACATACTTTATTACTGTTCCCTATATAAGCAATTCACTAGTTATGTGTTATTTGTGCCCTGATAAAAGCGTCACAGAGGAGCTGAAACGTTGACTAACTTTGGAATAAAAGAAGATTCATTTGAAAAAACCTTGGAGTGCCGGTATTCTTTTTGTATCTATTTTCCAGCGACCAGAGCACCAGGTATCAAATTATTTTTTGTTGGAGTGCAGGAGTTGTCTACATTTATATTATATATATATATATATAGATATATATATATATATATATATATATATATATATATATATATATATATATATATATATATATATATATATATATATTTGCACTTAGTGCCTAATTTAATAATGCTTGACATTTTGTTCTAGCCAGAAGAGATTAATGGGCATCTATTCTGAAAATGATAATATAAAAAAACCCATCTATGCACAACATTATAATAGACATTCCCTTGACCTGTTATACAAAATATATCCACTTACATTTATTGAAATAAGAATGGGTAACATTGTTAATCAATATTATCCTTTGCTGCATACAGGTGCTAAAGGTTATAGCTGAAGAAGTATTAGATGGGAATGTATATTAAGGCTAAACAATATAGCAGATTTCTGTTAGTCTAATAATTTAATCTCTATGGCATTTCTAAATTTTGCATGTTGAATGTATCATACCACATAGCTATTTAAGGAACTAAATAAAACAACTGCAGTTTTATCTTGGATAAATGGTGATTGAAATATCAAAATGCAGTTTCAGTTGGAAAGTAATGGATAGAGAATCAGGTATAAATTTGGAAAATTAATTGGATAGGTTACTTAACTGTCTTTGCATGACAAGCCACCCCCTCAGTTTAAAGATAATCTAATTAAAAATCCAGCAAAAGTAAAAATTGGCATGGTATACTTAATTCTGAAAAATCACAGCACAAATTTCTGGCAAGCAGAAGTATTATAAATTTATTTATAAAATTTTTGTCAATCTCTACAGCATGTTACGCACAGAAAGTAAGGTTCTAAAGCACATCTTTCTTTAATAAATTCTTTTTTGGTAGCTTTTGGTGCTTACATCCTTTACAATATCTTTAAACAATATGCACAAACATACTCTAAGGTGAGCAATTCCAAATACAAAATCATAGTTCAAATGACCAACTTAATACGGCTGGCTTCTGTGACATTAAAGCAGCTCTGTCATCTTCTGGAGTCTTTGCAAGACTTGGAGATTTGTTTTAGGCTGAACTACAATTTGGCTGAATTTGGACAGATCTTCTGATCTTTCCAAACCACCACATGCCAGAATTACAGGAGAACTGACTTGTGTAAACCCAAATATGTTAGGTCCAATTCTTGATTCAGAGTTTCATTCCCGGCTCTACAAAAAAGAGGAATGAAAATAATCTGCTTAATTTCCCATGATGGACAAGGAGTCTGCTCAAATCATGTGGGCTGTACCTCCTGTTTAATCAAGAGGCAAACAAAGATTTATGATTAGGGGACAGCTATTACATGTTTATTTTATTCACAGAACAAATGACAATTGACCAATACAGGAAAACCAGGAGGAACTGTAAAATTATTTATGTTCAAGCAAGATTTTTCCAGAAATTCTGAGTTCAACTACTGAGGGATACCAACCAGCTGTGTGTTATATCCTTACTGTGCCTGTGTTGGGGGTGAGTGATAGTCTGCGTCATTTGATGCTAGTGTAAGACTAGGTTTAGTAGCTTGCAGGTTCTGCCAGGGGTATTTGAAACAACCTGAGTGGGAGATAGGAAATTGACATTTTGTCATTGATCCTAGTGTAAGACTAGGTTACCATTACCAATCTGCAGTTTTTATTATTTATTTTCTTTTATTATTATTTTGGGGAGTGTGGTGTTTAGTAACAAATTAAAAATTATATTTGTCTAGCTTGGGTTATTTATCCTACTGTGAGACTAGTTTGCAACTGTAAGTAGCTAGATATCAGCTATTGCCTGGGACACTTTAAATTAGACTTAGATAAGAGACTGACATTTTATACATGGTTCCTTTTGTTAATCAATATCAAACAATATTAACCAATATCAACTGGAGCAAAGGTCGGGATTTACAGAAAACAGAACAAAAACACTGTGTGTTTACTAAGAAATAGCACAGAACAACTGAGAAATGATAGCTCAGCTGTTTGCTATTTAAATATGGTGTCTAGTAGAGGCCACGCCTCATCTGTATCATCCTATTGATGTATTG
Source organism: Pelobates fuscus (assembly GCF_036172605.1). Classification (NCBI taxonomy): domain Eukaryota; kingdom Metazoa; phylum Chordata; class Amphibia; order Anura; family Pelobatidae; genus Pelobates; species Pelobates fuscus. The sequence continues at coordinate 107,443,239 of NC_086320.1, forward strand.
ACTGCCAGGGGCTTAGGGTTGCCATGCAAGATTATTTGTTGATAACCAGAGCAGTGAGGGAGCCAAGATAAGTTGTGACAGAAATCCTCCTTGAAGACAGATTTTCTGGAGGTGTAGAGGAGCAGGACATCAAGGATGAATGTGAAGGAAGGAATGGAAAATACCAGAAGCATCAACATTGGTGGATGGTTCCCAGGACCACTCTTCTGGGACACCTTCCAGTGAATGAGGTATTCCAATCAGTTAATCTGTATATGTGAATTAAGAATCTTTTGGATTTCATACTCTTCTTCACTTCATTGACCTGGATGGGACTGGGAGTAGGAGGATATCTATTGCTGAAACTGCTGGATATGTGGGATTTAGTACCTGAATATAAGATGTACTCGAAGTGAAGATGGTAATTTTAACGGCAAAGTTACCGTAGAGTGGATAGAGACTATATGATACAAACTCATATATTTTGGTCTTAGTTTTTTTTTGTTTGGACAGAACAGTTTCAAGTGCTTGGTGTATAACCATATGATAATTAAGAGCAGGACTGTGTTTTTTATCGGCATAGTATTTAGACTTTTGCTGTGTCTCTTGTAAGATAGTTTTAGCAGGTTGAATCCCCTGGAGGTTACTGATAAATTGTTCAACTTCAGGAAGACATGTGATGGGTTGATAAGAGAGCTTGACTTGATGTAAACCTTAATTAATGAAGAAAGGAGAATCATGAAGAGAACGGTGTAGGTGAGAATTATATGCAAATTCTGCTGTAGGTAGCAATTTATGCTAGTCATTCTGTAGGTGAGTTGCATAGCATTGCATATAATTTTTAAGAGTTTGGTTGGTTCTTTTGGTTTGAGCATTCGTCTGCTGATAAAGGCAGTAATCAAACAGACCTGGATTTGCAGAAGGTTACAGAATGATCTCCAGAATTTAGAAGTGAACTGAGGGCCTCTATCAGACGAAATTAAATCAGGTATACCATACAACTTGAAAACATGCCTATAGAACAGTACTGTTGTCTGTTTGGCGATGGGTGTACATTTTGCTGCAATGAAATGAGCCATGTTAGTCAATCTGTAAATTACCACCATGATAGAGGTATGACCTTGGGAGACAGGTAATTCCTTAATAATATCAACAGTGATTTGTGACCATCGACACGAGACAGTGATTAGCTTCTCTATGAAGGACAAGAGACAAAGTGACAGTTTAGTATCTTCTTTGTAGCTGAACTAGTATGGCAGCAATAACAACTTGCTCACCTGTTCTAGAGCCTCAATATAACCGGCTCAAGGTGTAACACAGCACAGTGCCAATATAAAGGTGGCACTTTCTCTCTTGGTGCAGAGTATTAAGCCTGGATCTGAATCAAAGAAAAATCACATGAATCAAAATATAGCAATTGCATAAACAGATATTTCATAAAAATTTGTAGTATAGATAAAATAAAAACAGCAATAAAAACAGCAAATAAACCCTTGGCCCACCTCTGGGATGTATTTAGCTTATTGTAGGCTTGCTCAGCCGATATTTCTACAGTTGCAGAGCTCTGTGTGAGAAGGTCTTCCAACTAACATTCTTGTTGCATCAGAAAAATGGAGAGATATTTAAAGGAAGTGGGCTTAAGACATTAAGTGGAAAGTGAGTCCGAACATGTTTCATAGTTAGTGTAGGAATTTGTACGAAAACTGTCTGAAATTTAGCTGTTTCTAGTGTTTATATCATAATGATAAGTAATGTGATTGGATTTCTTTTCAATACAGAAAAATGACTGTAAAATATGGTATATAGAATATAAACTTCACTGAAATTAATTATATATCTAGTTGCATGTACATAAACCTTGTCAATAACATAAACCTTGTCAATAACTGTCATTGGATGTTATTGAACTATAATTTCCTTACTGCAGGATTTAAATAAGACTGGTCTTTGAACAAGATACAATTCTGGGGAATAAAAAAAAAAGACAGTCAGTACACAATCTGAATAAGAGGTCAGGTATAGCCACATTCAAAGATTTTAACTTGTATTTTTGAGTATCATTTCTCAATCTCAGAAAAATACTCCTGTACAAAAAAATATCTAGTCAAAAGAGTTGCAAAATGTCTACATGTTATCTGGGTGTCATCAGGCTCCATCTGAATGTCCAACTACTATCCTAAGTGTTAAACTGTTGTACACAGCACACAAAGACTTTGTGTTTTGTTGGTCTGAAATTATTAAAATCCAGAATACAATTAATAAGGAAAAGCTTAGCTCTGATAAATATAATTTGTTTACTATGCAATTCTTATACAATTTGTTTATGTTTGCTTCTTTGAACATGGCTCTGCTTGCAAGTATTTGTTTCTATCCAACATTTTCAAACTATAAAGTCCGATAAATTGTGCATATGAAATATTAAGTATAATGAAAACAATAAAAACGTAATTGTGATATAGATCTGGCATTCTACATGCTTTGCACCAATGTGTATATTAACAGTGGCTATGAATTCATAATATATCATTTGAAAGTAATACAAATAATTATAATAAAATATTACTATTAATTTTATAAGAAAAAGATGTAGATGAATAGTGATGATATTAATAAAAAAAAAATTTTCTATGTGTACTTTTTATTGATTTTGTCATATAAAAACAGGAAATAACAAAAAAGAGAGAAAAGTAGAATATACATCCATGACTTGAGAGAGATGTTAGCACTTACAATGATTTTCCAAAGCAACTGATAAGTGATACATAATGTAATGATACATAAAGTAATGACAGTACTTGGTGCATGTTGGTCCGAGTTATCTGGTAACGACATGTCACAATATAGATACAAGTAGAGCAACGTAAGGTTACATACAGAATATCCTGATTACAACCATGGTACAAGGTGTGTGGATGTTTGCGATCTTACAACAAATCAAATACATATTGGCAGAAAGTACTATTGTAGTACAAGACGCATTGTAGTGCGCTGTAATTGTACAGTAGTGCGAGATAGTCAGTCTGCAGTAATTCCGTATGAGCATAGTAAGTACCGTTTGGCTATTGTGTTACGTAACATCTACACATGAGATGTGGAAAGAGGAAAGAGGGGAGCAGAGAGGGTATGAAAGGGTATTTGGTCCAGACATTTAACCAAGTATGGAGGTACATATGTAGTAGCGCTACTTTTCATGAGCATTTCGAGATAGTTATATAAGAGACAATATTTACTCGATCAGTCAGGATAGGATTTGATAAATGAGTCCCAGTTGTGCCAATTGGTGAGGAATTTTGCCATATTACCATTCTTTGCCCATTCTCTTTCATGGTGGTATGTGGAATCTACTCTTGAGAGCACTTCTGATATACTGGGGCATTGAGTACTTTTCCAGTGGGCCGCGATGCTAATCTTAGCGGCTACCAAAATATTGAGTACCGCGTCTCTAGACGGAATGCCTCAGTGTCATGCATGGTTCTTATTAATTGTCACCTCTTAAAGGGACTATTAAGACCTCTAGCGTTGATCGAGAGGATTTTCATTACGTGATGTGTCATGGGTGTATATTTTGGGGAACAGTGATAGATGAGTATCTTTGAATACATACATTTGGATCTGTTTGGCCTCCAGGTATAAGACATTCTGCCTCCTCGACCTGTCTTCGCCAGTTTTAGTTTCAGCGTTTAGTTTTCTTCAGACAATTTTTGCATTTTGTCCACAACTTTGTTGTGTGCCACACATAATTCCTCTGTTTTATTCTCGAGGTAACTTGTCCTGTCCCCAATATTTGAAATTTCTCTCCTTAGATCACCATTTATACGTTGAAAATCCGCTGTTAGTGTTGCACGGAGTTCTTGTAGCATCTTGTGTAGGCTACGCTCTGTCACAGGAGAGTTTGAATATGTAACGGAGCTCATTTCGTGGTCAGATTGGCCATCAGATATGTTAGAGGCTTCGTCGCCATCTTGTATTTCTCGGCGGCGTTCCGTTTTCTTCAATTTAGCTGATTCCGATAGTTTCAATTGCTTGGAAGGTGGCATTTTGCACTCCGCCACCAGTGTACTCGTGCAGGATAGGTCTACTACTGAATTCATGCTGAATTAATTGCGTTCAGTAGCTTTCAGGTCGGGCTGGATGCGGAGCTCCTAAGCCATGCGACCGCTCTCACCGAAAGCTGGACACACCCCCTCATTAATAAATGTTTTATGTGCCTAAAATGAGTGCGTTTTAAGTGGCTCTATCACTTCAATATATTTCTGATTATTTCATAACGATAGAAATCTATATAAAATACTGATGTTAACGACTTTGGAATTTCAATGCAATTAAAAGATATTGTACGACAATGTACTATATGGACTATGTTTTCTTATGGTTAGGCCTGCAGTTGACAACACTTGACAAAATGCAGAGCTTCCAAGCAACTTCTTGCATATCTGAAAATCTCAGCTGTCGAGTGTCCTTCTGTCTTGCAAGATGCTCTAAAGACCTATGTGCAGTATTCTCACACATTTGAGAGAGTACAGCAGTAATATGTTCTTCTGGCAGCTGAAGAAAGAAGACAGCAGAAACCGCAAGGGAAGTATAGCTACCTTTAACTTTAATGATCATCATAAACATGTGTTATATCTATAGTCTAATATAGTCTAATTATGTTTAAATGCAATGCCTAATGCGCTAGTGCAGATTGTGAGGATTAATGACATAAATAAATAATTTTCACCTTGTGAAAGCAACCATAGCTATAAATACTTTCTTAAAAAATATGTCATTTTTAGTAATTTATTAATAAATAAAAATATCTATTTTACATAATATGAGCATACTAACTCGGATCTTAGCGTAAATAAACTGATTGATATTTTTAATTCAGTTAAACCATGTGTTTTAAATAAATATTTTCTGCTGCCATCAATGTGACTGATCTGCAGTATATTGTTGAAATAAGAGATCTGCTCAGTGTTGAAGTTTCAGCTTACAAAGTCTTTAGCACTATTGCCGTATGTTGACCAGACTGTTACATTGTGATTTGTGATCTTTTGACAATAGACAATCCCTACTTGCTACTTTGCGACTATTTGTGTTATCAAATGGTCTCTTTAGGAACTGGCAACTCTTAGACTTACAGATAAGAGGAAAATTGCCTGTCTGCAGTACTGGTGCCCTGGGTCACACTGGTTGAAAAACACTGTGTATGGAATTGGAATTTGATCCTCTTCTGTAAATATTTCATTTTATGCATTTGGAGTGTGGTGAGTTTATCATTGAGTACATTGATTGTTTTCCTATGACAGTGACCAGGATCTGGGAGAGATAACCACTACAGTAATCTGTAATGGTTACGGTGCTTGGAGTGTTACATTAACGAACAAAAATTTCTTCAATATCCATGTGCCTTTACCTCTACCTTTGAAATAGATATATCTGAAAATGAGGGTAACATGGGTTTAGAATCTACCAAATCTCAAGTAAACGTTGTGGACAATATGTAAAATTCCATATGGATAGATGTCCAGTTTTTTTTTTTTTTATTATGTTATGGTTTCTATATATTTTGGCTAGATTGGAAAAGTGTCTCTGTATAGATCAAGAAAAAGAATGATCACTGGACTGTGCATTTTGGTCTAATATGTTTAATGGAAAGTTGCAGACTCCACGTGCTATCAACGTGCTTGAAGATTTTTCTCCCAAGAGAATCAACACATATTAGATGAAGGAAGTTGACTGGGCAACTGCAAGGACTATGGTCTCCATAGACAAACAACCGATTTGCCCTTTTGAGTGAAGATATTGGATGCATCAGCTCAGGAGTAGCTGTACTGGAGGAAGATGTCCCTTGTGACAGCCGAGGGAACAGCCCCTCTAGTACAGCTGGGGTTGAGAATGTAATAAAGGCTAGACAGGTTGTGGTGGAAGGAGACTCTATTATTAAGACAGTAGATAGGGTAATTTGCCACTCCAATCATCTCAACTGGGCAGTTTGCTATTTCGCAGGTGCTCGGGTCCAGTACATTGCTTACAGAGTGGATGGATTATTGGGAAGGCCTGGAGATGACCCAGCTGTCATGGTCCATATTGGTACCAATGACAAAGTCAGAGGAAAATGAAGCATCCTGGAGATAAAATTCAGGGGAATAGGAAGTAAACTTAAGAAAAGAAGCTCTAAGGTAGTATTTTCTGAATTATTACCTGTGCCACGCACAACATTGGAAAGGCAGTTGGAGATTAGAGAGGTCAATGCATAGCTGAAGTCTTGGTGTAGAAAGGAGTGTTTGGGCTTTTTAGAACACTGGACCGATTCTGCGCTAGTGTACAATCTTTATAGCCGTGATGAATTGCACCAAAAGGAAGAGTGTCTGCAGTGCAATTTTAAACTAGCGGTAGTGGGTAGAGACATAGAAATCTATAAAATGGATATATGACAGAAAGGTTTTAGATCAGCACAAGGGGGTGGGGATGGGGAGGGGCAAGATCAGAACAGCGGAGGTATGTAATAGTTATAAAAATTCACAAAAAATAAAAGTGACTCATGATAATAGTAAATGTATGCTCATGAATGCAAGGAGCCTAAATAACAAAATGGGGAAAGTGGAGGCAATAGCATACATTAAGCAATATGACATAATAGGCATAACAGAAACATGGTGGGATGAAACACATGACTTGGAAGTTAACCTAAATGGTTACACATTATTCAGGAAAGATAGAAGAAAACAGGAAAGGTGGTGGGGTCTGTTTGTGTGTATGTCAACCATGAGTTAAAGCCAAATCTTAAGCAAGCAAGTGGAATGTGACAAGGAACACGTGGAAGCTTTATGGGTAGATATCTACTTGGGGCAAAAGAAGGGAAATCATTTATTGGCTGGGACATGTTATACGCAACCTAATGTTAATATTGATGAGGAAGAACAGCTTTTGGAGTAAATTGGGAAAGCTGCGCATCTGGGTAACATGTTAATTATTGGTGATTTTAATTACCTGGCCATCAATTGGGATAGAAGGACTTGTAGTTCAGCAAGGGGAATCATGTTTTTGAACCTGTTAAATGGCACCTTCATGCCACAATTGGTACAGGCATTAACTAGAAAGGATGATTGTCTAGATCTGGTTATAACAAACAATGTTGATCTTTTAACCAACATTCAAATAGGGCAGCACTTTGGAAATAGTGATCACAATATTTTGTCTTTTAAAATAAACGTAAAAAAACCAAAAGAACATGAGGTATACTAAAACATATAATTTCAAAAGGGTAAATTTCAATAAGGTAAGGACAGCTGTACAACATATTGATTGACATAAACTCTTTAGTTAAAAAAAACACTGAAGATAAATGGAATATCTTCAAACAAATATTATAAGGGTACATTTCTCAGTATGTACCATTAGAAAATAAATATATATATATTTTTAAAATGTGTCTTAGTGGGAAAGTAAACCAAGAGATTAAAAATAAGAAAAGGGAATGTAAAGCATTTAAATCAGACAAACTAAAGGCATAGAAGCATACCCCACTTTTAAGTACACAATGGGACCAGAGCAAGTATGTAAAATGAAAATGTACTTAAAGTGAAGCAATACCTTTTCTCACTTCCCAGTGCATGTACTGCATTGCAATAGTAATTTACAGGCATAACTGATACTGCAACTGCAGTTTTCCAGTGATTTTATTGGCAGTGATTTATTTAGTGATTTCCAGTGGGCTTTTATTCAGTTAAAACAAACAGTAAAAATAAATCTCATTCCAGATTGTACCATTTAACTCATCTGACAACCTTAAAAAACCTTTGTATTTGTTAGCAGCTTAGTTGCACACTTTGTTTAGAAACAACTCTTCATCACTTTAAGCATTTATGGTTTAACTTTGAATCATCAGAATTGTGGCTAATGCAGCTAAGCTGCTAAGTCATTGGTATTGGATGGCGCAGATCATCATCGTCATTGGATGCAGCCGATAGCAGAACATGGACAATGTAGGGGCAGAAAAAAAAATGTATATGTTCAGCTTGGAGTAGACATTATAAATTTGAGATGATTAACCTGTGCCATGTCAGAAGGTGTGAAAAGTTCTTGCCCCAAAGACACTGAACTGAGCTGCTCCGGGCGAGAATAGAACCTTCCATTTCCTGTTCACTCGCAGACAGAAGAGGCGTGGGAATGTCTACACTGTCTGTCGCGAGTGTACTTAAAGTTAGTGTATGTAAAGCGGGGTATGCCTGTATATAAGATATAAGGAAGCCAACATTGCATGCAAATAGGCAATTACAATGACTAAGCTAGAAAATGAGAAATTAATAGCAAAGAAAGCAAAACCAACCCCACAAAATTCTTTCTGTACATAAATCCCCCCCAAAAAAATTTAATTGTAGGTACACCGAAAACAGAGATGGGCATGTTAGTTAATAAAGACCAGGAAAAGGCAGAAATGTTATATAACTATTTTTCCTCTGTATATATAAAAGAGGAACCTATGGCAATAAATATGCAAATTATTGCTGCAAAAAAACGTGCAGACATTTTTTGAATGGATAACTCATGACAAGGTGCTACAGCAGCTAAAAAAAAAGTTAATGTAAACAAAGCTCCGGGGCCTGACGGTATTCATTTAGCTAAGATTCTTTTTTTTTTTTTAAGGAATCATACTGGAGAATTAGAGGAATGCAGATGTGGTTCCTATTGTCAAAAAGGTTTAAAATCTTTGCCTAGAAATAGACCTGTGCTTAACTTTTGTGGCTGGGAAAGTATTTGAATGGCTATTAAGAGATAATATTCATTAATTCATTCTGAGGAGCAGTGTTATTAGCAATAATCAGCATGGTTTTATGAAACATAGGTCATGTAAAACTAGCCTGTACATCAAGTATATCATTCCTAATTGCATTTTACGAAGAGGTAACTAGAAGTATAAAGCAGCGTTTTGCAGTGGGTGTGATCTACTGTAATTTGATATGGTTTGATATGGTTCCTTTGCAATAGGTTAGTGTTTAAACTAAAATAAATTGGTCTAAGAAAAATTCTTGTTCTTGGGTAGAACAATGGCTTTAAAATAGAGTAAAGAGAGTTGTCATTAATAGTAAATTTTCAAGCTAGACAAAACTGTTAAGCCGTGTCCCTCAAGACTTTGTTTTGGGACTGCTTCTATTCAACATATTTATAAATGATCTTGAAATGGGCATTAAAAGCCATGTTTCAGTGTTTGAAGATGATACAAAAATCTCTTTGTTGGATACGAATATCCATTTTGCTATCTATCCTAGCTGTTCATATAAGGGTTAATTTGAACCAAGAATAAATTTAGCATTATCTCTGATTCTCGGAAATAGGATTTATGTAAAATCCTAGTTACGGAAAAGTACTGATTTCAAAATGTTCTTGTTAATTGTCCAAGATATCGGTATTTGTAAATATCTGTTTTTAATCAAATATGTAATGCGTTATATAACGAAAGATTATAACTAGAAACAGCTGTTTATAACTTGTGAAAAACAAATTATGTCATTAATGCTCATGACCCCCACCGACATGATATGGGGTACAAATGCAACTGACGTATAATAAAATTTGAATTGGTTATAGAACACATCTCTTGTCTTCTTGACTGATTCCCAGGATCCTGTCTATCTAAGAGGGTGTGGCTCTGACAAAATATCCATCTAACAAAGAGGCTTTCGTGTATAGCTGATTTTATCCCCAAAAATTTGGCACCAGAAGTGGGGTGCAATTGAACGGAGCGAAGGATAAGGTAAGAGAATTAAAGGGTGTCTATTTGACCTTATTCTTTTACTTTTCTTTTTTCCATCCTTCATACATTGCACATCTACGTTTTTTATTTCAAGGGGAATTTCACTTTTGAGATTTTTATATAGTGTCACTCCTTGGGTAGGAGGAGAGTGTATGTACATAATTGTCTGTGGGAGACGTCCCTAGATCCCTCTTTGGAAGAGGTTGCCTTTGGCAGGTTGTAAAACAGATTTCAGTCTTTGGCAGACTGCGTTGTAATATAAAGTACATGTAAATTTTGCAGGCTAAAATGGTTTAAAGAAAAAAAAAAGAAAAAGAGACGGAATTGTTTTAACTCTGTACTTGATGGGTATTTTGGCTGTCCTGCAACCTCTGTTTTGCTTGCTTGTGATATATCTGTTGGCTTTTGTGCTTTTTGCAAGGAATTGGAATTTCTGATTTTAAGCATTACAGCTCATGGAGAAGTAACAGTTTTGTGGGAACTTTTGATTCCAGACAGCTGTTCTTTAACCACTGAATAATCAGTTATTCTAAATCCAATTCTCATTGAGATTGAAATGGGTACTTCCCAGTCTAAAAAATACCCTAGCCCTAATCCAGGGGAGACTTGCAAACAGTTTGTTGCCAGAATTGGTGAGCTGGGGGATTATTTAGAGGATACTTGGGTGGACAATATGTCAGGGTGGACACAAGGACAGGGTAGTGAAACTCCCTTCCCTAAAGGCGGGGCTAATGATTATTTTCTGAGTATGGTTAAGGGATTATGTTTGGGAGATAAGAAATATTTTCCTTGGTATGAGGGATATCCAGGATGGGGCAAGGAATACATGAGACAGGGGGTGAGAATTGGCTTAAAATTGCACCTCATTGGTACCCTGTTTCCCAAGAGGGGAAAAGGATAAAAAAGAATAAAAAGAAAACTAAAGACTGTTGTTGATACCTGCAAATCACTGCCCCCTCCTAATTACACTCCATACTATAGCCCACTATATCCCAGCCTGCCACCTAAAGATGATGATGATTTGGTTCTTGCTGTAGCAGTTGGATCACAGGGTGTAGCCACTGCCCCATTAAGCTCCCTTTCTATCTCTCCCCAAGATGAGAAGATTAAACAAATCCAGCGAAGGTCCCCTAAGGGTATCCAAACTAGGTATAAGAAAAGGATGGGACTGGGTGTTAAAAGAACATTTCATATGTGCCACTAAGTTTAAAACCCCCAAATTATGCTCAGCTAAGTCTTCTGAGTAAAAAGACATCCACAATGAATGTCTTTGGCACTATTTTGTGAAGCTACTGTGCCATATTGGAGACCAAGCCATATCAGTTTTTACAGAACTTTGAATTGTGACGCTGGGCCTATGTGCAATTTCCAAGCATCTTCACAGGTTTTAAATTCAAACTACCCCACAAAGGCCTACCATTTCTTAAAGTAGACACCCCAGGGTATTTCAAAAGGCATATTTTGAACCTTAGCGTGGGATAATTTTTCCGCTAGCTTGTACCAGGTGTAGTGGTAATAAGCGTTTTTTCTGCCTTTTTTTTTTTTTTTTTTTTAATTTTTAATTTTTGCAGTGCAGATAAGGATTACAAACTGGCTCTAGGTACCCCAACGGCATTCCTGGAGCTTCTTAGCATAGATAACAATTAGGGTTTGTTAGGCAGTGCACATTTTTTGGTATATTAAGTACATGCTTGGATTACATGCAGGCATTTTTGGTTACTATTTGCTGGATACAGGCTTTAGAAGTAAAAGATAAAACATCACCCCTTAGACCCCCATAGCTACACAAGACTGAAGTTAGTAAGGTTGGCGCTTTATGGCAGGTGAAATATCAATATGACCATGTTCCGTTTAATACAAGTTAAGACTATTGGGTTCATTTTCAGAGAGTCTGCTTGTGACTGTTTAGTTTATGCCCTCAGTGGGCTCCGCACGTTCCCGCCATTGTCAGACAGTCTGCCTGTGTTGTGACTCCCGCGGGGTTGATTAACGTGTGTTGCATGGCAGTCCGGGAGTGATATGTTGCAACCAGCTCGATCGACCTGGACCCCGGCGTGTCCGGAGAGTGGAGTGTCGCGGAGTGCGGGCTGATGGATCCTGCTGTTGGGCAAACGCTGGCTTGCTGTGCCCCTTGCTCTGCTGCCGGTTCCTGGCCCATCTCCTTCACGGAGCCGAGAGCTTGTGTGGAGCTTCCAGAGGTAGGTGTCCCAGGGTGCTAGGGTGTATGCTTGCCTCTGTTCTTTGTGGGAGTCAGATCGGCTGGTGTTTCTGGTCCACGTTGGTTGCGGTGGATGTTGTGGGTCGGCGTTCATGCGCTCTGTTCTTTGTTCTGTTTTGCGCGGCATCCGCCATCTTAGGGTCGGCACCTAGGTTGCAGATCAGTTTTGCAGCGCTGCTAGGCCTCAGTCTCCATCTCTGTCGTAGCGGTTGGGGCACCAGGGTGAGGACCGGGATCACCCCCGCCGGTCCAGAGGGGGGGGAACGGAGCCGGTCCTCATGGGTCTGAGCTCCTGGCTGGGCGCTGGTAGGCAGGATAGTGGGGCCGCGGCCGTCAGCTCCACTCACCGCCGGGTAGGCCTCAGCTTGGTAGCGGAGATTTCTTCCCCAAGGGACTAAAGCTCGTTGAGCTAGCCTCACCCTGGATGCAGTGCCCTCTGCCCATCGAGGGCCGCTGTTGCCGGTTGGTATAAGGGACAAAAGTCGTAGTTTTGTGGCTTAGTGGTTTAGATTTCGCAGGAGCTGGTCTGTCTTGCGACCATCCAGCTTGGCGGCCCGGCCCCGCCCCTTTTCTGCCTTTTTGACACACAAAGTGAGTTTGCACAGCATATTTTGCAAACCTTATGTGTACCACCACTCTATAATACTTTATATGTTGCTCAGCTATGTCGGCTGAGTACAAAAATACCCCCGTATGTACCTTTGCCAGGTATATGTGGACATCGGAGGGGCACATTTGGGACACAGCCATTCCAGTTTTTTTTTCAAACTTACATTTTTACGCTGTGCCCATGTCCCATTTTAGAGTATTTTACCAGGCTATATGATCCAAATACCCCATAAAGCCATACCATTTCTTAAAGAAGACATCCCAGGGTATTTCAAAAGGCATATTTTGAACCTTAGCGTGGGATCATTTTTTCCACTAGCTTGTACCAGGTGTAGTGGGACTAAGCGTTTTTTCTGCCTTTTTGACACACAAAGTGAGTTTGCACAGCATATTTTGCAAACCTTATGTGTACCACCACTCTATAATACTTTATATGTTGCTCAGCTATGTCGGCTGAGTACAAAAATACCCCCGTATGTACCTTTGCCAGGTATATGTGGACATCGGAGGGGCACATTTGGGACACAGCCATTCCAGTTTTTTTTTCAAACTTACATTTTTACGCTGTGCCCATGTCCCATTTTAGAGTATTTTACCAGGCTATATGATCCAAATACCCCATAAAGCCATACCATTTCTTAAAGAAGACATCCCAGGGTATTTCAAAAGGCATATTTTGAACCTTAGCGTGGGATCATTTTTTCCACTAGCTTGTACCAGGTGTAGTGGGACTAAGCGTTTTTTCTGCCTTTTTGACACACAAAGTGAGTTTGCACAGTATATTTTGCAAACCTTATGTGTGCTACGACTGTATAATACTTCAGATGTTGCTCAGCTATGTGGTCTGAGTACAGAAATACCCCCGTATGTACCTTTGCCAGGTATATGTGGATGTTGAAGGGGCACATTTGAGACGCAGGCATTCAGTTTTTTTCTAACTTTGAAGTTTTACGCTGTGTCCATGTTCCAATTTGGAGTAGTTTAGATGGTTGGTTATTGAAACTTCCCCACAAACACATACTATTTATTAAAGAATACACCCTGGGGTAATTCAAAAGGCATATTTTGAACCTTAGCGTGGGATAATTTTTTCTCTAGTTTGTTCTAGGTGTAGTGGTAATGAGCGTTTTTAAATGTATTTTTAAACTTTTGTAACTTTTTTTACTTTTTAAAACTATTTTTTAAACTTTTGTTTTGCTTATTAATTTTTTTAAACTTTCCTAAACTTTCTTAAAACTTTTTTTTTACAGATTAACATTTTTCTAAGCTTTTTTTTTACCGTTAACCCCTAACTAGCAGTAAGCAGCACTAACTGTAAATTCCCCATTTTCCCATAACTCCCACCCACCCCACCTAGAAAAAAATATTTAATTATACAACATTTAAATTAGTTAATTAAATAAATTGAACCCCTGAGGATTAAAAAATAAATAAAAGTTAATCGTCAGGGGTTAAAAAAAATTAGATCACAGTATAATACTGTGATCTATGTTTTGATCACTGTAGGCAGTGATCGACTGGCAGGGAAGGGGTTAATTTTTATTTGGACTGGGTAAAGGGGGGTGTTTTTTTTTTTTTTTTAGTTAAACGTTATTAAAACTTGTTTTAACTTAATTTTTTAACTTTTTAAAGCTTATTTTAAAACTTTTTTTAACGTTAACCCCTAGTTAGCCTAACACCAAATCCCCAATTCCCCACTAACTTCCACCCTCCCCAGGTAGCTAAATATATAATTTTAAATTACTTAAATTAATTAATAAAATAAATTTAACCCATGAGGGTTAAAAAAAAAAAAGAATTAACCCTCAGGGGTTAAAAAAAATCAGATCATAGTAAAATTTAATCCCTGCCAATTGATCACTGCAGTCAGTGATCAATTGGCAGGGAAGGGGTTAATTTTTTACTAAAATGGGTAAAGGGGGGGTAAAGGGGGGTGGGATTTTAATTTTACTTTATTTTTTTTCTACCAGGGGGCAGGATCAGCACTGATCCATCTCCCTGCACTTCACACTGAACCCGGAAGTGCAGGGAGGCGGAGGTGAGTATACTGAGCACATGTGCCCGCTCTGACATGCTGTCAGAGCAGACACATGTACTGGGACAGCCCGATCTGGTGCTCCCGGTCTGCCTCTAATACAGAGGCAGACCGGAGCACCATTAACCCAGCGATCACTGCGATTGCGGCGATCTGGGGTTAATTTTACCGCGTGACGGATGAGGTCCGTCACTCGGCGTTAACGCAATCCCCTGAGTGACGGACCTCGTCCGTCACTCGTCCTTAAGGGGTTAAATAATTATTTTTCTATCTTATTAAAATATGTATATTTTTTTAATTGCCTGTCTAGCAGGCAGCCAGATCTATTTAATGACTGCCATATTTGCACACTCCCATCATCCTGTGGGATGACAAAAGGCTTTTTTTTTTTTTTTTTTTACTTCTTGTACACATCTGAAACCACAAGTAGCAAACTTGCTTAGATTATTACATAGGCTGATATTTCAATGGGAAGATACCATTTTATGCCTGTACATCAAGTATATCATTCCTGTATCTTCTCCTCCATAAACCAGTAATGACGAGTAATGACAGAGTAGGGCAGAGCTTATAACAATGTTTGACAAGGATTCAATACAGAGGCGTACAATTTCAAATTCCATCTGAAAACATTGGTCTGAATTTTTACTTTTAATTTTATTTTTCAGACTTCATAAACACATATTTGTTAAATATATGGGATAAGTATACATAATATTAACCCCTTTAAAAGGGCTTTAAAGCCGTTACGGCGGCATAGAACGCCATAACGGCTTGCAGCCCCTGGAGGTCCAAATTAGTTACCTCCGCCGCGATCCTCTTCTGGAGGGCTGCCTCACAGCCCAGGCAGCCCTCCCCCGGCAAATGAGGCCCCTGGGGGCCATATGATCGCTCTCAAAGAGCGATCACATGGCCCCCTATAGCTGGCTGTGGATCTGCCAGCAGGGGGACTGTATGAAATGTCAGACAGTCCCCCTGCTGGTAGGAGGTGTAAAAAAAAAAAAATTAAACATGTTTAAAAATAAAATAAATATATATATATATATATATATAATATATGTATATATTATATATATAATATATATATACATATTATATATATGTAACGTCATACAAAGTGTATTTTAATACTAATATAAGTACATATATTAGTATTAAAATACACTTAGAATGACGTTACATATATATAATATGTATATATATTATATATAATAGATATATACACATATATTATATATATATATATATATATATATATATATATATATATATGTAGAATTACAAAACTAAAGAAAATAATAAAATAAATAAATAAAATATTGAAACAAAATTTAATATAAATTATATATTCATATGTAATTTCATTCTAACGGTATTTTGTTATTAATATATATATATATATATATATTGGTAACAAAATACACTTAGAATGACATTCTATATATATCTATATATATATATATATATATATATATATATATAAAATACAAATAACCGCAAATATATATATATATATATATATATATATATATATATATATATAGATAAATACATATAATTACATAAAAGATTACATTAGTATACACGTAGAATTTAAATACCTATAAATGCATATATATTAAAATTCTACATGTGAATTTAAGTAATCTTTTAACATAATTATTTGATTTGATTAATTATAATTTGATTGACATGCCTGACAACACACTGAGAAAGTGCAGATAATTTAATTAGCAAGCACTATATTTGACCCTGTAACTCTCCAAGACACCATAAAACCTGTACATAGGGGGTACTGTTTTACTCGGGAGACTTCGCTGAACTCAAATATTAGTGTTTCAAACTGGTAAATTGTATTACAACAATGATATTTTAAGTAAAAGTTACTTTTTTGCATTTTTTACAAATTAACTGCACTTTTATGGACTATATTATTGTTGTAATATGTTTTACTGTTTTAAAACACTAATTGTGTTTAGTGAAGTCTCCCGAGAATAGCAGTACCCCCCCATGTACATGTTTTATGGTGTTTTGGAAAGTTAGAGAGTCACATATAAGGCTTGCATTTCATTTTTTTGACATTGAAATTTGCCAGATTGGTTATGTTGCCTTTGAGAGCGTATGGTAGCCCAGGAATGAGAATTACCCCCATGATGGCATACCATTTGCAAATTTAGACAACCCAAGGTATTGCAAGTGGGGTATGTCCAGTCTTTCTTAGTAGCCACTTAGTCACAAACACTGGCCAAATATTAGCTTTTTGCTTTTTTCACACAAAAACAAATATGAACGCTAACTTTGGCCAGTGTTTGTGACTAAGTGGTAAACATACCCCACTTTCAATACCTTGGGTTGTCTACTTTTTCAAATGGTATGCCATTATGGGGGTAATTCTCATTCCTGGGCTACCACACCGTCTCAAAGGTAACATTACTAATCTGGCAAATTTTAATTTGAAAATGGAATGTTCTATATTTGACCCTGTAACTTTCCAAAACACCATAAAACCTGTTAATGGGGGGTACTGTTGTACTCGTGAGACATCGCTGATTACAAATATGAGCATTTTTTTTGCAGTAAAACCTAACAGTATTATGACATTCACAGCTAAAATGTCAGACGGAAATACAAATTTAAAAAAATATCTTATTTTCTCACATTTTTTTAAAATTTTATTCATAATAAATTATGTTCCATATATGAATAGTTAATGATAAATTAAAGCCCTGTTTCTCCTGAACAAAATTATATATAATAAGTGTGGGTGCACTTAATGTGACAGCGGTGAATTACGGTTAAACAGACATATAGCGCAAATTCCAGTTTTTGTTTTTTACGTTTTGTTTTCATCAGAACGTGCACTATTGACTCCGTCCTGACGGGGTTAAAAATTCTAGTGAGTGACAGTGACTAAATACAATTCTAGTATATCAAAATTCTCTGGGAGTGATCGGTTGCTAAATTATGCTTGTTGAAAGAACTTTTACAGGATTCAAATGAGCAAAAGGCTTATGTTTTACTATTAAGAAAAAAATAAACTGCAGGGTTGGTGAAGGTACCAGTAAAAACACACTATCAAATACAGAAATTAAGTTAATCACAGAGTCGTAGGGAAACAAGGACAATTTATTAATAATTTTGAAAATATGTACACATGTGTACAAATGAGTGCCATTAAATTGGTTAATAGTATCCCCTGGATGATGGGCAAAAGTAACATTCCCAGGACGTACTTGGAAACCAGAGTAATCTGAATGTACCTTTTTTCTGGTTAAATACTTTGGTATTATTAAGAGTGATGAATATTGTTGCTTTTTTAATACAGCATGTCAACAGCTTGTTCGTTGTCATTTAATGCTCAGCTTTACTAGTTTTTTTTTTTTTGTTTGATTTCTTATCTTTTGTAGTCATCTCATTGCTAAGTCTTTTAACTTCCCCCACATTTAATTGAAGCATAAGCTTTCCGTTCAGAGACCACACTTTGAACAATTAAGTACTTTATAAATATCAACAAATTTAGCAAAAATGAAAGTTAGAAATTAGCTTTGCCAACATGAATTTAATGACTTATCTTTTGATTGTATTTTCACTACATTACAATTAAAGCTATTCTAAATGCTATAATTTCAGGACATCAATAATAATAGGTGGTTATCACTATTGTGGCATAGGCCTGAAGAATATGTAGAATAATAAATAGTGAAATGATAATTCTAGTAGAATCCTTCCATACTCCAGAGTATGTTAAGCTATGAGTAATTAAAACAATTAATTTACCCAACTTTGAAAATGATGAAATGACCTTTACCGTCTCATATTACTTTGCACAAATACTGCTTAGAAAGTTATTTTTTGATGACCACACTGACAAATTACATTAATGCATTCATTAGCAAGTCATTGAAAATAAAGATCTAAAACTTCTTTGGTCACATAATGACAACTTAGAAAGTGATTATCTTAATGACTTATGTACTGTATAAATTATAAAAAAAAAATATTTGCTGTGATAGTTCTCTGATCTTTATTCAAGTTCTTGTTCCATTTGTAGAATGATTGAGTCATGCAGATCATTAATGCATATTACAGCTGTTCTTGTTCTTTTTTCGTTATAGAAATTACAAAATAATGCAATACTGATACAGAATCTCATATTACTAGAATTTGTTCTGCTTTAGTGTGGAGAAGAAAAATAGCTCAATAGTTATACAACTTTTATATATAACATTTAAGATCACAGAAGGTCAGATGTACGAGTGGAAAAAAATAATAGCAAGTAAACATCAATCTAATAGACTTAAGCACTGAACGTATAAGCAGGGAAATATCTTATATAACCTGATAAGAGCAAATAATTCACACAAAGTAAATCAAAGTGTTTTTTTTTCACTGATCTAGTCAAATAAGTATTTGCACTAATTGATGCAGGAAATTAAAAATATTTAATCATATTAAAAACATTCCTAACTGTATGGCAGAACTCTAGAACTCAAAATTGCCTGATTTAGTTTTTCAATTTTTTTATGTAATGCTAATAATAATAATGCTGATCCTTATTAACCTTACTAGAATGTATAGAATTCTAGTGTGTAATTTATATAGATTTAAATTATAACACAACAATTCCACCAAGTTTACAATGGGTGGCATAAACAGCAAGTAATAGACAAACAGTGAATGTTTACAGGAACAAAAGGTCAAGAGGATTCTGCTCAAACTAATGTCCAATCAATAGGAGGTGAGGAATAACAATGCAGTAAGATGAACAATGTTTAAAAATGACATAAGTGCACAGGGTGCAAAGTCCGTATCTTGTCAAGCTAATGAAAAAAGTGAATATGAAAGCTTTACATTGGTAAGGTAAAAAAAACCCAATAATACTTTTGTAATGTTTGTGTGTTTTGCAACTTCAAACTTTAACAAAGAAGGATTAAAAAAAATGAAATGGAGTATGCAAAAATGATTTTAAGAGAAACAAGGCTTATTTTGTCTTTTGACTTTGAAATGGATACTGAAAGGTATTGTGAGCCAATTTAAGGATTTTCAGAGGGGTGAGCATTGTAAAAAAAGTGGGGGTAATGAAGATAAGCCTGGAAACAACATTCATCATAGACTAGTGGGGAACTGTGGGCTTCAGAGTGTCAAGCATGGCATCAAAAGCACTTGGACAAGTTCTTTGGTTCCATCTTGTTTACAAACTCTGTGAATACGTGCAATGTATTAACACACAAATTACTGTAATATTGTTATTATTTTTAATGATTTTGATTAAAATTCTCTACTTTTTAATGTAATTTTAAGGAATAAACGTGAATGTGTGTTTACAACCAGTAAAACCAATCTAAGGCTTGCAATGATGATTTAAAAAAACAAAACAATTTAAAGCCATAATTGTAAAGTATGAAACAAAAATGGTTAGGTGAGTCTTATACTCCTGAAAAAAAAATTATATAACAAAACAAATTCTCAAACCCAATATTCATGTCCACAACATTGTTTTAAAAGATAATCGTAGGTCCCAATCATATTTGCAAGAGAATGTCCAATTACAAGCTTAAAAAAAAAAAAAAAGCCCAATTTCACAGCACAGTAGAAGATGTCTATGTTTTCTATTTTCAAGGTAATATTCAGTAAAGGATATACGCATGTGCATGGTGATGTTAAATCTATTTTGTGGATACCAGTATTCTTAAATATTGTATCATACTTAATTAAATTCTATTGGTATCTACCTTTTTTTTTTTAATTCTTTATTTTTGGTATGCAAGTAGGTATGACAGTGCCTGTATCGCCACAACAGCATCAGCAGGCTCGGTGTTCATAGTCAGATTATAACAATATTGTGGCGTGTTGGGTACGCATACATTTTTTAAATGAAAAGGTAACGATAGAGGAAACAAGCTGAGAGCAATATGGTTTAAGTTATATTAGAGTAGGTAAACATGCATACGTGTACAAGCTTAAGTGTATTAGCAGGGTATAGGTGGACTTTGAGTTTAACAATCTGTGCATCTTTACAATGGGGTTAAGCATGGTAACACTTTCTTTCTTTAAAGTGGGTGTCTAAGCTCTGTGGTTTACGTGTGTGATTTCTAGAGTGTGTTCCTCGCTTGGTGCTTTGTGTAAAGCATGCTGCGTTATCTGTTGGCAGTATGTCTGGCTAAGCATAGTTGGAGTTGATGCTAGGGCAAATAGTTACGAGCATAAGTCAATGTCTATGGATGGAAGCTTATCGACAGGAGTCCGCCAGGTTGAGTAGGATTTATGGTTCATCTGTGCAGGCGTCTTCACCGCGGTCAGCCAGCAGGCAGACTGTGTCTGTTTGCCTGCTTATCCGATTCCCAATCTGTGGGTAGGTTGTTGGGTGCCCTGCCTTGAGTATGCTGCGTGTGGGGCACTCTGGATTGGTAGAGTGTGAGGGTGTGCCTCTTCTGGATGTTTCATGATGCTCTGCCATGATGGATCGCCAACTGGAGGGGTTGTGGTTGTCGGGGCCCTTAGAGTTTGGCCCTCTCCAGCCCTGTGCTTGTTTGGTAGGTGCCTCTTATTGTAACCAGGTGGTGCGGTGGTGTTGCCCTGCGCTGTTTCATTGGCGCATGGCAGTGGTTGTGGTGTTGCAGGCCCAGGCTGGTGGGGTGGGTTGATTCTAGCCAGGTACAAGGTGTGTGGGTTGGGGTTTCTGTCCCTGTGACCTGTCTTGTCGGGACTGGCAGTTCTAGGGTTTGGTGGCCCCTGTAGGTCTGCTTTATAAGGGCCATTGAGTGGGGTCCCGCTCTGTGTGCCCCCCATTTCATCCTGGTTTATGCCCTCAACCTGTACCTTAATTTGCCCAGTACAGTCCGCCAACACAGACCTGAGGAAGGTTGTCATGGTGGTCGGGTGTTGTTGGGTTAGCTCTCCTTCGATCTGCTCTCCTGCACTGGTGGTCCACGTACATGGCTGGCGTGCGGGAGCCATCTTGTAGAATAGTGCGCGTGGATGTACCTCGCTCGGGCGATTGTTTATGCCCAGATTGGTGTGCTGCTGGTCCCCTGCAGACCGGGATGACCCCCCCGGTCCAGAGGGGTGGGGGGGAGCGAGACGCCGGCCGGAGACCTGAGAGAGCGGCTGTCTCGTCCCGGCTCAAGCTCCAACGAACTCCGGGCCCCTGTCGGGTTACTCTAGGTCAGGGGTAGGCAACCTTCGGCTCTACAGATGTTGTGGACTACATCCCCCATAATGCTCTTACACACATAATGCTGGCAAAGCATCATGGGAGGTGTAGTCCAAAACATCTGCAGAGCCGAAGGTTGCCTATCCCTGCTCTAGGTGCAGGACAGGGTCGTGTGCGGTGTCCCCGTGTGCCTCAGTGACTGGGGGTCAGTATGGTCACCGGCATAGAGAAATGGTAGCGGTTGACCTCCAATTTGGGCCGATTTTCGGGCCCTGGAGCGGGAGCTCAGACAGAGCGCGTCTGATCCCGCCGGCGGTCAGGCCCCGCCCCTGGTATCTACCTTTTAGACTCATTTGGGGCTATTAACTAAACACCAGGTTTTAGAGAATACATTTTGAATTAAACAATAAAGGGACAATCAGTTGATCTGGATGGAAATATTCTTCAACTTGGCTGTAGCTTGGATAAATCTTGCCATTTGGGTTTCATATGCTAAAATTAGGATATGTTGATAATATACAAATGATGATAATAAAAACAATATAAAGTATGGACTCTATTTCAAAACTAAAATAAACTCTCAACTGAATTGTCTTCCACAGTTAATAAAAAAATCAAAAAAAAATCAAACTTTAGTGATAAACTCCTTATATTTCTACAATTACCCCATGGGTGTTATTTGAAGTGAACAGATTATGTTGCAGATGACATTTTCTTACCCTTAAGGACATCTGCTCAATCCTGAAAAGGTTTGTATAAATTTAATGTTCATAGTTTCAACACAACTAATTACCATTAACTTTTGTATGCTTTATTATAGAATGGGAAAACACATTGTAACCACCATCAATGCTTCACAATAATATATATCTATACTGGACAATTCCTTACAGTAAATCTATTTTGTTCATGCATATTCAGTACATACTTTTCATTACTGTATATAAATATTACTAAAAGACCTCTCCAAACAATAATAACAGATCAGATATCACTATTTATTCTGTATAGAAGTGATTGTTCAAAGGTAACCTATGTTCATGAAGATGTCAGATTACATTAATATAAGAATTATGATGTCCAAGTATTATGCATTGTTCAAACAACATACACATTAAAAGGTGGTGTTCTGACCTTAATTAGACTTAATGCAATGGTGATGCAATTCGCCTGGAATTCTTTTTTTTTAATATAAAATGGAAATGCATTTTTATATATAATTTAACTATATGTTGTGGTAACTTGTCTTCCTTGCATGATCATTTATCTTCCTTTCAGGACTTCCTTAAACAAAGACTAGATGGGAGGGCTAAGAATCTTTCCTTCCCTCCCACAATTGCTAAAGGAAGTGAGGCATGAACAGGATGTGATGTAAAACACATCATCTCAACTAAGGGCATATAACATAAGGCCAGGCAGGAAATCAGTCTATTGCTTCCTTTTCTTCCTTGGTGGATGTGATGTTGGACTTGCAGCAGTGAGCCATTACTAGATGTGAAGGCCTAACCGTGGGTGAGATCAAACGTGTGGGGAAAGGGGTTACTATATAGATAGATAGATTTAAAAGGGTTGTTGCTCCGTGGGTCTGGGCTGTGTGTTATACATTTATAGTATTGTGTGTTGCCTTCTAAATAAATACCTTTTAATGTAGACGAACCTTGTGTAATATTTATATTAATTTGGTGTTACACCACATCTGGCGACCAACGAATTTTAGACTTCTACAAAAGGTTATTTATGAGGTAATAACACATTAATAGATAGTCAGATTTATTTATTTTTGGGGGGGAGAAAAAAAAAAAAAAAAAAAAAAAAGTACTTTGTTTAATTATCCTCTGCAAGGGAAATCAAGGGCTGATTGTGGTTGGAGTCTAGTTCAGGCCTCCATTTTAATATACTAGCTTAGGCATTAGGCCTCAATTTTGAATACATTGTTTTTAATCCTTTATATTGTGCTAGGTTATTTTGATACATAAAACAAAGGTGTATAAATACAGGTTGTTTTTGTGGGTTTCAAATATCTGAGTTGAGGTATCAGAGTACAGGCCTAGCCCTGCATTTTAATACACTATAGAAGGCTTCCATGCGGCTAATTTTTGCATTCGAATGCTGATTTGATTTTTCTTTGTATCCTAGTGCAGACCTCTATTTTAATATACAAGCTTAGGCATTAGGCCTCAATTTTGAATATATTTGTTTTTTTTGTGTGTTTCAAATATTTGAGATTGTTTTAATACTTTATATTGTGCTAGCTTATTTGTATCCTAGTGCGGACCTCTATTTTAATATACTAGCTTAGGCATTAGGCCTCAATTTTGAATACATTGTTTTTAGTCCTTTATATTGTGCTAGCTTATTTTGATACATAAAACAAGGTGTATAATACAGGTTTTTTTTTGTGGGTTTCAAATATCTGAGTTGAGGTATCAGAGTACAGGCCTAGCCCTGCATTTTAATACACTATAGAAGGCTTCCATGCGGCTAATTTTTGCATTCGAATGCTGATTTGATTTTTCTTTGTATCCTAGTGCAGACCTCTATTTTAATATACAAGCTTAGGCATTAGGCCTCAATTTTGAATATATTTGTTTTTTTGTGTGTTTCAAATATTTGAGATTGTTTTAATACTTTATATTGTGCTAGCTTATTTGTATCCTAGTGCGGACCTCTATTTTAATATACTAGCTTAGGCATTAGGCCTCAATTTTGAATACATTGTTTTTAATCCTTTATATTGTGCTAGCTTATTTTGATACATAAAACAAGGTGTATAATACAGTTTTTTTTTTGTGGGTTTCAAATATCTGAGTTGAGGTATCAGAGTACAGGCCTAGCCCTGCATTTTAATACACTATAGAAGGCTTCCATGTGGCTAATTTTTGCATTTGAATGCTGATTTGATTTTTCTTTGTATCCTAGTGCAGACCTCTATTTTAATATACTAGCTTAAGCATTAGGCCTCAATTTTGAATACATTGTTTTTAATCCTTTATATTGTGCTAGGTTATTTTGATACATAAAACAAAGGTGTATAAATACAGGTTGTTTTTGTGGGTTTCAAATATCTGAGTTGAGGTATCAGAGTACAGGCCTAGCCCTGCATTTTAATACACTATAGAAGGCTTCCATGCGGCTTATTTTTGCATTTGAATGCTTTGTATCCTAGTGCAGACCTCTATTTTAATATACTAGCTTAGGCATTAGGCCTCAATTTGGAATACATTGTTTTTAATCCTTTATATTGGGCTAGCTTATTTTGATACATAAAACAAGGTGTATAATACAGGTTTTTTTTTGTGGGTTTCAAATATCTGAGTTGAGGTATCAGAGTACAGGCCTAGCCCTGCATTTTAATACACTATAGAAGGCTTCCATGTGGCTAATTTTTGCATTTGAATGCTGATTTGATTTTTCTTTGTATCCTAGTGCAGACCTCTATTTTAATATACTAGCTTAGGCATTAGGCCTCAATTTTGAATATATTTGTTTTTTTTGTGTGTTTCAAATATTTGAGATTGTTTTAATACTTTATATTGTGCTAGCTTATTTGTATCCTAGCGCAGACCTCTATTTTAATATACTAGCTTAGGCATTAGGCCTCAATTTTGAATACATTGTTTTTAATCCTTTATATTGTGCTAGCTTATTTTGATACATAAAACAAAGGTGTATAATACAGGTTGTTTTTGTGGGTTTCAAATATCTGAGTTGAGGTATCAGAGTACAGGCCTAGCCCTGCATTTTAATACACTATAGGCTTCCATACCTTATACTTTTTGGGTGTCTTGCATATCCTAGTTCAGGTATAAATTCTACCCTCCAAGCCTTGCTATTATATTTTAATATGCTAATTTAGGCTAATTTACTGGTTTTGCAGTTAATTAGCAAGTATTACCTTCACCATACTAAGGTAAATATAATTTGCATTGTGGGTACTAGTCTATATTGCTACATATAACAAACTGGCAGTGTGTTTAGGGCATATCCGAAGTCAAGCTTCACAGTAGAGTTGTGGTTATTGTGTTACCCACCCATTGTGTTTAGCATACGAAGGTAATTGAGTTTTGTTTTGTTTTTGTTTGTTTTTTATTTACACCTGGCCTACTGAATAGTCATCAACTATTGTTGGCTATTCAGAAGCGTGCTACTTTAGTCGCAAATTGATTGGATTCTTACTTGGGTGAGTAAAAGAATAGGAATGTCTTTTCAAGGTGCCAAATACTTTTCCACAGAAGTACGTGAGTACTTTAGGAAACATATTCAAAAACATGATGGTCCATATGAGCTTCCAGAGCCAGCAAACCCAGACAGTGAAAAAGAGGAGAGATTAATGGATGTTCTAACACAAATTGTAAATAACAAAAAGTATAGAACAAAGAAAAGAAAAAGTTTGGTCACACAAGCTGTTGTAGCCACAATAGGAGGCCTAATAGACTTAGTTGTAGAATTACGGCAGCATAATTTGGAAACAACAAATAAAATGGAGGAAGCAATGGACAAAAGGGATTGTTTAAAAATTGCAGCTTTGAGAACAACTACAATTGTTGGGGAACTAGAAAAGGAATTAAGAGAAATAGAAGAGCAGAGGGATGCTTATGGAATAAAAATAACAGAACTTCAAAACATAATAATGGACTATAAAAATAAAACAAAGTTAGAAGGGATAAAAGAAGTCAGAGACATTGCCAAAATATACCCAGATCTGGATATGTTCATGGCACAAAATAAAGAACCAGTGCCGAAAATGAGCCAAAATAGAAAAGAGTTCTTATATTATTCTGTTCCACAAGTAGATACCATACCACAAGCACCAGTTATTGTATCAGAATTATTCAATGCAAGGCAAACACCTACAGGATTTTCTATGCAGACTCGACCGATGTCTATGGCAGATAAAGACAATTTCCAGAAATGGTGGGGAAGTATGCCAACTAACAACTTTAATACGTTTACACATTGGTTTATGGGGAGCAGATAGAGCTAAAAAAAGGAGGTCTTAACTTAGAGGAATGGACAGAACTGTTAGAATATGCTATGGGTCCTTTGGCTAGTAGACTATTGGGATTCAATAACAGTGTGTCTGATCAGGCAGGAAGGATTGCTGCAACTAGTTTCTATCTACTTAGCATAGAGAAGGAAATATCAAATATTACCATGAGGCCAACAGATGGTCCTAGAGAGGTAGCTCAAAGGATATTTTTCTGGTACACTCTACGCCAACCTCAACAGCCTCTAGTGCTGGGCTCACCAGAACATATAGCAAAAGTAATGGAAGCCCTTCCCCGCGAGTGTCAAGAATTTGTCAGGCTTTTTGATCCAACACCAACAGACTTGGAAATGGTACTAACTAGAGCTGATAAGTGGTGGATCAAGCATCCTTTCACAGAACAGGCCTGCTCTGTTTCAGCCGTAAGAACATTTAAGGTTGAGTCTGGTAGAGATATAGATGGTAAATGGAGAAACCAGACGTGGGATGTACCCCAGAACAAGAAGGATGATCAGAACTGGAGACCAAAACAGAACTTTGACAAAAGATGGCGAGATTCACCGAGGGACTATAGGAATAGGGATGGTAGCAATTGGAGGGCTAATCAGGAGGGAGAGAGAAACGGTAACATAGGCTATTGGGAACTCAGGAGACAGAAGGACAGGACAGAAGAGGAAAATCGCATACTTAAAAACAAGGTAGCTGAGTCAGAGAGGAAATTGAAGGAAAGTGAGGCAAAGATGCAATATAGTGTTATAAAAGAGGGACAGAATACAAGTGAGTCACAATGACAAATCCCAACCCCTGCGCCTCAGCATCTCATTCACTCAGCTAATTTAACCATGGATGAGGCAGGTCGGCCTACCATTTATACAGTCATCGCAGGGGTAGGGAAAAATATGCTGGTAGATACAGGAGCAGCAGTTACAATGACCAATAGGGTCAAAAATGGGGATTCTTCGGTAAGTATTATGGGAGTTACTGGGAATCCACAGGAGGTCAGAGCAGGTCCAATTGATGTAGCAGTTGGAGGAAAAACAATACAAGTAGAAGCAATAGTGGGTTGGCCAGAGGAAATATTGGGAATAGAAGCTTTAAAAAAAGGAAATTTCATTGTAGATCTTGCCAATTTTTGTTTGTGGAAGACAGAAAAGGTTAATCAGGTAAGTACAGAATTGACGAAAGGGGCTGTGCTCCCAATGGCATATATTGTCTCTCCGATAAAAAGTCTGGGAAAAAACAAACTGAAACTAGAAGGACAACCAGAATGGCTGCAGAAGTTAATCCAAGACATACCTGTTTGGGCTACAGATAAACTAGACTGTGGAAGAATGAAAGGAATGGTCTTGTTGGAAGGAGGAGACCCACAATGGCAGAAGCAATATCCAGTCCCAAGAGAATCAGTGGCATCAATCACCGAGATGATAGAAATGCTGGAGAGACGTGGAATAATTAAATCTGGAAATGGGTATGCATGTAACTCGCCATGTTGGCCTGTGAGAAAAGCTGTGTTAAAAGGGAACGGTGATGGAAAAGCAGCCTCATCATGGAGACTCACCATTGATTACAGGGCCGTGAACAAACTTGCAAAAAGAATGGCCCCTGTTGTTTCTGTTTATTGTGAAATGATGTCCAAAATTTCACCAGAAATGAAAGTATTCAGTGTAATAGATGTGGCCAATGGATTTTGGTCAATTCCCCTGGCTGAAGAATGCCACTACCGGACAGCGTTCACCTGGGAGGGGCGACAATATGCTTTCACAGTACTACCACAGGGATATTGTGACTCCCCAGCTATTTTTCACACATACATGAAAAATGCATTGACAGCTTTCCCACGTCCAGATCGCATCATTCAATATGTTGATGATGTCCTTTTACAGTCCCCGAACATGGAAGAACACAAAGAAGACCTGGCAATATTATTACAATGCATACTGGAGGCTGGACTTAGGCTAAATGGGGCAAAGGCACAATTGGCATGCCAGAAAGTCA
This sequence comes from Pelobates fuscus, assembly GCF_036172605.1. Taxonomy (NCBI): domain Eukaryota; kingdom Metazoa; phylum Chordata; class Amphibia; order Anura; family Pelobatidae; genus Pelobates; species Pelobates fuscus. The sequence goes on from NC_086320.1 coordinate 107,471,954, forward strand.
ATTTCTTAGGAGTAACCATATCAGGAGATGGACGATCAATTGATCAAGACAGAGCCAAAGTTATTGCTCAGTTACCCATTCCTACAGACCGTACAGCGCTCCAATCATTGCTTGGAATAATGGGATTTTGTCGTGAATTTTCCCCACGATATGCTCAACTGGCACAACCCCTTTATGAAATCCTGAGAGCACAGAATTGGGATTGGACAGAGGAACACACATTGGCAGTACAAAAACTGAAGGCTGAACTAGGGAGTGCACCAACTCTGGCATCTCCAGACCATGAAAAAGAATTTAGACTATATCCGATTACAATGCCAGATTCACAAGGAGCAGTCATCACTCAACTGTGGGGACATGCAGAACGTCCAGTGGCTTTTGGATCTCAGATGCTGTCTGCCGTAGAGCTGAAATTCGGATGGTGTGAGAGATTGATCTTAGCAGCATACTGGGCAATAAGAAGATTTAAATACCTATTTGGCACACAGACAATAATAATATGTACACATCATACTCCATTGCAGGTCCTCAGACAAGGCAGCCTGGCAATCAGCCACATCAACAATGCCCGCATTCAGAAATGGACTATGGCACTGCTCGCTGATAACATTTCAACTCATGCCTTAAGAGAACCAAAAGAATGGGTGGCTGGAATTTGCATAAAGGGAGAAGCTCATGATTGCCAAATTTATCCTGAATCAACATGCCATGCGGTGTTCAAAGATGCCACCCATCTTGTGATGACCTCAGATCCTGTATGGTATACTGACGGCAGCTGTCACTATGCACAAGGAAAAAGAATATCAGGAATGGCCGGAGTAAAAATGTTGGGTAAAGATATCATAAAAGAATTTGGATTTAGAATCAAAGCATATTCAGCACAATATGCAGAACTGGCTGCAGTCATTGAAGTACTTCAGCAAGAGTCTGGAAGAAGTGACATATTGACAATTGTTTTGGATAGTGACTGGGTGTTCCGAGGCACGTGCCTTCTGCTAAAATGGTGGGATAGTAACCAATTCCTTGCCACAGATGGATCCCCTGTTAAGTTCCAAGATCTATGGCAGATGGTAGAAAAGCTATCGCAAAATTTCAAAAGAATTAACATGATCAAAGTACGGGCACATAAAAAGACAGGGCCACATCGAGAGGGAAACTACCTTGCTGACCGGTATGCAAAAGAGGCAGCTGTCCAAGCAGAAGACTGGAAACCACCCACAAAAAACACATTACAAATAGCTTCTACTACAAGGAGCAAATCTACATCTATTCCAATTAGGATGAAGCAACTACAGGAATTACAAGATCAAGATGAGGAACTAAAAGAGATTCGGGAGAAATTACAAAAGGGAGAAGAAGTGATATACGGGGGCAAAAAAGTGATAGAGGAGCAAGGGCTAATATGTATATCAGAAACCGGGGAACCGATTTGGATTGTACCACAACAAGTAAGAAAAGACTTACTCCGATGGATACATGGATCACAAGCAGGAGGACACCCAAAGATAAGAGAAGCAAAAGAGAGGATTCAACATTTGGGATGGTGGATTGGGCAAAACAAGGATCTTGAAGAGTTTGTGGATAGTTGTATTATATGTGCAAGATTTGACCAGTCCAACAGGAAAAGAAGGGGAGAATTAATGAGACAGACACTTGTTGGCCCATGGGAAAGAATTCAAATTGATTACACCGGACCATTGCCAACAACCACAAGAGGAAATAAATATATTCTCATGATAGTAGATAGCTTCTCAAGATGGATGATCGCAATCCCAACAAGAAACTGTACAGCACTAACCACAGCCAGGAAATTAGTAAGTGATGTACTGACAGTGTGGGGAATTCCAAAAGTCCTTGATTGTGACAATGGAGCTGCATTCATAGGAAATGTAATGAAGGAACTTTGTAAGATGGTGGGTATTGAACTGAAACACCATATCCCATACCATCCACAGGCAGCAGGTCAAGTTGAGCGAATGAATGGCACCATAAAAAGAGAGCTGAAAAAGCTGGTGGCAGAACATGGGCAAGCTTGGGACATATACATACCTTTAGTATGTGCCCGACTTAGATCAAGGCCCTGTAGATCAACAGGATTTTCACCATATGAAATTTTAATGGGTAGACCAATGCCCTCCTGGCAAAACTGGATGACAATACCTCCACCTGTAGCATTACAAACCGCTGCAATCACAGATCAATGGGTAAAAGAGTTGGCCACACACTTGGAAATTGTTCATAAATCTGTGGCTGTGGAAGATGAAGAACAATACCAACATCGAAAGCGATGGTATGATGCCGCAGGGGATCTGACATCATATGAGGCAGGGGACCGAGTTATGGTGCAGAATCAAGATGAACACCTTCCTTGGGGAAGAGCAAAATGGAAGGGTCCATATATTGTAGTAGATAAATTAGGGACTTCTGTATACTTGATTGATCATGCAGAGAAAGGAGAAGTCTGGCTGCATGCATCGCAGCTTAAAAGATTCAGGAAGGACAAAATATGGAATAGAGGTTAAGTACAAATTGAATAAAAACAAAAAAAAAGAGAAATTCATTTTTATTTTACTATTATTATTATTATTTTTTGTTTTGTTTTGTGTATTTATGTATATGTTTCTAATGATGGAATCTAGTGTTCCCACAGAGCGAGGAAAAGCTGGATAAGAATGAAGATGCGTGTCAACAGAAGATTGTGGTGGATCCTTGTTACAGGATGGATAAGTATAAACTGTATCACAGTAGGAATGGGGAGACAGGCAATAAGGCCAGAAGATACCGCAAATAAGGGAGAGAGTTTAAAAAGATTAGAGTCACATTACGTTCAAGCAGATAGATTTATTTGGCCCAGGGAATTGGAAGTAAAAGAGGGTGGAGGGTTACAAGTAAACATTATTTTGCCACATAATAGTACCAGGGGATTAGCTCTTAGAGCTCCAATAAAAAGTACAGAGGGACATAACTGGGAATGGGTTGTAAGATATGGACAGATAATGAACACAGGAAACTTTAAAGGAAGGACTAAAATAACAACAAAGGTACAAGGGAGGTTTACAAATACTACAGTAATAGTGAGTAACCTCACATTAGAAGAAGGTGGAGAATGGGACGCTGCAGTTATAGCTGCCCAGCCTGACCTAGAGGAATTCTGCAATTTTGATACTGGAAAGGGGTGTGTTCTAACAATAGATGAAGTATTTGTCTCTGTAAAGAAGCTGCAACGTTGTAAAGATCATGAGAGGGTACCATGGCCAATAGGCGGATTGGTGGTGGTACCAACACATGAAACAGTTGTGCAAGGGGTTGGGTGGACTTATTACCCAATAATTCTAAATTTTAATGATTTTTCTATTCCTCCAAAGTGTCCGGAACCACAGCGGCAGTGGTTTAAGCAAAATATACAAGAGACCATCACTGAGTGGACCGGAGCAGGGAGTCGAGAAAAACGGGACACACTTGCAGCCCTTCTAGGAGGAGTCGGAACTGGATTGGGAGTATGGAATTCAGCAGACATCATTGGACTAAACAGCAGGATAAACTCCCTTACTGATGGCATGGGACATGCTATGAAAATAGGTGGAGTAGCTGACTCCCTTATAGTGAGTAGACTGACAGACAATGTTGATGACATACACACCATTGCCAACAACCTGCATCTAGTTGAGGAAAATATTGCTTCCATTGCTAACAGCATTGAGAATGAAATAGTAGGAACTGCCATTTTCTGTTCTATGATTGGAGGAAAGCTGTTGGCAGATTTAAAGGAAACTATTAAAGACATTCAGGAAAACAAGTGGGCAAGACAAATCAATGCAACAAGGATTATCACGTCATTGAAAAGAAAAGGAGTGGACATCACTGAGGACAATCTTAAATACAGCTATATTGAAGGCCCAGATCAATGGGACAATAGGACTAATCCTGGCAATTCCTCGTTGGGAGGGGCAGGCAGAGCAACTGAACTTTATTCATAGCATTGGCACTTTAAGTGATGGAATCTACAAGCAACACTTCCCATCTAAAAGACTGGCCACTATTACAGGATTGGAGATGGATGAAAGCTGTTGCAGGAAATCTCAACACCGATGGCTGTGTAGTTGTGTTTGGGAGAAAGGAGCCGAGGAGGATGGCTGGGTGCAGTTGATAAAAGCAAACCTGGTGCAAGAGGTGATCCGTATTGGGGATATTGCATGCTTTATAGGCCACTCTAAATATAGGACAGTTGATGAAATATGTTTGGTGGAAGAAGGGTCTTGTGTCATGGTAACCACTACTATACATGTAGGAACTCATACACTATTTCCATCAAGAAACCTTACCACTGAAATGATCAATTTTACTGCAAATGCAGATTGGACAAATTTGACAATGAAGCTTTTTCCCCCAATTCCAAAGCTTACCTTGGAACTTCATGAGTTAGTAAAACGTACCAAACAACAACTACACCCCATCAGCTTACTTCTGGAACAACAGCAAAAGGAAATAGAAATTACTACAAAAAATGTTGAGCATCCCTGGTGGGGAATTCTTACCAATGCAGAGACACATCCAGTCCTACGAACACTGTCGCTAGTACTCATGTTCATTCAATTATTAACGACAGTTACAATAATATACTTTTGTGTGGCAATGAAACAGATGAGGAAGAAACTGGCAAGGAGGATATATAGCAATGAAATTTAAATGTTTTTGTTTTTTTCCTCTATTTTCTCTCTCTCATACATTTACATCTTGCACATACATAAACATTTATCACACACACTCACCTAAATTCTATAAATTCTGTTTTTGTGTAATTTGTGGATTGACAGCCATAGGAAAGTACAGGAGAACTTATGTCGCTGAGGGAACTATTCCGGAGGGACGGTGGGTTGAATTTCTCCTGTATATCAGGTTTTTGCTCCCACTAGGTTCTCCTGTGCTAGAGGGATAACTAGAAAACTGAGCAACATAGAAGAAGAAAAAGTGAGGGAATGTGGTAACTTGTCTTCCTTGCATGATCATTTATCTTCCTTTCAGGACTTCCTTAAACAAAGACTAGATGGGAGGGCTAAGAATCTTTCCTTCCCTCCCACAATTGCTAAAGGAAGTGAGGCATGAACAGGATGTGATGTAAAACACATCATCTCAACTAAGGGCATATAACATAAGGCCAGGCAGGAAATCAGTCTATTGCTTCCTTTTCTTCCTTGGTGGATGTGATGTTGGACTTGCAGCAGTGAGCCATTACTAGATGTGAAGGCCTAACCGTGGGTGAGATCAAACGTGTGGGGAAAGGGGTTACTATATAGATAGATAGATTTAAAAGGGTTGTTGCTCCGTGGGTCTGGGCTGTGTGTTATACATTTATAGTATTGTGTGTTGCCTTCTAAATAAATACCTTTTAATGTAGACGAACCTTGTGTAATATTTATATTAATTTGGTGTTACACCACATATGTGATGGAAATGCATTTTTATATATAATTTAACTATATGTGTTCCACAAACTATGATTTGTTAAATAAATGCTAGTGAATAGAATTGAAGAATAGTCAAATAATAGCCAAAGTATTTGTTATTTATTTAATTTAGGATTTGTTGCCTTGTTGACAAGTACAATCAATTAAGTATAATTCCTAAAGGTAAATTTATGGGGGAGTTAAAGGGCTCAAGGGGAGGTTTGCACCAGGCACCTCACCTCTTAAGATGAATTTAAGCTAGCTGGAACTCATTGGTTTCTGTTTAAACACAAGCTTCGCTAGAATATGAACCACCCTGTCACTCACAAAGCACCTCCCATGAGCCCATAGTTGATTACAAAGACATGTTGTGAACTATGGCACATATCTCCCAATCTGTTATATAACAATATATGTACTGAAACAAATAAAGCAATACAAAATTAATGCTATATAAAATTCCTCAGGAGCTCCAATTCTCCGAAACGTATTTCATCACGTTCTTTGGCTTTCGCAATCAAAACTTTTGAAACTGATTAAGAAAGCCACAGATCGTGGTAAAACACATTATGGATGATTGGAGCACCTGGGGACTTTTACATACTATTCATTTTTTATAGCTTGTATTTGTTCCACTCAATGTATTGTTAATTTTATATACCTAGTCTGGTAACTCCAATTTTATCTGTTTCTTAGTTAAAGAAGGTTTGAGTCCACTATAGAGATACATATGCTAATAATCCCAGAGCCTAGTTTCATTGGCTATGAATAAGGTGAGCAAGGTACAAGTCTTTAAAGTTTTGCTCACTTCTATCGTACTGCACTTCACCAAAAACTGATTGCTTTTATTTTTGTGGGTTTTTTTTGAGTATATGTGGATAAAGACAGAAGAGAGCCATTGTCCCCTAAGAACACATCTAGCAGTGAGATTTGAGACGGTCCTTATCTGGCTCTAATCCATGTGAGTGTACAACATATATCTTTATGCAAACACCTGAGCATTAATAATACTACACTATCTTATATTTTTCTTTTGCCTAGCTAATGGCTGCAACACCACCAATTATTACATAAGGGTAAGTGTTTAAAATAGCTTGCCATTATTTGCACTGGCAGTAGTTTTAGCCACTCAGTTCACTCTGATTGCATGGTAGCTGCTAAATTGCATATTGTATTCACTGAATAATAAGCACATTTTTTGCACAGAGTACTTTGGTTTTCTGTTATATAATAAACCAATCCCATTCACTCATCCACATATCTTGTCAGATAGTCTTATACAGTCACATACAGACACCCAGCTAATCACAATCACAATTATCCCAGTCACTGAATTACAATTATTTAACAACCAAGTCACATTCAGTGATACAGTCACATGACAACCATAGCAATATTCACCCTTCACACAGCTTGCCCATCATCTACATGCGGGGACCAACCGAAGGGCAGGCTATTTCAGCTGCTGCTCGTTCTCAGTATTCTCTTGCAACCCATTTTTTACTCTCCACAAGTTTAAAGGGATAATCCAGATGTGGATCCCTTGCTCACAGTGCCTAGGGAGATATCAGCTATGCCTCACTGATGATGCCTAACAAGGCTGAAACGATCGTCTGGGGTTGCTGTGTCTCTCGTGCAGAGGGAACTTGCTGGCATTTCCGATCTGGACTGCCCGTATGGGTGGGACCAGTCTGATATGTTTCAGAGAAGTTCTCTCTGTAATGGCACAAGATGAGCAAAAAACAGCTTGAGAACTGAGCGGGGACCAACCGAAGGGCAGGCTATTTCAGCTGCTGCTCGTTCTCAGTATTCTCTTGCAACCCATTTTTTATCATGCCTGTTCATGCACCTCTACCCACCTATAAATATACACCTCCCAGCCAACAAAGCCACATGGCTTCCCAACAACCTATCCTTATCCAACAGTGCAGTCAAATTCACCTACTAGTCCATCAACCATTGCCGCAAGCTCACATACACATTTTATGTATAGAAACTCTTACACACACTATACACAGGTGCAAAACATAAATTACGTATGCAGTCACGGACATACATTTGAAATCTGCACCTTAAAGGTGATTTGAGTCGATTTTTGAGGACTAAGGCCTCAATTTTATAAGCTTTCTGATTAATTCAATACTGTTATAAAAACTTTCAAAATAATTTATCTACACAAATTTCCATAAGACTTTAAAGGTGACTTCTGTAATTAAACCCCACACATAGGGTTTTTACAGTAAGAACAATAATGATGTGGAAGTCTGTGCCTGAAGATGTGGTTTTATCAGAGTCTGGACAAGTGTTAAAACAGCAACTGGACAATAGTGTTGTCGCGAACCCGGAATTTTCGGTTCGCGAACAGCGAACGCGAACTTCCGCAAATGTTCGCGAACCGGCGAACCGCGCGAACCGACATTGACTTCAATGGGCAGGCGAATTTTAAAAACAACAGGGACTCTTTCTGGCCACAATAGTGATGGAAAAGTTGTTTCAAGGGGACTAACACCTGGACTGTGACATGCCAGAGGGGGATCCATGGCAAAACTATTATTAAGAAATATTTAAACTTTTCCTGTGTACTGACAGCAGATATACATAGGGTCACTTGGCAGATATGGATTGACACCTGTCCTCAAAACCCCTGATACACACTGACACAGAGCAGAATAGAGACTGTTCCCTGTCCACAGAGACCATGATACACACTGACACAGAGCAGAATAGGGACTGTTACCCCTACATAGGGTCACTTGGCAGATATGGATTGACAAATCCCTGACAAACAGCTACCACATGCAAGGAAGGCAGCAGGGGCGCAAATGACCCACTCCCGACGCGGGAAGGTAGTGACGACAAATAACAATACAGGACTCTTTAGAGGCCCTGTAATTGTAATCAGTCCACTTGAAATCCTTTAACTTTGATCAATTGGAGGGAAGTCTGGTGCAGAGCCACTGACCCATGCACAGGGCCAGCCTTAGGCCTTTGGGCGCCCTGTGCAAGAAATCTTCCCGACGCTGGAAGGTAGTGACGACAAATAACAATACAGGACTCTTTAGAGGCCCTGTAATTGTAATCAGTCCACTTGAAATCCTTTAACTTTGATCAATTGGAGGGAAGTCTGGTGCAGAGCCACTGACCCATGCGCAGGGCCAGCCTTAGGCCTTTGGGCGCCCTGTGCAAGAAATCTTCCCGACGCGGGAAGGTAGTGACGACAAATAACAATACAGGACTCTTTAGAGGCCCTGTAATTGTAATCAGTCTACTTGCACCAGTGGGCCTAAAAATTAGGCATGTACACATGCCTGAAAAATTTGGTATTGTTGCAGCCGCTGCTGTAGCAGCGGCCAGAAAAATTGATGTTTGTTTCACAGGCAGAAAGTGCCCTAAAACATGGCGGCTTGAACCCTAGTTGGTTGCGGATAAGTCACGCAAGTCAAACGTCATTCAGAGCTAAAATACAGCAGCGTGTGGACCATTTTTAGCCCAAGGCAGCTCATCTCATCAGGCCTTTTTTAAGCGAATGTATCGCCCAGTGTCAGTCCCTTCGGGATCCATCCCTCATTCATCTTAATAAAGGTGAGGTAATCTAGACTTTTTTGACCTAGGCGACTTCTCTTCTCAGTGACAATACCTCCTGCTGCACTGAAGGTCCTTTCTGACAGGACACTTGAAGCGGGGCAGGCCAGAAGTTCTATCGCAAATTGGGATAGCTCAGGCCACAGGTCAAGCCTGCACACCCAGTAGTCAAGGGGTTCATCGCTCCTCAGAGTGTCGATATCTGCAGTTAAGGCGAGGTAGTCTGCTACCTGTCGGTCGAGTCGCTCTCTGAGGGTGGATCCCGAAGGGCTGTGGCGATGCATAGGACTTAAAAAGGTCCGCATGTCCTCCATCAACAACACGTCTTTAAAGCGTCCTGTCCTTGCCGGCGTGGTCGTGGGAGGAGGAGGATGACTTCCACCTCTCCCCCTGTTAGACTCCCGTTGTGCTGTGACATCACCCTTATACGCTGTGTAAAGCATACTTTTTAATTTATTTAGCAAATGCTGCATCCTTTCCAAGTTGTTGTAATTGGGTAACATTTCCGCCACTTTCTGCTTATACCGGGGGTCTAGTAGCGTGGACACCCAGTACAGGTCGTTCTCCTTCAGCCTTTTTATACGAGGGTCCCTCAACAGGCAGGACAGCATGAAAGACCCCATTTGCACAAGGTTGGATGCCGAGCTACTCATTTCCCGTTCCTCCTCCTCACTGATGTCATTGAAGGTATGTTCTTCCCCCCAGCCACGTACAACACCACGGGTACCAGATAGGTGACAACGAGCACCCTGGGATGCCTGTTGCGTTTGGTCTTGCTCCTCCTCCTCCTCCTCCTCAAAGCTACAATCCTCCTCTGACTCCTCTTCCTCACAATCCTCTTCCAGCGTTGCCGCAGGTCCAGCAAGCGATGCTGATAAGGCTGTTTCTGGTGGTGATGGTGACCACAACTCTTCCTCTTCACGCTCATCTACAGCCTGATCCAGCACTCTTCGCAGGGCACGCTCCATGAAGAAAACAAATGGTATGATGTCGCTGATGGTGCCTTCGTTGCGACTGACTAGGTTTGTCACCTCCTCAAAAGGACGCATGAGCCTACAGGCATTGCACATGAGCGTCCAGTAACGTGGCAAAAAAATTCCCAGCTCCCCAGAGGCTGTCCTAGCACCCCGGTCATACAAATATTCCTTAACAGCTCCTTCTTGTTGGAGCAGGCGGTCGAACATTAGGAGTGTTGAATTCCAACGTGTAGGGCTGTCGCAAATCAAGCGCCTCACTGGCATGTTGTTTTGCCGCTGGATATCGGCAAAGTGAGCCATGGCCGTGTAGGAACGCCTGAATTGGCCACACACCTTCCTGGCCTGCTTCAGGACGTCCTGTAAGCCTGTGTACTTATGCACAAAGCGTTGTACGATCAGATTACACACATGTGCCATGCACGGCACATGTGTCAACTTGCCCAACTTCAATGCCACTATCAAATTTTTTTCGTTGTCACACACCACTTTGCCGATATCCAGTTGCTGCGGAGTCAGCCACTTTTCCACCTGTGCGTTCAGGGCGGACAGGAGTGCTTGTCCGGTGTGACTCTCTGCTTTCAAGCAAGTCAAACCCAAGACGGCGTGACACTGCCGTATCCGGGATGTGGAATAGTACCTGGGGAGCTGGGGGGTGCCGTTGATGTGGAGCAAGAAGCAGCGGCACAAGAGGACTCAGCCGAGGAGGTTATGGAAGAGGATGGAGTAGGAGGAGTAGAGGAGGTGGCAGCAGGACTGCCTGCAATTCGTGGCGGTGTCACCAACTCCTCTGCAATGCCACGCATTCCTTGCTTGTCAGCCGTCAGCAGGTTTACCCAATGCGCAGTGTAGGTGATATACCTGCCCTGACCATGCTTTGCAGACCAGGTATCAGTGGTCAGATGGACCCTTGCCCCAACACTGTGTGCCAGACATGCCATGACTTCCTTTTGCACAATCGAGTACAAGTTGGGGATTGCCTTTTGTGAAAAGAAATTCCGGCCGGGTACCTTCCACTGCGGTGTCCCAATAGCTACAAATTTTTTGAACGCCTCAGACTCAAGCAGATTGTATGGTAAAAGCTGGCGGGCTAATAGTTCAGACAAGCCAGCTGTCAGACGCTGGGCACGCTGGGGTGACTTGGTGACATTGGCTTCTTACGCTCAAACATGTCCTTGACAGACACATGACTGTGGGCAGATGAGCGGGAACTGCTCAAGGCGGGAGACGGAGTGGCGGATGGTTGAGAAGGGGCAAGAAGGACAGCAGTGGTTGACGTGGCTGAAGATGCTGGACCAGGAGGAGGATGGCGGCTTAGAGTAGGCGTGCTGCTTGTACTCATGTGTTGATCCCATAGGCGTTTGTGATGTGAGATCATGTGCCTACGCAAAGCAGTTGTACCTAGGTGGGTGTTGGACCTCCCACGACTCAGTTTCCTTTGGCACAGGTTGCAAATGGCATCGCTGTTGTCAGAGGCAGACACACAAAAAAAATGCCACACTGCTGAGCTCTGCAATGACGGCATTCTGGTGGTGGACACAGCATGCGTTGATTGGCGTGCTGTCGGGCTGACCCCGGGTGCCGATGCATGCTGTCTGACTGTGCCACTAGCTCCTTGCGACGACCCCCCCCTACTTCCAACTGTTCTCCTCCTCCTCTCTCTGTCTCCCCATCTGAACTTTCGCCCTGTTCTTCTTCTCTTCTAGCGGGCACCCACGTGACATCCATGGACGCATCGTCATCATCAACCGCTTCGCTTGTATCTGACAACTCAGAAAAGGAAGCAGCAGCGGGTACAACATCATCATCATCACACCGTACCTCCATGTGTTTAATGCTGCCTGCCTGAGACATATCCCTGTTATCTACATCCTCTAGCAATAATGGTTGCGCATCACTCATTTCTTCAAACGGGTGTGTGAATAACTCCTCTGACATACCAAGTAAAGTGGCTGTGGTGCTAGTTTTGGTGGTGGCGGCAGGCGGGTGAGTGCTGTCTTGAGAGGTGCCTGAAGCTAAGCTGGAGGAGGATGGTGCGTCAAGGTTCCAAGCGGAGGATGTACAAGATTGGGTGTCCTGTGTTAGCCAGTCAACTAAGTCCTCAGAACTTTTCAAGTTCAGGGTACGTGGCTTCTGAAAACTGGGCATTATTCTAGGGCAAAAGGGAATCACAGCACCACGACCACGACGGCCCCTGCGGGGTGGCCTGCCTCTGCCTGTCATTTTTTGGGGGATTTGTGGTACTATGCGTGCAAGCTACTGTGAGACCAGATATGATTGGCAATGTGCACTGGAACAGTTCTGCAGAGCACACACTGTAGGCCTGAGACACCCGCTTGAAGACAAGTAACTGCTATTCAATCTATAACAGTGAAAAACAAATTTTGGTTGTAAAAGCACGCTATAGAGACACAAGATATGAGTGGCAACTTTCAAAGCACGCTGGCACAGGTCTGCAGAGCACACGCTGAAGTAGGCCTGACACCAAGATGCTTGCAGGCAGGCAACTGCTCTTCTATTACAGTGAAAAAAAAATATTTCTTTTAAATCGAAAGTTTAACCAATTGTTAAAACAGATATGAGTGGTGGCACTGGGCAAATAGGCACAGTATCCAATGTGAACCTCACACAGAAGCTGGCAGGCAGGCAACTGCTCTTCTATTACAGTGGAAACAAAATTTTGGTTGTAAAAGCACGCTAAAGAGACACCAGATATGATTGGCAACTGTCAAAGCACGCTGGCACAGGTCTGCAGAGCACACGCTAAAGTAGGCCTGAAACACAGACGCTTGCAGACAACTAACTGCTCTTCTATTACAGTGAAAAAAAACTTATTTATTTTAAATGTAAAGCTTAACCTATTGTTAAAACAGATATGAGTGGTGGCACTGGGCAAATAGGCACAGTATCCAATGTGAACCTCACACAGAAGCTGGCAGGCAGGCAACTGCTCTTCTATTACTGTGAAAAAAAAATATTTATTTTAAATGTAAAGCTTAACCTATTGTTAAAACAGATATGAGTAGTGGCACTGGGCAAATAGGCACAGTATCCAATGTGAACCTCACACAGAAGCTGGCAGGCAGGCAACTGCTCTTCTATTACAGTGAAAAATAATTATTTCTTTTAAATCGAAAGCTTAACCAATTGTTAAAACAGATATGAGTGGTGGCACTGGGCAAATAGGCACAGTATCCAATGTGAACCTCACACAGAAGCTGGCAGGCAGGCAACTGCTCTTCTATTACAGTGGAAACAAAATTTTGGTTGTAAAAGCACGCTATAGAGACACCAGATATGATTGGCAACTGTCAAAGCACGCTGGCACAGGTCTGCAGAGCACACGCTGAAGTAGGCCTGAAACACAAACGCTTGCAGACAACTAACTGCTCTTCTATTACAGTGAAAAAAAATTATTTATTTTAAATCGAAAGCTTAACCAATTGTTAAAACAGATATGAGTGGTGGCACTGGGCAAATAGGCACAGTATCCAATGTGAACCTCACACAGAAGCTGGCAGGCAGGCAACTGCTCTTCTATTACAGTGGAAACAAAATTTTGGTTGTAAAAGCACGCTATAGAGACACCAGATATGATTGGCAACTGTCAAAGCACGCTGGCACAGGTCTGCAGAGCACACGCTGAAGTAGGCCTGAAACACAGACGCTTGCAGACAACTAACTGCTCTTCTATTACAGTGAAAAAAATTATTTATTTTAAATCGAAAGCTTAACCAATTGTTAAAACAGATATGAGTGGTGGCACTGGGCAAATAGGCACAGTATCCAATGTGAACCTCACACAGAAGCTGGCAGGCAGGCAACTGCTCTTCTATTACAGTGAAAAAAAAATATTTATTTTAAATGTAAAGCTTAACCTATTGTTAAAACAGATATGAGTGGTGGCACTGGGCAAATAGGCAAAGTATCCAATGTGAACCTCACACAGAAGCTGGCAGGCAGGCAACTGCTCTTCTATTACAGTGAAAAAAAATTATTTCTTTTAAATCGAAAGCTTAACCAATTGTTAAAACAGATATGAGTGGTGGCACTGGGCAAATAGGCACAGTATCCAATGTGAACCTCACACAGAAGCTGGCAGGCAGGCAACTGCTCTTCTATTACAGTGGAAACAAAATTTTGGTTGTAAAAGCACGCTAAAGAGACACCAGATATGATTGGCAACTGTCAAAGCACGCTGGCACAGGTCTGCAGAGCACACGCTGAAGTAGGCCTGAAACACAGACGCTTGCAGACAACTAACTGCTCTTCTATTACAGTGAAAAAAAATTATTTATTTTAAATGTAAAGCTTAACCTATTGTTAAAACAGATATGAGTGGTGGCACTGGGCAAATAGGCACAGTATCCAATGTGAACCTCACACAGAAGCTGGCAGGCAGGAAACTGCTCTTCTATTACAGTGAAAAAAAATTATTTCTTTTAAATCGAAAGCTTAACCAATTGTTAAAACAGATATGAGTGGTGGCACTGGGCAAATAGGCACAGTATCCAATGTGAACCTCACACAGAAGCTGGCAGGCAGGCAACTGCTCTTCTATTACAGTGGAAACAAAATTTTGGTTGTAAAAGCACGCTATAGAGACACCAGATATGATTGGCAACTGTCAAAGCACGCTGGCACAGGTCTGCAGAGCACACGCTGAAGTAGGCCTGAAACACAAACGCTTGCAGACAACTAACTGCTCTTCTATTACAGTGAAAAAAATTTATTTATTTTAAATCGAAAGCTTAACCAATTGTTAAAACAGATATGAGTGGTGGCACTGGGCAAATAGGCACAGTATCCAATGTGAACCTCACACAGAAGCTGGCAGGCAGGCAACTGCTCTTCTATTACAGTGGAAAAAAAATTTTGGTTGTAAAAGCACGCTAAATAGACACCAGATATGATTGGCAACTGTCAAAGCACGCTGGCACAGGTCTGCAGAGCACACGCTGAAGTAGGCCTGAAACACAGACGCTTGCAGACAACTAACTGCTCTTCTATTACAGTGAAAAAAAATTATTTCTTTTAAATCGAAAGCTTAACCAATTGTTAAAACAGATATGAGTGGTGGCACTGGGCTAGTGGGCACAGTATCCAATGTGAACCTCACACAGAAGCTGGCAGACAGGCAACTGCTCTTCTATTACAGTGGAAACAAAATTTTGGTTGTAAAAGCACGCTATAGAGACACCAGATATGATTGGCAACTGTCAAAGCACACTGGCACAGGTCTGCAGAGCACACGCTGAAGTAGGCCTGAAACACAGACGCTTGCAGACAACTAACTGCTCTTCTATTACAGTGAAAAAAAAATATTTCTTTTAAATCGAAAGCTTAACCAATTGTTAAAACAGATATGAGTGGTGGCACTGGGCAAATAGGCACAGTATCCAATGTGAACCTCACACAGAAGCTGGCAGGCAGGCAACTGCTCTTCTATTACAGTGAAAAAAAAACATTTATTTTAAATGTAAAGCTTAACCTATTGTTAAAACAGATATGAGTGGTGGCACTGGGCAAATAGGCACAGTATCCAATGTGAACCTCACACAGAAGCTGGCAGGCAGGCAACTGCTCTTCTATTACAGTGAAAAAAAATTATTTCTTTTAAATCGAAAGCTTAACCAATTGTTAAAACAGATATGAGTGGTGGCACTGGGCAAATAGGCACAGTATCCAATGTGAACCTCACACAGAAGCTGGCAGGCAGGCAACTGCTCTTCTATTACAGTGAAAAAAAAATATTTATTTTAAATGTAAAGCTTAACCTATTGTTAAAACAGATATGAGTGGTGGCACTGGGCAAATAGGCACAGTATCCAATGTGAACCTCACACAGAAGCTGGCAGGCAGGCAACTGCTCTTCTATTACAGTGAAAAAAAATATTTAGTTTAAATGTAAAGCTATTGTTAAAACAGATATGAGTGGTGGCACTGGGCAAATAGGCACAGTATCCAATGTGAACCTCACACAGAAGCTGGCAGGCAGGCAACTGCTCTTCTATTACAGTGGAAACAAAATTTTGGTTGTAAAAGCACGCTATAGAGACACCAGATATGATTGGCAACTGTCAAAGCACGCTGGCACAGGTCTGCAGAGCACACGCTGAAGTAGGCCTGAAACACAAACGCTTGCAGACAACTAACTGCTCTTCTATTACAGTGAAAAAAAATTATTTATTTTAAATCGAAAGCTTAACCAATTGTTAAAACAGATATGAGTGGTGGCACTGGGCAAATAGGCACAGTATCCAATGTGAACCTCACACAGAAGCTGGCAGGCAGGCAACTGTTCTTCTATTACAGTGGAAACAAAATTTTGGTTGTAAAAGCACGCTATAGAGACACCAGATATGATTGGCAACTGTCAAAGCACGCTGGCACAGGTCTGCAGAGCACACGCTGAAGTAGGCCTGAAACACAGATGCTTGCAGACAACTAACTGCTCTTCTATTACAGTGAAAAAAAATTATTTATTTTAAATCTAAAGCTTAAGCTATTGTAAAAACAGATATGAGTGGTGGCACTGGGCAAATAGGCACAGTATCCAATGTGAACCTCACACAGAAGCTGGCAGGCAGGCAACTGCTCTTCTATTACAGTGGAAACAAAAATTTGGTTGTAAAAGCACGCTAGAGAGACACCAGATATGATTGGCAACTGTCAAAGCACGCTGGCACAGGTCTGCAGAGCACACGCTGAAGTAGGCCTGAAACACAGACGCTTGCAGACAACTAACTGCTCTTCTATTACAGTGAAAAAAAAATATTTATTTTAAATGTAAAGCTTAACCTATTGTTAAAACAGATATGAGTGGTGGCACTGGGCAAATAGGCACAGTATCCAATGTGAACCTCACACAGAAGCTGGCAGGCAGGCAACTGCTCTTCTATTACAGTGAAAAAAAAGTATTTCTTTTAAATCGAAAGCTTAACCAATTGTTAAAACAGATATGAGTGGTGGCACTGGGCAAATAGGCACAGTATCCAATGTGAACCTCACACAGAAGCTGGAAATTGAACTTATCCCGTATAATATATACAGCTAATACTCCATGGCTACATAACTCCCCACACCCTGTTTTATTTTTCAAAATACAGGAATTAAAATATATTACATGTTACTACATTACCTCCTGCAGTCAGTATTTATTTAACTTTAGTTAAATTGTAGTTTTTTTTTTAAAATTTAGTATTTATTAAAAGTGACGATATTCAAAGAAATTGCTTCTGGAACAAATAGACAATGAATTAAAACCTACACATGGTTATTGGCTAAACTCTGAATTATAGCAAAGTGAAACACAGATTGCAACATTTAGACTAACAAAGATAATTTGGGAAACTTTTCTAAATCACATATAGTCACAGTTTAGCAATTTTAGATACATTTAGCCATTTGGTCTTTGATTTGTTATACTTTGGAATTTAGTTTATAATCATATTGGTGTTTTGTTCTATAAAGGATAACAGAAACTGTTCATTCTGGGTGAGCAAAGGGTTGCTGACACTTATATGCAACCTTTCAAGTTATAGTTCATGTATTTCATTAAATTATTCCTTAATTTCCACATCTTATTTAATTCCCTTCATATGTTTGCTCCTTTTTTATAGAGCATCCTTTTCACAATAAAATGCATCACAGGAAATATAGGCCCCAATATAATGAGCTGGGAATGATAACATACACAGCTGAAAAGAGACATGCTTCCAATTTTGCAACAAGCTAGGAAAAAAAGATCAAGAAGATATTATCCCACAAATTAAAAATGATATCCCGAATAATATGTTTTTGTAAGTATTTGTCCAGTAGTGATGTACCGAACTGTCCGCCGGCGAACAGTTCCTGGCGAAATTAGCGTGTTCGCGTTCGCCACGGCAGGCGGACACATGCGCAGTTCGATCCGCCCCCTATTCGTCATCATTGGGCAAACTTTGACCCTGTGCCTCTCGGTCAGCAGACACATTACAGCCAATCAGCAGCACTCCCTCCCTTCCACACCCTCCAACCTCCCTCCCAGCATCCATTTTCGATTCATTCGGAAGATGCATGCTTAGTGAGAGGAGGGAAAGTTTAGCTGCTGCTGATTACATAGGAAAATTGATAGCTAGGCTAGGGTATTCAGTGTCCACTACAATCCTGAAGGACTCATCTGATCTCTGCTGTAAGGACAGCACCCCAAAAAGCCCTTTTTAGGGCTATAACATCAGGCTGCTTTTTTTTTTTTTTTTCCTGTGTAATGTAATTGCAGGTGCCTGCCTGCCAGCTTCTGTGTGAGGTTCACATTGGATACTGTGCCTATTTGCCCAGTGCCACCACTCATATCTGTTTTAACAATAGGTTAAGCTTTACATTTAAAATAAATATTTTTTTTCACTGTAAAAGAAGAGCAGTTAGTTGTCTGCAAGCGTCTGTGTTTCAGGCCTACTTCAGCGTGTGCTCTGCAGACCTGTGCCAGCGTGCTTTGACAGTTGCCAATCATATCTGGTGTCTCTATAGCGTGCTTTTACAACCAAAATTTTGTTTCCACTGTAATAGAAGAGCAGTTGCCTGCCTGCCAGCTTCTGTGTGAGGTTCACATTGGATACTGTGCCTATTTGCCCAGTGCCACCACTCATATCTGTTTTAACAATTGGTTAAGCTTTCGATTTAAAATAAATAATTATTTTTCACTGTAATAGAAGAGCAGTTAGTTGTCTGCAAGCGTCTGTGTTTCAGGCCTACTTCAGCGTGTGCTCTGCAGACCTGTGCCAGCGTGCTTTGACAGTTGCCAATCATATCTGGTGTTTCTTTAGCGTGCTTTTACAACCAAAATTTTGTTTCCACTGTAATAGAAGAGCAGATGCCTGCCTGCCAGCTTCTGTGTGAGGTTCACATTGGATACTGTGCCTATTTGCCCAGTGCCACCACTCATATCTGTTTTTACAATAGCTTAAGCTTTAGATTTAAAATAAATAATTTTTTTTCACTGTAATAGAAGAGCAGTTAGTTGTCTGCAAGCATCTGTGTTTCAGGCCTACTTCAGCGTGTGCTCTGCAGACCTGTGCCAGCGTGCTTTGACAGTTGCCAATCATATCTGGTGTCTCTATAGCGTGCTTTTACAACCAAAATTTTGTTTCCACTGTAATAGAAGAGCAGTTGCCTGCCTGCCAGCTTCTGTGTGAGGTTCACATTGGATACTGTGCCTATTTGCCCAGTGCCACCACTCATATCTGTTTTAACAATTGGTTAAGCTTTCGATTTAAAAGAAATAATTTTTTTTCACTGTAATAGAAGAGCAGTTAGTTGTCTGCAAGCGTCTGTGTTTCAGGCCTACTTCAGCGTGTGCTCTGCAGACCTGTGCCAGCGTGCTTTGACAGTTGCCAATCATATCTGGTGTCTCTTTAGCGTGCTTTTACAACCAAAATTTTGTTTCCACTGTAATAGAAGAGCAGTTGCCTACCTGCCATCTTCTGTGAGGTTCACATTGGATACTGTGCCTATTTGCCCAGTGCCACCACTCATATCTGTTTTAACAATAGGTTAAGCTTTACATTTAAAATAAATATTTTTTTTCACTGTAAAAGAAGAGCAGTTAGTTGTCTGCAAGCGTCTGTGTTTCAGGCCTACTTCAGCGTGTGCTCTGCAGACCTGTGCCAGCGTGCTTTGACAGTTGCCAATCATATCTGGTGTCTCTATAGCGTGCTTTTACAACCAAAATTTTGTTTCCACTGTAATAGAAGAGCAGTTGCCTGCCTGCCAGCTTCTGTGTGAGGTTCACATTGGATACTGTGCCTATTTGCCCAGTGCCACCACTCATATCTGTTTTAACAATTGGTTAAGCTTTCGATTTAAAATAAATAATTATTTTTCACTGTAATAGAAGAGCAGTTAGTTGTCTGCAAGCGTCTGTGTTTCAGGCCTACTTCAGCGTGTGCTCTGCAGACCTGTGCCAGCGTGCTTTGACAGTTGCCAATCATAACTGGTGTCTCTTTAGCGTGCTTTTACAACCAAAATTTTGTTTCCACTGTAATAGAAGAGCAGATGCCTGCCTGCCAGCTTCTGTGTGAGGTTCACATTGGATACTGTGCCTATTTGCCCAGTGCCACCACTCATATCTGTTTTAACAATTGGTTAAGCTTTCGATTTAAAAGAAATATTTTTTTTTCACTGTAATAGAAGAACAGTTAGTTGTCTGCAAGCGTCTGTGTTTCAGGCCTACTTCAGCGTGTGCTCTGCAGACCTGTGCCAGCGTGCTTTGACAGTTGCCAATCATATCTGGTGTCTCTATAGCGTGCTTTTACATCAAAATTTTGTTTCCACTGTAATAGAAGAGCAGTTGCCTGCCTGCCAGCTTCTGTGTGAGGTTCACATTGGATACTGTGCCTATTTGCCCAGTGCTACCACTCATATCTGTTTTAACAACAGGTTAAGCTTTAGATTTAAAAGAAATAATTTTTTTTCACTGTAATAGAAGATCAGTTCGTTGTCTGCAAGCATCTTGGTGTCAGGCCTACTTCAGCGTGTGCTCTGCAGACCTGTGCCAGCGTGCTTTGACAGTTGCCACTCATATCTTGTGTCTCTATAGCGTGCTTTTACAACCAAAATTTGTTTTTCACTGTTATAGATTGAATAGCAGTTACTTGTCTTCAAGAGGGTGTCTCAGGCCTACAGTGTGTGCTCTGCAGCACTGTTCCAGTGCACATTGCCAATCATATCTGGTGTCTCTATAGCGTGCTTTTAAAAACAAAATTTGTTTTTCACTGTTATAGATTGAATAGCAGTTACTTGTCTTCAAGCGGGTGTCTCAGGCCTACAGTGTGTGCTCTGCAGCACTGTTCCAGTGCACATTGCCAATCATATCTGGTGTCTCTATAGCGTGCTTTTAAAAACAAAATTTGTTTTTCACTGTTATAGATTGAATAGCAGTTACTTGTCTTCAAGCGGGTGTCTCAGGCCTACAGTGTGTGCTCTGCATAACTGTTCCAGTGCACATTGACAATCATATCTGGTCTCACAGTAGCTTGCACGCATAGTACCACAAATCCCCCAAAAAATGACAGGCAGAGGCAGGCCACCCCGCAGGGGCCGTCGTGGTCGTGGTGCTGTGATTCCCTTTTGCCCTAGAATAATGCCCAGTTTTCAGAAGCCACGTACCCTGAACTTGAAAAGTTCTGAGGACTTAGTTGACTGGCTAACACAGGACACCCAATCTTGTACAGCCTCTGCTCGGAACCTTGACGCACCATCCTCCTCCAGCTTAGCTTCAGGCACCTCTCAAGATAGCACTCACCCGCCTGCCGCCACCACCAAAACTAGCACCACAGCCGCTTTACTTGGTATGTCAGAGGAGTTATTCACACACCCGTTTGAAGAAATGAGTGATGCGCAACCATTATTGCTAGAGGATGTAGATAACAGGGATATGTCTCAGGCAGGCAGCATTAAACACATGGAGGTACGGTGTGATGATGATGATGTTGTACCCGCTGCTGCTTCCTTTTCTGAGTTGTCAGATACAAGCGAAGCGGTTGATGATGACGATGCGTCCATGGATGTCACGTGGGTGCCCGCTAGAAGAGAAGAAGAACAGGGCGAAAGTTCAGATGGGGAGACAGAGAGGAGGAGGAGGAGACCAGTTGGAAGCAGGGGGGGTCGTCGCAAGGAGCTATTGGCACAGTCAGACAGCATGCATCGGCAACCTGGGTCAGCCCGACAGCACGCCAATCAACGCATGCTGTGTCCACCACCAGAATGCCGTCATTGCAGAGCTCAGCAGTGTGGCATTTTTGTTGTGTGTCTGCCTCTGACAACAGCGATGCCATTTGCAACCTGTGCCAAAGGAAACTGAGTCGTGGGAGGTCCAACACCCACCTAGGTACAACTGCTTTGCGTAGGCACATGATCTCACATCACAAACGCCTATGGGATCAACACATGAGTACAAGCAGCACGCCTACTCTAAGCCGCCATCCTCCTCCTGGTCCAGCATCTTCAGCCACATCAACCACTGCTGTCCTTCTTGCCCCCTCTCAACCATCCGCCACTCCGTCTCCCGCCTTGAGCAGTTCCCGCTCATCTGCCCACAGTCATGTGTCTGTCAAGGACATGTTTGAGCGTAAGAAGCCAATGTCACCAAGTCACCCCCTTGCCCAGCATCTGACAGCTGGCTTGTCCGAACTATTAGCCCGCCAGCTTTTACCATACAATCTGGTTGAGTCTGAGGCGTTCAAAAAATTTGTAGCTATTGGGACACCGCAGTGGAAGGTACCCGGCTGGAATTTCTTTTTACAAAAGGCAATCCCCAACATGTACTCGATTGTGCAAAAGGAAGTAATGGCATGTCTGGCACACAGTGTTGGGGCAAGGGTCCATCTGACCACTGATACCTGGTCTGCAAAGCATGGTCAGGGCAGGTATATCACCTACACTGCGCATTGGGTAAACCTGCTGACGGCTGACAAGCAAGGAATGCGTGGCATTGCAGAGGAGTTGGTGACACCGCCACGAATTGCAGGCAGTCCTGCTGCCACCTCCTCTACTCCTCCTACTCCATCCTCTTCCATAACCTCCTCGTCTGAGTCCTCTTGTGCCGCTGCTTCTTGCTCCACATCAACGGCACCCCCCCAGCTCCCCAGGTACTATTCCACATCCCGGATACGGCAGTGTCACGCCGTCTTGGGTTTGACTTGCTTGAAAGCAGAGAGTCACACCGGACAAGCACTCCTGTCCACCCTGAACGCACAGGTGGAAAAGTGGCTGACTCCGCAGCAACTGGATATCGGCAAAGTGGTGTGTGACAACGGAAAAAATTTGATAGCGGCATTGAAGTTGGGCAAGTTGACACATGTGCCGTGCATGGCACATGTGTGTAATCTGATCGTACAACGCTTTGTGCATAAGTACACAGGCTTACAGGACGTCCTGAAGCAGGCCAGGAAGGTGTGTGGCCATTTCAGGCGTTCCTACACGGCCATGTCTCACTTTGCCGATATTCAGCGGCGAAACAACATGCCAGTGAGGCGCTTGATTTGCGACAGCCCTACACGTTGGAATTCAACACTCCTAATGTTCGACCGCCTGCTCCAACAAGAAAAAGCTGTTAATGAATATTTGTATGACCGGGGTGCTAGGACAGCCTCTGGGGAGCTGGGAATTTTTTTGCCACGTTACTGGACGCTCATGCGCAATGCCTGTAGGCTCATGCGTCCTTTTGAGGAGGTGACAAACCTAGTCAGTCGCAACGAAGGCACCATCAGCGACATCATACCATTTGTTTTCTTCATGGAGCGTGCCCTGCGAAGAGTGCTGGATCAGGCTGTAGATGAGCGTGAAGAGGAAGAGGAAGAGTTGTGGTCACCATCACCACCAGAAACAGCCTTATCAGCATCGCTTGCTGGACCTGCGGCAACGCTGGAAGAGGATTGTGAGGAAGAGGAGTCAGAGGAGGATTGTAGCTTTGAGGAGGAGGAGGAGGAGCAAGACCAAACACAACAGGCATCCCAGGGTGCTCGTTGTCACCTATCTGGTACCCGTGGTGTTGTACGTGGCTGGGGGGAAGAACATACCTTCAATGACATCAGTGAGGAGGAGGAACGGGAAATGAGTAGCTCGGCATCCAACCTTGTGCAAATGGGGTCTTTCATGCTGTCCTGCCTGTTGAGGGACCCTCGTATAAAAAGGCTGAAGGAGAACGACCTGTACTGGGTGTCCACGCTACTAGATCCCCGGTACAAGCAGAAAGTGGCGGAAATTTTACCCAATTACAACAAGTCGGAAAGGATGCAGCATTTGCAAAATAAATTAAAAAGTATGCTTTACACAGCGTATAAGGGTGATGTCACAGCACAACGGGAATCTAACAGGGGGAGAGGTGGAAGTCATCCTCCTCCTCCCACGACCACGCCGGCAAGGACAGGACGCTTTAAAGACGTGTTGTTGATGGAGGACATGCGGACCTTTTTAAGTCCTATGCATCGCCACAGCCCTTCGGGATCCACCCTCAGAGAGCGACTCGACCGACAGGTAGCAGACTACCTCGCCTTAACTGCAGATATCGACACTCTGAGGAGTGATGAACCCCTTGATTACTGGGTGTGCAGGCTTGACCTGTGGCCTGAGCTATCCCAATTTGCGATAGAACTTCTGGCCTGCCCCGCTTCAAGTGTCCTGTCAGAAAGGACCTTCAGTGCAGCAGGAGGTATTGTCACTGAGAAGAGAAGTCGCCTAGGTCAAAAAAGTCTAGATTACCTCACCTTTATTAAGATGAATGAGGGATGGATCCCGAAGGGACTGACACTGGGCGATACATTCGCTTAAAAAAGGCCTGATGAGATGAGCTGCCTTGGGCTAAAAATGGTCCACTGCTGTATTTTAGCTCTGAATGACGTTTGACTTGCGTGACTTATCCGCCACCAACTATGGTTCAAGCCGCCATGTTTTAGGGCACTTTCTGCCTGTGAAACAAACATCAATTTTTCTGGCCGCTGCTACAGCAGCGGCTGCAACAATACCAAATTTTTCAGGCATGTGTACATGCCTAATTTTTAGCCCCACTGGTGCAAGTGGACTGATTACAATTACAGGGCCTCTAAAGAGTCCTGTATTGTTATTTGTCGTCACTACCTTCCCGCGTCGGTAAGATTTCTTGCACAGGGCGCCCAAAGGCCTAAGGCTGGCCCTGCGCATGGGTCAGTGGCTCTGCACCAGACTTCCCTCCAATTGATCAAAGTTAAAGGATTTCAAGTGGACTGATTACAATTACAGGGCCTCTAAAGAGTCCTGTATTGTTATTTGTCGTCACTACCTTCCCGCGTCGGGAGTGGGTCATTTGCGCCCCTGCTGCCTTCCTTGCATGTGGTAGCTGTTTGTCAGGGATTTGTCAATCCATATCTGCCAAGTGACCCTATGTAGGGGGAACAGTCTCTATTCTGCTCTGTGTCAGTGTGTATCAGGGATCATTAGGATAGGTGTCAATCCATATCTGCCAAGTGACCCTATGAAGGGGGAACAGTCTCTATTCTGCTCTGTGTCAGTGTGTATCAGGGGTTTTGAGGACAGGTGTCAATCCATATCTGCCAAGTGACCCTATGTAGGGGGAACAGTCTCTATTCTGCTCTGTGTCAGTGTGTATCAGGGATCATTAGGATAGGTGTCAATCCATATCTGCCAAGTGACCCTATGTAGGGGGAACAGTCTCTATTCTGCTCTGTGTCAGTGTGTATCAGGGATCATTAGGATAGATGTCAATCCATATCTGCCAAGTGACCCTATGTAGGAGGAACAGTCCCTATTCTGCTCTGTCACTGTGTATCAGGGATCATTAGGATAGGTGTCAATCCATATCTGCCAAGTGACCCTATGTAGGGGGAACAGTCCCTATTCTGCTCTGTGTCAGTGTGTATCAGGGATCATTAGGATAGGTGTCAATCCATATCTGCCAAGTGACCCTATGAAGGGGGAACAGTCTCTATTCTGCTCTGTGTCAGTGTGTATCAGGGGTTTTGAGGACAGGTGTCAATCCATATCTGCCAAGTGACCCTATGTAGGGGGAACAGTCTCTATTCTGCTCTGTGTCAGTGTGTATCAGGGATCATTAGGATAGGTGTCAATCCATATCTGCCAAGTGACCCTATGTAGGGGGAACAGTCCCTATTCTGCTCTGTGTCAGTGTGTATCAGGGGTTTTGAGGACAGGTGTCAATCCATATCTGCCAAGTGACCCTATGTAGGGGGAATAGTCCCTATTCTGCTCTGTGTCAGTGTGTATCAGGGGTTTTGAGGGCAGGTGTCAATCCATATCTGCCAAGTGACCCTATGTAGGGGGAACAGTCTCTATTCTGCTCTGTGTCAGTGTGTATCAGGGATCATTAGGATAGGTGTCAATCCATATCTGCCAAGTGACCCTATGTAGGGGGAACAGTCTCTATTCTGCTCTGTGTCAGTGTGTATCATGGTCTCTGTGGACGGTGAACAGTCTCTATTCTGCTCTGTGTCAGTGTGTATCATGGTCTCTGTGGACAGGGAACAGTCTCTATTCTGCTCTGTGTCAGTGTGTATCAGGGGTTTTGAGGACAGGTGTCAATCCATATCTGCCAAGTGACCCTATGTAGGGGGAACAGTCTCTATTCTGCTCTGTGTCAGTGTGTATCAGGGATCATTAGGATAGGTGTCAATCCATATCTGCCAAGTGACCCTATGTAGGGGGAACAGTCCCTATTCTGCTCTGTGTCAGTGTGTATCAGGGGTTTTGAGGACAGGTGTCAATCCATATCTGCCAAGTGACCCTATGTAGGGGCCACAGTCCAGGTGTTAGTCCCCTTGAAACAACTTTTCCATCACTATTGTGGCCAGAAAGAGTCCCTGTTGTTTTTAAAATTCGCCTGCCCATTGAAGTCAATGGCGGTTCGCACGGTTCGCGAACATTTGCGGAAGTTCGCGTTCGCCGTTCGCGAACCGAAAATTCCGGGTTCGCGACAACACTACTGGAGAGTAGATTTCTAGGGGTTACCACTCCTTCTTAACTAAAGTCTCACATTAAAAAGGGTTATGTTGAAGATCCAGTGATTTGTGATCCTCGTTGTGATCTTCATATGACCATGCTTAATAGATTTTGGATTTTTCAACAACGTCTCTTTGTTCCAGAATCAGTAATGCCAGACCTCTACTATGATTCAAAGTCTCTTTCCATTCCATTCCTGGGGAGCTATATTCATGGACTTTATTGTGGAACTACCTCCCTCTAAAGAACACACTACCATACTTGTTGTAGACTAGTTAACTAAAATGAGTCATTTTATACCAGCTCATTGTCTCCCTTCAGCCAAACAGACTGCACACATACTTCACATTTTGGAAATGTTTCTATTCTATCTAGTTATAAATGTTTATATGTCATGAGCTTTTCATTCGCAAGGTAATGGACAAACTGAGAGAACCAAACAGACTTTATAGCAATATTTGCAGTGACAAATTAGTTACCTGCAGGATGACTGACTAGAGCATCTAACACTGCAGAGTTTGCCTATAACAATGCCCAACACAGCTCTTCTTCTCTGAGCCCATTTTTTGCCCATTGTGGTTACCATCCAACCTTTCGTGTGGTTACCTTCCATTCTTCCAGTCACTCATCAGCTTACTGCCTTAAGAGAATCCCAGGAAATGTTAAAGGAGAGTCTTTTTGAGGCTCAGGAATGTTACAAAAGAGCTACTATTAGGCATACAAAGGAGGCCCCTATTTATTACATTGGTGAAAGGGTTGGGCTTTCAACACAGAAACTAAAGCTTAGGATTCCTTTTCATAGCTTGGGTCAAAAATTAATTGGATCTCTTTACTTCACCACTGGTGGTTACAGTTAGTGCAAAGTCCTACTCCTACCCACTGCCACACAACTCCAAGTGTTAAGTCGATTATGTCCCGTATGTCTGATTCTACACCCAGGAGGCAAGTGTTAATTTTCTCATTCATTTCATGCTCGAACAAGTTGTGCTGCTGCTTCCACAGGTACTACAGCTCCCTCTATCACAGGTAGTTATTATTATTGTTGCTCTTATTGGTATTTATATAGCGCACACTATTTTGAAGCGATTTACAATATTAGAAAAGGAGGACATTTAACAATAAATAAGACAATTACAAAATGTTACAGGAACAAAAGGTAGATGAGGACCCTGCTCAAACAAGCTTACAGTCTAGAAAAGGTAGAGTATAGAACACAACAGAAAGGGCATCAAGGGGAAAGACATATTTGGAAAGTAGTATAACTGCAAGTGAAAGTGGAGTGTAACCCTTTTAGAGAGCAAGATTTTTTTTTTTAAAGAAGTTACTCTGGGAGACGCTAGGCATTTCTGAAAAGGGAGGAACTTCTTAAATGATTGAAGAGAATGTGATGGAGTTAGGCTGTAGCGGAGCCCTAGTCCTGACAGAGACTTTCTTCCACTGGATTACCAAGAGTAGAATCAGGAACAAGAAATTGCCAAGTAAGTAGCCCACCTCCTCCCCAGTAACTGGATGACAGACAGTTCTGAGAGTACAACTGAAATTTATTCTGCCACACACTGCTTTTATGCATTGCCCCTAGCTTCCAAATCAAAAACACAATGGGTTCTTTCCCAAGAACCTTTGTGTTTGAGAGATAATTGAGCTCCAATTAGGATAGGTTAGATTAAAAATAAAAGAAGGAAGGTATGTAGAAGAGGATAAAGGTCTAGCTGACTGCTTCAATGAATATTTTTGTTCAGTAGTAACAGATGAAAATGAAGGAAAGGGGCCTCAATTAGGAAAACAGGACAAATTAGTCATTTGTTAAATGTGAGTTTACAGAGGAAGAGGTTATATTTCAACTGTCAAAAGTAAAGACAAATAAGTCAATGGGACCTGATTGAATGCACCCAAAGTTATTAAAAGAGCTTAGTTGTGCACTAGCAAAACCATTAACAGATTTATTTAACCAATCATTGTTAACAGGAGTAGTCCCAGAAGATTGATAGTTAGCAAATGTTGTGCCCATTCACAAGAAATGTAGTAGGGATGAGTCAGGAAACTATAGGCCAGTAAGCCTTACTTCAGTAGTGGGGAAAGTAATGGAAACCATATTAAAGGATAGGATTGTTGAAAATCTAAAAACACATGGATTTCAAGCTCAGAGACAACATGGGTTTACTTCAGGGAGATCATGCCAAACTAATCTTATTGATTTTTTTGATTGGGTAACTAAAATAATAGATCAGGGTGATGCAGTAGACATTGCTTAGCTAGATTTCAGTAAGGCTTTTGACACTGTTGCACATGTAGGGCTTATCAATAAACTGCAATCTTTAAGTTTGGATTCCAATATTGTTGAATGGGTAAGGCAGTAACTGAGTGACAGGCAACAGAGGGTTGTAGACAATGGAGTATATTCAAAGCATGGGCTTCTCACCAGTGGGGTACCTCAGGGAGCTGTACTTGGACCCATTATCTTTAATGTTTTTATTAGTGATATTGCAGAAGGTCTTGATGGTAAGTTATGTCTTTTTTGCTGATGATACTAAGATATGTAACAGGGTTGATGTTCCAGGAGAGATAAGCCAAATGGCAAATGGTTTAGGTAAACTAGAAAAATGGTCAGAGTTGTGGCAACTGACATTTAATGTGGATAAGAGCAAGATAATGCATCTTGGATGTAAAAACCCAAGGTCAGAGTACAGAATATTTGATAGAGTCCTAACCTCAACATCTGAGGAAAGGGATTTAGGGGTGATTATTTCTGATGACTTAAAGGTAGGCAGACAATGTAATAGAGCAGCAGGACGTGCTAGCAGAATACTCGGTTGTATAGGGAGAGGTATTAGCAGTAGAAAGTGTTCATGCCATTGTACAGAACACTGGTGAGACCTCACTTGGAGTATTGTATGCAGTACTGGAGACCGTATCTCCAGAAGGATATTGATACTTTAGAGAGAGTTCAGAGAAGGGCTACTAAACTGGTTCATGGATTGCAGGATAAAATATTCAAGGAGAGGTTAAAGGAACTTAACATGTATAGCTTGGAGGAAAGATGAGACAGGGGGAATATGATAGAATCATTTAAATACATAAAGGGAATTAACACAGTTGAGGAGGAGACTATATTCAAATGAAGAAAAACTACCGCAACAAGAGGACATAGTCTTAAATTAGAGGGGCAAAGGTTTAAAAATAATATCCGGAAGTATTACTTCACTGAAAGGGTAGTGGACGCATGGACTAGGCTTCCAGCTGAAGTGGTAGACGTTAACACAGTATAGGAGTTTAAGCATGCGTCAGGTATGCACAAATCTATCCTAACTATAAGATAAAGCCACGGACTAATGAAAGTATTTTTAAAAAAATTGGGCAGACTAGGTGGGACAAAAATCATATTCCCGAATTGTTCTGATCTGAGCGCACAACATACCCAAAAAGCTCTTAGATCTGTTTGGTAGAACAAAAGTTATGTTTGAACAAAGTTTTAACCGACCGGCCACGAGGTGAAAGCTCAAAACAGTTCCAGAAGATTGGACAGGATGGCCGGTTGGCTTTCAAGGGTTCCTGTGCGAACACCGATGACCACTCCCCCTGGCTTCTATGGAGCGAATGCTCCCCCTGTTTGGTAGATCCTATCTCCCGAACGCCATTCGTTAGTTGGTCGGGAAGTGAGAGGGGCAGCAGTACCATCTTTGCCCGGGTTCGCGGAGACGCGAGGCTGAAAACAATTCCAGGCATTCAACGACCAAGATACCACTGCCTTCGTCCAGGGAAAGCACTCAAGCGCAGGTGTCAAGTCGTTAATTTGTGGGCCAGGGGAGGTCAGTGTTCACTAGGAAATAACAAGGTATCACACACCAGTCATTTGGTAGGCAAACAAGGGGGTACGGACAACCGAACATAAGCGAATGGAGTCTGCTACATAGATAGGCTGTTCCAAAGGAAATGAGCCACCCGTGAGAAGTTCTGCCAGCGTGAATTAGCAGTAAGTGTGTGAGCAGTGGACAGGATAAAGTCACCATCAGAGCAAAGAGACCAAGAAGGGGCATACCTATGAATCAGTGATGAAATATATCAGAGGCTAGAGTTGATTAGAGTGTTATAGGTAAGGCTTAATATTTTTAATTGACACCTGTAGGGTACAGAAAGACAGTGTCTTCTAGGGAGAAAAATTAGTAGAGAATCACAGTAGTACTTACATACTTGTAATGATATTGATGTTACAAAGGTTCGGAGTTCAGCAGCCAGATCAGCAATGTTTTCTGCCAGAAGTAGCCACTCGTTACCAGGTGGATGACCCCCTGAGCCTTAAGTGGCCATTTGGTCTTAAGCAAAGAGCCACTTAAGAGCCTGGAACAGAAAGATTGTAATAGTAGTAAGGCAAGCTGAGGTCAATGGGAAGGAGTAGCAGCAAAGTCAAACAGTCCAAATTGAGCAACAGGTAGAAGAAACAGGAACAAGCTTGATTATAGCTTACAGGAAACACAATAATCCAGCAAAGAGGATCAGCAGCATGGAAACCAGGGTTCGAAATCCAGCAGAGTCAGTTCCTCACAATACTAGAGCATAAACAAGCTGTTTGGCAGCATTTGTGTAAGAAATGGGCAGATGTGGGAAATGTTTTTAAGGTTAAATCGATAGATTTTAGCAACAGGCTGGACATGAAGCGCAAAGGTGAGACCAGTGTCAAAGATAACAGCAAGGCAGTAATCTTGCAAGGATGGACTAATGTGGGTATCATCAACTTTCAGGGAGAGTTATAGAGGACGATCAGTGTTACGAGGAGAAAAACTGAAGAACCTCTGAGAGATTAAGTTTCAGAAAGCAGAAGGACCTTCAGTCAGAAAAGGAAGAAAGCAAGCGGTGACATGTTAAAGGACAGCGGTGGTAAGATTAGGGAGAAGAGATATATTTTGGTGTCATCAGAGTACAGGTGGTAATGAAATCCAAAGGAATTAATGTGTTTGCCATGAGAGGCAGTATAGAGAGAACAAAAGGGGACCAAGAATTGAGCCTTGGGTGGCTTCAACCAAGACAGGATGAGGGGAACAGTTTTCATTGGAAAAGGAGACACTGAATGAACGTTGGGATAGATAGGAGGAGAACCACAAGAAGGAGGTATTGAATAGTTTGGAGAAGGAGGCCATGATCAACAGCAGCAAAGAGGTCAAGAAGAATCAGTATGGAGTTGTTGCCTAGTTTATTGTCTATAACAATTCCCAAATCCTTCTCGCGTGTTGTTTTCCCTGATTCCCTACCATTTAGGGTGTAAGTTGCTTGTGCATGCTTGTGCATTACTTTGCATATGTCTATACTAAATTTCACCTGCCAGTTGAGTATCCAGTCCTCCAATCTATCTAAATCCCTCTGCAGCAATGCAATATAATGCTCAAATTGTATTACTTTAGTTTTGCGTCATCCATAAACACTGAAGCATGACTTTCAATGCCTATTTTAAGATCATTTATAAATATGTTAAATAGAAGCGATCCCAGAGCAGAACCCTGAGGGACATCACTTACTACTTTTTCCAGCTTGTTAATTTACCAATAATGACAACTGTCTGTACTCTATCTTTAAACCAATGTTATACAAGAACTAAAAAAATATTTTTTTATCTTAACCAATTTCTTTTAGTTTGAACACTACCCCATTGATAGGAACCGTATGCAGGAAGCAGGATTTGGGGGTTTTAGAGCACTGGGATGACTTTGCACTTGGGTACAACCTTTATAGCAGTGATGGGTTGCAACTAAATGGGAGAGGGTCTGCTGTGCTGGGGGATAGGATGGCTAGAAGGTTGGAGGAGATTTGAAACTAGTAGTAAGGGGTGAGGGGGGGAGTCATAGCAATCTACAAAATGGAGATAGGACAGAAAGGAGATGGGCTTTAGCTCAGTATAAGGTTGATGGAGACAGGGGGAGGGGCAAGCTCAGAACAGAGAAGGTATGTAATGTTGATAATATACAAAGAGTGCAAGTGACTCATGATAATATTAAATGTATGCTTACTAATGCAAGGAACCTAAATAACAAAATGGGGCAACTAGAGGCAATAGTATACACTAAATAATATGACATTATAGGCATAACTGAAACTGGTGGGATGAGACACATGTCTGGGCAGTTAACCTAAATGGGTACACACTATTCAGGAAGGACAGAAAAAACAGGAAAGGTGGTGGGATATGTTTGTATGTGAACCATGAGTTAAAACAAAATCTTAAGCAAGTGGAATGTGATGAGGAAGATTTGGAAGCATTATGGGTAAATATCTGCTTGGGGTAAAAGAAGGAAATCAACTATTGTTTGGGATATGTTATAAACCACCTAATGTTAATATTGATGAGGAACAACAGCTGTTTGAGAAAATTGAGAAAGCTGCAAATCTGGGTAACACGTTAATTACAAAGGCGTACGCACGGGGCCGGGTGTGCCTGGGCACACCCTAATCCCCGCGGCACGCCAATGGAGTGAGACCGGCAGGGGAGATCTCATGATCTCCCCTGTCGGCTCATGCAGAGCGGGCGATATCCGACCGCCGGCTCTGCTCTCAGCCTCCAAGGGCTGGTGGGGAGATCAAAGATCTCCCTCACCGGCCCACAGACATGAAGAGGACCAGGGGAGCTAGCCAGCAGCTCCGCCGGGTTCCTCTCATGAGATCTGAGCATTGCCACGGCAATGCTCAGTTCTCGCGAGAGTGAACTCTAGCCCCCCGCAGGCTAGAGTTCACTCTCCATTGGACCGCCAGGGATAGCAGCAGGAACAAGGATACCCCTCCCTACATAAGGTAAGAAGGGTGGGGGGATATTACGTAAACTGCACCCACCTCCACTGGACCAACAGGGAAAGCAGCAGCACGGTCCCCCCTCCCTACAAAAGGTAAAAAGGGAGAGTGAATATTTATTAACTAATCTGCCCCCACCTCCACCCGCACAAATCACCCAAACATACAGTACACACAGCACCCACACACATACAGCACACAGCACCCACACACATATAGCACACAAACAGCACCCACGCACACACAGCATCCACACACATACAGCACACACACACATACAGCACCCTCACAATGGAAGCAAGTTAGAGATAACAACACACGAAAAGGACTTGGGAATTGTTCTAGACAACAAACTATGCAACAATGTGCAATGTCAATCAACAGTGGCTAAGGCCAGTAAGGTATTGTCATGCATTAAAAAGGGCATGAATTCTCGGGATGAGAATATCATTTTGCCTCTTTATAAATCACTGGTTAGACAACATCTTGAATATGCTGTGCAATTTTGGGCACCTGTTCTAAAGAAGGATATTATGGCACTAGAAAAAGTGCTGAGGCAGGCTACAAAATTAATAAAAGGAATGGAACATATCAGCTAAGAAGAAATGTTAACAAATTTAAACCTTGTTAGTTTTGAAAAATGTTGCCTCAGAGGGGCTATGATAACATTATACAAATCTATCCGGGGCCAATACAAACCATTGTGTGGAAATCTATTCACAAACCGGACTTTACATAGGGCATGAGGTCATGCGTTTAGACTGAAAGAAAGAAGATTTTGTCTATGGCAAAGAAAATGTTTTTTAATGTAAGAACAATAAGGATTTCTTCGCCTGAAGAAGTGGTTTTATCAGAGTCCACACATATGTTCAAACAGCAACTAGATGCATACTTGCAAAAACAGAATATTCAAGGATATCATTTTTCAATGTAGGGTAATAGCTTCTTGATCCAAGGAATAATCTGACTGACATTCTGGTGTTTTTTCCTAATTTGTTGCAAAATTGGAAGTGCTTCAAACTGTTTTTTTTTTTTGCCTTATTTGGGATCAACAGCAAAAAAACAAATGTGAGGAAGGCTGAACTTGATGGACACAAGTCTCTTTTCAGCTATGTAACTATGAAACAAACACCTTGGTAAAATGCAGATAGATCACATCCACTGCAACACCCCGTTCTATATTTCTACTTGCGTCTTCATAGAATGCAATTAGGTTAGTTTTACATGATCTATGTTTCATGAAACCATGCTGATTAGTGCTAATAACAATGTTTTTCCCAATAATTTCTGATTATTATCCCTTAATAACCCTTCAAATACTTTCCCAGCCACAGCCGTTAAGCATACCGGTCTAAAAATTCCAGGCAAAGGTTTTGAACCCTTTCTAAATACAGGAATTACATTGGCTTTTCTCCAATCTTTTTCGCTATTGGTTACTTTTGCTTACTTTATCTATGAACCAAATGGAAGGAAAATGTTCCTGCAAAATATATACTGCTAATTATATAGTGTATTTTGTGTACTGCCTAATACAATATATATATAATATTATATTATGTACATATTTTGTAGAATACTTACTGGCTAATTTTCTCTTCTTTTGTTCCAATTGGGTTTTTTGTACTAAAATTTTGCTTAGCTGAACTATGACATGGCCAAAATTCTATATATTTATGAAAATGGATACTGCACTCACCTAGATAAATCTGCCTACTTGATTTATGCAATAAATCTGCCCTTTCGATCGTACCTGAGTGCCTGGACCATCATTACTTTTTTGCAAAAGGCCAAAATTCAAGCATCCAGAAAAAAATTCTATTTTGGGGAAAATGGTTTGTTTGAAACACTTTTTCTCACTGTGTAAGTCTTAAATACTGTGCATAAGTGTTTGCACACTAAAAAGATAACAGGAAAATTATTACTGTACAAAGACAATGCAAAATTATTGGTTGTCTTTACATCATGAAGAGGTTAAAACCTAAACTAATTTTAAAGGTGTAAAAGTTAATTCCACCAACTAAACTTTTTTCCTGCTAAGATGGATGGACTATCTATTGCGTTATCATTATAAAGCAGAATATTTGTGCTTTAATTCATATGAAATATTTTTTAACCAGCAGATTGAAAACATGTACGGTTAAAAAAAAAAAAGACCCTTAGATTACTATTTGAATTAGTAGCAAACAGTTATGTTTCAGATATGCACTGTCAATTGCACATAGATGTCTGTGTATAGTCAACCAAGACGGAAATTGGTTTTAAGAGTTCTGTCAGATGCAATCGTCTTTGCCTCACTTAGTCTCTGTTGGTGCTGCCTCTCATGAGATTGCCTAAAATAGTGCCTAGGGGAGCTAAAGTAAAGCCTTTTTGTATTCATAGGCTACACACTTCAGTGCAGTAATGTAAAACCTGTTGAAGCAGTATCTTATGAAATTCAAAACATATTTTTACACATTTGTAATGTCAGGTGTTCAACAAAGTGATATCATAGAAACCCATACTTCTATCAACTTTGAGGAGTTCCCAAAACTTCTTGGATAACTGTCCCTATTACATATTTGCATACACACCCCTATATTACACATATACAAGAAAGGAAAAATGTACTTCTTGAAGGAAAAAATAGTTAAAGGAATGTATTAATATTGTAGCATCCAAAATGTTTGGTTTTTTTGTTTTGTTTTTTTACAAATTAAAGGACCTCTATAGTGCCAGGAAAACATACTCATTTTCCTGGCACTATAGTGCCCTGAGGGTGCCCCCACCCTCAGGGTCCCCCTCCCGCCGGGCTCTGGAGAGAGGAAGGGGTTAAACACTTACCTTTCTCCAGCGCCGGGCGGGGAGCTTTCCTCCTCCTCTCCTCCTTCCTCGCGACGTCATCGGCTGAATGCGCATGCGCGGCAGGAGCCGCGCGCGCATTCAGCCGGTCGCATAGGAAAGCATTTACAATGCTTTCCTATGGACGCTGGCATCTTCTCACTGTGATTTTCACAGTGAGAGCATGCAAGCGCCTCTAGCGGCTGTCAATGAGACAGCCACTAAGGCTCTGGAGGCTGGATTAACCCTCGGTATAAACATAGCAGTTTCTCTGAAACTGCTATGTTTATAAAAAAAAGGGTTACTCCTAGAGGGACCAGGCACCCAGACCACTTCATTAAGCTGAAGTGGTCTGGGTGCCTAGAGTGGTCCTTTAACTAAAATTAATCTCTTCACTGCTGCTGAATTTAGAAATTTAATTTGGAATGCAGGTTCCAAAATGCCAACTGAATTAAAGAAATGCAATAAAATGTGAATTGCAGAGAACTTTCAATGATATTTTATGTTAAAACAACTATACTGTAAACTAATTTGAGAAAAAGCTAGAAAATGTGGTCAGCTGCTGTTTTGTTCTAAATATGCAATACTCTGGTCAATTCTACACTGTGCTTCAGTTTAACAAATAATGGTTTATGTCTGTATGTGATTAACATGTCTACAATACAATACAATACTAAATACAAATACTAAAATACAGTTGCAAAAAACAGGCGTACATATTTCAAAGAATGTGTCATACTTCTATTGTGTATAAAATCAACCCTACTTTCTTGTTTTATGTCTATGGTTGAATATTAGAGTAAATCTTCGGAGGGTAAATTCATTGCTGAAGGTAAGTTTTATTGATTTTAAATTCATAATTTTTTGCACATAGTATTTGCATTGCATAAGTAATAGGTTGTGATTGTCACCGCAAATATTTGATATATGCTTCTATTGTGGTCTGTACGTGGGTCCTGGTATCTGTCTAGAGTCTTCCATAACCCCTGATTATTATCTTCCTTATAAGAACCAAAGCTAAAGCAAAAAATATTGTAAATTTTCTTTAACATTACTTCATTTTTACTACCAACCTATTTTACTCTCATCACCATATGTAATGTATTGAAGTCATCATTCTGTCACATTTAGGTACTGCCTTAAATGATCACCCAAAACTTTAGAGGAACACTTCATTTATAAAATAACACTTCAGTAGATATAACCAAAGAAAATAGATATTATATGATTTCTTTGTGGGTATATAAAAACTTGGTTTAATATAACTGCAGATCTAGTATCTGCAGCTACTAAGAGCCAACCCCATGCTCACAAGCACAGACTTTCTTTGGCTGTCCAATCACAGATTTCTTAATGAGCTGTATTACCAGAGAGGCCTGACTGTGTGATTGATAGCCTGGAATTAAAAATTGAACACCCTTCATATATATGGCATGCCAGCAAGCTATACAATAAATGATTTTAATACTATAAAATCAATTTAAAAAGATAGCACAAACACATGGAGGTAAATTTAAATTTGGGAAAACAAAACACTATACTAATAGTGCTAATACTAAGACACCTTTCCGCTCATAATACACCAATAATACACTTTTAGATTAGCAATGGTCCCATGTAGTGGTAAGTGTTCTGTAGACTACATCTCCTCTGGTGCTTTGACAGCATTATGACTGTAAGAGCATTATGGGAGATGTAGTCCACAACATCTGGATTGTGGAATGGTGTCCTACAACATAGACAAACAAAGTAATACTGAATTAGCCAGACAAATAAGTAAGATACCAAAGGACTTTATCTCAAACCAACAGTGAAGATCATCAAAACATTTCCTTTCACTGGCTATTTTAAAAAATATCTTATGAGTAATACCAGTATAATAACTGGTAACACAAGTATTTACTTTGCTATCATGAGTCAAGGTAAATATGTGCCAAAACAGATACGCATTTATTTTACACTATATGTTTTAATGAGAAATATGCCTACTTTACTGAGTAAATACATTATCTAAACTAAATACCAGACGTCTAAATAATACCACACTTCATAATGTAACAAGTGTATAAGCCATCGATGACCACAATTCTTTCTGCCTTTTCTTCAACATATCCTGAGATAATTTACACCATGGGTAGTCAACCTGGTCCCTATCACCCACTAGTTGGCGGTTTGGGATTTCAGGTGGGCGGTGGTGGGTTCTGCAGAAAACGATCGGTGTTCCTCAATGGCCATGGATCAAGGCCGGTAGGGGAGATAATTTAATCTCCCCTGCTGGCCCATTTAGAGCCATCCTTGCTGTAATCCCTCTCAGGCTGGTAAGGAGATCAAAGATTTCCCTCACCGACCCACTGGCACTTAGTTTCAGCAGAGGGAGGAAAGGGCCTGGGAAAGGGCCTGGGAAAGGGCCTGTGTTCCTCCCGCAAGCAGGCTGGTCAGAGTGTTGCTTCGTGTTACATAGAAACACTCTGATACAGTGCTGTGCTCGCAGGAGGAGCTGCAGGCTAAAGTGAACAGGCCACCACTGGACCACCAGGGCTTTCAGCATTATGTCCCTCCTCCCTGGTAAAAGGCAAGAAGAAGGGAGGGGAAGACATCAAGATAGATTGTCACATATCAACCACCTACACACAGCAACCACCAACACACAGACACTATGCACCCTTCACACATAAACACACACTACACCCCTCACACACACACACTACACCCATAACACACACACTACACCCCTCATAGACACACACCCACACTACAACCCTCACACACACACTGCCCCCTGATACACATTACACCTTTCACACACACACACACACACACACACACTTCCCCCTCACACGCAGACTGCACCCGTGACACACACACACTGCAACCCTCACACACACTGCCCCCTCACACACACAGACAGTGCCCCTCAAACACACACTGCCCCCTCAAACACGCACACTGCCCCCTGACACACACTGCACCCCTCAATCACACTGCACCCCTAGCACACTCCACCCCTCACACACACAGCACCCTTTCCACATACACCACATCACACACACACACACAACACCTCTCACACACTACGCCACACTGCACCCATCACACACACTGTCCCTCACACACACACTGCACACTTCACACACACAGCACTCTTCACACATACACAGCACCTCTCACACACACATTACCTCTAACACACACATCACCCCTCAGAAGCACACACAGTGCACCACCAACACAGGCTGTCCCCTCACTCACACTGCCCCCCTCAGACACACACTGCCACCCTCACACAGACAGCACCTCTCTCTCACACACACACAGCACCTCTCACAAACACAGCACCCCTCAAACACACAGCACCCTTCACACACACTGCACCCTTAACACACACATACACACACACACAGCACTCTTCACACACACACACATCACCTCACAGACACACATAGAAAAAGTAAAATAGAAAATAAAAATGGAACAAGTAGATACATTTAAGTACATATTTTAAAAAAACCTCCTTTCTAAAAAAATTTTTTTACAAATATTGTGCTTGCGCTATAACATTAGTTACTATTAGGTAGAAAATCCCACCTCCCCTCACCTCTTTCAAATTAAATTTAACCCCTCCCCTGCCCTTTGATCACTGTCTGCAGTGATCAAAATACATATCACAGTATTTCACTGTGATCTGATTTTTTTCTTTAAACCCCTGATGGTTACCTTTTATTTTTTTAATCCTCAGGGGTTAAATGTATTTAGTTACTTAAATATTTGTAAAATATTTATTTATGTAGGTAAGGTAAGTAGACGTTAGTGGGGAAATTGGGGGATTTACTACTAACCTACTAAAAAAAACTCTAAAAGTGGGGTATGGATCCAGCGTAAAAATTTATAGTTTGAAAAAAACTTAAATGGCTGTGTCTCAAATGTGCCCCTCCAATGTCCGCATATACCTGGCAAAGGTACATATGGGGGTATTGCTGTGCTCAGACGACATAGCTGAGCAACAGAGGAAGTGTTATAGACCCGTAGCACACACAAGGTTTGCAAAATATACAGTACAAACTTACTGTGTGTGTCAAAATGGCAGAAAAAATGCTTATTACCACTACACTTGGTACAAGCTAGCAGAAAAAAAATTTCAGGCTAAGGTTCAAAATATGCCTTTTGAATTACCCTGTGATGTTTTCATTAAAAAATGGTATTCCTTTATGGGGTAATTGGAATATGTAACCTGCTAAAAAACTCCAAAGTGAAGTATGGACACAGCATAAAAATTCAAAGTTTGAAAAAACTGCAATGGCTGTGTCTGGCTGAGCAACATATGAAGTTTTATAAAGCCATAGCACACAAAGGGTTTGCAAAATATACGGTACAAACTCACTGTGTGTGTCAAAAAAGCAGAAAAAATGCTTATTACCACTACACTTGATGCAAGCTAGAGGAACAAATATCCCATGCTAAGGTCGAAAATTTCACTTTTGAAATACCCTCGGTTGTCTTCTTTAAGAAATAGTATGCCTTTTTGAGGTAGTTAGAAAAAGCAGCCTGGTAAAATATTTCAAACTACAATATGGACCCATCAAAACCATGTATGGAAATTCACACTTAAAAATCTGAAATTGACAGGTCTCTTTTACAGCACTGTAACTACACAAAATATTGTCTAGGTCATACATTAGGCATATTGTTTTACAGGAAAGGTAACTGAGGATACTTAGGGGAAATTTATGACAGTGGCACTTATCAAATGTACAAAATACCCAGCGAAAATGCAACATGTATGTAAAAAAAATAAAATAAAAAAATTCTCACCACAAAATTTGAAATACATTGTCGAAAAAATTGTGGCAAATTAAGGTAAAATATATGTCTAATAAGATACCTTGGAGTGTCTGCTTTCTCAAATGGAAGGCCTTTGTGGGGTTATTTGTTTTATTGTTAATTTTTTTTATTGTTTTCAATCAGCATAGAGGGATACAGAAAGGAAGAGGGAGGGAGGGAACAATACATTACATCGTTGGTGTCTTTTACATTGAGGCTACCTCATGCAAGGCAATGCCAGTACAATGAAACATTATATCGACATAGTATATCCCATATCACATCATTGTAATGTAATGTCTTAATTGTTGTTCCTGAAGGGCTGTAATGTGCTGTCGACCTACGCTGCCATTTACAACCTTGTATATTCTCTCCTTATTGTATATGTATGATAGGATGTTCGTAAGTTGAGATATAATATAGGATAGAATTGGAAGTATTTCGAGTTATATTTCTTTATTGTGGTGTTATCCCATCCGGAGGGATATAAATTGTGCCTTTAACTTTGCATCCCTATGATACCTTCTCATGTGTCTATATTCCAGTATCGTATAGGTTGTCCTTCATCTAGATACTCTATTACCTTATCTGCTTGTCACTTGACTCTAACCTCATACCTGTCCCTTTATAGCTGTGTAGAAGGGGTAGTAACTGGGGTGAACTAGGAGGAATCTAACAAGGGGGGAAGGGAGGGGGGTAATTCGGTCAGTTATCTCACAAGATTTTACTCAACCTGAGTAGTCAGCATATCCGTTATGTAGGAATACTTTTATTCTGTCTC
Organism: Pelobates fuscus; assembly: GCF_036172605.1. Taxonomy (NCBI): domain Eukaryota; kingdom Metazoa; phylum Chordata; class Amphibia; order Anura; family Pelobatidae; genus Pelobates; species Pelobates fuscus. The sequence continues at coordinate 107,513,629 of NC_086320.1, forward strand.
CATAGTTCCCATTTGTCCCATGCTGTGGACCACATTTTGTTTCTGGATCTCATCCTTCTTGTTTCCATTTCGTATTTTTTAGTTAAGTCTATTTCCTCAAGGCATTTTTTAAAGTTTGGCGGGCAAGTTTTTAACCATGATTTCCCTATTGCAGCTAGGGCTGCAATTATAGAGTGGTATGTTAAGTAGCGGTCGATTATTTGTAGGTCTTGCGGTAGCACCAGCAATAGATATGTGTCTGGGGTGTGTGGTAGCGTTGTACCTGTGATTGATTTAATCGTGCTGGAGACCTCCTCCCAGAATGTTTTAAGCTGTGGACAGGACCACCACATATGGATCATGGTCCCCAATTCTGCTTGGCATCTCCAGCATGTCTTAGGTCTATTTGCATCAAATTTATGAAGTTTAGCTGGTACTAGATATGCCCTATATAAGACTTTCCTACTAATTTCAATATGTGTAGTATTTAGTGTAAGGTTTTTATGCGCCATAAATATTTGTGACCATGTTTCTTCAGGCATTTCCATGTTGAGGTCTCTTTCCCATGCCTTTTTGAAATTGGGTTCAGGTGATTGATCATACTTTGTGATCATTCGATATAAATGTGATAGCATTCTGGGAGGAGGTTTGGAAGATGTACATAATTTCCCCACCTCTTTTAGTATATCATTATGTTGCTGCAGCTTGTTGGAGTTTGAATGCTTTCCTACCCATGATTTCAATTGCAAATATGAAAATTGAGCTTTCCCTGGTAGGTTAAATTGTTGGGTGAGAGAGGTGAAATCTACCATGCGACCGTCGACCATTGTTTGTGATAGGTACCTGACCCCATGTTTAGTCCATAAGCCATAGTCGAACCCGGGGATAAGGATTTTGTATATCTGAAGAGGTAGGACTGGTGGTATGTGCGAAGCTGTAGCGGTACTTACCTTATCCGGGGGCCGGCCGCGGTCCTCTCTTCAAGCCGCGCGCGGTCCTGCGGCTGCACGAGCCGCGCGCGGCTCATCCGACTCTCCTAACAGGAGGACGGGCAGTGACCGCGAGATGTGGTCACGTGTCCCGCCTGCAGCTAAGAGCGCGCCGCGAGTCTCGGGCGCGCTCTTAAAGAGACAGTGGGAGCCTAAATTGCAAAAAGGCTCCCATTGGCTCCTGTCATGCCAATCACCCCATACACTTACCTGTTGGGGGTGTGGAAGTGACAGGAGCCAATCACATTAGTTTGAAGGCTACTTATACTCACCCTTTTTCCTTAGTTCCTTGCCCTATCGTGGTTTCTGATACAGTTCCCTTTAGTGCTTGTTGTGTTCAGTTGTGTTTCTCCGTATTTGACCTTGGCTTTGTATTCTGACTTCGTTTTCGTTTTATCCTTGTCTCTTTGTGCCCTTGACCTCGGATCGTTCCTGACTCTGTCTTCTCCTATTACGTCGAGTCCGGCCACTCTAAGGTCCGGTAGACGTATCTCTCCTCTGTGCGGTCTTCTGTTTGGCTGGATCCTGCGTGTAGGGGTATATACTCGTTACATTACGATAGGGCCATGGACCCCGCAGATTTAGCTCAACAGATGGCGTCCCATGAGGCTAGATTTGTAGAGCAGGATCACCGTATGGATCAGATAGCTCAGGCTCTCCAGACGCTCTTAGCTAGAACCATTCCAGCAACCGCATCTAACCCTCCTACACCCCTGCTTCCTGAAGTATTGACTGTGCCTAATGCTACGCCCCATTTAACGCCTCCTCCTAGGTATGGAGGGGATTCTAAGACATGCAGAGGGTTCATTAACCAAATAGAGTTTCATTTTGAGATGTATCCACGTTCATTTCCCACAGAGAGGTCTAAAGTTGGGTTCTTTATGCACCAACTTACCGACAAAGCACTTGAATGGGCAAACCCTATTTGGGAGGCTAATGGACCTATGGTGCATGACTTTCACAGTTTCCTTACAGCTTTTCGCAGAACTTTTGATACTATGAAAAGGTCTAAGAATGCCGCGAGAGCATTAATGAGGGTTAAACAGGGTTCTAGGTCTGTGGCTGATTACGCTATACAGTTTCGTACCCTTGCCTCACAGGTCGATTGGACCAACAATGGGTTAACTACTGCCTTCATGGAAGGCTTATCAGACTCTATATTGGATGAGGTAGCAGCTAAGGAGCTTCCTGTTGCCTTAGAGGACCTTATTGACTACCTCATCGATATAGATAATAGGTCTCGTGACAGGCTCTATACCAAGAACAGGAATAGACGTTTTGTTACACCTATTCACCCCAGAGTTAATACACTGGAGAGTGTAAAAGTATCTGAAGAGGAACCCATGCAATTAGGGGTTGCCAAACTCTCTGATAATGAAAAATTACATAGGAGAAGGGAGGGACCCTGCCTATATTGTGGTAGGAGAGACCATATGGTAAAGGAGTGTCCTTTGCTCCCGGAAAACTCCCGCACCTAAGACCTTATAGGGGACTGGCCTTGGGTGTGATTTCTAAGTCTCCTACATTGCCTCCTAACCGACTGCTTCTCCCTGTTTCTTTACATATGGGAGAGAGTTGTATAGTTGAAAATATATACGCCCTGGTTGACTCTGGGGCAGCTGAGAATTTTATAGACTCTGGTTTTGTAAAGAAAAACAATATTCCCATCAGGGAGAAGGAGATACCCTTGGCCGTTGAGGCCATAGATGGTAGACCATTGATATCTCCAGTTGTTACTCACGAGACTGCACCGCTACACATGTACACAGGGGTTCTACACTATGAAACCATTCGGTTCCAGGTCATCACCTCTCCTTCTTCACAGTTGGTGTTAGGGTATCCATGGTTACGTGCCCACAATCCCATTTTTGACTGGGAGACAGGGCAGATAAAATCATGGAGTGAAGCCTGCCATGAGTCATGTACTATTGAAGTCACGCCTGTGAATTCTATTAATGTTCCTACCATTCCTCCTTTGTCTACAGCTATACCCTCTCAGTATTTATCTTTAAAGACTGTCTTTGATAAAAGAGAGGCTGACAAATTACCGCCTCACAGACCCTACGATTGTGCTATTGACTTGTTGCCTGGCACTATACCTCCCAAGGGCAGGGTGTACCCTCTATCGGTTCAAGAAAACCGTGTCATGGAGGAGTACATTAAAGAATCATTAGACAAGGGATTTATTAGGAGATCCTCTTCTCCAGCTGGAGCGGGGTTCTTCTTTGTATCAAAGAAAGAAGGTGATTTAAGACCTTGCATTGATTATAGAGGTCTTAATAAAATCACCATCAAAAATGCTTACCCTATACCATTAACCCCTTAAGGACCAAACTTCTGGAATAAAAGGGAATCATGACGTGTCACACACGTCATGTGTCCTTAAGGGGTTAATAACAGAATTGTTTGACAGGCTCAAACATGCTACGGTATTCACCAAATTAGATCTTAGAGGAGCATACAATTTGATACGTATAAAAAAGGACCACAAATAGAAGACAGCCTTTAACACTAGGTCAAGTCATTATGAGTATACCGTCATGCCATTTGGGCTTTGCAATGCCCCAGCAGTATTCCAAGAATGTATTAATGATGTCTTAAGGGACTTTATTCACTCATTTGTTATTGTGTACTTGGATGACATTTTAATATATTCTACAGACTTACACACTCATCACAGACATGTTACGACAGTTCTGAAGACCCTTCTTGCTAATGGTCTTTATTGCAAACTAGAAAAATGTCTATTCGACCAATCCGAGGTCCAGTTTTTAGGGTATTTGATTTCCGCAAAGGGTTTTCGGATGGATCCCCAGAAGCTCGCTGCGGTCATAGAATGGCCTCTGCCGCAAGGTCTGAAAGCCATCCAGCGTTTTCTGTGTTTCTCTAATTATTATAGACGTTTTATCAAAGGTTTTTCGTCTATCGTAGCACCTATTACTCGTATGACTAAAAAGGATGGCAATACACGTGCCTGGTCTACCGAGGCACTTCAGGCTTTTGACTTTCTTAAGACTACGTTCGCCTCTGCACCTATTTTACAGCATCCTGTCCCCTCATTGCCATATATAATTGAGGTTGATGCTTCCGATATAGGGGTAGGTGCTGTCTTATCCCAAAGAGAGTCTCCTGACAAGCCATTGCATCCTTGTGGCTTCTTTTCTAAACAAATGTCCAAAGCAGAAAGGAATTATGATGTGGGTAATCGCAAACTCCTTGCTATCATTTTAGCACTCAAAGAATGGAGACATTTGTTAGAGGGCACTAAGGATCCTATCCTCATATTTACGGATCATAAGAACCTATCCTACCTTAGCGAAGCTAAAAGATTGTCTTCAAGGCAGGCTAGGTGGTCACTGTTCTTGTCTCATTTTAATTATATAATCACCTATAGGCCAGGTGATCGGAACACTAAAGCGGACGCTCTGTCCAGACAATTCGAGACTATTGACAAACAGGAGATTGATGTCACTCCTGTCATTCCCCCAGACAGGATAATAGCTACTACTATATTGTCTATTTCCTCGTCCCTCTTGCAGGCCATACAAGCGAAACAAAGCATGGCACCTAGCGAGAGGCCTAATGATAAATTGTTCGTTGACGTTCCCGAGAGACGGGATATTCTGTCACTGTATCACGATACTAAGACTGCTGGACATCCTGGTATTTCCAAAACGGTGTCAGCCGTTTCTCGGTATTTCTGGTGGGATACCTTACGTAAGGATGTTACTGACTATATAGGTGCTTGTACTACTTGTGCATGTATGAAATCCTCTCGTAGAGTTCCCTGTGGGCTGTTGCATCCGTTACCCGTTCCTGAGAGACCTTGGTCTAATCTATCAATGGATTTTATTGTTGAATTACCCCCCTCGAATGGTAACACAGTCATCCTAATGATAGTAGATCGGTTTTCCAAAATGGCTCACTTTGTGTCTCTTCGCAAGTTGCCCACTTCCAAGGAACTGGCTCTTATCTTCGCTAGAGAAGTGTTTCGATTACATGGTATTCCCTTCTCTATTGTATCCGATAGGGGTAGCCAATTTATTTCCAGGTTCTGGAAAGCCTTTTGTTCGGAGATGGGTATTTCTCTCTCATTTTCTTCCGCTTACCATCCCCAGTCTAATGGAGCTGCTGAACGTGCCAACCAGTCTCTGGAGCAGTACCTCCGTTGTTTTGTGTATCACCATCAGGACAATTGGTCTGACCTGCTTCCTTGGGCTGAATTTGCTCGGAATAACGCCACTCATGATTCTTCCGGCAAAAGCCCTTTTTACGTTGTCTATGGCCAGCATCCCGTGGTTCTTCCGGCTGCATTCTCCTCACAGGGCATGCCAGTTCTGGATGAGCATTTGGCTGGTTTGCGTAATACTTGGGAGCAGGTTCAGCGTTCTTTGGTGGACTCTGCTGCCCGCCAGAAGGCTCAGGCTGACAAGCATCGCAGAGCGGCTCCTTCCTATGTTGTGGGGGATAGGGTTTTGCTTTCCACACGGGATATTCGCCTCCGGGTGCCTTCTATGAAATTGGCTCCCCGCTTCATTGGTCCTTATCGCATTATACATAAGGTTAATCCCGTTTCTTATGCCTTGGGTCTGCCTAAGAATCTGCGTATACCTAATGTATTTCACACCTCGTTGTTGAAGCCTTACGTACGCAACCGCTATACCCGGCATACTCCCCCTCCCCCTCCTGTCTCTGTGGAGGGTCATGAGGAGTTCGAAGTGTCTGCTGTTATTGACTCTCGTTTCCTTAGGGGTCGGCTTCAGTACTTGGTACATTGGAAGGGTTATGGGCCTGTGGAGCGCAGTTGGATTTCTGCGGATGCTGTTCATGCTCCCCGCCTTGTACGTTCTTTCCATTCGCGTTTTCCTGCCAGGCCTGGTCCTGCCCGCCCGGAGGGCGTGTCCTCAGGGGGGGCTACTGTGGCGGTACTTACCTTATCCGGGGGCCGGCCGCGGTCCTCTCTTCAAGCCGCGCGCGGTCCTGCGGCTGCACGAGCCGCGCGCGGCTCATCCGACTCTCCTAACAGGAGGACGGGCAGTGACCGCGAGATGCGGTCACGTGTCCCGCCTGCAGCTAAGAGCGCGCCGCGAGTCTCGGGCGAGCTCTTAAAGAGACAGTGGGAGCCTAAATTGCAAAAAGGCTCCCATTGGCTCCTGTCATGCCAATCACCCCATACACTTACCTGTTGGGGGTGTGGAAGTGACAGGAGCCAATCACATTAGTTTGAAGGCTACTTATACTCACCCTTTTTCCTTAGTTCCTTGCCCTATCGTGGTTTCTGCTACAGTTCCCTTTAGTGCTTGTTGTGTTCAGTTGTGTTTCTCCGTATTTGACCTTGGTTTTGTATTCTGACTTCGTTTTCGTTTTATCCTTGTCTGTACTGTTTGCCGGCTTGCTGATTCCTGTGTACCAGACCCCGGCTAGTTTTCGTTTACGCTGTCTCTTTGTGCCCTTGACCTCGGATCGTTCCTGACTCTGTCTTCTCCTATTACGTCGAGTCCGGCCACTCTAAGGTCCGGTAGACGTATCTCTCCTCTGTGCTGTCTTCTGTTTGGCTGGATCCTGCGTGTAGGGGTATATACTCGTTACAGAAGCTAAGCGATCTCTCCCTATGAGCTCGTCCCAAGTTTGGAGTGTCGCTGCCGTTATTGGGCTAATGGATATCTTCTTGGGTCTATGTTCATTGGGCAACCAAGCCAGCATTGGGAGTGTAAGCCCCCCGCCAGTGTGGTTTCTATTTCCCCCATGACGGTGGGTTGGTATAATGATGTGAGTGTATTAATGTGCTTAACATAGCTGCTTTATAGTATCGAGCTACATTTGGCATCCCCATCCCTCCATCTTTAAAGTACTTATACATGACATCTGCCGCTACTTTCGGACGTCTCCCTCCCCAGACAAAGTGATTTATCCATTTTTGAGATTCCCTAAGAAATTGCTTTGGTACTTTTATCTGTAATGTTCTGAAAAGGTATTGCAGTCTAGGTAATACCAACATCTTAACTGCTGCTATTCGTCCCATCCATGAGACATATTTATTTTTCCAGCTTTGTAGTTGTTGTTTAATTGAACTAAGTAGTTTTATATGATTCGCTTTATATAGTTGGTGTAATTGGGGTGTAAGGTCTATACCCAAAAACGTTAAATGGTTTAGTCTCCAATCGTATGGGTATTTGGTTTGGAGGAGTTTAAGTTGCTTTTTGTTTATGTTTAAGCCCATAACTTGCGTCTTAGTGGTATTAAGTTTATAATACGAACAATTGCTGAATTCTGTTAATATACGTTGGAGTGTTGGGATAGATGTCTCCGGCTTGGAGATGGTGAGCATGACATCGTCAGCAAAAAGGGTAATTTTATGTGTTTCGTCGCCTATATGTATCCCATGCACCTCTTGGGAGTTCCTAATACGTTGGGCCAATGGCTCCAGTGCCAATATATAAAGTAGAGGGGACAGTGGGCAACCCTGTCTAGAACCATTTGAGATACCCAGTGTTTTTGACGTGAACCCCCCATTCGAAATTTTTGCCGTTGGGTTACCGTATAATGCGGATATTATAGTAATAAATTGCTCAGGGAAGGCATACTGTCTGAGTGTTGTTTTCAGGTAGTCCCAGTGTAGCCTGTCAAATGCTTTTTCTGCATCCAATGACATAGCCACACTGGGTTCCCCCGTTTTCTGTATCAAGTGAAAGATGTTGAGCAATTTCCTGGTTCCATCGGAGCCTTGTCTACCCCGAACAAACCCTACTTGGTCATCTTTTATCAACTTTGGCATAAGAATTCCGAGTCTATTAACATAGATTTTAGCAAGGATTTTTAAATCCGTATTAAGCAATGATATGGGGCGCAGATTCTGGCATTTATTGGGTGGTTTCCCTGGCTTTGGCAGGGTTGTGATGTGTGCAAGTAACATTTCTTGCGGTATGACGCCTGTGGTTATTATATGGTTATATAGTTTTTCTAAGTATGGGATTAACAAAGTGGAGAAGGTTTTATAATATAAATTTGTGAACCCATCTGGGCCTGGGGATTTCCCCTTAGGTAGTGCTTTAATTGTGGCTGCTATTTCCTGATGTGTGATGGGTTCTGTTAGCATGGATTGGTCTATGTTTGTAAGTTGTGACAGCTGGGCTTTCTCCAGAAATTTCACAATTTCTGCCTGTGTGGGTTGATGTGTGTGTTTGTCATCTTTCAAGTTATATAACCCAGTATAATAGTCCGCCATCATGTCATTAATTGTTTGGGGGTTATAAATTTTTTGGCCTTTTGCGTCTATGAGATAAGGTAAATCGGGCCATAATGAGAAGTAAGAAACAAAAAACTCCTGGCCCAGACGGATTCTCTAATCTATTTTTTTATACATTTAAATCTATTCTGAGCAAACAATTGGCATTAGCATTTAATAACGCAGTGCAAGTGGGTAGTTTCCCGGAAGAGATGACAAGAGCAAATATGCTGCCCATCTTGAAACAGGGAAAAGATCCAACTGCTATGTCCAGTTATCGGCCCATATCTTTAATCAATTCTGATGTAAAAATATTTTCATCCATTCTAGCAGACCGTCTTAAGAGTATTACTAGAATCTTAATCCATAATGACCAAGTTGGCTTTATACCAGAGAGATGGGCAGGCTCCAATTCAAGGAGAATTATAGACATCATAGATAACGCCAACAAGAAACATATTCCCCTTATGACTTTAGCAGTTGACGCAGAAAAAGCTTTTGATAGGCTGAATTGGAAGTTCTTAGAATTATCTCTAGAAGCATATGGAATAGATGGCTGGATGCTAAGAGGCATTATGTCTGTATATAAAAACCCTTCAACTAGAATAGTAGGCCCAAATGTCTGCTCAGACTGGGTATATATAAATAACGGGGTGAGACAAGGTTGCCCACTCTCCCCTTTGTTATATATCCTCTCCATAGAATCCCTAGCGGAAAACATTAGGAATAATGAAGATATAAAAGGCTACAAAATAAGGGATAAAGAATTTAAAATCAGCATGTATGCGGATGATATTCTGCTATCAATCACTGACCCAATCAGCTCTTTGCAACATTTAATGGAGGAAGTCAGAAAGTATAGCTACCTAGCCAACTACAAGTTAAATAATGAAAAAACGGTTGTTATGGGCATTGAATTAGACAAGAAAGCAAGGGAAGAAATTAGTAATAAATACTCATTTATATGGGCGCCCCAGAAATTTGATTGCTTAGGTATAGTTATTACTAAGAATTTAGACAGAATGATGGAAGAAAACTTCTTAAAGTTATTAAAAAGTACAAACTCTTTACTTAAAGAATGGAGAAATATGCAGATTACCTGGTGGGGCCGTATGAATGTTATTAATTCCTATATTATTCCTAAATGGAATTATGTATTCCAAATGATTCCTTTAAAGATCTGTCAGGGTACCTGCTGTCTCTACCTCTGCGGAGGTGAGACACTTGGACGTTCTTCCTCGCAAAAGGGTTGAATCACTTGTTCCTCGCGGTTCCCTCGGCCGTTTACACGCCGGCCGCGAGGGATCCACTTCCTTTTATGACGCGGCGTTCAGTAGCCGACGTCATGACGACAATCCAACTCGATCTGTCAATCAAGCCCCAGGCACGAATGAGGATTCGCCGGGGGCGTGATTACCTGTTTAGAATCAGGGTATAAAAGAGGGCTTCCTACGTTTGTTCATTGCCCTGTCGTGGTTCTAGCTTGTCTAGTCACTCAGTGCTCTTGTATTCTGTTAGTTTCTTTGGTTTTTGACCCGGCTTGTCTGTTCTACCTCGTTTACCTCTATTACCCTTTGACTCGGCTTGTCTCTCGTTTACCTGCTCTCTCGTTCCCTCGACCTCGGCTTGTCTCTTGACCATTCTTTACTACTACTTACGTTAGTCCGGCCATTCTAAGGTCCGGTATACGTACCCTGTACCTGTTTGTACTCTGCGTGTTGGATCCCTGTCCCGATCCTGACAAGATCCCAGCAATATGGCTGACGTTACTTCAAAACAATTTAGAAAATTTTATCAATAAAGGAAAAAAAAATTTAATTAATAGAAATATTCTCTCATTGAAAACCAAGGAAGGGGGATTAAATTTCCCCAATATAAAAGTTATGTATTGGGCAAACGTGATCACACATATGTACAGGTCCCAACTAGCGGATGCCAAAGAAGAAAGTTGGTTCAATATTGAAATGGAAGATCTAGGTTTGAAAACCCCCAAAGGCATGATATGGAATACGAAAAGTCTAGATAAAATGGGGATTGACATTAACAACAATAGGATATGGGCCCAAATGATGCCAGTTTGGAAGGAAATTAAAAAGAAACTAGATTTGAAATTTACAATAATGGATTCGGCAAATCTGAGGATTGTAGAAGCCAATGTGTCCGATTTGTCTCTAGAGAGCTGGAGAGTACATGGTATAATTAAAGTGTCACAGATATTATCTTCAGACAAAATAATGTCTTTTAGTTCTATTCTACAAAAATATCACCTCTCTCAACGAGAGAGCTTTAATTATCTGAGGCTTAAATATTTCTTGCAAAAACATCTTAGTAGAAGGATAGGAAATTCACTTACTACGTTGAAACTAATATTTTCAAATCAGGCCATACCTAAAGTCCTGGCTAAAGCTATAGAGGTAATTAGAAATATTAAAGAAGTGTCTAGTTTTCCACAAAAGGATAAATGGGAAAAAGACTTAAGCTGTACTTTGGAACACCAAGAGTGGTGTAAAGCTATAAATAACACTCGTAGTCAGGTCCAATACTTAAATCTATTGGAGACCCACTACAAGGTGATTTATAGATGGTATTTAGTCCCGAGTAAATTATCTCAGATATACCCAGGAGTTACAGCTAGATGTTGGAGATGTGAAAAAGAGGTTGGTTCATTTCTTGACATATGGTGGAGCTGCTCAAATATTCAGCTTTCAATTGTGAGATTGATAAGGTTTATTAAAGATTTAACAGGAATAGAACTCGAAAGGAAACCAGAGGTTGTTCTGCTACATATGCAGTGGCCGAATATGTCACATTCAATAAGAAGTTTTATAATTCACTGTTGTATCGCATTTAAAATTGTGGTGGCACGGAATTGTAAATCAAATCAAATTCTGCCCTGGGAGGTTATTAAAAATCAAATTAACTTCCAGGCGAGGATGGAAAGAGATTTAAGTATACCATATCTGAATTCCCCAAAAAGATTTGATCTATGGCAAAGTTGGGTTAATAATTTAGAAACTATTTCCTGAATCAACGAGCGATAAGAGATCATTTGTTTCCCAATGAATTAGTGGCCTGAGTTTAGACAACCCACCTCCCTGGCTTACCCCCGCAGATAATGTTGTACTATGTATTGGGTTTGTTTATTGGAAAATACGTACTGACCTGTTTTTTATGTTTATTATTATGCAAAACAATCCATGTTTTGTCTGTTGGTCTTTCTGTATAAGTGTTATGAAAAAAAGAATAAAAGAATTTATAATAAAAAAAAAAAAAAAAAGAGATATGGGATTTTTGCGTTTTGTCTTTTTTGCCTTAATGTCCTGGCTAGATTCTTTCCTGCTTTGTTTCCTTGAGTGTAAGTTGTTACCTTTAATCTATGTGCTATTGTAGCTGTTACCTTCACTTGTATATCATTTAGTTGTCCTCTGATATTGTCTATATTTTGTTGTGTGGCGTGGTTTGGGGCCTGAGTCTGTGTATTCGTTTCGTCTCTGAGTGCTTTCAATAACGAAATGTATTTTTGTTTTGTTTGCTTATTTATGTAAGAAGCTTGACTGATCATGGAACCTCGAATAACCGCCTTATGCGTTTGCCATAGTGTGTCCGCTGATATGTCAGAGGTGTCATTTATATTGAAGAAAGAGGATAATTCTTCCTTTAGTTTAGTGTATACTTCTGGATTAAGTAGGAGACTGTCATTAAGTTGCCAAGGTGTCTGTCCCCGTGTTGTGAATTTATCGGTTAGTGTTACTGGGGCATGGTCAGACCACACAATATTTCCAATTTCACTATGTTGAGATTTCAATATTAAATCCCCAGTTATAAATATATAATCAATTCTGGTATATGTTTTATGTACAGGGGAATAGAATGAAAATTCCCGGTCATTTGGGTGGTGCAGTCGCCAAGCGTCGTATAAGTTATATTCAGAGAGAAGTTTCATAAGGGGTGCTGCTTGCTTCACCAGGAGTTTAAATCTAGGTGAGGCCTCTGTTAGGGTAGTATCTAGGCCAGTCTGAAGTGTATGATTCAAATCGCCACATATTATAGTGGGAGTCTGATATTCTGTTGGGAGTTTAGACAATACTTTTTGTAGGTACAATCTTTGATTTTCATTAGGGCTGTATATTCCCACCAAATTATAAAGCTCATTGTTGAGCTTACACTGTAATATGATGTATCTACCCAGTGCATCCTTTTTAACATGTAAAAGTTCGAACGATATTGAGGCATGTATGAGGAATGAAACTCCCCTCGATTTAGACGTGTAGGTTGAATGATATTGCGTGGGGTAATCTCCAATAGCAAAACTAGGCACTTTATTATGGACAAAATGCGTCTCTTGTATGCATAATATATCTGATTTCGTCTTTTTCGCTTCTTCTATTAGAAGTCTCCGTTTGTGTGGGGTATTTAGTCCCCGTGCATTAATGGAGTATATTCTCATACTTTAATTGAAGTGTGTAGGTGTTTGCATATGGGCACAATTAATAATCAATTTTATCCCTTGGTCTGTGTGTAGGCTTCGTTTATGGGCTATCTCATAGCGCTGGTTAATAGATCCATATATTCCACCACATGGGTACAGCATCATAGGCGTGAGGGACAGGTGGTGTTTTCTCTGAGATGGTGTGACCGATTTGGGGGTTGTAATAGGAAAACTAGGGAGGGGTATATAACTATATACAAACCGTCTCATCGAGACTTTATGTGGATTTTCCACATCGTGGGGAGTACAGGAAGTAATTCCTTCCATTTAACGTGGCTTGGGGCACATTCTGCTTAGAGTCATACTTTCCCGGCCATGTACCACCTTAATCTACACTCTACCATGTAAGCTGGTTCAATGGATTTGGTACTTTGGCTCGGGTCTCGTCTTGATTCCCGACTTATTCACTATTGTGTGCTTTGGGGGCCTGCTTGCTTTATAGTTATACTTATATCTATGACCTCATTAGTGTGCTATGGTAATAAGTAGTTGGGGGGTTCATTCCCCGTTACCTGTAGTAATATACCATATACCATATCCGTATACCTTGCCAGCATTAAGTAAGTAAGAAAATAAACAGTATTAATAACATAAACCTTAGTCAAAAAAATATTTGCCTGCTCTCCCCGGTTGCGCCCACCACCCCCCCCACCCCACCCGGACCTCCATAAGGTACCCAGTTGTTGCATGTCCTCTTCCCAGGCCCACTTATACCTTAAGCACCCCAGGGTGTCAGCCGGGACAGAGTTATGCGGGCTCTCCAGCCTGCAGATGGTAGTCTCTCTCATAGTCCAAGATGCTTCTATAAAATGGGTACAAGAAGTCAAGATAAGCGCTTGATGCATGACCGGGCTGCTGCTCTCGTAGGCTGCATATTTCCGCCCGGGCCAGGCCCAGGTCCCCCGCGGCTCTTTCCCCGCTCTGCTCGCGCCTCGTCACGGGAGCAGCGGGAGGCCCCGGCCCAGGCCCCAGTCCCGATCCCACACCGGCTCCCTCCATGCGCTCCTCAGTGTGGCAAGCTTGTATTGTCCAGGATGCGCGGGGAATGAGGCGCAGCGTCCCCAAGAAGAGCTTCCTGTCGTCGTCAGTTTTTAACTTGTTAATAAAGGTCTTTGCTTACCAGGGTCGTTCTGGTTTTAATGTTTCTCGTGGATTGTATTCCACTCTGCAGCGTTTTCACTGGCGGTATATGTGTTGGCAAATTTTCAACTGAAAGGTCCCATTTCCGCAGATATTGCAGTCCCTCTTCTGGGGTGCCCATAAGTATAGTAACCCCATCTTTGGTAGCTATCAATTTGGTGGGGTATCCCCACTTATAGCGGATGCCATGTTTCCTCAGAGTAGTAGTCACCGTTTGAAATTCTTTTCTCTGCTTCAGAGTTGCAGCTGAAAAGTCTGCAAAAATCTTGATTGTGGAGAATTCTTCTGGCGGCGCAGACCTTAGTCTGCTGCCTCGAAGGATGTGTTCTTTAACGTGGTAATAATGTGCTCTCAGTACCACATCCCTAGGCGTTGTTTGTGGCAGGTGTCGAGGCTTAGGGATACGATGAGCTCGGTCTACTAACAGCATGTCCGTTGGTATCTCAGGAGCGTACGCATTTAGGAGGCTTCGTACATAAGCAGGTAAGTCTGCATTAGTGACTGTCTCCAGGACTCCTCTTAGCCTTAAATTATTTCGGCGAGATCTGTCCTCGAGATCCACTAGTTTCCCCTCCAGAGTTTCAATTTTCGCCGCCATACTCTCCACATTTGTGGCTAAATCGTTATGGGCCGTGGTAAATTCGTCGTATTTGTCCTCCATGTGGGACGTCCGCCTTCCCAGATCCTGTATGTCCTTCCTCATGGAATCTATCATGTGTTGCCACGTTGATATTAGTTTGGTGGAAAGAGTTTCCAAAGCTAATGTTAGATCCGTTTTTGTAATTTGGTTCTGGTCCTCCGATATTGGTAGTCTGTTTGTAGCTACGCTGCCATTTGGATCCAAACTTCCATCTGGGCTTGCGGCCTGCATCACCATAGTTGTAGAGCTCTGTTTCTGGTTAAAGAACGCAATCTTTTCCTGCTTTGCCGAAGCTTTCTTGCCTCTTTGATGAGACATATTGTTTTTTTCAGTATAGATGGGCTTGTGATTGTCAGGATTGCTTGTGCCACTTCGCCGGAGCAAGGTTTTACACGTCCATCTTGCTCCGTGGCTAGCCACGCCCCCTTCTGGGGTTATTTGAACAGTCAAATGGCTATAATGCCACAAAACCAGACATAGGACAAAACTATGAAAATTCCAACTATAGAAACTGAAATAGCATGGTCTCCTATATAGCATTTTAACTTCAAAGAATATTGGCAAAGGCATATCTATTTAATGGGGGTATCGTTGCACTCAGCAGATGTAGCTGAACACAATATGGGGTTCTGTGCGGGGATATCACACACCAGCTTTAGGAAATACACATTACAAAAACCTTGTTATATGTGCATTTGCCAAAATAAAGACAAAGCACAATTTTACTCCAATATTTAGCAGAGATTGCCGGGGAAATGGCTACGTAAAAAGTGTCAAAATAATGTTAAGTAAATAGCCTGTAATGTCTACTTTATATAAATATATACTTTTGTGTGGCAATTTTGTTTTCTGTGATGGGTATTAAACTTCCAAGACAAACATACCAACTTCTAAAATTGTTTCACATTGAAATGTTATATTAGACCTTGTAGTTTGTGACCTGTAACTTTCAAAATTAACTGAAATCCTACACATATTATGTACTCTGTGTATCAAGACACATAAATCAATTGATTTTGAATTACTTTTTCTAAGCATATTATGCACACGTTATTATTGCCAAAACTTGGAAAAAATGCATTTTATTGCTTTTCATCCCATTATTATTATGCTTTTTTTTTTTTTTAAATAAATCAGAATTTATGTATGTATATGTCACATCAAATTTAAACCCTTTTTGATGTCTAAAAATTGTATATACGGTATATACGGTTTATAATATTTGTTGGTACAATAAATGATAGAGATGCAAATTGCATTTAAACACAAACAGCAAAAAATGCAAAAATTGCTTGTGTCCTTAAGGGTATGTCCAGCTTCTGAAGCTGTGTCCTTAAGGTGTTAAAAGATATTAGAATTTGTTTTTCCTAAATAATATATCTATAAACAATATACTATGTTAATAACATATATTAAAGAAATCTTCCGAAAATTCAGTTTTTTTCATATTCGTTTACTAAAACGTAAACAAAAGCCCTACATATAAAAAATAAATGAAACGAAAGGGAACATGCCAAATGCATTACCTTTTTGTTGCGTTTCATTCATTTATTAGACTCTGTGCTGCAGGGGAATTAACCCCCACAGCACGGAGAAAATAACACTGCGCCAAAAAAAAAAGCAAGGATGAAGCCGGCAGCACTACCAGCTCCCTCCTTGTAATAAATATTAATTCCTACCCTCCTCCACCCCCACATTAAAACTTATGGGGGTCAATATGAACCCCATATTAGTAAACAGGAGGTTAAATCCTCCTGCATGCCCCTACTCACAGCATGCCACTGGCTGCTGACTATCATTTAAAACTAAATGTAAACCAGTATAAAATGTTATTTTACATGGTTAGTTTATTGGCCCCCCTCACTATTATTAGGCTGATGGGGGTAGGTAGGATATTTTTATTGGCGTGGGAGTGACTAGGGGCTTGCGGACTCCTAGTCACTTTATTATTTGTGGTCCCCACCCACCGGTCATGGGTGGGGACCAGGGGGGATATTAGGTGCCCCTTTAATTAATTAGGTACCCCACTCACCTCTCATGGGTGGGGATTTGGGGGACATTAGGTCCCCCCATTATTTTTTTTATTTAGGGCCCCCATCTGCTGCTCATGGCTGCTGACCAGCTGGGACATTTGGTCCCCTCTTTAATTAATTAGGGTCCCCACCAGCCGCTCATGGCCATCATTTATTAGGTCCCTCTTTTAGTTAAATAGGGTACCCACCGCTCATGGGTGGGGACCAGAGGGGACATTAGGTCCCACCCTTTAATTAATTAGGGTTCCCATCCGCGGCTCATGGGTGGGGACCTGGGAGGGACATTAGGTCCCACCCATTATTTATTTATTTAGGGTCCCCACCTACTGCTCATGGGTGGAGACCAGGGGGGACATTAGGTCCCCCCTTTAATTAATTAGGGTGACTAGGCATGTGTGGGGTCCCCCCCATTTATTTAATTAAAGTCCTCACCCGACGGTCATGGGTGGGAGCCTGGGGGGGACACTAGCCCCCCCCATTTATATTAATAGCCCTCACCCACGCATCACGGGTGGGGATACAAGGGGGTGGGGCACTATGTCCACCCATTTTAGTTATTTGTGTTTCCCACCAGGGGGGAATCGGGTCCCCCAGGTGCCAGGTCCCCCCTTATTGCACTAGAGACTGGGCAGCACTAGTGCCAAGTCACTAGTAGTTTTAAATGACAGCAAGCAGCCAGTGATAGAGCTACGGTAAGAGTATGTGTACAAAGTAGCTATTTAGATCAGTAGCACAGCCTTATTGTGTTACTGATCTAAATAGCTGCTTTTTCATGTTGCAACATTGTTATAGTTTTTGCTATAACTTTTGGTTACACATACTCTTACTGTAGCTCGCTGTCACTTCTATGTAAGATACTGATTTTTATATCCAGTTTTAAATGACAGCGAGCAGCCATTCCTACCCACCCCCATAGGTTTTAATGCAGGGGGGTGGATAGGAATGGTGTCTATTACAAGAAGGGAGCTGGTAGAATTGCAGGCTCCCTCCATGCTTTCTTTTTTTGTGCATGCAGAGTGCTATTTTTGTCCTAATGGATGAAAACTAAGATTTTTTTATGAATTTCTTTCGAAAACGAATGGTTTACGGATGAAATTCGGGTTGGACTAATTAAATTTTTATTTAGTACTAAATCATTTGTATGAAACGAAAATTTCACTGATGCACATGTCTAATAAAGACTTATTCTGTAGGAGAAAAGTGTGTATTATGTATATTCATGCACCATATATATGCATTCATAATTAACTTACATCTGATGTGGGCCTAATTTATTATTTTTGGATAAGCTTTTCGAATGTAATATTTTATGAAAACGTTTGAAATTATGTTTACAAAATATTATAATATAAAAATATATCATATATAAAAATATATCTACATAGAAAAAAAATATAAAATGATTTAATCATTTGAAAAGTGTATCCAAAAATATTAAGTTGAAGAGCACAAGATCATAGATTGCACAATGTCTTAATGCTAATTTGTAATGGCCTCAAGAAAATCTAAAGTTCCTATCTAAATGTGCTTATCACAAAATTAAGGCTGGATGCTCATTTATGCATTGGATTGAGTATTAATTATGCTGGTTCTTCTATCAAAGGGAAACACCAATTTTCAGGTAACACATCATCATCCCATACAGCAATTTCAGAACACTCACAGGTAATGCTCTACAGCCATTTAAAAACTAAAAAGAAACAAAAAAACTAAGAAAGAAACAGAACAATATTGAATATAGTTTACCAGGACATTTAATACTTCCTAGTTTAAAGTCTAATATTGATTAATACTTACAGTCTAAATTATGAAAACATATTTATCATAGAAAATAATATCATAAATAAAAATATATCTCCAAAACATGTTATGGTTTTGAATGGAACATTTCTGTTATTTCTTAGTATATTAATAGTTGGTATTGATGTATTATTTTAAGTGTGTATCGTGATCAGTCCATGCAACTTATAAAGACTCAAGTAAAGGTATTTACAAGAAAAAAAATAATATTTTCTGCTCTGTTTTGATGGTGATGCTTTGATAATTCAGATTTTGTATAAAATGTGTATGAAACATAAAATCTGTAGCTATTGTAAGCTCACAGATATTTGTTGCAGCTATCTGTTCATTGTAAAAACTCTTTCGGTTTCCAGTGCTAAATTATTTTTTTCTATAGCTGTTTGGAAGTTGAAGTGATGTTTGCTTTATTGTATTATACCAGAATTGCATAATGGTTTTATTAGCATTTTAGCTTACCTCTTGTTTACATATATTTTTCATATAACAAAATACATTTTCAGCCTGTGTTTAATATTGCATGTTGTGCTTTTCCTCCTTCAGTTTGGGATAATAAAATTTTTCAAATCAATACTAAAGTGCAGGATTTTTTCCCTCACAGGCAAATAGTTCTTACACTCTACTCCTCCCCGTTGCCCACCACTCAGAATATGTGTGTGAGAGCCACACAATAATGGGAATCCAAACATGGCCTAATATACTTTCAGTGTTGATAGGGAAAGTTTGTCATTCCAAAATTCTGTTAGTCTAATAAAAAAGATATTACAAGTAATTCATTGCTACTGTTATTTTACATCTGTACTAATATGGCTAAAATCTCTACCACATGGTAGATAGTGAGATAGATACAGTGAGGGAAAAAGGTATTTGATCCCCTGCTGATTTTGAACCTTTGCCCACTGACAAAGAAAGGACCAGTCTATAATTTTAATGGTAGGTGTATTTTAGCAGTGAGAAACAGAATAACAAAAAAACAAAACAAAAAAATCCAGAAAGACACATGTCAAAAAAGCACACAGAAAAGCTTGCATCTAAACTTTATCCAAAACTAGGTGCCCTGTACAGAAGCAAATCCTGCCTAAGCCCTACAGTAAATGAAAAGATTGGACAGCAAATGCTGATGCCAATCATTGATTATGGGGATGTAGTATATGCATCTGCATCACAATCCCACATTAATAAACTCAACACATTGTATAACTCATTCTGACGATTTGTGCTACAATGTAATTACAGGACTCACCATTGTGACATGCTAAAAGAACTAAACTGGCTGTCGCTGGAATCCAGACACACCCTTCATCTTTCCAGCCTTGTGTTTAAGAGCTTTTCTGGGAAACTCCCACCCTACCTGAACAAAATGCTTTCCCAAGCTGTTCCCACTTCATATAACCTCCGATACAGTACCAACACTTTATTTAGTCTACCTCAATACAAAAAGAAAGCGGCCCGATCCTCCTTCTCCTACAGAGCACCGCAATTGTGGAACGACCTCCCGCACAATTTAAAATCTTCCCTAAGCCTAAAGTCCTTTAAGAGATCCCTCTCTACATACCTCAAAACAGAATGCACCTGTCATGGTTGATTATATAGTTCCTACCTGTTCTATGTTAAATGTTGTATTTATTGTGTATTAATATTGGTTTTGTATTTTATTGTACCCTAATGTAACAATGCAATGATTTGTGGACCCAGGACATACTTGAAAATGAGAGAGATCTCAATGTATCTTTCCTGGTAAAATATTTTATAAATAAATAAATAAATAAATTTGCATGACAATGAGTGAAATAAGTATTTGACCCCTTGGACTTAGTACTTGGTGGCAAAACCCTTGTTGGCAATCCAGAGGTCAGACATTTCTTGTAGTTGGCTTGCATACATCTCAGGATGGATTTTGTCCCACTCCTCTTTGCAGATCCTCTCCAAGTCATTAAGGTTTCGAGGCTGACATTTGGCAACTCGAGCCTTCAGCTCCCTCCACATATTTTCTATGGGATTAAGGTCTGGAGATTGGCTTGGCCACTCTAGGACCTTAATGTGCTTCTTCTTGAACCACTCCTTTGTTGCCTTGGCTGTGTGTTTTGGGTCATTGTTATGCTGGAATACCCATCCACAACCCATGCCGTGGCTGAGGGAAGGAGGTTCTCACCCAAGATTTGACAGTACATGGCTCCGTCCTTCGTCCCTTTGATACGGTGCAGTTGTCCTTTCCCACTTAGCAGAAAAACACCCCCAAAGCATAATGTTTCCACCTCCATGTTTGACGGTGGGGGTGGTGTTCTTGGGGTCATAGGCAGCAACCAGGCTCCATACCTTTAGAAGCACTAGAGTGGATCCTATCTTTGAAGTCCAGTAAGGAGCTGAAGAGCTTCTCTGACCTTCGTGAACTACCTGCACTGTTCCCTTTCACTCACTGTAGAGAAGACTTGGCCAGATTGATATTACTTCTCAGTTCTCGTCATCACTATATGCAGGGCCAGATTAACAGAGGGACTGATGGAGCTGAAGCTCCAGGTCTATGCCTATGGAACAGGCCTTTGATTTTTTTTTTTTTTTACGACTCTTCACATGCTCTTACTTAAGTATGGAAACTTAAGAGGGATGCAGGGAAACAAAACTGGTGAGGACTGGCTGACAATGAAATTAGTTAAGGTAATGCTGACTTTGCAGGAGTTTCTGCCTGCTAGTAAGAATGTTAGGAGAGGAGTAGACCAGCGAGTGCTATGGGACAGTCCTTTGAAAGCATAGAACTAGCGAATCATTAGATGCATTTATGCCAAGATCAGGGTGCTGTCCGCACAGTATGCCCTTGGTTGTTCATCCTGCATGATTGGAAGGCTTCCTGACGTGCATTCACACCAGGCTGACCATGTAATTCTTCGTGCAGACACGCCCACTTTTGGGGCATGTTGGTCCCTTTGGGTGGTTTGGTTATGTCATTCCCAGAAGTTATAGTAAAGGGATAGTTTCTATAGAGCTAGATTTAGTGGGGGTATAGTAGCTATAGTGGGGATTCCATTGGGGGGCTGCTGTTAGATTGGGGGATAGAAGTTATAGTGTGTGATAGGGAATGTAGTGGGGAGATGGAACTTTAGTAAGTAGTAGTAAAAAAGGTAGTAGTAAAAGTAGCTATAAGACATATAAAACAAAAAAAATTACAAGCTCTAAACTAAACTAAAATGTATCCCACCTCCTTGAGGCTTGCCTTGTATCAGGGAGGGGCAAATCCTGATCTCTGGTGGTGGATGCAGTGGGTGCAAAAACCTTCTCCCAGCTGGGACGGGGAAATTTATTAGAGCGTTGTCACAGTAATCCATGGCAAAACTCTAATAAAGTGCAGGCAAGGGAGACCTATTACAATCTCTCTATTTGATCTCTGGTCCTGCAGGCCCCACTGCAGGAGAATGGGCCAGCTGGTGGAGGAGTTTATTGATCTTCCCACCAGCCATGCCGCCCCATTCCTGGTTGCTGCCCTGAGGCCATGGCCTCTGTGGCTTGTGGGCAATCTGGCCCTGCCCGGAAACTGTATGTTTGGGAAGAGTAGGCACCGGAGTAGATTATCTCTCTGGTGACTACCTCATGGCAGCTAGCTGGGCTACCTTAGGCCCTACTTGAACAAGGTTACACATCACCTAAAGTTTGAGACACAGAGCTATTACCATTCATTCCCCATTCTATGGGCAATGGATGGGTAGTAATGCATTTGGTTCAGAGGACATTATGAGGAGCTGCAAATATGTGTTTCCTGTTGAAGCATAGTTCAGCAGTTATAAATGCTCTCTCTCTTAATGTGACAACTCTCATTATTAGAGTCCCAGAGAACAGTTGGAGAGAATATTGTTAAAGGTGAAGAGCTCATAAATTAAAAGCCACAATTTCACAAAGGATGCCTTTAACATTGAGGAAAAGAGTGCATTAGACCACAATGGATGGGGCAGGTTTAACAAATACCAAAGGGAAAGCTTATTAAAATCCATATTCTCAGTGCTTGTATATAATGAGAGACATGACACAGTTAAGATTTTTATTGAGAAAGACCATGTCAGTTGGGGCTTGTATTCTCCCTGACATACTAATAACTGTAAGCCAACATTTACAGTGCTAGAGGAACCAAACAGTCACTATTCACAAGTGAGAGGAATGCATGATCTATATAAATGATTAAGATTTTACAGAATACTTTATTAACTCAGTTACATATGTATAGTGTGTGAAAGAAGCATTTAGTTTCAGTTTGGACCCGGTATCACTATAGTTAACCTATAGAATATGTGATTAATATGAACATTGGAAATCATGCTTTGGGTACCACTTATTATTATGGAATGAGAAGTTTATTATAGTTTGTCTCCACTACATATCCAATTTTATTACAAGACACGGAGGCTCATATTGCATATCCCTTTCTTTACTGTCCACCAATAGCAGCAAACAATACAAACAGAATGAAAAAATAATGAACATACATTTACATAGACCCCTCCCCGCCCAGGTCCCAGTATAAGAGGCAGCACTTCCCTTCCATTTCCCTCTTTCTTTGCTGCTCTGACACAAAGATAAGTCATTTGTCATTTTTGTCATGTTATTTCCTATTGATATTTGTTTGCTATTGTTTTATACTATTATTCCTTATTGATTATTATTGTTAATATTTATTATTTTCTGGTATTGTACTATATAGCTTAATTTTATTTTATTAAGTACTGGTATTATATTTGGTATCACTTTATCTATTGTTTATGCTAATTCTAATTAGAATTCCTTGTTTCATACTTTGTATTTGCTTACTGTGTCCAGGGTCCAGACCTCCCCTGTTATGTTTTGTTGCTTATTGCCTCCGTTTACCACTTATTCCTTCTGACTTTTTTCGACTTTTTTTCCCTGTAATCTTCAGCGCCATTTTGTGCATGTTTCTTTCCCCAGTTTTCGACTGTGTGCACATACGAATTAAGCCCATTCGTCTGATTCGTCGTGCACACATACCACTCACCATTCGGCAGATAGGGCCATTCGCCTGTGTGCCGCATTCGCTTAATTTTCGCGTAACGGCTTGTTCGCCTGTTTTATGCTTTTTCCTATACTTACCTATTTTTATCCACAAATTCGTTTCTTTTACCTGCCGAACGTTCGGTTTTCTTCTCTCATTACCGAACTTCGCATTTTTGCCGCAAATCTCACGAGATTCCGGCGGCCATTTTCTAACTTCCTGTCTTCCTACCTACCCTCTGTCAGAGTGTGCCACTGGTCTGGGCTCTGGTGAGATCGTTTTTCTTGTTGCTCCTGTTTGGGTGATTAACCCATACTACTCCTGATAGCTTATTGGGATTACTTTCCTGTTATCCTTCCAACCTAATTTTATATGTCATATTTATCATGCCTAAGCCCAGACTAACTTCGGGTTCTCCTCCCTCTGGGGAGTCTGATACCCCACTCAGTAGGGGTGAAGCCGCTGTCACCTCGGGCAATTCACTCGCTCTCTCAGACAGAACTACCCACTCTGATGGGGCACAGTTCTTAGCGCTACAGCGCTCGTGACAGACGCCATTATGACAGCCATGGGGTCCATGTCATCTACCCTCTCCCATATCATTTCTCAGGCCCTCCTGCCATGTCCTTCGGACGAGCACTATTCGGGCTCCACAATGCCTCTGTCGCGTCCTACTGTGGACCCACAGGGAGAAATACCCCAAAAGGCTACCAATAAGGCTAAACACCCCTCTGCCTCCAGAAACACCATGACTGGCGTACCTACGGTCGCCCCAGAGAGCGTGTCACACCCACACAAAAGAGCCTTTCCGCGCCAGGCAGAATGGGCTGCGGCTATGGAAATGTGCCAGAGGACAGGTAGAGAGCGACTCCGACTCAGAAATCGGGTCAAGTGAGGAGGCTAAGATTGAGTCGGACAGCGACTCTTATGTTAATGCTGCTGATACAGGCTTTGACCTCCTTTCCTCTGCTTAGTCAGAGACGTCCGAAGGCGATCCAGGGACTAGGCACTCCGCGACTGCGGGGTCCACCCTCGTGGATCCGTCGGGTGTTCCACTCTTCGACCCGGATGACTTACACCATTCAAGATCGGCAGAGTGGCTCCCGGCCGACCACGTTGCCACGTACCTAGAGAATTGGTTATGACGCCCACTTAGCAAAGCGGCCCGCAACAAATTGAGGGCAGAGAGTCCAAGGCCTGTAGTGCCTAATAAAGTTTCCGACACTCCTGAGGTAGACCCCAAGATGACACAATTTTCTTACGAAACTAGGCTGGAACCCCAGTAAAGGGCTTGAATCTGCCTTAAAATCCTGCCAGGATAAACACCTTGATATATTCGGCCCGTTGGCAAAATTGTTTGACTTGGCGGAAGACACCAGAGTGGAGAACCGCATGGTTTACCCTGAAGACCTACGTGGTTGGGTCCAGAGAGCAATCTATTGCTGGGAGCATTAAACCTCCCTGTCGATTGAACGGCGTAAAGCCATAATATTTAAGATAGAACCAAAACTGGCCAATCTCGCCCTCACAGAAGCCGGTAAGGACGCCCAAGGTCTTCTCTTCGGTGACTCCTTTATCAAAGATTTAGGGCATTTTGTTGGGGCATTTACTGCCAATGAGGCGAGTTTTCCAGGGGCGGGTCTCCACTAGGGCCGGCAGATTCAGGAGCCGTCTGTCCGGTCGTACTTATTTCCAATCCCGTGGCACGGGAAGAGGCTCCTTTCAACAGCGTACACAGTACCAGGAGACTAACCCCCGTACCACCTTCTTCCCATCACGCGGACGCCCGTGGCGATCCAGAGGATTCCGGGGCCACTCCAGTTCCAGACGACCCTACGGTGAGTTACCTCATACCACATATTTCTTCTCTTGTTTGTGTAGGGGGCAGACTCCGACATTTTTTCCCAGCTTGGTCACAAATAACATCAGACCCCTGGGTGCTGGCCACTATTTGGGGTTTCCACATAGAACTGATAGAACACCCTATACACATTCCCCCCCCTCGACTGATCTGCTTTTCACTCCAGGATCGCAGACAGATCGACGAGGAACTCTCCACCCTTCTTACCTAAAGGGCTATAGAACAGGCACCTCTCAACCCCGCAGGGGTTATAAGCAACATTTTCCTGGTGGAAAAGAAAGGTGGTCAATTGAGGCCCGTCATAAATCTGCTCCCCCTCAATGCCATAGTCCGGTACCGTCATTTCAAGATGGAAGGTACTGTTACGAGATCTTCTCCTTCACAGAGACTGCTAGCGAAGCTAGATCTCAAGGACGCATACCTGACGGTACCGATTGCGTTGAGTTCCCGAGACCTCCTGCGCTTTCACTGGCGACACAAGACTTGGCGGTTTACCTGCCTACCCTTCGGCCTCTCCTCGGCACCGTGGTGCTTCACGAAGCTACTACGTCCTTTGATGGCCTGGTTACGCAGTCGGGGAGTTCGTCTAATCGTATACCTAGACGACATCCTCCTCATGGCTCAAGATCGCTCCACTCTCCTTACCCACCTACGACTGGCCATAAGCCTCCTTTCCCGCTTGGGTTTCGTTATCAACTGGGAAAAGTCGTGCCTAACCCCGCCACTCGCATGGAATTCCTAGGATTCCTCGTGGATTCGGGGGAGGCGTCTCTGAGCCTGCCGAGGTCCAAGATCCGTTCCATCCGCAAAGAGCTACGCAGAGCCCTCAATCGGCCCCAGCTCAACTTGCGACAGCTTGCATGGCTCATCGGCCTACTGGCCTCATCGATACAGGCGTGCCTAACCCCCGCCACTCACATGGAATTCATAGGATTCCTCGTGGATTCGGGGGAGGCGACTCTGAGCCTGCCGAGGTCCAAGAGCCGTTCCATCCGCAAAGAGCTACGCAGAGCCCTCAATCGGCCCCAGCTCAACTTGCGACAGCTTGCATGGCTCATCGGCCTACTGGCCTCATCGATAAAGTCGTGCCTAACCCCCGCCATTCGCATGGAATTCCTAGGATTCCTCGTGGATTCGGGGGGAGGCGACTCTGAGCCTGCCGAGGTCCAAGATCCGTTCCATCCGCAAAGAGCTACGCAGAGCCCTCAATCGGCCCCAGCTCAACTTGCGACAGCTTGCACGGCTCATCGGCCTACTGGCCTCATCGATACAGGCGGTTTTTCTGGGCCCGCTCCACTACCGAGCACTGCAACGCCTGAAGATTGCGCACCTGAGAGCCGGTGCATCCTACGCAGACCTGGTGTCACTGGACAGCGAAACGAAGGACGAACTGCAATGGTGGATTATCAACCTGTCCGCATGGAACGGCAAAGCGATCTTCGGCTCCCTACCAGAGTTCACGATCGACTCAGATGCCAGCCTCCAGTGTTGGGGGGCCCATTGCGAAGGAATTTCAACGGGAGGCCGTTGGTCGGCAGCCGAATGCCGGCTGCACATCAACGCGCTGGAACTCCTAGCGGTTTCCTTCGCCATCTGCAGCTTCATGAAGGACCGAGCCCTAACTTGCATCCGACTCCGCATGGACAACGTTTCAGCGCTGAGGTATGTCAACCACCTAGGAGGTACGCAGTCGGCAGTGTTGGCCACCTTGGCGAAAGACTTTTGGGAATTTTGCCTAGAACGGAACCTGATGGTCCACGCGGAATACTTACCTGGTCTGGCACAACGTTCAAGCGGACTGGGGGTCACGTTATCTTTCAGGAAATTGGACACGGAGGTGTTCTCCAGTTTATCGTCACTCTCTGGGGTCCCTTCACTATCGACCTCTTCGCTTCCCGGCTCAACACCCAACTGTCTCGCTTCTTCAGCTGGTGGCCAGACCCGATGGTGGAGGCGGTGGACACTTTCCTGCAAGAATGGAGCGGGGGCCCCCTATATGCTTTCCCCCCGTTTTCCATGATCCCGCGCTCACTCCTGCGGACCCGCAGACACCGGGCAGAGTTGGCCATGGTGACCCCCTTCTGGGAAACACAGTCATGGTTCCCACAAATGCTCGAGATGACGATGGACTATCCCCGACTACTGCCTTTGTTTTACGAATTGCTGCTGGATCCGATGGGACGATGTCACCTGCTTCGGTTGGAAGGCTCCCTTCCACTCCTGGCGTGGCGGATCTCCGGGGACCTTGGAAGATCCAAGGAGTTTCGCACACGACTAGACGACTGTTGGCGGAAGCATGGGCTCCCGGAACTAGACGGGCATATGGGTCAGCTTGGCGAGCTTGGGCTGGCTGGTGCCTGGCTAGGGACGCGGATCCCATTTTGGCCCCTGTAACCATGGTCCTGCAATTTCTGACTTCCCTCTTCGAGGTGGGAAAGGCTTACAGGACTATCAACCTCTACCGGTCGGCCATCTCTGCGATTCATCAAGGCTTTGACGGATGCCCTGCGGGACAATACCACTTAGTATGCCGACTCCTCAAGGGCTCTCGATTCTCCCAACCACCCAGGCCTCGTTTATCCATGACCTGGGATGACTCCATTGTGTTGTCCTTCAACTCATCCTGGCCTGCTAACTCAGCACTCTCCTTGAAACAACTATCTGCCAAGTTGGTTTGCCTGCTCTGTCTTGTATCATGCAAGAGGGTCTCGGATGTCAGAGCTCTGGACTTCGACGCCAGGTCATACACCCTGGACAGGGTAACGTTCAACATCAGTCGACGGACGAAGACCTCTATCAAATCGGTGTCCTATCCGAGTTTCCCTACCTCTCCAGCATTGTGCCCAGTGGCTTGCCTACACGAATACGAAAATTGTACCAAACTTCACTGTTCAGCTGTATCCCCACAGCTATTCTTATCCTTTCATCCTCCTTTCCGCCCGGTCTCTAGCACCACATTATCACGCTGGGTGAAATGGTTATTGGCCCAGGCGGGCATTGATACCGCGGTCTTTGGCGCCCATTCGGTCCGGCGGGCCTCAGCCTCCTCGATGATGACTGCAGGTGCACGTCTGGAGGACCTTATGAAAACAGTTGATTGGTCTAGGGAGTCTACTTTCCGGGAATTTTACTTTCGCCCGGCCCCACATACATTTGCTGCAGTAGTTGACCAGCTTTAAACTTGCAATATGAGCCTCCGTGTCTTGTTATAAAATTGCATGATTTTGCTATTACATGACGAAAAGTCATGATTTTATTAAAGACACAGAGGTGAGTATTTTCCCACCCATGTTCTATCGCTAATGCTATATAACTTTTTCCCACCCAGTTGTCGAATGTTGCAACGAGTCACATCGAATAATTTGGTACGGTAAGTGGGGCCGTGTCATACTGGTAGGTTTATGTTGGTTATTTGCTATTCACTCTGAAATGTGGGACTGTATATGTGTGGGATTTTTCCTCAGTTTGAACTTGACACTAGTTGCAATTATCGACTTTAACCTGTCGGTTCCTGTTCCTTTATGTTTTCACAGCCTGATCTGACAAGATGGCATGCCGTTATCCAGCTTAAGAGGACCCCCCCCGCTGATCATCTTTGGTCCTACGATTCATCCGGTCGTGCTTCCCTGTTGTTGATGTATTATCCTCTTCAGTCCTAAGTTGTTCACTTATTGGACTTTATTACTGTTCTTGGTTTGGACATTGTTGCTACATTCGCATCTTCAGAAAGAGGGAAATGGAAGGGAAGTGCTGCCTATTATACTAGGACCTGAGCGGGAGGGGCCTATGTTAATGTATGTTCATTATTTTTTAATTCTGTTTGTATTCTTTGCTGCTATTGGTGGACAGTAAAGAAAGGGATATGCAATACTCGCCTCCGTGTCTTTAATAAAATCATGACTTTTCGTCATGTAATAGCAAAATCATGCAATTATATCTCCAACTCTGCTTCCTGCTTATCCTTCTTCTCCCACCTGTGCCCTCTGCAACCTGTTTGTGTGATCCTTCTTAACCACATCTGATTTTCATACTCCCTTCTCTCCCCACCTTACCTTTTTCTTTTCTGTCTTCAATATCTGCAAGTCATTTTTAAAGCTTATTGTTTGTTTGTTTTTGCAGTGGTTCAGTGATGATATGGTTATACAATCATAAAGTCATTATTGTGTAACTGTATTCATTGTTAAGTCAATTTTTCAAAGTACCGTTTTTTTCCTGTAACTGTGGTGTCATTTGGTCATGCTGGGTATTTTATTAGAGTCAACATAAACAATAGAAGCAGTCAATGCAGGACAAATAGTGAAAGGCATTCAGATGTAGGCTACAATGTCTAAATAAGAATAAGTTGCCACTTCCTACTGGCACAAAGTTTGGTTAAATAAATTCTCTAGAGTTTGTGCTAAATGTAAAACACAATTTACTGTACAAAATAGACTAATGAATAAAATAAAATTGAAAACAATAATGAAAATAAAAAAACATTTAAAATAAATCATCACTGATCCTCTTAAAATCTGTAGTGAGCAAAGCACAACATACGTACATAGCTGTAAGGTGAAATGCTCAATTTGATTTGAAAAATGTTTATAAATGTTTAGTATAAAAACTGTTAATTCTATGTCATTATACAGTTGACTTAAGGACATATTTGTTATTGCTTGCTTCTGACAAGAATAGTTATACAGCATTTATTGTTCTAAACTATATTTTATAATTGTATACTTAAAGGCATGTTATTTAAACCTATAGTTGGATTGCTTCTGTCTTTTGAATTTACAAGGTTATTTACATAATTCTGAATGGCCTCGTACTGACTGGGTATAGGACTATCTTAGTGACTGTTCTGCAATAGCTGCCCAGATGCTACCATTATTTACAGTAAGCATCTGTATCTATCCACGGCTTCTTCCACTCACTACACGTCAGGTGGGGGCAGGGCCGCGATTGGGGGCGTGACAACCATGATGGTTGTCATGATCCCGACAACCCTTGGGGGCCTGGGCCCCACGTGTAGTGGTGGAATTTCCGCCGGTGCAGCTGCACTGGGTCCCGCATACTGATAGGGCCTACCGGGTGGTCCAAGCATTTAGGGCCACCCAATGGGCCCTATATCTACGGCTGGTCACTTACTCCCAGCTCCCTCCGCGCAGGGGCGGAGAGAGACAGGCCACGCGGAGTGGAGAGGCAGCTGACTCCCATCATCCCCAGCCACACTCATGCAAAGAAAAGGTAAGAAAAATTAGCTGTGTGTATGTCAGTATGGATGTCAGTATGTATGTATGTGTATGGATGTCAGTATGGATGTATGTGTATGTATGCATCTGTATGTATCTGTTTGTATGTCTGTCTGTGTGTATGTATGCATGTATGTCAGTATGTATGTATATGTATTTCAGGATGTATATCTGTCTGTATGTATGTCAGTATGTGTATGTATGTGTATGTCTCTGCCTGTCTGTCTCTGTCTGTCTCTGTCTGTCTCTGTCTGTCTCTGTCTGTCTCTGTCTGTGTGTCTGTATGTGTATGTATGTGTGTGTGTGTCAGTATGTAGGTGTGTGTCTGTATGTCCTTGTGTGTGTGTGTGTGTATGTCTGTATGTGTGTTAGTATGTGTTTGTGTATTACTATGTATGTCTGTGTGTCTGTATATGACTGTGTGTCTGTTTCAGTATGTGTATGACAGTATGTATGCCTGCATGTCTGTTTCAGTCTGTGTGTCTGTTAGTATGTGTGTGTATCTGTGTCCTTTTTGTATTGGTGCGTGTGTTTGTGTCTGTGTGTGTGTATTCCTGTGGGCAGGATTTGGGGATGGCTTGGAAGCGGGCCCCCGGGGGCTCAGTCTTTGAGCAGTGTTATGGGCCCCAAAATGTCTGATGAGAGCCCTGGGTGGGGGCATAAGGCAGGTATTACACCTCCTTATAGTAATATTGGGGTCTTATTGACACCCATAGGTTTTCTTTGTATTTCAATATGATGGCTGGTTAACCCTCTTGCTGCCGAGTGTTTTTTTTAAATTATATGCCCGCTCGCTGCAAGTGCTGCCAGAGGGAAAATAGCTCTTATAATTATCATTCACTTTCAAATAGCAAGTGAACCATAATTTGTGACTGGGCATCCTACCGTTTAGGACATTTTCAGGACCCTACAGTATATATAGGAGTCAGACGTAAAAAGCATGGATTTAAAAATGACACAGTAGAGCAAGTTTGGCTGTTTGAATTGTGACCAGATTTGGCTTTAGTAAATGTGAGAATTGGTTATTGGTCATTTTCACTGAATTATGTCTGCCCAGAGAAAATGTGGTGTTTACTTAATAACCCTATAAGCCTTTATATACTATTTACCCATTGTATCCAGTGCTGCAGAATTTGTTAAATAAATAATAATCATGAAAATGAGTAAACTAAAATTTAAAAATCTTCTTATTGGTCATAATTACATGAAAATCCTATGATCAATAATTACAATTAGTGATGTCCCGAACTGTTCGCTGGGAACCATTCGCCGGCGAACATAGCTTGTTCATAGTGAACGCGGCGGGCGAACATATGCGATGGTCGGTCCGCCCCCTATTTGTCATCATTGAGTAAACTTTGACCCTGTACCTCACAGTCAGCAGACACATTCCAGCCAATCAGCAGCAGACACTCCCTCCCAGACTCTCCTACATCCATGACAAATAGGGGGTGGACCGACCATCGCATATGTTCGCCCGCCGCGTTCGCCACAAACAAGCTATGTTCGCCGGCGAACGGTTCCTGGCGAACAGTTCGGGACATCACTAATTACAATACTTCTAACATGAGCATTCTTGTGTTCAAAAGTGCCATCATAAGCAGTATTATAATGAAGAACACGGACATTTCACTGACTGTGCATCCACCGTTTAGTACATTTTCAGGATCCTACAGTACCTATAGGATTCAGATATAAAGAGCATTGATTTAAAAATGACTCAGTAGAGCAAGTTCAGTTGTTTGAATTCTGACCTGATTTGGCTTTAATAAATGGGAGAATTGGATATTGGTCATTTTATAATGAAGGCTCTTTAGATGATCAATCATCCATGTGATGAACAGTGTATTCTTATATACAAAAAATACTTTGCAATGACATAGATTTTCCAAAATGCATGTATCAGTATTTAATGGATTATTTTTTCTCAAGTTTTATATGTGTTCCCTATCCCTGTAGATCATATAAAAGAGCCTAGCTGAATTTGTTCATTCGTTCTCCAATGGTGAAACTACTGCTGGTGCAGTTGGTACAACAGCACTGTGGGGGCCAGCATGCTGAGGGGACCCACTGGCGACCCTTGCACTTATGGCCACTAGCCACTAACCAGCACCAGAGCCCAGTCTTGCACCATGACCCTTTTAACACTGCGACCGAGCCCTTCTCTATACCAACAGCCAGGGATGAAGTGAGTGCCGGTCACTTCCTTCCAGCTAACTGAGCAGGAGGTCAGAAGAAAGTGGAGCAGAGGAGGTGCAGACTTGGAGAGCAAGACCCAGGTACTAACAGTCTCAGCAAGCAGACTGGGCCCCAATGAAGCCACCCTCCGGCACCCAAAGGGCAGGAAACTGGAGGGTAGCTATGAAGTGTATATTTTGACCTGCATGTGTGTCTGTATGTTGTCAGTATGTGCATATTTGTGTTGGTATATCTATATGTGTTTCTGTGTGTGTTATTATGTGTTTCTCTATGTCTGTGTGTTTGTATGTGTGTCATTGTGTGTTTCGGTATATCTGCACGTGTCTCAGTGTGTATCTCTGCCTGTGTATTTGCACATGTGTCTGTGTATCTGCATGTGTGTCAGTGTGTGCATCTGTGCATCTGTGTGTCTGTATCTGCATATGTGTCAGTGTGTGTATCTGTGTGTTTGTGTGTATGTATCTATGCCAGTGTGTATATATCTGTGTCTTTTTATCTGCATGTGTGTCAGTGTGTGTATCTATGCATCTGCATATGTGTCACTGTGTGTATCTCTGTGACTGTGTGTCTGTATTTGCATCTGTGTGTATCTTTGTGCCTGTGTATCTGTATGTGTTTTTGTGTGTGTCATTGTGTATTTCTGCTTGTATGTGTGTCTGTATGTGTGTCTGTGTGTTGCTGTATGTGAATTAGTGTCTGTGTATCTGTTTGTGTGTCTGCATGTGAGTAATCTGCATGTGAGTGTTTATGGTTGTCAGTGTGTGTGTGTGGAGTGTTTGTGTATATGCACATACATCTAAGCTTTCAAATGTCAATACTACACAAAATACACTCCTGCATTCAAATGTCAGCATTATATACAAACACGCTCTGTATTAAAACACCAACATTATATATAAACACACCTGAGAGGTTTGCCTTGACGTGGCAGGTGGGCGAAACTCTCTCATGGCCATTGGAGAAACTAGATAATCTCCATTTGTTTAAATATGCAAAGGAATTTTGGGAAGAGTGCAAGTAACTTTTTTCTTTTGGTTTTACTGTATGTATTGGGGCTGATGTGTACTATGGTCATTGCTGCTGCCCAATAGTAGTGAGAGTTTGATTGCAGGGCTTGTTTTTTTGTATTTGTATTCATTTATGTATCACACAGCTATGTTACAATGCTGATGCCATCCCATGTGTTCCTTATTAAGGGTTTATAAGCATATAGGGGTGTATATAAAAAAATACCCCTCTCTGTCTTATTAGAGATATCTTTGCCAGAAGCTCAAGGAAGAAAAGTGAAAGGTTATTGACCTCCTTTTGTTTAACAAGGCATAGGGATTTGGGAAGAGCGCAGGAAACATGCAAACACACCCCTACGTTCACACACATACAAAAGCATGCTGGCAAAGCACTATGGGAATTGTAGGACATATGGAGATCCACATTTTGGCCACCTTTGCAATGGGGGTGCCCAAAAAATATCTTGCACCAGGCCCTCTTTACTTTAGTTCTGCCACTGCTGCCTAATAGTGTAGATGTACCTCTCATGCTGCAAAAACAGCTCTAATATGTCGAGGCATGGTCTCCAAAAGACCTCTGAAATGCCCTGTCGTATCTAGCACAAAGAATCAGATCTTATAAGTCCTACAAGTTTCGAGTTGGGGCCACTATAGATCAGATTTGTTGTTCCAGTAAATCCCACAGATGCTTGATCAGACTGAGATCTGAGGAATTTGGACACCAACACCTTGAACTCTTTGTCATGTTCCTAAACAATTTTTCCTGAACAATATTTGCAGTGTGGCCAAGGGCATACTGCTGGCACCCTGCTGAAAGAGGCAACTGCCATTAGGGAACACCACTGCTATGAAGGGGCGTACTTGGTCTGCAACAATCTCTAGATAGGTGGTATGCGTCCAAGTAAAATACACATAAATGCTAGTATCCAGAGCAGAACACTGCCTCTGCCTGCCTGACTTCTTTCCATAGTGCATTCTGCTGCCATCTCTACTCCCCAGGTAAACAATGCACATGCACCCTACCATCCCCTGAATTTATAAGAAAATGTGATTAATCAGATCAGGCAACCTTCTTCCATGACTCCATTGTCCAGTTCTGATGCTCACCTCCCCATTGAAGGTCGGGTGTGGACTGGGACCATCATTGGCACTCTGACCTTTTAGCCACCCTTGCTATAGGTAGAACCAAAAAAATTCTAGCACCTCTGTAAGTTAGTTACTCTATATATGACCTCAAATGACAATACAGGATCTAGGGAATTTGAATTAAGATTTGTTTATGTAGTTGTCAACTGTCAAAATTAGGAATATGTCTTTGTATATTCTCTACTGTCATTTTGTAATATTGCAGCACTAGATAAGTTGTTAAATCCAAAAGAATATACACTCATTGCTGATTTATTCCAAAGTAAGAAGGGAACAATGTTCTAATTAAAATCTACTGGATGCTTCTTTCCTTTTTTAATAGATGCCTGAGTTATTTTGCTTTCCAGTTTTGTAAGTATTCACAGTAAAAAAAAAAAAATGCATTTCTTCTTTTTATTAATTCTCTTGAGATTCTTCTTATCCAAAACTTGCAGAAGAGTTTTATTATATTTGGTCTACCGAAATAAAAGACGGATCATTTTTTAAATGAGAAAATGTACCTAAATATAAAACAAACATTTTTGTTTTCACTTGTTATTCAACATTTTTGATTGTATATGTGAATAAGTAAACATATAGCTATAGTTTTAATATAACCTCTATATTGCCTTTTAATTATTCTGTAAATATTATTAAATGTTTATGATTAGTCAGTTAACCCCTTCCCGACCGGTGACGGAAATTTTCCGTCAACCTTGTCCTTCAGTTAAGGACCGTTGACGGAAAATTTCCGTCATTTACTAAAGTTAACCCCAGATCGCCACAATCGCGGCGATCGCGGGGTTAACGGTGCTCCGGTCTGCCTCTGCATTAGAGGCAGACCGGGAGCACCCAATCAGGCTGTCCCAGCTCATGTGCCCGCTCACAGCATGTCAGAGCGAGCACATGTGCTCAATGTACTTACCTTCCGCCTCCCTGCACTTCCGGGTTCTGTGTGAAGTGCAGGGAGACAGATCTTCACTGATCCTGCCCCCTGGTGGGAAAAAAAATAAAGTTAAATCCCACCCCCCCTTTACCCTGTTTTAATAAAATTAACCCCTTCCCTGCCAATTGATCACTGACTACAGTGATCAATTGGCAGGGTATGCATTTTAATGTCATCTGATTTTTTTTTTAAAGCCCTGAGGGATAATTATTACTTTTTTTTAACCCTCAGGGGTTAAATTTATTGTATTAATTAATTTAAATATTTAAAAATTGTATATTTAGCTAGCTGGGATGGGTGGAAGTTAGTGGGGAATCGGGGAATTTGGTGTTAGGCTAACTAGGGGTTAACGTTAAAAAAAATGTTAAATAAGCTTTAAAAAGGTACTGTAAAAAACTGTTTTAGTAACGTTTAAGTAAAAAAAAATACCACCCCCCTTTACCCAGTCTAAATAAAAATGAACCCCTTCCCTGCCAGTTGATCACTGCCTACAGTGATCAACATACAGATCGCAGTATTATACTGTGATCTAATTTTTTTAACCCCTGAGGATTAACTTTTATTTATTTTTTTAACCCTCAGGGGTTCAATTTATTTAATTAATTCATTTAAATATTTTATAATTATATATTTTGCTAGCTGGGTGGGAGTTATGGGAAAATGGGGAATTTACTGTTAGTGCTGCTTACTGCTAGTCAGGGGTTAACGGTAAAAGAAAAGTTTAGAAAAAAATGTAAAAGTGTAAAAAAAAGTTAAGAAAATGTAAAACATTTAATAAGTAAAAAAAAAAGTTTAAAAACGGGTTTTACAAAGTAAAAAAAGTTTTACAAAGTAAAAAAATACATAAAAAAATGCTCATTACCACTACACTTGGTACAAGCTAGCGTAAAAATGATCCCACGCTAAGGTTCAAAATATGCCTTTTGAATTACCCTGGGATGTCTTCTTTAAGAAATGGTATGCCTTTATGGAGTAATTGGATTATATAGCCTTGTAAAATACTCTAAAATAGGACATGGACATAACGTAAAAATTCTAAGTTTGAAAAAAACTGGAATGGCTGTGTCTCAAATGTGCCCCTTCAATGTCCACATATACCTGGCAAAGGTACATACAGAGATATTGCTGTACTCAGCCGACATAGCTGAGCAACATATGAAGTATTATACAGTCGTAGTACACATAAGGTTTGAAAAATATACTGCGCAAACTCACTTTGTGTGTCAAAAAGGCAGAAAAAATGTGTATTACCACTACACTTGGTACAAGCTAGCGGAAAAATGATCCCACGCTAAGGTTCCAAAAATGCCTTTTGAATTGCCCTGGGATGTCTTCTTTAAGAAATGGTATGCCTTCATAGTGTAGTTGTAATATGTAGCCTGCTCAAATGCTCCAAAGTGGGACACGGACGCATCAAAACCATCCATGAAAATTCACACTTAAAAACCTTAACTTGTAACGTCTCTTTTACAGCAGTGTAACTTCACAAATTAGTGTCTAGGTCATACATTGGGCATATTGTTTTACTCAGAAGGCTTAGCTGAGTATAATTTGGGGGGTTTGAACTTAGTGGCACATGAAATGTACAAAATGCCCAGCAAAAATGTAATCCATATGTAAAAAATGCCCAAAATTATATTTTACCACATACTTTGGCATATATTGGTGAAAAAATGGGGGCATGTTAAAGCACAATATGCACAAATGGTAGGCCTTTGTGAGTTTTTTTTTGAACAGTCAAACTGCTATAATACCCCAAATTGAAGCATAGGCCCATTAAATCCGCCTCTCAAAATTCTACTGTAAATGTTGAAACGGACAGGTCTCCTTTATGGCACTGTAGCTTCACGAAATAGTGCCAAAGACATACAATGGGGGTACCGTTGTACTCAGCAGAAGTAACTGAACACATAATAAAACCTTGTACAGGAATAGCACACACCAAGTTTTCAAAATACACATGAGAAGTTCTTTGTTATAAGTTTGTGCCAAAACCCCAAAATACTAAATTTTACTCCAATATTTAGCAGAGATTGGCGGTGAAATGGCTACTTAGAAAGTGTCAAAACAACCTTAGGACAATAGCCTGTGATGTCTACTTTATATAAATATATACTTTTGTGTGGCAATTTTGTTTTCTTTTATGGCTATTAACCCCTTAAGACCGGAGGGCATACTATTACGTCCTTTTAAAAGCGGCTCTAAACGCCGCAGGGCGTAATAGTACGCCCTCCGGTTTTTAGTAACTTATCCGGTCGCCGGCGGTCCCACGCCGGCGATCGCGGTTGGGGGGACTCCCAGGGAGCCCCCCCGCGGCACATCTTCCTCCTCCGGTCCCTCCCGGTCATGTGAGAGTGAGGTCCTTGCGAGGACCTCACAATCACATGGCCGGGTTAGCTGGCTGCAGCAATGCCAGCAGGGGGACCAACTGTAATGACAGTTGGTCCCCCTGCTGGCTGAAATCAAATCAAATAAATGTTAAATAAGTGTAAAAAAAAAAAATTATACTTAGATCATATATATATATATTATATATATATGATCTAAGTATATATATACACATATACATACACACACATACACCGTCTAGGTGTATTTTAATATTAGTAAATATATAATTATATATATATTAATATCAACTTACACGTAGACTGATACTGATTAAATATATATATATAATTATTGTTATATATATATTTATAAATAATATAAAAAATAAATATGTAAATACGTAAAAAAATAAAATAAAATAAATAATTAAAAATAAAATATTAAAAAATATATAGATGTGTTTTATTTCGTTCTAACTGTATTGTGATATTAATATATATATATATTTATATCAAAATACACGTAGAACAAAATAATCTATATATCTATATACATAAATATATACGTATATATCACTATATATATACCTATATATAAATAAAAATATTAAAAAATATATATATATATATATATACGTATATATACACATATGTATATATATACATATATTAATTCTACACATATATTTATGTAATAATTTTACATAATTAGGTATCCTAATTAATTACAATTAGCGGGACCTGCCTGACCACCCATGCCGAAAGTATAGGGAATTTAATTTGCTAGCACTATATTTAACCCTATAACTTTCCAAGACACCATAAAACCTGTACATGGGGGGTACTGTTTTACTCGGGAGACTTTGCTGAACACAAATATTAGTGTTTCAAAACAGTAAAATGTATTACAACCATGATATCGCCAGTAAAAGTGACGTTTTTTGCATTTTTCACGCACAAACAGCACTTACAGGGACGATATTATTGCTGCAATACTTTTTACTGTTTTGAAACACAAATATTTGTGTTCAGCGAAGTCTCCTGAGTACAACAGTACCCCTCATGTACAGGTTTTATGGTGTTTTCAAAAATTACAGCGTCAAATATAAGGCTTGTGTTTAATTTTTTTCACATTAAAATTCGCCAGATTGCTTACGTTGCCTTTATGACCCTATGGTAGCCCAAGAATGAAAATTACCCCTATGATGGCATACCATTTGCAATAGTAGACAACCAAAGGTATTGCAAATGGGGTATGTCCAGTCTTTTTTAGTAGCCACTTAGTCACAAACACTGGCCAAAATTTGCGTTTTTTGCATTTCTCACACACAAACAAATACGAACGCTAACTTTGGCCAGTGTTTGTGACCAAATGGCTACTAAAAAAGACTGGACATCGCTTATTTGCAATACCTTGGGTCGTCTACTATTGCAAATGGCATGCCATTATGGGTGTAAATTTATTTCCTGGGCTACTATACAGTCTCAAAGGCAACGTAACCAATCTGGCGAATTTCAATTTCAAATGTAACACGCTATATTTGACCCTGTAACTTCCCAAAACACCATAAAACCTGTACATAGGGGGTACTGTTTTACACGTGAGACTTTGCTGAATACAAATATGTGTATTTTATTGTAGTAAAAGCAAACAGTATTATGACATTGACAGTTAAAATGTCATGTAGAACGAAAAAAATCCAAAAAAATCTTATTTTCTCCCATTTTTTTCATATTAAATTATGTTTCATAGCTAAATATTTGATATTAAATGAAAGCCCTGTTTCCCCTGAATAAAATGATATATAATAAGGGGGGGGGGGCATTTAATATGAAAGAGGTGAATTACGGTTGGACAGACATATAGCGCAAATGCCAGGTTTTGTTTACGTTTTGTTTCGTTCACAACTTGTACATTTGGCTGCGGTGTTAAGGGGTTAAGCATACAAGACAAACATACCAAATTCTAAAATCGCTCCATATTAAAAGTTTATTTTACTCCTTGTGCTTTGTGACCTGTAACTACCAAAAAAAACTGAAAATCCCAGACACATTATATATTCTGTAAATCAGAACAACTAAATGGATTTATTTTTAATTACTTTCTTTAACCTGCACTAATTAGGCACATTATTATTGCAAAAACTGTACAAAAAACACATATTTTTCCTTTTTTTTTTGCATTTTTCTGTATTTTTTTAATAATAAATAAGCATTTATATATATATATATATATATATATATATGTTACATCGAATTAAAGCCCTTTCTGTCCTCTAAAAAACAGTATATAATATGCGTCGGTGCAGTAAACGAGAGAGATGCAAATTGAAGTTGAACGCATACAGCAAGAAAATGCAAAAATTGCTTGTGTCATTAAGCGTAAGACAAGCTTCTGAAGCTGTGTCCTTAAGGGGTTAAGCATGCTTTGAAATCAATTTTCTAGTTGGAGCAGAGACTAATGCAAGTAATTTCAAAAGTTATGTCAATACCATCAGCATCCAATAAATACTACATTTAACCATACTCATAGAAATGATGTAATAGCATCACAATTTTACAAAAAAAAATTGTTGCAAGTATTCAAAATACACTTCTCTTTAACTTACATGAGCAGAGCGGCAATGAGATCAGTGATAGTATAGTTTTGGTGATGGGAAACCTATGTTCAAATCCCAGTCCCAATCCCAGTAAGTGGGCAATACACTTAATAATATTTTATATTATTTGATAAAATATTTTACCAGGAAGGATACATTGAGATTTCTCTAGTTTTCCAGTATGTCCAGGATCCA
The DNA here is from genome assembly GCF_036172605.1 of Pelobates fuscus. NCBI lineage: Eukaryota > Metazoa > Chordata > Amphibia > Anura > Pelobatidae > Pelobates > Pelobates fuscus. Next base: position 107,554,405 of record NC_086320.1, read on the forward strand.
CAAACACTCCATTTTTACAATATGATACACTAAAATATATATAAAAAAAAACAAAAAAACATATATATATATATATATATATATATATATATATATATATATATATATACTATATACAATATATTTAAAGCTGTGCTCAAAAGTTTGCATACCCTGGCAGAAATTGTGAAATTTTGGCAGTGATTTTGAAAATATGACTGATCATATGAATAAAATGTATTTTATTGAAGGATAGTTATCATATAAAGCCATTTATTATCACAATGGCTTCTTTTAAATCATAATGATAACAGAAATACCCAGAAATGGCCTAGATAAAAAAAAAATGCACATACCCTTTAATGTTTGGCCTTGTTACAGACACACACATGTTAAAATGGTAAGTAAAGGTTAATTTTCCACACCTATGGCTTTTTAAATTGCAATTAGTGTCTGTGTATAAATAGTCAATTAATTTGTTAGCTCTCACGGGGATGCACTGAGCAGGCTAGATACTGAGCCATGGAGAGCAGAAAAGAAATGTAAAATACTATCGTAACAAGTTAATGGAACTTTATAAAGATGGAAAAAGATAGAAAAAGATATCCAATGCCTTAAAAATGCCAGTCACTACTGTTCAATCACTTATTAAGAAGTGGAAATTCAGGGATCTCTTGTTACCAAGCCAAGGTCAGGAAGACCAAGAACATTTTCAGCCACAACTGCCAGAAGAATTGTTAAGGATACAAAGAAAAATCCACAGGTAACCTAAAGAGAAATACAGGCTTCTTTGGAAAAAGATGGTGTGGTTGTGTCAAGGAGCACAATACAATGATACTTGATAGGTATCAGTTCTTGTTTAAGGTGCTTGTCACCTTAAAAGATACAGAATGAAAGATAATAGTGCAGACTGTTTGAACAGGAAGATAAAACTCTCAATAATGGTACTTGGAATTGCACTCACATTTCGTAGAGCTTAAATTAGCTCTAAGTAAAATTGCTTGCAGCGGTACAATCCCCAATGATGGATATAAAACTCCGAAGGCCAGTGTCTCAGCGTACAGATGGTTATATAAAAAACAAAGAGATACTCAATAGTGCTCACTCTAAGTACTATTAATATAAAAATAAACAAACTTATTTTATTCACATTTCATAGAGTGGTGTATCGCTCAAATATCTGTGCATGGGTGGTATAATCCCCACCAGGGAATTGGTTTGGAGTAATTGTCCAAAATTTAAGTTGGATGTGCCAGGAACTATTAAAAAGCATGATAAGTGTAATAAATGGTCTAACACCTATAATAAGTGAAAACCAAACATACTTTAATGCTAAAAGAAATAAAACAAATACTTCACAACGCGTTTTACATACAAAAGGATTTTTTTTTCAAGTGTAAAATCTATATATACATATGCTAAATAAAGTGCTGGTACTGGATCAGAGGTTATAGGTGTTGGAAACAGCTGGGGAGAGTATTCTACGAAGGTGGGAGCTACCAAGAAAAACTCTTACAGCAACATACCTATATATTTGAAAGAACAAACTGCGGCCTTTTTGGATTTTTTTCTAATGCATCATTGGAAATGTTGTAATTTATGTAATTTAAGTACTGTTCCAATGATCATTGGAACCTCAAGCTGTGGTAAATCGTGTTTGCTAGTGTAGATTATGGTGTTGTCTGCATACATGTGTATTGTTGATATTTTGCCTCAAATCTTCACAGATTGTAATCCCATTTGAGCAGGGCATTCCCCTGCCTATACCCTTTCTATAACTGTAAAGTGGAGGATTTTATGTGTGTATTTATTTATATATCCAACATAGGCTTGGCATTCACATTCCTGTCCTAATCTTGCCTCTTTGCTATTTTGTGCCTCAATACATACAACATCCCAGAGAAATGCTCTCAGAGGGCTTGAAGTCTTGTGCAATATTTCCTTTATTTATGCAAAGGTACAGTCAACATTTCAGTCTGACTTGTTCGTCTTGAAAAAAGTCCAAGTTGGATTTTAACGTTGACTGCACCTTTGCACAAATAAAGGAAATATTGCACAAGACTACAAGCCCTCTAAGTGCACTTCTATGGGATGTTTTATGTGTGTGTGTGTGTGTACAAGATGAATATGGTCCCATATCCCATCACACTGGTGAGAGGATTCTATGTGGGAATTATCTGCTCCAGATTTCTGGCCAGGAAAGATTTTCTAGAGCTCTGGGCACTGTTACATAATTAATGAAAAAGGAGTACTTGCAGTCCATGCCTCACTAGCTGGTGTGGCACTCTTGCCCAGAAGCAGTGAGGGCTGTAACTCCTCCTAGTTTTCTGTACAAATTCAGCAGTTTTGAACATACACATGTATTACTTTTGCTGGGTTATATCAAACCAGAGTAGAAGAGAAATGTTAGGGGGAAAATATGGTTTAAGATCTCTTCTTAACCCCTTAAGGACACATGACATGTGTGACATGTCATGATTCCCTTTTATTCCAGAGGTTTGGTCCTTAAGGGGTTAAAGGTGAATGGATCTACTCATCATTACAACTTGTGTAACATGTTCTTCCAATTTCAAAATCAATTATCCTTGTATGTATATTTAGTAGTATATTTGCTACAAACAGCATAGGCCTCAATTTAGCATTTCTGGATATGCATGTTAGATTATTGCAATATGTTAGAAAAAACTTTTTTAATTAATTAATCTACACAACAGAATTTTGGAGATATAATATTAGTTTTTTTTTTTATCACAAATTTGTTATTATTTGAAAAGCTTATCCAAAAATATTAGATTGAGAAAGAGAACAAGAGAAAGACTTGATGTAATGCCAAAGTCAGATTTCTTGAATTTTCAGGAGTAAAATGAGTCTGCAGTCCACTGACAGCCCTAGGTCAAATATTTTATTTTCCCTTTGGTGTATAAATTACCAATTTGAACTTGATGAATGGCTTTATCATTACCGATACCCAACCTCAACAAGAATTGACCCCACTTGGTGATTGTTGCCACATTTTGTTTTCGTTGGTGACCTCCTGCAAAGAATACATGCTCAGTTTCCACTTTATTACATAAAACTGTAAACCTGCTATTAATAAAATATTTGAAGGCAAGGAAAAAAAAATGTATAACAGTATCGGTACTGGTTCAAAAACGATCAAAAAGTGTTTAATATAGAATAGAAATAATAATTTCAAGAAGAATTATGCTAGTCCTGTCCACACTCACTGGTACTGTTTATTGTTCAGACAATTACATTGATTTTCGTGGATACTTAATTCAACTAACTTGTGGTAAACAAAAGTATGCGTTACAAAAAATCAATCTCTACTGATGTGAGGTACATTACTTATTCTATTGCAGAGGGTGGGGTGAAGGATTTCTCCTTAGACATCACATTTATCTCCATTGGATATTTCTACTCTGCAATTACAACTGCATAAATATACACAGGCTATTCATATATTGATTCTTTTTTGCTATGTATGATTTATACACGTTCAATTATATAGGAAATCTAAATAATTAAATGCAATAATGTTTAACACTTATAAATGTATACATAAATCATGTAAAAAGGATTTTATATAGAAGAAATATGTTATAAGATATGTATAAAATAAAAATGTGCACGCACATTTATTTATATATATATATATATATATACACGTATATGCACTGATCAGCCACAACATTAAAATCATTGACCGGTGAAGTGAATAATATTTGTATTTTATCATTACAATGGCACCTGTCAAGAGGTGGGATATCTTATACTGCAGGTGAACAGTCAGTTCTTGAACTTCATGTGTTGCTAGCGAGAAAAATAATTTAAGCGAAAAGATTTTGTAACTTTGACAAGAGCCAAATAATGATGTCTAGACGACTGAGTCAAAGCCTTTCCAAAATGGTAAATCTTGTAGGGTGTTGCCAGTGGTGTATCCTGGTTTTGTGCTGCCCTAGGCAGGACAAAACTCAGGCGCCCCCCTCCCGCCCGCGCCACCCCTATCCAACCCTTCCCCCCGCCCGCACCACCCCCACCCTTCCCCCGCCCTCTAAATACACACACACATTCACTTACAGATACGCATACACTAGCTAACAGAAACACACACTTGCTAACAGAAACACACACACACTTACAGACACACTCACACTCACTAACAGACACACACTCACTAACAGATACACACTCACTAGCAGATACACACACACTCACACGCACTAACAGACACACACTAACAGACATACATACACACACACTAACAGACATACATACACACACACACTAACAGACACACACACACACACACACACACACTAACAGACATACACAGACACACTAACAGACATACACAGACACACACTGACATACACAGACACACTAACAGACATACACACACTAACAGACATACACAGGCACACTAACAGACAGACACACACACTAACAGACAGACACACACACTAACAGACAGACACACACACACTAACAGACATACACACTAACACACACACACACACACACTAACAGACATACACACATACTCACTCACTCACATATTTAACACATTTTTTTTTTTTTAAATTTACCCCCCCAGCCTCCTTACCTTTGGGAATGCTGGGGGGGGGGAGGGTCCTATTTCTCCCTGGTGGTCCAGTGGCTGCTGGGCAGTGCTGGCGGGCGGGCGGGCGGCCGGCGAGGGAGCACTTCCTCTGAGCTGTCTGCTCAGCTCCCTCGCGCGCCGCAGAGTGAGGCTGGGAGCCGGATTATGACGTCATATTCCGGCTCCCAGCCTCACTCTGCGGCGCGCGAGGGAGCTGAGCAGACAGCTCAGAGGAAGTGCTCCCTCACCGGCCACCCACCCGCCAGCACACCGCCCGCCCAGACGGCATGTCAGTTAGCCGCAAGGCTAACAAGGCATTTGCCCTGGGCGTTTGGGGGCGGCTTTTTTTGCCGCCCCCTGGAAAATGCCGCCCAAGGCAAATGCCTTGTTTGCCTCGCGGCTAATACGCCCCTGGGTGTTGCCTATATGAAATGGTTAGTACATACCAAAAGTGGTGCAAGAAAGGACAACTGGTGAACCGGTATTAGGGCCATGGGCGCTCAAGCCTCATTAACGCACATGGGGAGTGAAAGCTAGTTTGTCCAGACCAATCACCCAGAAGTGCTACTGTAACTCAATGTGCTGAAAGACGTAATGCTCGCCATGATATTAAGGTGTCAGAACACACAGTTCATTGCAGTTTGCTGCATCTGCGGCTGGACCGGTCAGAGTGTCCATGATGAACCCTCTCTGAAATTGTCTTTAATTGGGATGTGAACATCAGAACTGAACCATGATGCAGTGGAAGAAGTTGCCTGGTCTGATGAATCAAGCCTTCTTTTAAATCAGGTGGATGGCTATGTGTTTATCTGGGAAGAGATGACAGCATGATGCACCATGGGAAGAAAGCTGGCAGAGGCAGTGTTATGCTCTGGGTAATGTTCTGATGGGAAACCTTGGGTCCTGGCATTCATGTGAATCTTACATTGACATGTACCACCTACCTAGAGAACACGTATTACCCTTTACGGCAACAGTGTTTCCTGATGATAGTGGCCTCTTTCAACAGGTTAATTCACTTTGCCACACTGAAAACAATTGTTCAGGAATGGCTTGAGGAATATGGCAAAGAGTTCAAGGTGTTGACTTGGCCTTCAAATTCCTCAGATTTAATTCTGATTGAGCATCTGTGGCATGTCCTGCAACAACAAATCCAATCCATTGAGGCCCCACCTCACAACTTGCAGGACTTAAAGGATTTGCTGTTCATGTCTTGGTTCCAGATACCACAGGGCATTTTCGAGGTCTTGTGTAGTCCATGCCTCGACATATCAGAGCTGTTTTGGCAGCATGAGGGGGACTTAAACAATGTTAGGCAGATGGTTTTAATGTTGTGGCACAAAGATCAATACTTTTGGGAATAGATGTTCTTACCTCCAACTTGTCAGAATATAGAGACTAATTTCTTCAGATTTAGGTTGTGAAATGTAAATCCTATTTAAGATACTATTCATGTTATTTATATTTCATCTTTACTAATCTGGAAGGAAGACTATATTTTAGTTACATCGAATGTCACATCACTGTACACAGTAATAGAACATTAACATAGATGTGAGGCCATGTAGTATTAGATGATCATCTATTCTGACCTAAAGAATGATAAATGTATTTTATAGTAATGTGTGGCATTCATTTTAAGTCATAATTTTTGTGGTGATAAATGGACAATTGTATCTTCAAATTGAATGAAAAACTATGGTGACTAGGTTTGTGCAAAGCTGTGAAAAATAAGAATACTAGATTCCAAACGTACCAGGAGATAACTTGTGAAAAGTATCGAAATAAAACCAATAATCAATAATATTTGGATAATTGCTAAAATAAATACATTGTGCAATAAAGTACCAAACATGAATATAAATAGAAAAAATAAAATATCAATCAATAAAATGGAATTGTGCAGGAAAAGTGCTGCCCTTACAGCTGAAATAGGGTACAGTCAACTAAGTAGTGAATAGGGTACAGTCAACTAATCACTCTCAGATCACAGTGTCAGATTTAGTATATCAGGATCTTCAACGGGATAGTTTTCTTCAAATGCCTGGCTTATTTTTTCAGGTATCATAACTATTTGATCTTTATGTTGAATACATTTATTTGACTTTTTTTTATATGGTTAGATAAAAAGGTTGTCAGGTCTATTACCTTTGGCCAGGACTTTTATTGAACATCTAAAAATAGGTGTGATTATTTAAATTGCCACAAGTGCTATATTGTGCAACATGTGATATATATAAAGTGCATAAATTCCTATAGAAAGTGAAGAAATGTGTTCCGTAGAACAATGCTTTAATGGAGTGAAGCAATAGGCTAGGCCTTAGGTTTGACTAAACATGACTTCATTGGGTGAGTCAGTATAATGGAAAAAGGATATGCTTAGGTACTACATAAAAAAAGCAATGCTAATAAAATAAACAGATATTAAGGTGCCTTTCTTAGTTGACAATACCAGCAGGATTACTGCTGCACTGTCTGGAGGTGGAGGTTTTGTACTCCTTCATCCAAAATGAACAGTGAATTGGGCATGTTAGAACTTTTTCTACACACTAGGGGGTTCCATAACATTTAAGAAATATGGCATTTGTTGAAGTAATTGAGATTTATATTGACTCATAACTTTATCCTTTTAAACAATTCTTTCTACCACTAACAAAGGGGCATTTCAATCGGGATGCCTTGTGCCTATTTGTATGCCAATTTACATCTTAGGTAGTGGGAGAAATTTTTTTTTGTGTTTTCTTAGTCTATGTCTATGTAAGTTCCATAGTGCTTCGAAAACGTTACATAGACAATGTCCTTGTCATCTGGAAAGACACCAAAAATGTTTTCTAGAATTTATAGACCCCCTGAATTGTAATGAGGTGAACTTGCAATTTATGCAGAAGATAAGAGACCCCATGCTGAATTTCCTGGACTGTACTCTTTCTATTAGTGCTAAAAATACCAACATTGAGACAACACTGTTTAGGAAACCCACCAGTCCCAACTAGTGATGTACCGAACAGTTAACTGGCGAATAGTTCCTGGCGAACATAGCGTGTTCGCGTTCGCCACGGCAGGCGAACATATGCGTGGTTCGATCCGCCCCAATTCGTTATCATTGAGTAAACTTTGACCCTGTGCCTCACAGTCAGCAGACACATTCCAGCCAATCAGCAGCAGACCGTCCCTTCCAGACCCTCCCACCTCCTGTACAGCATCCATTTTAGATTAATTCGGAAGCTGCATTCTTAGTGAGAGGAGGGAAAGTGTAACTGCTGCTGTTTTGATAGGAAAATGGATCGCTAGGCTAGTGTATTCAGTGTCCACTACAGTCCTGAAGGACTCATCTGATCTCTGCTGTAAGGACAGCACCCCAAAAAGCCCTTTTTAGGGCTAGAACATCAGTCTGCTTTTTTTCCCTGTGTAATCTAATTGCAGTTGCCTGCCTGCCAGCTTCTATGTCAGGCTCACAGTGGATACTGTGCCCACTTGCCCAGTGCCACCACTCATATCTGGTGTCACAATAGCTTGCATTTAAAAACAAAAAAAATGTAATAGATTGAATAGCAGTTAGTTGTCTGCAAGCGTCTGTGTGTCAGGCCTACAGCGTGTACTCTGCCAACCTCTGCCAGTGCACAGTGCCACAAATATCTGGTGTCACAATAGCGTGCATTTAAAAACAATTTTTTTTTTCACTGTTATAGATTGAATAGCAGTTAGTTGTCTTCAAGCGTGTGTGTCAGGCCTAGAGCGTCTACTCTGCCAACCTCTGCCAGTGCACAGTGCCACTCATAGCTGGTGTCACAATAGCTTGCATTTAAAAACAAAAAAGTTTTCACTGTATTCTAATAGCAGTCAGTGTCCTTCAAGCGGGTGTCAGGCCTACAGCGTGTACTCTGCCAACCTATGCCAGTGCACAGTGCCACTCATATCTGGTGTCACAATAGCTTGCATTTAAAAACAAAAAAGTTTTTGACTGTAATATAATAGCAGTCAGTGTCCTTCATAAGTGTGTGTCAGGCCTACAGCTTGTACTCTGCCAACCTCTGCCAGTGCACAGTGCCACTCTTATCTGGTGTCGCAATAGATTGCATTTTAAAACCCCAAAACATTTTTCACTGTTATAGATTGAATAGCAGTTAGTTGTCTTCAAGCGGGTGTCAGGCTTACAGCGTGTACTCTGCCAACCTCTGCCAGTGTACATTGCCACTCATATCTGGTGTCACAATAGCGTGTATTTAAAACCCCAAATTGTTTTTACACTGTTATAGATTGAATAGCAGTTAGTTGTCTTCAAGCGGGTGTGTCAGGCCTACAGCGTCTACTCTGTCAACCTCTGCCAGTGCACAGTGCCACTCATATCTGGTGTCACAATAGCGTGCATTTAAAAACCCAAAAACTTTTTTCACTGTTATAGATTGAATAGCAGTTAGTTGTCTTCAAGCGGGTTTGTCAGGCCTACAGCGTCTACTCTGCCAACCTCTGCCAGTGCACAGTGCCACTCATATCTGGTGTCACAATAGCGTGCATTTAAAAACCCCAAAACTTTCTTCACTGTTATAGATTGAATAGCAGTTAGTTGTCTTCAAGCGGGTGTCAGGCTTACAGCGTGTACTCTGCCAACCTCTGCCAGTGCACATTGCCACTCATATCTGGTGTCACAATAGCGTGTATTTAAAACCCCAAATTTTTTTTACACTGTTATAGATTGAATAGCAATTAGTTGTCTTCAAGCGGGTGTGTCAGGCCTACAGCGTCTACTCTGTCAACCTCTGCCAGTGCACAGTGCCACTCTTATCTGGTGTCGCAATAGATTGCATTTAAAAACCAAAAAACTTTTTTCACTGTTATAGATTGAATAGCAGTTAGTTGTCTGCAATCGGGTGTCAGGCCTACAGTGTGTACTCTGCCAACCTCTGCCAGTGCACAGTGCCACTCATATCTGGTGTCACAATAGCATGCATTTAAAAACCCAAAAACTTTTTTCACTGTTATAGATTAAATAGCAGTTCAAGCGGGTGTGTCAGGCCTACTGCGTAGAGTAGAGGCCTACAGCGTCTACTCTGCCAACCTCTGCCAGTGCACAGTGCCACTCATATCTGGTGTCACAGTAGCTTGCACGCATAGTACCACTAATCCAAAAAAAAATGACAGGCAGAGGCAGGCCACCCCGCAGGGGCCGTCGTGGTCGTGGTGCTGTGATTCCCTTTTGCCCTAGAATAATGCCCAGTTTTCAGAGGCCACGTACCCTGAACTTGAAAAGTTCTGAGGACATAGTTGACTGGCTAACACAGGACACCCAATCTTCTACAGCTTCCGCTCGGAACCTTGACGCACCATCCTCCTCCAGCTTAGCTTCGGGCACCTTTCAAGATACCACTCACCCGCCTGCCGCCACCACCAGCACTAGCACCACAGCCGCCTCACTTTATCTGTCAGAGGAGTTATTTACACATCCGTTTGAAGAAATGAGTGATGCGCAACCATTATTGCCAGAGGATGTAGATAACAGGAATATGTCTCAGTCAGGCAGCATTACACACATGGACATACGGTGTGATGATGATGATGTACCCGCTGCTGCTTCCTTTGCTGAGTTGTCAGATACAAGTGAAGCGGTTGATGATGACGATGCGTCCATGGATGTCACGTGGGTGCCCGCTCGGCAAGAAGAAGAACAGGGCGAAAGTTCAGATGGGGAGACAGAGAGGAGGAGGAGACGAGTTGGAAGCAGGGGGAGGTCGTCGCAAGGAGCTAGTGGCACAGTCAGACAGCATGCATCGGCACCCGGGGTCAGCCCGACAGCACGCCAATCAACGCATGCTGTGTCCACCACCAGAATGCCATCATTGCAGAGCTCAGCAGTGTGGCATTTTTGCTGCACTGTGGCTTCAAAAACCAAACCCAAAAAAAGGCACATAACAGGGATTAAACTGATAGGAATAGTACTACTTAACACACCACTCCTATCTGGTGGCACATTAGATTGCACGCGCAGTGCCCTAAATTTGAAGTAGGAGGACCGACCAAGCATCTTTTTCCATCTCCCGGTTCCTAAAATCGATGCCATATACACGTCCCCTGATAGGGCGCCAGCTCGTTATTCTCTTGGGCGCCAGCTCGTTATTCTCTTTTTCACTTCACTAGGGACACTTTACTGCACTATGGGCACTTAGACCCACTCTTTGTCTTGCACAGTGTTATTCCTAGCCAGCATCTGTGATGGGACATCAGGCAGTCATCTAAACGTTTAGATTGAGCTTTAGCTTAGAACACCCTTGAAGGTGTTTAAGGAGATTAGGGCTAGTTTAGAGGATTCTTCTTAGACCTCTCTGAGTCTTTAAAGCCCTTCTACCTATCCAGCATTTCTGGAAACTAGCTAAGAGAAAGGGTGGTTGTGTGTCTGTGATACATTTAACTTTATATCACCTTATTGACACTTTTTATGACAGCATCACTCCGGTCTCCCTACTCTCTGCCTATACCCATCTATTTAGAGGGAATTTCCTTGCCCCTGGCAATATTATATAAAAGGTAATAGTATTACCATTATTACACAATTAGCCACTATAGGGGAATGAGTATAGTATCCCTTTGTTATTATAAATGATACAATAAAGACTTTTGTCCATTACTCAATTTACTTTAACAAAGGGTACTAACCACGGTATTAGGAAGCATTACTCTGCTTTCCCTTTCTCCCTCTATTATACACCTATGCTCACTAAAATTTGTAGGTATCACTTTATTATAGTTGTCTAACCTTTTCCTATGCCAGTTTTAGATCTCCTTCTTGGGAGATTTTTTCTTTTTTCAGTTTATTAGCATACCTGGGTACAAGCCCTCGGTGGGGCTGGCACCACCACCTGACCACATTTCCTTGTTTCTTCCACTCATACCGCTTTTTCCATCTTTGAAGGGGCTTGGCGAAACAAGGAAATAGTCCTCTACTCGTAACAGGGATTAAACTGATAAGAATAGTACTACTTAACACACCTTATAATAACGCAGAGAGTGGTAATGCAGACAGAGGAGTCTGAAGAAGAGGAGTCAGAGGAGGAAGGTGGCTTTGAGGAGGTGGAAGACCAAACACAGCAGGCGTCCCAGGGGGCTTGTTGTCACCTTTCGGGACCCTTGGTGTTGTATGTGGCTGGGTGGAGTAAGAGACCTTCAATGACATCAGTGAGGACAAGGAACGGGACATGGCTAGCTTGGTATCCAACCTTGTGCAAATGGGGAGTTTGCGGTTGTGCAAATGGACTGTTTGCGGTTGTTTGCGGTGCGTTAAACGGGGAGTTTTGTCTGTCACTGTGAAGCGGGCATAACCCTTAAACTACCTGATCGATACAACATCATACAGTAGGTCCCCCCCCCTCGTTATTTTTATGGCCCGCACCCACCGCTCACGGGTGGGGGCAGGCGGAGGACAGTAGGTCCCCCCATTGTGATTTATGGCCCCCACCCACCGCGCAGGGGTGGGGGCCGGGGGGGGAGGACAGTAGGACTGAATATTCCCCTGTATAACAATGTTTGGCATTTAGTGAATATTCCCTATTCTGCTCTGTGTCAGTGTGTATCAGGGTCTCTGAGGACAGGTGTCAATCCATATCTGCCAAGTGACCTTATGTAGGTGGAACAGTCCCTATTCTGCTCTGTGTCAATGTGTATCAGGGTCCCTGAGGACAGGTGTCAATCCATATCTGCCAAGTGACCCTATGTAGGGGGAACAGTCCCTATTCTGCTCTGTGTCAGTGTGTATCAGGGTCTCTGAGGACAGGTGTCAATACATATCTGATGACAAACACACGGACACCCGTGAACAAGTGATAAAACACAAGAGAAAAACTTAACTGATGGGTACACGGCTTCCCAAGGTTATCTCCCAGCTGATAACCATATAACAAGACTGTATAATTGATAGGAAAATTTTGGGATTCTGCTCGTGTGCCTATAATAGAGGACAAAACATAGTGCAAATATTGCTAAAACACTGTAATAAAGCTTCTAGTGATCAGAATGCACTCACATATTCCGGAAAAATAAAGCGTATTATAGGTGCCTCCCCTTGGTGGAAATGGGGGGTATGTTCCTTTAAAAATCCCTCCTCAAGTGATGGCTAATAGGGTATCCAGGTCAGCAAGAAGGTCCAAAAAACGCAACCAAAAGGAATACTTTAAAGGCAATTTATTCACTTTTAGTGAATAAATTGCCTTTAAAGTATTCCTTTTGGTTGCGGTTTTTGGACCTTCTTGCTGACCTGGATACCCTATTGGCCATCACTTGAGGAGGGATTTTTAAAGGAACATACCCCCCATTTACACCAAGGGGAGGCACCTATAATACGCTTTATTTTTCCGGAATATGTGAGTGCATTCTGATCACTAGAAGCTTTATTACAGTGTTTTAGCAATATTTGCACTATGTTTTGTCGTCTATTATAGTCAATACATATCTGCCAAGTGACCCGATGTGGGGGGAACAGTCCCTATTCTGCTCTGTCAGTGTGTATCAGGGTCTCTGAGGACAGGTGTCAATACATATCTGCCAAGTGGCCCTATGTAGGGGGAACAGTCCCTATTCTGCTCTGTGTCAGTGTGTATCAGGGTCCCTGAGGACAGGTGTCAATACATATCTGCCAAGTGACCCTATGTAGGGGGAACAGTCCCTATTCTGCTCTGTGTCAGTGTGTATCAGGGTCTCTGAGGACAGGTGTCAATACATATCTGCCAAGTGACCCTATGTAGGGGGAACAGTCCCTATTCTGCTCTGTGTCAGTGTGTATCAGGGTCTCTGAGGACAGGTGTCAATCCATATGTCAAGGTGTCAATATGTCATATGTCAGGTGTTAATCCATATCCATTGTGATTTAGTAATGTTAGGTGATTTATGCCCTTTATAGATTAAAACCAGACTCTGCATCAACTGTGTAATTTTCCATGGGAGTTTTGCCATGGATCCCCCTCGGCATGCCACAGTCCAGGTGTTAGTCCCCTTGAAACAACTTTTCCATCACTATTGTGGCCAGAAAGAGTCCCTGTGGGTTTTAAAATTCGCCTGCCCATTGAAGTCTATGGCTGTTCGCCCAATGTTCGCCAGTTCGCGAACATTTGCGGAAGTACGCGCTCGCCATTTGCGAACCGAAAAATTAATGTTTACGACATCACTAGTCCCAACATCATGTTGCGGTTGGATAGTTACCACCCTGCATCTCTCAAGAAGGGTATCCCTATAGGACAGTAGCTGAGGAGGAATTACACTTCCTTTGATGATTTCAAGGAGAAGGCATCCAAACTACACCTCAGATTAAAAGAGAGAGGGTACCCAAATCGTAGCCTGACAAAAGCCTTCTTGAAAAAAAAAAACACTCTTGTGGAAGAAGAAAATGGTTAAACATCTTTGAAGCCCATTTAAAAATATAACATATGACTCGGGAGGAGGGGGATAGAGTGGCTAAACAGATACTTGAGAGATTTTGGTCCTTTCTAATGCATGACCCACACATTTGAAAGGGGTATTAACCCCCCCCCCCCTCCCCCCATGTATCACTCACTGCACAAAGGGGGAACAATCTGAAATAATCTCCTAGAACCGAGTCATTTTCTCCTTTGAAATCTCGCCAATGTTGGCTTACCAGCTCAATAGTTGGTACCTATTAATGTGGTAAATGTGTTGCTTGTAGGTATACCCACTGAAACAGTAAATCTATTTTGGATAGGCAGAGATTTGTACAGCATAATCTTGTTAATTTCACTGCTACTGGGGTGATCTATCTTTTGGCATGCTCCTGTAGGGAAACATTTAAGTCCTTTAAAATGTGACCTATGTTTATTCTAGGATACATTACTTTAAAAAATTGACTGCTCTACTCCCATGTAAATTGGTAAATCCTTATGATCAGGGCTTTATTATTGAGTCTGTTGGGCCTGCTCATTCTCCCATTTTCTCCCAACCTTCTCTCTCCCATGCTGGAATTGAACTCTGCAGACTTGTGTTTCAAGACAACTCCTTAGCTCACTCCAAGATAACTTCAAAGGACAGATTACTCCACTCCAACTGGCTAAAAGGACTGTAAATTATTTCTTCATATCTACTGAACTTCATCTCCCAATCTCTGGCCTTTGGCTAGAAAATTTGACTACTCTCCTGGATTTGCCCCTGTTTATCTGACTGAGTTAATGGTAACGAATGATACAGGAGAAACTGACGGAAGCGAAGCACAGAGAGATGGACACAGGTTTCTTCAGGAAGGAAGAGATTCTTTATTGGATCACCGATCGGGATTCAGAGGGACTAACGTCACCAAAATACAGCAAGTTCTGAGCCCCGGACAATAGTGCAGGCTCCTTATATAGGCACATAACTCCTCCCATATTAAGCTCCACCCGCACATTCTCTTAACCAATCAACACAAATAAGAATTAACTTCCTGTTTGACCGCATGGCTTGTCCAGCACAATGGAGGAGGGGAATACTATATCCTGTATTCTTGCACATGCTCCGTACACTACTGATCGTATCTTGCCTCGTGCAACCAACTGATCGATACGTCAGCATATGCACGTACACATGCCACGTGGTAATCTCGGCCTACTAAATTTATTTTTACCGAGATTCCACCACATTCCCCCCTTTGATGCCTCTTGATATTTCACAATTACTTGAGGCATCACTTAACCTTAGTTTGCATACACCGCAAGTTACCTTGAACCAGACCAGACTTATCTTATGATGTGAATCTTCAACACTCATCTTCCTGCATTGGTTCTCCCTGAT
Source organism: Pelobates fuscus (assembly GCF_036172605.1). Taxonomy (NCBI): domain Eukaryota; kingdom Metazoa; phylum Chordata; class Amphibia; order Anura; family Pelobatidae; genus Pelobates; species Pelobates fuscus. The sequence goes on from NC_086320.1 coordinate 107,569,745, forward strand.
CTAGAGCCTCATATTTATAAATTGCCATTATCTGTGCAGCAGCCTTCCTCTCTGCTATATTTTCTATCAGGCTTTGCACAGACCTAACTACTAAGGGTATAAGACACGGCAGGAGTAGACACAACATTAAAATCAGTAGGACTCCACCTACCACTGCCTTAAGCCCTCCAAACCACTCATACCAGCTACCAAACAAACTACTTGGATTGTACCCTTTCCATACCTGAGTAGGCACATGCGCTAGTTTAACCATATGGCTAGTAAGCTCAGCTATTGCTTGCCCTTCGTCATCTATTTGAAGACAGCAATTGCTCAGGTTAAACTTCCCACATACACCTCCCTCTACTGCCAAAAGGTAATCCAAGGCTAATCTATTCTGGTAGACTGCTGTCCTCATCCTGGTATTATGCTTCGCTAGAAGATTGAGCGCTTGTGATGTCTCGTTAGTAATGATCTCAACCACCGCCTGTAATCTTATAATACGGTTGAGCATATAAATAGGGGTTCTATAACCAAAGGTACCATCTTCTGCCCACGTGGCTGGCCCATAATAATCTATAATACGCTGGGGAGGCCATTAATTATCTTCCCAGGCGCCTATCTCTATGGGTCCCCTTTTCTTCCTATGATTCACATCATACACTTTAACACCTAAAGTCTCACCTGTTTCAATAGGTAACAAGAAGAAGGATGGTTTGAGCATACCCAACACACATGCCCCTTCCCAGTCCTGTGGCAACTCCGAATAGGCTTTCTTACCACAGATCCAGTACAAATTTGCTGGGGCTCTCCAGGTAGATGTGATGGATAGATCAAACCACACATCCTTTAAATTGGCGTATCTAGCAAACGGGTTAGATGGTTCTGAGACATTTGAAGCCGACCACCAAGTTGTATTCTTTGTATCATCATCATAAGCTTTTTGCCCTAGACAAGTTAATTCTCCTACAGAAGTATTATACATCATTCCTTTCCTTGCTATGCAAACATAACCTATGATGGAGGTCTTTAATCTCCACTCAGATTTACCTCTAACACTCATATGATAATCGGCTTGTGTAGATATTAGTTGGTCAACTGCCTCAGAACCGGACATTACCTCCTTTGCTTCCCAAGGCCATTGGTCTCCCATGTTAGTACCTCCACACACATAGCAGTTGGTAACATTAAGACTACCGGCAATACTTTCAGCTAAATCAATGAACAGGTTTTTAGCATTATGGGGGATCTTATTATCTATACTCATCTCTTCATAAAAGGAATGGTATACTTGATGAGTTTGGGAGGATACCGTATCAGTCTCTATCCCTATAAACAATACTGTCCCAGGATCTAAACCCGTCCCATATATTTGAAACCCAAATAAATTACCATACTTTGTCTAAGAACTTGTCGGGGTTATTTATAAGTATATGGACTGGGTTACATTCCATAGACTTACAATATGGGCTGGTAGGCAACTTAGTCACAATCATGTCCTTGTCTACTGTCTGTCCCCAAGTTGCCCACCCCACACAAGACCAATATGGGCAAAAGTTATAATCTCTATTTGGGCATCTAGGACTCACATATTTATTTTTACTACTGGGACAAATATATTTATCATTAGACCCATACGTCCTCTCCCATCTAAGATCCCCACATACATTCCACGGCTTTCTACCACTTCATATCGCCTTACATGCATCAAATAGCAGAACACCCGAAGAATGTACGGATTCTAACACCGTCTTATTAATTAGGGTCCCCTGAGGATCTCCATTCCTGAGAGTCAACCAAATTGTACGAGGTTGATACTCCGGACTGAAGCACTTAGGTTCTCCTACTCCTAAATGGCACACACTATATTCTATATTTAGGTATCTACATCTTGATACATCTCCTTTACACTCGTATTGTGAATGCCAAATTAGGGTTTGGGAAATATGATTACCTGTTCTTGTAGTCTTAATGCATACCTCACAGCTAGGAGTGTCGGTACCTCTACCTTCCTGAATATAAAAACACACATAAATAAACATTATCAAGAACACATCTTTCGCCGTCATCCTCAGTCTTCGTCCGTGCGAAGGCACCTCAGCTTCCAGGATGTAAGGGCTGCAGGGAATGGAGTTCTGCTCGTCTTCACAGGAGTCCCTTCGAGACTTTCCTGGCTTATACACTATATGTCGGTGAGCGGACAGGCTTTATTATGGCCGTCTAAACACTCACTTCACCAAATCTCTGTAACAATAAAATTTGTAATCCACAAAGTTCCTCGTTACTCCGACTGAGTCGTGCGTTTTAACCGGATCTTGCAGGGATTCTCTGGATCTGCTGTAACTTGCCAAGAATCGACTGCTGCTGGCTTAACCCTGGAGTGATGTATCCACGGAGTCACTTCGGCTACTTTTATCGCTGTAGGGGTAGACAAAAGAACAACATAAGGACCTCTCCACTTGGGCCCTAACGGTACATTATTCCACTCTTTAATCCACACTTGATCTCCTGGGTGGTAACTATGAACTGGGGGATAAATATTCACAGGTAATCTATCTTGTACCCATTTCTGTACCTCCTCCATAGTCTTACCCAACTCTACAACCTGCTGCCGGGTAATTCCTTCTCCCAACTGACTCAAATCCCCCCTTAAGTTACCAAGTACGGGAGGTGGTCGCCCATACATGATTTCAAAAGGAGAGAGGCCCATCCTTCTGGTAGGGGTACTGCGGATTCGCAATAGAGCTATGGGTAAGAGAACGTTCCACTTAAGTTGGGTTTCCTGACACATTTTAGCCAACTGATTCTTAATAGTTCTATTCATTCTCTCTACCTTACCAGAACTCTGGGGTCTATATGCAGTATGAAGCCTCCACTTTATACCAAGCATATGAGTCAGTTGTTGTAGGCACTGATGAACAAAAGCTGGACCATTGTCCGATCCTATAGAACAGGGTAGTCCATATCGGGGTATTATTTCTCGTAGCAGGAATCTCACAACTTCTCCTGCTTTCTCTGTACGAGTAGGACATGCTTCTACCCAGCCTGAATAGGTGCACACAATTACCAGCAGGTAACGATGTCCACCCGATTTAGGCATCACTGTATAGTCAATTTGTAGATCGGACATGGGGAGTCCCCCCATAAACTGGACTCCTGGTGGCTTTACTGGTCCTTGTCTTGCATTATTTTTAGCACACGTTACACATCTTCGTACAATGGCCTGAGTCAAGTTGGACAATCTTGGTATGTAGAAATGTTTTCTGAGAGATTCTTCTGTGCTGTCTCTCCCAGAATGTGTCCCGTTGTGATAGTTTTGGACAATTTCTACCGCTAGTGATGCTGGAATGACTATTCTTCCATCTTCTAACTGATACCATTTGTTCTCCAAGTACTTTCCAGGTTCAGTCTTTAACCACTCCTCTTCTTGAGCTGTATAAACTGGAGTCCATTGAGACAGTGGAGTTGGTATTATAGCAGCTATATGCCCCACATATTCCTGTCTTCCCGATTCAGCGGCACGCTTAGCTGTACTGTCTGCCATCCGATTTCCCTTGGTTACATCACCATCTCCTCTCAGATGCGCTCGACAATGTATGATACCGACTTCTTTCGGCTCCCACACTGCTTCCAATAGTTGTAGGATTTCAGCTGCATACTTGATTTCTTTGCCTTCTGAATTCAATAGTCCTCTTTCTTTATACAAAGCTCCGTGGGCATGAGTGGTTAAAAACGCATACTTGGAGTCCGTGTAGATGTTCACTCTTAAACCTTCAGCCAATTGTAACGCTCGTGTTAGTGCTATCAATTCTGCCTTTTGTGCTGATGTTCCTTTCGCCAGTGGCCGAGCTTCTATCACCTTGTCTATTGTTGTTACTGCATATCCTGCATAGCGGATCCCTTCTTTCACATAACTACTGCCGTCGGTGTAATATTGAACATCGGGGTTCTGGATGGGAAAATCACGAAGATCTGGTCTACTTGAAAACACTTCATCCATTACTTCCAAACAATCATGTTGACTTTCAGTAGGTTGTGGCAAAAGGGTAGCTGGATTTAAGGTGTTTACAGTCTCTAAATGCACTCTTGGGTTTTCACACAACATTGCTTGATACTTGGTCATACGGCTATTACTAAACCAATGATTTCCTTTGTAATCCAACAACGTCTGTACTGCATGTGGCACTCGTACATAAAGTTCTTGATCCAGAGTGAGTTTATCGGCTTCAGCTACTAGCAGGGCGGCTGCAGCTACGGCTCTTAGACAAGGTGGAAGTCCGCTGGCCACTGCATCCAGTTGCTTAGACATGTAGGCAACAGGTCTTTGCCATGATCCCAAGTACTGTGTCAATACTCCCACAGCCATTCTTCTTTGCTAGAATGGTCGTGTGTGATCAGGTAGACCTAATGCTGGGGCACTCATCAAAGCCTTCTTCACATCTTCAAATGCCGTTTGCTGTTCTTGAGTCCATAAGAAGGGGTCGTGCTCTGTACCTTTGATAGCTGCATACAGAGGTTTTGCCAGTATCGCGTAGCTGGGAATCCATATCCTACAGAAGCCTGCTGCCCCCAAGAATTCTCGCACTTGTCTTCTATTCTTGGGTATCGGTATTTGGCACACAGCTTCTTTTCTCTCTGGCCCCATAATTCTTTGACCTTCAGAGATATGGAATCCCAGATATTTGACAGTTGGCAAACACAACTGAGCCTTCTTTCTAGACACCTTGTATCCTGCCTTCCAGAGAATGTGTAGTAGATCGTGCGTTGCTTGCTGACATATTTCCTTTGTAACTGCTGCTATCAACAAGTCATCTACATATTGTAACAATACACACTCTCCTGGGATGGACTCGAAATCCAGTAGATCTTGACTTAGAGCTGAACCAAATAGGGTAGGTGAATTTTTAAACCCTTGGGGCAGTCTTGTCCAGGTCATTTGGCGTTTTGAGCCCGTTACAGCATTTTCCCATTGAAAAGCGAAGATACATTGACTTTCTGCGGCAATTCGGAGGCAAAAGAAGGCATCTTTGAGATCTAAGACTGTAAAGTAAGTAGCCCCGCCCGGAATTAAAGCAAGCAGGTTATATGGATTGGGTACAACTGGCCAGGGGGAAGTACAGAATTTTAGGATACCATACCGTATGAACTTATCCAGATAAGATTGGATGTTCTTCTTAGCCTTCTGCGGGATGTGGTATTGTCTTAGGCTCACTGGATAAACCCCAAGTTTTAGTTCGATTTTAATAGGTGGAATATTGCGGGCCAGTCCTGGTGGGTTGTTCTCTGCCCAAACTCCTGGTATGTTGAATAAGGACTCATTACTCCTAGGGTTTTGGCTAGTCAACGCTGTATAAAGTCGCCACTCTTCTTCCTTTGGTACGGATAATGTCATAATACCTGAAGGTCCATTAAACTTTAAGGATGTTGTTCCATTTGGTAGGAACGTAATCTGCGCTTGTAACTTAGATAGCATATCACGTCCCAGCAATTGGACTGGACATTCAGGCATATAAAGGAATTGATGTTTTACTACGTGGCCTCCCAATGTACAGAGTCGACTTTTTTTTTTTTTTTAATTCTTTATTTTTGCGAGTAACGGCATGTAATACAACATATTTTGTAAGTAGCAGGTAAAAGATTTAGACATTGCGGTTACATATACATCACATAGCCGGACCTACTCAATTTTTATTAGTTGGATACTAGTGCACCCAGGCTCATCGGTAAGTGGACCTACAGCTTGTAGTGTGGGGGGGTGCTGGTAAAAGGCTTTTTGCGCCCTGTGGCTATGTCGCGGTGCGCCCTGGTATGTAATCTTTAATAAGGCGTTTATTTTAAGGTTTAGGAAGGCCTGTAGCTTCCCACGGCTGTACTACATGTTTGAATGTTGGTGCTGGTATAGGTGGCTGGAGTCGTGGGCAGTGTATTCAGAGGTCTGCAGTGTTGTGCGTTGGTGTCGCTTGTGGACCCTGTGCTGTTGGGGGGGGGGGGAAACATGGTTACTCTACATTAGCGCTGTGTCTTAAGCTTACGGAGCCAGCAGTATTACTACAGAGGTATGGTATATAACAAACAGTGAAGAAAGGTAACAATTAACGGTTTTGGTGGCAGACATGTGAGTATAGTCCCAAAGTTCAGGGTGGTGGTTCTGCCGCCGCAGGTGCTCCCTCTCTGGGTACAAATGGGGTAACGTTTGCTACGTTCCAGGTTGGGTGTTCCGCTGCCCTTGTCTGTGCCACTGGTAGGCCTAAAGCTTTTAGGAAAGATGGCGCTTCACCAGGGTGTGATATGGTGTGTGTCTTCCCCGCTTTTTCAGCAAGCAGACGGCGGGGGCCCCACTTGTATACAATGGAGTTGTCTTGGAGAAGCTGGGTTATAGGCTTGAGGGATTTCCGCCAGGATAAGGTATGTCTGGAGAAGTCCCGAAAAAATGCTAGTTGTGCTCCTTCAAAGGACACCAGCGGGGTGCCTCTGACCGCCCCCATTATAACTCCACGGTCAGAGTCCCGCACTAGTTTTAGTAGGACATCCCTGGGTACCTCTTGGGCTGCATTGGTCGCCTTGTTGATTCTGAAGCAGGTATCCACTGCCATCTGTTTGGCCTGCTTGGGCACGAGGAGAGTGGCAAAGAGCCTCCTGCAGTAATGAGGGAGTTCTGCTCCCAAGACTGTTTCTGGCACTCCCCTGATCCTCAGGTTGCGTGCCCTGGCTTTATCTTCCAGGTTGGCTAATTGAGCTTGCTGTTCAGCACACTGTTTCTGCAGCGCTCCCATGGCTGCTTCTGTGGCCGACTGTGCCAGTTCATATCCTGCCATGCCGTCTTCCATTTTGTGTACGCGTGTAGTGAGAGAGGACACTGCGTCCCGTATTGGGGCTAGGTCTGCTGTAAACATGGCCTGGATCTCTGTCACTAGGGCTTTAATATCTGCCCTTGTTGCTGGTGCTGAGTCCCCCTGTGCTGTGGTCGTTGGTGGTCCCGATCTCTGCCTCGGTTGAGGTGAAATATCGGCTGAGCTGCTGTCTTCCTCCGAGGACAGTGTTCCGTATGCTGCTGCGGGCGCCATCTTGGCTGGTGCAGGTCGCGTGGCTGCGCGCATATAGGCGCCGATATCCTGGGAACCCGAGCCCGGGTCCGGTCGCAGCTTCTTATTTTTCTTCCCCATGTCTTTGGGGATCGGGCAGGAGCTTGCTTGGGCGTTTTCTGAGGGCAGTGTCGGCTTGTATGCCTCCGTTCTCGGGCCCGTTTGTGGAGCTGCTCTGAAACACGTCCGGCTCGTTTGGGCACTGGCTCCGCCCCCCCAGAGTCGACTTTTAAGAACCGGTTTTTCAGCACTTCTTCCAGTTGCTCCTATCACAGTAATAGTCCTTCCAGATGGAGGAGCAACTAGATTAGTCACCACTGAATGTTCAGCACCAGTGTCGATCATGAACGCACTCCTTTTTCCCCCTATTGATACATCGACCATAGGCTCCGCTCGACCAAGGGGGATGGAGCCCGGTCGGTATCAATAGTCCTCCATGACCGTGTCAGCCAATCCTACAAAGTCCCTACCTTCTCTATCGCGGGACCTTTGCGCTGCTGGGAAATACCTATCTTCCCTAACACTTCCTCTATTCCCATTGCTCCCTCTATTACCATTACTCCCTCCGGGGCCTCCTCTACCTCTCGCTCTGCCTCTAAAGTTTCCGTAACCTGCCCTGGGTTGGTCTCTCTCGTACTGCTCTCTTTGTGGACACTCATTCCTCCAATGCCCTTCTTCCTTGCAATACGCGCACTGATTCCTACTCAAGGGCTCCCTATTCCATCTACTATCGCCTCTATCTGGGCCCCGTCTATCTACGCCTGCAATCGCTACCGCTAACATATCTGCCTTTTTACGCATCTTGCGCTCTTCCTCTTTCTTACTTTCTGTTTCCCTGTTCATATATACTTTATTCGCTACCTCCATTAGTTGGGTGATTGACATACCTGCAAACCCTTCTAACTTTTGTAGCTTGCGCTTAATATCTCCGTAAGCTTGGCTGACAAAGGCGGAGTTCACCATTCGGGAATTATATGCGTCTTCCGGATTAAAGGGGGTATACAAGCGGTATGCCTCCAATAATCGGTCATAAAAGACACTGGGCGCTTCATCACTTTTCTGAATCACCTCAACTGTCTTCGACATATTAATGGCTTTCTTTCCTCCGGCTTTCATGCCAGCAATTATAGCGTCTCTATAGGCTCTGAGTTGAACCATATCAGCACCGTTTACATTCCAGTCGGGATCGGTGTTAGGATAATGTGTTGCGGCCCATGCTGATGGATTGGCTTGATTCAAAGCACGGGCTTTATCCTCTAGCGCTTTAATGGCTGCTTGATTAATCCTTGTCCTTTCCTCATTGTTAAACAAAGTCATTAATAACTGCTGGCAATCAGCCCATGTCGGGTTATGTGTCTGAACTATTGAGGTGAACAGATCGGTCATAGCTTGTGGTTTCTCAGTATACGAGGAATTGTGGGTCTTCCAGTTTAAGAGATCGGTTGTCGTGAATGGGACATATACGAAGACTGGGTCAGCATGTGCCATTTGACCTGCGGCATCGATATAGGCTGACCCGGGATTCAGACGAAGAGGCATCTGGTAATGTTTTAATTGTTGGGTACCGGTCAGTTGTCGGGTTTGTATGGGGCTACGTGGAGGGGCGTCAGTCATGGGTTCCAGTCGGGGAGAAATAGGGCATGAGGATGTGGGAGCTTGGTTTTGAGAAAAGGTAGTGAATAAAACACTTCGAGCCGAGCTAGAAGAAGCTTGACCGGAAGTCTGAAGTGGCGCCAAATCAGGATATTCAGATCTAGTGGGGGTTGGCTCTGATTCCGGAAGGGGAGATTTAGTACGAGGGGGGGTGGATTCTGTACTGGAGGAGGAAGCGGAAGTGGATGAGGGCAATGAGGGGAGGGGTGCAGGACTTCCTGCATTTGCGTCACTTCCTCTTAAAGGAAAGTAAGGGGGCGGCAAAGGGATCTCGGACTCAGGGGGCGTGTCCAAAATGGGCCTAACACCAGTCCTAGTGGACAAACAAGTCCTAGCCACCATGAGGCGACATTGCTCCTCGTGGCACGTCTGGATCCATTTTGGCGAGTCATTTACGGCCTGTCTCCAACAATCAATATAAGGAAACTGCCCGTAAAGTTCAGGCCTACCCGATACAGCCACGTGTAAGCGCTGTACCAGAGTTGGATCCAAACTGCCACGTGGCGGCCATGCCGCAACCAAAGTAGGCCACTCCCTAGTACACAAAGTGACCAAACGTACAGGAGACATTTTAACCCCAAAATCACAAGTTTTGAATCCCTTTTTAAAATTCTTCACCATACAACCTAAGGGATCCGGAATCGTTGACTGCGAAGCGCCCATACTTATCAATGGAACGTCGTTGACAACGAATACTATACACGCGTACTATTCAACAGTCACACCCGTTTCCTCTGGCAACAGCACCACGTGGTACGGTTACCAAGTGAAACGTACACAATAACACAATAAACACTCAGGGAATTCCCGTACACACACAGCTGTTACACCAGTCACTATGTAATCAATATTATGCCCTTTGGCGAAACTATACAGTCACCCACGCTATAATTCTCTATATATGAATTACCCGTCTATAACACACCCCAGTAACATCGTCTTTTACAAATAGCGGTTACAGTACGGTTAGCATAGGTCAAAGCACAATTTAAGGTCACAATACAATTATTAGTGGTTATGGTGTTAAACATGCAATGGACGACAGTGATTAGTACTTATATACAGTGTCAGTAAATATACAGGGTTATGGTACCGTGCACTATAATACAGCAACACACTATTAACACTCTCGCTAGACGGCTGAGCTCGCGCTATCTAACAAGATATACACTTTACTAAACAATCTTTAACACATTTACAATTCCCAACTAAACTATTGGCCAGTACCTTGAATGGACTACCTAAAACTATGTACACCCGTTTTGGTTAGCCACACTGCCCAAGCACCACATATAGCGAGCTAGAGGACCGAATTTACACAGGCGCCTCTTAGTCGATAACTATCAAAAATCTAGTGGGTTACAAATTTACACGCCTTCCCACTTAGCCAAGATAGGTTGAGAGCTAGCGAACCGAATTTACACAGGCGCCGCTTAGTCTCCCGGTCCCTCCGACCTAGCGAACGTAATATACACCCTAGAACGCTAGTCTAGACAAGACACCGGTGTCCGGCTTTACACCAGAACCCCGCCTGACTAACCAAATCAAACGGTCTGACTAAAGAGCGTTCGATTGAGCGGTGCGCCTTCGCTCCTTCCCTCCGACAGAGGGGGCAGATTCCATACACAAATAACCCCTTATGGGCCTACCGCACAATCGGTATACCCCTAGTGGGTCTGCCGTCTAAAACAGCAGTTGTCTTACCTCCTCGTTCCTGAACCTGAGTTCACACTCATCGACGGGGACACCCCAGCACTTCTTACGTAGAGGCCGATGATCTCCTGGACAACAGACCAGTGGCGCCGAGATGAAGGGAGGTCCACGCAGAAGTTCAGGGGTGCAGCCGTAGAGAACGTGGGCAAAGATAGACCGTCTCACGCCTCTGCCTCTCAGCTACCGTTGAACGATGAGTTTCCCGGCCAATGCACCAAATGATACCGGAGAAACTGACGGAAGCAAAGCACAGAGAGATGGACACAGGTTTCTTCAGGAAGGAAGAGATTCTTTATTGGATCACCGATCGGGACTCAGAGGGACTAACGTCACCAAAATACAGCAAGTTCTGAGCCCCGGACAATAGTGCAGGCTCCTTATATAGGCACATAACTCCTCCCATATTAAGCTCCACCCGCACATTCTCTTAACCAATCAACACAAATAAGAATTAACTTCCTGTTTGACAGCATGGCTTGTCCAGCACAATGGAGGAGGGGAATACTATATCCTGTATTCTTGCACATGCTCCGTACACTACTGATCGTATCTTGCCTCGTGCAACCAACTGATCGATACGTCAGCATATGCACGTACACATGCCACGTGGTAATCTCGGCCTACTAAATTTATTTTTACCGAAATTCCACCACACTAACACTGAATTTTGGCTTCTCCTTGTTGTTTAACCCTTTTCACTGCTGTCTTTGAAGAAAGAGGTACCTCCAATATAAAAGCCCTTACTCTTGTTATTTTAAGTTTAATACAAATTGGTTATATAAATTACTGATAATCTTCATTTCACCCCCTCACTCATACAAATAGGTTTTGATTTTATTTCTTGAAGAAGATATTTTGGTGATATTTTTGTTAAAATAAATCTGTTATTTTTGCACTAAAGAAAAACCTTTTCCTGTTTATGATTGGTGAAGATACATGACACATGGAGCAAGCTCATTCAGTCATATATCAGAGAGACAACCCAGTGACAAGACACTTGAAGATTCATTACAATGGCTGCCGGGCCGGTGCAAGGATTTTTGCCGCCCTAGGCAAAATAAAAATTTGCCGCCCCCCCCCCCCATGTGACATCACAATGCCCCACCCATATGATCTGCCATATGAACTAACGCCAGGGCTGCACACTGTGTTTACATTAAAAAGCCTGCAGGGACACGCTTTAGACACCGGAACCACTTCATTAAGCTGCAGTGGTTCTGGGGACTATAGTGTCCCTTTAATGTGAGGTTAATTAGAGATTAGTGTCACTAATAATATACTAGATTGCCTACTTACAACCAGATGAAGATGCTGATGGGCACTGGCTGCAGTTTCACTCCACTGGTCTGGTGTAGAACCGGATCTCTGGAGGCTGTTTGTAACTGCGGTCACAAAATTCGATGTTCTGGGAGAACAGGAAGCAGCTCAAGGTCTGGGCCCCAGGACCTGACGGTGAGTATTCCCATAAGGCCCACCCATAAGTCCACCTATATGTTCCACCCATTAAATTCGCTCACAGGGAGTGTAGTGTGTAGGGGATGTGTTATGTGTTATTGTAGAGGATCTAATGTGTGTGCTTATGGAATGTAGTGTATAGGCATACCAGTTTGTGTAGGTGATGCAGTGTGTTTGTGTGTAGTGGAAGCAGTGTGTGTTTGTGGTTGTGTGTAAGGGATCCATTGTGTGAATCTGTGTTTGTATGCATAAGGGATGCAATGTGTGTGTCTGTAAGTGTGTGCATTGAGTGTGTGTAAGAAATGCATTGTTTCTATGTGTATGTAAGAGAAGCAGTGTGTGTGTGTGTGTTTGCATGTGTGTGTAAGGGATGCATTGTGTGTTTCTGTGTATGTATAGGGATGCTTTGTGTGTGTGTGCGTGTAGTGTGAAAGAGCTCTCCCTTCTGTCCCTTAGAGCTCTCCCCTGCCCTTTAGTGGTCTCTCCTCTCCCCCCACCCTCCCCTGGTTGTCTCTTCTCACACACCCACCCACCTGTGTTCTTCTCGCCTCTCCCTCTCCTCACCCCCTCCCTGTGTTCTTCTTACTCCCCCCTCCCTGTGTTCTTCTTACTCCCCCCTCCCCTCTTCTCCTTACCCCCTCCCCCTTTCTTCTTACTCCCCCTCCCCCTTTCTTCTTACTCCCCCCTCCCCTCTTCTTCTTATTACTCCCCCCTCCCTTGTTTCCTTCTTACTCCCCCACCTTCCCTCTTCTTCTTATCCCCCTTCCCTCATTCTTCTTACCCCCCCAAATCTTCTTATCTCCCTCCCCTCCCCTCCTCCAGTTCTTCTAACCCCCCCCTCCTCCCCCAGTTCTCCTCCTAACCTCACCTCCCCTTCCTGTAGCGTGGCCGAGCTCCTCTCCGGTCCACGGTACAGGAGTTTCTGTTTCCTGTACCCGGCCGGACTGACAGGAAGTGCACACTAAGTGTGCACTTCCTGTCAGTCCGGCCGGGTCGCGGACCGGAGAGGAGCTCGGCCACGCTACAGGGTAGGTGAGGCAGTGCAGCAGCGGCCTGAGCGCTCTCTATAGAGCGCTCAGGCAGCTGCAACATTTAAAGGGCCGGCGATGTGGGCGCAGGGCGCCCCCTCCTATATGGCGCCCTAGGCGGCTGCCTAGTTCGCCTTATAGGAAGTGCCGGCCCTGAATGGCTGCTCCAAATGTATTAGATTCGCTGAAATTGAAAGTACGACTTTGAGTCCAAGAGGTGGTAATTTGGATCTTAGTCTCAGAAGAAGGCAGTGCTTCTGGATTCATCAGTTAAAACTGTTGTCACCTAGGGGTCTCAATGGCCTGTTTGTGACCAACCACTGACCTTTTTATATCTATTGTAGAAGTGTTTTTAATCATTTAATAAACCAGATATTTTTTTTTGTATAGTGCTTTTACTTCAATAGGATCTCTGTTAGATTCTAATAAGTCTATTAAATAATTATCTTCTTATATTTTACACTGTGTATATGTATGTTATCTGGTATTTATTTGCACCATCTGGGTAGGTGGCATAATTCTTTTGAACTGCTTCTACAAAGTATCTGGGTGTAACTTTATTAAGGTAGAAAATGTAATTATATGGAAATACATTATATGGAATAATATCAGTGTAGTTAATCTTTATTGCTTTAGTACAGTGTATTTAATTTGTATTACTTTGTGGACTCTTCTGTGTGTCTTGATTCTTGAATTTTTGTCTGGTTAATTTTCCTGATTTAACTTGTTGTGAATTTTAACATTGTGATAGAGGCTACAGCAGTGGCGTACATACCAGGGCCGCCCACCAGGGGGCCCGGCCGCCCCTGTGACCCGGTATGTATGCACTGGGCCAGCCTCTTCTCCTGGGGAGCCCAGGAGCCGTCCACCTCCGGGCCCCCCGAGGCTGGCCCTGCTTACACCCGGCGGGCAGGCAGGCTGGCCGGTGCGCAAGGGAGCACTCTCCCCTGAGTGCTTCCTCTTCAGCTCTCTTGCGCACCACACTGATATGGAGCCGGAAGATGACGTCATCTTCCGGCGCCGGTATCAGTACGCGGCGCACGAGGGAGCTGAAGAGGAAGCACTCAGGGGAGAGTGCTCCCTCACGCGCCCGCCGGGTGACCGGCCCCCCAGGAGCCCAGCAGCACCACTGGACCCCAGGGAATCCCCTCAGCACTCCAAAAGGTAAGGAGGCTGGGGGGGATTAAATAAAAAAAAAATGTGTTAGTGTGTGTGTGTGTGTGTGTTAGTGTTACTGTGAGTGTTAGTGTTACTGTGAGTGTTAGTATTACTGTGAGTGTTAGTGTGTGTGTTAGTGTTACTGTGTGTGTTACTGTGAGTATTAGTGTGTGTGTGTTACTGTGTGTGTTAGTGTGTGTGTGTGTTAGTGTTACTCTGAGTGTTAGTGTGTGTTAGTGTTACTGTGAGTGTTAGTGTGTGTTAGTGTTACTGTGAGTGTTAGTGTTACTGTGTGTGTGTGTTAGTGTTACTGTGTGTGTTAGTGTGTGTGTTAGTGTTACTGTGAGTGTTAGTGTGTGTGTTAGTGTTACTGTGTGTGTTACTGTTACTGTGTGTTAGTGTGTGTATTACTGTGTGTGTTAGTGTGTGTGTTAATGTTACTGTGAGTGTTAGTGTGTGTGTTACTGTGTGTGTGTTAGTGTTACTGTGAGTGTTAGTGTGTGTTAGTGTGTGTTAGTGTTACTGTGTGTTAGTGTTACTGTGAGTGTTAGTGTGTGTGTTACTGTTACTGTGAGTGTTAGTGTGTGTGTTACTGGGTGTGTTAGTGTTACTGTGAGTGTTAGTGTGTGTGTTAGTGTGTGTGTTAGTGTTACTGTGTGTGTTACTGTTACTGTGAGTGTTACTGTGTGTGTTAGTGTTACTGTGAGTGTTAGTGTGTGTGTTAGTGTTAGTGTCAGTGAGTGTGTGTCTGCTAGTGAGTGTCAGTGAGTGTGTTACTGTGCGTGTCTGTTACTGAGTGTGTTTGTATTAGTGAGTGTTTGATGTCTGTTAGTAAGTGTGTGTGTTTGTCAGTGAGAGTGTATGTTTTGTAAGTGAGTGTGTATGTATGTCTGTCGCTGAGTGTGTCTCTGTCAGTAAATGTGTGTGTCTGTTAGCTAGTGTGTATGTGTCTGTTCGTGAGAGTGTGTGTGTGTCTTCAGCACTTACCTTTCTCCAGCGCCGGACTCCCTTGGTGCTGGGGATCCCTCCGCCACTCAGCTCCGAATGCGCATGCACGGCAAGAGCCGTGCGCGCATTCAAACCGCCCATAGGAAAGCATTACTCAATGCTTTCCTATGGACGTTCAGTGTCTTATAATCGCGGAAGCTCCTCTAGCGGCTGTCAGTGAGACAGCCGCTAGAGGCTGGATTAACCCTCAGTGAAACATAGCTGCAGCATAGCTTTTAGCTGCAGGGTTAAAACTAGAGCGACCTGACACCCAGACCACTTCATTGAGCTGATGTGATCTGGGTGTCTGTAGTGGTTCTTTAACCCCTTAAGGACATGTCATGATTCCCTTTTATTACAGAAGTTCGGTCCTTAAGGGGTTAAGTGTGTGTGCATCTGCATGCTCTGGTGTACATACCGCAGTCGCAGGGGTCGCAACCCTGCAACCCCTGCGACCAGGTGCCCGCCGCCATGTGTTGCGGCCCCGGCCTGCGCAGAGTAAGCGTGCGGGGGGGGCCCACGGATCAATTTTCGCACCGGGCCCCCATAGGTCATGTGTACGCCACTGGGCTACAGGATGCCCCAGAAACATCTGAACTTATGTAGTTAAATTGCTGTACAAACACTCAGGACCAGGGTGCATGTGTAGGAATGCTTACAAGTAGCTAATGCATGTAGTGATAAGTAATGGCTTGCTAACTGGGTAATAATTGCTGCAGTTTGGGAGTAACCCATACATCTCCTCTGTACGTATGAAGTGCATCATCTGTGAAATATAAACTTTGTTAAGTTGTAATGGAGGGCTTAGCGAGTGAGATTTTATTGCCTGCAGCTAAAGTACCTGCAACAACATTTAGTTGCTGTGTCAGTGTTATGATCAAGTCCCCTCTTCTGATTTGATTGGATGCTGGACAGGAAATCTAAGTGACACTGAGTTTTAGGGTAATCTATGTATTGCCGGAAGAACAAAGCTGTCTGTATTTCTTCACCCAATTATTTCATAAAGAGAGATCTCTGGCTGAATTGTCTGTGATCTCCCTCTGCTCCTCCAATCGCCTGTTACCCCGCTGGAGTGTTGCGAGTGTTGTTAAGGGCAGTGACTGTGGTAGACATCATTGGAGGGCCCCAGAGCCGTATGACCATATATAGTGTTGCACATAATCAGAACCAATATGCATGTGTAGGAATGTTGATGCGTAGTACAGTAGTAAATGCACAGGATAACAATTGAAGCTTGCTTATTGCTTATTAATCCTAGCAGTATGGGAGTTGCCTCTGAATATTCTTCTTATGTAAAATCTGCATCATGTTTGATATAGATGTGCTGTAAACTCGTGGCTGGGGGCTCAGCCCTTTAGAAACGAGTCTGCTGACATAGCTGGTGACTGAAAAAATGGTTTATTGTTTTCTTAGACCTGTGTCTGGAGTGAGTTTGTATCCTTCTAGTCAATGAGTACCTGCAACATTTCTGGTGCATTGGCCGGGAAACCAACAACACTCAATGTCGATGAGATTTTACCCCCTGGCTTCCGGGTTGTGCTCCGGAGCAGACTTAAAAGACCTAGATGATGTGTCTCTGGTGCCACTAGACAAGCTTAGTCTAGGAGATCCTCGTTCCTCTTCTGGACCTGCTTCAGGACACCCCGTGGACGCTTCTATATTCGGGTCTAGGAACCACAAAACTGTCAGTAAAACTTCTCGACAGGGGGATTCTTTCCTGTCCTGTCCTGACCTCTCCCTACAGAGAGAAGACAGAGCTGATTAGTATGTTTCTTTAATTGGTATTCTCTTCTTCCAGTACCTGAGGGCGGCTGTCTGTATATTTGTCCGAGAGTGTGTGTGCCTGAGACGTTATCATTAGAAACTGTACGTTTGTATTGCTTATTTGTTGGTATCTCTGTCTGCCATTATGGGAGGAGGGGGGTCTAAATGCACAGGCCCCTTGACCGTATGATAAAAAAACTTTTAAAAAGGGTTATAGAGCAGACTATGGTGTTAAACTGTACCCCAAAAGAGTAATTATTCTGTGTAATCGGGAATGTCCCCTCATATGTCCTGGGTGGCCTCCTGAGGGTAGTCTGGACTTAGATTTAATAACTAAAGTCCATACTATAGTGATCAGTTCTCCAGATCACCTTGACCAGTTCCCTTATATCAAAAGGTAGTCGAGAGACAACCAGACTGGTTAAAACTGTGTTCTAAAGAGGTTTGCCGTCTAAGGCTTGCGAGACTCACCGCTACCTCTAGCCTTACCCTTGCACATAAGCCCATACTCAATGCCCCAGTTGTACCAGATCTACCTTCACCCTGCCGGGCACCCCCTCCTTACCACCCTCCTGTCCCGCCCGGAAGTCAACCCAGCTCCTTTATCCACCGACTATTGTTGTCTCCTCCATATACCATGACCTGCCTCTTCCCCCAGAGGACCAGTCTGCCCAAGATATACCTCCTAAAACCCCACTTGTTATCACCACACAGCCTGCACCCAGTCCAGTACATAGTACGAACCACCAATATCACCAAGGTATCCAAAGTGCTCCAATGTCCTGACGAATCCCCAAGTACCTTCTTTGAGAGATTGCTTCAGTCCAACCGCCTCTATTCCCCATTCGACCCCACATCTCCTGATGTCCTTTGCAAGCTCAGATCACTTTTTTTTCCCAATGGTGCTACAGCCCTTTACCTCCCACATAGCTCCAGAATTATGTCTGTATCTGTCCCAAGGGAAGAAGAATAGAATGTATTTGTTCTTAAGGCCCTCGCTGACAAACCGTCTCTACCGCCATGGGTTTTAGAAATCCCAGGCATAAGTTACATAGTTACATAGTTAGATAGCTGAAAAGAGACTTGCGTCCATCAAGTTCAGCCTTCCTCACACCTGTTTTTTGCTGTTGATCCAAAAAAAAAAAAAAAAGTGCTGAACATAGGCGTGCGCACGGGGTGTGCCGGGTGTGCCTGGGCACACCCTAATCCCCGCGGCACGCGCTATGGATTGAGTCCTGCAGGAACAGTGTTCCTGCACTTTTTTTTTAGCAGGAACGCCGTTCCTGCAGGCACTCAGCGCCCCCAAATGTCCCCCTTCCTCTCCCCGTGTTCCCCCTGTCCATATCAGCTTCTCTCCATATCAGCCGCAGCGAGGGAGCTGTGTGTGTTCTGTCTGCTCCCTCTCGCCGCGCGCCGTTTGCTGATGCTGGGAGCCGGAATATGACGTCATATTCCGGCTCCCAGCTACTGTAGACAGCCCCCGCCGCGAGAGGGAGCAGAAAACACATAGCTCCCTCGCTGCGGCTGATATGGAGAGAAGCTGATATGGAGAAAGGTGCCCACCCCACTGGACCCCAGGGACAAGTCCACGCCAGCACTCCAGGTAGGGAGGCTGGGTGGACAATTTTTTTTATTAAAAACAGTAATTTGTGAAGGTGTGTGTCTGTAAGTGTGTGTATGTGTGTCTGTGAATGTATGTGTCTGAATGTATGTGTGTGTGTCTGTGAATGTATGTGTGTGTGTGCCTGTGTGTGTCTGTGAATATATGTGTGTGCCTGTAAGTGTGTGTGTGATTGTCTGTGAGTGTGTGTCTTTGAATGTATGTGTGTGTGCCTGTAAGTGTGTGTGTGTGTGTATGTGTGTCTGTGAATGTATGTATGTGTGTGTGAGTGTATGTGTGTGTGTACGCTTATATATATATTATATATAATTTTTTGGGGGGGGGGGAATCTTGGGAGAGATCCCACACTTTATTCCCCAGGACTTGACCCCTACCGGCAGGGGAGATCTCCGAATCTCCCCTGTCGGCTCATGCAGAGCTGGCGCTATCTGAGTGCCGGCTCTGCTCTTAGCCTCCATGGGCCGGCGGGGACATCAAAGATCTACCTCACCAGCAGATTAGTAAATAACCCCTCCTGCATGGAGGGAGGCAGGAGAGGACCCGGGGAGCTCTAGACAGAAGCTCCGCCAGGTTCCTCTCGCGAGATCTGAGTGTTGCTGTGGCAATGCTCAGATCTCGCGAGAGTGAACTCTAGCCCCGCAGGCTAGAATTCACTCTCCCTTGGACAGCAAGGATCCCCCCTCCCTACATAAGGAAGAAGGGAGGGGGGTTATTTACTAATCTGCCCCCACCTTCACAATCCCTCCAAACATAGAGCACACACACACACAGCACCCACACTCACACAGCACCCACACACACACAGCACCTACACACATACAGCACCCTAACGCAAACAGCGTGCACATACGGCACCCTCACATACACAGCACACAAACAGCACCCTCACACACAGCACACTAACAGCACCCTCACACAAACAGCACACTCACACACCGCACACTAACAGCACCCTCACAAATACACGACACAAACAGCACCCTCACACACACAGCACACTAACAGGACCCTAACACACAGCACACAAACAGCACCCTCACACACAAACCGCACCCTCACCCACATAGCACACTGCCAGCACCCTCACCCACATAGCACACTACGAACACCCTCACACACACATCACACTAACAGCACCCTCACACACACACACAGCACCCTTACACACGCACAGCACCCTCACACAGCGCACTAACAGCACACACACAAACAGCAGTATATGTATGTGTGTGTATGTATGTTTATATATATATATATATATATATATATATATATATATGCACACATGCGGCGTGTGTTTGTGCTTTAGGGTGCACACCCTAATGCAATAGGCTGCGCATGCCTATGGTGCTGAACATAACCCCCCTGGTCTGGCCCTAAACAGGCCTCCTTTCAAAATTGAACTGAAACCAGACATGTCCTCCATCAGCCTGAGGCAGTATCATATCCCACAAACAGCAGTAAGGAGAACCCAGAGATTCTTAGAGAAATTCATCCATTTTGGTATCATTAAATTCTGTCATCCTTGAATACCCCTTTATTACCTGTACATAAACCAGGAACCAATGAGTACAGGCCTGTTCATTTACTATTCACCCCATTGTCCCTAATCCTGCTTGCCTTAATCCCTGGTTAGACTTCCTACTATACAGTTCTTGATCTCAAAGATGCTTTCTTCTGCCTGAGAGTGGCTGAAGAGAGCCAGCGTATATTCACCTTCCAGTGGTAAGATGCCACCATTGGAATTAAGAGACAACTAACTTGAACCAGGCTCCCTAAGGGCTTCAAAAACTCAGTTTGGAGAAGTACTCCAACAGGATCTGCAGGGTTTTATGTCTGAGCCAGGTCACTGTGTCCTCCTGCAATATGTGGATGATGCCCACGGGTCCCTACACAAGGAATGGGGCCTACTCCACTCTGGAGGAAAAGACATCAAGCATTCATCCAAAATTTTTGAACTAGTTGAGAAGTTCTGGGCCCCTGCCCGAGTCAGCATTATTCATCGCCGTGCCCACCGGAAGGGTGACAACCATTTGACTGTTGTAAACCGGCTGGCCGAAGGAACTGAAAATATGTTGCTCTGGAAGATTCTATACCTCTGTCTACCCTTGCCCAGCTGTTCCCAGTACCCATCACTGATTGCCCCCCCCCCCTTCACAGCCCGCTGAACAGAAATGGCTGAAAACCGAGCCGGGCCATTTCCTAGACACTAAATGGTACCAATAAGAAGATGGAAGAATAGTTGTCCCCACGTCACTGGCCGTGAACATTGTAAGGCCTCTCCATGAGACCACCCACATTGGGAAATCATCAATGGAGGCCACACTTAACCGCTTCTTCTACCTACCTGGCCTGTCCACAGTAACACAGGCAGTGGCCAGAGGATGCATGGAATGTGCCAAGAATAACCCCTGCCAGGGACCTAGCCAGCCACCAGGAATTCAAGCTGTTGGAGCGATGCCTATGTCTAATCTACTCATTTACTTCAATGTCATGCCAAAGTCCGGTGGATTCCACTACAATCTTGTTATTGTGTGTTCCTACTCTGGCTGGGTGGAAGTCCAGCCTACCAGGACAGAAAAACAAAAGAAGTGGTCCGATTCTTGCACTCTGAAATTATCCCAAGGTACAGGATACCCACATCTGTGGGATCTGACAATGGCCCCACTTTTGTGAATAGGTGCCTGCAAGAACTAGTCACTAGCCATGGTCTCAAGTGGAAATTGCACACTGCCTACAGACCTCAAAGTTCTGGGAAAGTTGAGCGAAGGAACTGGACTCTGAAGTTACAACTGGCTAAAATGTGCCAGAAAACCAACCTGAAGTAGGATGCCTTACTCCCCATAGCTCTGCTCCAGACTAGGAGCACCCCCACAAAGCTGACCGGCCTCTCCCCTTTTCAAAATCATGAACAGCTGACCATCACCGATTGTCTTAGGCCTTACAGGGGACTTCCATTAAATAGGAGGAGAGATCACATGCCAACAAGTAATACAGTTGGGTAAAACAATGGTGGAAATAGGCCAATGGATACACGAGAAGCTGCCCCTCAACCTATCCACTCATATACACCCTCACTCCCCTAGGGACCCTGTTTGGGTGAAAGAGTGTGAATGTCACACTGAGTGAATGTCACCACTCTGGGACACAAATGGAGAGGGCCTTATACTGTTATTTTATCCACCCCCACAGCCGTGAAAATTGCTGAAATAACCCCGTGGATCCACCACTCCAGGCTCTATTCATAGAGCTCTAAACATGGCTCTATTCATAGAAACATAGAAAGTGACGGCAGGTAAGAACCATTCGGCCCATCTAGTCTGCCCATTCTATGCTCCCATCAACTCTATTCTAAAATAAGATACATGGGAAGTGTAAATGGGTTTTGCACACACGTGAGTTTAATAGTAACTTACATTCATCAATAAAGTAACTATTAATCTCAACATGTAACCATGCATCCTTCTGAATTTCACCTTTGCTTGATCACATTATTTATTCATTTAAAAGAAATATAAGAAATTAAAGGGACACTATAGTAACCCAAACAACCTTAACAAAGCAGTTTTGGTGTATAGATCATGCCCCTGTAGTCTCACTGCTCAATTCAGGAGGTAAATCACTTTGTTGATGCACTCCTAGTCACACCACCGTCATGTGACTTACTCCGCCTTCCTAAATACTTTCTGTAAAGTGATATCTAATGATTATTTACTACACAGTCTACTTAATTTAGAAATTTCATCTCCTTCACTGCTATTAGCTTACTAGACCCTGAAGGAGCCTCCTGTGTGTAATTAAAGTTCAATTTACAGAGCAGGATATAAAAACTTCTAAAGCAAGTTACCATCTGGTTGAAAATTATACTTTTTCAATTGTATTTTATTTTTAAGCAGCCAGTGTCAGTAACAGTCAGGGGAGGAGTGGATGGGCTACATAAACAGAAACAAAAGTGATTTAACTCCTACATGGCAGAAAGAATTGAGCAGTGAGACTTCAGAGTCATGATCTACATCAAAACTGCTTTATTAATCTAAAGTTGTTTTGGTGACTATAATGTCCCTTTAACCCCTTAGTAACCAGACTATTTTACAATTTACTTATGGTTAAAGGCCAGGGCTGTTTTTACATTTCTGCGATGTTTGTGTTTAACTGTAATTTTCCTCTTACTCATTTAATGTACCCACACATATAATATACAATTTTTCTCGCTATTAAATTGTCTTTCTAAAGATACCATTATTTTCATCACATAATATAATTTACTATTAATTTTTTAAAATATGATTAAAAAAATATAAAAAAACACACTTTTTCGAAAGTTGACCCCCAAAATCTGTTACACATCTACAACCGCCAAAAAACACCCATGCTAAATAGTTTCTAAATTTTGTCCTGAATTTGGAAATACCCAATGTTAACATGTACTTAGCTCTTTTTTTTTGCAAGTTATAGGGCAATAAGTACAAGTAGCACTTTGCTTTCTCCAAACCATTTTTTTTTTCAAAATTAACGAAAGTTACATTGTAACACTGATATCTGTCAGGAATCCCTGAATAACCCTTTTTAATTTATATATATATATATATATATATATATATATATATATATATATATATATATATATATATATTATTTATTTATTTATTTTAAAGAAGACAACCTAAGGTATTAATCTTGCGGTATTTTGACTGTTACCATTTTACCACCAATCTATGCCAAATATTTTAAAAAAATAATATAATTGGTGTTTTTTTTTTGACACACATAGCAATTTAAGAACTTTAAGGGTTCTGCCAAAGAACACCCCAATATGTGTCCAGCAATGTCTCCTGAGTACACTGATACCACCCATGTATAGGTGTGTCACGTTTTCTGGGGGTAAAATACCTTATTTGGAGGGTGCACATTCCAGTTTTCAAACTTGGAATTTTCACAGCTGGTCATCATGCACCCATGTCCTATTTGGGACATTTTTGTAGCTGGCCAATGTAATTTGCCCCCATCAAACCATATATTTTTTGAAAAGTAGACACCGTAGGATATTTCAAATGGTGGCATTTTAACACGTTGCATGCATTAATTCTACCACCAGTCTTTGTCACACTTTTGGGTAGTCATTTTTTTTTTCTCTCACATTGCACTTTAGGCATGGATTCTCAGTTCCTGTTATGTGTTACTGACAAAGAACACCCAAATATGTGTTCAGCAACACCTTCTAAGTACAACCGTGCCCCCAATGTACAGGTTTTATGGGTTTCTGCAAACTTACAGTGGGTCAAATGTTGGGCTTTCCCCTTTTCCACTGTTGAACATTGAAATTTGCCAGATTGGTTTGCTGGGCCTATGTTGTCATTGAGACCGTATGCAGCCCAGGAATGAAAATTAACCCCATCATGGCATACCATTTGTAAAAATAGACAACCCACGGTATCCAATATGTGGTATGTCCAGTCTTTTTTAGTAGCCACTTAGTGATAAACCCTGGCCAAAATTAGCGTCTATTTGTTTTTTTGCATTTTTCACACACAAACTGCCATTTCACTGATGAGCTTATCAGTACAATACATTTCAATGCTCTAAAACACTAATATATGTGTACAGTAATGTCTTATGAGTAAAACAGTAGCCTTAAAGTACATGTTTTATGGTGAATTGGAAAGTTACAGGGTCAAACATAAGTATTGCCAATTTCTGTTTTTGTAAATTGCTATTTGCCGGATTGAATATGTTGCCTTTGAAACGGTATGGCAGTCCAGAAATGTAAATTTACCCCACCATGACATACCATTTGAAAAAGTAGACAACCCAGGGTATTTAATATAGGGTAAGTACATTCTTTTATAGTAGCCACTTACCCACAAACACTTGCCAAGCTTAGTGTTCATATTTGGTTTTTGAATTTTTTTGCACAAAAACTGCACTTTTACTGGTGATATCATCGTCGTGATGGTTTACTATTTAAAACACTCATATTTGTATTCAGTGAAGTATCCTGAGTAGAACAATACCCTCCATGTAAAGATTTTATGGTGTTTTGGAAAGTTACAGGGTTAAATATAGGACTTGCCAATCTCTGGACTGTCTGCCTGGGTTGTCAGGCAGGTCCCTCAAATTATAATTAATAAAATCAAATAATTACGTAGTTAATAGTTCAATATATATGTAGAGTGTGTGTGTGTGTGTATATATATATATATATATATATATATATATATATATATATATAAATACATTCTAATTAAAGCATTTTATAATATATTATACATATATAATGCATATACATGATTTCATTATAAGTGTATTTTGTGTATATTTTGTGTATATATCTCAAAGTGCACTTATAATGAAATCATATATATGCATTATATATGTATAATATATTATAAAATGCTTTTATATTTTTATAATGTATATATTTTTTTTCATTTTTAGCAGCCTGGGGGACTGCCTGACTGCTCAGACAGTCCCCCTGCTGGCAGCTCCATAGATACCTATTGCGGCCATGTGGTCATGGTCATCACATGGCCCTGGAGGGGAGGGGTGGCCAGAGCTGCTGCAGGGGGACTGCTGGGTACGTTCGCAGTTCTTAACGACCATTTTTTGTCAGGCGTACCTAGTTAAATATATATGTATATAAATATCAAAATACAGTTAGAACAAATTTTAACTGATATAATTATTTTTTTTTTACTATATTTCAATGTATTTTTAATATATATATATATATATATATATATATATATATATATAATTAACATCATTCTAAGTCTATTTTAATATTAATATATATACATATCTATAATATTAAAATACACTTGTAATAATGGTGTATGTGTGTTTTTGTGCATGTAAAAGTACATATATATATATATAAACTTTTTAATAACTTTTTAAACATTTTTGCAGACTTTAGGGGGACAGCCTGAGAGCTCAGGCAGGCCCCCTGCAGGCACTGAACGAGCCGGCTTTACTGGCCATATGATCGCGATGACCCTGAGATCACATGGTCCAGGAGATCACATGGTCCAGGATCCCAGGCAGACCCCAGGATCATGATCGCCAGCGATCAGATAAGTCCCGATTTACTAAATGACGTACCAGGTACGTCCACGGTCTTTAACAACCGTTTTTTGGCACATCACAGATTCAGAAGAGGGTAAAGCTGCTCTTATATCTTCTTGTGATATCTGTATAATTTCTTTCTAAGTATTTGTTGTTTTGTATTGTAATGCATAGTTGTCGATTTCATTATATTAAATTTTAGATCCAACATAGATGACCATTTCTCAGATTTTTCTTAATGACACTGACTGGTGCAGATTGTATAATGAGGTGGCAGGATTCCATGCTAGACTTTATTTTGAGTAAGGAATCATTAGGCCATCACTCTGAAAATGAAATGACCAGTGACCGTGCACTAAAATCTTCCTTTCCATAGCACATTGTATAAGTGCACAGGTCACACAACCCAAATACTGATGCTTTAGTGTCAACTTGTTAAGTCATACCATTATTGGATCTGTACACTGATCAGCCACAACATTAAAACCACCTGCCTAATATCGCATAGATCCACAGTGTGCTGCCAAAATAGCTGTCATGCACCAAGGCATGGACTAAACAAGATCTCTAAATGTATCCTGTGCTATCTGGCACTAAGACATAAGCAACAGATAATTTAAGTCCTGCAAGTTGCCTTCATTTGTTGTTCCAGCACATCCCACAGATGCTCAATTGGAATTGGATCTGGGAAATTTGGAGATCAAGGCAACAATCTGAACTCTTTGTTAAGTTCCTCAAACCATTCCAAAATTTTTTTGCAGTATGGCAGGATGAATTATCCTGCTGAAAAAGGCCACTGCCATCAGTGAACACCATTGCCATGAAGGAGTGTACGTGGTCTGCACCAATCTCTAGGTAGATGGTATGTGTCAAAGTAACATCCACATGAATTACAGGACCCAAGGTTTCCCAGCTGAACATTGCACAGAGCATAACACTGTCTCCACAGGCCTGCCTTCTAACCATAGTGCATCCTGCTGCTATCTCTTCCCCAGGAAAATAATGGGCACACACACTAGGCCATCCACCTGATGTAAATGAAAACATGATTCATCAGACCAGGCAACCTTCTTCATCTGCTCCATGGTCCAATTCGGATACTCGCATCAGCATTGAAGATGTTTTGGCAGTGGACAGGGATCATCATGGGTATTCTGACTGGTCTGTGGCTATCCAGCTGCATATGCAGCAAACTGTGATGCACTGTGTGTTTTGACACCTTTTATATCATGGCCTGCATTACGTTTTTCAGCAAACTGAGCAACAGTAACTCTTCTGTGTGATTATCCAGACAGGCTTGCCTTCACCCCCAAACACATCAACGAGCCTTGGACACCTATGACCCTGACCACGTACACCACTTTTGGTAGGTAATAACCACTGCATACCAGGAAACCCCACAAGACTTACCAGTTTAGAGGTACTCTGACCTATTCATCTGGCCATTACTATTTTGCCCTTGTCAAAAGTATTCAGATCTTTTTTTCATGTTCGTTTTTCCTGCCTCCAACACATGAAATTCAAAAACTGACTGTTCACTTGCTGCCTAATATATCCCACCATTTGACAAGTGTCATTGTAACAATATAATCAATGTTATTCACTTCACCTGTCAGTTGTTTTAATGTTGTGGCTGATCATTGTATAACAATGCTTGAATAAGCTATGCACATGATATCAGCAAAGCTGATAACATTAATTATTCAACCATGTTGCATTTCTGAAAATAAAAACATATTTATGTATAAATGTGCACACAGTTATTTTCAAAATCCTCAGGAAAAAAAAAGTAAGTATTATTTTTACATGCACTAAGCTACCAACTGGGAAATTTCACTTAACCCCAGCTCGTTCCTGGCACATACTCCCTCTGAAGAAATGGCATCACTCCTACTTACTGTCTAACTTTACATCTCCGAATGATCTGGCTTATGATTTATCATGAATGGTTCCATTATTGATATGTATGTACAGCTCTGTAGGATATTTTCTGTGTTATGGATGAGACTTGTAAAGATATGAGATAAGTGTCATGATAATATTATACTAATGTTTAATCTTGAATGTAGCATGTTATAATAATAATAATAATAATAATTTCAGCAACTCTTCTCTCTTTTTTGCAGTCTTGGAAAAGGAGTAATTCTTATAGTAATGCACAGCAAATTACATGCTCAGCGCCCAGATGAAGCAAATAATGATCTAGATATAAGCCATTGGATTCCCAAGAACTTTATCCTAGGCATTTTACAAAGAAGAACAACATGATTCCAAGTGTAGAAAAATCTAAAAGGAAAATAATCATGCTAACAATACATTTATTATTATTATTATTATTATTATTATTATTATTATTATTTTAAAGGGATACTATAGGAATCAAAACAACTTTAGCTTAATGTAGTAGTCTCATTGCTCAATTCTATGCCATTTATGAGTAAATCCCTTTTTTGTCCATACAGCCCTAGGCACACCCCCCCTTTCATATTGAAATAGATCTTTACTTACCATATTCTCAATTTGTAGCTGTAAATTAAACTTGAATAACACACATGGATCTCCTGTAGGGTTTAGCAGGCTATAAACAAGGAAGGAAATTCTAAATGAAACAGAATGTGCAGTTAAAGGAATTTTAAACATGACATCTTTCTTTATCGGAACTGCTTATGAAAGCTGTGTAATTTATATGCAGGGAGGTCTACACTATCCCTTTAATAATATACTAATGAATGATAGAAATGACTTATTTCTCAGAGAGCAATTTATTTTTATTTATTAGTTTTTACTTGGCTCATCAAACTATGCTTCTTTGGTTCCCTTATGGAAATATAAGATTCTATAACAATACATGAATAAAATCATGTTTGTGTAAGATTTAGTTAGTACATGACTAATTTGATAAACAAATTATTCTTTATATGGATATACTATATAAAACTATATTATTTTATAAAATATATATATTTTTAAAACTTGAAAGATAGAAAAACAACTCCACACTGAACATTTTCAATTTTGCATTCATGTACTGCTTTTGTTCAGTCACATGGAGATTTTAAATAATCTCCTCTGTGTATAAATTTAATGAGTATCAGCTTGGATAAACTTTTAGCTCCCAAAGCAATAAAAGTAACAAGAAAAAGCCTTTATTGCTTGAAGAAATGTTTCATTTGTTTAATAGGTAAAGCTATTTATTGTAGGAACCATTATTTTGTGAAACATATTACCCCTGAGATGGCTGTAGTGGAATCACTATATGAAAAAAAATCTTTAAAAGCTAGATAATTACTAAGCAGGTACAATATGTTCTATATACATGAATGTTTGCAAGGAAAGAATAAAACTGTAGTCTATAGGTTAGCACTATATATAATGTACGGGGACTTTTTTTAGCCCCTTAAGGACCAAACTTCTGGAATAAAAGTCATGTGTCCTTAAGGGGTTAATATTAACACCCAGCACTCCCAAGCAACTAAGTCCTGCAGAATGTTCTGAGCAGAGACTGGGCCCCTTAAAACAGCATTAACACCCAGCACTCCCAAGCAACCAAGTCCTGCAGAATCTTCTGAGCAGAGGTATCATCTCTGGAAGAGAAACTCTGAATGTAAAGGTGGTGGTGTTGGGTTTCTCCTCTCCCCTCACTGATCTTTTAAACCTCTTCCCACCCCCCCCCCTTCCCTCTCTTTCCCGTCATTTGAAATACATTCAATTCGCCTTTTCAAACCCTTCTCTGCTAGCATTGCTGTTATTTACTGTCCCCCT
The DNA here is from genome assembly GCF_036172605.1 of Pelobates fuscus. Classification (NCBI taxonomy): domain Eukaryota; kingdom Metazoa; phylum Chordata; class Amphibia; order Anura; family Pelobatidae; genus Pelobates; species Pelobates fuscus. The sequence goes on from NC_086320.1 coordinate 107,599,012, forward strand.
GGTTCCCCTCTTCTCTTCCTTGACCACTTTGCTGCCTGGCTATCCTATTTCCTCTCTTCTAACATTCCATCCCTAATTCTCGGGGACTTCAATATTCCTATAAACCCACCTTTGACCTCTGCAGCCACTAAACTACTTTCAATTACTTCCTCCCTCGGGCTATCGCAGTGGGTAAATTCTCCCACCCATGTAGCTGGCAATACCCTTGACCTAATCTTCATTTATGCATGTACAGTATCTAATATCTGCACCACTCCATATCCACTCTCTGATCACATCTTATCATTTGCTCTCGCGTACCCCCTCACCCAACAACCTCAGCCTAACCCCCCTCAACTCAGGAGGGACCTTAATTCTCTTGATCTCCAGCAGTTGTCAGCTGACATTGATTCACGACTGCTGTCCATCGCTTCCCTCTCCTGTCCTTCACTGGCCATCTCCACATATAATTCTACGCTTACATCTGCCTTGAATGCTGCAGCGCCACTCCAAACAAGTACCTCGAGGAGGACCCGCCCCCAACCATGGCATACTAAATCAACGCGCTACCTGCAAAGATGCTCCCGTTGTGCTGAACGCTCCTGGAAGAAGTCTCGCACCCAATCAGACTTTCTCCATTATAGATTCATATTATGTTCATACAGTGCAGCCCTTGCCCTTGCCAAACAGTCCTATTTTTCCTCTCTCATTAGTTCATGTTCCCGCAATCCCAGGCATCTCTTTGACACCTTTAATTCTCTTCTTCGCCCTGCTGTGGCCACCCCCCAAACTAACTTTACTGCTGATAACTTTGCATGTTACTTCAATGACAAGATTGAACAACTAAGGAAATAATTCTCCCCTCCTTGCCTTTCTGTTTCTCAACCACACATAGATCATGCCTTTCCTACCCTTCAGACATTCTCCCCAGCTACTGACCAAGAGGTGGCTGCTCTTCTTTGCTCCTTTCGCCCCACCACTTGCCCACTCGATCCTGTCCCATCTCACCTTATCAGATCTCTCTCCACTTGTCTCGTGCCTTCTTTAACACACATCTTCAACTGCTCGCTCTCTTCTGGCATCGTCTCTGCTGACCTTAAACATGCCACTGTAGTACCTATACTAAAAAAAACATCCCTCGACCCATCCACCCCCTCTAATTACCGTCCCATATCCCTGCTCCCTTTTTCCTCAAATCTGCTGGAAAGACTTGTCTTTACCCATGTGTCTCATTTCCTCAATTCCAACTCTCTCCTTGACCCCCTTCAATCTGGCTTCCGCCCTCTCCACTCTACAGAGACTGTCCGTATCAAAGTTACTAACGACCTAATCGCAGCTAAATCCAAAGGCCACTACTCCATACTAATTCTTCTTGACCTCTCAGCGGCCTTTGACACCGTTGATCATGCTCTCTTTCTTCAAACTCTTCAATCGCTTGGTCTCTGTGACTCTGTCCTCTCGTGGTTTTCCTCTTATCTCTCCCAACGCTCATTCAGTGTCTCTTTTTCTAATGATACCTCCTCCCCTCGTCCTGTCTCGGTTGGAGTCCCCCAAGGCTCTGTCCTTGGTCCCCTTCTATTTTCTCTTTATACTGCCTCTCTTGGCAAACGTATTACCTCTTTTGGATTCCACTACCACCTGTACGCCGATGACACCCAGCTATATCTCTCCTCCCCGGACCTCACCGCTGCCGTCCTGCAACCTGTCACTGCTTGCCTTTCTTCTATCTCTGACTGGATGTCCTCCCGCTTTCTGAAACTCAATCTCTCAAAAACTGAGCTCCTTGTCTTTCCTCCTCCTAATACTGATCCTCCTCTTTCGCTCTCCCTTCAAGTTTGTGGTACCAACATCAGTCCATCCTTGCAAGCGCTCTGTCTTGGCGTCATACTTGACTCTGGTCTCACCTTTGAGCCTCAAATCCAGCATGTTGCTAAATCCTGTAGATTCCATCTTAAAAACATAGCCCGCATCCGCCCCTTTCTTGCACCAGATGCTACCAAGGAGCTTGTCCATGCTCTAGTAATTTCCCCCATGGATTATTGGAACCCTCTCCTGATTGGTCTTCCCAATAGCCGTACTGCACCCCTACAGTCCGTAATGAACGCTGGTGCTAGATTGATTTTCCTCTCTAGTCGTTTCTCACACCTTACCCTTCTGCCAGTCCTTACATTGGCTTCCTGTATGCTATAGGAGTCAATTCATGGTACTAACTCACACCTATAAAGCACTGAACAACTCTAGCCCCTCTTATATCTCCTCACAGATCCATAGGTATGTCCCTTCTCGGTCTCTCTGCTCTGCCCGTGACCACCTCCTGTCCGTTGTCCGCACCCGTACGGCCAACTCGCGCTTGCAAGACTTCTCGCGGGCGGCTCCCTTCCTATGGAATAGCCTGCCTACCACCATCAGACTCTCCTCGAGTCTTGCATCTTTTAAGAAGTGTCTTAAAACCCATCTCTTTAGGAAAGCTTATGGCCTCCAATACTAACCCCTACCTCACATACCTGTCTCTTGCCCTCTCCTAAAGGATTTGATTGCAAATTCCTGTCCTAATGTGTTTTACACCCTACCTCCTATAGAATGTAAGCTCAATTGAGCAGGGTCCTCTTCAACCTATTGTTCCTGTTAGTTTATTTGTAATTGTCCTATTTATAGTTAAATCCCCTCTCACAATATTGTAAAGCGCTACGGAATCTGTTGGCGCTATATAAATGGCAATAATAATAATAATAATAATAATAATATCCATCAAGACCTTCTGCAATATCACAATGGGGGATATAAATTGTGTCCTAAAGAGTGATGGTTAAAAATGATCCTTTAACCCTTGAAGTGCAAGAGAAGTGAATTAATAATTGCGGTGAACTTAATGATTCATCCATCGAGCATTAAAAAGGTTCATTGAATATCTGGCTCTAATTGTATGTTGTATTCCTAGTTTAATGAGTTTTGAAATCTATATGGTTGCTATCCAGCTAGATATTGATTATAGACACCAAGAGCATGTAGTACATTTTGCAATATTAAGTAATTCTACAGTGACTTAGAAATGCAAAGAGCAATATATTAAGTACTGACAGTTTCAGACTAGATTAATCAGATTTCCCATGAACATAGGCAGATCAAGCTATCAAGTGGTTAGACCAGCTTGTTTGCTATTGATGCTTCAATTCACTAGAGAAATTGTGGTTTAAATGGACCTGATTAAGGAAGCAGGGATGTGTATCCAATAAAAACATTAAAAAAATGGCATTCACTGTGGTGAAATTGTTTTAGAGTGAAATATTAATGTATGACTCTAGCTTGCATGAGTTGGTTGAATAAATAGTGTCGTAGTTTGGTGCACTAAATAAAGCTTGATCTATGTAAAAAATCAAGAAATGAACTGCACTGAAATGCAGTTTGTGTTCTCCTGTGGCTGCTCAAGATATGGCTCCACCACTTTCATGCCATATCGTAAGTACATAATTACCCATCTACCTTTATATACACCCTGTTCCAAATGTATGCAAATTATATTTTTCGCATTTACCTAAATAATTGATGTAAATAACAGTCAGCATAATTCTCATGTTATCAACTATTAAGAGTACAATTCAAATTTTATTGAACAAACCTCCTAATGATAACAGTATTTTTTTTTTAAACATAAAAAACTTACAATGCACTGTTCCAAATTATTACGCACAGTAAGTTTCAAAACACATTATAGGTTGTAAAGAACTGAAAATTGTAATTTGTTGTGTTTGAAGCATATTTACTGAAATCAAAAGCTATTTCAATTAAACTTATAACATTTTAACTTTTTGCACATTTTAACAGGTCACGTTACATTTTAACATAGGACCCCTTATTTGATAGCAGCTTCACAAGTCTTGCATCCATTGAGCTTGTGAGTTTTTGGACAGTTCCTGCTTGAATTTGTTTGCAAGATGTCAGAATAGCCTCCCAGAGCTGCTGTTTGGATGTAAACTGCCTCCACCCCTCATAGATCTTTTGCTTGAGGATGCACCAAAGGTTCTCAATAGGATTGAGGTCAGGGGAGGATGGAGGCCGCACCATGACTTTCTGTCCTTTTATCCCCATAGCAGCCATTGATGCAGAGGTATTCTTTGCAGCATGAGATAGTGCATTGTCATGCATGAAGATCATTTTATTACGGAAAGCATAGTTCTTACTTCTGTACCAGGGAAGAAAGTGGTCAGTCAGAAACTCCACATACTTTGCAGAGGTCATCTTTACACCTTCGGGGACCCTAAAGGGGCCGACCAGCTCTCTTCCCATGATTCCGGCCAAAACCATGACTCCACCACATCCTTGCTGACGTTGCAGGCTTGTTAGAACAGAGTGGCCATCCACCAACCATCCACTACTCCATCCATCTGGACCATCCAGGGTTGCACAGCACTCATCAGTGAACAGGACTGTTTGAAAATTAGTCTTCATGTATTTTTCTGCCCAATGCAGCCGTTTCTGCTTGTGAGCATTGGTTAGTGGTGGCCGAATAGAAGGGTTATGCACAGTTGCAAGACACTGGAGGACTCTACACCTTGATGTCTGTGAGACTCCAGAGGCACCAGCAGCTTCAAATATCTGTTTGCTGCTATGTAATGGTATTTAAGCAGTTGCTCTCTTGATCCGATGCATGGATCTGGCAGAAATGTTCCTCAATGTGCCTTTATCTGCACGAACCCGTCTGTGCTCTGAATCAGCCACAAATCTCTTAATAGTGCGATGATCACGCTTATGTTTTCGTGAAATATCTAATATTTTCACACCTCGCCCAAGGAATTGAACTATTTCACTCTTTTCGGCAGCAGAGAGATCCTTTTTCTTCCCTATATTGCATGAAAATGGTGCTCTGCTTAATAATGTGGAGTTTTAGTAGTTTTTCCTTAAATTGGGCTCACCTGGCAATCTAATTATCACATTTGTCCGAGATTGTTTTCAGTGATCAAAAGAGCCCTGAGGCACTGAAACTGAAAAACAAAATATTTAATCTTTGTGACACTTAAATAGAATTTGCATAATAATTTGAAACAGGGTGTATACTTGAATTTTGAATCAATGGGGGATATACATAGTGTCCTAAAGAGTGATTGTTAAAAATTATTATAATTATTAAATAATATTCTTATTTGAAGTGTTCTAAAACTGATCTAAACAGTGATTTTTTTTCATAGTAAGTTTAATCAGTTTTTGTAGAAATATCCATTTCAGAATAGAAAGAGAAAAGAGAAAAGAGAAAGAGAAAGAGAAAGAGGAGTGAAACAGAACACTTTTTGAAAATGTGGTTCAAAGATTGCTAAATCTATTGCATTACAGAAAAAAATACACACATTAAAAAATGCTGATAAAGGTGCAAAAAAAGTCACATTTAATAAATCACACCAAATATTCACCAAACACTTGACCTAAAATTGTTGACGAGACTTTGACAAATCTACTCATTATGGTAAATATGAGACAAATCAAACTAATAAAATTTGCAAGTTAGCTTCTCTCATATCTTTTTTTTTAAAGCTGGTAGCCATAAATCTTTTGAATATTCTCTAACTAATAACAAATATTGCACAGTTGGTAATCTAAAAATATAAAAAGATTGGTGATGAATTGAAAAATCAATTTCAAAATGTAGGCCAAGTTAGGAAATAGCTCACTGGAGGATTTTTCTATTTGAATTACAGTGAAATGGAAAAATGACAGCAAACTATGGTAAAATAATTATATTTTACTTATATTCTATATACAAACTATACATTGTATATATAGTTTGCAACATTTTTTTTTTTTTAATTCACTGTAAAGGAACTAATAGGTTCAAACAAACCAAGCCTGGAATAGTAGTAGGAAAGCCATCAAAACCTTTTGGAGCAATCTGAGAATTTGAAAACACCACTTACACCAACTAAAGTCAATTTCATACAGTAAGCAGTAAAAGAAAAAGTACATCTCTTGCCTCAATCATCGATGGCACTGAGTAAACATTGGAGGACATTATTGAATGTATTTATTAGTTGGCTTTATTGTTAAAACATTCAGCCCCTAATGCTCTGCTCTCGTCTGTGGTGTTGAAAAGGAAATATGTTAATACAAAATTATGCTAAAATAATAAATGCTTGGGTCTCTGAGACTCCAGCATCTACCAAAAGAGAATCAAATATTTCTCACTAAATTCCCTAAATTCTATATAGTTGTGAATATAAATAGCAAAATTAAAGCTAAATAGCAGATTAAGAAATTTTTCAAAGTATATACAGTTACAGCTTGGCAATTTTAGCCTTAATTGTACTATATAGATTTCAGTTCAATACTTCAATAAATCATAATTCTGCAAACAAGCCTGTGTGTGAAGTTTAACAGAGTTCTTTCAGAAGCTGTTACCGTGTAATGCATTTTGCAAGAAAATAACTTGTGATTAGCAAGTATAATCTTTGTGATTTGATGCAGTAACACAATGGTGATTATCAAAAACAAATATTAACAAACTGTGCTACCCAGAAGAAGTTATGGCTATAAGGTTTAAATAAGTCTGTATTTGAAAAACACTGAGACATTTCTATAATTAACAAAAAAAGAAATAAAAAATATATAAAATAATTATGTGCATAATATAGGAAAACCACAATTTTACTTTCATTGAGGAAAATTAAAAAAAATACCGAAGATTCCTGTACCCATTTAAATTTTCTTAAAGGTACACTATAGGCACAAAAACAACTTTAGCTTGATGAAGTAGTTTGGGTGTATAGATCATGCCCCTGCAGTCTCACTGCTCAGTTAGCTACCATTTAGGAGTTATCACTTTGCGTATGCAGCCCTAATCAAGCCTCTCTTCATGTGACCAACAGAGCCTTCCTAAACACTACCTGAAAAGCAACCTAGATATTCTTGTCTCCTGCTCTGTTAATAGCCTTCTAAAGCCTGCAGTATTCTCCTCTGTGTGATTAAAGTTCAATTTAGAGAGCAGGAGATACAAAAATTCTAAATCAACAGGGACACTATAGTCACCTAAATTACTTTAGCTAAATAAAGCAGTTTTAGTGTATAGATCATTCCCCTGCAATTTCACTGCTCAATTCACTGTCATTTAGGAGTTAAATTATGTTTATGCAGCAATAGCCACACCTCCCCTGGCTATGATTGACAGAGCCTGCATGAAAAAAAAAACTGGTTTCACTTTCAAACAGATGTAATTTACCTTAAATAATTGTATCTCAATCTCTAAATTGAACTTGAATCACATACAGGAGGCTCTTGCAGGGTCTAGCAAGCTATTAACATAGCAGGGGATAAGAAAATCTTAATTAAACAGAACTTGCAATAAAGAAAGCCTAAATATGGCTCTCTTTACAGGAAGTGTTTATGGAAGGCTGTGCAAGTCACGTGCAGGGAGGTGTGACTAGGGTTCAAAAACAAAGGGATTTAACTCCTTAATGGCAGAGGATTGAGCAGTGAGGCTGCAGGGGCATGTTCAATACACCAAAACTGCTTCATTAAGCTAAAGTTGTTCAGGTGACTATAGTGTCCCTTTAACTTTAAGTTTATATATTATAATGTTGAAGTAAAAAAAAAAAAAAGTCGGTTTAATTTTTGTGGCACGATGGCTTATACATCCACTTTATAATACTTTCGACATGGCCAAGCAGTTCAGCAAGATGGTCGGGTGATCTGCTAGCTCAGTGATGGCAAACGTTTTTGAGCCTGAGTGCCCGAAACCGCAATGCATGCCAACTTTTTTTCCTCAAAGTGCCAACATGGCAATTAAACCTGAATACTGAGGTTTACGTTTAAAAAAAAACAACTCATACAGTTGTCCAAACTAATTTTCCTCTTCTCTCCCCCAGCATCTTCCCTTCTCTACCCACAGCATATCCCCCTCTCCCCCCAGCATCTCCTTCTCCTCCTCTCCCCAAAATCCAAGATGTTAGCATAGATTTGATAACGTGGTCGGAACATGCACCTGTACTCTTGTCACTCCATGAACGATTCCCGAATACGGGTGGAGGCTTAATGATACTCTTCTCCTTGATCCTGCAACAGTCTCCTCTATGTTCTAGTCAACTAGAAGAAAGAAGTTATCTTTATATTTTTATTTTTCACTAACACGATCCCTGATGTAAGCATTGAACATATTTGGCAAGCACATAAAGCAGTGATTAGGGGAGTGCTTATTAAGACAGCTAGCTATTTAAAAAAACTGAAAATTCAAGCATACACCTTTTTGATGCAGGAACTGACAGACCTTACACACAGAAACACAATTACACCATCTCCTACACTGAATGATAAAATACTCAAACTACAAATTAAACTTCGGGAAATGAATCAGAAAAAAACAACCTACCTGCTTAAACGATATAAGCATAAATTATTCCTGCTGGAAGATGGGAAACACAGCGGAAGCCTTAATGGCTTCCCAACTCAAATCACGCTCACAAAGTACCAAAATAGCATATGTATACACTAATACTAGGGAAAAGATTATAAACCCACAAGCTATAGTAGATATGATTGCCACGTACTTTAGTAAACTATATAATCTCAAAGATGATCAGGCCACAAATATCCCCTCGACACACGACATCACTAGATTCTTAGAGACCTTCACAAACTACTTCTGGCTGAACTAGACAGCTTAACAGCTCCCTTTGATAATCTGGAAATACAAGACGCAATCAAACACCTCCCCAAACACAAAGCACCAGGGGGATGTATATACACATTTTTATTATCAAACTTATGCAGACATTCTCTCCCCACATATGGCGAAGCTCTTTAACTCCTCCTTCTTCAAAGGAGCCCTGCCCAGTGACATGCTATTAGCACACATCTCGACCCTCCCCAAACCAGGCAAACCACACAATGACAAAATTTCAAACCCATTTTACTCCTAAACAGCGATGTCAAATTCTAAGCCAAAATAATACGATCAGGTAAGCAGGTATTTTCCCATGACTCATAAACAACGATCAATCAGGGTTTGTACAGGGAAGGCAGGTTTCAGACAATACGAGAAAGCTAATTAACCTCATATCACATGTGGGATCAACAAAAAGCAAGGGTTTTCTCTTAGCACTAGATGCAGAGAAGGCCTTTGATAGGCTGCATTGGACATACATGGAACAAGCGTTATCACATTATGCCTTTTCAAACACGCTAGTACAGGGAATCATGGCTCTCTACAAGTGCCCAAGTCTCTAACGCAGGCTTCCTTTCAACTCTGTTCCAGATTACAAATGGCACCAGGTAGGACTGCCCCCTCTCAGCCCTTCTGTTTATTCTATCACTGGAACCACTATCATACAAAATCAGGTAAAATGCAGACATAACTGGTATCAAGATAGGCAGACATGACCTCTGCATATCAATGTTTGCGGATAATATCCTTCTGACTATTAGCAATCCATCCACATCTCTAGACATGTGCAATTCGTTTCTTTCTGAATATCAATTCGGATGTCGAATGTCCGAATAGCTGAATCGCCGAAGTTCAGAATTGCCGAATTTCTGAAGTTCTGAAGTGTCGAAGTGCTGAAGTTCCAAAGCACAGTATTGCCAAAGTACTAAAATACCTACCCAGTGGAAAAATGAAGAATGTTACACTGTATACAAGTTTAACCCCTTAAGGACACATGACGTGTGTGACATGTCATGATTCCCTTTTATTCCAGAAGTTTGGTCCTTAAGGGGTTAAATAAAAAGTATACAAACATAGCCAGGATTCAGCTGTAAGCATTTGCAACACTTACAACAATCAAGTAACACACATTCATGTAAAATGTAAGTTACTTAGCCAGTCAATGGAATGACAGGAATGAATAAGTAGATAACTCCCTAATTCCCACGGTATTAGGGAGCTATCTACTAAAAGGCTAAAAGACCGAAATTGGTCTTTCAGCCAAATTTACTAATACTAAGTAAAGATTACTTAGTATTAGTAAATTATACCCCTCACTATTTGACTTATAACTCTCTGATTGGTTACTTTCAATTAAACAATCAGAGTGTTGTTATGAGTCAAATTACACAGCGCGAAGAACTTTCCCATGCTGAGTAAAATGACACAGTTCACTCTGGCTGGATTTCAAGTTAACTAATCAGAGTGCTGTGACAGGTAAATGTAGAGACTTACCTGTCAGTCTCTTCATTTATCTGTCAGAGCACTCTGATTGAATGGTTTAAACCAACCAACCAGAGTGCTCTGAGTCTAATTGCACGGAAAAGCTGTATAAGCCTTCCCCCGCCTTGCAGAGCTCAGTCTGTGCGGAGCCCTCCATGGGTGAACATGGATTATTATTTTTTTGCGCTCGTTTTTTTTTTTTTGCGGACAGTTATTATGGATTTTTATTTGGCCTTTTTTGGGGCTGAAAAAAGAAGATGTTAGAAAAAAGAAGACATCAAATGGTAAGGTTTTTTTTTCAGGTACCTAGTTAATGGTCTCCCTTATTATGTTTAGGGGGAGGGGGTAGGTAGGAGTTAATTCATTTTTGGTAGGGGGTGACTAGGGGTTTGGGGTCCCCTTTTCACCTGGGGGGGGATTATATTTTTTATTTAGGGCCCTCACACACTGCTCAGGGGTGGGGGCTGGGGGGAGGACAATAGGTCCCCCCTATTGGTATTTAGGGCCCCCACCCACCGCTCAGGGTCCCTCCCTTATTGGTATTTAGGGCCCCCACCCACTGATCAGGGGTGGGGGCCAGAACAATAGGTCCTCCTCCCTTATTCTAATTTAGGGTCCCCACCCACCGCTCAGGGGTGGAGGCCAAGGGGGAGGACAATAGGTTACCCCCCTATTGGTATTTAGGGCCCCCACCTGCCACTCAGGGGTGGGGGCCGAGGGGAGTAAAATAGGTCCCCCCCTTATTCTAATTTAGGGCCCCCACCCACTCAGGAGATGGGGCTGGGGGGAAGGACAATAGGTCCCCCCCTTAAAGTAATTTAAAGCCTCCACCCACCGCTCAGGGGTGGGGGCTGGGGGGAGGATAATAGGAGCCCCCTCTTTTTTTTACTTTAGGGCCCCCAGGGGTGGGGGCTGGAGGGCAATAGGTCCGGAAGGGGGGCCCTGTTTTTTTTTTCTTTAACAATGAGCAGCCACAGGCTGCTCACTGTTTAATAGACATGCCCCTACTCGCAGTATAGCGAGTAGGTGCAAAATTTACTAATATTAAGTAATTTATACTTAGTATTAGTCAATTTGGCTGAAAGACCTAAATTGGAATTAGGGAGTTAGGGAGTTATCTACTAAGCGGCTGCAAGGGAAGTGCTGAAGTCCCGAAATTCCGACATTGCCGAAGTTCCAAAGTGTTGAAGTGTCGAAGTGCCGAAGTCCCAAATTTCGGAATGCCAAACCGAACCGAACATTTTCCCCATGCAAATCCCTACACATCTCTGCCGAACCTATAAGACTTACTAACACAATACGGAAACCTATCTTACTATAGACTAAATAAAAGAAAGATGAAAGCCATTCCAGTCGGGCTTCAATCAACCCTAGTAGACACAATTAAACAGAAGTATGACTTTGACTGGAGGAATAAGACTATCACATACTTAGGAGTACAACTCGCACCTATTACCAAGGATATCTTCACACACAACTTCAAACCATTACTCACCAAATGTACAAAAGAATGCCAAGCGCAGAAATCGGTCAAACTCTCATGGCTGGGCAGAATCAATACCATCAAAATGGTCATACTCCCAAAGATACTTTACCTATTTAGGATGCTATTCGTGACTATCCCCACCTCCTTTTGCCGACAACTGCAGGAAATCATCTCAACCTTTGTTTGGGAAAAACATAAGCCCAGGATTTCTGGATGTAAGCTTGTACTTCATTTTTATCTTCTGTACTCCTTATTCCTTTTATGTTATAAAATGAATAAACTTCAATTGAAAATATTCAATATATTTTCAATACACAAAAAGCCATGCAAACTAAGAATAATAATGAAGACAAACATTAGCTTCACTTTAAGGTGATCGGTTGCTTATTAAAGATAGGAAAAACAACATGTTTAATTCACACATAATTCAAATGCCATTAAAACATGCAGAATGGTCCTCTGGGGATTAAAGCAATTGGTTTATTCGAAGTTACAAAAAGTGGCCAATTTTGAAAGCATGCAATAATTGAGTCACTGCATTCATTAGAACAAATGTTGGACAAATCTTTATATTTTTACTTAGACACTGCCATGACTAAACTGGATGCCATACTCATCCTCATTCCACTGATAACTGTATGTCAAAATATATTTAATTGCTCTTTTGTATACACTTATGTAAACAAAATTTGCACGTTTTTAAGACAACCCATGGAATTGTGCCATTTAATGAATACTACATAACCGTTCTAATTTGTTTGAGACGGGCATCCCATAACAGACTGATATCATGCAGAGACACTGATGTTACACACAAAGTGCGTAGGGAAGAACCTTCTGCAATGCCTCTGCTTTGATTTGTTTTAAAACTAAAGGGTGCCCTTCTTACATTCTTTACATTGCATTTGTTTTATTATGTACACAGTTGGTCTAATAAAAACAGATGACCTCACGTTTCCTACACAGACACCTCAATCATACATAACACAAATACATCCTCCTAGATGGTGTTTATGCACTAGTGGCACCCCTCATTATTAGTCCTCTTCTTAACTAAAAATGGAATAGAAACGCAATTGTGTATCATTTTTTTGTACTGAAGCAGGAAAATGTAAGAGAAACATCAAGATATGAACATCTCTGAACAAATTACATTTCTATTAAGATCTGAAGGACTGATTTACCAAATCCCCACACTTAGCTGATTCAGAGAAGGTGGATTTTGGGTTCCTTTAATCCTAAGGAAGGAAAAAATCTGCTCTTTACACTCCATTGTGGGCTGTTTTTGTTGTTTATGTTTTGTGCAGTGGATGTTGCTTTTTAGTTTGCAAGGTAAAAATATTTTGTTGTTGCCAAAAGTAAAAAGTAGTGTTTATTAAAAAGAGATATATAGATATAGCTATATATATATATATATATATATATATATATATATATATATATATATATATATATATATATATATATATATATATATATATATATATATATATATATATATAGCTATATATCTCGTTTTAATAATAATATATGTATATATATATATATATATATATTTATCAATGCTTAGCGATGGATGCTGCCTACTATCTAGATATTCGTTTAAAATGTTATGTTAGTAAAGTGCCTCTCCCTAGCCATTATACAGAGGACAGCTTCCTGCAAATTTCATTAATATATTGTATTTTTTTATGATTTCCCTTCATACATCACTTCACAATTTACACGTTAAATACTGCTTGAGTCTTGCACGTTAGTATTTTTAGTATGCAATCTATTTAATTGATAGCTGTATGTTGATAGTAATATATAACCACATAAGCACAATTCATTTTGCGTAAATTACCTCTCTCTTACCAACTTTTTTCATTAACAGTAAATATATATTTTTTTACTGCTTTTTCCCTCTATTTGTTACTTCTGAAAGCAAAAAGGAGGAAAAATGTGACAGTATCATTATTCTAATACTATAATATTTCTAGTTGTGTCACTATACCCCACTCCCTCTAGCATTTAAGCTCATTATTATTATTATTTTATTATTTACATAGCGCCATCAGATTCCGTAGCGCTGTACAATGGGTGGACTAACAGACATGTAATTGTAACCAGACAATTGGACGTACAGGAACAGAGAGGTGTAGGGCCCTGCTCAATGAGCTTACATTCTAGCGGGCTTCAATCCCTCGGTTCCTGTGCGTCCAACTTGTCTGGTTACAAATACATGTCTGTTATTCCACCCATTGTACAGCTATATGGAACTTGTTAGCGCTTTATAAATACTACTAATAATAGTATGCATATATTTGGCAGAACACTACTTGGCCCATTTTGCACCTTTTGGTTTTTCTGATAAATTTTTCCCAATTTATTTTGTTAACAAAATTCTGCCAAACCTCCATAAGGCCAAAATTCATCCATCCAGATTTTAATTTTTTTTCAGTAGAAGTGATCTGGCCTAAACAATTTTTTCTGCTGTGCTCGAGTATATCAACTAGTCCGCCAAACAGGAATACAACTAGTAGTGATAATAATCAGTGTCTCCCAGACATTTCTCTTTCTCCAGTCTGCAGGCTCTCTGCCTACAGCAGCTGAGCTCACAAACAAAGTCATAATGACTGACTACGTTCTCAGAAGCAGAGGTCAGTCAAGAAACATATTGTTTGAAAATGGGGTTAGGGCTAAGGAGGTATGTTCATGCTGCAGAAAAACACAAAACATTATTTTTATCAAAACTAATTAGATTTAAGGCAATAGCAAAAATATAGTATAGGCAAAAATCTAAATGGTGAGCTTAAGTTGTGATGGTGCCCATAATGTCCCATAAATATAAACAATTGTATGTGCATTAATGTTTTAAATTGGTTTATAGAACTGTTTTTAGGTGCCAATCGCAGTTTACATTTTTCCAGAGTAATTTTTAAGTAAATTAAATGGTCAATGTTTCTCTACCTATATATGTAGTGTGCTTTATTTATTAATAACCTATTTTGTCACACTTTCTGTACTGGCAAGATGTGAATTTTTGCACTTTTATTAATATTTCTAAAACTGAAATATTTCAAGATCACCTCTTGTCTCTGTCAATAATTTGTATGTCAATTACTTATTGTCAGATAACCCCATTCTATAACTGTATAGTGCTGTGTAATATGTTAGCGCTATATAAATAATACTAATAATCTGAGATACTATACAATTTGTAACTACATTCTACTTTCTAGAAAAGGTCAAAATTATATAGAAATGTATATATATATATATATATAAAACATTTTTATCAATCTATATATGAAATCGTTTACAAGACTGTGTTTATACATCCTATATTTAGCATAAATATTATGCTATTTTTTAAAACTTGTTAGTGAAATAGTTAATGATGCTAATTTTAGATATAAAATCATAGTATTTATGAAAGTAAATACAATTCAATGCAGATCAGAAGTTAGTTTTTATTTGCATTCTGAAGAAAAAAACAAAAACATTTTTTTTTGCAATGATAGTTTTCAGACAAGAACATGGCTTGCAAGTGCATCATTCAGAAAGGTTAACCACAGATAGGTGTTTTGACCTACAAGGTCTCATATCAATACACAGAATGAGAGATGCAATTGAAATACAAACCTTGACAGCAAAACAATCAAAAAACCTGCCTTGTGGACTCTGGGGTCATTTTAACTTGTAGGATAGTTAGCATTTTCTGTTTTGCAATACTACTGCACTGCCAAATCATATTTCTCAAGGTAAAAGTAATATTTGCAATTAAGCTATCCATAGTACTGAATACATTCTATATAGATTTGTAGATGGATGGACAGACAGACAGACAGTAAACAATAATAATATACAGTGCGACTCATGGACTGATGGGCTCCCTCACCCAAAAGATAGTACAACATATATACATACGCCTAAAATTGGTGCCTACTGTGGAAAGGAGGAATAAGAAGGAATAAAAATGTTCTTTCCAAGATAGCTTGAAGTGAAAATGTAGCCTTAGATATCCCATTTGTTTAGTTGTTTGTCATGCTCTTGTCTGATGTTACAGTTATCTCCTAGGCAACAATTAATATAATTATGCAAAAGTACATACAGGTGTGTGTGTATATATATATATGGCACTTTAGGCATATAGATTTATATATATATATATATATGTTTATTATATATATATATACATATATATATATATATATATATATATATATATATATATGTATATATATATATATACACACATATATATATATATATATATATATATATATATATATATATATATATATATATATATATATATATATATATATATAAATCTATATGCCTAAAGTGCCAGGTTGTTGCAACACTAAAACTGGAAAGAGGCTTAACCCACAAATATTTCCTAAAAATGTTTTAAAAGAAAGTCCCAATTATCTATCTAGTGTTGCTCAATTATAACAATGCTACTTGTCAATACATAACAAAGGAACATTTTGTCAAGATCAGTGCCAACACCTACAAATCTAGAAAACAACAGACAAGCCGTAAGCCCATCCTAGAATGGTCAGGTAAATGGAAGAATAGTCAGAAGGAAAGTCGAGGTCAAGCATAGGAGAGATACGGATAAATGAGATAACCAGCCAAAGTCAAAGGATACCAGAGAAAAAAAATAAATGAGAGAACAGACAAAAGTCAAAAAACAGAAATATGAGAAACAAGGAACACACTCATGGGCTGCTAGAACCACAACAGGGCATCTTGGAATGGGAGAGATAATTATGTCTATGTTTAACTTAATTCCTATTGGCCTATTGAGTTAAGTATGATTCGTGGGTGATAGAACCGCTGTTTAGCATGGCACACGTAATATTTGTGCACCGCATTCATTTTGGTGAATTCAGCACTTTGAAACGAACGCGGTTAGGCAAATTTGCCTTTTACTCTCGAAAGCGACCGCCCACAAATTCCCGTGGTGCACAAGTATGCGTCGTCGCAGGGACATGGAGGAGGAAATGTAAGAGATCCCGACACATTTATTGTGAATAAAATAGTTACAGTGCATACATAAACAAATAGGCTACAAACAAATGTTACATGCAGATAAAATAAAAAGGTAGCATATTAACAGAAAACCCCCATAATCAATGTGCTAGCAAAGTACCAGTCTATCTCAAGAGAGCATTTTGTAAGAAAAATGGAAAAACACTACAAATGTAATGCTTCTCTCGAAAATGATTACATTAATTTTTTTTTTTTAGGTTTTTAGAAGATTCTAGATCATTTGGTAAATCTAGCCAATTAATTTGAGACCAAACGTAATATATATTTCATACATGACATCCCAAAAAACAAAATAGCATCTAAAATTAAGTGAATGGCCCTTCACTGAATTTACAATATACAATGTAAGTGTGGTGCCATTTGTCAAGTTCTCTCTGACCTGATAAAGTCTAATAATAAATAATACAGGGCCTCAGAGACCAGTCATAAAATCACTCTGCACTGTTTCCAGATACCAACACGATTTAACCCATTGCTTTCTAGACACAGTTCATCTAATAGAGTGAAAGGCAGCCAAATGAACACTTACCATGGTGAAATGAATTGGGTAACCATTCCATGCATCCACTACGCACATCACATTAGTTAAACATATTTTGACAATGGAACAATGAATACACTACAGATTGATTGAAAACATGTTTTTCACTCGACATGATAATCTGTACCTAGCTAATTTGATTAGTGACTCATTTTCCTGTTTTCAAAATATAAGAGTAGATTTAGTAAACTGAGAAGTAAGATGAATATTGAAAGCAATGACTTACAAAAGTACAGTCTGATGACTTAGGAGTAAGAAGGGTTTAATAAACAGGGGACTTATTGAACTTACTGAAATTTGTTTTGATAGATTTCTGCAAAAAAGATAAGTAAGATAAGTAAATTCAGTCATTAATATCATGGCCCGAGTTGTTTATTTCTCGCTCCCAAATTTTGCAACTTTGTTTTTACTTAGAATTATGTGCATCCTAAAAAAACACTTAATCATGTTCAAGCCTGACAGATGTTTAAGCACCACTGAATGTACTGCATGCTTCATAAGATAGAGTGCAAATTGTACACATTGACGAAAAGACACTAGAAGTAACACCTCAATCGCACTTCTCCCAGACAGATTTAATTAACCTGCTTGACCCAGCAAGAAAAGATGACAAATACTAAAGCACTGTGACAAGACTATTTTGCCATGAAGCATTACTGGAGCCTTGAAGTCGTCTGCACAAAGAGCATGCCAACAATTTAAAGGGGAAACATGCTGCTCTGAATGTAGGACACTCTAATTGACTTTGTTATTCCAGTTTCAAATAAGTGTTGGCCAGTGTCTATCTGCTCACCGTCTTTGGTAATTTGCTGTTAACAGACACAGACCCATAAAATTTAGGGTTAATATCTGAACAAAAGGTTACATGGTAGATTCCAGAACAAGCTAAACGGATATTAATTGTGGAAAATATCTGTCAGAATGCCAATTTACTTATCATTATGCTTGGATGCAATAAATCAAGATCCACACTCCATTATGTTTAACAAAAGGAAAATGGTCAGTGCACACACAATTTAGCTACTCACACTATCTCGATGAGGGATGCACAATGACCCTAATCCTGCCACCCAGCACTAAGATAAGTACAAAGAACACACTGCTTAATTTTCTGGAACCTCAATAAATTTGAGTTCCTTTTCTCATAACTTTGGTGAGTTTAATCTCTCGTTTTAATCACAACTATGTATAAATGCCACTGTTTTAGTGTAATGATATACCATGCACATGTGACAAGGCTATATTTATGTATTTAGATGCTTACTTATACTATGAAATAAAGAAAAGCTGTACAAGTTTAACTTATGACTAGTGATGTCGAGGACATAAAATTTTCCGTTCGCGAACGGCGAACGCTAACTTCCGCAAATGTTCGCGAACCGGGCGAACCGCCATAGACTTCAATGGGCAGGCAAACTTTAAAACCCACAGGGACTCTTTCTGGCCACAATAGTGATGGAAAAGTTGTTTCAAGGGGACTAACACCTGGACTGTGGCATGCCGGAGGGGGATCCATGGCAAAACTCCCATGGAAAATGACATAGTTGATGCAGAGTCTGGTTTTAATCTATAAAGGGCATAAATCACCTAACATTTCTAAATTGTTTGGAATAACCTGCTTTAAAACATCAGGTATGATGTTGTATCGATCAGGTAGTGTAAGGGTTACGCCCGCTTCACAGTGACAGACCAAACTCCCCGTTTAACGCACCGCAAACAACCGCAAACAGTCCGTTTGCACAACCGCAAACTCCCCATTTGCACAAGGTTGGATACCAAGCTAGCCATGTCCCGTTCCTTGTCCTCACTGATGTCATTGAAGGTCTCTTCCTCCACCCAGTCACGTACAACACCAAGGGTCCCCGAAAGGTGACAACAAGCCCCCTGGGACGCCTGCTGTGTTTGGTCTTCCACCTCCTCAAAGCCACCTTCCTCCTCTGACTCCTCTTCTTCAGACTCCTCTCTCTGCGTTGCCTCTCACAAATTTTTGGAACGCCTCAGACTCCACCAGCTTGTATGGTAAAAGCTGGAAGGCTAAGAGTTCAGACAAGCCAGCTGTCAGATGCCGGGCAAGGGGGTGACTTTGTGACATTGGCTTCTTACGCTCAAACATGTCCTTGACAGACACCTGACTGTGGGCAGATGAGCAGGAACTGCTCAAGGCGAGAGACGGAGTGGCGGATGGTTGAGAGGGGGCAAGGAGGACAGCAGTGGTTGACGTGGCTGAAGATGCTGGACCAGGAGGAGGATGGCTGCTTTGAGTTTGTGTGCTGCTTGTACTCATGTGTTGATCCCATAGGCGCTTGTGATGTGCGATCATGTGCCTTCGCAAAGCAGTTGTACCTGGGTGGGTGTTGGACTTCCCACGACTCAGTTTCTTTTGGCACAGGTTGCAAATGGCATCGCTGTTGTCAGAGGCAGACACACAAAAAAAATGCCACACTGCTGAGCTCTGCAATGACGGCATTCTGGTGGTGGCAACAGCATGCGTTGATTGGAGTGCTGTCTGGCTGACCCCGGGTGCCGATGCATGCTGTCTGACTGTGCCACTAGCTCCTTGCGACAACCTCCCACTGCTTCCAACTCATCTCCTCCTCCTCCTCTCTGTCTCCAAATCTGAACTTTCCCCCTGTTCTTCTTCTCTTCTAGCGGGCACCCACATGACATCCACGGACGCATCGTCATCATCAACCGCTTCACTTGTATCTGACAACTCAGCAAAGGAAGCAGCAGTGGGTACAACATCATCATTATCACACCGTACGTGTGTAATGCTGCCTGACTGAGACATATCCCTGTTATCTACATCCTCTGGCAATAATGGTTGTGCATCACTCATTTCTTCCAACTGATGTGTAAATAACTCCTCTGACATACCAAGTGAAGCGGCTGTGGTGCTAGTGTTGGTGGTGGCGGCAGGCGGGCGAGTGATAACTTGAGAGGTGCCCGAAGCTAAGCTGGAGGAGGATGGTGCGTCGAGGTTCCAAGCGGAAGCTGTAGAAGATTGGGTGTCCTGTGTTAGCCAGTCAACTATGTCCTCAGAACTTTTCAAGTTCAGGGTACTTGGCCTCTGAACACTTGGCATTATTCTAGGGCCCAAGGTAATCACAGAACCACGACCATGACAGCCCCTGCGGGGTGACCAGTCTCTGCCTGTCATTTTTTTTTGATTAGTGGTACTATGCGTGCAAGCTACTGTGACAACAGATATGAGTGGCACTGGTGTGACACTGTGCCCTGGCAGGCCCTGAAACGCACACTCGTGAAGGAAACTGACTGCTATTATATTACAGTCCAAAAAGTTTATTTTTTATTAAATGCAAGCTATTGGGACACCAGATATGAGTGAGTGGTGGCACTGGGCAGGCCCTGAAACGCACACTAGTGAAGGAAACTGACTGCTATTATATTACAGTCAAAAAAGTTTAGTTTTTTTTAAATGCAAGCTATTGTGACACCAGATATGAGTGGTGGCAGTGGGCAAGTGGGCACAGTATACGCTGTGAGCCTGACACACACGCTGGCTGACAACTAACTGCTATTCAATCTATTACAGTCAAAATTGTATTTTTTTTTAAATGTACACTACTGTTACACCAGATATGAGTTGCACTGTTGTGACACTGTGCCCTGGCAGGCCCTGAAATGCACACTCGTGAAGGAAACTGACTGCTATTATATTACAGTCCAAAAAGTTTAGTTTTTTTTTTTAAATGCAAGCTATTGGGACACCAGATATGAGTGAGTGGTGGCACTGGGCAGGCCCAGAAACGCACACTTGTGAAGGAAACTGACTGCTATTATATTACAGTCCAAAAAGTTTTTTTTTGTTAAATGCAAGCTATTGTGACACCAGATATGAGTGGTGGCACTGGGCAAGTGGGAACAGGATACGCTGCGAGCCTGACACACACGCTGGCAGACAACTAACTGCTATTCAATCTATTACAGTCAAATTTTTTTTTTTTTTTTAAATGTACACTACTGTTACACCAGATATGAGTTGCACTGGTGTGACACTGTGCCCTGGCAGACCCTGAAATGCACTCTAGTGAAGGAAACTGACTGCTATTATGTTACAGTCCAAAACGTTTTTTTTTGTTAAATGCAAGCTATTGTGACACCAGTGAGTGAGTGGTGGCACTGGGCAAGTGGGCACAGTATATGCTGTGAGCCTGACACACAGGCTGTCTGGCAGGCAGGCAGGCAGGCAGGCAACTGCAATTACATTACACAGAAAAAAAAAAGCAGACTGATGTTCTAGCCCTAAAAAGGCCTTTTTGAGGGTGCTGTCCTTACAGCAGAGATCAGATGAGTCCTTCAGGACTGTAGTGGACACTGAATACACTAGTCTAGCTATCAATTTCCATATCAAATCAGCAGCAGCTACACAGTCCCTACTCTCACTAAGAATGCAGCTTCACAATGAATGTAAAATTGATGCTGTCCAGGAGGTGGGAGGGTCTGGGAGGGAGGGTTTGCTGCTGAATGGCTGGAATGTGTCTGCTGACTGTGAGGTACAGGCCAGGGTCAAAGTTTACTCAATGATGATGAATAGGGGGCGGACCGAACAGCGCATGTGTTTGCCATCCGTGGCGAACACGAACAAGCTATGTTCGCCGGGAACTATTCGCCAGCGAACAGTTCGGGACATCACTACTTATGACAAATGGAGCAAAGTCAAATCATCAAGATAATTAGCAAATCACTATATAAACCATGCAATTTGTATCACTAGCTGCATTTGAGAGTAATGGCATAGGGATGAAACATAGAGTTTAGTGGAAGTGAGGGAGAAAGGTGTTCCTTGATGTTTGAAGCTAGAGATTTAAGCAAGAGTATAATTTTGCTAGTTATTTCTTATTGCACACCTAATACATATGTGATCACATGGCATGCACATACAATTACATATATCATACGTTCATTTTTTTTCTTCATATTTTACACATACAAAAGGGTGTGGAAGAGTGATAGTAGGATTGTGGGGATGCATGAACAAGGAATATATGGAGATGAGAGGAGAAGACAGCTGAACAGAGAAGAGGGAGTGGAGATAAGGAGTGGTGAGGTGAAGATATGTTGCTTTTGGGAAAAAGGGTAGAGGATATTGGAGACAGAGGAAGTAGAGAGTAATATGCAATCAGGAAATAATAGAGAGAAGAGTAAGTGAAGTTGAAGTTGGGGAGATTAGTGCCTAGGAGTATGAGCACCAACTGCTTTGATGGGGAGGGAGACATTGCATTAACTCTTCTGGTTAGACACACCAGTCTATACCTGGACAAAAGACAAGCAGGCAGGGTAGTACTGGCCAGTCCTCACAAGAAAGGAAGAGGGTGCTCAAGTTTACACTCATGTTGAGAACTTAGTATGGTCCATTCTGGCAAGAGACCCTCTTCACAAGTAATAAGAAGTTGATAGCTAATATAAGGAGGAATACCTAGAGCATGGTTAACCAGGTTTCTTGTGCTGCCGGGGTGACAAGGAGAAATGTGGAAATTATGAAACACTGAGCGGAATGTAAATGAAGATGTCAGAGGATTATTGCCACTGGAAGTGGTAGTGGTCCACCGCACAGAGAGACCCTCCTGAGAGATCACATTTATCTTGTGTTGGTCAGCAGGCCTGATTGCCATTTGCACTCTGAGGATGCAGCTGTAGGGTAAGTAATGATCTTATCACATACAAAATATATGATCCTTTAAACAATGAATATGATATTGCATAGGCCATAGGGCATTATTGCTATTGATTAGGATGTGAAAAATCCTAATTCTAGTCTCAAATTGATCACTAATGTAAATATATAATATATGGGTGTCAAGACTATGTGTAGCTAGTTGTAAAGAAAGAAAATGTACTAATGTTTTATGATTAGAATATTTATTGTCTTGTCAGTTATGCTGATATACATATTTTTTTTTGTATTCTGTAGAAGTATGCTATAACAATGTATTTGTTTTTAGTAAACATTTATATTATTACATTGTGTAAGATCCATACATGTTATGAATGTGAATATGTACTGATTAAATGTTATGTGCTGTCAATATTGATTTCATTTTTTTTCTAGCATATCAAAAAAGAAGTAATGCAGGAAGAATATACAAAACCTATGGATTCTTAATAGACATATATCAGATATTGTCACTTGGACAATATGCTCTGGTCATACCTCCTCACCAGTAAATGTCTATGGGCTAGGGATCTGGTGATAAATATCCACCTACTTCAAATTCTTATAGATTGTAAACTCTTTAGTCGGGGCCTTCTTAAACTCAATATATTTATGTTCAGTAACTGTAATGTGCTGCTGAAAATGATCACACCATATAAATGCTAGTAATAATTTTAGGGGCAGCAAACCACTCCAGCAGTTTTCCAGTGTTCTACAAATATGTGCTAGCTGACTGCAATAAATGCTATTGTCTCCAAGCATGAGTCATGTGGCACCTGGAACAATACTTGAGACGTTTACTGTAGAAACATATAGAACAGGAAGATTGATCTCTTCATAAATGTGGAACAAACCATCTTCAGTACACATGCCACCACCACCACAATCAGCTCCTCTATCACTCACTAGCCTCTTACAATTGCCAGCTCTGCAACCTAAATCAACAAAGGCATCATCAGCACCTCCGCAATCCATCACCTTCATGGTCTACATAAGCAATAACAACACCAGCACCAAAGAAGATCCACAACGGAGTCACGTGTAAATTACATGCATCACAGCAGAAAATGTCAGTTGGGATTGGTAATCATGTTCTGTTGTTCTAAGCCTATGAAAGTATTGATTTTTGTAATTTAAACCATGACCTTGGCCTCATTAGATTTCTAACATGGATAATGAATTAGATTTGTCCCTGTACCTATAAAAAATATCTGCAGAAAGAAACCCAAGGCTATGCTTTGGTCATTTTTTTGTGTTTCTAACAAAATGAAGAAAATGATAATATTTTATCTCCTCATGTGTTTTTCATGCAATTCATTCAAGAGCATAGCACCACATCCTATGTGGTTTTAAAAATTCTGTAGCAGAGATAACAAATATAGTACATGATCATAGCAATAAAAAAATTAATTTTTAGTTAAACCATAACTTGAAATATAGGGATGGTTAAAATAGCAGGTGTGTGGGGTGACAATAAAAAAAAAGTCATACCTTATTCACGGCAGTGATATTGTGAGATCTGTTGATGCAGTTGGTTCTATCTTCTTAAATCCCAGTTAGGAGATTTCAGTTAGGTAACTCCATTACATTGTCTACATTACTGTTTCTTCTCAGGTAAACTCTAGGAACACTCCAAGCACCCTAGCCACTATAGCCTACTCTAGCTGCTTGGTATTAGGAATGCCCACATGCCCCTACAGGGGTACATAATCAACCCATTTGAAAACAGTTTGACAACTTACCTGGAGTCTGTAGAGTGCCCTTTGTCACCTCCTCTCTAGACTGATGCCCCCCTGCACTGAGCTAAGCCCAATGGTTCAGGGAGGCAGTCATTGACTGACAGAAATCAATTGTAAGGTTACCCTCTTCTTTCTGATGCTCCTGCAGCAATGTCCTCCCCTTTTCACCCCTCAAGAGCTTGCATAATTTTTCAGAAGCATTCAACAGTATTTACACACGAACACCATCTTCACATTGTCCCAGCCTACCTGGCACTCTCCTCAGTATGTGCAGCTACTCACTGGTTTTGACGCACCTGTATCAATTTATAGCCAGTGTGTTCCATCTAGACGCTGTGTCATTTTTGATAGCTTGCACTCACCGTATTCTGGCCTAGATAATTAACAATAAGATGCAAATCATGTCCTGGGTGCTTATTATCTATTATTAAAATGCATGCATGAGATGCCTTTAAATTATAACTGTGCACTTTGAATAAATAAATATTATATACAAGTTTATACAGACAGAGATTGAGATTACATTTAAAAACATTTGTAATCAATTTCACATTAGCACATATATAAAAAGGGAGAAATAACTATGTAAAAACAAACATAGTATAAAACCTTAAGCAATTAACAAACATAAAAAAGAAAAATGATCACTCACAGACATAGAGCAGATAAAGCAATGTACAAAACATTCAGGCTCACTCCGAGACAGCTTCCAGAATGCAATGATGAGTTATATGTATAAAATCCAAGTAAGTTGTGCAGGTAAGTAAATACATTTCTTTATTTCCAGAGCACATGAATATTAAAAATTTACTGTCCCACAAATATAAACCATGGATAGGCGTAGAGGGCATAAAATTATACGGTAAACAGCCTCTCTCTGGAAAATAAGGAAGGGAGAGCATGACTGAGGCTCAAGGTTTGGGGTGGGTGGTCCCCAGACAGATACATAGTTGCAAATGGGGACCAAGAGATGAAAAGGGGGGGAGGGAGGAGGGGCCTTACCAGTCAGCGCAGATAAGTTGAGGAATCCAGACTTTCCCACCCTCCCTGCCTGGGGATAGATTTGGTTGTGTACTGTTTCTGGTGTCGGTGTTTGTGCTTTGTTTTGTCACAGCTTACGGTTCTTCCTGGCCAGCGCTACAGGGAATGGAAATGTCAAGGCAGCTTGGGGAGTCGCAGCCTGCCGGGAGCTGATGGCGGGAGGCAGGCTGCTCTGGACTCTTGGAGAATGCTGTAGAGCTGTCTGTTGGTGAACACCCCAACAGCTGACATATGTTTATGGTTAAATAAAGCTGTGGCCGTTCCCCTTACCCAACTTACTCAGGTCTGATGTTTATTGGGGGCAACGGGGGAGTAAAGTAAAACGGGTCATCAGTCATGCAAGATGAGGCCTCCAGCTCACCAAGTACCATACATTCACAATGCCGATTCCTAAATTTATCAACTCTTTTCAATGTTTGATTTTTACTGTATTTGTAACCATAACACTTGTTACACACACACACAAAAAAAAAAAAAAAACACTTCCATTTAAAAGTGGGGTTTATTATTGAAAGCTAGGGAATCATTTCATATTTTACCAGAAAAACATTGTATTACTGTTAGGGGGGCTTCTTAAGACCTATGCATAGCTATGGAGAATCTGATTAACTGTTTAAATGGAAGGAAGGTATTTTTTTAATGCAACTGTCATGTCATGGTTGCAAATACGGTAAAAACAAAATATTGACAGGAGTTGATAAATTTAAGTCAAAGTTCAATAGTAAGAAGTTTAGTATCAAATATTTTATCATATGTATTACTAGAAATGTAATTTATCTTTTAATATGTCCATGTAATCTGCAGTACATTGGATGTACTACCCGCCCCTATATAAAGGAATGAATGAGCATGTCAATAATTTTTTAAAAGGCTATGAACAACATTGTATCAGCTCATTAAAAAAAAAAAAATCACAATATGGACCCACACTTGTAATCTATACAAGTAGGTATAACAGCAGTACAAAACCTTCGAGAGGGCCACTCATGTTATAGATATATATTTATGTATAAATGTACACACATTTATTTTAAAAATCCTTAGAAAAAAAGTAATTATAATTCTTTGTACATGCACAAGCTACCAACAGGGAATTTTCACTTAACCCCAGCTCGCTCCTGGCGCATACTCCCTCTGCAGTAATAACATGTTTCCTACTTACTGTCTTACTTTACATCTCCTAATGACCTGGATTATGATTCATCATGAATGTCATTAATGACATTAATGAGCCTTGGGCACACATGAATGAGCCTTGGGCGCCCAAGGCCTTGATGTCAGTTTATCGGTTTTCCTTCCTTGCTGGAATTTTGTTAGGTATTAACCACTGTGTAACGGAGCTCCGTGTACCCCGACCGAGTACCCTCCGTTGATGGATGCTCCTAGCGCTCTCAGAGGACTCCAAGCACTGCAGACGACACCACAACCACCGCAGGCTCCACAACCGCCGTAGCTTAACTGGAGCCGCGCCGTCTTCCGTCCACCCTGGAATGAACCTTCAGCATTCAGGAACGTGTGGGGAAGATCTCTCCTCCTGGAGAGCGTAACAGGAACAAGCTCTTAAAAGAGCTAAGTGATTAAGAGCTCAGGGGAATATGCAGCGCATAGCAATCCCCAGTGTGATATAGCAGTTCCCTCCAATAACGAGACAAGGCTACGTATTGAGGGTCAGAAGAGGTCTGAGGACTGGAACACCCAGCCTGCTTTTTATTAGGATCAGGTACATACAGGACACTCCCAGGGGGAGGATGAAATTGACCAATCACATGCATGGTAACACCCCCACGTCTCCTCCCCTCAGATAAGCACATAACCCAATTAAAACATACATTATTTTGCCCAAGTTCTGGATGTACCCCAAAAACAGGGGGTACAGCTTTAAATCTGGTATCCCCAAATAGCCCTTGTTCAGGGGAACAGTCTGTCCAAAAATCAGCCCATTCGGATGGATGGTTCGGGAGATACAGGGCTCCAAAGTTTTGACCGACCGCACAGACCAACTAGCCGAAAATAGTTCCATGAGTTTTGGCCTTGCGGTCGGTCTCCGTTCGCACGGTAAAATAGACGAAATTCTTGCCATCCATTCGCATCTTTGTGTTCGCTAGAATCCCCATACTAAGTTAAGTATAACTACCGAACGGCCGGTCGTTCGGTAGTTTCCGTGCGAAGTTCTGGATGTCTGGAGGTCTTAGCGGTATTCGCCTGTTTGCGCTGCCGATTTCAGTTCCATGCGTTCACAGGCAAACACCGCTGTTCGCACGCAAGATGGCCGCGAACACGTGGAAAAGTCCCGAAATGGCGGCCACCTATTCAGAGCACAAAGAATTCGCATGAAATCATGCGAACGGCTGTATTCTCCAGTAATGTGATTCTTATGCAATATATTCGCCTAAATCTCCTGGCTGTTAGGTTATATTAGTAGTCCAAACCTACAGCATAGATAAAGGGAAAAAGACAGTCGAATACAAGTCCATATGCCTGAATACAGGGTTTACAGTGCAATATAGTCCAGGACCATAGTCGCAGGGGAGGAGGCAGGCAAGCAGGCCTCTCCAGGACAAAGTGGCGAAGGGCACTTCGTCACACATCTCCCCTTTGGGGGGAAGACTAACCAGGCACCTGACCTTCTGTCGGTCAGTGCCTCCGTTAGTCGATCCACCAACCCACAATAAACCGATGTCCGAGTGGCCCCCCCACAACATCAAAGTACAGGAACAGCCCACCCACAACACACAGTCACTGCACCTGGGTATTTGGCTGTGGTAATGAGGCCACATGCCGAGGGTACTTGAAGGGCAGAGGCCAACTGCACTCTGCCCAGATGCCAGCTCTTCTGCTGGGGTAGCCTGCAGGACATCAGGCTCTGGACCAGGGACAAAGGTAGGGCAGAGGCCGACTGCACTCTGCCCAGCTGCCAGCTCTTCTGCTGGGGTGCTGAGACCATAATCCGGCTCAGTAGTTAAGGGAACCTGGACGTCAGGAGGGGTTAGCATCGCCTCCGTTAACCCTGGTGCCACGCTAGGAGTTAGCTGGGGAGGGGAATTTGTACTTACCCCCTCCTCTGGGTGTCCCGGTGAGGGTAGTTGGGGATCTGGAAGGGCTGTCCAGCATCCCTGTAGGTCAGGCACAGAGACCACGGTCCCATCTGCGCCGTCTGGAGGATTGGTGTCTCCCCTTGTTGGGGGAAGCTGCCGCTGGGGAGAGGGGGTGCTGTGCTCCTCTCCTGGAAACACAGGCTGCCGTTGGAGAGGGAGACCGCCTGTCTCCACTCCCTTACCATGGTCCTGTTGCTGTAGAGAGGGACCAACTGTCTCTGCTCTCTGTAGGACACACGGCTGCTGGGGGGGGAAGGACGGCACCTTCGGCCCCCTGGGGTACACACTGCCGCTGGAGAGGGAGACCGCCTGTCTCCACTCCCTTACCATGGTCCTGTTGCTGTAGAGAGGGACCAACTGTCTCTGCTCTCTGTAGGACACACTGCTGCTGGGGGGGAAGGACGGCACCTTCGGCCCCCTGTAACTCACGCTGTTGTTGGGGCGCAGGGACGGAATACCTTGCCCTCACTGCCCGATATTCTGCTTCCATCTGCAGATACTCCGCCAGTTCTCTCCTCACTATCGGTACAACTTCCTCTGTTAGGAGGGGCCCGTAGATAGCCAACCGCCGCTTCAGCATAGCGTCAAACTGTACGTGACTATACCAATAGTCCAGTTTTGCTTGGTGTTCCCAGGATGCTGTTCCTCGCACTAGGGAAGCCATCCTGTTGTAGCTAGGGGCGCTGCCCAATGGCTAGCGTTGCCCTCAATTGTAACTCCAAACGTTACCCGTGTCTCTGAGCTGCTTCTCCTCGCACTAGGACGCCATCCCACCGCTGCCACCAATGTAACGGAGCTCCGTGTACCCCGACCGAGTACCCTCCGTTGATGGATGCTCCTAGCGCTCTCAGAGGACTCCAAGCACTGCAGACGACACCACAACCACCGCAGGCTCCACAACCGCCGTAGCTTAACTGGAGCCGCGCCGTCTTCCGTCCACCCTGGAATGAACCTTCAGCATTCAGGAACGTGTGGGGAAGATCTCTCCTCCTGGAGAGCGTAACAGGAACAAGCTCTTAAAAGAGCTAAGTGATTAAGAGCTCAGGGGAATATGCAGCGCATAGCAATCCCCAGTGTGATATAGCAGTTCCCTCCAATAACGAGACAAGGCTACGTATTGAGGGTCAGAAGAGGTCTGAGGACTGGAACACCCAGCCTGCTTTTTATTAGGATCAGGTACATACAGGACACTCCCAGGGGGAGGATGAAATTGACCAATCACATGCATGGTAACACCCCCACGTCTCCTCCCCTCAGATAAGCACATAACCCAATTAAAACATACATTATTTTGCCCAAGTTCTGGATGTACCCCAAAAACAGGGGGTACAGCTTTAAATCTGGTATCCCCAAATAGCCCTTGTTCAGGGGAACAGTCTGTCCAAAAATCAGCCCATTCGGATGGATGGTTCGGGAGATACAGGGCTCCAAAGTTTTGACCGACCGCACAGACCAACTAGCCGAAAATAGTTCCATGAGTTTTGGCCTTGCGGTCGGTCTCCGTTCGCACGGTAAAATAGACGAAATTCTTGCCATCCATTCGCATCTTTGTGTTCGCTAGAATCCCCATACTAAGTTAAGTATAACTACCGAACGGCCGGTCGTTCGGTAGTTTCCGTGCGAAGTTCTGGATGTCTGGAGGTCTTAGCGGTATTCGCCTGTTTGCGCTGCCGATTTCAGTTCCATGCGTTCACAGGCAAACACCGCTGTTCGCACGCAAGATGGCCGCGAACACGTGGAAAAGTCCCGAAATGGCGGCCACCTATTCAGAGCACAAAGAATTCGCATGAAATCATGCGAACGGCTGTATTCTCCAGTAATGTGATTCTTATGCAATATATTCGCCTAAATCTCCTGGCTGTTAGGTTATATTAGTAGTCCAAACCTACAGCATAGATAAAGGGAAAAAGACAGTCGAATACAAGTCCATATGCCTGAATACAGGGTTTACAGTGCAATATAGTCCAGGACCATAGTCGCAGGGGAGGAGGCAGGCAAGCAGGCCTCTCCAGGACAAAGTGGCGAAGGGCACTTCGTCACACACTGCATATCAGGAACATCCCACAAGACTTTCCATTTTGGAGATGCTTTAACCCAGGCTTCTAGCCCATCTTTCCTGCTTCCAACGCACGAAATTCAAGAAGTGACTGTTCACTTGCTGCCTAATATATCCCACCCTTTGACATGTGACATTGGAACGATATAAATAATGTTATAGAAACACAAAACTGCTAACTATATATATATAGTATGCAGAAAAGAGGGAGTCAGACCATTAGACAAAAGCTCTAAAACTGGAAAAGTATAGGGATTCACCAAGGACCTATAAAACAATGTAGATAGATTGTAGATAGTATAAGAAATAGTAACAGTTATCCAGGAGCTTACTTAGTAGAATAGAGTTCAGAAAGTGAAAGAAAATAGTCAATGATTATAAATTATAAGGCATCCTTAAGTATACTTCACATAAATGTCTTAGAATTTAACCATTAGATATTTGATGCAGCTATTAGATACTAGTAGGACAAAGGTATCTTAAACCCTAGTTAAAGGAAAAAAGAGGAACTAGGGTAGGATGTAACCTTTCTGCCCAATTTTCATAAGAATAAAGGATACAGTAACCAGATGGTTAGAGAGTGCTTACAAAGTATCCACTACCATTGGTTAGAATAAATTCTATAAAGAAATCAAGCAAATCCAGTACGCCAAACTGGTTGCTTTAAGCAATATATATATATATATATATATATATATATATATATATATATATATATATATATCGCTGGAGAAAACTGAGAGTATAAAAGTATTTATTATAGATTATACAAATCAAAAATGAAGTAAAAATTAGATCCACAATATTAGTACCAGTCAATTACGGGTAAAAATGCAAGACAACCTTTTATACAGGCTTGGATGGATGCAGATGCTGTTCGGGATCCTGTCACCCAGATTCTGATCGCCGGTGAGGACGGCGTGCGTTCCACAGTGCGTTCCACCTCGAGCCTCACTTTGGGGAACAGGATCACGAACAGCATTGCTTTATCTGCTCTATGTCTGTGAGTGATCATTTTTCTTTTTTATGTTTGTATTGCTCAAGGTTTTATACTATGTTTGTTTTTACATAGTTTTTTCTCCCTTTTTTATATGTGCTAATGTGAAATTGATTCCAAATTATTTTAAATGTAATTTCAATCTCAATGTACATCAGAGGTTCCCAATTCATTTTTCCTGTGGAACCCTTTGACATAGTGTATCAACATCATAGAACCCCCCCAGAAAAAAAATACAAAATTACACAATTTTTTGTACGTGCCGGTGTGTGTCAAAATTTGTATATCTGTGCTTGTATGTGCCAGTGTGTGTATCTGTGTGTGTGTATCTGACACACAGATATACACACACACACACACACACACACTGGCACATAGTGGCACACAGATACACACACCTTGACACACAGTGTGTATCTGTGTGTCAATGTGTGTGTATCTGTGTGTCAAAGTGTATGTATCTGTGTTTGTATGTGCCAGTGTGTATGAATTTGACACACATATACACACACACTGGCATATAGTGGCACACAGATACACACACTGATACAGATACACACACCATGACACACAATGTGTATCTGTGTGTGTGTATGTATCTGTGCGTATCTGTATATGTGTTTGTATGTGCCGGTGTGTGTAAAGGTGTGTATATCTGTGTTTGTATCTCTGTGTCAGTGTGTATATGTGTGTGTGTGTATGTATCTCACACACAGATACACACACACACTGGCACATAGTGGCACACAGATACACACTGACACACACATTGACACACAGATACACATACACAGATACATACTGACACACACATCTTGACTCACAAATACACACACACTCAGATACACACAGTGACATATACACACTCTTGCATTCACAGATACACACTGGCACTTACACGCACTGACACACTCAGATACACACACACACTGACACACACACACAGGCACATTCAAACACACTAGCACATACACACACACACTTAGATACTCACAGGGACACATACACAAACCTTAACACACATAAACATACACTGACACATTCAGACACACATACTCTTTGACAGACACACATGCACTCTCACTGACAAACACACATACTCTTTTACAGACACATATACAAACACATATACACTCTCACTGACAATAACAGATACATTCTCACTGACAAACACATACACTCTCACACACTCACTGACAAGCACACATTCACTCTCACTGACAAACACACATATACTCTTTGACAGAAACACGAACACATACAAACTCCATAACAGACACACATTATTTTTTTTTTTTTTTACATTTTACTCCACCCAATCCACCTAATATTTGGAGTGCTGGCATGGAGTGCCTGGGGTCCAATGGGGCTGCTGAGCAGCTGGCGTGCTGAGCGTGCTGTCCCTGGGGTCCAGTGGGACTGCTGAGCAGCTGGAGTGCAGGCAGCAAGGGTGCAGTGATCTCCCTGCTCAGCTCTTAGTGATGCCGGAGCCGGAGTGATGTCATATTCCGGCTCCAGCATCACTGCTGTGCGCGCAAGGGAGCTGAGCAGGGAGATCACTGCTCACTGCTCCCTTGCCGCCTGTGACCATTCTATTTTTTAAACTTTTTGCGGAACCCCAATTGGTGTTCCACAGAACCCAAGGGTTCCACGAAACACCAATTGGGAAATGTTGGTGTACATAATCATTGAGCTTTACACTGATACCATCATGCTATTCATACACTAATACGGATTTGTTTTACTCAGAAAACAACATGATAATCATACATTAATATGTTTGTATTTGATTTTGCATTACACAACCATGTCACATTGCTGCTGCACCCCACCCCATCTGCTCCCTATTAAGGGTTAATAAGTGTACATGTGTTGCTGTACCAAAATACCCATCTCTGTCGGGAACACAGTTTAAAGGATGTCCCCCCTGACGAGCCCCTAAACAGGGCGAAACGCGCGTCGGGCTCCTCCGACATTATTCTATACTATGCTACATGCCCAACTGCTCCTGTGACTAACTCCAAACAAACTCTTTAGTTGTTTGAGATACCGACCAAGGCATCAGGGCACTTGGGCCAGCGAAAAAATAGTGCAGAATAATTGATTGACCGACCAATGGTCTTCATATATTATTTAATTACTTTACTATCGCCACTTTTAGCACGAATTTACTTGACTCACTAACAAATTACCTTCACTCTTGCTTTACTATAACTAGGTGCCCTTGAAGGCATCTTTCTTTCTTTCTCCTCTTTAAAAGCTCCACTATCAGCTGTAGGAGAAAATCTGACGAAAGTAACCGGGCTGCCCGCCTAGCCGCAAAACGGCAATTAATTGCTATTTGTATCCGTAACGGCAGGCACTATCCTAAGAGGCAACCCAGCAAGGGATACGGCACACCGACCAGACTAAACATCTGATCACTTTTCAGTGCCTGCTCCCCGCTACTTGCCCATAACGAGAGAAACACCCGTCAGCACTAAAGCAGTTACCTAATCCACAGATCTCTCCGAACTGGGAGACTACGATACCGCGTTTGCTGGCCAATTGAGTGTCACCAACATCTCCCAAGCACCGCTGAGTTACGGGAAACCTGGCATACCACTTGTAATCACTTACGGTAATTGTGCAAGAGATATACTCCTTACCATTCTGATTACAGTAGTAGCCAAATCTCTCCTCTACTCTCTAGGTGAGACGACCCCATCTCTAGAGAGAATAATAACTGAGCACTCTCCTCTATAGCCTCTTATGACCTAGAACGATAAGCTAATCCTTAGAGGTTAATGGTAAAAGAAAGTAACCATATAAATTGTGCTCTGGGAGGAAATTGTCTTATCCGGAACACACGTTGATAAAATATATGTGGCTAAGATTGCATTGTGTTATACAGGGTGATTTGACATCGGCAAGCATTTACCCAAAACACATGGTGAAAGAGAAACTCGGTTTCAAGTGTATTACGCTACACATGGTGACCTGTACTTGTGTACCCTCTTAAATTAAAGTACTAGTAAGTGGCGATATATTTGTTCTCGGGCAAGGTCTGTTGACACTACCCCGTCCGGAACTTATATTGACACATATACTTGGTCACAAGTGCATCATGCTAAACTTGATTATGTTGACACTTGTATCCATTTAAGTTACTCCAGTAGTAGACCCACACTATAGGAATAACGATGTTATGTTGACACCTGAATCCATTTGAAGTACAGCAAATAAGTTACTCCACGAGTAGACCCATACTACAGGAATAACGATAGCTGTACGTACTAAGCTGGACCACCATACACCTGTGTCCACATTTTATGTTGTGTCTTTTCCCTCTATGTTTATCCCCCTACCTACACACCCCGATTTTTCTTGTGATAGTAAGTCTGGACACTAGCCAATAGCTAGCCAGCATACTACTGAGACTTTAAATTGGTGATTGTTTATGTTAGGATCGTCTATCTCCCTATTAAAGTATCAAGTTTTTAACGCTTTTTTCAGTACACCTAACTCTCCTGGGTGTTTCACCCTAAGAATACTTTGGTTCTTAACTAATTAGGTAGATCTTTTCTGTAACGAACATCCCTATATTAGGAACATCATTAGGACAACTTTCTCCCCTTTGTACAGTTTAAAGGATGGAGCCCAAGATGCAGATAGATGCTGAAGGCAAAGAACCAAATTCACAGTACCAAAGGATTAGACGAAGAGAATAGTCGGGGAAGACAAAGGTCAGGACAGCCGGCACAGGTTCAGAAGCAATGATACAGGCAAGGGTCAAAATCAGGAACAAGATCAGGATCAGGATAAAACAGGAGAGTCTCTGAAGGTCTTTACAAAATCAGGAACACAATACAACTGAGCGAAGAGTGAAGGGTGTGTGCGACTTAAATTGGGGAAGTTGGTCTTGTTAATTGAGGTTTCAACCTAACCTCCACCTCCTGTACCTTTAACCCCTTAAGGACCAAACTTCTGTAATAAAGGGGAATCATGATATGTCACACATGTCATGTGTCCTTAAGGGGTTAAAAGGCTCTGTGTCGGTGCGCATGTGCCCTTTGATTCTCCTGAAGTTCTTCCTTCTGTGTGGTTGCATGTGGAAGCAGCAGCATTCTCACGAACAGACTTCTGTTCTTTCTGTGTTCGAAACAAACTGAGTTCTTCAGTCTAGGTGAATAGCTTTCGCATGAACAAAGGTAGCGTTCATACGCATGGAGTTCTTCCTTCTGTATCTGGTAAGTGGCGTTCGTGCAAACAGAGGTGCTGTTCGCATGAACGTGAGCGGTAGACGTAGGTGATTGAAGCGACCACGCTGCCTGGGGGGTCGCGCCCCGACACGGCGTCCTTGTGGAGTTAGTGAGAGATGCAACATGGGAGGGCGAGGTAGGTGAGTGAGGGGACAAGGACCTGATAGTCTTATTCAAGATTTTACCTTTCTGCTTAAAGAAGCAAGGTAAATTCTAAGAGGTTTTGCCTTGACGTGGCAGGTGAGCTGACACTTTAATGACCTTCAAGTTATTTAAATGTGCATATGTAATTGGGATAGTGCGCAAGTAACTTTAACTTTATTTTCATTGTATGTATTGAGGTGTATGTGTACTGTAGTCATTGCTGCCGCCCAGGAGTAGTAGGAGTTTTAACGCAGAGCTTAAAGTTGATGTTTTTATTACTAGGATCTGCTTTTTACCAGTGATATTATCATTTTAAGACTCCATACTCTGGTCAATTTATTTATCAGGTACACCTACAATGACACCTTTAATATTTCTATATCAATTTTTTGTGCAAATTATTTTTTCTATGTAATAACTGGTTATTATATTGAAGCTGCTATATTGCACTTTATTAGATTTCTGCTATAAAACTGCATTTTAGCAGTTGTGTGAGGACACATTTTATATTTATTTGTTTGAATAAAATATTTACATTACATTTAGCACAACTACCTCCTTTTGATACATTTATAATGATATGCCTATAGGGACAATGTACCGTGCTTTATCAGCTTTTGTGTAATGAATACTGGAGGTGGAATGATTATTTTGCTATGTATTGTCAAACATTTCTGGATGTGAATAGAAAATTAATACATTAGTCATTCATAGGTCATTGGCAAGTTTACAGTGTATAAAATACTGCCAAATATAACTCTTCGGGGATTCACTATACTTGGTCATTTTACAAATTTGATTTTGAAATTACCATTGGCAGGCTTAAAGGATGCCATTTCAAAATATCTTACAATAGTCTTATGCTAACTTCGATTTAATATCAATCTGCTCAGAATGTTCTGTTTATCATTTACACATAGGATTCTAGAATCTGTATTTTTTGTACCTGTTCATAAAAACAATCTATGAGTCAATCAAAAAATATACACTTTTCCAAATATGTCAATAAACACCAGTGATTTTACTGTGTTGGCAATAAAATTAGCAAACATAGAAATCCAGTGGTTAGGTGGATGTTAGATGGTATGAGTATATAAAACATGGCAAACACGCCACATGATGGTTAGTGATCTAATGCTCTTATAGGTAGGTGGTAAGGATATTCTCCTATACTATGTTACATTGAATACTGCACTCAATTTTGAATCCTTTAATATTTCTAGAGTTGTAATTTGATTATACATTTATTTGGTTTACTTCTGAATTAAACATGGTGCATTAAGCATTTATGTTTAAGGCATAGCTAAAGCTGCAAAGCACTTATGCAATCATCCTTGACATAGTCAAGTGAAATAAATATTGTGATTTATGGATAATGCCCAAAATAGCACATTAGCCTTTCCCTCTTTACTTTGAACCCAATACATTATTAATGCCTGCTACATTACTGAACTTGTATCTTTTTAGAAAGTGTCAGGACGATAAATGAGAACTGCAGATTAATGTAACTGCAGACAGATCCAGCATTTATATATTTTTTTCAATGTTCAATGTTCACCACGGGAAAATATACCATCATACTGTACATTAGAAGTATAAACAACTCATGCTAAAAAAGTATGCTTGTATCTTTAAGGGAATGCTTTAAACTGTTTCATATATACCAGTATCATAAACAAGCTTTCATTATACATAAATACCAATCATATGCTTATTTTTATAGCTAACATTCACATGCTTTGAAGCCTCCTTTGAAATCTGGTATTTATACTAATGAGATAACACATTATGCAAAATATGTTTGCACAATAAATTGAGTAGTTGTGCTAAATTAAATTCTACGTAATTGACAAATTATAAATAATTCCTTAATAAGGTCTTGGTTCTTTTTTAATTTGCTGTAGAAGTCTAACGATTTCTAAATTATATCTATAATATTCTCCATTGCTACGTAATGTTTTAGTAAAACTAAAACACCAATAACAAGTGT
This sequence comes from Pelobates fuscus, assembly GCF_036172605.1. NCBI lineage: Eukaryota > Metazoa > Chordata > Amphibia > Anura > Pelobatidae > Pelobates > Pelobates fuscus. The sequence continues at coordinate 107,637,167 of NC_086320.1, forward strand.
TGACCATAGGCAAGCATCCAGTAGATGCCTTTGGTTATCTGTTAGACCCTACATTGGCTTCCTGTAAGATATAGGGCTCATTTTAAAATTCTCGTTCTTGCTTTTAAATCTATACATAATGCTGCTCCCACCTATCTATCCTCCCTAATACACAAGTATGTCCCGGCTAGGCCGTTAGGTTCTGCTGAAGACTTACGTCTATCTTCTGTCCACACTCCCACCTCTGATGCTCGCCTTCAAGATTTCTCGAGGGCTGCACCATTCCTGTGGAACTCCCTTCCCTCCTCCGTTAGATGCTCACCCAGTCTCCACTCATTAAAATCATTAAAAACCCACTTCTTCATAAAAGTGTATTAATTAAACTGTTAATAGCTCCCGACTGATTCCTCTCTTGCAACTGTCATTAGTCTAGTACTATCCTTACCATTATAGTACTATCCATATCCATTAGTACTATCCTTACCTTTTTGTCACTTTACCCCACTACCTCTAGCATCTAAGCTCATTGAGCAGGGCTCTCAAACCCTCTGTTCCTGTGTGTCCAACTTGTCTGGTTACAACTGCATGCTTGTTCGGCCACCCACTGTAAAGCACTGCAGAATTTGTTGGCGCAATATAAATAATAACATAATCATTATAATAATCTGTTGAACAGAAAGGACTGGCTAACTGCAAACATGATTTAGGGATGCCTAAAAGTGGGTGTTACAGGTGCATAAATTGCCAGAGTTAAATACCACTTCATCCACCCAGAGAAGAGGGTTTTTGTCCAGACAAAAAATAGCTATACCATGAGTACCATTAAATTGTATTAAATGTTTTTTTTATTTTGATGAAAAAGTAAGTGCTATCATTTTACAGATTAATAGAAAAAGCATGTGGTGGCCTGCGCAGAGGCATACACATCAAAGTGAGTTAACAATGATATAGAATGATTATGCTTATACTTTGCGGGATGGTAGATATGTAAGGCATCGATAAGTATACAGGCTTATAGATGATAGTTGTAAAGCGTAATTGGGTGCAATACAATTCTTACTTAGACATTGGCGAATAATCCGTTACAGTGTGAAACAAACGTGATGATGCAATATGCTGGCATTGTGTTTGAACATTTACCACATTGTAAGGGGCATTTACCAGCATGTATCTGAGTAATAGCTCGAGTAGAGTTTTGGATGTGGGCCTGTATGTCATGAACAAGTAGAGCGCAATGGCACCCAACTATAAAGGGGTCAGGCTACTAAAAACATAAAGAGCGGAACATCCTGACTACTGCTGACCTTTACATTTTGTGCTGAATCCGTTTTTATTAAATTCAACCTATGGATCATTTTGCCCATGCAGGGATTAAGGTGCATACTTAACAAGTGGCTTGGTTTGTTGAGTCAGAATATATATAGCATTTTGGTGTTTGCCTCCGCGGAGGCGTGTTGTGCGTGTTCTCTGATGTTGTTGGATGTCCCTCACAGGGGATTGTTCCAAAGGCTAGTGCTCATTTTGTGGGTCCGTTATAGCTTGTTGCTCATCCTGTTAATGTCTGGGGATTAGGTTCGTCATCAATGTCTTAGGTCTGGGTTTGAGTCTGTGCTTCCATGGAGCATTGAGTAGCGTGTCTGGTTGTTGCCGTTATGTGTATATTCCGTCTGGTGACCGGACGTAAGTGGTGTGGGTTGGTTGCCATGTCACTGGGTTTGTTTGGTGTTGCTTGTGGATTATCTCCTGTCTTGTGTTGGTGTGTGGGGTGTGGCATGGGAGTAAGGTCTATGGGGTTGGTTGGTCTGGTTTGTCAGGGGTTGTCTTGCCTCTTCTGGTGGTCTATGTTCGTGGGTGAGGAAGAATGGGGTCCGAGTGTTGGGGACAGATGGGGAGGACTGAAAAGAGAAAGAGGGAGAGAGGGGTCCGGTTCGGGTGTAGCCCCCGGTCATCGCCCCCACCCGTCATAACCTGCCAGTCATCTGCCGGTGCGGCCTCTGGGCGCCTCCTCATTCCGCTCACAGGCTGCTTAGGTGGCAGTCAGTTGTTGAACAAATTCATCTGTAGAGATGTGTCTCAGCCAGTGAAACCACCGTTGTGTGTATCTTTCTTTGTCTTTCACTGTTGCTGCCTTCAAGTCTTCATGTTGTCGTGTGTCCTCTACCTCCTCCATCCATCGTTTGATGGGGTAGGGGGGGTACCTTGTTGCCTCCAATACAGGGGAAGGTCGCTTTGGCGGCATTGAGAGTACCATTAAAATGGGTAATAGTAACATCCCCTGAATGTTGGGCAAAAGTAACATCCCAAAGATGTACTTGAAAACCAGAGTAATCTGAATGTAGCTTTCCTGGTTAAATATCTTGTTGTTATTATTATTATATGGAGGTTCCAAGTAAAATTCAATAAGTTCACAGTTAGTTGCAAATCTCAACTTACTTTCTGGTTATCTATATTCCATCTCTTGTGTTTTTATTAATAGTTGCTAATACTTTTTTCTATACATACTACTTGGTGGTCATGTTCCACCTGTTGACTATGTATTGATTTTCTACCATCACATATAATAATTTTACTGTATGAACACTCTTAGGGAAACTATAGTATTAGCATTAGCACATATACCTAGCTATATTTTAGTTATTGCCCCCCCTGCCCCAAGAAAAAAACGAAAAACTAATACATATAATGTACCTTTAGTCTCCCGGTGTGCAGCTCACCATGTGGTCTTACCATTTCCCTTAGGGAAGCATAGAGAGGTTAGCATGCATTTGTGGCAAATCAATGTACTGCACCATTCAGCATTTCCTCATAAAGATGCATTGAGTCAATACATCTCTGTAGGAATTGTTCATCATGCCCTACTATTGGCTGTCAGAGTGAAAGCCGCTAAAGGTGATATTAGGCAGCAGTGTAAACATTACCTTTTCTCAGTACACTTCTGATGCTGCAGGCAATATGTGGCCTCAAAATCCACTACATTATGCTGTAGTGGTTCTATTGCCTACAGTGCTCCTTTACTAAAAGCCCTACTAGCTCTTAATTCCTTTTTGCTGATGAATAATAGAATGCAAGGGTATTACTCTTAGTCCAAGCCTATATAGCACTATTATATACCAAGTGTATCCAATATATATTTAAGGCTACCAAAAGACCCACAAAGAGAAGATATCATGGCATATAGACTATATAGATAATAAAAAGCCAAACCGTTACTAATATAAGCAATAATGCCTAACTGGTAAGTAAGTAATATAAATAAAAAATACAAAAAAGTGCTAAAGCTTTTAACTTTCAAGTGCTAGAAAATGAAAATGTATCAATTGTATTTGTACATACACACACAAAATATTTGAAAAAAGAAATGCTCCAAAATCAACCCCAAAAGTGATTCGCTAATCAATTTTTCATAAAGTGCAAGCTTTCAATATATACATATAAATGCAATTGTAATACCACTTAATATATATATATATATATATATATATATATATATATATATATATATATATATTAATTTAAAGATATATATATACATATATATATATATATATATTCATATATACACATATACATGTATGTATATATATATATATATATATATATACACATATACATATATATATATATATATATATATATATATATATATATATATATATATATATATATCTTTAAAATGCTAAAAACACATTTATGATGCAGAATGTGTTTTGCCCCTATTACATGTTTTTTTCTCTGACCAGCCAGAGCCACTTATCCCACAGCCACTTCAGCCTGGCTCTGAGTACAAAAAGCACAAACATGAGAGGGAACTTCCTTTAAAATTATCCTTTGCCACTTACTGAGATCTGTAGGCCTATAGCAATGGGAAAAGAAGACAAGAGGAAGCTCCAATAGTTGGTATACCATCCAATATTTTTATTTTACAAATTAGTTTAGCCAAAGCCACTTACTAAAAAAATTCTCACTCAAAGGTTCCATTCAATCAGCTTAAGATACATATCTAACTGACACCAATTCCTCCTTCATATTCATTCAAATATGTATTAGCATTAGTTTATACCAATATGGTATGTGTCTAATTTGTCATACTTAAATAAATGTGCTGATAATTACAATGTTATTTCATAATTGAATCTTAGAACACTCCTGAAGCCATGAAAATATATCTTGATATCACTGCTAGAGCCATATTTATGGATCCAATTGATGCTATCCATCAAAATATCCACCCATTTATTTCAATGATGATAGTGAATATGAAATTGAGGAAATGTGTGGCTCTCATTTCAGATATAGGAGACTGAAGTGCCTATTGGTCTAAGAAAACATTTACTGATCTGGTATCCACCTTCCACGGTTTTCATCCTTATAATCCATACCCACACGCTCACTGGCTAGTATGTTCAGTTATGTACAGAAGTATGTCAGGATTTGGCTTTGTGCAGTGTTTCTGTTTTTAAAGATAGGAGATAGCATTATGAATGAATGTGGTTTTGATTTGTCATCATTGTGATGTAATAATTAAGTTATTTAATTATCTCAAAATAAGTTTGCTTTCTTTCGGACTATACTACAAATAAATATGGGGTGTATTAAGTATTACTGGTTTTACTGTAGTAAAGAAGTGAGAAATATATGAGGAGATCTAGTAGACCAGACAGGACATCAACCTACAAAGGGTAATGAAAATCATCTTTAAGATAAAAAAAAGATGGGAAAATAATTTTAATGAGTGCATAAGGAGCTTAAAGAGAACTTGAACAAACTCTAAATGATATGACTTCCTAGTTACTGGTTTTGTAGTTTGCTTTCTCTTATATGTATTCTAGAATAATTCAATTGTTATTTACAAGTCTCCATGTGTAGAGCAATAGAAAATGTATAATATTATAAGTGTAGGAGAGAACAAGGGCTTGGCTGCACTCACCTAAACATACTTAAATGGGGTGCTGCTGGGGGCCAATAAGTACAGTAAAAATGAAAATCCAGTGCACTCACTTATCTACTAAACAGTTATTTTAGTGTTTCGTAGATAAGTGAGTGCACTGAATTTTCATTTTTACTATAATATGATAAGTGTAGGTGTTGTGTTTGATGTACGTGCATACAGACTTTACTACATTTAAGCTTTTTTGCAGTCTACATTATTTTACAAATGTATGACATTTGTAAAAGGTTCATACAGTAGGTATTATACTAGGTATAAGAACAATAATAACTCTTTTAGTTCAATCTCCTTGGATATTTTTTGTATTGAATCCTATTCAACTATGCATGACCAATGCAATCTGACAAACAATGAATATGACTGATTTTTGTTAAGCAGACTACCATAAATTTTGATAAATACATTTTATCATCCTGGTTTGTTGCAGGGTCATCATTATACAATACATACACGGTTCAATCAAGTCTTTATCACTCCATTCATATAATTCCCCAGTACCAGAAGGAAATCTGTTGAGTTATCATCAGAAACAAAAGCCTCATAAAACGATAGAAAATCCATTTTCTCAGCAGTCGTGTTTTCTAGTAGTTTTCTCCCATTGTTTTTGTATTAGATATATTACTCATACAGAAAACATACAGTAGTTGCTATTTATATGAAAATGATGCACAATAGTTATGATTATCCAGATCAACATGTTATTTGGCCCTTATAATTATTTGATTCAGAGAACTGTTACAGAATGTGATACATTTTATCTCTAGAAGTTGTTTTTGAGCAACAGGGCTACCAAGATAATCACGGCCAATATAAATGCGTTACTGTGTCTTGAAAGGTTCTTGGTGTAGTTATTCACAATAATGATTGTCTATCAAAGCATATGTGGCTCCTATTTTCATTACCAATGCTCCCAGAGTTTGTCAGCTAAAGCATTAGCTTTATCAGTTTTTCTACGTTTTGCAATAGAGTTTCATGTTCCCAATACAAAGTACTATATAAGGAATATCAGCTATGCCGCTGTGTAAATTTAGTTGATTCTGAAACATACATTTTTGAATTTAAGGGTTATCCTCTTTCTTCACAAGAAAAACACATGAGATCTCATGTATGCATTAATATGATCAGCACGTGTCTTGTCTTAACATTTTAGTCATATCAAAATACTCAATACTCATATTATATATATAACCTTATTTTTACTAATGATTTGTCTACATATTTGTTTGCTTGTTATTAAAACATTATAAGCTGCGTGTCCTGACCGCTGGCAGGGACGGACGCGTGTGAGTGAGCTCCACTCCATATTGACCCAACAAAGCAACTCAACCTGTGTTTAAACCAGCACATTACCTACATCCACATATGGCCCAAAGCAAAGGGAAGAAGAACCCTGACAAAGGGGACAAAAGTGGCTTCTTCACAGCCAGAAATCATCCGTCAGAGAACTCCGGTCCACAGGACTGTGACCAAGATGGCGATGGCAACGACACCTTGCCGCTCACAGGCTCCCCAACTAGCAGAGGCCTACCTGTTACGCAGGATATACTGCAGGCATGTCTGGAAGAAATGTCAGACAAACTGATCCGCAACTTCAACAGGTCCATGGCTGACCTTACGAAAGATGTGCAGGAGTTGGGGGAGAGAACCTCGCTCATGGAACACCGCATGGGTGAATATGCAGAAGCACATAATGACATGGCGGATCACGTCCAGAAATGTGAGCACCAACTTGAGACCTACCAAGTAAAGCTGATGGATATTGAAGACAGATCCCGCAGACAAAATAATAGGCTGCGAGGTATACCGGAAGATATACAGCAAGCTAATATCATGGAATTCCTGACGGGATACTTCAAAACTCTAGTCCCGGACTTTCCTACTGAAACTTTGCTGATGGACCGTGCTCACAGGGTTGCAAAACCGAAATTCCTGCAGGAGGCCCTTTATCCCCACTACTTTATAGTTTAACAGCTGAACCCTTGGCATATGAAATACGAAAAAATCCTGAAATAACAGGGTTTAAAAAGAGAGATAAAGACTTCAAGATAAACCCAATCAAGTCAGTTCCAGTTGCTATGCAAGTAATTGAAAGCTATAGCCGTTTGTCAAATTACAAGCTTAATGTTCAAAAAATTACGGTATTACCCTTCTATATGCAAGAGGAAGATTACCAATATTTAAATGAACACTATGCCTTTAAATGGGAAAAAAAAGGATTTGTGTACCTTGGGATCAATATAGTGAAAGATCCGGAGAACATAATGAAGGCTAATGTAATGCCTCTGATTAGAGAATGTACCCATTCTCTAAAACAGTGGAATTCTATGCAGTTATCTTGGTGGGGTAGGGTCAATTTTATTAGGGCATATGTTTATCCTAAATTTATTTATTTATTGAGGATGATTCCGTTACAGATGCAACCCCAACGGCTCAAACTCATAAATAAGATATTTAGAGATTATATTTGGCTTGATAAGAAACCCAGAATAGGGCAGGATCTCCTATATTTGAAGCATAAACAAGGAGGTATTGGTTTCCCAAATATCTTCTTAAATCATCAAGCAGTTCAGTTGATGCATGCCCTTCCCTTAATTAAACAGGATAGAATCTCACAAAATTGGTTTAAAATAAAAGGGGAAGATATTATTGACCCATATAATAATGTTGGACTAATGTGGCCTATAAGAAATAATAGTGGAAATAAAAATGCAAGGTGTTTAACCGATAATTTGATAACTAGACCTCTTGTAAAGTTTTGGACTTACTTTAAAAACCAACTAGAATTAAGAAATAAAATATTACCCGCTTTGTCCTTTAAAAGCCTGGAGATGTGGTTGGAAAATTTAGATACGACAGAATGGATTGGGCATAGGATTAAAAAATTAGCAGATATAGTAGAGGATAGGAGGATTATTCCCTTTGCCGAGATACGGAGAGTCTTTGGTATTTCATGTTCACAGACTTTTAACTTTATTAGGATAAAAAGTTTTTTGCAAAGTTCCCTAGGAAGTATAACAAAGTCATCCTCAATATCTAAATTAAATGAACTGATAGACTCAGAGAAAGATACAAAAATATTAACCGGATGTGTTGAGATTATGAAAAGTATAAAAGGACTTGTTCAGCCCCTAGCTAAAATCAAATGGGAAAGATAAAATCAAATGGGAAAGGAATGGAACAGGGCTATCCAAACAGTGTACTCTACGGTACATTGCTTAAATATCAGGGAAGCTCATTTTAAGCTTCTAAATAGATGGTACATGACACCAAACAAGATACAGAAATTTTCGAAGGAAGAGATCTCTAGATGTTGGAGATGTGGGAATGAGGGGGCGAATGAATTACACATATGGTGGGATTGCGCTCCAATTAGGGAAGCGTGGGATCAATTTTTGGGTCATATAAATAACCTTTTGGATATCACGCATATCTGGACCCCAGATATTTTGCTCTTACATTTAAATCTTCCAGCAATTAACTAAAGATAAGAAATGTTTGCTGATTCACGCTTTGATGGCTTTTAAGATGTCCATAGCAAGAAACTGGAAAAAGACATCAATCGATTCATGGCTGCATATTAAGGCAATTATTATAACCCAATGTAAAATGGAAAGGGGTATAGCCTCCAATTTAAGTATTAATATTCGCCAATGTGAGATCTGGGATAAATGGATAAAGTCCTCGAAAACCCAACAGTGGAAAGAGTACTGTGACATTAAATAGGAATTTCCAGAAAAGGGGGAATCTAATATGAACTAAGAGCGGTATAAATTATAATATGAATGATAAAGAAAGAAATGTCAACTTTATTGTTTGTTTGTCTGTTTATTTGTTTATTTGTATGAGAGTAGTGATGGAAGTGAGGGACATTTAGCTTCCGGCACTTTCACCTCTACTGATGATTGTATGCTTGACGTATATTTCTTGGAGAGCAGTAATATTGTTCAATATTGGTGCTGATATACATGTTGTGGAATATAATATATATACTTCTTTGTAATTATGCATGTATACAATATATTGTTTTCTGTATGCTTTTTATGTGTGTACAATATATTATAAAAAACACTAATAAAAAAATTATTGAAAAAAAAAGAAAATGTGCTTGCGGTCGGTCACAAAGGACTTATACCTATCTCCTAAACGGCTGAACGGATTAGAATGATTTTTGGGTATGTTTGTATTTGGAATGTGCTGATTAATAATAATAATAATATTGGATGTATGGTTTTAGAGTTATGAAAGTTGGGTAAAATGTATGTTTAAATTGTACGTTATAATTGGGTTACCTCTCAGGCTAAGGGGAGGGAATCTGTGGGATGTAACCATTGTGATAATTGTATGTGGGCGTCTCCCTTGCAGGGGAGAATTGCATAAAAAAAGAGTGTGTGTAATTAAACCAGAGTTCTTCTTGACCCTCAACACGTAGTCTTGTCTCGTGATTGGAGGGTACAGCTATATTCACACTGGGGATTGCTATGCGCTGCATATTCCCTTGAGCTTTAATCACTTAGCTCCTGTCCCTGATACGCTCTCCTGGAGGAGAGGTCTTCCCCACACAGTCCTGGATGCTGGAGGTTCATACAGGGTGGACGGAAGACGGCGCGGCTCCAGTTAAGCTACTGCGGTTGTGGAGTCTGAGGTGGTTGTGGTGTCCAGTGCGGTGCTTGTGGTCCTCGGCGCAAGCTAGGAAGCGTCCATCAACGGAAGGTGATCGGTTACACACTCTTTAACCATGCTCTGCACAATAACCTTGACCTGAACTCAAGCAAGGCATACCCAGGAGAGTAAGGCCCTAACCCATAGGGTGTCCAGCCCCAGCATCTATTGTTCCATGCTAATATTATTTCACATAACACAAACAAAAACAAAAAAAAATGTTTACTGTCTGTTGCAGAAAGTGGCTCCTGAATCCCCTCATATACCTGAGGAACGAGATTGGATAGGGAACCACAACCGTTACTTTCCCGAGCACAGAGTACCATGTTGGTTGCCAAATCCGTGCAATTGAAGCCCTGATGCCCATGCTGCATCAGGCTCTAATTTCCTTATTACATGTTACTGGGTTTAGTACTCTTGTAAAATGTCTAGCATTACCTGCACTGGGAAAATTGTTATGTTACTGCATGCAAGCTAAGCTGACAGGCTGGTTCCCAATATAGACGAATGTTGGGTCGATAACCCCCTATGACAACTCAACTTCAAAAAGTGCCACGCTTCCACATGGTACCTGGCTTATGGTACATTTCCCATACTTGGGCATCAGTAGTCCTAACTACTCAACTTTTATGCTGTTATTCATGTTTCTTTAACCCTCCCTCCCCCCCTCTGTTAACCGTCACACCCCTTTAGTGTCTAATCTGCTGGCTCTAAGCCCAACATTCCGGACCATAACCATCATAAAACACGCCCAGCTTGGGCGACATCTTCTGTCATAAAATATCTGATGCTAAGCGTCATAGATCGAAGGCAAAACAAAACCACTGACTCCATAAAAATGAGACTGAGAGATCTGGCTTATCACCTTCTCTTAACCAATGCAAGGGCACACCTGTCTCAATGCACAAGGGGAATGTATGGAATTGACAGATGGGTTTTATTAGCGAAATGTTATGACAACATAATATGAAAATCCATTGCCATAATGTACGGGGCCTCAATACCCCTTTCAAACGCCACTGCCTTTTTCGTGACCTGAAGTGCACAAATCCAGACGTAGTATGTCTACAAGAGACACACCTCTACAAGAGAGCGTCCCCTAACTTTAAACCCTCTCTTTACCTGTTTCAATATCACACATTGACTGGACATAAAACCTGAGGTGTTTCTGTCTTGATAAGTCACAATGTAGCATTCCAGCATCACGATTCACATCTGGACCATGAGAGCAGGTTTTTAATCCTAATATGCACTATAAACTATATGCACTATAAACAACACAAAATTACACGATAGTCAATGTATATGCCCCTAACACAAATCAGAGGAACTTTTTACATAGTGTAACCGCTGGCGGTTCCCTTATTTACCACTATAATGTCTTAAAGCATAGAACTATTAGTAGGGCTAACCATACAGATATCTTTTTATATAGTTAGTAAGAGATCCTCTATTTAACATATCTAAATAATTGAGAATACAATATAAAATAAGGATTGTCTTGGAAGCAATAGTTTTGTCTTTTAGATATTTATTATATAAAAATATAAATATAGACAAATAAAATCCATTATAGCAGAGTTTATAAGATGAAATTAAATGCTTGCAAATATCATTAATAGGTTAACATACCCTTTCTGAACATGTCATCATGTCAGCCTCTCAGTCATTTTAAGATGGAGCAGCGTCTGTCTCCAAGTCTCTCCTCTGTGTCTTAACATTTAAAAAGTACACCTATTTATACCTTAGGTGTCGTCATTTTACGGTCACTGTAGTTCATATATGAAAAAGTTACTTTTCTACTTTAAATCAATTTAAGACCTCCCTTTAGATACAAGGCCATAACTAAAAGCAAGTGCACACGCCATGGGAAACTCCCAGACCTGGGGAACTTCCACCAACTTGGGACAAGATGGCTTTCCAAAGTCTGAATAGCTTATCTGTTGTTTATACTAAGACATAAGTGCACAGTCGTGGGAGATTCCCGGATTTGGGGAAGTTCCATTAACTTTGGGTTACCACAGTATATTGTGTACTGAAAGAGTCGTAGTATAGCCTTGAAGCTTGTTTATGCGTTATTGTTATTGTAATTCGTCTGGGACAAAATGGCGTGAACATAATATGCACTGAGGTTATTGCTTAAAGAAACATCTATGAAAAACAATATGTTCCATTTCTAACACCTTGTCAGTTTGCAATATCTCTTAAAGACGACGTACACAGTTTAAGAAATACAACATTTCATTCTAAAACTTGTAATATTTGCATTTGCCCATAACACCCTCTCCATTAAACTGTGGACATTGTAGACCATTTCTTCCTTAAATTAGTAAACCAAAGTTCTCCAACAGTCTTTAGGTTTTTTGTGCTCCCAGCATCTTTGATCACTGTAAAATATCTGTAGTGTGATCTTTGCCTGTAAAGGTGGTTGATTAAAATGAGCAAAGCTTTTGTCTGGGAAAGAATTGAAAAGAACACCAAGTTCCAGAATTGTAATCCAAAGTTAAAAGTAGTAATTGTATTTGTAATCCAAAGTCTTTAAAGGCCTGTAGAAGTTTACATTCCTTAGATACATTGCTGGAGGTTGTGTTTGTAGAATGCCCGGGTATTTGTTGTAGAGTATAGATTGTAGAGTCCAGCTTTCCAAATATTTGGCTAGAATTGGTTGCAGATATTGAATCAGCGTTCATCTGTTATCACCGTGGTGATGGTGTTGGTATTTGTCTTTTGTTTTTTATTTTGGTTTTTTCATGAAACATTTTTACAACGTTTATGATGTGTATAGATTGGATACTCTCCGATATTCTTTTACGGAATAAATTAATTGACAGCATTTCCAAGACATTGTCTTAAGTGACATGGATCCCATTATAGTAAAGTTATGTTGATACAGCAATCGAAGTGGATTCTCAAGAACGCCTCTTTTTGCTGTATTGGAATCTTTGTAACATCTCAGTGATAGACATCTCAATGACATCAGGTGTTGTTGTGCTAAAAATGTTAACAGGTAAAATCTGTGGAAAAATCTTTACATTTGTTATACTTTGTATAATAATGATAGATGAAATAGTAACATAGTTAATCTTTCTAGTGTTTTGTTTTAGAGATAAAACCATTGTATATGATTTAGAGATATAAGGATAATTTGAAACAGTATTTACCACCTTTGTTCACAATGATATGTAAAATTATATTCTCTTTAAATGTTAAAAATACTCTTTTATTCAAAATCTCTCAATATATTTAGAATCGTTGCTAATTGGAAATATGACGTTATTCATCTTTACTTTTCCTGTTAGGTAGAAGACAACTTATTCCCTAAGTTACAATTAGTAAATATAATAACTACAGTTATTAGTGGCTTAAAATACCAGAAACACCCACAAATTGTCTAAAAATGTGTTTATTTTTTTTACCAAGATCTGACATTAATTGTTTAAAAATATTTTTCAGTGGCTGTTGGGTGTAGCTTAAGATGATTTGGATTTTTTATTATTTCTAAAAGTGAGTTAAGAAAGCACTCAGATACAATATTGAAGGTATTTATATTTTAACTCTACCTTTGTATAAGTGGATTTTATGTAACTTTAACCATCACAAAGCAAATAACATTTTCTTGGTATTTGAAAAACCGATAAAATATTTGTACGTGTATTTTAATATCTATACATAGAGTGGTATGGATGTTGAATTTATATCTTTGACATCTTTTCACCAATTTGCAATAGGTGACCTAAATGATCAATTTCCAAAATAATCATGTATATCACCTGGACGGGTTAATCCATAATACTCTTTGACTTTCCATTGACTGGCCTTGGCTCTGGCAGACTAAATATTTTTATTATTATAAATAAACTTTATGATAGTTGAAGTAAAGTTTCTGCCTGTCTTTCAGTTACATTTTAACTGTTGAAGTACTTCACTTATATTAATTATACCACTCTGCAAACTTAAACGAATATCGAGTAGTTTCTGATTTAATAAGAACAGTTCACATTTTCTTCTAAAGTTTAAACGTTATTGCAGTTGTTATTGTAATCATATGATCTTTAACTATCATGATTCCATTATTCATCTGGGTAATCAGCTGTTATACTCTTACATGTATGTCTAATATATTTGTTTGTAGGCCATACTGCAGCTGCATATGGCCTTTTAGCAATAATCTTCAATTGCGTTTCAGATATTCACAAAGTCTATCCACCTTCGTAATTAACACATTATGTGTTTATCTTATACCATTAATTATAGTATCTGTATTATATTACACATTGTCACTGACACATTTCTGATACAGGGAAAAAAATAGCATGATTGCTTTAGTAATTATAATTTTTTCTGTCCATGCACCACATTCCTGGAAGTCCAGAATATAGCAAAAATCCTTTGTCGTTTGATTCTTTGGAGCCATTTAACATTTTGATTGGTATAGTTATACCAAAAGAGCAAGGAGTACATCGGTAGATCACATCTGCAACAGAACCGTTACAGATTCCTTGTTGTATCAATGTATCTGTCTTTATGTATACAGGAGTTCCTTGCTTTGCAGTTATGTACATAATATGTAGAGTTTAAGAAAAGCTGCAAATCGTGCTTTAGTACAAGTGTCCCGTGATGTCAGGTTTCTGAAAGATTTTGCTGGCCTTTTATAGTCCATTCTCTTGGCAGGGCATCTGCTCTCAGTAGGCATGTCTTGTTATTATTCATTAATTGCATCAAGGTTTCTTTCGTTAATTGATATGTTTCTTCCAAATTCAAATTCATATGCCACCAAATGTCATTTTAAAGTTCATTGTTACAGAATATTGTTCCAGGATGGTTTTTCACTCCAGTAGGAAATCTATATTCCTCTTCTTCTGCTCCTTCCTATTAACCACTTTTTCTGAGGTGTAGGTAACAATCTGTGTCTTGTACTGCGAGGTGCTTTGATAGTCAATCTGGTTTTGTCAGTACCATGTTCCATCTTGAGAAACAGCTGGGTGTTGACAGTTATCAGCCTTTATTTCTTTTTCCGGTCATCTTCTGTCTGGAAACATAATAGCAATGTCCAGAATTAGCATAGCACTTCTTTTCAGCATAAGAAGGCTGTTTTCGGTAGTCACTCAATGATACACTATATGGCAAAGTATTTTCTTAATCACCTTCAAAGGTGCATCCAAAGTCTTTCACAAGCATCTGTCTCGTCTTTTTCTGATTTCAGCATGCTTTGCCATCATCGTCGAGTCCATTATTAGGATTTGTAATAGTCCAATCACATCTTTCTCATGTATAATCGTTTTTTGGAATAATCTCAATAGGTTCCTTGTGAAATACCAGTGTAGGTCACATTAGCAATCATTTCACTGTGAGCTATGTCTCTCCTTTTGAGATAGATAGTTCTTAGAGGTAGTCCTCACGATCACAGAACTTGTATAGTGTGCAGTCCAATTCAGCTCAGGTGCTTCCTGTTTGTTAACATAATCCCAATGCAGTTTTAAAACTACAGCTAGGGTTGATGTTATGATAATGCTGCAGATTGTAAGAAGGAGACACCATAACCAATTTTCTAGCATCCTTTTGCTTCCATCTTTGCATTTCTTTCTTACTGTATAAGGTAATTCAGGTACAGTCTGTTTTCTCCAGAGTCTTTCCGATAATGATGATTCATTTTTCTTACATTCCATGTTAACGTTAACTGCGAATGTATCGCGTCTGTCGGTTCATCCTTCTCCTTCACATTTGCAGGTTCAGATGTCAGATCATGAAAAAATTAAGATTATACACAAAAATGCATGTTCTGGATGTTCCCACAATACCTCTTCTATTATCATAATTTTTTTATTTTATTTTATTTATTTTTAAGTGTGAAATCTGATTCATTTTAGGATGAGCACCCCAGTTTCAGAGGCTTCTTTGGAGGTGACCACAGAAAAGTATAGATTCTATAAAATATATGTGAGGGGGCTTTGGACAGTAAAGTTACCTTAATTATACTTTTCATATAGCAGATATGTGATATGCAATGTGATTTACTATATCAGATCATTATCACTTTAATTGACACTGCATTTTGTCTATGCATTATTCTTTATGCATTATTATTTTTCTTTTTTTCTTAAATTTTAATGTCTGTTTAGAATATTGCAGGCTTTGCAATATAAAATTAATTTTGCATTATTAGATTTACAATGCTCTTACAACTTATTATTATTATTATTATTATTATTATTATTATTATTAAAATTAGCCTCTTTCAGCATTAGCACTATCTACCACTGGAATTAGTGTAAGATACACCAATATGTCGTGGAACTGAATCCCCATATATGAGATTTGAAACTGTATTTTATTTTCTACGCTGTGCTCTAATCTGTTTTTAAATACATAATTGCAGCAGCATATAGCTTTTAAAGAAGCAATAATTTCACCCATCATGTGTGGTTGACTATGGACTTTTTAAAACCTATTTATTTTTTAATAAATTTATAAATCCGTTTCTGGCTCTGAGAGAGCAGGTGTCAGGGTACCTGTGGTCTCTACCTCCGAAAGAGGTAGAGACTTAGCAGTTCCTCCATCCGGACGGTCTGATGGCTCCCTTCCGCGCGGTCTATCCGGTCATGCAAAGCCGGCCGCGAGGGAGTGACTGCCTTTTACAGCATCACGTCCGGAAGTACGTCAGGACACTACCGGAACGACCTGTCAGTCAAGTGCTGCAGGACCAATCAGGGCGCCTCAGAGGCGTGGTTACTTTTCTGAACAGGGTATTTAACCGAGCTTCTTTCGTCAGCTCATTGCCCTGTCGTGGTTCTAGCTTGTTCTAGTCACTCAGTGCTTGTATTCTGCTTATCCCCTTTGGTTTTGACCCGGCTTGTTTATTCTACTCTGCTTACCTCTGTATCCTTGATTCGGCTTGTCTCTCGCTCTCCTGTCCTCTGTTACCCTCGACCTCGGCTTGTCTTTGACTATTCTCTCAGTACTACTTACGTTAGTCCGGCCATTCTAAGGTCCGGTATACGTATCTGGCTACTGTTTGTACGCTGCGTGTTGGATCCGTGTCCCGATCCTGACATTACGACAGGGCCAATGGATCCTGCAAGTACAAACAGTCAGCTTGCTTCTCCAGATCCTAGGTTTGAAGCCATGGATCAAAGAATGGATCAGATGGCACTTGCGCTACAGGCACTATTATCTCGGGCCAATAACCCACCAGAGGAGATACGTAATAACCCTATTTCTCCTGTCAGTTCAGGTTTAGAGGTAGCCGCAGTGGGTGCTTCTTCTCGCATTACCCCCCCAGTACGCTATGGTGGGGCGCCTGAGAAGTGTCGTGGTTTTTTAAACCAAATTAGTATCCACTTTGAATTGCAACCTCGCTCCTATCCTACAGATAGGGCAAAGGTAGGATTTATTATCACCCTACTTATTGAGAAGGCTCTGAGATGGGCCAATCCACTATGGGAGAACGATAACCCATTAGTATATAACTATAACGCATTTGTAGCTGCTTTTAGAAGAACATTTGACCCTCCAGGTAGAAAGGTTAATGCAGCCAGATTACTGTTGCGCCTGAGACAGGAGAACCGAACACTTGTGGATTATGCACTAGAGTTCAGGTCTCTGGCGTCAGAAGTCAAGTGGAACGAGCCGGCGTATATGGATGTATTTTTGAATGGCCTATCTGATGTAATCCTTGATGAGGTTGCTACTAGAGAACTCCCTGAGAATTTAGAAGATTTAATTTCGTTCATCTCTCGTATAGATGAACGTTTAAGAGAGAGACAGAACACTCGAGAGAGGAACCGGAGACCTTCTTTTAGGTTAGCTCCCTCTTTTCCAAGTCCTGACTCCACGGTATCTTTGCTTCCTGAACCTATGCAGATAGGGTATACCCGCCTCTCTGAGGAGGAAAGACAGTACAGAAGAAGAGAGGGTTTGTGTATGTATTGTGGAGCCAAAGGTCATTTACTCTCGAACTGTTCTAACCGTCAGGGAAACGCTCGCACCTAAGTCTCTCTAGAGGACAGGCCTTGGGTGTTTCTATTTTGTCCTCTACTCCTAATTATAAAGATCACAGGCTTCTGCTACCAGTCTCCTTGACTTGGGAGAGGGAAGTAGTAAGGGCTATGGCATTGATAGATTCCGGTGCTGCGGAGAATTTTATCGACCAGGCCTTTGCGATTAAAAACAACATCCCATCCCAGCTAAGGGAGACACCCTTGGCCGTTGAGGCCATAGATGGTAGACCACTACTAGACCCTGTTATCTTTCGTGAGACCATACCCATTGTTTTAAATGTTGGTATCCTACACGTGGAGAATTTATCTCTTATGCTCATTTCGTCCCCTTCCGTTCCCATAGTTCTAGGGTACCCATGGTTGAAGAAACATAACCCTATTATTGATTGGGAGTTAGGGGAGATACTCTCGTGGGGCCAGGGCTGCCAGGATAGATGTTTAAGCAAGGTTTCTCCCTTAGCTAATATTAACATACCGGAGAATCCTACTCAGTTCACAGAAAGACAAATACCAGACCTTTACCTAGACTTAAAGGCAGTATTTGACAAGAAGAATGCCGATTCTTTGCCGCCACACAGGTCATTTGATTGTAAGATTAAGCTTTTACCAGGCACGATGCCTCCGAGGGGCCATGTATATCCTTTGTCTGTTCAGGAAAACTCGGTTCTAGAGGAGTATATTCGGGAGAATTTAGAAAAGGGATTCATTAGGAGGTCTTCTTTTCCGGCCGGGGCTGGGTTCTTTTTCATTAAGAAAAAGGATGGCACGCTGAGACCTTGTATCGATTACCGAGGCTTGAATAAAATAACTGTCAGAAATGCCTATCCTATCCCACTGATTACCGAGTTATTTGATCGTCTTAAGGGCTCCAAGATCTTCACCAAGTTAGATCTTAGAGGGGCATACAATTTGGTGAGAATCCAGCATGGTCACGAGTGGATGACGGCATTCAATACCCGGTATGGCCACTACGAATACACGGTTATGCCATTTGGACTTTGCAATGCTCCTGCAGTATTTCAAGATTTGATTAATGAGGTACTTAGGGAGTTTCAACATGATTGTGTTATTGTTTACCTGGACGACATACTAATACACTCTAAGGAGATTGAGACTCACCATAAACAGGTCAGAAAGGTATTACACAAACTTCTGCAACATGGTCTATACTGCAAATTGGAGAAATGCAGTTTTGATCAGTCTCAGACAGACTTTCTTGGGTACGTGATTTCTGGGGAAGGTTTTAAAATGGACCCTGAAAAACTCCAATCTATTTTAGACTGGCCTTTGCCCAAAGGACTCAAGGCTATCCAGAGGTTTATTGGTTTTTCCAACTACTATAGGCGCTTCATTAAGGGATACTCCTCTATCATTGCGCCTATTACCAATATGACCAAACAAGGGGCTGATACTAAGGTCTGGTCTAAGGAGGCTCTTGTTGCTTTCAAGACTCTCAAGGAACTTTTTGCCTCGGCTCCCATTCTAGTTCATCCTGATACGACTCTGCCTTTCTTGCTCGAGGTCGATGCCTCTGAGACAGGAGTTGGGGCTGTTCTATCTCAAAGGTTAGGGGTGGACAAACCGTTACACCCTTGTGGTTTCTTCTCTAAGAAATTATCTGGGCCTGAGAGCAGATATGACATCGGGGAGAGGGAACTGTTAGCGGTCATTAAGGCTTTAAAGGAGTGGAGACATTTACTGGAACAGACATTACACCCTGTTACTATATTAACGGATCATAAGAACTTGTCTTATATTGGGGAGGCTAAGCGCTTATCCGCCAGACAGGCTCGCTGGTCCTTGTTCCTCACTCACTTTAATTATGTACTTACTTATAGACCTGGTTCTAAGAACTCTAAAGCCGATGCTTTGTCTCGTCAATATGAACCATCCACTATAACTGAACCAGTCCTGTCCTCCATAGTTCCTAAGGGAAATATCATCGCAAACACGAATCTTAGGATTCACTCTCCATTGCTTTCCGAGATCATGAAGTCTCAGCATTTGGCACCCAAACAGACTCCTGGGGATCGACACTTCGTTCCTGCCACTCTCCAACTGGAGGTGCTACGCTGTCTCCATAACAGAAAAGTGGCGGGGCATCCGGGCATCCGCAAAACATATGCTCTGGTCTCTAAAGATTTTTGGTGGCCTGACTTACGTAAGGATATTAAAGAATTCATCGGGGCATGTGAGGTTTGTACCAAGACTAAGCAACCTCATTCGCTTCCATGCGGATTTCTGCATCCTTTAGAGGTCCCTGAAAAGCCATGGTCCTGTTTGGCTATGGACTTCATTGTTGATTTGCCTATCTCTAAAAAGCAGACTGTTATCCTCACTGTGGTGGACAGATTTACTAGGATGGCTCACTTCATTCCCTTACCTAAACTCCCATCTTCGCCTGAATTAGCGGAGATATTCGCTAGGGAGATTTTCCGTTTGCATGGGATACCTTCCCAAATTGTCTCTGACAGAGGCTCCCAATTTGTTTCCCGTTTTTGGAAATCTTTCTGCTCCCAACTAAGCATCAAATTGAATTTCTCCTCTGCCTATCATCCTCAGTCCAATGGAGCTGCTGAACGCACTAACCAAAAAGTTGAACAATATTTACGTTGTTTCGTTTCTGAACACCAGGACGATTGGGTCGGTTTGATTCCTTGGGCGGAGTTTGCACATAACAATCTCATTTGTGATTCTACGCAGTCTAGCCCTTTTTTCTTGAATTATGGCTTTCATCCTTCCATCCTTCCTTCGGAGTCTTCTTCTCAAGGAGTACCGTCGGTGGATACTCATGTTGCCAATTTAAGGAAGTTGTGGGATCAGACTCGACAAATCCTTCTGCACAATTCCATGCTGGTTAAAAAACACGCTGACAAACGTAGAAGGGCAGCACCGGTGTTTGCTCCAGGCGATAGAGTATGGTTAAGTACTAGAAACATTCGGTTAAAGGTGCCGTCCATGAAGTTTGCTCCTCGATATATTGGACCTTACAGGGTACTGTCTCAAATTAACCCAGTTGCGTATCGTTTAGCGTTGCCTAATGCCTTACGCATTCCGAATTCATTTCATGTTTCCTTGCTAAAACCACTAATATGTAACAGGTTCTCCTCCACGATCGCCCCTCCTCGCTCTGTGCAAGTGGAGGGTCAGGAGGAGTATGAGGTCAATTCCATCGTTGATTCTCGAGTCTCCCGAGGGAGACTGCAGTATCTGGTCGATTGGAAGGGTTATGGTCCTGAGGAGAGAAGTTGGGTACCTCAGGAGGAGGTGCATGCTCCCCGTCTCCGCAGGGCGTTCCACTCTCGCTTCCCTTCTCGCCCTGGTGTCTTCCGCCCGGTGGGCGTATCTGAGAGGGGGGGTACTGTCAGGGTACCTGTGGTCTCTACCTCCGAAAGAGGTAGAGACTTAGCAGTTCCTCCATCCGGACGGTCTGATGGCTCCCTTCCTCGCGGTCTATCCGGTCATGCAAAGCCGGCCACGAGGGAGTGACTGCCTTTTACAGCATCACGTCCGGAAGTACGTCAGGACACTACATAGAAACATAGAAACATAGAATGTGACGGCAGATAAGAACCATTCGGCCCATCTAGTCTGCCCAGTTTTCTAAATACTTTCATTAGTCCCTGGCCTTATCTTATAGTTAGGATAGCCTTATGCCTATCCCACGCATGCTTAAACTCCTTTACTGTGTTAACCTCTACCACTTCAGCTGGAAGGCTATTCCATGCATCCACTACCCTCTCAGTAAAGTAATACTTCCTGATATTATTTTTAAACCTTTGTCCCTCTAATTTAAGACTATGTCCTCTTGTTGTGGTAGTTTTTCTTCTTTTAAATATAGTCTCCTCCTTTACTGTGTTGATTCCCTTTATGTATTTAAATGTTTCTATCATATCCCCCCTGTCTCGTCTTTCCTCCATGCTATACATGTTAAGATCCTTTAACCTTTCCTGGTAAGTTTTATCCTGCAATCCATGAACCAGTTTAGTAGCCCTTCTTTGAACTCTCTCTAAGGTATCAATATCCTTCTGAAGATAGGGTCTCCAGTACTGTGTACAGTACTCCAAGTGAGGTCTCACCAGTGTTCTGTACAATGGCATGAGCACTTCCCTCTTTCTACTGCTAATACCTCTCCCTATACAACCAAGCATTCTGCTAGCATTTCCTGCTGCTCTATTACATTGTCTGCCTACCTTTAAGTCATCAGAAATAATCACCCCTAAATCCCTTTCCTCAGATGTTGAGGTTAGGACTCTATCAAATATTCTGTACTCTGCCCTTGGGTTTTTACGTCCAAGATGCATTATCTTGCACTTATCCACATTAAATGTCAGTTGCCACAACTCTGACCATTTTTCTAGTCTACCTAAATCATTTTCCATTTGGCTTATCCCTCCTGGAACATCAACCCTGTTACATATCTTAGTATCATCCGCAAAAAGACACACCTTACCATCAAGACCTTCTGCAATATCACTAATAAAAATATTAAAGAGAATGGGTCCAAGTACAGATCCCTGAGGTACCCCACTGGTGACAAGCCCAAGCTTCGAATATACTCCATTGACTACAACCCTCTGTTGCCTGTCACTCAGCCACTGCCTTACCCATTCAACAATATTGGAATCCAAACTCAAAGATTGTAGTTTGTTGATAAGCCTTCTATGTGCAACAGTGTCAAAAGCCTTACCGGAACGACCTGTCAGTCAAGTGCTGCAGGACCAATCAGGGCGCCTCAGAGGCGTGGTTACTTTTCTGAACAGGGTATTTAACCGAGCTTCTTTCGTCAGCTCATTGCCCTGTCGTGGTTCTAGCTTGTTCTAGTCACTCAGTGCTTGTATTCTGCTTATCCCCTTTGGTTTTGACCCGGCTTGTTTATTCTACTCTGCTTACCTCTGTATCCTTGATTCGGCTTGTCTCTCGCTCTCCTGTCCTCTGTTACCCTCGACCTCGGCTTGTCTTTGACTATTCTCTCAGTACTACTTACGTTAGTCCGGCCATTCTAAGGTCCGGTATACGTATCTGGCTACTGTTTGTACGCTGCGTGTTGGATCCCTGTCCCGATCCTGACAGCAGGCTGCTGAATGCTCTTATTGCCTGGACTATATACATTTATATATAAACAACTTTGATATTTAATCTTATTTTATGTGTTATGAAAATCTAGTTTTTGAAATTCACTGAGATTACATGTGTCTGATCTGATTACAGTCAGTAGTACAATATCATTGTTCTAATTTCCTTACTGCTAGCAATACAGGTACAGTGGGATAGTACCACTTATTTAAGTAAGATTTCCCTTTTAAAATTGGTGGATTTTAATCCTGCCATTGCAATAGACTAAAGACTGTACCTGAGTAAGCAAAGTCATTATGTGCAGGAATTGTGCACGTTAAATAGTAGAATACTTATGCTATTCTAGTGAATTGGGCTGGCTGCTTAACACATCATTTAGTATCTTTTGGTCACATTTAAAGCTGTAAATGTATTTAACATTTTATTTAAATAAGCCTTTAATAATTTCAGTTTAAAAGTTATTAGAGATCCTGTATAGTTACAATTTTATTTTGCCCTGATTTATTTTACATATATATTATTTTTAATAATTTTATAAATATTTATTTTTGCAGAGCATTTAGAGAAGCAAAGGGTGTATAACCATCTGTTGCCCTTTTTTTCTAGGAGGGTAGTATAATTTCAAATCTGTTAAGGAAAAAATATGAGCTAGTTATCATATATTATATAAAATATATGCTGCAGTGTACTGCATTGTACTGCACTGAATGTATTTAAAAGCCATGTCTTTCTCTTTATGGCTGTATGTAATAATGTTGTTCATAATTTGGAATATAAAACGACTTCTCAATTCCTTGGAATGTTTACATGTCTCCTATCTCCGCAACCTTGACTGGAAACTCCAGACTCCAAAAACAGTTATACTGTTATAATTCCTGATTTTTAATGAACAGCTAGCGTAACTGACAATAAGGAAATTATCACTGTTTTATAAAACTTTTCATATATAGTAGAAGCCAGAATGCAGTAATGCAATAATTAAAAAAATCCTGTCTGTCTGTTGCATGAATGTTTTCATTAAGCCATAATGCAATTTTCTTTGCATTCTTGGAATTAGACTTCAAATTTCATCGCTCTGTCTTATCACTTTTCTTTTGACAACATCTTCATTAATCTTTTTCTTGCGCATGCATACTAAGCAGCTACGAAGAGAACATATCCCTCTGTCTGCAATCCACTGTCCTGGAACTAATAGGCCATGCTGTGCTGGTGTATTAGGCATATCAGGGAGTTTACCAAATATGTATATTTGCTCTCTTATGATATTAATTAAGATCCACAATTTCAGCATTGTATGCTAATTACGATGTACCTGGCACCTGAACTCAAAGTGCTTTGTTTACATTAAAATCATCTCTAATGATGAAGATCTCTCTGAGTCTGGGCTACAAATAGCTCATTAGATTCTTGATATTTCAAGATTTGTGCCATGACAAAGTATTGTGTCTTCTCTTACGTATAAGAGGTTACCTAGGTATTTATTATTTTTTATTTAACGCTTCCAAGTACAAGTCCCTTCGTGGTCGCCAATTGTAACCGCTGGCGGTTCCCTTATTTACCACTATAATGTCTTAAAGCATAGAACTTAGTAGGGCTAACCATACAGATATCTTAGCCATAATTTTATATAGTTAGTAAGAGATCCTCTATTTAACATATCTAAATTATTTAGAATACAATATAAAATAAGGATTGTCTTGGAAGCAATAGTTTTGTCTTTTAGATATTTATTATATAAAAATATAAATATAGACATATAAAATCCATTATAGCAGAGTTAATAAGATGAAATTAAATGCTTGCAAATATCATTAATAGGCTAACATACCCTTTCTGAACATGTCATCATGTCAGCCTCTCAGTCATTTTAAGATGGAGCAGTGTCTGTCTCCAAGTCTCTCCTCTGTGTCTTAACATTTAAAGGTATTTATACCTTAGGTGTCGTCATTTTACGGTCACTGTAGTTCATATATGAAAAAGTTACTTTTCTACTTTAAATCAATTTAGGACCTCCCTTTAGATACAAGGCCATAACTAAAAGCAAGTGCACACGTCATGGGAAACTCCCGGACCTGGGGAACTTCCACCAACTTGGGACAAGATGGCTTCCCAAAGTCTAAATAGCTTATCTGTTGTTTATACTAAGACGTAAGTGCACAGTCGTGGGATATTCCCGGATTTTGGGAAGTTCCATTAACTTGGGGTTACCACAGTATATTGTGTACTGAAAGAGTCGTAGTATAGCCTTGAAGCTTGTTTATGCGTTATTGTTATTGTAATTCATCTGGGACAAAATGGCGTGAACATAATATGCACTGAGGTTATTGCTTAAAGAAACATCTATGAAAAACAATATGTTCCATTTCTAACACCTTGTCAGTTTGCAATATCTCTTAAAGACGACGTACACAGTTTAAGAAATACAACATTTCATTCTAAAACTTGTAATATTTGCCCATAACAATAGGATGCTAACTAAGATCTCACAAGTCCAGGAGGGAATGCTCATTCTCTGCGGAGACTTTAACCATATACTAGATTCTGATTGGGACACTACTGCCGTGGCGTCCCCGGCTACACGAACACGTCAACAGAAAACCTGCACTAAGTATAATAAACTCCTTAGCACACACCATCTATGTGGAGAGTGACACACCCACAAGAGAAAGACTACACGTATTTCTACTCTCCCCACAACACGTACACAAGAATAGACAGATTCCATGTGGAAGGGCAACACCTTGATCAAATTCTAGACTGCTCCACAGGATCCATCACATGGTCAGACCACTCAGCAATAACCATGACCGTTAAAGACACCTATGACTACAAACATAAAAGCCCCTGGTCTCTTAATTAATCTATCCTGCATAACCCCTCCTTCAAAACTGAAGTAGAAAACTTACTGAGGGAGTATTTCATACTTAAACTAACCCAAGGCATTTCTGCTAGTTCTATATGGCAGGCGCACAATGCCGTCATAAGAGGCCTTTTTCAGAGGAAGATGTCACAATTGAAAAGAGACAGCCGAGCCCAATGGATGTTCTGGAACAAAAACCTACATAATCTCACAACCAAAAGAAAGCCCAACCTGGCAGCAATTTGCAGAAAGAGATCACTGACATACTGAACAAAATCAAAACACATACCCTAAAACAAGTTGGATTTAACCTCCGTAGATTGAAAGCTAACTAGTACTAGCAGGGCAACAAGGCAAGCAAAACACTAGCACTAAGAGTGAAACAAAGAGAACACTATACTAAAATCCCACATATTATAAACACCAACAATGAAAAAGTGATATCACCCGTAGACATTAGCAATGCCTTTGCGTCATACTACGAAAATCTCTATAATCTAGCAAAATCTGATCACCTACATACACCAACTGACCCAGAGATAGAAAATTACTTTGCAGACGTTGTGCTAACACACCTCAATACTGACCAAATTGAGGCCCTCCAAAGCCCTATCTCCCCTGCTGAAATCGAACTCGCCATACAATAACTGCCACCCCCCAAAGCCCTAGGCCCTGACGGGTTCACAAATTTATATTATAAAACATTCAAATCAGTGCTTGCACCCCCGCTAGCGTCCCTGTTTAACTCAGCCATACAAGAATGTTCCTTGCCAAAGGAACTCCTGCTTGCACATGTTGCCACACACCCAAAACCCAGCAAACCTCCGACCCATTGCCCCAACTTTGGGCCAATCTACCTACTGAGAATGAACGCAAAGCTATATGCCAAGGTTTACACCAGGCGGCTGAGCTTCATAACGTCCTTGATCCATGATGATCAGGTAGGGATTGTATCAGGAAGGCAGGAGCTGACAATACCCGCAAGGTGTTGGATCTGTTGCATAGTGTCCATAGGATGGGTGTTGGAGGCCTTTTGATGTCGCTAGATGCGGAGAAGGCTTTCGACAGACTAATTTGGACTTTCCTGGGAGCGGTGTTGCAAAAGTTCCAATTTCCCTCTCAATTCATAAAATACTGTAAAGGCCCTCTATAACTACCCCTCAGCAGGTTTCTGCTCCAAACAGTTTGACATGGTGAACGGTTCACGCCAGGGATGCCTTCTCTCCCCACTCTTGGACATCCTAGCATTTGAATCACTTGCGTCTAAGATACGCTCAGAACCATCCATTTATGGGGTGCTTGTAGGGCCACGAGAATACAAATTCAGCCTCTTTGCTGATGACATTTTCCTAACTCTAACTCAGCCACACATATTACAACCTAATTTGATGAAAAATACAGATTAATATGGACGATTGTCATACTACAAGCTCAACGTTACCAAAACGCAAGCCCTGAGCATAAACATACCGACTGGCCTGGACTGGCAAGAAGACTCTCTCACATTTTAGGTGTTAAACTGATCAAGAACCAAACCAATCCGTTTAAGCCAATTATGAGAATCTAATCAATACCTTCAAACACACATGGCAATCTTTGGAGGGGAAATACCTATCACGGGTGGGCCAAAGTTGCAGTATCTGTATAGATCACTTCAGATCCCATTACCACAGGGATACCTGAAAACTTTACTGAGACTGTGGATTAGTTTAACCTGGCAGTATAAGAAAGCAAGAGTAGCCACGAAATTGCTACAGAGGCACCAGGCCGCGGGAGGATTGGGCTTCCCAGACCTCCTAGCATACCAAAGAGCAGCTGCGTTAACTATAGTACAGCAACTCAAATCACAACCAGACTCACCCCAATGGCTACACATCGAAAAAACCTTTAGATTCTGGACACCTGCATCTCACAGACCGGACACACACAACCTACTTTCCATAACTAAATTTGCTCTACTCACCTGGGACACCCCAAAGGCACAAATGGTTGCTCACAACCCAATCCACTTGGCCATCCCCTTCGAGGCAATGGCAAACCTCATCTCTACCCTAAACACAAAGGCATGGATAGTATGGAATCACCACTGTAGCATAAGTATACCAAGAGAAACTTGAAGAAAAGAAAAAAAGGTGGAAGCTACAGGAAAGACACTCAAAAGATGGGGTTAACCCACAATGGACTACCAGGGTAGTAACAGGAAAGAAGAGACAAGCTATGAGTGCCCTTAGTGGATCAAAATATCATTAAAATTTAACTTTTAATAGTACGAAAAATATAAAACAATTGGAGGAAAAAAATTAAAAATGTTGAAAATAACTTTTAGTGAATTTACAGTAAGTGTAACTGTATGTACAGCAAAACAAAAGAAAAGAACCAAAAAATAAGTGCTAATCAAAATCTGTAAGCTAGATGGTGAATACACGTATACCTATGTTATAATGGTATATTTGTGCACATAGTATCGCGGCACATCTGCCCCAAATTGCAATGTGGGTGACATTCGATACTTCAAGTATTGTGCAATTCGGAGAACACTGAATTGGGGTCTAATGGGCAGCTGCTGCCTAGTTTCTGAGCATGAATCAGCCCTGTGACCTATGTAAAGAGAGATCTTCAATCGCTGATAAAATGTCCAGCGTATTGGACAGGCCTGTTAAACGATCACAGTCAAGATGAGGATTAATCTTTCTAGTGATAAATCATAATTAAATGAAGTGCTGTACAAATATACACAGAAGATATGGTAGCTGTATGCAACTGATAGTCCAATAGCAATCAGTGTAACGTGTGAGCGACCAAATAGACAAAAAAAATCAAACACTGAAAGTGCTGGTAATCAACCCTGTGACCTATGTAGAGAAAGACCTATACTCGCTGTTAAGATAGCCAGCATACTTATTGACAGGTCTACAATGGTCACAGTGCAGATATGGTTCCTTCTTTAAAGTGATAAATTATACATAAATGAGGTGCTATACAAATGTTCACTAAAGATATAGTTGCTACATTCTTTGTAGTGATAAATTATACATAAATGAGGTGCTGTACAAATATACACTAAAGATATAGCTACATTAGATACATAAAAACACAGAGGACCTGTT
The DNA here is from genome assembly GCF_036172605.1 of Pelobates fuscus. Lineage (NCBI taxonomy): Eukaryota > Metazoa > Chordata > Amphibia > Anura > Pelobatidae > Pelobates > Pelobates fuscus. Next base: position 107,665,793 of record NC_086320.1, read on the forward strand.
CATAAGTTTTCAGGATACCTCTGGTATAAGTAACTTGCAACAAAACAAAGTTGCAGTTAGCTTGCAACAAGACAAAGTTGCAGTAAGAACTGAAATAGTAACAGTAATAATTTATTTGGTAAACGGAGTGGAATGTTGCCACCAACTGCATATGAGAAATGGAGCTAAAATAGCCCAAACTAAACCACAATAACTGTTATAGCCAGCAGACACAGAGGGAGGGGGTAGTATCACGATTGAATGTGTACTGAAGGTGAAAGAATAATGCACAGTGGCATAGATCTACCCCACAATATAGTCTGCTCCGGTCATAACAGGAGTGGTGAACAGGATCCTTTAGAGAGTGCAGTCATGTTGATCTGAGGACAGAACACTGAGCTGTTGCACTGAATCCAATGGCCCCTGACGCGCGCGTTTCGTCACAACTCATCAGAGGGGAACCGATGTGAGGTGAGTATCAGCTATTTATAGGTAATAGGTAGAGCTGATAGGTGGATTCAAACGAGACCCGCTGATTCTGATGGGTCGGTCACTAATTGTCAGTGATGATGATCACTAATTGAATAAGTATCATCATTAACCCTGTAGGGTCTGTAGAGGAAACAAATGAATATGATAATACATATGAATAGCGAAAAAAAAATATGAGCGAAAATGACTCAAAAAGTAGAGACAATTACATATCAATGGAGGACTTAAGACATAGTAAAAACACTAAGAAATAGTGTATATAATATCTATATCCCTGTGATCGCGGAGTGCTGTAAAAATCGGTTTTAACCCCTTCAATGCCGATCAAGGGGTGAAAAAACATAATACAGAGGAAAAACCAGACTAAGATAAAAGATAAGACCATATGTGTAATCTAATAAGGGATTCTTAGTCACAAGGGGCAAATCTTGTCATGAGCATTAGTATGCAAAAATAAATACATACGCTCTATTGACTAAATGAATCCTAATGTGAATGAATAAATGGGGTGGGTTGAATTCTTCATTTAGACCGCCTGGAGTGAGAGTTTTAAATTCATAAATCCACCTGGACTCTTTACGAAGAAGTATGTGATTGAAGTTACCTTTCCTGGAGTTTAAATTAACTCTTTCCAAGACCTGAAAAGATAGATGATTAGGGTTTCCATCATGGAAATTTCTGACATGCATGGCCACTGGAGTACTCAGATGCAGATTTTTAACAGAATTCACATGTTGCAAAGTGCGCCTCCTGAGTTCTTGGTAGGTCTTTCCAATATATTGCATGCCGCAAGAGCATGTGATGACATATATGACGCGTGTAGTACTGCAGTTTATGAACTGGTTGATTTTAAATTCTTTTTTGTGTATTAGTGCACTTAATCAATTTGGACTGGTTTATGAAAGGACATGCCTTGCACCGTCCACATTTATACATTCCCACGGGTGCAGTGAGCCAGTTCTTGGAAGGTGTTTTTCTCTCAAAATGACTGTGTCCCAGAAAGTCTCTGAGGTTTTTTGACCTACGAGCTGTGATGTTGGGATATGCCACTGCTTCTGGTTTTAAGTCAGTGTCATGTTGTAGGATTGGCCAATGCCGAGTAAATATCTCTTTGATAGGTTGCCATTGCTTGTCGTAGGTTCCTATAACCTAATCAATTGGTTAGGTGAGGTGACTTTAGTAGAATGAAGGCTGGAACTTCTGTCTTGAGAGAGAGCCCTCTGAAAGGCCTTTTTGAGGATCTTATTGGGATACCCTCTACTCTTGAAGCGTGTCCTCAAAATATCTGCTTCGGCTTTAAATGACACTTCATTAGAACAGTTTCTCCTAGCTCGGAGATACTGTCCATATGGAATTCCAGCTTTCAGGTGGTAAGGGTGGAAACTGCGCCAGTGGAGAAGGTTATTGGATGCGGTGCTTTTCCTATACAGCTCAGTATCTATTGTGCCATCCATGTTCAGTAAGATTCTGAGATCTAGAAATACCAGTTGTGTTTCATGAATGACGTGTGTCAGTTGTAAACCAATATCGTTGTTTTTTAGCACCTTCACCATGTCAGAGAAGCTAGAACAAGAACCGGTCCAAAAGATTAAAATATCATCAATATATCTCAACCATTTGTGTATATATTGAGAAAATTGGTTAGTAGTTGTGTCTTTGAAAAGGTTTTCCTCCCACCATCCCAAATATAAGTTCGTGTAGCTAGGGGCACAAGCCGTGCCCATAGCCGTACCGCGAAGTTGTAGGTAGTACAGACCGAACACAAAGTGATTATGTGTTAAAACGAACTCCAAAAGAGTTAAGATGAATTCAATTTGCTCAGGGTTGTACTTAGTAGATCTGTGTAAGAAGTAGGAAGTGGCATATAATCCCTTGTCATGGGGGATGTTATTGTACAATGAAACCACATCCAGACTGGCAAGGAGTGAGTAGGGTGGAACCTCTACGTTTTCCAATATCAACAAGGTATGTTTTGTGTCTTGTACATGCGACTCAAGTTTTGTAACAAATGGATGGAGGAGTTGTTCAAGAAATTTGCTAATTTTTTCAGTTAGAGAGTTGTTCCCAGAGACAATTGGTCTCCCTGGTGGGTTAGTTAGGGATTTATGAACTTTGGGGAGACAGTAAAAGGTTGAGATATGCTCCACCCTACTCACTCCTTGCCAGTCTGGATGTGGTTTCATTGTACAATAACATCCCCCATGACAAGGGATTATATGCCACTTCCTACTTCTTACACAGATCTACTAAGTACAACCCTGAGCAAATTGAATTCATCTTAACTCTTTTGGAGTTCGTTTTAACACATAATCACTTTGTGTTCGGTCTGTACTACCTACAACTTCGCGGTACTGCTATGGGCATGGCTTGTGCCCCTAGCTACGTGAACTTATATTTGGGATGGTGGGAGGAAAACCTTTTCAAAGACACAACTACTAACCAATTTTCTCAATATATACACAAATGGTTGAAATATATTGATGATATTTTAATCTTTTGGACCGGTTCTTGTTCTAGCTTCTCTGACATGGTGAAGGTGCTAAAAAACAACGATATTGGTTTACAACTGACACACGTCATTCATGAAACACAACTGGTATTTCTAGATCTCAGAATCTTACTGAACATGGATGGCACAATAGATACTGAGCTGTATAGGAAAAGCACTGCCTCCAATAACCTTCTCCACTGGCGCAGTTTCCACCCTTACCGCCTGAAAGCTGGAATTCCATATGGACAGTATCTCCGAGCTAGGAGAAACTGTTCTAATGAAGTGTCATTTAAAACCGAAGCAGATATTTTGAGGACACGCTTCAAGAGTAGAGGGTATCCCAATAAGATCCTCAAAAAGGCCTTTCAGAGGGCTCTCTCTCAAGACAGAAGTTCCAGCCTTCATTCTACTAAAGTCACCTCACCTAACCAATTGATTAGGTTATAGGAACCTACGACAAGCAATAGCAACCTATCAAAGAGATATTTACTCGGCATTGGCCAATCCTACAACATGACACTGACTTAAAACCAGAAGCAGTGGCATATCCCAACATCACGGCTCGTAGGTCAAAAAACCTCAGAGACTTTCTGGGACACAGTCATTTTGAGAGAAAAACACCTTCCAAGAACTGGCTCACTGCACCCGTGGGAATGTATAAATTTGGACGGTGCAAGGCATGTCCTTTCATAAACCAGTCCAAATTGATTAAGTGCACTAATACACAAAAAAGAATTTAAAATCAACCAGTTCATAAACTGCAGTACTACACGCGTCATATATGTCATCACATGCTCTTGCGGCATGCAATATATTGGAAAGACCTACCAAGAACTCAGGAGGTGCACTTTGCAACATGTGAATTCTGTTAAAAATCTGCATCTGAGTACTCCAGTGGCCATGCATGTCAGAAATTTCCATGATGGAAACCCTAATCATCTATCTTTTCAGGTCTTGGAAAGAGTTAATTTAAACTCCAGGAAAGGTAACTTCAATCACATACTTCTTTGTAAAGAGTCCAGGTGGATTTATGAATTTAAAACTCTCACTCCAGACATATGGTCTTATCTTTTATCGTAGTCTGGTTTTTCCTCTGTATTATGTTTTTTCACCCCTTGATCGGCATTGAAGGGGTTAAAACCGATTTTTACAGCACTCCGCGATCACAGGGATATAGATATTATATACACTATTTCTTAGTGTTTTTACTATGTCTTAAGTCCTCCATTGATATGTAATTGTCTCTACTTTTTGAGTCATTTTCGCTCATAAGTTTGTGGCAGTTTATCAGTCTTCAACTGCAACATTTATCTATTCATATGTATTATCATATTCATTTGTTTCCTCTACAGACCCTACAGGGTTAATGATGATACTTATTCAATTAGTGATCATCATCACTGACAATTAGTGACCGACCAATCAGAATCAGCGGGTCTCGTTTGAATCCACCTATCAGCTCTACCTATTACCTATAAATAGCTGATACTCACCTCACATCGGTTCCCCTCTGATGAGTTGTGATGAAACGTGCGCGTCAGGGGCCATTGGATTCAGTGCAACAGCTCAGTGTTCTGTCCTCAGATCAACATGACTGCACTCTCTAAAGGATCCTGTTCACCACTCCTGTTATGACCGGAGCAGACTATATTGTGGGGTAGATCTATGCCACTGTGCATTATTCTTTCACCTTCAGTACACATTTGATCGTGATACTACCCCCTCCCTCTGTGTCTGCTGGCTATAACAGTTATTGTAGTTTAGTTTGGGCTATTTTAGCTCCATTTCTCATATGCAGTTGGTGGCAACATTCCACTCCGTTTACCAAGTAAATTATTACTGTTACTATTTCAGTTCTTACTGCAACTTTGTCTTGTTGCAAGCTAACTGCAACTTTGTTTTGTTGCAAGTTACTTATACCAGAGGTATCCTGAAAACTTATGAACAGGTCCTCTGTGTTTTTATGTATCTAATGTAGCTATATCTTTAGTGTATATTTGTACAGCACCTCATTTATGTATAATTTATCACTACAAAGAATGTAGCAACTATATCTTTAGTGAACATTTGTATAGCACCTCATTTATGTATAATTTATCACTTTAAAGAAGGAACCATATCTGCACTGTGACCATTGTAGACCTGTCAATAAGTATGCTGGCTATCTTAACAGCGAGTATAGGTCTTTCTCTACATAGGTCACAGGGTTGATTACCAGCACTTTCAGTGTTTGATTTTTTTTGTCTATTTGGTCGCTCACACGTTACACTGATTGCTATTGGACTATCAGTTGCATACAGCTACCATATCTTCTGTGTATATTTGTACAGCACTTCATTTAATTATCATTTATCACTAGAAAGATTAATCCTCATCTTGACTGTGATCGTTTAACAGGCCTGTCAAATACGCTGGACATTTTATCAGCGATTGAAGATCTCTCTTTACATAGGTCACAGGGCTGATTCATGCTCAGTGTTCTCCGAATTGCACACTACTTGAAGTATCGAATGTCACCCACATTGCAATTTGGGGCAGATGTGCCGCGATACTATGTGCACAAATATACCATTATAACATAGGTATACGTGTATTCACCATCTAGCTTACAGATTTTGATTAGCACTTATTTTTTGTTTCTTTTCTTTTGTTTTGCTGTACATACAGTTACACTTACTGTAAATTCACTAAAAGTTATTTTCAACATTTTTAATTTTTTTCCTCCAATTGTTTTATATTTTTCGGACTATTAAAAGTTACATTTTAATGATATTTTGATCCACTAAGGGCACTCATAGCTTGTCTCTACCAAGAGAACCTTTCCAGGCTAACATAAGAACCTTTCCGGACTAACAATTGCAATATAACCTCCCTTCGCACCTCATCTTCTCCTATCTCCAACTGAACTCCTGCTGAGCCCTAAACAAACACAACAAACACAAATTCAACTTAAAGGAAATCATGTCAGAATTCGAACAACATATGCATGGGAAAAAAACCTTTAAAAAGTTGGATATCAGTTGCTCACACACCCAGGAGACATTTATAGCGACAGGCACATTTTATCTTGGCATGCAGAACTAGATAGAGAGATCACAGAGGAAAACTGGTCACTGGCCTACTCCTCACATAAAGGGGTAACCTCATGTGCCACTTATGTGGAGTTACAACACAAACTAATATACCGCTGGTCTGTGGCAAACATACCGCGGTCGCACGGGTCGCAGTTGAGACTGGGCCCGTTTCACACTGGGGCCCCATGGATTGTGTGTACGCCACTGCCGCTGGCATTAAGTGCATCTGAAAATCCACCACATATGGCCGAATTCCACAGATAGATGCTGGCGATGCGGGCAAGGCCCAGGTACCATGACACACATCTGGTGGGCAAGTGAAATTATCAAGCCTTTCTGGTGCAAAGTAGGCAGTATAATCAATGCGCTCACTCACACTCAAATTTCCTTAACACTAGAAATGTGTATACTATTTATTCCACCAGAAAAAAACGCCCAAAGACCACTGGGCTGCTATATACCATGTCATTATATCTGCTGCTTTAATAATATCCAGGCTATGGAAATCCACTTATGCACCCTCACGCTTAGTGCTCTTGAAACAGATTGCCCTGAACTGGCAATATAAGGAGATGTTTGCTCCCCAATTTGGCATTACGAAACATATGAGAAACGCCCACAACCTATGGATTGAGTACCTACGATCAATGCATGACCTTAACTCCTCCCTACCTTAATAATATAATCATAGGACAGGTGAACCGCAAAGACAGGAAAGTGAAGTGATATAGTAAATGTTGAGAATCGCTAACAGAGACACACTCAACCTTCCCTCCACCAAATGCCGCTCCCACCTTTCCTTTCTTTCCTCTTCAGCAGCATCCCCCTTCCCTTCCCAACACTCACTCCCATTGCCCCCCTCCTCTCCTTTTTTCCTTTCACAATTGGTTTGTGCCTGAATGTTAAGGCGTTGTTTTATGACAAAACAGATGGTTCAGAAATGTAATTAAGCACGCTGTATAAACACGAATGTCATCACGCACTACTGTTGTTACACTGTTGCCAAATGTATTCGTCATTGTTTTGTGTGAAACATTAATAACCATGAAGAATTGTTGAAGATATGATGGTCCTGAACCAATACAAATTTAAAAACAAAAACAAGAAAACAACATTATAAGCTTGTATATTTTCTCCACAATGATGAAGAGGTTTAGGGATAGAGGGTATCCCTTGGAAACATTAAGGACGGCCAAGGAAAGGGTTTTGGAGTACAATAATCAGGAAAGACTGAGGATTGAAGTTGAGAAAAAAACAAAATGGATTCCTTTTGTACACACCTATTCCACTAAGTTTCGCTATATTACACAAATTATAAAAAAAAAAACATTGGCATGTGTTAAGTGAGGATATGGACCTGAGCAATATTTTTGGGACAGTTCCAATTATGGCTTTTAAGAACTTGAGAAATCTCAGGCAGGATTTAATACATGCCAGAGCAAATGATGACAATATGAAGAGGGACACATGGTTAACACCTCCAAAAGGGATGTATAGACTTCATCTATTTGATTAAATGCCCTTGTGGCAAAGGTTACGTTGGCCAAACTTCTAGACATCTAACTGTGAGAATAGAAGAGCACAAAAGTGCGATTAGAAATCGTAAAGCATACAGTGGTGATGGTGCGCAACAATATTAGTGATAGTAATAGCATTTACTGTGGACATCTTATAAAGAGAAAAATATGCATCCGTGTTGTTTAATTAAGGTGCATACTAAGTGTGTCTAGCATTGATAATTGGTACACAACAGTGATTTGTGGTCAAACAAATATAATGACAAAAATACTTGCAAATGGAATCACTCTGATATCTATAAAGGAAACAAAAGACAAAAGAGGACTCCTAGTGCAACACAATATAGTACAAAATATATAAGGCACAGTAGCTCTTTAAATGTCACACTCACAAAGTTGGAGTGGTAAAAGCACCAGTCGTGGCTATGGCACCCAGGGAGGATCAGCCCCTAGAGTTCGTGGGATTCATGGGAAAAGATACTTGCAATCCAGATAGTAGGTAAGTATACTTTATTTGACAGAAATTTAAAAACAAAAATGCTGTAAAATGTTCTCAGATCGAGTGGTTACCTCATCAGTGGCCCAACATTTTAATAAAGCAGGACATTGCGTTTCACAACTACAATTTTTGGGCCAAAGGCCAAACTTTTAAGCCAAAGGGAGATGTATTGGATATACAAGTTAGATACACTGTTTCCAATTGGCATGAATGATGATAGGGATTTTGCCTGCTTTAGCTAATATATTTAGTCTTTTTAATATTTTCTGTTGGAAAATCTATCTTTGTCTTTTTTTGTTCTAGTTCCTACTTATTTTATATAAATATTTTTTATAGTTTTATAGTTTCACACACGAGAAGGATGACAGTGATCAGCAAGATCTGGAATATTTGGGAGTTCCTCAAGTTCAGTCCATAAAGAAACAGACAGACACACAGTGGATACGACAATTTCTTGCTCCTTATATATTTTTACTTTTTTTTATGTACCCATACTATGGACTCGGGATTGGCTATTTCTTGCCCTGTGTCCATGGATTGGTTTACATCAATATAATATATATATATATATATTTTTTTCTATTTTTGAGGATGTTGATACACACATCCATGAATCTCAGGGAATCTCCCGGGGACCCATTAGCCCGGTATCCCACGCTCGTTTTTTTACTTTTCCTATTAATAAGTATTATTTTTTTATTATTATTTATTATTTTTTATTATTATTATTATATATTTTGGGGGGGCTAGTGTTTTTTTATTTTATTACTTTATTCTATGTTTTTGTTATATATGGGGCCCCATATGTATATTATGTATTTAGTGTATATTATTTATATATGACTATATGCTAACCTTATTTATTCTACTGTTTCCTCAATTGGTTAATTATGGAACAGTGTATTTATGACTTGCAGTCTGTTGAAACCATGCTATGTATCGTATTATTTAATACTATACATTGTGTATTATGGATCCATTGTAATGTGGGTATTGTGTGCTTGCTTACAACCTTGGATAATTTGGTCTAGATTACATAGATTCTGTGTATAGCATATATTTGCATGCACACAGCACTTTTATGATGTGCTGCAGGGGACTTGGAATGAACTGACCGATAGATAAAGTTTATAAATAGCCATTATGCCGTAGAACTATTTTTGCTTTTGACTTATATCAAATTTGTCCATTTCACTCTCTTGTAGTTGAGCTGTACTACCGGAACACATGATCACGTTCATACATAATGATGTAATTTGTGCGTCATGACGTCATCAATACCCAGAAGTAGCCTCCGGCATTATACAAAAGATTCGACACATCATTACACTAATAGCAAGTACCTCCCTTTACCCAGCTAATCGTATTTAGGTTTATTAGTCTGAATCTACAGGGTATGTAAGTGGAAACATAGATCAGTCAGTGAGAGGTCCCCCAGAGGAAGGCTTCAGAGCCGAAACGTCTGGCTTTTAATTTCTCCTGCTCTTGGTCAGTATACCTTTGTAAAGGGTGTTTGCATTTAGCACTTTATTATTATTGTGGTATTGGTATTATAGATTGGATATGCACTTTCTTTCTGTCAAAACCTATTGATGTATTATTTCAATGCATAAATAAATGTTTTTTTTTTTTTATGTGCAAACCTTGGTGTGCCTTGGGATCATTATTATGTTCTCCACAAAGCAGAAGGTATTGAGATTAAAAACATCAAACTTCAATATTCAAAAGCACCTAATTTCTGTTTCTATGACAACATATATATATATATATTGTATAGTGACAATTGTTTATTTTTTTTTATATTTCTTCATTTAATTTTATCATATAAAATACATATACAGACAGTCATATATAGTGATCCTTAATAAATAGATAATAAGCTTTGCTTTATACATTCATTCAAACAAAAATTGAATGAAATGAGTCCTTTCAGCATTTCGGGACCATATAACAATTACAGACAGCATCCACAGATAATTGCACCAACATTTTGTACATATCAGAAAAAGAAGATTTAAAAATAAAATGTATCTTATGCACTGTTTCTTTTATACTATAACTAAAGCTTCGAAGTCTTATAGCATATTCTTTCTTGCTTATTTATAGATAACAAATAACAATCATTTAAAATATACATGTAGCATACCTGCCTCACTCTTAATGAGTATTCTCTGTTATTAATTTGTTCTACAAAGAGAAGCTAACAGTTGCGAGTGCAGGTATCGCACTCATCCTACATCCTACATAGAAAGAAAAAAAAACAGACAAAAAAAAATTGTTTAAATGGACACAAATGAAAAATGTTTTTTTTTTCTTTTTCTTAACACCTTAGACACACCCAGGTAATCCCTAAACCTTGAGGACTGGGTTGAGAATCCCTGCTATATATGGTTCCAAATTATAGTAAAACTGATGCTCTATGAATATGCTGAATCATATACTTTGTACTTTGGTTCAGATGTTAAAGCACTTATTTTAATCTGAACACCTTAATATATCTGGGCAATAGCTGCAGATTCGCTGAAGTCAACCAAATTAACCGGAATTGACTTTAGTAAATTTGACAACTCCTATTGCGGTGGGAATTTGGTCTATATTGTATTTTGTCCATCCAGACAAAATCTGCTGTTTAGTGAATAACCCTGATAGTGTTTCAAAATTCAGGAATTCAGAAGAACCACCGATCACCCAAAATGTGAACAAATGATAATTTGTTTAAAACCAAATGCACAAATCCAATATTTGTATCTGATTTTTTTTTATGATATACAGTGTGATTAGTGACTATTGTACATTTAAATAAGGATGCTATCTAAGATAATTATACCTTCTGAAAAATGATTTTTTACAACAATAATCTGTCACATCATTACACAGAAGCCTATAATATCACCACTAAAGGAATGTACTGTTTTGTTTGCAATTTTTCATGCAGTGCCAAGTGGAATCATAACAGGTTTTAAATCCCTTCACTGCTTTCTCATAAGTGGGTAAGACAATTTGTTATCTAGACTTTTTCATGTACTTTTGATAGAAGAATGTGTGGTATATGAAGTACAGGTGGTCCTCACTTTATGACTTATCTGTTTTACGACGGCTTGCACTTACGACCAGCTCTCTAGCATGGGGATTCAAGGGATTCCCCACGTTAGAGAGCTGGTCTATGTTCGGGGAATATTTCCCAAACATAGACAAGCACACCAGAGCAGTGAATCCCTCTAACATAGATTTGAGGGATTTCCTGCTCTGCTACGCTTGTCTATGTTTGGGGAAATTTACCCGAACGTAGACATACGAACCAGAGCAGGGAATCCCTCTAATCTATGTTCAGGAAATGTTCCCCAAACATAGATTTGAGGGATTCCCTGCTCTGCTGAACTTGTCTATGTTTGGGGAAATTTCCCCAAACATAGACCTCACTTACCGACTAATATTATTACTCTGTCTCATGGTAAAATGCTGACCAATACATTGTTGATTTGCTCTTTTATTAGAACCACATATAAACACAAATGGGAAAGAGAGTTTGGCATTGGGAGACGTTATTTAGTGAAAAAGTGAGTTATGAGGAAGCTCATACAAAAGGTTGTCAATGACCTACTTTATCCTGTTAAAATAAATCAGAATAGTACTTCTGGCGCTTGTCTCGTACAGGTATGGCAGCTGAAACTTCCCATACCAGAGTCTCTTCTTTCTGGCCTTGAGTAGATTATGTAATACATTTGAATACTTTGTTCTGTATCTACATATCCTCAAAAGTCCCAGATACAGCAGTCCCAATTTATGGATTCCTTTCCCACATTATCCATGGAGATCTGCATCCAGGAACACCAGTGAACTGTCTCCAGCAAACACAGTGAAAGTACATTAGATGTGCTCTCACCGTGCTAGTGCCAAAGGATCATGCACAGAGCACTTCAGCAGTGCTATTTGTACTACCTGCCTGAATAAGCCTATTTGGACATCCCCAGTAACACAAGTGGCCTGTCCACTAACCACACCTTTGGGAGGTATGTATCTGTATGAATCTTTTCATATTGTATAGACTTGTGCTGACATGCCAAAATGGCTACAATATCCCATGACCTAATGATTACACAATATCAGCCATTTTTGAAATACCAATTCTGAGTTGCCAACATTTGCCAACATTTCATTATTTTTTTTCATTATTTTTATAATAATTTATAATTTTTTCGGGATAAAAAACAAAAACAAAATGAAAGAACTTTTAGAATTAAGTTTTACTTTAATTTTTTTTCTATCTTAAATTGTTAAAAATGGGGATCAGGAGTCATATTAAGTTGAAAAAGAAGAATTGACTCAAACATTAAAGGAAAGAGTCAGTGAACCACTGACAACTCACTCAACACTTCCACACTGAGAAGAACAAAGCTTGCCCACACATCCAATCTCTAGCATCAGTGACCATCCTTCACTGTTGAAAGAAACGCATGATTCATTCAATTTGAAAAAAATCATCATCAACACCAGATATTGGGGACATCGTTTTGTACTTTACTGTAAGTCCTCACTAAAGAGTAGCTCTCATAACTCCTCACAAAATAGACTCTGCTGCTCTATCCCATAGTTACTTCTTGGTGGGCACCAATAAGGTATACCAGCTGTGGTCAAAAGAGCTGCAGTACCAATAGAAGTAGCAGCACAAGTGTTGCAGCATGAAAATGATGGGGAAAAAACAATTGCCTACTGTGTGTTAAATTGGACGCAGAGGACATGCTGCTAATTTCACTATCCTAAGGCTGAATACTACTAATAGTGGTGGTGGCATTATTAGTGGCTTAGGCAAAGGCAGCAGGGGTGCAGGTGTCAGATATCCTCATGGCTAAGATGTTTTTAACAACCAGAAGCCATGGCACTACTGCTCGTCTTTCCCTTCTATTGGTTACTTCACTTGATCTGTGAATAAAATCAACCTTTAGTGGCTGTCCCTAGACCATCTATCAATGGGTTTTTTTGTTTTTGTTTTGTTTTTGGTACCTGATGATTGGACAGGGGATCCAGCTCAGATGATTTGACAGACCTTTTGTACATAATGAGAAACTAAACTGCTGAAGGGTCCCCACCAAAAACAAAACAAAAGAGCCTCTTCTCTATTTCTGATGCCAGGAATGGCACTGCAAATCAAGAACCATACCAAACATGTCTGGGCTCACGTGAGTCAACTTACCCAAAAACCGGCCACATGGCTTTTAAAAAAACCAACAGGCTATCACCTGATCAGCCCAAATTCTGCCAAATTGCAGTTCAGTCCAAAACAAATCTCCAAGTCTAGTGTTTAACCCCTTAAGGACCGAGGACGGTTCAGGACCGTCATCGGCATTTTTGCCTTGCCGACCGCTGACGGTCCTGAACCGTCCGAACGATCTTAGTTACTTACCCGATCGCCGTCATTCCCCCAGCGGCGATCAGTGTTGGTCCTGGTGTGGGGAGACGGCCTGCAGCCCAGACAGTCTCCCCATGGTGGATTAGGACCCCTGTGGCCTTGTGATCGCTCAACAGAGCGATCACATGGTCACAATAGGTGTCCATGTGTCTCCCTGCAAGTGTAAAATCATAAAAAATAAATAAAGGTACATGTTAATAAAAATGTTATATATGTGTGTATATATATGATATATAGATATATATTATATCTATATAATATATGTCTATATATCATATATATATAATGTCATACTAAGTGTATTTTTATATTAATATGTACATATATTAATATAAAAATACACTTATAATTAAATTACACACGTATATATATAATATATAGAATAACTATATATATTGTATATATATATATATATATTATTATAAAATACAAATAATAAGTAATTTAAATTAAATTAAAAAATGTAAAAATAAAAATGAAAAAGAATTATATATCTATATGAAGTTTTATTCTAACTGTATTTTGATATTAATATATATATATATATATATATATATTTATATCAAAATACACTTAGAATGAAATTTTATATATATCTATGTATATATAAATAAGTAAAAAGAATACAAACTATACATATGTCCATACACAAAATTACATAAATAATTATATAAATATACACGTAGACTTCAAATATATAAATATGCATATATATTTAAATTCTACGTGCATATTTATGTAATATTTTTACATAATTAAGTAATTTTATTGATTGCAATTTGAGGGACCTGTCTGCCAACCCAGGTTGAAAGTCCAGAGAATTTAATTTGCTAGCACTGTATTTTACCCTGTAACGTTCTACGACACCCTAAAACCTGTACATTGGGGTACTGTTTTACTCGGGAAACTTCGCTGAACACAAATATTAGTGATTCAAAACAGTTAAAGATATCACAGCAATGCTGATATGGTCAGTGAAAGTGACTATTTTTGCATTTTTCACACACAAACAGCAATTTTACTGATGATATAATTGTTGTGATACATTTTCCAGTTGTAAAACACTAATATTTGTGTTCAGCAAAGTCTCCTGAGTATAGCAGTACCCCCCCATGTACAGGTTTTATAGCGTTTTTGAAAGTTACAGGGTCAAATGTATGGGTCAAATATTTTTACATTGAAAATGAGGATTAATTTTATTATTGAACAACAACCATGTTCTCAATGAACCCAAAACACTCATTAATATCAAAGCTGAATATTTTTGGAAGTAGTTTTTAGTTTGTTTTTAGTTATAGCTATTTTAGGGGGATATCTGTGTGTGCAGGTGACTATTACTGTGCATAATTATTAGGCAACTTAACAAAAAACAAATATATACCCATTTCAATTATTTATTTTTACCAGTGAAACCAATATAACATCTCAGCATTCACAAATATACATTTCTGACATTCAAAAACATAACAAAAACAAATCAGTGACCAATATAGCCACCTTTCTTTGCGAAGACACTCAAAAGCCTGCCATCCATGGATTCTGTCAGTGTTTTGATCTGTTCACCATCAACATTGCGTGCAGCAGCAACCACAGCCTCCCAGACACTGTTCAGAGAGGTGTACTGTTTTCCCTCCTTGTAAATCTCACATTTGATGATGGACCACGGGTTCTCAATGGGGTTCAGATCAGGTGAACAAGGAGGCCATGTCATTAGATTTTCTTCTTTTATACCCTTTCTTGCCAGCCACGCTGTGGAGTACTTGGACGCGTGTGATGGAGCATTGTCCTGCATGAAAATCATGTTTTCTTGAAGGATACAGACTTCTTCCTGTACCACTGCTTGAAGAAGGTGTCTTCCAGAAACTGGCAGTAGGACTGGGAGTTGAGCTTGACTCCATCCTCAACCCGAAAAGGCCCCACAAGCTCATCTTTGATGATACCAGCCCAAACCAGTACTCCACCTCCACCTTGCTGGCGTCTGAGTCGGACTGGAGCTCTCTGCCCTTTACCAATCCATCCATCTGGCCCATCAAGACTCACTCTCATTTCATCAGTCCATAAAACCTTAGAAAAATCAGTCTTGAGATATTTCTTGGCCCAGTCTTGACGTTTCAGCTTGTGTGTCTTGTTCAGTGGTGGTTGTCTTTCAGCCTTTCGTACCTTGGCCATGTCTCTGAGTATTGCACACCTTGTGCTTTTGGGCACTCCAGTGATGTTGCAGCTCTGAAATATGGCCAAACTGGTGGCAAGTGGCATCTTGGCAGCTGCACGCTTGACTTTTCTCAGTTCATGGGCAGTTATTTTGCGCCTTGGTTTCTCCACACGCTTCTTGCGACCCTGTTGACTATTTTGAATGAAACGCTTGATTGTTCGATGATCACGCTTCAGAAGCTTTGCAATTTTAAGAGTGCTGCATCCCTCTGCAAGATATCTCACTATTTTTGACTTTTCTGAGCCTGTCAAGTCCTTCTTTTGACCCATTTTGCCAAAGGAAAGGAAGTTGCCTAATAATTATGCACACCTGATATAGGGTGTTGATGTCATTAGACCACACCCCTTCTCATTACAGAGATGCACATCACCTAATATGCTTAATTGGTAGTAGGCTTTCGAGCCTATACAGCTTGGAGTAAGACAACATGCATAAAGAGGATGATGTGGTCAAAATACTAATTTGCCTAATAATTCTGCACTCCCTGTAGAATTTAAATACCTATGAATGCATATATATTAAAATTCTGCGTGTATATTTAAGTAATCTTTTAACATAATTAGGTAATTTGATTTATTCAAATTTGATTGACATGCCTGACAACACAGGTAGAAAGTGCAGTGAATTTAATTCGCAAGCACTATAATTGACCCTGTAACTCTCCAAGACACCATAAAACCTGTACATGGGGGGTACTGTTTTACTCAGGAGACTTTGCTGAACTCAAATATTAGTGTTTCAAACTGGTAAAGTGTATTACAACGATGATATTTTAAGTAAAAGTGACTTTTTTGCATTTTTTACAAACAAACTGCACTTTTATGGAATATATTATTGTTGTAATATGTTTTACTGTTTTAAAACACTAATATTTGTGTTTAGTAAAGTCTCCTGAGAATAACAGTACCCCCCATGTACAGGTTTCATGGTGTTTTGGAAAGTTAGAGAGTCACATATAAGGTTTGCATTTCATTTTTTTGACATGGAAATTTGCCAGATTGGTTATGTTGCCTTTGAGAGCATATGGTAGCCCAGGAATGAGAATTACCCCCATGATGGCATACCATTTGCAAAAGTAGACAACCCAAGGTATTGCAAGTGGGGTATGTCCAGTCTTTCTTAGTAGCCACTTAGTCACAAACACTGGCCAAATAATCATTTTTTGCTTTTTTTCACACAAAAACAAATATGAACGCTAACTTTGGCCAGTGTTTGTGACTAAGTGGCTACTAAAAAAGACTAAACATACCCCACTTTCAATACTTTTGGTTGTCTACTTTTTCAAATGGTATGCCATTATGGGTGTAATTGTCATTCCTGGGCTACCACACCGTCTCAAAGGTAACATTACCAATTAAGCAAATTTCTATTTGAAAATGGAAAGTTCTATATTTGACCCTGTAACTTTCCAAAACACCATAAAACCTGTTAATGGGGGGTACTGTTGTACTCAGGAGACATCGCTGATTACAAATATGTGCATTTTTTTGCAGTCAAACCGTATTATGACATTCACAGCTAAAATGTCAGACGGAAATACACATTTTTTTAAAAATCTTATTTTCTCACATTTTTTAAATTTTTTATTCATAATGAATTATGTTCCATATATGAATAGTTAATTATAAATGAAAGCCCTGTTTCTCCTGAACAAAATGATATATAATAAGTGTGGGTGCATATAATCTGAAAGAGGGGAACTACGGGTGAACAGACATATAGCGCAAATTCCAGTTTTTGTTTACGTTTTGTTTTGATCAGAACGCGCACTATTGACTCCGTCCTGAAGGGGTTAATAAGCACACTGCTATGTGACCTTGACCTTATATGGTATATGGACTTAGCTTTATAACTTTAGGGGTTATTAAAAAATAATTTCATATTTCAGACAGCTGAACGGAAAGCATATCTGCCTTAGAGAATGCTTCAAGTTTAGCTATTTTTACTTTATATTTGAACTTCACTTTCAATTCTCATTTTAGTAAATAACCCTGTTTATATTTATATATGTTTTTCACAGTATGATATAGTAATCAAATTGTTTTATAATACTGGTTTTCTTTGCATTTAAAAAAAAGTATTTGTATGGATGATCCACTACACAACTTTTTATGAAAATGATGTGTTTATCTTTATTTTCAGAACCTGAATTAATTAAAACATATCCACAATACATATTTACTACATATATTTATATATTATCACAAGGATTGTGTTTGGTTTTATAAATTTACTTTGCACTAATCAGCCACAACATTAAAACCACTGATGGGGGAAGTAAATAGCATTGATTATATTGTAACAATGGCACCCTTCAAGGGGTGGGATATATAAGTGAACAAGCAGTTCTTGAATTTCATGTGTTGGAAGCAAAAAAAGGCATGCAACAAGATCTGAGTTACTTTGACAAGGGCCATATAGTAATGGCTAGAAGACTAAGTCAGGGCATCTCCAAAGCGGCAAGTCTTGGTGTTCCCAGTGTGCAGTAGTTAGTAATACAAGAAAGGACAACCAATGAACCAGAGTCAAAGTCATGGGGGCATCAGGGTCATGTGTACCCAAGGCTCATTGTTGCACATGGGAAGTGAAGACTAGCCCGTCTGGTCTGATCACACAGAATACTGCTAATGTCTTGATGCCAGATACCACAGGACTTGTTCTGAGGTCTTGTGGAGTCCATGTCTCAATACATCAGAGCTGTTTTGGTAGCACGAGTGGGACCTACCTGATATTAGGCAGGTGAGTTTAATGGTGTGGCTGATCTGTTGCTTTAGCTCTTTTCAGCTGCTATTTGTAGCCCTGTGCAAAAATGACAACAAAATGTTTCTCCATAGCTTAACATTTTGTTATTTGCCTGGCTGTTTGTATACTTATGTTAAATCCTTTACAAGGGAGTGGCCAGTGATACAAATTGTATAACTTATGCAGACTTTAGGGATGAGAAGAGGATGCTCAACCTGATATGAATGCACACCAGGCTGCCTGCCAATCCCCCAAGCCAGACCACTGATGGAGGACCATTCTAGACGTGCTGTTTTAGAGCTTTCTGCATGGTTTTAGTGTCCTGAGTGTAGTGCAAGAATGTCTAATATTGCACTCACACTATGCTTTTTTAGGGACAGTTCCCTGGCCTCCCCAAAAACAAAACCGCTGGAACAAAGTCAAGAAGGCAGGTTAGTACCTTAAAATAGGGGCTGTGGCTATTGTCCAACTTCGTAACCAAAACAGAACCTAGAATTTAATGTTTTTTCTTTAAGTTCACCTATACATATATAAATTATATTTTAGATGACAGAAATTTCTAACCTATATATATATACCTAACATAAAATTAAGTATGAATAAAATGTTAACTTCTGGTAAAAAGAAAAACACAAACATATTTTTGTCACAGGTTTACACATCAAAAGCAAAAAAAGAAAAATAGCTGATTGTTAAATCCTGGTATATTTACATTTTTAGTAATACATGCTAATCCTTTACCAACCATAGCCTAACACCAAACCTAACCCTGTGACTAAAAGAATGCTAACTCTACATCAACCCTCATCCTATTTCAGAGGGATTCCTTTTGCTGACATCAGTACTGACATCAGCAGCATAATTTCCCATCTTGTGTGATTTGCAGCATGAGAGGGAAATCTCCCTTTCATGCTGCAGCTCCTGCATGCTGTCCCTGCCAATCATACTGTTATCGGTGCTGTTTACTGTAGGCAGGAAGAACCCATTGGGGTCTGTTTAAAACCTGTGTGTCTTCCGCTCTAGCAGATTATCTTTAATCCCCTTGAAATTCCAAGATAATCATAGAGAATTGTTTTACATTAGTGATTTAAAGGGCAGTATTCAGCATGCAGCTCATTTGTTATTCTGACTAAATAAATTGTGTTTATTTTTCTGTTTTAAGTGCATAAATACCAGGTCTGGGGACCTGAAAAATGAATTCAGCAAAGATATTTGTGAGTCTATTTATCTAGAGCCAGAGACACATTGAGTAGATATGATCAACACATCTCTTGGAGTGGACTGTGGTACATGATATGTAATATAATACTGCATTTTATGTTTTAATAAACCTGTGGCTGTTAACTGATACACACAAGTACTTCTATTTCAAGTAGCAGCAAAAGCAGTTTATTATTGTGTGGGATTTTTTGTTATTAGACATTAAATAGTGATGGAGTTTTGCCTTGATCATGACAGATTTGTTCAATTAGTCGTGTGTTAATTCTAGGCTGATTTTATTCCCTCAAACTAAGAAAATGTACTCTTCATGGGATCAACACAAATCTCCCATTATTTCTATTTGTTCGGCTATATTATTTTATTCGCCTATTGATCTTGTCACACTTTGCCCAGCTTTAGTAAATTACTAAATTCAGTGGGTTAGTAAATATTTAACTTTAAATTCTCAATAAAATTAAAGTTATCTAAAATATGTAGAGAGTTTATTAATAAATTCTCCTATGGGAATACACAAAAAGAAAATAGTTGACAATTTTGAGTTAGGCAATTTGACTACATAATTAATTCACCTTCTAGTGACTAGTACTCTAAGTCAATTTGTATAGTTGTGAAACACTGTTTTTTCCTGCATCTAGATTAGTTAGCATTTTCAATAGATGAGTATTTGTACAGAGCTGTGGTTTGACATCTGTTTCTATCAAATGCTTTTACAGAGTGCACTGGACACATGCTCCATAATCCATCACTGTTGTCCTCATAGTAACCTGGCATTTATAGCCTCCTAAATTCACAACCTGAGCCATATATTGAGCAATATTGTGGCTCTTGCATCATGTGATAAATTGTAACCTAGGAGAAGGCTGTATACTCATTCTTTTCCACTGTATATCTAGCTTTTTTTTAATCATAATCCATCAACCCAAAACAAACCATTCCAGATGCTTGTATATTGTGGCAACTCAGAACACATACTTTTTTTCTTGGTTCTTACTGTTGCCCAGGACATGAGGGTCCAATTCGTTTATCTGTTATTTCAGGTGACAAAAATGCAGTCAATGTTCTACCAGGATCCACTAGACCAGCTGTGACTCCACATGGGTCAGCTTTTATTATATTCTCATTTTGACATTGCTATCATATTAATGATTTCTTTGATTTTGTATTATTATGTTGCGTGTGAGTTTGCTATTACCACAACTATAATATAATTGTATGTTCCACAAATTGTAAATCCTACTGCATCCCATGTGTTTATGTAAGACAGTATTCTGACAACTTTCTAGTGCCCTCTGTTGGGCAATCTGAAGATCATTAATTTGTATCATTTCAATATGAAAATTAGGAAATTGCAAAAAAATAATAAACAATTACATCTGTTTATCTCTATTTTTCCATATGTTAGAAATTAATTATATTATATTTTGATGTATTATTATGTTGTTTGTTCTTCAATTTATATGTTTGTTGACCTTTAAATGGTTTTCACAACATGATTAAGGAAAATCAGTAAAGACAAGTTCTTGTTAAAAATAAAGTATTGCGTAGTAGTTCCATTGGAAACTGTGTCCCGTCTTGATCTTTCAGGGATTCCAGTAGCAGAGTCTTTGAATCAGCTTTCTGACTGCACTATTGCCTGTTACAAGGGTCTTTATGGAGGAAGTCTTCCCCAGGAATTAGTGTCCCCTTCCTGGGGAGGTTGCCGCAGTGTCTTCAGATGTGCCAGCATTGATTATTTTACAAAGCAAGCTTCTTTGTAAAAGTTGTGTCAGGAGACCACAAGGCAGAGGGAATGATAATTGCCCTGACGACAGAGGACTGGCAGAGGGGTTGATACCTGCCTAGAAGAAGAAGAGCAGGCGGAGCATCAATACTTGTCTCCTAGGGCCCTGCTCCAGTCAGTAGAGAAGTGAGTTCCTACCCAGGTTGGCGGGCAACACAAGGCAAAGGGGACAATACCTGCCTTCTGGTTCCTTGATAAGCTGGCTCTGTACCTACCCAGGCTATGGCCACAGTGTAGCAGACCACCGGTAACCGGATCGGTTACCTCTGCTAATTCCATTCCGTCAGTCATTCCGGACCCACTTAGCAGACACAGAGACCCATTTCACCCCAGTAACTGTACAACACCTAGTTCTGGAGGTACAACACAATTGAATTGGCTACACTCGACTTTATACATAACCCCATGCAAGGGGTCTCCAACACACACCAACAGGGTCCCATCCTAGGGTCCCCCCCCCCTCCCAGGGTTCTTAGCACGGGAAAAGGACTTCACTCCCTTTGTCCCACATCCCCGCCACCTAAATCAGGGTCTCCCGCTCCAGATATCAGGGGGGTTTCATCCCAGGAGCCTCTGTGTCTGGGCGTCAAAGCGCAGGAAAAGGCTTCTGCCTCTTTGTCTCCAAGGCACAGAAAGCTAGCCAAATTAGCCTGTGCCACAAAAGGTGCACACACCAACCTCAAGGACCCCCACTACGGTACCTGGCTTGAACAGCCTCAGTTTGCAGGGTCCCTGTGTGAAACCAGGCAAGGGGAGCATCTCCTTTTGGGACACGAATGCTTCCCCCTGGTTGGCCTTCGTCTTTACAAATGGCAGCCACGCAGGGAAGCATTAATGAATAACTTCCCTTGTGGTTTCACACTTATGTTGCGAGTGTTAACATTCTAATTGATTGGTGTGAACATTCCAATGGGGCACCAGAGAGGTCCTCGTTTGGGAAACGAACGAGGAGGGAAGCAATTCACAAATGCTCCCCCTGGATGGCGTACGTCTCTATGAAAGGGTGGCCACCCATAGGGGGAAGACACGCGCCAAGGCTTCCCTTGCAGTTTTGACACTAGGTCAAGGTGAAAACATTCTAATTGACGTTCTAACAAGCGTTTTAAATGGGCCATTGGGGTGGCCCCTGTTCGGGAGGTTAATGGATTCCCTTCGTGAAAGCACTCACGAACGTGGAGCGGGAACAATACATGAGCACATAGGGCAACACACATAATAAAGAGAGGGGACAGTGAACTTGGAACTAACCTGATAGACGGGTGGTGTAGGAGGGTTCCCCAGTCACGACCCCAGACAATCCCAACTAAGTCGCTCACCAATCACCCAGGACAAGGGTCCGCCCTGATAAGGTACTTCCCCACATCGAGGACTATATGCACTGGACGCTACCCCCAGCGGGTTGGGTGACCTGGGAGACAGTCACTGAAGGACTTTATACAACCGGGTGACTGACACCATCGGTGGCCCTCCTCGCACCTCACGCAACAGACCTGACTTGTACATACCGGTCGGAGTTTGGTAGGTCTGCTGGCTAGCGACTACCGAACACCACTCCCGACCGAGGTTTGTAGTTGCATTCACCCTCCCCACTCCCACATTCACACCCCTCCTCCCTTTGAACCCCTCAGCCCCCTTCACACCCGACCGACCTTTTTTCCTCTAAAACACCCACGGGGACTCGGGGGGGGGGGGGGCCTGGACCCCGAGGCCATGTCAGGTGTACGCCCGGCACAGCCAAAGCTATGGTGGAACAATATCCGGGGCTTAAACCTCCTGGAGAAATGAGCCCAGCTGCTTCGCCAACTCTGGGCGGAGAGGGTGTCAGTAGCGTTCTTGCAGGAGACGCATTTCGTGAGCCAAGCTCAGCCAAAACTCGAGAACAACCGTTTCCCTCAGGGGTACTACGCAAGCCACCCAGATGCCAAGAAAACGGGGGTCGCGATCCTCTTCGCTCACTCGGTTCCGTACCAACACAAGGAAACGCTCACAGACCTGGGCGGGTGATACATATTCATTAAGGGCTCTATCGCGGACCACGCATACACATTCGCATGCATATATAGCCCAAACCGAACGCAACATACGTTCCTAGCCAAAACACTATCCAAACTAGATCGGTTTAGGGACGGCCTCCTTATAATGGCAGGGGACCTGAACATACCACTAGACCCCGTCTGGACTCCTCGAGGGGCACCAGTGCCATTCCAACACACTGCCTACACACTGCCAGGAAATCCCTGCACAAGGTGGGGCTGGTCGACTGCTAGAGGGCAGCCCACCCTGACGACAGAGACTTGACCTACTATTCATCAGTACACAAGCAGTACAGCCGCATAGATTATATTTTCATGCCACAGGAACACCTGACGCTCCTCCACGATGCACACATAGGGATTGTACGCCAGTCTGCCCATGCCCCGGTATCGATACAAATGAGCTCCCCTTTATTTAAACCGGTAGAACACCAATGGAAACTTAATGAGTCCATACTGACAGATTTAGCTGCATGCACCTCGGCACAACATATAATCACCAAATACTTTGACACAAATGAGACTCCCGACATGCCCCCGCTGACGTTATGGGAATCCCATAAATGTGTGCTCCGAGGACACTTTATATCCATAAGTACACGACGCAAGAAAGAAAAGGTGCGACGCATCACCGAACTGATGAGGAGGATCGCTGACCTGGAGAACACCCATAAACAGACCCTGGAAGATGACACCTACCTACAACTGATGGAGACCCGCAGGGAGCTCAGGGACCACCTCTCCCAAGGACACCTACACATCTTGCGGAAATCGGCCAGGTTCTTCTACGTATACTCCAACAAGAGCGGCAGACTCCTGACGAAGATGCTCCAGGCGAAGAGAAGGTCCCATTACATCCACAAGATCCACACACGAGAGGGCCAGAACACCAGTATGCCCAAGGGAATTATGGAGGCCTTCAGAACCTATTACACAGACCTTTACAATTTGACACAGGCCACACGGGAAGCCTCGGACCTGACCCAGCGTCGGAAAATAACTGACTACCTGTCACAAAATTTTACCCACAAACTGACGCCGGAACTTGCGGAGGACCTGGAAAGCCCCCTGACGCTGGAGGAGCTAGCCACAGCATTGAAGAACTCAAAACTGCATCGGGCTCCTGGACCGCTGACGGCTTACCGCTCACGTACCTTCGGACGTTCCGAGACACGATCCTGCCGAAGCTCTTGGCGGGGTTGAACTCCATACAGGATGACGGGCGCTTTCCCATGGATTCCCTAGCAGCGATAGTTACAGTCATCCCCAAAGAGGGCAAGGACCCAACCAACTGTGCAAGTTATAGGCCCATCTCATTACTGAACGCCGACTTGAAGCTATTCACCAAAGCCTTATCCCTAAGACTGGCCCGGATCCTGCCAGACCTCGTCCATCCAGACCAGGTGGGATTTATCCCGGGAAGAGAAGCCAGGGATGACACGATACGAGCACTTAATGTTATCCACGCCGCTGGAACATCTAACCGGGATACCGTACTCCTATCGACGGATGCCGAAAAGGCGTTCGACCGAGTGGACTGGGTATTCATGACTGAAACATTGCGGCATATGGGCTTCGGGCCATACATGCGCTCATGGGTCTCGGCATTATACACCACGCCGACAGCGAGGATCCGAATCAATGGAGCCCTGACGAACGCCTTCCCCATATGCAATGGGACCCGACAGGGCTGCCCCCTGTCCCCCCTCCTGTTTGCCCTCACCCTGGAACCATTCCTGGAGGCGGTCAGACGGGACGGTGGCATCACGGGGGTCCATGTGGGCAAGGAGGAGCACCGGGTAGCGGCATACGCGGATCACATGCTATTCTTCCTGGAACAACCAATGATCTCTGTTCCCAAACTACTACGGGCATTCGAGACCTACGGACGAGTATCCAACCGGAAATTAAATCTAGACAAGTCCGAAGCCATGTCAATAACACAAAATGAAGAACTCACCAATCACCTCAGCTCCCAATTCACCTTCTCTTGGTGCACGACGAAACTCCGCTACCTGGGCACCTGGTTGCGAAAGACCTCTCCCAGCTATACCAGCTGAACTTCCTCCCCATCCTCTCGACCCTACAACAAGACCTGGTACGGTGGTCGGGGCAATACATCACCTGGTTCGGCCGTATCAGTGCGGTTAAGATGAACATCTTACCAAGACTGCTTTATCTGTTCGCGACACTGCCCACGAGGATCCCACAGCTTCAAATTGGCAGCGACAGCCATTCGAAAGTTTGTGTGGAACCAGCGACCAACCCGCATCCGCAGGACGACACTGGAACACCCCAAGGCTGCAGGTGGAGTAGGACTGCCGTCCCTACTCGCCTACTACCAGGCCACACACCTACACAGAATAGTGGACTGGCACGCCCACCCTAGCCCCAAACGATGGGTGAAGATGGAGACGAAGCAAACCCAGGGCACCATCCCATCCAGACTTTGGCTAGGAAGAACCACCTTCATGAAACTGCAAACGGGCAACCCCATAATAGACGCTACACTGAGGTGCAACCTGCGCTACGCCCGTCGACTGACAACCTCCCCTCACCCCCTCACCCCTATCACCTACAATCCAGACCTGGCAGGGGGCCTCCCCCCGGCGGCCCTCAAACGCTTCCACACAACAGACTGGATCTACCTACAACAATGGAGCAGGGGGAGTGATCTCAGGCAGCTGGTGGATCTACTGAAGGACCAGCCACCCACACAGCTAGACGCCTTCCACTACTACCAGGTAAAGTCGTACCACGCACAATTACCAGGAAGAGCCCACCTGCACAGGCAGCTCACAGACTTTGAACAACTGTGCACAAATAGAAGGCATATAGAACATGGCATCTCCTGCATGTACGTTACTCTCCTGATGTCGGTGGACAGTGGCCCGCTAGGCTTCATGAGTAAATGGGAAAGAGAGACCGGAACCCATTTGACAGACCAAGACTGGAATAAAATATTCCTCCTCACACACAAATGTTCCATTAGCTCAAAGTTCCAAGAAACTAGTTATAAACTCCTGACACATTGGTACCAGACACCAGACGCCCTCAGACACATGCAAGTTGCTACCACAGGCGAATGCTGGAGATGTGGCGCTGAACCCGGTACTAGCATACACATCTGGTGGTCATCCCCACACATAACGCCATACTGGCAGATGATCAATACAAAGATCAGGGAGATTACAGGATCAGAACTCCCCCTCCAGCCCCTGATGATGCTTTTACACCACACGCCCATGCCCACACGCACATACAAAAACTCCCTCACCATACACCTGCTTACCGCAGCCAAAGCCCTCATACCCCAGCACTGGAAATGCACAACAGTTCCCACATTTAGACAATGGGTGGAAAAAGTGGAAAACATCTACGACATGGAAATCATGACCGCTTCCCTGCAAGAACGCTCGGACAAATGCGCTCTCAAATGGTACCCTTGGAAGTCATATATTTCGAAGATGTCAGCATAGTATGCTCCCCTGGGGCATACTGACATGTGTGGGCCGAACTGCAGCCATCAGCGGCGCGGCCACAGACCGCAGAATCAGAGAGGTGATGGCATGGCTGCGGGGACCAAAGGGGGCCCACCCGGGCTATCCACCCCCACCCCTCCCTATCCCATCCCCTACTCCGTTAACCCCAACCCCAGTAGCCCACCCCCCTCCCAGACCCCATGAGGTTTCTTGACATATAAATACTATAGACCTACATTGTCTACAATACCGGTTAGCCATATAGGGTTAATTATGACACGCTCAGCACATAATGCACTATGACTGCCTCCCCACATACTTGCTTTGGGATAGGAGCAGCCAGAGTAATCACCCCCTACGGCACACTACAGTCACGCTTAGCCTGGGTAAACATGTTTGACTAATGTGAAACCATGACGGCATCTTGACACTCTGATCCGAGTAGTTAGCATGCTTTGCAGTTAGCCTAAAATGCCAAGCTCACAAGCACTAAAATAGAACCTGAGGAATTGACTGTACAGCATACCTAATCTGTGACACGGTACACATGATCATCACCATAAGCAATATATCACAGCTTTGTTTAAAATATCGAACAGCCATGGGGGGTTGTTTATGACACGCTCTGCACATGAAGCATTAAGATTGCCCCCCATGCCAGCATTAGGATATGAGCAGACAGGATAATCTTCCTTTATAGCAACCTACAGTTAAGTTTTGCCTGTTTAAAAATGTTTGACTACTGTGACATCGTGGCAGCTTCACGTTACTCTACTCTAAGCAGTTACCCTGTTATGCTGCGAGCTGAAAAATCCAGGCTTGCAAGCACTAAGACAGACCCAGAGATGTTAATAGTGCATTGTGCATTGCCATCTGAGCAGCCCCCAATTGCCTGTGCAGTTCTTTATTACTATTACTATAAAATGAGGTTGCCTCTAACAGGGGATGTTGCTTTGTGTTCTATACTCCCAACCTGTATGGATAATGTATTTCCCCCCTTATTTATTCTGTACCCCATTCAACAAATGCCTCAATAAAAGAAAGATTGACAAAAAATAAAAATAAAGAGAGGGGGAATGTATGAACGGCAGCGGTTCTGCCACACACAGATGATACCGGTTTTCATCTACTGCACCTTCAGTCTTAATTCATGAAGATTCCCCTACTGAAACCAAAGTCATAGGGAAGATATAGTCAATGTCTAGATCCCGGTCTTACCAACAACCTCTTCTATATGCTACACCTGAAGTAAAGGTTGATCCTGGGGTCAGTATCTTCAAAAGTATGTAGTGCATTGCTCTGGTTTCCATATCTTTTTGTCCAATCAATTCATTTACAAACTATAGCATATTTGCAGTACAGATTGTGGTAGTAAAATGTTACCCCTAAAACAGTTCATAATCTACAACATTGTGATAGCATTCGGGTAGAAAAAAACCAAAAAACATTTAGAATGCCATAGGTATTCCCTGGTTCAGACGATTAATTATAAAACTATGTTTTTGTAAGGATAATAGAAGTGATATGAAATACATAGCCATAAAACACGTCTTCTGTTAGGATATGTAATGTTCTATTTTTTCATGAATACGTCGCTTTGGAAATAAAATGTAGCTATGGAATCTATTGATTATAATCCACGGAGTATAATTATAATACATTTCCTATAATTTGGGACATATTTTTTCTTTAATCCTTCAAAACAAACAAGTAGAAAGATCTTTTTTTTTTTTTTGCTGTAAAAGGTTTTTTTTAGATCTGTGCAAATAAAGACTGTTATACAAATTAATGAATACTAAAATATTAGCCTAGGCTGGGGAACAAGGAGAGGGCTTGCGATGGCTGCAGACAAGAAATCTGCAGCTTTTGCAAGACATTTTTAGATATACCTCCAATGAAATGTAATGCATTTTTAAATGCATGCATGTTCTCATTGGGGTATATGTACCAAATTTATATTTGTTTCTTTAAAAATATATATTTTTTAATTTGGACCATGGAGTATGCCTTTAACTAATAACATGATAAATATGACTAACCCATCAATTCATTAACATTATAGTTAGCACACCTAAACTTCTAAAAACTGTTGATAAGAAAAAAATATAAAAAGTTATGGCGTATATTTTAATAACATGAATATGAACAGCGAGTGACCTTTTGTAATGAAAACAGCAGCAAATTAAGCAGCCATTTGTGGCTACTCTTGCTTCATTTAGGCCTGCAATTACTACTGAGATTTACAGTGTATAAATGCACTAGAGCTGTATTGTCTAAAAAAAATCTATTGATTGAGATGAAATGCTTAAATATTCATAATAGCTCCCAGAGCTTTGGCAATATTATTTTCTCCCCCCCTTCCCCCAAATTTAGTTTTATAATACTAAAAGAATGGATACATAACAAGCAGATTTAACAAGTTCTGGAAAAACTCTAATGATTTTTACCATTATATTTGAAAGTTATTTCATACAGCCACATTACCATTATGCATGTGAAAAATGTTGCAATCTATAAAGTAAGGCTTGGAAGCAGCCTACACTTTTGATGATAATGAGAAAACCATAAGCTAAACCTCTTATAAAGGTAATTTATATAACTGAAATAGCTGCATTGCAAGAAATGTATTTTATTATTATTTTTTTTCCCTATAAAATTACAGCCATAGTACTACAAATAAGTGTAATGAGTTGAATTCATCATAAAAAAATAAAAAATACCCGACACTAATGATTTTCCTTAAATGGTTTCCTTATTATTATTTCCAGTGGTCAAAATTATGCTGGTAAAAGTCTGCATTCCTGATAGATATCATACTATAAAATAGCCGTCTTTAGTTTCGCCAAGATGTTATGCATGATATTGAGAGGTCAACTACTGTTTTATCGTTAGCAGCACCTATAAAGTGAGCCTCCCAGGTGTTTAGTTAGATCACTCATATAATTTTACTTTACAATGGAACAGTACATTGTACAGTCTACTGTTTTACATCAATACATGTATGTAGGAGTACAAATATCTTTGTATTGTCAGACTAAACTGTGGACTAGGTTGGCAATGAATACAAACTGCACTGGTATTTGATTATTTACCAGACTGTTCTTTATATGATATGTATGTATCCCTTTGATATCAATGATGCTCTTGTATTTAAAGTAAGAAGAGGTTGTTTACCTCGGCTCTTTTACTGAGATCTTTGACCAAAGATCCACATTATAATTAGATTATGGCATGTTACATAATTTTCACGCACTGTTGGGCATCAACACCAATTTTGTGAAAGGACAGTATGTGATTGTGTATTTGTGCAAGCATTTACATTAGTAAATGAAAAACCTTGTGCTGTCTTTAACAACAAAATATAAAAAAAATATTCTTTCTAAAATAAGGGATGCCATATAATTTGTAATACTATGCACCACTAATATTTTTGATAAATCATTGTTCAAGAAATCATTGAACAGCTATCTGTAAAAAAATAAATTGCAGGCTTGTCCGCAGTCTAAAAGCTATTTCTCAAATTAGCCTGTTTCACTAAATCTCTTAAGGGGACATACCGTATATACTCGAGTATAAGTCGACCCGAATATAAGTCGAGACCCCTAATTTTACCCCAAAAAACTGGGAAAACTTATTGACTTGGGTATAAGACTAGGGTGGGAAATGCAGCAGCTACTGGTAAATTTCTAAATAAAATTATATCCCCCCAAAATTATATTAATTGAATATTTATTTACAGTATGTGTATATAATGAATGCAGTGTGTTTGTATGAATGCGGTGTGTGTGTGTG
The DNA here is from genome assembly GCF_036172605.1 of Pelobates fuscus. Taxonomy (NCBI): domain Eukaryota; kingdom Metazoa; phylum Chordata; class Amphibia; order Anura; family Pelobatidae; genus Pelobates; species Pelobates fuscus. Next base: position 107,696,514 of record NC_086320.1, read on the forward strand.
TATGAGTGCAGTGTGTGTGCGCATTACTGCAGTGTGTGTATTAGTGCAGTGAGTGTGTGTATGAATGCAGTGTGTGTGTGTGTATGAATGCAGTGTGTGTGTATGAATGCAGTGTGTGTATGAATGCAGTGTGTGTAGTGTGTGTGTATGAATGCAGTGTGTGTATAAATGCAGTGTGTGTAGTGTGTGTGTGTATATAATGCAGTGTGTGTGTATGAATGCAGTGTGTGTAGTGTGTGTATATGAATGCAGTGTGTGTGTATGAATGCAGTGTGTGTGTGTGTATGAATGCAGTGTGTGTGTGTGTATGAATGCAGTGTGTATGTATGAATGTAGTGTGTGTGTGTATGAATGCAGTGTGTGTGTGTATGAATGCAGTGTGTGTGTATGAATGTAGTGTGTGTGTATGAATGCAGTGTGTTTGTGTGTGTGATGCAGAGTGTGTTTGTGTGTCTGATGCAGAGCCTTGGTGGGGGGGGCATTTTTATTATTTTTTTAAATTGTTATTATTTTAATATTAAATTATTATTTTTTTATATATTATATTTTATTTTTATATATTATATTATTTTTATTTAATTTAAAATTTGTATTTATATTTTTTTCATCCCCCCCTCCCTGCTTGTTAGCTGGCCAGGGAGGGGGGCTCTCATTCCATGGTGGTCCAGTGGATGGGCTGTAGGAGGGGGCTGGCAGGAAGCTCTTACTTACCTTCACAGCAGCTCCTGTCAACTCCCTTCTCTCTCCTCCGGTCGGCTCCCCTGTCAGCAAGTCTCGCGGGCACGCGGAGCGTTGCCACGGTGACCCGTGGCAACGCTCTGACCCCGCGGTTCTCGCGAGACTTGCAGAGGGAGCCGACCGGAGGAGAGAGAAGGGAGCTGACAGGAACTGCTGTGAAGGTAAGTAAGAGCTTCCTGCCAGCCCCCAGCAGGACCGCCGGGCTTGTAATGAGCCCGGCGGTCCTGTCTGTATTATGGCAATGTAAATTGCCATAATACAGACACTCACTCGAGTATAAGACGAGTGGGGGTTTTTCAACACAAAAAATGTATTATATATATATATATATATATATATACGGTAACTACCCAAGTACAAAAATAAAATCACATGTATTTAATTATTTTTTCATTGGCGTATAGTTCTCCCATCTGCTGCCTTTCCAAGCACATCCCTTACTCCCCAGTCCAGACTTTAAAGGACAACTATAAGCACACAGACCACTTCAGCTCAATGAAGTGGTCAGGGTGCCAGGTCCATCTAGGGTTAACCCTGCAGCTGTAAACATAGCAGTTTCAGAGAAACTGAAACTGCTATGTTTACAATAGGGTTAATCCAGTCTCTAGTGGCTGTCTCATTGGCAGTTGCTAGAGGCGCTCCCGTGCTTCTCACTGTGAAAATCACAGTGAGAAGACGTTGTCGTCCATAGGAAAGCATTGAGAAATGCTTTCCTATGGACTGACTGAATGCGTGCGCGTCACTTGCCGCGCATGCACATTCGGCGGATAACGTCTGAAGAGGGAGGAGAGTACCCAGCGCCGAGGGAGCCCGGCGCTGGAGAAAGGTAAGCGTTTAACCCCTTCCTCCCCCTTCAGCCCAGCTGCAGCGGGACCCTAATGGTGGGGGGGGACCTATGCGTTTGTTTTCCTGGCACTATAGTGGTCCTTAAAGTGGCTGTCCAATCACAGACTTCCCAATGCAGCTCAACGAGAAGTCTTTGCAAGGCAGGTGCTCTGGGCAATTGCTACCTTCTGAGTTTATCTCCGCTGAGCAAACCAAACCAGGAAGTAACATGTCATATTTGCTTGAAAGCCTGGCAGATGTAACAAGGTTAATTTATAAAATTGCCAATTTCTATCAAAATCTGCAGATTTTTTAAAAGAAAAAAAGGGACACATTCTTTACACCTAAAGCATTTCAACAAGCTAAAGTACTTTAGTGGTCTGGAGAATTCCTTCAATTCAAAGCTTCTTCTTCTAAACCATAATCCAGTTAATACTTAATAGTGAGAAAATGGGAAATGGTGCTCTACCAAATTCTTGCCCAACATCATACTAAATATGCAAGTCTAAACAATTTAGAGACATAATAACAGAGTGTATGCTACCATAAGGAATCATTAATATTTTTGGAGCAAAGGTTCCACAAAGTTCACAGACTTGGTAAAAGAAAATCTATAAATATATTATTCCCTTTCTGCAAGATTAAAATGTATTTTAACATAAAAATTAACATCTATGAATAAATGCATATTTTGCATTTGTTCACATTCTACATTTGCATAATGAATTTAACTGTTTAATCGGAAGATGTTGTATTTTATCTTGATGGCAACCTCTATTTCGTATTAATATGCATAAATAGATTCATAACATGTATATTTATGAAGGATAAAAGAGAATCTAGCAGAACATGCCATTAGTAAAGAGTAAAAAAAAGTCAGCGCGAGGCTATTTTAATTTCAAGTTCTACAGCCCATACCAGCTCTCTCATAGGTGTAAGGTTTATCTCATGCAAAAATAACATTGTAATACTTAATTTCTAATATATTAAACCCACACATTACAGTTGCCAGAATTGCTGGCAGATGTCTAGTTTGTCATATAGATAGATGGACAGACAGACAGACAGACAGACAGATAGCCAGAAGACAGGCAGACAGATATATATGTAGATAGACAGACAGAAGACAGATAGATATATAGAGAGATAGATAGATAGACAGAAGACAGGCAGACAGATAGATATATAGATAGACAAACAGACAGACAGAGAGACAGATAGATAGATAGATAGATAGATAGATAGATAGATAGATAGATAGACAGAGAGACAGATAGACAGATCGATAGATAGATAGGTAGAATGACAGACAGACAGAAGACAGGCAGACAGATATATAGTGTATATATAAATCATACATATATTTAAGGATTTATTTATTTTCAGTAGAAGAAAGCAAAATTCATAACATTGCAGTTGACATTGCCCATTAGCATGATTTAGTCTTACACCTGCAGTGCAAGGTTTTGTTGTGACAAATACAGTCAATGGCTAATTAGGATCAATTTCATTTAGGTAAGATGCATCATTTAGCGCTGCCAAAAAAGAGATTAGAGTTTGTTCCTCTGACAATTTCTTTTGCAAGGATATTGTAGGTGAATTCTGTTTCACTCTGTTCTCACTTGAAATTGCTACATGCAGCTATGAGCAAGAATAAAGAACCCTGAACATTTAAAAAATCCTATAATGCTTTTGAGTTTTTGATAGTTTGAGGTATAATATTTTTTATTTTTATGCTTCTTGCTTGATGGAAGATAGAGATAAAATTTCCTCTAAGAGTGCTATATTTACAGTATTTATAAAATATTATACCAAGGAGAATACACCAAGACTTCTACACTTCTCAAGTATGTCCTGTTAAGCAATACATATACAATGTTACCCATAGTACGAGTATAATAATATATCCTGTACATATAATACATGCTCCATATATAATTCAGTTATGAATTAATAGTTGTCCTGTTGCTTTTTCATTGAAGGTAGATTTTATCTTTAGTTAAATATGTCATCATCATATATCAAAGTATATCTGTAAAAATGGAATGAAAATAAAAAAATTGAGCTAGTAAAATTCATGGAGCTTCTTGCAGGGGTGGATGTAAAACTGGCCATAAAGAGTAGAGAAACAGTTATTTAAAGGCATTTATGGCTAGGAGTGGCAAGGGGGTTGTGGGGGAGGGGGCGGGGGAGGAATGGTTGAGCAGACCTGTCATTTTTCTCATAAAATTACAATATTTGCCAACCTGAATACTATCAGCCAGATTATTAATAATTACATGTAGCTGCAAGTGCAAAAGTATACAGTAGTATACTACAGGTACAAAATTAATAATGTAGTAAATAAGATGAAGGAAATCCGTTAAAAATAGCTTCTGATTCTGTCCTTTAAACTGCAGTCTTCAAATTAAATGGGGCTTCTGCAGTACCATTAAACCTCTACACCAAGCATGTCAAACTCAAAGGCTAGCACGAGACACATAAACAAGCTTTAAGTTTATGTGGGCCACAAGCCGCAAGCAGCAAAAAAAAAAAAAATAAACCTTACATTTTCATAGAAATGTAGGTTTGTTTTGAAAAAAAATCAGCATCCCCCTCTACTAAACCCCCGCCCCACCTCTACTAAACCACAGTCTGCCCCTCTGTACTAAATCCTAGTCCCTCCCTCCGTACTAATTCCCAGTCCCCCCTATACTAAATCCCAGTCCCCCCATCTCTACTAAATCCCAGCACCCCCTCTACTAAACCCCAGCTCTTGTTTTAAGAAAAGCAACAAAAAGAAAACAACAATATTAGCCAACAAGCAGTTGCCACTTATATTGCCACAGCCTGTATGAAACTCTGGAGTCCAGCCTCTGGTATAACCCCAAGGGCGCCGTCCGCACCCTGTGCCAAAGCGTATCTTCCATCTACTCCTAAAAAACTTGTGAAGGTGGAGAACGTTGATGTCACGTCGGAAAGAGACTTGGCATTGTGTGCCTCCGTGCACCTCCAGGTCCTCCACTGTCCAGCCACGGTCATCGCAACACTGACCAATACACACAGACACACCCTGACACACCCACACTGACAGACACACACTCACTCTCTCACAGACACACACAGACAGACACACACAGACAGACACACACAGACAGACACACACACAGACATACACATTCTCTGACACACACACACTCTGACAGACAGACACACACACTCTCTGACACACACTCTGACAGACACACTCTCTGACAGACACACACACACACCCTCTCTGACAGACAGACCCTCCGACACACACACACACTCATTGATAGACAGGCACACACACACACTGACAGACACACTCACTGACAGACACACACACATTTCCACATTCTTGCACACACCAACAAAATGTGATTTATTGCTCCCTACCTTTGGGAGCTGGTGTGGAACCTCTTCTCTCGAGAGCTCAGTCTTCCTGCTTCTCCCTGCTCCTTCACGCACACAGTTTAGTGATCCTGGATGCTGTAATATGACATCATTTTCCGGCATCCGGCATCTCTACAGAAGGTGCAGGGACTTCTCCTCCAGCGGTTACCGGGTAAATTTGAGCAGAGTTGGCACCTGCAATGTAAGGAGAGCAGGTGCTTACTCTGCCTTAGTAATCATGGCAAATTCGCAGCTTGCTGGACCGCAAATATATTCATTGTGGGCCACAGGCCGTGAGTTTGACATGCTTGCTCTACACCATTAAAACAAAAACAGATGTATTTAGATTTTTTTTTGGTAGCGTCTGATGTTTAAACTAGAAAAACTATGATCCATATCTTGTCTAAATACAAGATCTGTCTAAATATGTAAACGTTTTGGAGTATGATAGAATCCATCTGATAATACAAGTAGATAAAACATTAAATACATTAACATCAGAGCTGGTCTTATTACTACACATCTTATTATCGAGTAATACATAAAAAAATAAGATACCTATAAGATTATTAAACGCCACAAAGGAATTGATACCAATTTATGCAAACAAGAGTTCACACCAAACTTTTTTGATTGGTATCTTGCAGTTAATAAAAGAAGAAAGATAGATTTATATAATATAATGAGATATTACTTTTAACTGAAAATGATATACTGAAAAGCTTTGATTGTAATATCTTTGGATAAATTAAATGGAACATTATTCCCCTGTTTCTTTTTTTTTTTGTTTTGTTTATTGTTGTTACTATTTTTTCGTTATTAACTTTTACTATTGTCAACATGTTTATTATTGTATAAAAATAATTTTAAACTTTAATAAAAATATTTGAAAAGAAGAAATAAATCATTTTTAATACACGATAATAAAGACATTGCTAAGGTAAATAAAGAAAGATGGACTCGATGTGAAGAATAATTTAAAAGCAGCAATTACTTGAACAGACTTAATTTAAATCAGTGTACTAAGTTAGATATTGCCTTAAGTAGCAGTTCAATATTATAAAAAAATATCTCATAATATGAAATCTACTGATTTGTTGGATTAAAGCTTATCAATAATAAGTGATGTAAGAGAAGAGGATGGAGAGGGAGGAGACTCTTTTTTTCTTTATTTTGTTAGTGATACCGTTTTTAAGTTTGTATGACTGTATTGATTTACAGTATTATTTAGTAATGTACTGTTGTGTATACCCCTAAGGACACAACTTCTGGAACAAAAGGGAATCATGACGGAATATTTCCGTCATGTGTCCTTAAGGGGGTATTGTTGTTTGTTTTGTGTATATAAAAAAAAAGGAATAAACATATGAATTTCAAGAAATGCAATGGTAGCAACAGAACATAGAAAGTAGACTTGGTGATAAAACAAACATTCTGAATGACACAATTTCTTTACCAAAGACAATTAAGGTAAGAGAATTGGGCAGCCAAAAAAAAAAAAAAAACAGGAAAATAGTTGCCTCTTACTGTGCTGGCATGCAATGGTCGGGCTTAACGTGAACAGAGAAAGAATAGTCAGGAGATAGCAAAATAAGAAGGAAGCCAGAAATCAGGAGAACAATGACGAATGTAACAAAATAAATTTCCACCCGTGAGAATGGGTCCAAAGGTTGGAACCGTCTCGTTGGTGGAAATACACCTTTATGGACACTCCAGAGATGTCCTGGGGCTTAACCCCTATATATGGAAAGAACAAACAGAATACTCAAAGAGCTGGAATGAACCAGACTGGTTGAGTATATTGCTGGAAATAGAGGATAATAAATATAATAGCTGTGTAATCAAGAAAAGATAATAATAATAGTAAATAAATGATAGCATCTAACACAAAGTGCAATCTTGCCTTAGTGGCTCACCTCTATATATGCCTATAGATACCCTTATTCCTATTATGTACAGCACATGCGACTGGCTAGTGACTTTATTTAGACTATATAAATGGTCAAGTCCAGTGGCTTATGAGCATATTCGGTAGGTAAATGTCATACATCTGACAAGGGTATCCAGGATGTGGTCACTGTATGTGCCCTGAGTGGTTTAGGGAGCAGAGGCGGCTCTCTAATTAGGCGGTTTAGGCGGCCGCCTAAGGCCTCGCACTGGCTGGGGCCTCGCGGCCGCCTAAACCGCCTGTGGGCAGAGTGTGTCAGGTCCTCGGTCAGTGACCGAGGACCTGACACCAGGAGGGGGCCCGGCGGCTTGCCCGGTATGCCGCCGGGTGCGAGGCCCCTCCTGGCTGCCCGGCCACCATCGCAGACACTGGTCTGCAGCTCCGCAGTGTGCAGAGCTGCAGACCATGTGACTCGCGAGAATTGGCCAATCAGAGCGTTGCCGCGCGTTACCACGGCAACGCTCTGAAATCTCGCGAGACTACTCGGTCTGCAGCTCTGCAGAGCTGCAGACCGGGAGCAGTGGCCACCGGACCACCAGGGAGCCCACTGGACCACCAGGGAAATCAAGGTAGGCTCTCCCTCCCCATCACCCCCCAACACACTCAGCCTCACCCCCCCCAGTCACCATCACCACACTCAGCCTTACCCCCAGCCTCATCACCCCCACCACCCTCACCATCACCCACCACCCTCAGCATCACCCCCCTCAGTCTCACCCCCAGCCCCCCTCAGCCTCACCCCCCACCACCCTCAGCCTCACCACCCCTAGCCCCCACCTCCCTCACCATCACCACCCTCACCACTACCCCCACCACCCTCACCACTACCCCCACCACCCTCAGCCTCACCCCCACCACCCTCAGCCTCACCACCCCTAGCCCCCACCACCCTCACCACTACCCCCACCACCCTCAGCATCACCCCCCTCAGTCTCACCCCCAGCCCCCCTCAGCCTCACCCCCCACCACCCTCAGCCTCACCTCCCACCACCCTCAGCCTCACTACCCCTAGCCACCACCACCCTCAGCCTCACCTCCCACCACCCTCAGCCTCACCACCCCTAGCCCCCACCACCCTCAGTCTCACCCCCCCTCAGTCTCACCCCCCACCCCCCTCAGCATCATCCCCCTCAGCCTCACCCCCACCACCCTCAGTCTCACCCCCCACCACCCTCACCATCACCCCCCACCACCCTCAGCATCACCCCACTCAGCCTCACCCCCACCACCTTCAGCATCACCCCCCTCACCACTACCCCCACCACCCTCAGCATCACCCCCCTCAGTCTCACCCCCAGCCCCCCTCAGCCTCACCCCCCACCACCCTCAGCCTCACTACCCCTAGCCCCCACCACCCTCACCATCACCCCCACCACCCCCAGCCTCACCACCACCCTCGCCATCACCCCCCACCACCCCTAGCCCCCACCACCCTCAGCATCACCCCACTCAGCCTCACCCCCACCACCCTCAGCATCACCCCCCTCACCATCACCCCCCCACCACCCTCAGCCTCACCACCCCTAGCCCCCACCACCCTCACCACCACCCTCAGTCTCACCCCCAGCCCCCCTCAGTCTCACCCCAGCCCTCAGTCTCACCCCTCAGCATCATCCCCCTCAGCTTCACCCCCACCACCCTCACCCCCCTCACCCCCTCACCATCACCCCACCACCCTCAGCATCACCCCTCACCACCCACCACCCTCAGCATCACCTCCCACCACCCTCAGCATCACCTCCCCCCACCAGCCTCACCCCCCACCACCCTCAGCCTCACCACCCCCACCACCCTCACCCCCCACCACCCTCAGCCTCACCAACCCTCACCACCCCCCACCACCCTCAGCCTCACCACCCCTCACCACCCCCCACCACCCTCACCATCACCCCCCACCACCCTCACCATCACCCCCCACCACTCTCACCATCACCCCCACCACCATCAGCATCACCCCCACCACCCTCAGCATCACCCCCACCACCCTCACCATCACCCCCACCACCCTCAGCCTCACCACCCCTAGCCCCCACCACCCTCAGTCTCACCCCCCCTCAGTCTCACCCCCCACCCCCCTCAGCATCATCCCCCTCAGCCTCACCCCCACCACCCTCACCCCCTCACCATCACCCCACCACCCTCAGCATCACCCCTCACCACCCACCACCCTCAGCATCACCCCCCACCACCCTCAGCATCACCCCCCCACCACCCTCAGCATCACCCCCCACCACCCTCAGCATCACCTCCCCCCACCAGCCTCACCCCCACCACCCTCAGCCTCACCACCCCCACCACCCTCAGCCTCACCACCCTCACCACCCTCACCCCCACCACCCTCAGCCTCACCAACCCTCACCACCCCCCACCACCCTCAGCCTCACCACCCCTCACCACCACCCTCACCATCACCCCCCACCACCCTCACCATCACCCCCCACCACCCTCACCATCACCCCCCACCACCCTCAGCATCACCCCCACCACCCTCAGCATCACCCCCACCACCCTCACCATCACCCCCACCACCCTCACCATCAACCTCCACCACCCTCACCATCACCCCCCACCACCCTCACCATCACCCCCCACCACCCTCACCACCACCCCCCACCACCCTCACCATCACCCCCCACCACCCTCACCATCACCCCCCACCACCCTCAGCATCACCCCCCCACCCTCAGCATCACACCCCTCACCACCCTCAGCATCACACCCCTCACCACCCTCAGCATCACACCCCTCACCACCCTCAGCATCACCACCCCCAACCACCCTCAGCATCACCACCCCCACCACCCTCAGCATCACCACCCCCACCACCCTCAGCATCACCACCCCACCACCACCCTCAGCATCACCCCCACCACCACCCTCAGCATCACCCCCCACCACCACCCTCAGCATCACCCCCCACCACCACCCTCAGCATCACCCCCCTCTCACTCTCACATCATCCCCCTCTCACTCTCACATTACCCCCCTCTCACTCTCACATTACCCCCCTCTCACTCTCACATTACCCCCCCTCTCACTCTCACATTACCCCCCCTCTCACTCTCACATTACCATTACCCTCCCTCTCACCATCAACCCCCCGCTCCCTCTCACCATCAACCCCCTCTCCCTCTCACCATCACCCCCCTCTCCCTCTCACCATCACCCCCCTCTCCCTCTCACCATCACCCCCCCTCTCCCTCTCACCATCACCCCCCCTCTCCCTCTCACCATCACCCCCCCTCTCCCTCTCACCATCACCCCCCCTCTCCCTCTCACCATCACCCCCCCTCCCTCTCACCATCACCCCCCCTCTCCCTCTCACCATCACCCCCCCCTCTCCCTCTCACCATCACCCCCCCTCTCCCTCTCGCCATCACCCCCCCTCTCCCTCTCGCCATCACCCCCCCCCTCTCCCTCTCGCCATCACCCCCCCTCTCCCTCTTGCCATCACCCCCCTCTCCCTCTCGCCATCACCCCCTCTCCCTCTCGCCATCACCCCCCCTCTCCCTCTCGCCATCACCCCCCCTCTCCCTCTCGCCATCACCCCCCTCTCGCCATCACCCCCCTCTCGCCATCACCTCCCTCTCGCCATCACCCCCCCTCTCCCTCTCGCCATCACCCCCCCTCTCCCTCTCGCCATCACCCCCCCTCTCCCTCTCGCCATCACCCTCCCTCTCCCTCTCGCCATCACCCCCCCTCTCCCTCTCGCCATCACCCCCCCTCTCCCTCTCGCCATCACTCTCCCTCTCGCCATCACCCCCCCTCTCCCCATCACCCCCCCTCTCCCTCTCGCCATCACCCCCTCCCTCTCGCCATCACCCCCTCCCTCTCGCCATCACCCCCTCCCTCTCACAATCACCCCCCCTCCCTCTCGCCATCACCCCCACACCATCACCCCCCTCTCACCATCACCCGCCTCTCTCCCCCCCCCCCCCCCATACACACAACACACTTCAAGCAGCTACCCCATACACATAGGGTCTCAGACAAAAACGCAAACATGTTCAGAGACATACATTCACACACCCAAGGATACTCTTTGTCAGACACACTCTCAGGCACATACACAGGTAGACAGTGCATCAATGTGTATATGTGACACTTTTTTTTGTTAGTGGGGCCTCATGTTTGCGTTTCGCCTAAGGCCTCAAAGTCTAGAGCCGCCTCTGTTAGGGAGTGCCTTGTGGCTACTGGTAACACTAATGTGATTAGTGGCCTGTATATATTCAGACTTCATCACAGTGAATTACCCAGACCAACATTGAGGGACAGCATGTGAATATAGCCTGTGGGTTAAATATCTAGCAACTGTATAGGATTGATAGATCCCTCTCGAAGCTGGTGCTAGATAGTTGTAACTCTAAATATATATAAGTTACATATTATCAATACAAGGAACTATTCATCATGCATAATTGGGTCCCATAGAGGGTCAAAGGAAATTGCCCTAAACAGGCAAACAAACTGTGACCACCGGGCGAGAGAGAAAGGTGAAAAACAAAGATTAAGGTGCCTCTATGTGCAGAACCATACTTAGGATGTTGGTTACCTGCACATAGTGAAAGATAGCCCTAGTGAAGAAAAGAGTGAGGAAAATGAGCCCAGATGAGCCCGACGCGCGTTTCGGTGCTGTGATGCACCTTCGTCAGGGGCTGACTGGAGACTGAATCCCAGTCTCCTTTTAAATGAATTTAGGTCCCGGTATCTCGAGCTCTGTCCAATCATGAAGCTAATGTCAGGCGCATTCCGGCGCCAAAACGCCATGTGGTCATTATGCTAATCGTGGCAGCCAATCATAGTGTTGGTGCTGTGACGTGTCTCCGGGAGCTGTTTAACCAGCTGAGTGCTGAGAGAGTTCGTTCCCGTGCACGTCGTTGGATACAGTGTTAGCTTTGAAAGCTTAGCATAGCTGCTGTCACTAGGGACAATGTATCCAATAGATTCATAGCAGTCACAGCTTTTCTTAACCAGCTGAGTGCTGGGAGAGATCGAGTTCGTTCCCATGCACGTCGTTGGATATAGCGTTAGCTGTGAAAGCTTGATAAAGCTACTGTCACTAGGGACAATGTATCCAATATTAGATTCATAGCAGCCACGGCTTTTCAGGGGTTTATGAGTTATCCCGATTGATATGTATCTATTCAGGTTCCCGGTTAGGCAATAAACAGTCCATGGGATTTATGCATATATATGAATAGAGATTTTATTGTCGATCTTCTAGTATTGATGGAGGTGATGAGAGTCACTCCTACATTGCAGTACATGATCGATATAGGGATAGTGACTCAAACCGAACTTCTGATACCCCGCATTCGCATAGCTATAATTTAGCTCATATAGTAGGGTGTACCTAAGGATTAAGAGTATATGGCTTACTGGATAGTAAGTCTAAATCCTTTAGGTCTATTTGATGTCCGCCGACGATGACAGACCCAAGACTGCTATGTAATATGTTTAGATTCTTAAAGATAGTACGTAAATATCTATCTTATGGAGCCCTATCCAGAGCATGAATAACATGTATACATATTCAGAGCATAGTCAAGTTATGGTTTAAATGAGGGGTGGAGCGGTGTCCAGAGTGCTATGTATTGGGACAGATGGTCATTGGACCCAAAGAGATACGGTTTTTAAAAAATAGAAAGAATTATTTTATATACATATTTACAGAATGTACAGATTACACGTAATACTTTAATATATTGTTGATACAGCTTGCTTGAACATGTATGGAATATCACGACAAAGGCTAGAGGAATATATAACTCGGATCGTAGTGATTAAAGTTGTGGATACACTCAGAGTTGGCCTTGGATGCAAATAGGTAACAGACACAGAGTGTCTACTGAGAAAGAATAGCCACTCAACTCTAGTTGGTAGGAAAGTGATATTCAGTGTGCTCATATAAAGGAGGTATATGAGAATCCTTCATTTAGACCAAATGGGGAGAGGGTTTTCAATGTAAAGATCCAGTAACTCTCCCTTTGGAGTAATTTGCTGTCTATGTCTCCCTTTCTAGGGCCTAGTTTAATTTTTTCAATACCACTAAAACGTAGGCCATGTGCTGAGCCATCATGTCTCAATTTGAGATGTCTAGAGATGACCGTATCAATGTGTCTGGAGGGATTCACCGAATTCACATGTTCGAGAATTCGATTTTTAAAAGGTCTAAAGGTCTTTCCAACATACATGAGGTTACAACTACAGGTTAGAAGGTAAATCAGACCTGACGTTTGGCAATTGAAGAAAGTATTGTCATGAGTCTGTGTATTTGTGGAATTCGAGAAAGTTTTTGATTTTTTCCGGATAAATCTACATGCCTTACAGCGGCCACATTGAAATGTGCCGACTGCTGGAGTTCTTAGCCATGTACTTTCAACTTTTGGTAGGGACAGGTGACTTGGTACCAGTAGATCTTTTAGGTTGCGCCCTCTTCTGGCCGTGAGTGACACATGCGGTGTCAGGACTTCCTTGAGGTGCTGATCTTGATAGATGAGGGGCCAATATCTATCCAGGATATGTTTGACTGGGTCCCACCCTGAGTCGAAAGTGCCGATGCATCTAATCAAGCCTGGGGACTTATCCTTTCGAGGATTGTCCTCAAGTAAAGTTTCTCGCTCAGTCATTAGTGCTCTTAGATAGGCAGATTTGAGACATCTATTTGAGTATCCCTTAGTCTTGAACTGTGATCTTAGCGACTTGGCTTTGATTTTGAATTCCTCGAGAGTGGAGCAGTTTCTTCTTACACGAAGGTATTGGCCTACCGGTATCCCATTTTTTAGAGAATTGGGATGATAACTTTGCCAGTTCAAGAGATTGTTGGTGGCTGTAGGTTTCCTGAATAGGGTGGTAGAGATATGATGTTTGTCTTCTGTGGTTTGTAGGGTCAGATCCAGAAAGTTGATTTTGTTACCGCCCACTTCATAGGTCAGTTTAAGGTTCAGGTCATTTATGTTTAGTGCCTTGACAAATTCCTCAAACTGTTCATTTGAGCCTGTCCAGACAATCAGTATGTCATCTATGTAACGCTTCCAGAGTCTGATGTAGTCATGGTAGTCTGCAAATTTTGGACTGAACACGATGTTTTGTTCCCACCACCCCAGGTGGAGGTTTGCATATGAGGGGACACAAGTCGTCCCCATAGCAGTCCCTCTCACCTGGTGGTAGTGGGTGCCCTCAAAGAGGAAGTAGTTGTGTGTTAGAATGAATTGTAAAAGTTGCAGCACAAGCTGGTTGTGGTCGTTGAGAGATATGTCCCGTGTTTGAAGAAACCATTTTATGTTATTTATGCCAATTGTGTGGGGAATGGAGCTGTACAAACCCTCCACATCAAGACTGCATAGTTTAGCCCCGGTAGGTAATGTCAGGTCATTCAATGCTTTTAAGGTTTGCTTCGTGTCCCTCAAGTATGAGGAAAGGGTCCTAACTAAACCACTCAGGATGCGTTCTACATAAAAGCTGCAATTTTGGGTAAGGTTGTTGTTACCTGATACTATGGGTCTCCCAGTTAGTATTTTCTGCTGCTTGTGTATCTTTGGCAGCGAGTAGAAGGTAGCAATGGTGGGTTTTTTATTGAACATAAATTTATATTCATCAACGCTAATTAATTTGTTTTGGAGTGCCTGATCCAGAATATTTTTCAATTCCAACAGGAATCTATTTGTAGGGTCTGCAGGGAGTGCTGCATAGGTGTCCATATCGTCCAGTGTTCTAAGCACCATTTGGACATACTTGGTCCTGTCTAATATTACCAGGTACCCACCTTTGTCCGATGGCTTGATGATAATTGTCCCATTACCTTTTAGCTTAGCTAGTGCTCTATTTTCTTGTGTGCTCAGGTTATTCGGATGGAGTCTGGACTGTGAGTTAGTTCCCATCGCCTCTATTTCTTTGCAGGATAACTCTACGAATAGGTCAATGTATTTATATTCGGGTATATGTGGCGTGAATTTACTTTTTGGTTTTAAGTTAGTAAATGGAGCTACCTGAATGTTGGATGGATCGTTACTGTTGAGTAGTTCCACCAAATTATCTAATAAATTCATGTCCCTGGCTTCTAGGCCCAATCTTGTTGCTTGCTTGGTTTTCTGGATACAGTGATACTTATGGAGAGCGAGTTTCCTGGCAAATAGATGAATGTCCTTTGTCCACCCAAATTTGTCAAATTTGGGTGTAGGGACAAAGGACAGTCCCTTCTTTAGAAGCTGTATTTCTGAGGTGGTGAGCTGATAGGAGGAAAGATTAATAATTTGACTCTCTGTGGTCAGTAAGCTTTCCTCCGTTGGAAACCTTGTGTAGATTTGCTCCTTGTATTTCTCTGTGGTCTTGCGTCCTGATTTGCTCTGGCTAAAACATTGATTCCCTTTTTTAAAATGCTTTTAGGGTTGGATTCAGGGAGAGTGGAGGAGCTGTCTGAACTGAGTTCTGGTTCAGAGCCACTCGTATCGTACTCCGACGTGGAGAACTGGTCAAATTCTACCCTTCTATTCTGTTTGGACCTCTGGTATATATTGCCTGTTTGGAAATCTTTTGTGTCTCTTATGAATTTAGAATGTTTACGGGTTTTGATAGAGGATTGAAATCTTTCCAGTTGATTTTTTAATTTAATTTCAAGTTGTTCGAAACTATTCTCTGTTTTGAAAATTTCTATTTTTCCTATCTCTTCATCAACTTCTTTGTTGATTTTATCAAGTCTTTGTTTCTCAGATCTACATAGGATGTTCATAAACTTTCGGGAACAGGTACTAGCTGCCTCCTCCCACTCTTTAATGAATTCGGTTCCTTCGATGTGAGGTCCAGGGATATTTTGGACTCTAAGTCCCCTCGGTATTAGTTCCTTACTCAGATATTTTTCGAGTGAGGCGACCTCCCACCCGGCCCTGATTTGTTGTTTAAACAAGTATGTCAGGTGGTTAAATGCAGCGTTGATATTAGTGTGTGTAACACTTTCGTTAAGGTGACCTTCTGAGAACACTGAGTCAATGTCCGTGTACCAAGCCTCCCTAGTAGCTTTGTCGGACAGAAAGCCAGCCATATTCAAGCAGCGCTTAAAGGTGATGGGTACTAAAACCCAGTTTAAACAAATGTAACAAAATAAATTTCCACCCGTGAGAATGGGTCCAAAGGTTGGAACCATCTCGTTGGTGGAAATACACCTTTATGGACACTCCAGAGATGTCCTGGGGCTTAACCCCTATATATGGAAAGAACAAAAAGAATACTCAAAGAGCTGGAATGAACCAGACTGGTTGAGTATATTGCTGGAAATAGAGGATAATAAATATAATAGCTGTGTAATCAAGAAAAGATGATAATAATAATAGTAAGCCACAAGGCACTCCCTAAACCACTCAGGGCACATACAGTGACCACATCCTGGATACCCTTGTCAGATGTATGACATTTACCTACCGAATATGCTCATAAGCCACTGGACTTGACCATTTATATAGTCTAAATAAAGTCACTAGCCAGTCGCATGTGCTGTACATAATAGGAATAAGGGTATCTATAGGCATATATAGAGGTGAGCCACTAAGGCAAGATTGCACTTTGTGTTAGATGCTATCATTTATTTACTATTATTATTATCTTTTCTTGATTACACAGCTATTATATTTATTATCCTCTATTTCCAGCAATATACTCAACCAGTCTGGTTCATTCCAGCTCTTTGAGTATTCTGTTTGTTCTTTCCATATATAGGGGTTAAGCCCCAGGACATCTCTGGAGTGTCCATAAAGGTGTATTTCCACCAACGAGACGGTTCCAACCTTTGGACCCATTCTCACGGGTGGAAATTTATTTTGTTACATTTGTTTAAACTGGGTTTTAGTACCCATCACCTTTAAGCGCTGCTTGAATATGGCTGGCTTTCTGTCCGACAAAGCTACTAGGGAGGCTTGGTACACGGACATTGACTCAGTGTTCTCAGAAGGTCACCTTAACGAAAGTGTTACACACACTAATATCAACGCTGCATTTAACCACCTGACATACTTGTTTAAACAACAAATCAGGGCCGGGTGGGAGGTCGCCTCACTCGAAACATATCTGAGTAAGGAACTAATACCGAGGGGACTTAGAGTCCAAAATATCCCTGGACCTCACATCGAAGGAACCGAATTCATTAAAGAGTGGGAGGAGGCAGCTAGTACCTGTTCCCGAAAGTTTATGAACATCCTATGTAGATCTGAGAAACAAAGACTTGATAAAATCAACAAAGAAGTTGATGAAGAGATAGGAAAAATTGAAATTTTCAAAACAGAGAATAGTTTCGAACAACTTGAAATTAAATTAAAAAATCAACTGGAAAGATTTCAATCCTCTATCAAAACCCGTAAACATTCTAAATTCATAAGAGACACAAAAGATTTCCAAACAGGCAATATATACCAGAGGTCCAAACAGAATAGAAGGGTAGAATTTGACCAGTTCTCCACGTCGGAGTACGATACGAGTGGCTCTGAACCAGAACTCAGTTCAGACAGCTCCTCCACTCTCCCTGAATCCAACCCTAAAAGCATTTTAAAAAAGGGAATCAATGTTTTAGCCAGAGCAAATCAGGACGCAAGACCACAGAGAAATACAAGGAGCAAATATACACAAGGCTTCCAACGGAGGAAAGCTTACTGACCACAGAGAGTCAAATTATTAATCTTTCCTCCTATCAGCTCACCACCTCAGAAATACAGCTTCTAAAGAAGGGACTGTCCTTTGTCCCTACACCCAAATTTGACAAATTTGGGTGGACAAAGGACATTCATCTATTTGCCAGGAAACTCGCTCTCCATAAGTATCACTGTATCCAGAAAACCAAGCAAGCAACAAGATTGGGCCTAGAAGCCAGGGACATGAATTTGTTAGATAATTTGGTGGAACTACTCAACAGCAACGATCCATCCAACATTCAGGTAGCTCCATTTACTAACTTAAAACCAAAAAGTAAATTCACCCCACATATACCCGAATATAAATACATTGACCTATTCGTAGAGTTATCCTGCAAAGAAATAGAGGCGATGGGAACTAACTCACAGTCCAGACTCCATCCGAATAACCTGAGCACACAAGAAAATAGAGCACTAGCTAAGCTAAAAGGTAATGGGACAATTATCATCAAGCCATCGGACAAAGGTGGGAACCTGGTAATATTAGACAGGACCAAGTATGTCCAAATGGTGCTTAGAACACTGGACGATATGGACACCTATGCAGCACTCCCTGCAGACCCTACAAATAGATTCCTGTTGGAATTGAAAAATATTCTGGATCAGGCACTCCAAAACAAATTAATTAGCGTTGATGAATATAAATTTATGTTCAATAAAAAACCCACCATTGCTACCTTCTACTCGCTGCCAAAGATACACAAGCAGCAGAAAATACTAACTGGGAGACCCATAGTATCAGGTAACAACAACCTTACCCAAAATTGCAGCTTTTATGTAGAACGCATCCTGAGTGGTTTAGTTAGGACCCTTCCCTCATACTTGAGGGACACGAAGCAAACCTTAAAAGCATTGAATGACCTGACATTACCTACCGGGGCTAAACTATGCAGTCTTGATGTGGAGGGTTTGTACAGCTCCATTCCCCACACAATTGGCATAAATAACATAAAATGGTTTCTTCAAACACGGGACATATCTCTCAACGACCACAACCAGCTTGTGCTGCAACTTTTACAATTCATTCTAACACACAACTACTTCCTCTTTGAGGGCACCCACTACCACCAGGTGAGAGGGAATGCTATGGGGCCGACTTGTGCCCCCTCATATGCAAACCTCCACCTGGGGTGGTGGGAACAAAACATCGTGTTCAGTCCAAAATTTGCAGACTACCATGACTACATCAGACTCTGGAAGCGTTACATAGATGACGTACTGATTGTCTGGACAGGCTCAAATGAACAGTTTGAGGAATTTGTCAAGGCACTAAACATAAATGACCTGAACCTTAAACTGACCTATGAAGTGGGCGGTAACAAAATCAACTTTCTGGATCTGACCCTACAAACCACAGAAGACAAACATCATATCTCTACCACCCTATTCAGGAAACCTACAGCCACCAACAATCTCTTGAACTGGCAAAGTTATCATCCCAATTCTCTAAAAAATGGGATACCGGTAGGCCAATACCTTCGTGTAAGAAGAAACTGCTCCACTCTCGAGGAATTCAAAATCAAAGCCAAGTCGCTAAGATCACAGTTCAAGACTAAGGGATACTCAAATAGATGTCTCAAATCTGCCTATCTAAGAGCACTAATGACTGAGCGAGAAACTTTACTTGAGGACAATCCTCGAAAGGATAAGTCCCCAGGCTTGATTAGATGCATCGGCACTTTCGACTCGGGGTGGGACCCAGTCAAACATATCCTGGATAGATATTGGCCCCTCATCTATCAAGATCAGCACCTCAAGGAAGACCTGACACCGCATGTGTCACTCACGGCCAGAAGAGGGCGCAACCTAAAAGATCTACTGGTACCAAGTCACCTGTCCCTACCAAAAGTTGAAAGTACATGGCTAAGAACTCCAGCAGTCGGCACATTTCAATGTGGCCGCTGTAAGGCATGTAGATTTATCCGGAAAAAATCAAAAACTTTCTCGAATTCCACAAATACACAGACTCATGAGGTTAATACTTTCTTCAATTGCCAAACGTCAGGTCTGATTTACCTTCTAACCTGTAGTTGTAACCTCATGTATGTTGGAAAGACCTTTAGACCTTTTAAAAATCGAATTCTCGAACATGTGAATTCGGTGAATCCCTCCAGACACATTGATACGGTCATCTCTAGACATCTCAAATTGAGACATGATGGCTCAGCACATGGCCTACGTTTTAGTGGTATTGAAAAAATTAAACTAGGCCCTAGAAAGGGAGACATAGACAGCAAATTACTCCAAAGGGAGAGTTACTGGATCTTTACATTGAAAACCCTCTCCCCATTTGGTCTAAATGAAGGATTCTCATATACCTCCTTTATATGAGCACACTGAATATCACTTTCCTACCAACTAGAGTTGAGTGGCTATTCTTTCTCAGTAGACACTCTGTGTCTGTTACCTATTTGCATCCAAGGCCAACTCTGAGTGTATCCACAACTTTAATCACTACGATCCGAGTTATATATTCCTCTAGCCTTTGTCGTGATATTCCATACATGTTCAAGCAAGCTGTATCAACAATATATTAAAGTATTACGTGTAATCTGTACATTCTGTAAATATGTATATAAAATAATTCTTTCTATTTTTTAAAAACAGTATCTCTTTGGGTCCAATGACCATCTGTCCCAATACATAGCACTCTGGACACCGCTCCACCCCTCATTTAAACCATAACTTGACTATGCTCTGAATATGTATACATGTTATTCATGCTCTGGATAGGGCTCCATAAGATAGATATTTACGTACTATCTTTAAGAATCTAAACATATTACATAGCAGTCTTGGGTCTGTCATCGTCGGCGGACATCAAATAGACCTAAAGGATTTAGACTTACTATCCAGTAAGCCATATACTCTTAATCCTTAGGTACACCCTACTATATGAGCTAAATTATAGCTATGCGAATGCGGGGTATCAGAAGTTCGGTTTGAGTCACTATCCCTATATCGATCATGTACTGCAATGTAGGAGTGACTCTCATCACCTCCATCAATACTAGAAGATCGACAATAAAATCTCTATTCATATATATGCGTAAATCCCATGGACTGTTTATTGCCTAACTGGGAACCTGAATAGATACATATCAATCGGGATAACTCATAAACCCCTGAAAAGCCGTGGCTGCTATGAATCTAATATTGGATACATTGTCCCTAGTGACAGTAGCTTTATCAAGCTTTCACAGCTAACGCTATATCCAACGACGTGCATGGGAACGAACTCGATCTCTCCCAGCACTTGTCAGGGTACCTGAAGTCTCTACCTCCGAGAGAGGTAGAGACTTAGACGTCCATCCGTCCGGACGGGCTGTTTCCTCTGTTCCTCGCGGTCCATCCGGTCACGTAAACGCCGGCCGCGAGGGACTCACTCCCTTTTCTAGCATGACGTCCGGAAACCGACGTCATGACGCCAACCCGGAACGACCTGTCACTCAATCCTTCAGAGACTAATCAGGACTCGTCGGAGGCGTGTCTACCCTTCCGAGCCAGGGTATTTAATCTTGCTTCTTCCATTTGCTCATTGCCCTGTCGTGGTTCTAGTCTGCCTAGTCACACAGTGCTCTTGTATTTCTGTTATCCCTTTGGTTCTGACCCGGCTTGTTTGACTTACTCTGTTTATCTCTGTTACCCTTGACCCGGCTTGTTCCTCGCTTACCTGTCTTCTCGTTCCCTCGACCTTGGCTTGTCTTTGACTATTCTCTATATTCTCCGTACGTTAGTCCGGCCATTCTAAGGTCCGGTATACGTATCCTGTACCTGTTTGTACACTGCGTGTTGGATCCCTGCCCCGATCCTGACATTACGACAGGGCCAATGGATCCTGCAAGTACAAACAGTCAGCTTGGTCCTTCTGATCCTAGGTTCGAGGCCATGGAGCACAGAATGGATCAGATGGCGCTAGCACTACAGGCGTTATTGTCTCGTGCTAATAACCCGCCAGAGGAGACGCGTACTACTTCTATTTCTCCTGCGAGCTCAGGTCTAGAGGTAGCCACTGTAGGTGCCTCATCCCGTATTACACCACCAGTACATTATGGTGGCTCACCTGAGAAGTGTCGTGGTTTCCTTAACCCCTTGAGGACACATGACATGTGTGACATGTCATGATTCCCTTTTATTCCAGAAGTTTGGTCCTTAAGGGGTTAACCAGATCAGTATCCACTTTGAATTACAACCTCGCTCCTATCCTACAGATAGGGCGAGGGTTGGATTTATTATCACCTTACTCATTGAAAAAGCTCTGAGATGGGCCAACCCATTATGGGAGAATGATAACCCTTTGGTATATAATTATAATGCCTTTTTAGCTGCCTTTAGAAGAACTTTTGACCCTCCTGGTAGAAAGGTCAATGCAGCTAGATTACTGTTGCGCCTGAGACAAGAGAACCGAACTCTTGTGGATTATGCACTAGAGTTCAGGTCTTTGGCGGCAGAAGTTAAGTGGAACGAGCAGGCATATATAGATGTATTTTTGAATGGGCTATTAGATGTAATCCTCGACGAGGTTGCTACTAGAGAGCTTCCTGAAAATTTGGAGGATTTAATTTCATTCATTTCTCGTATTGATGAGCGTTTAAGAGAGAGACAGAACACTCGAGAGAGGAACCTTAGACCTTCATTTAAATTAGCTCCCGCATTTCAAAGTCCTGATTCCACTACCTCACTATGTCCTGAACCTATGCAGATAGGCAATACTCGCCTCTCAGAGGAGGAGAGGCAATACAGGAGAAGGGAGGGATTATGCATGTATTGTGGAGTCAGAGGTCACCTACGCCTGAATTGTCCTAATCGTTCGGGAAACGCTCGCACCTAAGTTTCTCTAGAGGACAGGCCTTGGGTGTTTCTATTTTGTCCTCTACGCATAATTATAAAGATCACAGGCTTCTGCTACCAGTTTCTTTAACTTGGGAGAGGGGAATACTAAGGACCATGGCTTTGATAGATTCCGGTGCTGCTGAGAATTTTATCGATCAAGCCTTTGCTACTAAACACACTATCCCATCCCAGTTAAGGGATACACCCTTGGCCGTTGAGGCCATAGATGGTAGACCTTTACTTGAGCCTGTTATCTCTCGTGAGACCATCCCAGTTAGCTTAACTGTTGGTATCTTACACGAGGAGAACTTATCGCTTATGCTTATTTCATCTCCTTCTGTTCCCATAGTCCTGGGTTACCCATGGTTAAAAAGACATAACCCTATTATTGATTGGGAGTTAGGGGAGATACTCTCATGGGGCCAGGGTTGCCAGGAGAATTGTTTACGGAGGGTTTCCCCATTGGGTGTAATTAACACACCAGGTAGTTCTACCCAGTCTACAGAGATATAGATACCGCCCCTGTACCTAGACTTAAAAGCAGTATTCGACAAAAAGAATGCTGATACTCTACCTCCACACAGGACCTTTGATTGTAAAATTAACTTACTACCTGGTACCATGCCTCCGAGGGGCAATGTATACCCCCAATCCACTAAGGAGAATTCAGTTCTAGAGGAGTATATTCGGGACTGGGTTTTTTTTTGTTAAAAAGAAGGATGGTTCACTAAGACCTTGCATTGATTACCGAGGTTTGAATAAGATAACCATCAGAAATGCCTATCCGATTCCCTTGATTACCGAGCTGTTTGATCGTCTGAAAGGCTCTAAAATTTTCACCAAGTTGGACCTCAGAGGGGCATATAACTTGGTGAGAATCCAGCAAGGACACGAGTGGATGACAGCGTTCAATACCCGTTATGGGCATTATGAATACACGGTCATGCCTTTTGGTCTTTGTAACGCACCTGCAGTATTTCAGGATTTGATTAATGAGGTTCTTAGGGAATTTCAACATGATTGTGTTATTGTATACCTGGATGACATACTGATACACTCTAGAGAGGTTGAGACCCACCACAGACAGGTCAGAAGGGTATTACACAAACTCCTGCAGCATGGCTTGTACTGTAAATTGGAGAAATGTAGCTTTGACCAGTCTCAGATAGACTTTCTTGGATACGTGATTTCTGGGGAAGGCTTTAAGATGGACCCTGACAAACTCCAGTCCATTTTAGAGTGGCCTTTGCCTAAGGGACTCAAGGCTATCCAGAGGTTTATTGGTTTCTCCAATTATTATAGGCGCTTCATTAAGGGATACTCTTCTATTATTGCACCTATTACCAATATGACCAGACAGGGGGTTGACACTAAGACTTGGTCTAATGAAGCTCTCGCTGCTTTCAAGACTCTCAAGGATCTTTTTGCTTCTGCTCCAATTCTAGTCCATCCTGATACGTTTCTGCCGTTCCTACTCGAGGTCGATGCCTCTGAGACAGGCATAGGGGCTGTTCTGTCGCAAAGGTTAGGGGTGGATAAACCACTACACCCTTGTGGTTTTTTTTCTAAGAAACTGTCTGGCCCTGAAAGTAGATATGACATTGGCGACAGGGAACTCTTAGCGGTCATTATGGCCTTAAAGGAGTGGAGACATTTATTGGAGGGGACCTTACATCCTGTTACTATTTTGACGGATCACAAGAACTTGTCTTATATTGGGGAAGCCAAGCGACTGTCCGCCAGACAAGCTCGTTGGTCCTTATTCCTGACCCACTTCAATTATGTGCTTACTTATAGACCTGGTTCTAAGAACTCCAAAGCCGATGCTTTGTCTCGCCAATATGAACCTTCTACTATATCTGAACCGGTTCTTTCCTCTATAGTTCCGAAATGCAATATTATCGCCAACACGAATCTCAAGATTCACTCTCCGTTACTTGCCGAGATCATTAAACTGCAACATCTAGCTCCTAAACAGACTCCTGAAGGTCGACGTTTCGTTCCTCCTGTTCTACAACTGGAACTGTTGCAATGTTTCCACAACAGCAAGGTGGCTGGACATCCTGGTATTCGCAAGACATATGCTTTGATCTCTAAGGACTTCTGGTGGCCTGATTTACGGAAGGATATTAAAGATTTCATCGGGGGATGTGAGATTTGTACTAAGACCAAGCAACCTCATACCCTTCCCTGTGGATTTCTGCATCCCTTAGAGGTTCCAGAGAAGCCATGATCCTGTTTGGCTATGGACTTTATTGTCGATTTACCTATCTCTAAAAAACAGACTGTTATCCTCACCGTGGTTGACAGATTCACCAAGATGGCTCACTTCGTTCCTCTGCCTAAACTTCCGTCTTCTCCCGAATTGGCGGAGATATTCACAAGGGAGATTTTTCGATTACATGGGATACCCTCCCAAATTGTATCTGACAGAGGTTCCCAATTTGTTTCCCGTTTTTGGAGGTCCTTCTGCTCTCAACTGGGTATCAAATTGAATTTCTCTTCTGCCTATCATCCTCAGTCTAACGGAGCTGCTGAACGCACCAACCAAAAAATTGAACAATATTTACGTTGTTTTGTTTCCGAACACCAGGACGATTGGGTTGTTTTGATTCCTTGGGCGGAGTTTGCACACAACAATCTCGTTTGTGATTCTACTCGTTCAAGCCCCTTCTTCATGAATTATGGCTTTCATCCATCTATTCTTCCTTCGGCTTCTTCTTCCCAGGGGGTGCCATCGGTTGATGTTCATGTTGCCAATTTGAGGAAGTTGTGGGATCAGACTCGACAGATTCTTCTGCACAATTCTATGCTGGTTAAGAAACACGCTGATAAACGTAGAAGGGCGGCTCCGGTGTTTGTTCCAGGTGATAGAGTATGGTTGAGTACAAGAAACATCCGTTTAAAAGTGCCTTCCATGAAGTTCGCTCCTCGTTATATTGGACCTTACAGGGTGCTAACGCGCATTAACCCAGTTGCGTATCGTCTAGCTCTTCCAACTGCCTTACGCATCCCTAACTCATTTCATGTTTCATTGTTGAAACCACTAGTCTGTAACAGATTTTCCTCCACATCATCCTCTCCTCGCTCTGTTCAGGTGGAGGGTCAGGAGGAGTATGAGGTTAACTCTATTATCGATTCTCGAATCTCCCGGGGGAGAGTACAATATCTGGTCGATTGGAAGGGATATGGTCCTGAGGAGAGGAGTTGGGTACCTCAGGAGGATGTTCATGCTCCTCGTCTCCGCAGGGCGTTTCACTCCCGCTTCCCATCTCGTCCCGGTTCCTTCCGCCCGGTGGGCGTATCTGAGAGGGGGGGGTACTGTCAGGGTACCTGAAGTCTCTACCTCCGAGAGAGGTAGAGACTTAGACGTCCATCCGTCCGGACGGGCTGTTTCCTCTGTTCCTCGCGGTCCATCCGGTCACGTAAACGCCGGCCGCGAGGGATTCACTCCCTTTTCTAGCATGACGTCCGGAAACCGACGTCATGACGCCAACCCGGAACGACCTGTCATTCAATCCTTCAGAGACTAATCAGGACTCGTCGGAGGCGTGTCTACCCTTCCGAGCCAGGGTATTTAAGCTTGCTTCTCTCATTTGCTCATTGCCCTGTCGTGGTTCTAGTCTGCCTAGTCACACAGTGCTCTTGTATTTCTGTTATCCCTTTGGTTCTGACCCGGCTTGTTTGACTTACTCTGTTTATCTCTGTTACCCTTGACCCGGCTTGTTCCTCGCTTACCTGTCTTCTCGTTCCCTCGACCTCGGCTTGTCTTTGACTATTCTCTATATTCTCCGTACGTTAGTCCGGCCATTCTAAGGTCCGGTATACGTATAGGTACGGTGTACCTGTTTGTACTCTGCGTGTTGGATCCCTGTCCCGATCCTGACAGCACTCAGCTGGTTAAGAAAAGCTGTGACTGCTATGAATCTATTGGATACATTGTCCCTAGTGACAGCAGCTATGCTAAGCTTTCAAAGCTAACACTGTATCCAACGACGTGCACGGGAACAAACTCTCTCAGCACTCAGCTGGTTAAACAGCTCCCGGAGACACGTCACAGCACCAACACTATGATTGGCTGCCACGATTAGCATAATGACCACATGGCGTTTTGGCGCCGGAATGCGCATGACATTAGCTTCATGATTGGACAGAGCTCGAGATACCGGGACCTAAATTCATTTAAAAGGAGACTGGGATTCAGTCTCCAGTCAGCCCCTGACGAAGGTGCATCACAGCACCGAAACGCGCGTCGGGCTCATCTGGGCTCATTTTCCTCACTCTTTTCTTCACTAGGGCTATCTTTCACTATGTGCAGGTAACCAACATCCCGTATCCGTCCATTTATATCTATATGTAGATTGTAGCTTATGTTTGACTTGTAGGTCTATTCCCAACCACAGAATCTCACATTTGTCTGTATTAATCTTGAAATCGGAGCACGTGCTGGTCTATTTCTGCTACTATGTGTGGTA
Source organism: Pelobates fuscus (assembly GCF_036172605.1). Lineage (NCBI taxonomy): Eukaryota > Metazoa > Chordata > Amphibia > Anura > Pelobatidae > Pelobates > Pelobates fuscus. The sequence goes on from NC_086320.1 coordinate 107,723,402, forward strand.
AGGATTGTGTCGGGTTGGTAAAGGTGAGCAGAACGTGATCTGCAAAAGCAAAGACTTCACCTGCTTTCTGCAGCCTTGTATACTTGCATTGGCCCTGATGGCATTGAGGAAGGGTTCCGTGGCCAGAATGAAAAGGAGTGGTGACAGAGGGCACCCCTGCCTTGTTCCATAACAGATCAGGAAGGAAGGTGAATCTTGGCCGTTTACTTTCACACTGGCTGTTGGGCCTCTGTAAAGCGTCTGTACTCAGTTTCTAAAGGTCGGTCAAATGCCCACTGCTTCTAGGGTAGTGAACAGTTAAGCCCAATCAACTCTGTCAAATGCTTTTTCAGCGTCGACTGAGAGCAATAATGTTGGTAATTAAGAGGTCTTTGCTCCATGGATGATGTTAATGATGCTCGTAGTATTGTAAAGGTACAAACACCGCTTGGTCAGGGTGTATTAGCTCTGGGAGATGGATCTTAAGCCTATTTGCCAACAAACATTAAAGCATTATAACATTGTAAGTCATATTTAACTTTAATTATGCAATTCAATCATGATAATCCCGTTACTATGGTGGCCGGAGCCCACATGTGGCCCTTAGGATCTGTCCCAACTGGACCCCGGCTACCTCGACAAATTAAACATGGTATAGCATAGGTAATAATTCAACCGTGTAAACTAGAAAGTATGATTTCCTCTTGGAAATTAATGTGGCAAGAGGATGTATAAGAGTTTATTCGAGCTTCAGGTCAACATGCTTCTGGGAGTCGTTGGTAAGTCAGCTCTGAAGGAGATCTGTCTTATTTTTCTCTGCGTTTACTGCCATCTTGTCCTTTGGGGTTGCTGTTTGTCCTGGTCGAAAGAAAGGCTTGTCCAGTCTTCTATATCATCTTTCGGGAGGCCTAAGGCTTGTTGAAATGCTGGTGCGTCTGTGGGCGAGATGATGGAATGAGTCTTGCCTTGGTGTACCACTACTAGCGCAAAGGGGAAGTTCATGCAAAATCTTATATTACGGTCTGTTAAGGCCTTGGTTATCGTGCTCTTCTAGCTATCAAGGTGGATTGTGCTAGGTCTTGTTATACAGTGACTCTGTGGCCTTCGTATTCTCTCTTTGTTGCCTTGCCTTTTGCAGGATGTTTTCTTGCAGGATGCCCTGTGAGCCCTTTTGATGTTTATGGTAGTCTCTTGTGGCCTGTTACGGACTTGTTTGAAGAGGGAGGTAAGTGTTTTTACAATGTTTTCTTGTCCCCCTTCCGGTATTTCGGGTAGGCCCCACACTCTGAGGTTATTGCACCTGCCTCGGTTGTCTAAGTCCTCCAGCTTCCTTTGTATGAAGATTATGGCCTCAGTATGTGATTGTTGATTCACTAGCATGTTACAAGTTTTCCTTGAAGCTATGTTCATACATAGAGAAAAGGTGGCTGAAGGGTTAGACAAAGTCCAATCCTAAAGACACAGAAATTAGGACTAGATGGGCAGCAAGATGGGCATAACCCAGAGCGATAAATCAGAAAAAAATCCCCCAATAGTTAAAGGTTGCTGGAGAGGAGAACGAATCCAACCTCCAACCCACGTTAACCAGAGGTGCGCCCATACAAAATGGTATATAGCTCATTTGCCATGGTGTACCATATCAAAAAAATAAAAAAACTTTAATAAATCATTACATATAGGTAAACAGACGAGAATAAAAGCTGGGAAAGACAGTGCTACCCTCTGTGGGTCTAGGTTGTAGATGGAGTCTAGATGTTATTGTGCAGATGAATACAGGAGAGCTTAGAGCAACTCTCTGGTATAAAAAAAAAAAAATTGACAAATTCCAAAATAACATAAAAATACGCAAGCACCAGAAATTTGTCAGAGACTCAAAAGATTACCAAACAAACAAAGTTTACCAACATTTTAACCGTAGAGTAAGAACCAATTCTGATAATTATCTAACATCAGACTATGAGTCTTCTGATACGGACACTGATGCATCTAGTAGCTTACAAATTGAACCTCAGCCACAAACCTCAACCGCTCCAGGGTATACTAACCCCAAAGGCATACTTAAAAAAGGGGTGAATTTTTTAGAGATGGGTCACCTAGATGGTATACAAACCCGCAGAAACAGGTACTCTACCCGAAACAGGGAAGGGAGCAGGGGAAGGAGAAACGACCAGAGAAAGTTTTAGGAGAACTAGGGAATACCCCCAGTAATGACCCTGACCCGGGTCTAAGAGTTAACAACCTCTCCAAACAGATCCTGAATAAAGACCATATTGCCCTGCTGGAAAAAGGACTATCCTTTGTACCTGTACCTCCTCTTAATAAATTTATGTGGGTTAAAGATCTCCATCTATTCGCACGTAAACTGGCACTGCATAAATTTCATGAGATCAATAAAGAAAAGAAGGCAAAATCTCATGGTATGTCCAACAGAGAGTATGAGTGCCTGATGAATCTCATGGATTTATGGGAGGAAAACAACGAGACCAACCAATCTAAATATACTGACCTCAAACTTAAAAGCAAATTCACCCCATATTTGGGCAACTATCGTAATATTGATCTGTTTCTAGAAACTATGAAAAATGAAATAGATAAGCTAGACACTAGATCTCTCGATTTGTGTCCAAACATGAATCTGTCCAGAAAAGAACAAACAGCCTTACAATCACTTAGAGATAATACCGAAATCATCATAAAACCTGCTGATAAGGGTGGGAACATCGTTATGATGGATCTCACCCACTATGTAGAAATGGTGCTTAAGGTTTTGGAAGATGAAAACACCTATAAAGTTTTAAAGTCAGATCCCACCAATGACTTTCTCACTACATACAAGGAGATTCTGGATAAGGGCCGCAGTGGAGGGTTGCTATCAGGGGATGAATATGAATTCATCCTCAATCGGTATCCCAAGATAGCAACCTTCTACTGCCTGCCCAAAGTGCACAAAAGTATGTCCTCACCCCCGGGTCGCCCTATAGTTTCGGGCATTGAGAATTTGACACAGAATGGGAGTATCTATATAGACAAAATTTTAAGACCATTTGTCGAAAAACTTCCATCTTACCTTCAAGATACGAAACAGACTCTCGCCCTTCTAGCTAACCTTGAGGTACCACCTCAGGCTAAACTCTGTAGTTTGGACATTGAGTCTTTGTACTCATCAATTCCTCACTCTAATGAACATTTCAGGGCAAAAGGATATCCCAATAGATGCCTAAAACGAGCATATAAGAGAGCCCTTGATTCAGACCGCGAGAATCTGATCCGTGAGAACATCCAGAAACCATCTGAAGAACCCAAGGGGACGATACGTTTGATTGCCACCTATGACGCAGGGTGGGACAACATCAAAAATTCCCTTGGTCGTTTCTGGCCTTTACTAACAAGCGATGTACACCTGCAGGAGGTACTAGCCCCGAATGTTACCATCACTGCTCGTAGAGGTAAGAACCTACGAGACCTCTTAGCCCCAAGCCATTTGAAAACTGCACTATCTCCGAGAACATGGCTCCAAACCCCCCTAGTGGGGACTTTTGGTTGCGGAAGATGCATTTCTTGCAAACTTATAAAAAAAAGACTCTAAGAAAGTAAAAGACAGTCTAGAAAAGGTGGAGTTTAATATAACCTCCTTCTTTAACTGTAATACAGCAGGCATCGTGTATCTCTTAACCTGTGAGTGCAATATGAAATACGTGGGCAAGACATTCCGCCCTTTTAAGAAACGGATCCAGGAGCATATCAGATCATGTAAGAACTTGACTGATACCCCCATTTCAAGACATATCCGCGAACACCACAATAGCAACCCAAAAGGGCTACGATTTTGCGGTTTGGAACTAGTCAAAAGAAACCCCAGACGAGGAAATTATGACAAATTTCTTAGACAGAGGGAATGTTTCTGGATCTGCCAACTCAAGACTCTAAGCCCTCAAGGCCTGAATGAAGGGTTCTCCTTTTCCCCTTTCCTCTAACAACGTATATAATACGTAGAAATTTTTTGATAATAATCTCCTGTACTTTCGGTACTACTCTGGAAGTGGTGAATCAATTTCACCAAATACCTTTGTAAATATCTTAGGTTATGTACCTTTATTTATCTCTGTAAATATCTTACGTTTTTGCAATAATTCCCTGTACCTTTTGGTACTGCTTTTGAAATGGTGATCCATTTTCACCAAATATCTCTGTAAATATCTGTAAATAGTGAATAAAGACGACAAACATATGTGTAAATACTCAATAAGACCTTTGTCTGATTAACAAGCACATAACCTGCTTCGTAAATTAGATATTATTTTTACTATTATTTTTTACGAAATCTGACTATAACTACTATGAAAACAGGAATCAATTGGACAACTCCTTCCAATAAATCACGATTTTTTGCCATCTAATGCATAATACACCTCGGTAGGTGATTACAGCTCATTGCCCATATTTGTTAATATGTACACCTTTAATTCCTTGATAAATACAGCAGTTGGCTCCCCCCCCCTTTTTTTCATTATAATCCAGTACAGTAATTCTTTTTTTCTTTTTTTGGGGGCACATTAGACACCCCACTGTCCCTTTCTCCTAGACCCATTTAAGGCTAGGAGACTCTGTTCAGCGTTTCTACAAAGCACAGACTGGTTCAGTCTGATACTATCTTTACCTTTATGTTTTGAACAGTCAGGGACACTAGGGGTTAATATGAGTCACCGCTGGATGCAGCGATCTTGCTCGCTGTTAGATGCCCTTCCCGGACACACTATCCTATGAGACTAGATCGGACGATAGCTCCTCCCCTCTCTGCTCCGTGGCGGCCTATGATTGGTCGCATGACGTATGAGAGGCGTGGCTAGCCCGTTTAAAGTCCAGCGGGGTGCAGGTATGCCTTCGCATTTGATAAAGGCGCCACATAGCGCCGAAACGCGCGTTAAGCAAGGACGCCAGATTTAGGCTGCACTAATCTATGATGCCATTTCTAGGCTCTTAGTTAGCCGTTTTATTTTATTTACTTTTTTTTTTTTTTTTCTTCTCACGTTTGGGGTTTTTCCTCTCATGGGTTTGGGGATTAAGATGGATTATCTAGTCAGTCCTTATTTGGTATGATCGATATGTAGCAGATTTACCACTAGATAGGAGATTTATGAGACAGGAGATTTAGGGATTCTCTACAAGCCTGTTCACCTAAGGCTAACCTCTATGAGAAATTCTAAGCTAACTTAATTTAATTTAACTCTCACCTTATAGCCACTTTCTACAAGGGTGGCTACCAAGGTACAACTGACTGGTTGCCCATACTAGCCACTCTGTACAAGGGTGGTCTTTAGGGCACGAGTAGCTGACTGTTATATGTTTCGGTCAGGTATAAGGAACCTGGCACTCATTTACCAAGAGTTTAATTTAATTTAAACCATTAATATGTATATATTTCTTTGATTTGGAGTTGCCTTCTTTGCCTGACCATATTATACGTTTTTTTGTCTACAAAATCTACCAGCTAGTTTGTCTACTATTGCCACTGTGGCCATAAGTATACGTTTTTCAGTTGTAAGACTGTGTGCACTCTAGATTAAGAGTTAACTGGTTTATTAACATATTATTAATCTAGGGTTGCCTCCTCTATCTGACCCCACTGTTTGTGGGATAGCATGTTTAAGTATACAGCTTAGATTAGAGGCTCACTATAGACGTGTTTAACTTAGAGATATATGCATCGTGTCTCATACACTATCTCAGGGTTGCCCCCACTACTGGCAGCACCTGTTCATTTCAGATGCACTCTACCCATAAGTAGACATCCCGTACTGTCTCTGTCTCCACTACCTTGAGGAGCAACTTTCTACCTGATAACTGGGACTATTCCTATATTATCCGAATTATTTTTATACCAGAGAGTTGCTCTAAGCTCTCCTGTATTCATCTGCACAATAACATCTAGACTCCATCTACAACCTAGACCCACAGAGGGTAGCACTGTCTTTCCCAGCTTTTATTCTCGTCTGTTTACCTATATGTAATGATTTATTAAAGTTTTTTTATTTTTTTGATATGGTACACCATGGCAAATGAGCTATATACCATTTTGTATGGGCGCACCTCTGGTTAACGTGGGTTGGAGGTTGGATTCGTTCTCCTCTCCAGCAACCTTTAACTATTGGGGGATTTTTTTCTGATATGTTCATACATACACTATTCATTTAAGGTTTCAGTGGGGAGTATATCATACACAGGTCTAAGATCACTAAAAAGCAATATCTCTTGTAAGTTGTAGTGGCGTAAATCTCACCAACACAGGACTCAACCCACTGAGCCTCTTTGAGATAAATGTGATTGCTAACTGCTAGCTAGGCCAAACATGAGTGTTTGATGTTTGACCTCACTAATGCTCTTGTGACTGAATGGAAGCAAATCCATGTATTAGTGCTGTGACATTTTGTAGAAATCTTGAACCAAAGATTGACCTGTATTAAAGCAGAAATGGTCCAGGGGAATAACATATTAATGTGTGTGTGTTTGTTTTATTTTTTCTCTAAATAGCAGTTGTCGTAAACTGCATTCTGAATTGCAACATTTAGGTCAAAATAGACATTTTACAAAGATTCTTCAATTCAGCTATAGTCAGAGCATGGCTATTTTCTCAATGAAGATGCAGATTAATTTGGAATAAGTTGTGTGACATGCAGGTTTTAACTTACTGTTTGACTGTAAGTTGCATTTTTAAATCTTTATTGAAGTTTTAAGAAATGTACATCACAAACATATACATACATATATAATTACTTACAAATACATTTCCAATTATGTGTTGCTACAATTAATATTCATGTCATTAGATATATAGATTATATTATGTTATACATTTTTACAACCTCCTTTTCTCTTTCCCTTTTTCTCAATTCTTTCTCCTCCTTTCATTTTTCTATCTAATTAGAGTTTTTAATCATACATACGGGTCAGAGCATAAACATTTTAGGAGTTATAGTTGAATTTGATAGGTGACGTTTATGATTGTTATCCTTGCGTCAGGAATATGAGGGTCTGAATATGAATGCTCCACCATTAGATATCTATTTGTGCCATTTTGACCATATTTCTTTATATATTTTAATTCTACCTTTTTTTCCTGTAGAAACCTTCTTCCATTCGACATTGGAAATTAACCAGATTCACAATATTTGGCCAAATGGGTGTAGAAGGCATTTTCCAATTCCTATACATACCTAGCTTAGTGGCCATGAAAATATGGATTATTAATATTTTAAATTCCTGTTTACATTTTGGAAAATCAATATGAAATAAAAACATTTGGGGAGATAGTATTATTCTTTGGTTGCATGTTGTTGAGATAACATCTGATAGCGTTCTTTTAATCCCTCACATTCCCACCACATATGATATAATATGCCTTCTGAATTTGAGCATCTCCAACATTTCTCAGAGTATTTATATTTGATTTTTTTTATTCTGTTAAGAGTAAGGTACCAGTGATGGATAATTTAAAAAAAAGTCTTGTGCCAGTGTAGACTTTGGATATATTTTGTGACTTGGCAGAATGCCTCGCCCCATTTTTCAAGTGAAAAGGAATTGTTAATATCTCTTTCCCGTTTTATTGTTGATTGGGGTTTTTCTAATGTCATATAGTTCCTTAATAATTGTTTGGTTCTGGAAACAAGTTTATTTTTAAAATGTGTATTAATAAAGTTTTCATATCCCGGGTATTCTTCAATCTTATTAGTGTTAATATGATTGATTCTAACATAATTATAAATCTCTCAATCAGGTAGTTTAAATTGAGATTTTACTTCAATAAATGACTTAATTTTCCCCTGTGAAATGATTTGTGATAAGCTAGAAATATCGCAATTTTTCAACTTTGATAAATTCAAATCATGGGTATACAATTGGAGAAGAACCTCCAATGGTGTAGAGAGAAATAATTTGTTAGAAATCCCTATTTTATTTAAAAAAATTCTTATAGACTCAATTGTGTTTTTGAAAAAAACAATATGCAAATACAGTGTAATGATAAGGTGCTTAGTGGTGATATATTGATAAATATGTAAAGCAGCTGTGGAACGCTCAGTGGATCTCCCAAAAGTATCCACAAACAAAGTAAACCAAAATGAAAATGTAACTTAAAGTTTAGGTGGTCTACCCCACCACCTAAAACTTATAAGTGTGAGTGCAGCGCTTAGAAAGTATTTAACAGACTTACCCCTTACAAATACAGGGGGTTCGATTCCATATAAAAAAATATATACTAGTAAAAAAAAAATCATATTAAAGGGAATCTCCAGTGCCAGGAAAACAATCAGTTTTTCTGGCACTGCAGGATTCCTCTCCCTCCCACCCCCCAATCCCCAGTTGCTGAAGGGGTGAAAACCCATTCAGTGACTTACCTGAGGCAGCGACATGTCCCACGTCGCTGCCTGCTCCTCCCTCACCACTCCACCTTCTTCCTAAGTCGGCCGGTGGGCGAGACTGATCCCGCCCACCGGCCGAGGAGACCTAATGCGCATGCGCATTGGCGCACCCCATAGGAAAGCATTGAAAATTAATTTCAATGCTTCCCTATGGGGAATAGGGCGATGCTGGAGGTCCTCACACAGCGTCAGGACGTCCAGCGACGCTCTAGCACAGATAATCTGTGCTATGATGCAGGAAGTGACCTCTAGTGGCTGTCTAGTAGACAGCCACTAGGGGAGGACTTAACCCTGCAAGGTAATTATTGCAGTTTATAAAAAACTGCAATAATTACACTTGCAGGGTTAAGGGTAGTGGGAGTTGGCACCCAGACCACTCCAATGAGCAGAAATGGTCTGGGTGCCTGGAGTGTCCCTTTAAGAGTAACAAAACAGATAATTTTCAACAAAAAGTTTTTTGGGGCTGTGGCTTATGCTTAGCCTGCTGTTTCCAAGAATGTAATATGCCTTCTAACCTGTACATGCCATTTGTGCTATGTACACTAAACGTTGCCTACACATTAGAAAACAAATGAGCATGTACATAATATTAAAAAGGGCTTTGAGAAACACACTGTCTCAAGACATTTTAAATCTGTACATAATAGTGATCCACAATTTTTGAAATTTACTATTATACAGAAAATTGAAGCCAACTGGAGGGGAGAAGACATGATAAGAAAATTAGGAATGTGTGAGATGAAGTGGATTTTTAATCTAAACACACTAAGTTCCTCGGGTTTAAATGAAGATTTTGAGCTTTGTCACTTCCTATAAATTGGTCTATATATTTTTTTTGTCCATCTTTGTTTTTTATTGAGGCTTATGATAAAACATTACAGAAAATAAAGCAAGGAGTTAGTGCACATAAAACATATGGTATGCATAACATAGAGATAGCAATATCAATGCTGGAACCCCCACGTATAGCGGCCTCTTTTTGTAGATGTTTCAACAATGTATTACTATGCAGGTTAAACAGGTAGATGCAGTTTAGTTAATGTTAATAAGAGCAATCAAGCCTTAAGTAGCATATATGGTAGACATTATTCTACCCATGAGATTAATAGAACACTTTGCTTAATAAGGTATGCATTCAAGGATTTTGCGTTATGTGGCATTTTTGCTGGTTCTGCACAATCTTATACTAGGTTAGAGATATCAAGCTAGGCAACTGACAGAGTGCAAATTAGTAGAAAGTAAACTGTGCTAGAGTTGCAGGCTATTCTGGTCTGCCAAGTTCTTAGATATTGTAGCATTAACTGTCCAGATAACAGAGTAAATTATAAAGTAAGTAAGCTAATTCAACATAGTGAGCATGTCAACATATCATATATGTACGGTTTAAGTACGTTATGGATTAACTGACAACATGTTGCCTTGCTGGGAATACCACTGGGTATGTATGCATGTACCACAAATCTCAATGAATCTACAGCCTACAATCTAGTTTTCAAAATAACAGTAGTAGCGAGTGTATTCTGTGTTAGAGACAATTAGGCCTCATTTAAAACTAGGGTGTCTATATGTATCGTCCTTTGGCAATGCCCTAAAACCTTTTAGGACTGACAGTATAATACTTTCAATTATGTGCAATAAACCAGGGTAATGAGCATTGCAGTAAGTCTACATGTGTACTCAACCTACACCACAGGGTGAGATGGTGCTGTAGTATATGGGAGCCAGAAGAACTGAAATATAAGATGTATGATTAAAAGCATAGCGTTTCAACAAAAAACAAAAACAGGTATAATATATGATGCTAGGTGGCAAGAGAAATTAGTAAACCACTGGTCCAATGTCAGAATGACAACATGCTATGGATTTGTGTGATAGCTCTGACAAGTAGCTGATTTTGGAGAAAACTGTGAGTCCACAAACCAGTCCCTTTCAGCCAATGCCAATTCGTGACAAAGCATCAACAGGAGCGGGACGGCAGAGGATATCGGAGCAGTACATGTGGGGCGAGGGCCCCCTCCAGCCTAGGTGAGCTGCGTGCTTGTGTGGCTAGCGTGAAGATAATTGCTTTTCCCAGAGTAGGATGCCTTTTCCCTTCGCTCTCAACTACGTTCACCATACGCTCTGTATGGCTGGGTGTTGGGAACATATAACAAGTCTCAAAGAATTAAGATGTTCGTAAAAGTTGAAAATACTTTATTTACAACTAAAATAGTAACACATTTTTCCAATGACTATAATACAAGTAATAAACAGTTAAGATAAAAGCTGATAAGCTTAAAAGTAAAGATCACCACAAATAATCCAAATGAATAAAGTCCCAAACACAGCAGACATGTTTCGACCTTCCAGGGAGCCTTCATCAGTGTATATGGCCATGACTATACTATCCTTGTGATAAAAAAAAAAAAAGACTTGTTTTTTTCTAGAAATATAGGTTGGAAATCTTAATTCTTGCTCTAAATATAGAAAATAATCCAGGCACTCCAACAAATTCCAAAAATAGACAATTTTATTGGACCCAAGAACCAGAAAGCAACGTTTTGACCCCTTAGGGCCTTTGTCAAGCTACTAAACCACATAAATCACAAACAATATATAGGTGTATGTAACAATTAACAAGTGATAAAACAAGTGAGAAAACTATAATCAGTTGATAACTCAATCAATGATAATAAAAACATAATCATCTCTCCAATCATCATCTCACATATTGGGGGTGTCAGAAACCACAGGGTAGTTCTGCCAATAGGACATAAATTCAATAGTTGTTTAATTTAATTATTTAATTGTAAACAAGTTATTTTAAATTACCTCAAATGAGACTAGACAATTTAAATATAATTAGAAGCACCAAAACCAAACAAGGTACTTACTTTTCCGGGCAAAACTACACAGACTCAGTCATGTGACCACGTCCGACGTTCAAGACGTAATCAATTATGCCGGTCACATGATTGGACTTAATTCTTGTTCTAGTGATTTACAGTTGTTATCAACTTACTTGCTTCTAGTGTAGAGTTTTCTTTGAGTTAGTTCTTAACAAAGTAGTCAGACTGTTTAGGTACACACATATAGCTGAAAAGCACATTTTAAAAATGCATAAAATCTACCCCTCGGTTAATGCTCCCTATTATTGCTCCAGATTTGGGATGGAAGTGCAGGGAAGTACTTTATCTAAGCTTGGTTAAAGTACTATACTATGACATATATAGACTGCTGATGGGTCAGATGTGTTTCCCAGCACATCCACAGATGCTCAATTGAATTGAGATTTGGGAAAGTTGGAGGCCATGTCAACAAATTGAGCCCATTGTAATGTTTCTCAAACCATTCCTGAACAATTTTTTCAGTGTGTGGAAAGGTGCGTTATCCTGCTGAAAGAGACTATTGCTATCAGACAACACCACGGGCAACAATCTTTAGGTAGGTGGTATGTAAAATATCAAAAAGAAAATGTAATTCATCAGACCAGGCAACCTTCTTCCATTGGTTCAGTTCTGCTACTCACATCCCCATTGAAGGCACTTTTGAGGGTGAACAGGAGTCATCATTGTCAATCTGACCAGTCTACAGCTACACAGCCACATATGCAGAAAACTGTTATGTTCTGACATGGCCAGCATTACGTTTTTCAGCAATTTAAGCTAAAGTAGCTCTTCTGTGTGATCAAGCAGGCTAGTCAATACTCTCCATGTACATCAATGAGCTTTGTGCATCCATGATCTGGTTCACTTGTTGCCCTTCCTTGCATAACTTTTGATAGGAACTAACCACTGCATACCAGATACACCCCACAAGACTTGCCATTTTTGAGCTGCTCTGACCTGTCGTCTATTCAACACTATTTGGCCCTTGTCACAGTCACTCAGATCTTTTTTGCTTGCCCATTTTTCCTTCTTCCAAAAAATGAAATTCAAGAACTGACTGCTAACTTGCTGCCTTATATATCTAACCCCTTGACCGGTGCCTTTGTAACCATATAACAATGTTAGTTACTTCAGCTGTCACTGGTTTTTAATGCTGTAGTTGATCAGTGTATATTATGTATGTGTGCGTATATATATATATATATATATATATATATATATATATATATATCCCTATGTATTTTGTATATATTGGCACATAACCATGACCTTACCCACCCCATGTCACCCACACATTGCAGTCATGTTGTCACTTTGGACACACACAAATACATTTGCACACACACTGATACACGCATGCATGTGTACACTTTTATACATGCACATTTATACACTGGACACATTCATACACATACACACGGATGTAGAGACATACACAATGACACAGACCTACATTGACAGATGCAGTCACACAATCCCGGCGTGTGTCTGGAAATGTGCATTGGTACCTATGTGTCACGATTCGGGGAACCCAACACGCTAACACACACACAGACACACACACAGAAAAGTGTGCAGTACCGGTCCTTAGAGTGGCCGGGTTGAGCACACACAGAATAGTCAGGAGACAAGCCGAGTAAGGGGAACCAGAAAACAGAATAACGAGAAACAAGCCGAGGTCAAAGGGTAGGAGAAAGTCACAAAGTCAGTATAACAAGCCAGAGAGTACGTAACCAGAAATCACACGTTCAGAATCAATACTATAAAGCAAAGACCACAACAGGGCAGGGAGGAACAGGAAAGGTAAGTATATAAACCAGAAGGTTAATTCTGATTGGATAATTTCCAATCAGAATTAACAATCACACGTGGGAGATATCTAAACCTCCCACTGTGATTGAGGTACTGTGCCTTTAACGCCGGGTCAGGTGACTGACCCCGGCGTGTAACAAATTGGGCGGTCTCCCAGCGTGCAGCGTCATGCATGCTGCCGCTGGGGGACTTGGAGGAAGACGCGGGCGGCATCCGTTGCTGGGAGGATGCCGCCCGCCGGACACATGGCAGGAAGGGGACCGCGGACGGCTGGAGGGTGAGTGCCGCGAGCGGACTGCAGCCTCCCCTCGCAGCCGCCCGTGGGATCCTGACATTACCCCCCCCCTCGAAGACCGCCCGGCGGGCGGGAAGCAGAAGGCTTCAAAGGAAACCGGGCATGAAAGGAGCGGACCAAAGAGGGAGCTTGCAAATCAGAACTCGAAACCCAAGACCGCTCCTCAGGGCCATACCCCTTCCAATCCACCAGATATTGCAGCCGACCCCTAGAAACACGATTGTCGAGAAGGGCAGCCACCTCGTACACGTCACTGGGGACCGCGCGAGGGGAAACGGGCCGCAACATGGACCTGATCCCACATCTTCCGCAAAGAGGCGAGGTGCTGGTCCAAGGCGGGCATTCCCTTGTCGGAGAATGCACCGGGAAGGACAGAAGGCTGAAACCCATAAGCAACCTCAAAAGGACTTAAGCCAGTAGACGAGTGAGACACCGTATTCCTGGCAAACTCAGCCCACGGAAGGAGGTGAGACCAGTCGTCCTGGTGCGCATTAGTGAAGCAGCGCAAATGTAATTCCACAGACTGGTTAGCACGTTCGGCTGCACCATTAGATTGCGGGTGATAGGAGGAAGTGAACGACAAGGAGACCCCCATCTCAGCACAAAAGCCCCTCCAAAACCGAGAGACAAATTGAGGACCCCTGTCAGACACGATATCCTGAGGAACCCCATGCAAGCGGAATCCCGCGGGATCCTGACACTATGTGAGCATGTTGGCATTGTGTAGACTGTATCTGCCTGAGAGAGTGTGTCTGGCAAGGAGTATCCCTGTTCATCTGTGAGTGTATATCTGTTGTAGCAGGCTGGCCGGGTCTTGGGTCATAAATAACAGAAACAGTTATTTCTTCCAATATGAGGAAAGCTTTATTTAGCAAGTAGGCCACAGCAAAACATGAAACCAAAATAAACTCCTACTCCACACTGGAGACTAACATAGAGTACCCTTTCTAGCTAAGCTGACCCCAGTAGTTTAACAAATAATGGGATGACTGTGATACAGTGAGGGTTTACTGTGTGGGATGACTGTGACACGGTGACTGAGTGTATATGTTGGAGGGAGTGATGTAACAGAGTAACTGAGAATGTTTGGGGAATAGGGTGATGTAACGTGCTGCCAGCATGTGGGGGAGGTGTTGATGGGATAGCATGTGTGTGGATGGAAGATGGGGTGATGTGACAGGGTGATTGAGTGTATGGTGAAAGGGTGTGATGTAACAGAATGACTGAGTGTGTGTGGGAGAGGGGGTGATGTCACGGGGTGTCTAAGTGTGGGGGAGACAGCATATGTGTATGTGGGAGAGGGGGTAATGTCACAGGGTGACTGAGTGTGTGTTTAGGGGAAGGGGGTGATTTGACATAATTAATGTGGATGGGCAATAGATTGAATGTGGGGAGGCTGAATTTCCCTATGCGGCCTCCCCACACATTGCAGCTTGTTTTATTTGTAAGTGATGTTCTTTGCTTAACTCCCTCAGCTCTCCCTATTAGCCACCCTCCACTTGCTCTGTGGTAGGATGGCTGGCTCAACAGTGTCTGCCAACATCTGTTCCCCTGCTGTGTTTCATACAAAGCAGGGAGGATGTGGAATCATATTTCATCCCCAATGTGCTCAGTGTGTATACCGCACATGCAGGGGAGAATGAGCTGCTGGCCACTTCCCCCACTTCCTTTCTCCATTCCAGTGTTGCTGCTGTTCATGCTGCATGACGACAGAGCTAAACACAGAGATAACTTTCTGTGTTGAGTTATGTGAAGGTCATAACTTGGTGACTTTTAGTGCTGCTGTACTGTGACTTTCAGGACTTGTTAAAGGCACAATTTTCAAATGAATTTGAAGTTTGCAATAAACAAAATGTGTATTCACGATTGTGTGGGTATTGTCAGGGTGGCGGTCCGGTGACTGGGACCCAGACACTGTCTGGGCGGCGGTCGGACGACCGGGACCCAGTATGCCTGATGTTGATATTAGGAGTCACAGAGTGGAAGTGGATTAGCAGGGTCTGGTGCAGGGTAACCGCACGCCCCTAGGTGTTGAGTACCAGCGTTTGTGCGGCCACATACCAGGACCCTGATGCAGATTCAGCGGATCCCAGGAACTAGGAGCTTGGAAATAAGCAGGCCTCCCAGGAGCTGAATAGGAAGGCTCTGCAGCAGGAATGTATCCAGTACAGAAACAAGGCAAGACTAGAACAGACACCAAACATGAAAACAAGACAGAACTAGTAGAACCCAGAACCAGAGAAGGATAGGAAGCCTAACCCAGAACATGTACACAATACATAAGGGAACATTAACAGAACAAGGGCAGGACTGGACTGTACATGTACTGGGAATACAAAATAAATAAAGACAAGATATGATAGGAAAAACAAGAGGAGACATAACTAAGTACTATATGTGAAAAACATGGGGATTTAATTACATTATATGATCATACATTGCATAAGCCTGCCACAACGCCAATGTACCCCATATTTAGCAGGTACTACTCTGCCTAATGTCTGCTAAATAAACCATAATAAAGCACATACAGCACTTACCTGCAAGAAAAGGCAGATAACTTGAGCAACTGCCTGCAGGAACCAGACTGAAACAAAAGGATTCATGGAAAAGGAACGGGTGTGGCAACATAAAACAAACATTTAAATGAATCCAGGAGACTGGGAATTCCAGGAACGGAATACAGGAATGAACCCAGAAAACCCAGCATAAAGAAAACCAGACATAGAATAGAAACCAGAAAAAACAAGAAAAACTAAACAAGAATTGTAAAAAGAGTACTGGATACCAGAAGCCATTGCAAGAATGATCCGCAGCTAGGAACAGGATGTGACAGGTATGAATGCATATGCTGATAATTATATATACATATATATATTTTAAGTGTGAAGTCTTACATTATAGATGTAAGTTTGAAGTTTGTTTTATTTAATCTTCCATAATTCTGGCACTTGTGGTATTTTTTTTCTAGTTAGGTCTTAACAATTCAGTCAGTTTGTTTAATTCACACTGTGTACTATAATTTGCAGACATGCAATGGTTCTTCCATTTCTCACGAAAGACAGTATAAGAATAAATAATAATACGTATTCATCCTCCCTGTCAAATAATTCATAGAAGAAACTTTAACATTATTTATATTACTGTACATTTTAGTTCGCAGTAAAGTTGTCATGGCAGAAATACATTGGATAATCTAAGCTGTCCATAGATATTAAAAAATACATTTAAAAAAACCACAGGAAATTAACCATTAAACCACAATACGTACATAAAAATTCCAATGCTAACCTCTGCAGAAATTGCCCATGAAGTGAACAGGTTTAAAATGTTCTTTATTAAATAACCTTTGTTTTTCATATTTGATGAGACTAAAGTGCATTTTATATTTTGTCCTAAACATAACATTGGCCCAATCAATCAATCGGAAATTTGAACATCGAAATTGGCATGTCTATAATTTGACCATATAATTTCTTAAATATCTGGCAAACACACTGTGCAGCATTCCCCTGGAAACACCTCTAATCGCCATCTGAGAAGTGGCAGTACAGGTATCCTTAGGCTGTAATGTAAACACTGGCTTTTCTCTGAAAAAAACAGTGTTTACTGCAAAGAGCCTGAATGGGCTGACTATACTCACCATAACAACTACAATAAGCTGTAGTTGTTATGGTGACTATAGTGTTTCTTTAACCATGAGACTAAATCCTGGCATAAAAAAAAATGTCATCTATCTAACCCAGATTGCAATTTACAATTCCTATGCACTGTACATAAAAGAGCAACAGGGAAGACATACCCTTTCCTTGATTTTACAATTAATTTATCAAATATTTTATATACACTGTCCCCTAATCCTTCCACATTTGAATCAGAGGCTGTCCAGAGTATTTGCAGCAAGCACTCTCTTTCTAGGATCTTCCCCACAGGAGAAAGTGTCAAGTACGCTACAAAAAGGGGATTAGGAAAGACTCCTGCTAATACGGCCCTTTCTGCCCATCTCTACCTTGCCTTTGTATTACAGAATGTTTTAGAGTTTACCATACAGTCAAATGACTCAGTATGGCACTTGCTTTCTGGTTATTCTGGATTCCTGATCTCAGATTCTCCTGATTTCTCTTTATCAGTTGCATGCACTAATTTAACAGCTTGTTATCAGGCCTGTCCCATTAAAAAATGGCTGCATGTATTAACGTAACAGCTTGTTAACAGGCTTGTCCCATTATAAAATGGCTACAACAAAATGCTACATTTAGAGTATACTGGGTCACCTACTTTTAAAAAAGGTATGCCATAATGGAGAAAGATTTCTTTACAAGGCTGCCGTAGTGTCTCAAAGACGAAAATAATCACACAAAATCAATTTGTCAAATATAAAGTTGAAAAAGGCATGAAAGTGGCTAAATCAAAAAACTCAAAATACACTATTTAGAATAACCGTGGGTGTCAATGTTTAACTCCTTAAGGACCAAACTTCTGGTATCACATAATGGTGCAAATTTTATTTCCCAAGCTGACACATTGTCTCAAATGCAACATAGGCCCAGAATATAAATGTGTCACATTTCTCTTGACATTTGCACAGACGTTATTCGGCATGTGCTAAAACTTTTATATAAACCTTTGTACAGACGATATTCGTCATGCACTATAACCTTAAACTGAATAAGACACGGACACAGTTAATTCTGTTGGAGTATAAAGTCCACAGCTTTTATTAATTATTATTAATTAAATTATCATAAATTAACATAATTTTAGGGTCATTGTCCAACTATACATTAAATTACTATACCCCCCACACAGTACCCCTGACAATGACCCTACCAATTGAACAATATATAACAAATAACAATTCACTTGAAACACGGCCTACCAAAGAGGCCCCACATCATATTGTTAACTGTAGGGGTGTACCTCAGACACCCCTACACCCACAGGTTCGTCGCCACCGAAGAGCTAGAACCAACCAGTCCTTAATTCCATCAGGCCTACACCTCGGCCTGTCCAGTCCAAACTCTACGCCAAATTCCAATTTCTACTATGCCCTGTTCCGCCGCTGTGACTGAAACGGAACTGCTAAACCAAGGGAGGGTGGGTGGGACAATTTACAGGTAAGAAAGGCTCTGGTTAAAATGGCCCCTATTCTAAAATGGCTGCTCTTTATACTCCCTGTCTCCGCCCCCAAGCTCCATTAAACTAATCCAACCCCCAAACACTAGCACCTGCCCACTTCCTGGCTCTGTCAAGGCCCACTCCTCCTACTGCGTTGTTCCATGGGCTTCAGTTTAAAAAGGGAATGCAATATATTTTGCCCTTTGACAGTGAAAGCGCAATGTTTGTGTGAAACACACACACACACACAAATGAACAATTAATTAACTTAGGGTTTGTCACTAGATTTGTACAAAAAAATACTAGACGTACCCATTTTGGAATATCCTGGGTTGTATACTGTTGCAAATGGTATGTAATGTTATTTTATTTCCAGAGCTGCCATACTGGCTCAAATGTGATAGGCCCAGATAATCAATTTGTTACATTTCCATGTATGACGAGAGAGTCTCACATTTGCATACCTCCCAACATTTCACACGGACAAAGAGAGGCACTTTAATATTATGGGTGTTAGTGGAGGTGTGGCCAGGGTCATGGCTGTTCTGAGAACTATTAGGAAATTTACTAATAACAATTCATGCAAATAAGATGTAATTTGAAACAAAAGCAATGTATCTTATTTACACAGGCTGACTTCTAAACACATTTATCGCAGTTTAAGACACATTACTGTGATTATTATTGTGGTGGAGCAATCGTGTACAGTCATATACACCAACAATGTGGAGCCCTACAATTTGCCATTTCATTTGTTAATTCTCCAATAAACCATGCTTTGTGTCTAATCCCGAAGATGTTTTATTTTATTTTTAATATAAGTAAGTGACAGGCCATATGATATTTTATAAAGTACAGAAATGAATAAAAATATACTTTTGATTGATTTTACCAGTATTTGTAGCATTAATATTACTTGATTATTTCCTTACTCTTTACATAATTATAAAGTAAGACCAAAGAATGATTACTGGTGGATAAATTAATAGCTGGCATTCAAACTCTGTGGATAGTTAGCAAGAATGCAGGTGATAGAAAAAAACAAAACAAAAGAAACTGGTATATTATGTAAAGTGCCACTTACACAAAACAGAAAATAACATAACACTATTTAAAACTGTGTTTAAATGTAAATATGATTATACAAAATGCTGTTGATATATTCCCTTTAGTGTTTTATGCATTCTTGATAATAGGCTCATAAGAACTATACTGCAGAGATTAGGTAAACCTATTTAAGTGGTTTAATTGGCATTTCTGAAAACAGATAGCTTTTTGTCAGCAAACAATGAAACAAATGCAGATCTGCAGAGACAGTCATTAGCTAGAATAAGCAGCGTTTTGTGTATGCATTCAGGTAGGAGTATCAGAATAAGCAATGACAAAATGGTTTAACAATGGTGACACGTTTAAATGGATTCTTTCCTCAGAAGGTTGCCTAATCGAGTTAATAAGCAAGGAATGAATTTTCTCTTTGCATGTTGTAAGAGTCATGTAATGAGTTATAACTGTTTTGATATGGAATGCATATTAATAGAGTTGTTTTTTTTCCAAATGGCACACACAGTGCTTTAATTTGGTTAGAACTGTTATGATTATTCAAGATAATCAAGTAATTGTTTTAAAAATGATGGCAATTACAAATGTATAATGCTGAATATTTGACTTTAGCAGAGCTATTTACAAAAGTGATCATTCAAGATGAATTTAAAATTTTAGCTCAAAGTACTCAAACTAGAAGCAAAGCTGACTTTTGGTTTTCCGTTTGAAATTCACTTTAATTTCTCACTTTAGTTAATAACCCTTTATATGCATGAAGAAAATTAGATTCCTTGAAGATGGCCAAGATCTTTGTTTATATGTGCATATAAGTGTTTATTCATGAACTTGTGGAAAATTGCTGAGGGAATTAAAAATTATAACTAAAATAGCCAAATTGGAAAAATTCTGCAATTCATCTCTTTTTCCCAGCATGGATGTTTACACTAACATTTGCCATTCCCTATTCAACTGTGTCTACTCAACACTGGATGTTCTGAGACTGCTTCTTGATCATATTTGTTCTGGAGATTCAAGGATTCTGTAGCATGTGGTCACTTGCTTATTTATTAAGTGGCAGGACCTCGCTGCTCCCTTGAAGGATTTATCTATCACTCTGACACTGGCATGAGAGGTTGTGACCCTCCTAAGATAACACAGGTTAGAGAGGTGTCTTTAGAACACCATTTCTATAGTAAACTGTCATAGTATACTTTGACTCCTTGTTGTTAAAGGTGCAAGATCATCTTTGCAATAGCAAATTAGCTATGCTAATGTATTTTACTCAATTCTTTTTTTTAAAGTTGTTGTTTGTGTTTGTTTAATTTACAAGTGTGTCTATTTTAGTGCTAAGATTAAAGTAGACAGTGTTTGACAAGTTAAAATGTATTTATGAAACAATATACATAGTTTAATAATTTTAAGTTTTAGGCACAGTACTCGAGGTTAAGAGGTACATTTAGGAGTTACATGTCTATTCACTAAAGTGTGAATTCTAATGAATTCAAAATAACCTTTTTATATTAGGGCACAATATCTGACCTGAGAAAATTAAGTTATATTGTTAGTTTAAATATTTTGCCCTAAAATGTGAAATTTTTTGGGAATTCTCTACGAATTCATACTTTAAGGGAAACACTAATATTAATAAAAATTAAAGGCAAAGTTGTTTTTGTCAAAATGTCAGTGTATTTTAGCTTAGCTCTTCACTTCACAAATATATATAGTAATTCAAATAATAATGGATGCATGCATGTCGGTTTACCATTTAAATGTCAATTTAGGTAAATAGTTGTAGTCCCTATTTTCAGATTTCATGCAGGTTTTTCTCACATTTCATTCGCAGGAAGCCTCGAACATTGTAAAGCTTTGACAAAAAATACAAGCAGCATAAATGATGTTTCAACTGCATGAAATGCAGCGAGGCTTGAATTAGACATCCCTTTCCCAAATGAATGACTGACTGAATGACAATAGATAATCTATATTCATAGGAGCTCTACTGATCTATGTCCTCAACCTGTGGCTTCAATTTCCCTTGAAACATGGATCAAGTAACGCATCCAGAACACATTCTTGGCTGTCAAACATTTCACTTTTCATAGACTTTCATGACAGTCTTGAACCACTCATAATATAACAATGCTTTCTTTGAAGTTTGAAAGTTTATAGTTTACTGTTGAAGAAGACAGCTAAATATAACTTTTTTTTAATTAATATTTTCTTAAATCTTCAGGAATTTACTGTTACTATATTGTGAATCTACCTTATAACCTTAATCTTGTAAATGCAAAAACATTTCCCTTTTTTAACAAAAGTGTATATAAAAAAACTAAACTTTGCTTATTTTATACTCTGATCAGTCACAACAGTAAGACCACTGACAGGTGAAGTAAATAACATTGATTATATCATTATAATGGCACCTGTTAAGAAGTGGGATATCTAAGGAAGTGGATAGTCAGTTCGTGAATTTATTGTGTTGTTAGCAGACAAAATGAGCAAGAGAAAATATCTGAATGACTTTGACAAGGGCCAAATAGTGTTGTATAGAAGATGGTTCAGAGCAGCTCGGCTACATGACTTGGTCTCCAAAATGGCTGGTGTGGTAACTCAAATTGCTGAAAAACCTTATGCTGGCCATGATAGAAAGGTGTCAGAACACACAGTGCATTGAACATTGCTGCATATAGGCCTGTGTAGCTGCAGATCAGTCAGAGTGCTTATGATGACTCCTGTCAATGGAGACATGAGTGTCAGAACTGAAAGAAGAGTGCCTGGTCTGACAAATCCTTTTTTTTTAGATCAGGTGAATGGTCTGGGTGCGAGTGCATTGTTTACCTGGAGAAGAGATGGCAGCAGGATACACTGCTGAAAGAAGGCAGGTCAGTGGAGGCAGTGTTGTGCTCTGGGCAATGTTCTGCTGGGAATCCTTAAGTTTGCATGAGAGATACAGCAACCCCAGACGATCGTTTCAACCTTGTAAGGTATCATCAATTATATTATACCAGATGATCATGGCAAAATATTTATTTCTCTACTCTAATATGCCCTGTGTGCTTTTGGTATAGTTGTTCATCTATAGTAATCAAAATGTATAACTTAGTTATACATAATGGAATTATACACAATATATAAACCGTGTCATATCATGACTGTGACGGATATGACAGACCGCCTGGCACCCCGGCCGTGTGCCTCCGTCAGTTGATGCTCCTAGTGCTCACTGAGGACTCCAAGCACTCCACCAGACACCATAAGCACTGCAGTCCCCACGTCCTGCGTTACAGCTTGGCTGGGAACTCGCCGTCCTCCACCCACCCTGGACTCAAGACCAGGATCCAGCTTCCAGTGGGTGAACCTCTCCTACTCCAGAGAGCATAGCAGGAACAGCTCTTAAAAGAGCTTAGTGATTATAATCCCAGGGGAGTATAGTGATATAGCAATCTCCAGGGTAGATACAGCCGTTTTCCCCACACATGAGATGAGACTCTGAGGGTAAGCAGGAACTCCATTTTAATGGAGCCACACTGGCCTTTTATGCAAGTTTCCCAACAAGGGTGACACCCACGTGGACACAGGGACACAAGTTCACAAACCAATAAAAACAGCGTTATACAGTGAGACACACCCATACAATATACACAATCCCTCCCCTCTGCCTGGGAGATAATTAAGGCAGATAATGCATTAACTTAATTATCTCCAGGCAGAAAAAACACATTTTTTTATAAAGGCCTATAAGTACCCCAAAACAACATATCCCCATAAATTGCATCACCTGATAACCCTAATCTGGGTGAACAACATATTCAAAAATCACCCAGATCAGATCAGGGGCTCAGATGTTTTATGGAAGTCATAGTTTTGCCCAGGCACAGGCATGGTCCCATGCCCAAAACAGTTCCATAGAATCACAGCTAAGTGACACTGGAGGACTGACTGCAAACCGCAAGGTTTTCAGGCCAAAATAGTTCCAGGGCATTCGTGGTTAAGTCCCCCTAAAGTCTATTTGCGGTTTTGGTTCATGACCCCACCAAGTGTTCGAATGTCGAATGGCTGTCACTTCGATTGTTCGGGAGTTTGAAGTGCCACTTCGAAAGTTCGAACTGTGGCCATAAAAATACAAAAAGGCACGATTTAAACAAAGTTTTATCACAGAAAGGCATGATTTAAACAGTTTTATCACAGAGGCCATAGTCACAGGGTAGGAGTCTGGCAAACAGGCCCCTCCAAAAACCAGTGGTGAGGTCACTTTCGCCACAATGACTGATAGCTATTTTAATCTGCTCAATCCAAAAAGCAATTGTATATCTTAAAAATGAGAGAAATCTCAATGTATCTGTGGCAAAATTAACATCGCCACTTGTGCCTGGAGAGGACTACTTGCCAGCCTCTTGCCATGTGATTATGGTCCCTGGGAGGTTTGGCCTTTTAAATACAGTATTTGGGCATAATGGATTTTTATTGTGCTGCTGCTGGCCCTTTAAGAACCATCTGGGGACATACTGTGACTTTTGGGAACAATGACCCTTTAAGGCTGTGTCCCCTGTCCCCTAAAATACTTTGTTTGTGCCCTTTTCCCACTTGGTTCAGTAAATGGGGTTTACTGAACCAAGTACCACACAGGCGGACCACACAGAAGTGGAAGCATGCAAGCAAGTTACCTCCCAGGCTGGGAGCCTGCTGTAGGTAAATTGCCGACCGCTGGGGGGCCGCCGCTCATGCAAACGAACACGTGACGGTGGCCATCTTTTTTCAGCCGAGCGCAGTCAGCAGTGTGTGTAGCCAAATTCATGGAACTGAAATCAGCTACACAGTTCCGCAAACACCACTGACCCTTATCTTCTCCTACATTGAGTTTTCAGCCGCAGAGACTAAGTTCCGTTCAGCGACAGTCATTTTTTCAGTGTGAAATTGACCGACCGCACAGACCAAATCTATGGAACTGTTTTGGGTATGAAAATGTGCTTGCTCGGTCATAAAGGACTTCCGACTAACTTTTTAACCCCTGGAAGGAATTGGCTGAATTTTGGATGTGTGTAATTAAAATATGCTGATTATTAATATGTACGTTTTATGAAGATTGAATGTATTTTCTTAAAGTTACAGTGTATGTGTAAAAAGTATATTTTTCCTGCCTGTGATAATTACATTAACCCATTGTGTTCAGTAATTGTATCACAGGCAGAGGGGAGTGTTTGTGTGTAATTGCTGGGAATGTTTTATTGTAATGTACATATTTTATTGGTTGTTTTACAAAACCCTGTGGTCGGTACTATGTTTGTAAAATGGGCATAAAAGCAGAGTGTTTGATTAAAACTTGAGTTCTTCTTCACCCTCAATCTGAGTCCTGTCTCTTATTGGGGGAATCTACTACAAGGGATTGCTATGCTCGTCATACTCTCTTGCTATAATCACTGAGCCCTTGTAAGAGCTGTTCTGTTCTTTTTTTAATTTTTTTCCTTTTTTTCTCTATTCCTTTCTTTTTCCCTTTTTTCTCTTCTCCTTTTTTTTCTTTATAATTTACATCAGATATTGGGACAACTTTTACGCCATTGCTGAATAGCATTATCAAAGTCCCATATCATCATCTGCTTTAAACAATCAAAGAAAGAAAGGGGAGAAAAAATAAGAAGGATAGAAGAAAAGAAGAAGAGATAAAAAAAAGAAAAAAAGGGGGAATGGGGGTTCTGCCAATACTTCTAACATTAGTGGTCTAATAACTCATCTTCAGTATGTCTTAACGTAAGCTTGCTATGGTGTTATCTTGCTATGGCGTTTCTGCCCAATACGCTCGCCATAGTTCCTATGTCCTATCATAATGGTCTCTCTTCCCCTGAATGGCCCAATGAACTTCTTCAAGTTCCCTCAAAGCTTCCACTCTAAGAATCCATTGTTCTCTAGTCGGGATACTAGATTTAAGCCAATACAATGGGATCAGAGCATTTGCCTCATTCAATAAGTAACTCAGCAATATCTGTTTGTTATTTTCCTTGAAGGAAGCTAGCCAACCCAACAGAATCTTGGATGGGGATAATTGATCGGGCATTGGTAAAATTTTATAAATGACACTCAATACCTGTAACCAGTAGCTCCCAATAAGTTTGTACTCCCACCATATATGTTCCATATTCGCTCCCCTCTCACCACATCTCCAACAGGTATCCGAAGCCGGTGCTCGGTATTTTTTAAGTCGGTCTGGAGTATTGTACCATCTAGTGACTCTTTTAAAAAAAAAAATAGTTTTCCTAGAAGTGCTCACCTGTGCTTTCATCCCCATTTTGAACACAAATGACCAATCGTTGCTGTCCATTTGAATGTTCAAACCTTGCATCCATTTCAATTGGAATGAAGGGACAGTCTTCTTCATGGCTCCCTTATGAATTAAACTATATATACTGGACAGGTAACGGTTTTTTTCTATTCCAGGACCACAAAGTGACTCAAACTCTGTTCTCTCTCTCGTCTGCCAATATGGTAACATTTTTTGGTTTATGAAAAACTTTAAATGCATGATACCCATTCTATCTATAAGAGCTGTCATATTGTCCCATGAAGGGAACTCGCTTAATCTATTGGGTATTTCATCTGTTATTAAACTTGTTACTGAAGGGTCTACATCTCCTGTTAACTTTTCCAATAGTTTATGACGGATCACAAGAACCTATCCTACCTTGGTGAAGCTAAAAGATTATCTTCTAAGCAGGCTAGGTGGTCATTGTTTTTGTCCTGTTTCAATTATATTATCACCTATAGACCAGGTGATCGTAACATTAAAGCAGACGCTCTGTGCAGACAGTTCGAAACTGCTGACAAACAGGAGATTGATGTTACTCCTGTCATTCCCCCAGACAGAATAATAGCTACTACTATTTTGTCTATTTCTTCATCCCTCTTGCAGGCCATACAGGCGAAACAAAGCATGGCACCTAGCGAGAGGCCTATTGATAAATTGTTCGTTGATGTTCCCGAGAGACGGGATATTCTGTCGCTATATAATGATACTAAGACTGCTGGACATCCTGGTATTTCCAAAACAATGTCAGCTGTTTCTCTGTATTTTTGGTGGGATTCCTTACGCAAGGATGTTACTGACTATATAGGTGCTTGTACTACTTGTGCCTGTATGAAATCTTCTCGTAGAGTTCCTTGTGGGCTTTTGCATCCGTTACCCGTTACTGAGAGACCTTGGTCTAACCTATCCATGGATTTTATTGTTGAATTACCCCTTCGAATGGTTACACAGTTATCCTGATGATAGCAGATCGGTTTTCCAAAATGGCTCACTTTGTGCCTCTTCACAAGTTGCCCACATCCAGGGAACTAGCTAGTATCTTCGCTAGAGAGGTATTCCGGTTGCATGGTATTCCCGTATCTATTGTGTCCGATAGGGGTAGCCAATTTATTTCCAGGTTCTTGAAAGTCTTTTGTTCAGAAATGGGTATTTCTCTCTCATTTTCTTCCGCTTACCATCCCCAGTCTAATAGAGCTGCAGAACGTGCCAACCAGTCTCTGGAGCAGTACCTTCGTTGTTTTGTGTCCCACCATCAGAACAATTGGTCTGACCTTCTTCCTTGGGCTGAGTTTGCTCTGAATAACGCCACTCATGATTCTTCCGGCAAAAGCTCTTTTTACGTTGTCTATGGCCAGCATCCCGTTGTTCTTCCGGCTGCATTCTCCTCACAGGGCATGCCAGTTCTGGATGAGCATTTGGCTGGTTTGTGTAATACTTGGGAGCAGGTTTAGCGTTCTTTGGTGGATTCCGCTGCTCGCCAGAAGGCTCAGGCCGACAAGCATCGCAGAGCGGCTCCTTCTTATGTTGTGGGAAAAGGGTTTTGCTTTCCACGCGGAATATTCGCCTATGGGTGCCTTCTATGAAATTGGCTCCCCGCTTCATTGGTCCTTATCATATTATACATAAGGTTAATGCTGTTTCATATGCCTTGGGTCTGCCTAAGAATCTGCGTATTCCTAATGTCTTTCACACCTCATTGTTGAAGCCTTACATACGCAACCGCTATACCCAGCATACTCCTCCTCCCCCTCCTGTCTCTGTGGAGGATCATGAGGAATTCGAAGTTCCTGCTGTTCTTGACTCTCGTTTCCTTAGGGGTCGACTTCAGTACTTGGTACATTGGAAGGGTTATGGGCCTGAGGAGCGCAGTTGGATTTCAGCTGATGCTGTTCATGCTCCCTGCTTTGTGCGTTCTTTCCATTCTCGTTTTCCTGCCAGACCTGGCCCTACCCGCCCAGAGGGCGTGTCCTCAGGGAGGGGTACTGTAGCGTTACTTACCTTGTCTGGGGGCCGTCCGAGGTCCTCTGTTCCCGGCGCGCTCAGAGTGCCGATGACGGCGGGCGCTAACTGCGGAATGCGGTCACGTGTCCCGTCTAGCTTTGAGAGCGCGCCGCGCGTCACGAGCACACTCTTAAAGGGGAAGTGGGAGCCGAAAATCAAAACGGTCTCCCATTGGCCCCTGGCACCCCACACTCCCCATACTCTCACATATTGGGGGCGTGGATATGACAGGGGCCAATCAAGAAGAAGTTGAAGGTATTTAAACTTACCTCTCCCTTTACTCCCTGCCCTATCGTGGTTTCTGTTTCAGTTCCCTTTAGCGCTTGTTGTGTTCAGTTGTGTTCCTTCGTATTGACCTTGGCTTTGTTTCTGACTACGTTATCTCTTTATCCTTATCTGTTCTGTTTGCCGGCTTGCTGTTTAATGTGTACCAGACCCCGGCTAGTCCTAGTTTACGCTGTCTCTCTGTGCCCTTGACCTCGGATCGTTCCTGACTCTGTCTCCTCTCATATACGTCGAGTCCAGCCATTCTAAGGTCCGGTAGACGTATCTCTCCTCTGTGTTGTCTTTTGTCGAGTTGAATCCTGCGAGTTGGGGTATATTTTCGTTACAATCTATATCCGTCCATTCTCTAATTCGCGCACATAATACCGCAACATAATATCTATAGATATGCGTAAGGCCCAAGCCACCTCTCTCGACAGGTAGTGTCAATGTATTATACGCAATACGTGGAGGTTTATAATTCCATATAAATGAAAGGAATGTAGATTGCAATTTTCTAAAGAAGTCTCTCGGCAGTAAGACCGGCAATGTCTGAAATAAGTATAATATCTTAGGTAAAATCATCATTTTTATAATATTTACTCTCCCGATCAATGTGAAAGAGGCCTGTTTCCATTTTTTTAGATCTTCTTTAATCTTTCTCAATAATTTTCCATAGTTCAATTTAAATAAATCTTTTAGATGTATCGTCAGTTGTGTCCCTAGATATGTTATACTAGTGTCTGCCCACTTATATTTATAAAGCCTTTGTAATTCCTCTTTAATTCCTGTATTTATCCCCACTCCCAATATTTCAGACTTATCTGAGTTTACTTTAAAATTAGATAAGCCACTGGATTTCTCCAATTCCTCATGAACATAAGGAAATGTATATCGGGGTTCTATAAGCGTAAATAAAACGTCATCGGCAAAAGCAGTTACTTTCACCTCTCCTCCCGTATACCTATATCCTTTAATGTCTATATTCTTTCATAGGGCTTCTAAAAAAGGTTCAAATGCTAAAACAAAAAGAAGAGGGGACAATGGGCAGCCCTGACGGGTGCCATTGCTCATAAAAAAAGGGTTGGAAAGTTGACCATTAACACGGACATTTGCAGAGGGGCCCCTATACAAGGTCTGTACCCAATTGCAGAATCTCGGGCCAAGCCCCCATGCCTCTAAAGTTGCAAACAGATAGTACCGATCCACCCTGTCAAAGGCCTTCTCGGCATCTATAGTTAACAGAGCTGTAGGACTTTTATTTATTATAGCTCCATGTATTACATTCAAGATTTTAGTAGTGTTATCTCTGGCTACACGGCCAGAGACAAAGCCAGCTTGATCAGGGTGGATCAGTCCAGGCATAAGGGGCTTAAGCCTATTTGCCAAGAGTTTTGCAAATATTTTTAAATCAACGTTAATAAGAGAAATCGGTCTATAACTACTGCATATTTCTGGATCTTTCCCTGCTTTATGTATCACAGCAATTACTGCTCTCAACATTGATGGCGGAATGTCCATAGTTGGAGATAGACCATTAAAAGTTCTAAGAAAATGTGGCTCAAGAATATTATGGAATTGTTTATAATAGCATGCCGAGAGACCATCTGGCCCAGAGCTTTTATTAAGAGGCATTGCCTTTATCACTGCCGAAAGCTCCTGAAGGGAGAACAATTCCTCCAATTTTTTTTACTAGCCTTTGTATTTCTTTGGCTCGTTCCTTTTTACATCTGGAACCCCATTTGATTAAGACCCCCCGGATCACACTCTTATGCGCTTCCCATATCCATGATTCATTAATATCGTCTGTACAATTATCTAAAAAATATTGAAAAAGCTTTTCTGATAAGTCCTTGGAGACCCTTGGGTCATCAAGAAGAGACTCATTTAATCTCCATATGTTATTACCCTTTGTAACGGACCGTTTCAGCATATGAGGGGTTAAATTCCGTTTAGGCGATAATCCCCTTTTCTCAGAAAGGCACAGCTACTGCAGAACATCAGAACTCACGAACTGGATATAGGTGAATAAGGTAGCACTCCAGCTGGAACCTCACAAATAGCTGCTAGCAGATGAATAGGAAAAGCAGACATCAGCTTACACTCCTAGCAGTCAAATCTCCAACAGCATACAGTGAATCCCCCCAAGAACGAGACAAGGCTCCGTGTTGAAGGTCAAGCAGTGGTCTGAGGTGCTGGGCACCCAGCCTGGTTTTTATTACATGAGTACACATACAGGCCACACCCAGGGGGAGGCATAAAATAACCAATAACATAGATGTTACCTCCCACACATCCCCTCCCCTTAGTGTGACACTTAATCCCATTATGTGTACAGTTCAAAATATACTTTTACACAACTTTCATAACTTTCAAACCATACATCACATTCACATAAAAATACATATCCACAATCAATCCATTCAGGGGAACAACATATTAAAAAATGGCATGAATCAGACCAGGGGTTCAAAAGTTAGTAAAAGTATCTTTTATTCCCCCTGGCTCAAACAGTAAAAGTAAAACATCCCCACAATGCATCCTGGCTTCCTCCCTTCTGCCCTGGAGATAATTGGAGAAGAAATCTAATTATCCAGGACTAGAGGCAGACTCCATTAACCA
Source organism: Pelobates fuscus (assembly GCF_036172605.1). NCBI lineage: Eukaryota > Metazoa > Chordata > Amphibia > Anura > Pelobatidae > Pelobates > Pelobates fuscus. The sequence continues at coordinate 107,754,110 of NC_086320.1, forward strand.
CATGGTTGCAAAACAACATAAAACTCTTTAAAATACATAAAGTCACATTTTATACATTAAACACAGACATTTAACATATCCCCAGACAGCTCAGGTCTGCGTGCACATTATTAGGTGAATGGCACGCAGACCACACAAATACAGTTTAATTGCCATGGAGCCAAAGTCTTTCCCATAGTCTTTCATTATATGAATAGGCTCCATGGTATAGCTATCTGGGGGGTATCACTGCTCACACAGGGCAAGTACCAAAGGACCCCACTGTATTTAAAGGGCCAGAATGAGTGACATGCACTCTGTTAGGGCCGAATACTGTTTGTAAAGGGCCCAATCTCCCAGGGCCATAGTCCAAAGGCAGCAAGCGGGCAACCAGGCTTCTCCAGTTCTCAGTGGCGAGGTTGGTTTCGTCACATCTCTCCCCCTTTCCAAAAAGACTAACAGGGTACCTGACCTCCTGCCGGTCAGTGCCCTTGTTAGTCCAGCAACCCACCCACAAAGCAGAAAAATCAGTACAGCCCACCCACAATAAATGGTTACTACACCTGGGTAGAGGAGAAGTTTGTCCATGTCCAGGTGCCTCACCACGGCTGTGTAGGGGACTGGTAGGCTGCCTTGGTGGGTTGCTGAGTGGGCAGAGACCAGCGGTACTCTGTCCTGGTGCCAGCACTACCACCGGAGTAGTCTGGTTGGAGCCTGGTTGCTGGAGACGGACTGTCTCCCCCTTAGTTGCATAGCTCTGCTGCTGAGTGGGGAGACCGGTTGTCTCCCCCTTGGATACACAGCTCTGTCGTGGGGGGGTAGGACCGACCGTCCCTACCCCCTGTGTGGTGAGTGCAGAGACCACGGTCCCATCTGCACCGGTGGGGGGTTTACAGTCTCCCCCTGGTATATTAAGCTGCCGCTGGGGAGAGGGGGTAACAGGCTCCTCTCCCACTAGAACACTCTGCCACTGGGGAAAGGAGACTGGGCTCTCTATTCCCTGCACATTACGGATCCGCCGCTGGGGAGAGGTGGTAGCAAGCTCCTCTTCCATACATACTTTCCACCTTTGTGGAGGGAGACCGACTGTCTCTCCTCCCAATACAGTGTCCTGCCGCTGGGGAAAGGAGACTGGGCTCTCTATTCCCTGCACATCAATGATCCGCCGCTGGGGAGAGGTGGTAGCAAGCTCCTCTCCCATACATACTTCCATCATCTGTGGAGGGAGACCGACTGTCTCTCCTCCCAATACAGTGTCCTGCTGCTGGGGAAAGGAGACTGGGCTCTCTATTCCCTGCTGGACATTCTGCCTTTTGGGAAAGGAGACTGGGCTCTCTATTCCCAAAACATCACGCTGCTGTTGGGGGGTAGGACCAACTACCTCTGCCCCCTGTAACTCAGCCTGCCGCTGGGGAGGGAGGACACTGCTCTCCTCTCCCTGCACTTTACACTGCCGCTGGGGAATGGAGACTGGGCTCCCAATTCCCAATAAATCACGCTGCTGCTGGGGGGTAGGACCAACTACCTCTGCCCCCTGTAACTCAGCCTGCCGCTGGGGAATGGAGACTGGGCTCCCAACTCCCTGCAATTCACACTGCCGCTGGGGAATGGAGACTGGGCTCTCAATTCCCTGCAGGACCGGTGGAGAGACCTTGGTCCCGTCTCCACTGGCCACCTGGGGTTCTTCCCAGTAAATCTCTACAATATCTTCCCAGCGGAAGGGGTCTGGATCTGGGTCTGTCACCTTACTGTCCTGCTGAGCCTTCCCAATGAAGCGGAAGAGATCTTGGTAGTTTTGCTCCAGTTCCCACTCCAGGGCTGCTAGGTGAGCCAGGTCTTGCTCTACCTCATGGGGGTCATCCCACTCATGCCTAGCCTCCCTCTCATAGAAAATGTCCTGCAGTCTGGTTTGCGCAGGGCTCCCGAAGCCAGGCTCTGCAAAGGACTCCCATAACAAGCCAGGACCATCAAACTCCTCTCCCTCTGGCTTGTCATGTTCGGCTGTCCAGGGTATATACTGTGCCATATACCACCAGAGCGCCTGGTAGGCATCCTCCAGCCATAGCTCCTGCCATACCCGGTGCTCTAGTTCCTTCACCCATTCCTCCAGGGGCTGCTCTCCCAGGAAGGGCATCCGCAGGGCCACTTGCTTCTGCAACCGCTGCTCTTCACTGGGGAGACTCTCACCCCGCTGGTATTGTACATTATCCAGGGCCTGGTACCAGATGCCTTTCCTTATTGCATCCCGGTCATCCATGTCACCCTTATTGTACTCCACTGCTGGTTCCATCCTGGTGCTGTCAGGGTCGCTGTACTCAGACATGCGTTGCCCTCAAATTGTAAATCCAAAGAAATGGTGTTCTGTAGCTGTCCTTCTGGCTGTAGGAACGATCCCGCCGCTTGCCACCAATTGTAACGGACCGTTTCAGCATATGAGGGGTTAAATTCCGTTTAGGCGATAATCCCCTTTTCTCAGAAAGGCACAGCTACTGCAGAACATCAGAACTCACGAACTGGATATAGGTGAATAAGGTAGCACTCCAGCTGGAACCTCACAAATAGCTGCTAGCAGATGAATAGGAAAAGCAGACATCAGCTTACACTCCTAGCAGTCAAATCTCCAACAGCATACAGTGAATCCCCCCAAGAACGAGACAAGGCTCCGTGTTGAAGGTCAAACAGTGGTCTGAGGTGCTGGGCACCCAGCCTGGTTTTTATTACATGAGTACACATACAGGCCACACCCAGGGGGAGGCATAAAATAACCAATAACATAGATGTTACCTCCCACACATCCCCTCCCCTTAGTGTGACACTTAATCCCATTATGTGTACAGTTCAAAATATACTTTTACACAACTTTCATAACTTTCAAACCATACATCACATTCACATAAAAATACATATCCACAATCAATCCATTCAGGGGAATAACATATTAAAAAATGGCATGAATCAGACCAGGGGTTCAAAAGTTAGTAAAAGTATCTTTTATTCCCCCTGGCTCAAACAGTAAAAGTAAAACATCCCCACAATGCATCCTGGCTTCCTCCCTTCTGCCCTGGAGATAATTGGAGAAGAAATCTAATTATCCAGGACTAGAGGCAGACTCCATTAACCACATGGTTGCAAAACAACATAAAACTCTTTAAAATACATAAAGTCACATTTTATACATTAAACACAGACATTTAACATATCCCCAGACAGCTCAGGTCTGCGTGCACATTATTAGGTGAATGGCACGCAGACCACACAAATACAGTTTAATTGCCATGGAGCCAAAGTCTTTCCCATAGTCTTTCATTATATATAAAGGCTCCATGGCATAGCTATCTGGGGGGTATCACTGCTCACACAGGGCAAGTACCAAAGGACCCCACTGTATTTAAAGGGCCAGAATGAGTGACATGCACTCTGTTAGGGCCGAATACTGTTTGTAAAGGGCCCAATCTCCCAGGGCCATAGTCCAAAGGCAGCAAGCGGGCAACCAGGCTTCTCCAGTTCTCAGTGGCGAGGTTGGTTTCGTCACACCCTTCCCATCACCTTGCAGTTCAATATCCAAGAAAATGGGGGCGTGGTCAGACCACGTAATATTTCCTATTTTTACTCCCATTACCAAATGTAGATATCCATGATTTACAAAAAACATGTCTATCCTAGAATAACTATCTGCAGCTGATGAATAAAAAGTGTAATCCCTTTCACACTGATGGAAAAAACGCCAACAATCAATCAATTGGTAGGAGTGCAAAATTTTTAGGACTAACGACCTCTGACTCTTTTGTGTTTCTCTCGTATTTGCAGAACTATCCACTGCATAGTCTAACACCATATTAAAATCCCCACCAATTATCAAAACTCCTTCCTTGAAATCTTCCAGTTTCCTTAGACATGTTTTCAAGAAAGATGCTTGGCTAGCATTAGGCACATATATATTTGCAAGCGTGATCATTTGGTCATTGAGCTTCCCTTTTAAGAAGATATATCTACCTCCTCGATCCATTTTACTATTTGACTGGGCAAAATTCAATTCAGAGTTTAAGAGAATTGCCACTCCTCTAGACTTGCCTTTCAAAAAGTTGCTATAGAAAGTCTGGTTTAATTTATTCGTATTAAGTCTAGGCTGAAAAGTGTTTTTATAATGAGTTTCTTATAAATATAAATACAATATCTTTTTTTTGCCTTTCTAACTCCTGTACTAAGATAGAGCGTTTCCTTGGGGAATTCAGGCCATTAACATTCAAAGACATACAACTAATCTGTACCATAGAAACAGTAGAGAAATTCAATTTCTTCGGCTACTGAACTCGAGCCACTTACCACTTCTCCCATATTTATGCAGAGGGAAAAAAAAAGGGAAACAAGAACTGAAAATATAGTCTTAATATAAGTACTATATCCAAAATAGGATAAGATGCCACCCCCGTGGGAGACCCATTTGTGTCCACGAGACATTTTGGCATCTTCCTAAGGGGGAGGGGAGAGGGAGGGAAAGGTAGGTGGGGACAAAATTATAGGCTAAGTTTTCAGGAGACCTCCATAAATATTCTAAATTTCCCTAATACGTCATCTCGTGCTAACATGCTTCACAAAGCCTTCTAATGTTGTTAAGGCATTCATTCCCTAATGGCCTCAGCAATTCTTTTATATTTTGTTTTGCTTTGCCATTTAGGTTTTTGTATCTCTTGTAGTGGAGGGATGCCTGAAAGGCCTGTCCAGTCTTCGATCTCTATATGAGGGAGCCCCAGAGCTTGTAAAAAATCTGGAATGTCTGCTGGTGTCTTTATCATATATGTTTTGGAGTGCTGAAAAACCATTAGAGCAAATGGATAGTTCCACCGATATTTTATTTGTTTCTGTCCTAGTAGAAGAGTGATTGGTCTCAAAGCCTTAAATGCCATTAAGGTTGAAGGAGAAAGCTCTTGGAAAATTGCAATAGAATACTCATCAAATTTAATTTCCTTCATCAGTCGGGCTTTCTGTACTATCTCTTCTTTTAATAAAAAGTCGTGGATGCAGCAGATTAAATCTCGAGGATTTTCTTGTGGTGGATTTCTTGGTCTTCCTACTCTATGTGCTCTATCAAGCTTAATCTTAGAGTCCAAAGATCTTCCTATAATCTGATTGAAAATACGAATAAGAATATTTGTAGGGTCTTCTTGTTCATCCTGCATGGTTTCAGGGACCCCTCTTATCCGTAGATTATTTCATCTTCCCCGATTATCTATATCGTCTAATTTCCTTTGTAAGGACAAGATAGCTTCAATATGCGATCTTTGGAATTTCCAACATTCAGTCCACTGATTTTCGTTTATTTCTTGATTATCTTCCAATGCACAAACCATATCTCCTAAGTGATGTATTTCTGAGGTAACAGCTTTTAATTTTTCACCAAAGCTATTTTCCATTTTTTTATAAACATATCCATCAAATCCGCTTTAGAGGGTAGTTGTGCCAGGATTGTTCTAAGATCTGAGCCTTCTGTTGAGCCCTCTGACATTGTAGGGCTTACTGGTGAACTCAAAGGTTCATAAACTGGAAATGCCCCTTTCTCAATGTGGTCATGTTCCTGGCCTATTTCATCTGTACATAATCTTTGTGGCGATGAATTTGGTATGGCAGATTTAAGACCTACAGCAGTTGTCGCTGTCTGACGTTTTTTTTTTTTTGGGTTCCATTACCTCTCAAATAGGTCTAGGTTTGCAGTCTTCCCCAGGCCTTTACAATACTAAAGTCATAGAACTTGATGTTTAGATAATATAGTTTGGTACTTTAAGTCCTTATAGCTCTGGCTATACTTAAGGGGTAGCTCAGGGCTCTTAACTTTGGTTTCTTCAAGCTATACATTTCAGACCCTGTTGAATATTACCCAATTCCCCGTTTTGCAGGTCTAATAAATGTTCCTTATAATTTAGATAATCTTCAGAAGATCTCTAAGCTAGATATCTTGAAAAAAAATAATAAACTTGAGTCACATCAGGAATTATTAGGAATTATTAGTCGTTAATCAATAGCATGAAACCGCAATTAATAATAATTACTGCTGCAAGGATTACTATGTGAAGTCTGCAAAATAGGCAAAATAAGCAAAACTATATACCTCCTTCCAAAGAAAAAAAAACCGGGAAGAAGCCAATAGTCACTATGTACCCACTTTTCTTTTCTTTTCCCCCTTCAAAAAAAGACCTTCCTTCCGTTAATCATTGGTATAGAGGCTGTTAGCAGCCAATAGCAATTATTATGCAATTCAGCTATCAGCTACAGTTATCAAATGCACTTTTATAGCAATATTGACACCAATAACAATAAAATTCTTGTTATATTATAATATTAACTCTGGTACTGTGGTACTGTGATTTTAACTCTTATTTTTAATGCTTATATCAAATCACTCCAATATCTCCTGTGAACACTCTAATATCTCAGTTCATTATTGAATATGGACTGTTACAATATATATGTTATGCAGTGTTACAATTTTTTCAATATTCAGTGTTTCAATTTCAGTTTTCAGTTTTAGTACCATTAATCAATGTATCAAATGTAACAAAGCAGGAGCAAAAGTGCAAAAAGTACTGAAATGGACACATTTATTTATTTATAAAATATTTTACCAGGAAAGATACATTGAGATTACTCTCGTTTCCAAGTATGTCCTGGGTCCACAAATCATTGCATTGTTACAGTTAGTGTACAATAAAATACAAAATATACAATATATACAACATTTAACATAGAACAGGTAGGAAATATATAATCAACCATGACAGGTACATTCTGTTTTGAGGTATGTAGAGAAGGATCTCTTAAAGGACTTTAAGCTTAGGGAAGATTTTAATTTGTGCGGGAGGTTGTTCCACAAATGCGGTGCTCTGTAGGAGCCCTTATACTGAATATGTACTGATTATTACAGATTGTTTGCTGAGTGTTTGCTACTTCCGTTCCCTAAACGGTTGTCTTAATGCTGGACAGGCGGCTGGCGTTTGTCAGTATGCTTGCCGGTCTTCGTGCCTGGAATCTAAGTAGCTCTCTGGTGGATCTCCGGTAGCTGTCTCGGTCTTTTATGCAGTCACTGCTACATTTAATCGCTGCTCACCGCTCATCCACCTCAGCACCCACCGGCTCCAAGACGGCTTCAAGCTTTTTCCCGTTACCTCTCGCTCCACGGACTCCGTCCCCCCTTGGACGTGGCGTTCTCACGTCACGTCATCCTCAGCTGTTCCTGCTACGCTCTCTGGGGAAAGAGAGGTTCACCCACTGGAAGCTGGATCTTGGCCTTGGGTCCAGGGTGGGTGGAGACGATGAGACCCCGGCGCAGCTACATCGCTGGAAGTGGGGTCTGCAGTGCTGATGGTGTTGGTTGGAGTGCTTGGAGTCCTCGGCGAGTGCTAGGAGCATCGATTGGCAGAGTGCCAGCGTTCCGTCACAGTATCCATCCTGGTAAAATATTTTATAAATAAATAAATCTGCTAATGGTAGAAATGGATTCACTGGTACCTTTCCAATAGCCACATCAATCATCTTTTTTCAAATTGAAGAAAGGTAGACGTGAATGCGACATGGAGGACAGCATGAAAGGTTGAGTATAAAGACATTGATTCTTAGACACAGTAAACACAGTAAACATGACATAATGTTCTACAGACCTGCAACATGTTAAGCACTGCTGTATGTTAGACAAGGATGATTATCAGGTAGTCTCAAGATAAGTTTGAGTACTGTGATATGTCTATAACAAGTACTATTCCAGCAAGAGGTGGAAACATCAGCAGTATGACATTTTGAAGATCTGCTTTAGTCAATTGAAACAAACACAAGTATGGAGTGATCTTGATAAGCATTGTGTCTGGGACAGCAAATAGGTATTAAAGTTTATCAAATATTCTAATCTCTTAAGTGAAGAATCTTGCATAAAGTTATATTGTCTCAGTAATCTATTTAACAACACTTGGTATGGGTCATTTCATTTTTTTAACAATTGTTAAGTATTATAACTCGATTATTTGTTCATTAAGGCCTAGATTTTCATATTGTTAGATACTTTTTCCAAATGATGTAATATTTTGTATAAACTGTTAAAAGTGTTTAATATTCTGAAATATATATATATATTTTTAATATTTTGATATTTCTTTGATACATTGATGTTTTGTTTTCAATAAATGATGTAACTTTTGATATTTTAATATGTTGAATAAATCATTTGAAACATTTATCCAAAAATATTAAATAATTTGTAATGCTTATAAAACAATATGTAAATGACTATGTATACACACAAACATATTGTATACAATGTAGTGTAGACAGAGAAAATTATTATCAAAAGTCCCTTTTTTTTTTTTATTCTTTTTTTTTTCATTCTTTTTTATTGATGCGCAGATAATACATATAACTGGCTTGCCTTGCCACAATAGCGGCATAAAAAAAATTTAATTCGGGAAATTTGATGCTAAATAACATTTAATGAAAATATAGCTCATGCATGCAGATACATTTTCTGTAGGTGTAACAGTACAGACAACTATTTGACCAACAGGAGGGGCTAGTGAAAACCATTGACAATGTTGTTGATCCTTTAGTATTCAAACAATTTAGGCACTAAATTGCACTGAGTACTAAATCTATAGCTATTTATGGATTAAATAAATTATAATTTTTTCTGTGAAACAAACTACTAGAAGTGTAATACATTATAAGATACTTAGTTCACTAAGCAATTTATATTTGTAATAAAAATCATATTCACAGGAGACGTTTCATATTCCCATATTGTTAAAAAAGCAATAGACAGAGGAGTGAGAGTGACATGAAATGTTGAGATTATGAATGGATTGATTTCTGCTAATTCTGCACCTTCCCAGCAATTATGCAAATAGTGAAACTTTATTATTTCTAATGTAATACATCTTTTTATTCTAGCGGAAAAGTGTAGTCACTTGGCAAACTTTGGATTTGGCACTGGTTGCATACTTCATTTATCACATGAATGTTTTTCTTCACTTAACCGCATACAGTTGTTATACTTCTCCTGAGACTAATTTAGATGCTGCAGCTACTGCAGAATTATGTAATGTCAAGCGGTAGTTACTGCAAAACATCTTCTTTTAAGTTAAGACATATAATAATACTTCTAGTAAAGTTTGTTGACTTTGCCTAATGAAAATAATTAGATGGAGACCTGATTGGCAGTGAGACAGATGGAGAAAGATGAAGACAACATCTGGTCGATCTGTACATCAGTTTTACTATCTGTCATATTTAGTGCCTATAGACAGAGTACAATGTGTACGAGGTAGCAGTAAATATATTGAGCTACCATTTAAAAAATATATATATTTTATATGTAAAATGGTGTACAAGGAATTGTTCAAAGTAAAATAAAAAAATACATTGGTTTATCTAAAGTTTAAATTGGCTTGACACGGCCGGGATGGATATTAAGAAGCATTGTGGGATGCTCTGGATACTCCAAATGTGCACTGTATGCTTTGTTAGCAGAATAATGAAAATAAATGTACTTATTAGAGAATATTATTTACTTTTGTGTCCCAAAGCACATCGTTTTTATTTTATCAGTACCATTTCCCCCAGTTTATGAGTACTATAACTCAACACATTTCCTATATAAAAGAAATAGTTTTATGACATTGTCACAATTAGATGCAGGTTTCCCAAATTGTGATTCATTCATTACCTAGTAAGATGAAAATATTTGTTTTGCAACTATATTTGTTTATGAATAGGACTTTTTTTTTTTGTGCATATTAACATCTGAAAAAAATAATTATCTAAGTATACATTATCCTTGCCCAAAATAATGGAAAAGCACTGGAGATTAAGCTAAGTAGGTAATCTTAGGGTCTCTAGGTAGTAGTACTATCTTTACAAACCAACTGCGATAAGAAGTCATTTACCATTCTTTCATTGCACACACAAAGTGAAAAAAAAAAGTCCAGTAAAATAAATAAAGAAACAAATAAATTAGTAAATAAATAAATAAATAATAAAATTATATATAATGACTACTCTGCCTAATAGGAAATCCGGCCCTAAATATGTAATTATTTACATATAAAATATTTTAACAGTAAGGATACATTAAGATTTCTCTCGTTTTCAAGTATGTACGGTGCCATAAACATTGCATTGTTACAACAGGGTACAATATAATATTAAAAAGTAATATTAAAATACACATACATTTAACAGAGAACAAGTAAGAGATATAATCAACCATGATTACGGGTGCATTCTTTACTGAGATTTGTTGACAGGGATCTTGTATGTGTATGAGTGGTTAGTAATATGGATGGTGAGGTTGAGATGAGCAGCAGACAGCACACAATATATGTAAGAGATGCACTGGGGGGCAGGGACAAAAAGTGAGTGGCTATGCAGGATTCATGGAATACATGGGAAGGGTGGCAGGAACATAATACTATGGCTTGGAGGATGACATAGCCTGGAAGGGAATTAAATATATGGCATTAAATAGGAAATTGATAAGAGATAGGTGGTTAGTAGTGGTATGATGTGCAAATAATAGGAAAGAGGACTACATGTTGATATTTATAAAAAAAAAGGAAGAGCATTGTTGGCAAATAGAATGAGATGGGAGGCATGAGAGTGGCAGTAAAGGTGGACATGACATGGATTGAGGAATAGTGTTGGCAGTGCAGGAGGACATGACAAATGGAACTGGCATTGCATTGAACCACCTAGGGTGATGTGATGATCCACTTGAGTTTGAAATGTTTAGAGAGCTTAGTATTGCCTAGAGTACTTACTCCAGGGCCGGCGCTACCTGTAAGGTGGACTAGGCAGCCGCCCCCCTCATGCTGCAGCCGCCCGAGTGCTCTGTAGAGAGCCTCAGACGGCTGCAGCTTTGCCCAGCTGGTGCGTCCATGAGGGCGCACCACCCGGGCGCAGCATGAGGAGAGGGACAAACAGGAGGGAAGCGCTCAGTGCTCCCTCCTGTCACTCCCTCACTGTATGGTCCGCCGGTACAGGGAGCATCTGTCTCCTGTACCCGGCCGGACTAACAGGAAATGCACACTGAGTGTGCACTTCATTTTAGTCCGGCCGGGTACAGGAAACAAAAGTTCCCTGTACCCGCGGATCATACAGAGCTCGGCCACGCTACAACACAGGTGGGGGGGGGGGATAAATAGAAAGGGGGGGAGATACATTGAAAGGGAGGGGGGGGGATAAATTGAAAGGGGGGGAGATAAATTGAAAGGGAGGGGAGATAAATTGAAAGGGGGGGGATAAATTGAAAGGGAGGGGGGGAGATAAATTGAAAGGGAGGGAGATAAATTGAAAGGGGGAGATAAATTGAAAGGGGGGAGATAAATTGAAAGTGAGGGGGGATAAATTAAAAGGGGGAGATAAATTGAAAGTGGGGGGAGATAAATTGAAAGGGGGGAGATAAATTGAAAGGGAGGGGGATAAATTGAAAGGGGGATAAATTGAAAGGGAAGGGAGGGGAATTGAAAGGGGGGATAAATTGAAAGGGAAGGGGGGATACATTAAAAGGGATGGGGGAATAAATTGACAGGGAGGGTGGGGGGATAAATTGACAGGGAGGGTGGGGGGATAAATTGAAAGGGGGGGAATAAATTGCCCGGGGGAAATAAATTGACAGGGAGGGGAGGAAGAAATTGACAGAGAGGGAGAATGAGAGTGGGGAGGGGAGAAGAGAGTGACAACAGGGGAGAAGAGAGTGACAACGGGGGAGAAGAGAGGGACAAGCAGGGGAGAAGAGAGTGACAAGAGGGGGGAAGAGAGGGACAAGAGAGGGGGGGAAGAGAGGGACAAGGGGGGAGAAGAGAGTGACAAAGGAGGGGGGAGAGATTGACACCCATCACACACACACACACACACAATGCACCCCTTACACACAGAAAAACACACCATGCATTACACAAACAGACACACACACACAAGCAATGCAACCCTTACACACAATGCATCCCTTGCACACACAGAAACACACAATGCATTCCTTACACACACTCAATGCACCCCTTACAGACGCACACACTGCATCCCGTACATACACAGAAACATACCTTGCAGCCCTTACACATACAAACACAGATTCACACAATGCATTCCTTACACACATATCAGGACATCCCCTACACATTGCACCCCCTGTGAACAAACTCATTGGTGAAACATGAAGGTGGACCCTGGGACCCAGACCTTGAGCTGTGTAAAGGGCCCCCCAAAAAATGGAGCTGCTTCCCGGTCTCCCAGAACATTGATTTTTGTGACCACAGTTACAAACAGCCTCCAGAGAGCCTGTTCTACACAGACCAGTGGAGCCAGACTGCAGCTAGAGCCCATCATCATCCTCATCTGGTTGTAAGTAGCCAATCTAGTATATTATTCGTGGCACTAATCTCTAATTTACCTCACATTAAAGGGACACTGTAGGCACCCAGACCACTTCTGCCCATTGGCGTGGTCTGGGTGCCAAGTCCCACTACCCTTAACCCTGCAAGTGTAATTATTGCAGTTTTTTTTTTTAAACTGCAATAATTACCTTGCAGGGTTAAGTCCTCCCCTAGTGGCTGTCTATTAGACAACCACTAGAGGGAACTTCCTGCTCTATAGCACAGGTTTTCCAGGTTTTCCTGCACAACTTCCTGCTCTATAGCACTGTGTGAGGACCTCCAGCGTCGCTCAATTCCCCATAGGAAAGCATTGAAAATCGCTTTCAATGCTTTCCTATGGGGTGTGCTAATGCGCATGCGCGGCATTGCCGCGCATGCGCATTAGGTCTCCTCGGCCGGTGGGCGGGATCAGTCTCGCCCACCGGCCGACGTAGGCAGAAGGTGGAGCGGCGGGGGAGGAGCAGGCAGCGACGTGGGACATGTCGCTGCCTCAGGTAAGTCACTGAAGGGGTTTTCACCCCTTCAGCAACTGGGGATTGGGGGGTGGGAGGGAGAGGAATCCTGCAGTGCCAGGAAAACTGATTGTTAAAGAAACACTATAGTCCCCAGAACCACTTCAGCTTAATGTAGTGGTTCTGGTGTCTATAGCCTGTCCCTGCAGGCCTATTAATGTAAACATGGCGGCACTGCAGCACTGGCGTTAGTTAACATGGCAGATCATATGGATGGGCATTGTGATGTCACATGGGGGTGGGGGCAAACTTTACTTTTGCCTAGGGCGGCAAAAATCCTTGCACCGGCCCTGACTTACACTTTTTCAACACATACAGTTTTTCAATAACATACTGCTATTTATCTTCCCCCTAATGCTCCACATACACACAATAAACTCATTATATTTAAGGAAATCAAATCTGAAGGAGAATTAGTCGTCCAATTGCTGTTTAGTGGCACGAGGGATCATCATTTCAATTTATGGTGCCATGGGTGAGAACCATGGATTCTTGCACACATGAAATTGTATGGACTCTTTTAACTTGAACCCGTGTTGATAGTGTCAGCAACAAGTTTTAATCACATTCAACCTCACTTCCCTTGGCATCTCTGTTTCTTTTACCCACCTGGTTTTCATGTAATCATATGTTATATAGAATGATGGAGAAGAATGACTATAGACATGCTGTATAATATTTAATTTAACAATTTAAGGGTGACACTTTTTTAAAGTATTCAGCTTTTTCCTGAATAAAAAAAAGTTTAGATTGTAAAAAAATAAAATATAAACCTTGTGACGCAGAGATAATGACTTGGGACTGACATTGAAATGATTACAATGAGATTATACATATTTAGGGGGACATGCCTAATGATGTCCCTTCTCTATAAATAAGGAATCTTGAGCTTTTGTCAAGCAATGAAGGAAATCTTTAGACATTCAAGGAATTGGAACACTCAATTAGTTCATTTTAATCTAACAATTCAGGGATATTGTAAAACCAATTTAAGTCTGAGTCTTAATAGATGTCCAGATAAAAATTATTACACTTTAAATGGGGAGTGCAATGACTTACTTATATATGTGTAACAGGATCTTCCTCCTTATGCCCCCCCTTATACCCCAGGGTCCCTCACCACGGTTACCTCATTGTGCTCGGTAGGCTGATCCTGGGTCTCCGCCAATTGGGAGATGGGGTATCCACTTACGAGAGTGCCTCCACCCAGCTGGGCATCAAGAGTGTGGATGTGGGGTCCCGCTGGGAACATGGTTATATCAGCAACAACTGACGCAGGGTTATCTGTTCAGTAAGTACAGTCTCTAATCAGTAAGAACAGTCTCTAAACTGTGCAACCCAAAATCAGGGTGCCCTGCTGTGTACAGGGGGAGATTATGCAGGTTTACCACACCAAATGTGGTCAGGACCAGTCAGAAGGGGAACACTGCTGCTTCCAGTGGTGTATCCTGGTTTTGTGCTGCCCTAGGCTGCCCGCGCCACCCCCACCCAACCCTTCCCCCGCCCCGCCTTCTAAATACACACACACACACACATTCACTGACAGATATGCATACACTAGCTAACAGAAACACACACTAACAGACATACACACTAACAGACATACACAGACACAATAACAGACATACACACACACACTAACAGACATACACACACACTAACAGACATACACGCACACACAATAGCAGACACACACTAACAGACACACACACACACACAATAACAGACACACACTAACAGACATACACACACTAACAGACATGCACACACACACACTAACAGACATGCACACACACACACTAACAGACACACACTAACATACATACACACACTAACAGACATCCACTAACAGACATACACTAACAGACATACACACACACACACTAACAGAAATACACACACACAATAACAGACACACACTAACAGACATACACACACAATAACAGACACACACTAACAGACATACACACACTAACACACACACACACACTCACTTTTTTATTTTTTTTATTTAAACCCCCCCAGCCTCCTTACCTTTGGGAATGCTGGGGGGGGTTCCCTCTCTCCCTGGTGGTCCAGTGGCTGCTGGGCGGCTCTGGCGGGCAGCTGGCGAGGGAGCACTTCCTCTGAGCTGTCTGCTCAGCTCCCTCGCGCGCTGCAGAGTGAGGCTGGGAGCCGGAATATGACGTCATATTCCGGCTCCCAGCCTCACTCTGCGGTGCGTGAGGGAGCTGAGCAGACAGCTCAGAGGAAGTGCTCCCTCGCCAGCCGCCCGCCAGCGCCGCCCAGCAGATCGCCCGCCCAGAGGGCTTGTCAGTTAGCCGCAAGGCTAACAAGGCATTTGCCCTGGGCATTTGGGGGCGGCGTTTTTTGCCGCCCCCTGGAAAATGCCGCCCAAGGCAAATGCCTTGTTTGCCTCGCGGCTAATACGCCCCTGGCTGCTTCTGGGATTTTCTCTCTCGTTCCATTGCAAGTCTCTGCCAAAGAAACCGCTCTGTGCCTGAGTCAGGATGTAGAAGCCTGCAGTGGGGCTTCACACTGGACCCAGCAGCTCTCACTATGGAAATTTCTTTCTCCTGCTTTGCAGGGATCCTTCTCCATCCTTCTCTGAACTGCAACTGCCAAAACTTCCCGCCAAAATTCAAATGGAGCCCTACATATATCCGGCCAGGTGCGGCAGGAGTTCCCCCTCTGCTGGTCACTCCATCGGAACTGCAGGATAGTACTTAAAGGGACACTATAGTCACCAGAACAACTACAGCTTATTGAATTTGTTCTGGTAAGTAGAATCTTTAC
Organism: Pelobates fuscus; assembly: GCF_036172605.1. Lineage (NCBI taxonomy): Eukaryota > Metazoa > Chordata > Amphibia > Anura > Pelobatidae > Pelobates > Pelobates fuscus. The sequence continues at coordinate 107,769,804 of NC_086320.1, forward strand.
CTTCATGCTTTTTGCTGTAAACACTGTCTTTTCAGAGTAAATGCAGTGTTTGCATTACAGCCTAGTGATAACTTCACTGGCCACTCCTCAGATGGCTGTTAGAGATCCTTCCTGGGTCATGGCTGCCTAAAATGTATCCAAACATTCAGTATCTCCTCCCTCTGCATGCAGACACTGAACTTTCCTCATAGAGATTCATTGATTCAATTCCTCATGTAGGCTGAGTGTACGCTTCTTGCTATTTTTCTTGGGAGTACTTGTGGCTGGGGCTTGTCCAAGCTCGATAACTAGTACTTCTACCTCTGTCTCTGATGAATTGCTGAGGCACTTTCACTTGAAATGCACAGATTTTCCGCATTTAAAGCAGTTTGGACGAATCTTCAGGAAATTATCTTCTCAGGGTCTCCTTGCAGGGTTGCCTCCTGGTAGGAAAGGAAACTGTCCTTCTTGGCAAGTATTTAGACAATGACTCTAAGTCAGCTACCTTCCTTGTAAGGGCGGACAGTTCCATATTCTCCTTCTCTGCTGCTTTGACAGTTTCCACCTTTCGCTGAGGTGGGGGGGGCAGACATTTGGACTTCTAGCCTTTTTTAACCCACTGTGTTGATCAGTGTTGAATAGGACAAGGCTCGGTCATCCAACCTAACTGTCAATCATAACATAATCATGACAAGATCGTGGGTTAGGCCTCCTTTCTGTATATGCTTGGATAGTCGAGTATCCAACTCAGATTGCTCTTTTATGGAATAATCTTCCTAGTGACAATTGTAATCGATTGATATATCACTCAATAGGAAGTGCAGGATAGTTCTTAAAGGAGAAATCACTGTGTTCCAGAGGGGTTACATACGGATAAACATTGTCCCATGGAAGGGCAGGCTAACGGATTGAGCATTTTGGGCAGATATTGACATCCTGTCCTTTTGGGGAAGCACCCTATAACTTGCTTAATTTCCAATAACAAAGAAAATCTGAAAACAGGAAATTACATATCAACTGTTTTGTTTTGTTATTGTTAAGGGGATTTTGGAGATCTCTGTCAAAGAGACACAGTTCACACCATCTCCACTGCCTTGTTTGTTCCAACAATGCAAAACAGAGGTCTCAGGCCTTTATTGTGGGATCTCTAATGGAAAGCATAACGAGGGCATAGATGTCTTATTGACTTAAAAATAGGGGATTCATGGGAATCATTAATACAAATGGAGAAGACAAAGGGATCTCAAATGTGGAAGGGGAAACAGTAGATTTCAAATAAAAAAAGAGTTGGGAAGAAAGCAGTGACTTTAAAAAAGGACACTGCAGTATTTTCAAAGAGTGGAGGAGAGTGAGAGAGAAAGTGAACAAAATGATAGGCACCTTTACAGATTGAGAACAGACCAAAGTGCGGGACTGATGATTGGACCGAGTTCGAGTGATAAGCAGAGCAAGCAGCTGACATTAAATAAAGATAAAGGATGCAGAATTATAGGTGGATGGCAGCACAATAGGAACAGTGACATGGCCTCCAATATGCAAATAAAAAAGGAAGCAGCATAAGCTGGATCAGTTACAGTGACAAGAGGATTGAAGTTGTCACCAAGCCATGAGAGAAGCTGAACAGAGGAGGAGTGGTTGACACAGCTAAAATGGACAGCAAAAGATACCAGGGGACTCCAGGCACTATAACCACATTGATGAGATTAAGTGGTTGTAGTAAGTAGAACATCCCTTTAACCCCTTAAGGACACATGACATGTGTGACATGTCATGATTCCCTTTTATTCCAGAACTTTGGTCCTTAAGGGGTTAAATGATATAACAACTTAAAATGCAAACTCATTAGCAGAATCTGCTCAACATACTGATAATTTGAAGATCTTTGTGAAAATAGTTGACAAGAATGAAGGAAAAGTAAGACAAGCTGGTGAAAAAAAGAGAAAACTTTTCTCTAGGTAGAAGCATATTTACATGGGCTGAAAAAAGACTTGTGTCCATTAAGTTTCTCACATCTTCCTTTGTTACCCCAGAAGGGCAGTCTGCCGTCAATCCGTGCATATTAGAAAATAATCTATCATGTGATAAAGGATCTGATTACCACAAATATCAGAATATAATCTCACTGTATATCTTTTTGCAAGTATTCATACAGTTGATGTTTAAATATCTGAAGGGCTCTTATAAAGCCATCACATCAGGCAAATAATTCCATACATTTCCAGTCTGAAAGGGTGACCTTGTGTGCTATGTACACTGATCAGCTATGGCACTAGATAGGTGAAGTGAATAACATTGATTATATTTTTACAATGGCACCTTGAAGAGGTGGGACATATCGGCCAGCAAAACGGTCAGTTATTGAGTTTCATATGTTGGAAAAATTAGCAAGTTAAAAGATGTGATAGACTGTGACAAAGGCGAACTAGTGATGACTAGACAACTGGGTCTGAGCATCTCCAAAACAGCAGGTCTTGTGGGGTGATCCTGGTATGCAGTGGTTAGTTCCTACAAAAAGTGGTGCAAGGAAGGACAACAAGTGAACCGGCATCAGGTCATGGGTGCCCAAGGCTCATTGATGCCTGTGGGGAGTTAAGGCTAGCCCATCTGATCCAATCACACAAAAGAGCTACTGGAGCTCTAATAGCTGGAAAATGTAATGCTGGCCATGGTAGAAAGGTGTCAGAACACACAGTGCATTGCAGTTTGCTGTATATAGTGCTGTGTAGCCTCAGACCAGTCACAGTATCCACAATGGCCCTTGTCCACCACAGAAAGTGCCTTCAATGGAGATGTGAGCAACAGTACTGGACAATAGAGCAATTGAAGAAGGTTGCCCAGGCTGACAAATCATGTTTTCTTTTAGATCAGGTGGATGGCCATGTGCATGTGCATTGTTTGTCTGAGGAAAATATGTGAAGAATGCAGGCCAGCAAAGGCAGTGTGACAGTGTTATGCTCTGGGCATTGTCTGATGGCAAAACTTGGGTCCTGACATATATGTGGATGCTGCTTTGACAAGTACCATCTGTAACGGCACCCCCAGGCATACAGGGGTTAAACCGCCGTTTAGGAGATCTTCCCCTTCCAGAGATACAGGCACAGCTACTGTAGAACACCAAACTCCCGAACTGGATACAAGGGAATGCACCAAACTCCCGAACTGCATACAAGGGAATAAGGTAGCACTCCAAACTCCCGAACCGGAACCTCACGAATAGCTGCTAGCAGATGAACAGGAAAAGCTCCCAAGCGGCTTACACTCCTGGCAATCAGTCTTTATCAGCATACAGTAAATCCCCCCAAGAACGAGACAGAGCTCCGTGTTGAGGGTCAAGCAGTGGTCTGTATATTGAGGGCTACCTGCCCCTGTATTTATGCAGGTCTCCCACGTGGTGGACACTCCCTAGAGGACCAGATGGAAGACTGTAACAATGGACAGACAAGTAGCATTTCGAGACATACAGTCACAACACTTCCCCACAATGCATCTTGGCTTCCTCTCCTCTGCCCTGGAGATAATTGAGAAGTAATTCAATTATCTCCCAGGACAAAGGCAAAACTCCATTACACACATGGGGACACAAAAACAGTAAAATACTTTAAAATACATAAAGTCACATTTTACACATAATACACAGAAATTTCACATATCCCCAGATAGCTGGGATCTGAGCGCACAAAACTACCGAATAGCGATCAGATCCTATACACACAGTTCAATTGCCATGGAGCCAAAGTCTTTAATTACACGAATGGGCTCCATGGCATAGCTATCTGGGTTAACACATTCACATCACACAAAATACCGAAGGGACATATATTCGTTAGATCGGTACGAAATAGAACCAGGCGGCGGACGGCTCAGCGGTGTTCGTGCAAGTAAGTGTCCGTTTTTAGTTCCATAGTTTAAGTGCCGAACACCGCTGGCCGTACGGGACTTTTAAAGTGGCCGCCACCACGTGTTCTGTGAACGAACAAAGACCACCCTGCATTCGTCAATTAAGCTGCGGTTAACTGCAGCTTCAGGGTGCTCAATTGGCGGCACACTCCAGCTCCCGGGTGGTCGCTCCTTCGGTACTTTGTTTGGTAGATAAAATCTACCGAACACCCCGGCAGAAAGGCACAAATAAGCCTTTCTGCAGGGAAAAATAAGTCGTTTAAAAGTCTGGTCCATAGTCCAAAGGCAACAGGTGGGCAACCAGGCTTCTCCAATGCAATGTGGCGAGATTGCTCTCGTCACATCTCTCCCCTTTTCCAAACAGACTAACAGGGTATCTGACCTCCTGCCGGTCAGTGCCCTTGTTAGTCCAGCAGCCCACCCACAAAACAGAAACAGCAGTACAGCCCACCCACAATAACTGGTTACTACACCTGGGTAGAGGAGAAACTTGTCCATGTCCAGGTGCCTCACCACGGCTGTGTGGGGGACTGGTAGGCTGCCTTGGTGGGTTGCTGAGTGGGCAGAGACCAGCGGTACTCTGCCCTGGTGCCAGCACTACCGCAGGAGTAGTCTGGTTGAAGCCTGGTTGCTGGAGACCAACTGTCTTCCCTTTCGCTGCACAGCTCTGCTGCTGGAGACCGACTGTCTCCTCTTTAGCTGCACAGCTCTGCTGCCGGAGACCGACTGTCTCCCCTTTAGTTACACAGCTCTGCTGCTGGAGACCGACTGTCTCCCCTTTGGATACACAGCTCTGCTGCCGGAGGGGGAGACCGATTGGCTAAACAGCCCTGTCATCGGGGAACAGGACTGACTGTCCTTACACCCTGTGCTGTAGGTGCAGAGACCATGGTCCCATCTGCACAGTTGTGGGGCTTACTGTTTCCCCCTGGTATCTTAAGCTGCCGCTGGGGAGAGGGGGTAACAGGCTCCTCTCCCGATAGAACACTCTGCCGCTGGGGCAGAGACTGGGCTCTCTATTCCCTGCTGGATACTCTGCCGCTGGGGACTGGAGACTGGGCTCCCAATTCCCAACAGTCATTTAAAAGTCTGGTCCATAGTCCAAAGGCAACAGGCGGGCAGCCAGGCTTCTCCAATGCAATGTGGAGAGATTGCTCTCGTTACACCATCTAACTGGAGATTGGTGCAGACCACATACACAGCTTAATGGCAATGAAGTTCATTGATGGCAGTGGCCTTTTTAAGAGGATAAGGTACACTGCCTCACTGCAGAAATTGTTCAGGAATGGTTTAAGGGACATGACAAAGCGTTCAAGGTTTTACCTTAGCCTCCAAATTCTCCAGATATCAATCATATTAAGCATTTGTAAGATGTGCTGCAACTACAAATCCGATCCATGAAGCCCATACCTTACAACTTGCAGGACTTAAAGGATCTGCTGCTAATGTCTAAGGTGCAAGATACCACAGGATATGTTTACAGGTTATGTGAAATCCATGCCTCGACATGTCAGAGCTGTTTTGGCAGCACGAGGGAGACCTACATAATATTAGGCAGGTGGTTTTACTGATGTGCTGATCAGTGTATAGTCCTATTAATGAATAAATTTCCAGATAATGGTTTGTATTGACCCCGAATATATTTGTATAATGTTAACAATTCCCCCTGAGGAATTCTCTTTGACAGATTTTTCTCTCTGCAATTTATCGAAATGTAAACAATGTTGAAACTTTGCTAAAAAGCACCATTTGACTCAAAATTACAACTTTTGACTTACACGTAGTCCAAATGAGAGAATTCCAACAAACAAAGTGAAACAAACAGTAGTATACCAACTAACCACAAGTAATAAATCTACTAAATTGAAAGGGTCCCAGGTGAACCTCACTAACCCAAGTTTTTTGTTTTCAACATATATTGTATTGAATTTTTACATGTTGACACAAGAGCAACACACAAATGTAAGTTTGCAATTACACTTGGTAGGATATTCACAATAGTGTTCCATCCTCAACCACTCTATTGTCATCTTGTGTCAGAAGTGAAACAATTACATTACATATAGACAGCCTGATTTCCATTTCTTTGCAATTTATATGACTGCAGCTGTTAAAATGTAGTACATAAGTTTACAAACCGGTCTACGTAAATCATCTTTTAAAATATTTAATACATATTATTATTATTATTATTATTATTTTATTATTTATATAGCGCCAACAAATTCCGTAGCGCTGTACAATGGGTGGACTAACAGACACATAATTGAGATCAGACCACTGGACGTACAGGAACAGAGGGGGTTGAGGGCCCTGCTCAATGAGCTTACATGCTAGAGGGAGTGGGGTATAGTGACACAAACGGGTTAAAGTAGGGGTTTATTGAGTGCTTGGTAGGTCATTTTTGACAGTTGCAGGGAAGGAGTCAAGGGGTGGGGGATGAGAAGCCTGCTGACAGTTTAATTGATACGCTTTAACGAAGAAGTGAGTTTTCAAAGATTTTTTGAAGGAGTGGAGGCTGGGTGAAAGTCTGATTGAGGAGGGAAGTGAGTTCCACAGAATAGGTGCAGCCCTAGAGAAGTCTTGAAGGCGAGCGTCAGAAGTGGGGATCCGGGCAGAGGATAGGCGTAGGTCTTGGGATGAGCGCAGGGGTCTCGACGGGACATACTTGTGTATGAGGGAGGATAGGTATGTTGGAGCAGCATTATGTAGGGATTTGTAAGCAAGTGCCAGAATTTTGAATTGGGCCCTATATCTAACTGGAAGCCAATGCAGGGACTGACAGAGCGTGGAGGCGTGGGAGGTGCGACCGGACAGGAAAATAAGCCTCGCATCTATACAACTCTATAGATGGTTGTACTAGGATGTTTGTGCTTTAACTGATCATTTTATTGACCTGAGCAAGTCCACTAAATATGTAGTGCAGTACCTCCTTTCTTGCTACATCTCCAACAGTTCCTCTCAGAGCATATCTGAGTTGTAGATATGACAAATAGGTCGACGTGGGTATGTGATTTGTCTGTTGGAGGTCCCCAGTGAGTAGCAGGTCCATCATTTTCAATTCCTGGATTTCAATAATTGACTCCAGAGATTCGACTTTATCCACAAAGTTGTTATGAGCTTCAGTGAATTCTTCCATTTTTTGCTCTACACGAGCCATGCATGTGCCTAGGTCAAGTAAATCTTTTTAATGTTAGATGTCACTTTATGGATCGATTTTTGAAGCTTCTCTGCCATTGTATCCAGCATCTGCTGGATTATGTCTCCCATGATAGAGTGGTGCTCAGCCAGGGATTTTGGCCTGGACTGGTCTTGGCCTTCTCTGTCCCCGTCGCCATATCGGGCTGTTTGCAAGGTGAGTTTGAGTTGGGCAGTTTGAGCTGCAAAAAAGGAATGTTTCTCCCTGGAATCTTCATTTTTCCTTGCAGAGTGTATTTATTTGCTGTTTTTAGTTGCTTTTGAGACTTGAATGTCAGAACAGCACTCTGACAACCCAAGTTTAAGGGACTCCATATAGCTGGAGGTTTCCTGTGAAATTCATGACAAAAAAAGAAAGAAAAATAGCATGAATCTTCACTTTGCTCTATCTGCTGCGTAGGACACGATACTGCAACAATCAGAGCACTTCAAGAATTTTATAAATGACTGATATTGCTAAAACATTTTTTCATTTAGATCTGCGAATCACGCTCTCTATGTTTGTTTGCATACATGGTACCTGCGAGTACCAACAAGTTTATAATGCATTTTTTTTACTTTCTAGGTTTAAAAAAAGAAAAAAAAGAATTTTTTTTTCTAATAAACAGAAATGTATCCCCCCCAAAAATAGCATGAATCTGTGAGTCGTCTAAAATTCACCTAAATAGCATGGATCTGTGAATCTGGACAACTACTTTAGTAGTTACAGTAGTTAGAGGTTTTACATTACATTCATTTAGCTACTCAAGAAACTGTTTTTTTTTATTTTTTGTTTTATTTATGCCCAAGACAACAGATTAGGTAAGTATCTTTTTTATATTGATTTTCAAGCAATTTTTTTTTTTTTACCATTGTATTACACTAGTATATCAGTCAACACTTTTTATTAAAATGGTTGTTACAATGATTGCAAGCACTTGTTTTAAGTATACTTTATATCAAATTAGAATGTAGGTAGAACCGAACCTTAATCGGAGGTATTAATAGTGAAGTTTTTGTATAACTGTAGAGCAATGTTAATAAAGAATAAAGAAAGAGTTAAGGAAAGAGAGAATAAAAAGAGGGGGGGGGAGTTTGTAAAGGAAGAGTAAAAGGAACAAATAAATGCTAATGAACTAAACTCATTAAAATAAACTCATTAAAGTGAATGTCCCTCAATGTAAGTGGATTGAATACACAACATAAAACAAAACTTGCAAGTGAACTAGAAAAAGGACAGAAATATCACATAGTATGCCTACAGGAAATACACTTTATACGTATGAGGCAAGAATATTCCATATCTGGGTAAAATAAATAAATAATCCTACAATCCAAAAAAAGCCATGCACTTTAATATATTTGCATTATTTTTTTTGCAGGTAAAAGTGGATGGGTAGGGTATAACATTAAAATCTTTACAATAAATGAAGAAAAACATCTATCTGCCAATCAAATAGCTACATTAGAATCAATAATTAATAAAGCCATTGCAATTAAAGAAGGACATCTCATTATTTGCAGAGACTTTAACATGCTTTTAGATGTATCAATGGATTCTACACCTTCACTTGCAAGTTAATTATCTAAAAAAGTACATGATTTTGAAATTATATAGGAGAATAGGGGCTGCACAAAACACTTAGGATTTTGAACCTGGTAGAAGAGAATATTCTTGTGCTTTCAAATTTACATAAACCACATTAGAGAATACACTCTCCCTATATCGAAAAGAGCAATAAAAGTGTGTTTGCCCTTCTAGACAATATATGTAATGTACTTATTGTAGTAAATGTGTTATGGCATAGAATCCATATATATATACCTATAAATAAATCACAGCAAACATAGGGTTATATGTATCACATACAGAACATAATAGATTTAAAGATAGATAGATAGATAGATTTAAAAGAATTACACACAGGCTCTTTAGTGTGTACCCAAGGGTGCCGATTCATGCCTTGGATCTCATTTACCAAAACTCCCAAAAATAAATACATAATCCGGTGAATATTGACAGAACTGAGCCCAATCCAACTACCACACAAGCACGAGTAGGGCCAGGAGAACAGGAGGCACCGATCGATGCCTTTCTTTCAGCCACCAAAGTAGGCACAACGGAAATACAAGCCCGGGACTACCGCACACTGCAAGGCCTGGAAAGCCTCCTGGGAGGCACCACGACAACCAGTGCTGAGACGTCCCACACCCAAACACTGTCTGCCTCGCCAACCACGCTAGGCATGGGTAGACGCTCCCAAAAGTCACATACCCCAGCAGATGGCAGAGACATAGGAACCATGCTGCAGCGACCAGTGCAACACAGGCTCTCTACCGCAAATGACATCCCCGATAGGGATCAGGCCACGGCACCACAACAACACGGGCATGCAGGCCACAACACTCACCAACACCCTCCGCTGTGTCACCTGAACCACCCGATGACCACCAAAAAGGATCTAAAACTCCTGATAGACGAAATTAACAAACTGCTGGCGGCCGACTCGGCCATGCTGAAAACGGAGCTACGGGCAGTGTCGGAGAGAGTTAGAACCAACGAAGACACCTTAACTTAAGGTGCAATCCCATCTCACCACTATGGAGGACTCCATAAAAACACTTCAAACACAATAATAATCTACTTCACTCAAGCTTGCCACACTGGAGGAAAGCCAGAGACGTACTCACATCAAGATTAGGGGCATCCCCGCAACGATCACGGCGGAGGAACTGCCTCATTATATCAGGATAATGCTGGCCACAATCCTGCCACACACAGTGGCCAAGGAGGTAACAATTGACAGCGTTTACCACCTCCCAAGCCCCTCTCACCTCCAATCTACCATGGGGCGAGATGTTATCCCCCGCTGCATTTCCCTACCAGACAAACTCCTCATATTGTCAGCACTAAAAGGCAAACCACCATTTACCTTTGAAAACTCAAACCTGGCCTTCTCCCAAGACCTGACAAGGTCCACGCTCCTACTCCGCAAATCTTTTAACCTGGTTACGACACTGCTGCTAGCCACAGGACTGACCTATCGATGGGGGCAGAACGGCTCTATAACAGTGACCCAAGGCGGGATGGAGCATACTTTGCCCTGCATGACAGAAGCGTCCACCTTCCTGGAGACCCTGGGACTATCACCCCCAGATACACTAGCCACCCCGGGAGCATCGACGGGATCATGGGACCCGGCCTCCATAACACCGTTCCCAGAGCGGCAAACCGACAGGAGACGGACAACCCAGACTGACCAGCGTCGACAAGTCTGTTCTCTCCACACCACTAAAAGTTCAACTGATTGTTTAGTTACTAGTTTGCCAACTGTTTACCTGCTCAGATACCACAAGGCACAGGCCTCACACACAAACACACCGGCAAGTCAGCGGACATTAAGACCACACTGAGTGGTGGATAATGCTCTCCCCCCCCCCCAAAAGCCCCTTGTTCAGGGGCTTTAATCCCGTTTGCATAAGATAGTGACTGCACAACACACATCCCGGGCCCGAAACTCATACACCATGCAAATGCTCCTTAAGACTATTTAAAGCATGACACAAATCTTTCAATACAGTTTTACCATGCATGATTAACCGCTACATGATTTAAGCTACACCAAGCACCTCACAATGTTAACTCATATATGTTCTTCACGATTACCTATACCAGAAAATGTGCAATGCCTTCAATGCCATTATGTTGTTTTTATTTTTTCTATATATGCTGCCCGGTATGCAATGACTGTTGTGGCCAAGTGAACATGCTTGTTAATCACTTGCACAAACAAAATAAAGAATTAAAAAAAAGAATAATATATAAAATAATGGACATAGAAAATTGAGCAGTGACTATTACCAATCAATATAAATAAACAATCCTACTGTCCCTACAAGTTCAATACAGCAAATGCATTTTAACTTCCTATTAGTCTTCTTCACTGCTGATGATTGGATTGCCATCTCTTCATGCATTTATACAACCTGCTTAATTATACTATACGATCCATGTGTGTTTGGCATGTTGAGTCATTTAAGGGTTCGGTGGTCCGATCATCACTTCTGGTTACATGTTGTCAGTAGAGTTGAGCGGACACCTGGATGTTCGGGTTCGCCAAGTACGGCCGAACTTCGTCATAAAGTTCGAGTTCGGGCTCGAACTTGACCCCGAACCTGAACCCTATTGAAGTCAATGGGGACCCGAACTTTTGGGCACTAAAATGCCTCTAAAAAAGTCCTGGAAAGGGAAGAGGGCTGCAAAAGGAAGTAAAATAGGGGTAAAAGTAGGATAAGTGCCCTGCAAACAAATGTGGATCGGGAAATAACTTAAAATAACATAAAAGAAGCAGCCGCTTAGTATATAACTCCCTTATTCCCACGATATTAGGGAGCTATATACCAAAAGGCTGAAAGACCTAAATTGGTCTTTCAGCCACATTTACTAATACTAAGTAAAGATTACTTAGTATTAGTAAATTCAGCCCCTACTCGCTATACCGTGAGTAGGGGCATACCTAGTAAACAGTCAGTGGCTGGTCACTGTAAAAAAACAAAAAACAAAAAAAAATATTGGCCCCCACCCCTGAGCAGCGGGTGGGGGCCCTAAATCACAATGAGGGGGGTACACGTACTGACCTCCCCCCTAGCCCCCACCCCTGTGCGGCGGGTGGGGGCCCTACATAACAATGAGGGGGGACCTACTGTCCTCCCCCCAGCCCCCACCCCTGAGCGGTGGGTGGGGGCCCTACATAACAATGAGGGGGACTACCTACTATAAATAAATTTACCATTTGATGTCTTCTTTCTTCCAAAATCTTATTTTTCAGCCCCAAAAATGGGCAAATAAAAATCCATAATAACCGACGCAAAAAAAAAATCCATGTTCACCTGGAGGGCTCCGCGCAGACTGATACAACAACGTTTAGGTGGGCAGATGGAAAAGTAAAATATTTGGGCGTACAATTGACAGAGGAGAAAGATAATCTTTATAAATCAAATTACGCACCCTTATTAGAGGGAATTAAGGCTTGTCTTAACAAATATTATTATTGCCATTTATATAGCACCAACAGATTGTGTATCGCTTTACAATTGGAATGTACCATGTTTTTAATTTTTTTGCAGGATCAACATCTTAAAAATTATGATTCTGCCAAAACTATTATTTATGTTTCAGGCTATCCCTATATCAATACCCAAGGAATGTTCCTATAAAGTTAAACGTTAGTTTCTTTCTTTTATTTGGATCAGTAAGAAAGCTTGATTATCGCACAAAATTTTGACGAAAAATAAGGATAAAGGTGGAGTAGGTATGCCTCATATTTACAGATATTATTTAGCTATTTTATTTAATAGAGTATGGGAGTGGACAGATATTAAAAATATGAAATCATGGGCTGCAGTAGAACAGAAATTTGTTTCTGCCCCGTTGTATACTTTACCTTGGCAAACATGTAAAATAAACAAATATTGCCTAAGCCACATCCTTTTATTAGTAATTAGTGATGTACCGAACTGTTCGCCGGCGAACTTAGCGTGTTCGCGTTCGCCGCGGCGGGCGGACACATGCGCAGTTCGATCCGCCCCCTATTCGTCATCATTGGGCAAACTTTGACCCTGTGCCTTTCGGTCAGCAGACACATTCCAGACAATCAGCAGCACTCCCTCCCTTCCACACCCTCCAACCTCCCTCCCAGCATCCATTTTCGATTCATTCTGAAGCTGCATGCTTAGTGAGAGGAGGGAAAGTTTAGCTGCTGCTGATTAGATAGGGAAATTGATAGCAAGGCTAGGGTATTCAGTGTCCACTACAATCCTGAATGACTCATCTGATCTCTGCTGTAAGGACAGCACCCCAAAAAGCCCTTTTTAGGGCTAGAACATCAGGCTGCTTTTTTTTTTTTTCTGTGTAATGTAATTGCAGGTGCCTGCCTGCCAGCTTCTGTGTGAGGCTCACAGTGGATACTGTGCCCACTTGCCCAGTGCCACCACTCATATCTGTTTATACAATAGCTTAAGCTTTAGATTTTAAAAAAAATATTTTTTTTCACTGTAATAGAAGAACAGTTGCCTGCCTGCCTGCCAGCTTCTGTGTGAGGCTCACAGTGGATACTGTGCCCACTTGCCCTGTGCCACCACTCATATCTGTTTTTACAATAGCTTAAGCTTTAGATTTAAAAAACAATTTTTTTTTTACTGTAATAGAAGAGCAGTTGCCTGCCTGCCAGCTTCTGTGTGAGGCTCACAGTGGATACTGTGCCCACTTGCCCAGTGCCACCACTCATATCTGTTTTTACAATAGCTTAAGCTTTAGATTTTTTTTTTACTGTAATAGAAGAGCAGTTGCCTGCCTGCCAGCTTCTGTGTGAGGCTCACAGTGGATACTGTGCCCACTTGCCCAGTGCCACTACTCATATCTGTTTTTACAATAGCCTTAGCTTTAGATTTTTAAAAAAAATTGTTTTACTGTAATAGAAGAGCAGTTGCCTGCCTGCCAGCTTCTGTGTGAGGCTCACAGTGGATACTGTGCCCACTTGCCCAGTGCCACCACTCATATCTGTTTTTACAATAGCTTAAGCTTTAGATTTAATTTTTTTTTACTGTAATAGAAGAGCAGTTGCCTGCCTGCCAGCTACTGTGTGAGGCTCACAGTGGATACTGTGCCCACTTGCCCAGTGCCACCACTCATATCTGTTTTTACAATAGCTTAAGCTTTAGATTTTTTATTTTTTATTTTTTTTACTGTAATAGAAGAGCAGTTGCCTGCCTGCCATCTTCTGTGTCAGGCTGGATGCTGTGCCCATTTGCACAGTCAGTGCCACCACTCATGTCTGTTATGACAATAGCTTAAGCTTTACATTTAAAAAAAAAAAATGTTTCACTGTAATACAAGAGCAGTTAGTTGTCTGCAAGCGTCTGGGTGTCAGGCCTCCTTCAGCGTGTGCTCTGCAGACCTGTGCCATCGTACTTTGACAGTTGCCACTCATATCTGGTGTCTCTGTAGCGTGCTTTTACAAAGAAAGAAGGTTTCCAGTGTAAGCTAATAGAAGCCAGTCAGTGTCCTTCAAGCGGCTCTGTCAGGCCTACAGTGTGTGCTCTCCAGAACTGTTACAGTGCACATTGCCAATCATATCTGGTGTCTCTATAGCGTGCTTTTACAAAGAAAAAAGGTTTCCAGTGTAAGCTAATAGCAGCCAGTCAGTGTCCTTCAAGCGTCTCTGTCAGTCCTTCCTTCAGCGTGTGCTCTCCAGAACTGTTACAGTGCACATTGCCAATCATATCTGGTGTCTCTATAGCGTGCTTTTACAAAGAAAAAAGGTTTCCAGTGTAAGCTAATAGCAGCCAGTCAGTGTCCTTCAAGCGGCTCTGTCAGTCCTTCCTTCAGCGTGAGCTCTCCAGAACTGTTACATTGCACATTGCCAATCATATCTGGTGTCTCTATAGCGTGCTTTTACAAAGAAAAAAGGTTTCCAGTGTAAGCTAATAGCAGCCAGTCAGTGTCCTTCAAGCGGCTCTGTCAGTCCTTCCTTCAGCGTGTGCTCTCCAGAACTGTTACAGTGCACATTGCCAATCATATCTGGTGTCTCTATAGCGTGCTTTTACAAAGAAAAAAGGTTTCTAGTGTAAGCTAATAGCAGCCAGTCAGTGTCCTTCAAGCGGCTCTGTCAGTCCTTCCTTCAGCGTGAGCTCTCCAGAACTGTTACATTGCACATTGCCAATCATATCTGGTGTCTCTATAGCGTGCTTTTACAAAGAAAAAAGGTTTCCAGTGTAAGCTAATAGCAGCCAGTCAGTGTCCTTCAAGCGGCTCTGTCAGTCCTTCCTTCAGCGTGTGCTCTCCAGAACTGTTACAGTGCACATTGCCAATCATATCTGGTGTCTCTATAGCGTGCTTTTACAAAGAAAAAAGGTTTCCAGTGTAAGCTAATAGCAGCCAGTCAGTGTCCTTCAAGCGGCTCTGTCAGGCCTATAGTGTGTGCTCTCCAGAACTGTTACAGTGCACATTGCCAATCATATCTAGTGTCTCTATAGCGTGCATTTAAAACCAATTTTTTTTCTCACTGTTATAGATTGAATAGCAGTTACTTGTCTTCAAGCGGGTGTGTCAGGCCTACAGTGTGTTCTTTGCAGAACTGTTACAGTGCACATTGCCAATCATATCTGGTGTCTCTATAGAGTGCATTTAAAACCAATTTTTTTTTTCACTGTTATAGATTGAATAGCAGTTACTTGTCTTCAAGCGGGTGTGTCAGGCCTACAGTGTGTGCTCTGCAGAACTGTTACAGTGCACATTGCCACTCATATCTGGTGTCTCTATAGCGTGCTTTTACAAAGAAAAAAGGTTTCCAGTGTAAGCTAATAGCAGCCAGTCAGTGTCCTTCAAGCGGCTCTGTCAGGCCTACAGTGTGTGCTCTCCAGAACTGTTACAGTGCACATTGCCAATCATATCTGGTGTCTCTACAGCGTGCTTTTACAAAGAACAAAGGTTTCCAGTGTAAGCTAATAGCAGCCAGTCAGTGTCCTTCAAGCGGCTCTGTCAGGCCTACAGTGTGTGCTCTCCAGAACTGTTACAGTGCACATCACCAATCATATCTGGTGTCTCTATAGCGTGCTTTTACAAAGAAAAAAGGTTTCCAGTGTAAGCTAATAGCAGCCAGTCAGTGTCCTTCAAGCGGCTCTGTCAGTCCTTCCTTCAGCGTGTGCTCTCCAGAACTGTTACAGTGCACATTGCCACTCATATCTGGTGTCTCTATAGCGTGCTTTTACAAAGAAAAAAGGTTTCCAGTGTAAGCTAATAGCAGCCAGTCAGTGTCCTTCAAGCGACTCTGTCAGTCCTTCCTTCAGCGTGTGCTCTCCAGAACTGTTACAGTGCACATTGCCAATCATATCTGGTGTCTCTATAGCGTGCTTTTACAAAGAAAAAAGGTTTCCAGTGTAAGCTAATAGCAGCCAGTCAGTGTCCTTCAAGCGGCTCTGTCAGGCCTACAGTGTGTGCTCTCCAGAACTGTTACAGTGCACATTGCCAATCATATCTGGTGTCTCTATAGCGTGCATTTAAAACCAAAAATTTTTTTTCACTGTTATAGATTGAATAGCAGTTACTTGTCTTCAAGCGGGTGTGTCAGGCCTACAGTGTGTGCTCTGCAGAACTGTTACAGTGCACATTGCCACTCATATCTGGTGTCTCTATAGCGTGCTTTTACAAAGAAAAAAGGTTTCCAGTGTAAGCTAATAGCAGCCAGTCAGTGTCCTTCAAGCGGCTCTGTCAGGCCTACAGTGTGTGCTCTCCAGAACTGTTACAGTGCACATTGCCAATCATATCTGGTGTCTCTATAGCGTGCATTTAAAACCCAATTTTTTTTTTCACTGTTATAGATTGAATAGCAGTTACTTGTCTTCAAGCGGGTGTGTCAGACCTACAGTGTGTGCTCTGCAGAACTGTTACAGTGCACATTGCCACTCATATCTGGTGTCTCTATAGCGTGCTTTTACAAAGAAAAAAGGTTTCCAGTGTAAGCTAATAGCAGCCAGTCAGTGTCCTTCAAGCGGCTCTGTCAGGCCTACAGTCTGTGCTCGCCAGAACTGTTACAGTGCACATTGCCAATCATATCTGGTGTCTCTATAGCATGCTTTTACAAAGAAAAAAGGTTTCCAGTGTAAGCTAATAGCAGCCAGTCAGTGTCCTTCAAGCGTCTCTGTCAGTCCTTCCTTCAGTGTGTGCTCTCCAGAACTGTTACAGTGCACATTGCCAATCATATCTGGTGTCTCTATAGCGTGCTTTTACAAAGAAAAAAGGTTTCCAGTGTAAGCTAATAGCAGCCAGTCAGTGTCCTTCAAGCGGCTCTGTCAGTCCTTCCTTCAGCGTGTGCTCTCCAGAACTGTTACAGTGCACATTGCCAATCATATCTGGTGTCTCTATAGCGTGCTTTTACAAAGAAAAAAGGTTTCCAGTGTAAGCTACTAGCAGCCAGTCAGTGTCCTTCAAGCGGCTCTGTCAGGCCTACAGTGTGTGCTCTCCAGAACTGTTACAGTGCACATTGCCAATCATATCTGGTGTCTCTATAGCGTGCATTTAAAACCAAAATTTTTTTTTCACTGTTATAGATTGAATAGCAGTTACTTGTCTTCAAGGGGGTGTGTCAGGCCTACAGTGTGTGCTCTGCAGAACTGTTGTAGTGCACATTGCCACTCATATCTGGTTTCTCTATAGCGTGCTTTTACAAAGAAAAAAGGTTTCCAGTGTAAGCTAATAGCAGCCAGTCAGTGTCCTTCAAGCGGCTCTGTCAGGCCTACAGTGTGTGCTCTGCAGAACTGTTACAGTGCACATTGCCAATCATATCTGGTGTCTCTATAGCGTGCATTTAAAACCAATTTTTTTTTCACTGTTATAGATTGAATAGCAGTTACTTGTCTTCAAGTGGGTGTGTCAGGCCTACAGTGTGTGCTCTGCAGAACTGTTACAGTGCACATTGCCAATCATATCTGGTGTCTCTATAGCGTGCATTTAAAACCAAAAATTTTTTTTCACTGTTATAGATTGAATAGCAGTTACTTGTCTTCAAGCGGGTGTGTCAGGCCTACAATGTGTGCTCTGCAGAACTGTTACAGTACACATTGCCACTCATATCTGGTGTCTCTATAGCATGCTTTTACAAAGAAAAAAGGTTTCCAATGTAAGCTAATAGCAGCCAGTCAGTGTCCTTCAAGCGGCTCTGTCAGGCCTACAGTGTGTGCTCTCCAGAACTGTTACAGTGCACATTGCCACTCATATCTGGTCTCACAGTAGCTTGCACGCATAGTACCACTAATCCCCTAAAAAATGACAGGCAGAGGCAGGCCACCCCGCAGGGGCCGTCGTGTTCGTGGTGCTGTGATTCTCTTTTGCCCTAGAATAATGCCCAGTTTTAAGAAGCCACGTACCCTGAACTTGAAAAGTTCTGAGGACATAGTTGACTGGCTAACACAGGACACCCAATCTTCTACAGCCTCCGCTCGGAACCTTGACGCACCATCCTCCTCCAGCTTAGCTTCAGGCACCTCTCAAGATACCACTCACCCGCCTGCCGCCACCACCAAAACTAGCACCACAGCCGCTTTACTTGGTATGTCAGAGGAGTTATTCACACATCCGTTTGAAAAAATGAGTGATGCGCAACCATTATTGCCAGAGGATGTAGATAACAGGGATATGTCTCAGGCAGGCAGCATTAAACACATGGAGGTACGGTGTGATGATGATGTTGTACCCTCTGCTGCTTCCTTTTCTGAGTTGTCAGATACAAGCGAAGCGGTTGATGATGACGATGCGTCCATGGATGTCATGTGGGTGCCCGCTCGGCAAGAAGAAGAACAGGGCGAAAGTTCAGATGGGGAGACAGAGAGGAGGAGGAGACGAGTTGGAAGCAGAGGGGGTCGTCGCAAGGAGCTAGTGGCACAGTCAGACAGCATGCATCGGCACCCGGGGTCAGCCAGAAAGCACGCCAATCAACGCATGCTGTGTCCACCACCAGAATGCCGTCATTGCAGAGCTCAGCAGTGTGGATTTTTTTGTCTGCCTCTGACAACAGCGATGCCATTTGCAACCTGTGCCAAAGGAAACTGAGTCATTGGAGGTCCAACACCCACCTAGGTACAACTGCTTTGCGTAGGCACATGATCTCACATCACAAACGTTTATGGGATCAACACATGAGTACAAGCAGCACGCCTACTCTAAGCCGCCATCCTCCTCCTGGTCCAGCATCTTCAGCCACGTCAACCACTGCTGTCCTCTTTGCCCCCTCTCAACCATCCGCCACTCCGTCACCCGCATTGAGCAGTACCCGCTCATCTGCCCACAGTCATGTGTCTGTCAAGGACATGTTTGAGCGTAAGATGCCAATGTCACCAAGTCACCCCCTTGCCCAGCGTCTGACAGCTGGCTTGTCCGAACTATTAGCCCGCCAGCTTTTACCATACAATCTGGTTGAGTCTGAGGCGTTCAAAAATTTGTAGCTATTGGGACACCGCAGTGGAAGGTACCCGGCCGGAATTTCTTTTCACAAAAGGCAATCCCCAACCTTTACTCGATTGTGCAAAAGTCATGGCATGTCTGGCACACAGTGTTGGGGCAAGGGTCCATCTGACCACTGATACCTGGTCTGCAAAGCATGGTCAGGGCAGGTATATCACCTACACTGCGCATTGGGTAAACCTGCTGACGGCTGACAAGCATGGAATGCGTGGCATTGCAGAGGAGTTGGTGACACCGCCACGACTTGCAGGCAGTTCTGCTGCCACCTCCTCTACTCCTCCTACTCCATCCTCTTCCATAACCTCCTCGGCTGAGTCCTCTTGTGCTGCTGCATCTTGCTCCACATCAACGGCACCCCCCCAGCTCCCCAGGTACTATTCCACATCCCGGATACGGCAGTGTCACGCCGTCTTGGGTTTGACTTGCTTGAAAGCAGAGAGTCACACTGGACAAGCACTCCTGTCCGCCCTGAACGCACAGGTGGAAAAGTGGCTGACTCCGCAGCAACTGGATATCGGCAAAGTGGTGTGTGACAACGGAAAAAATTTGATAGCGGCATTGAAGTTGGGCAAGTTGACACATGTGCCGTGCATGGCACATGTGTGTAATCTGATTGTACAACGCTTTGTGCATAAGTACACAGGCTTACAGGACGTCCTGAAGCAGGCCAGGAAGGTGTGTGGCCATTTCAGGTGTTCATACACGGCCATGGCTCACTTTGCCGATATCCAGCGGCGAAACAACATGCCAGTGAGGCACTTGATTTGCGACAGCCCTACACGTTGGAATTCAACACTCCTAATGTTTGACCGCCTGCTCCAACAAGAAAAACCTGTTAATGAATATTTGTATGGCCGGGGTGCTAGGACAGCCTCTGGGGAGCTGGGAATTTTTTTGCCACGTTACTGGACGCTCATGCACAATGCCTGTAGGCTCATGCGTCCTTTCGAGGAGGTGACAAACCTAGTCAGTCGCACCGAAGGCACCATCAGCGACATCATACCATTTGTTTTCTGACTGGAGCGTGCCCTGCGAAGAGTGCTGGATCAGGCCATAGATGAGCGTGAAGAGGAAGAGGAAGAGTTGTGGTCACCATCACCACCAGAAACAGCCTTATCAGCATCGCTTGCTGGACCTGCGGCAACGCTGGAAGAGGATTCTGAGGAAGAGGAGTCAGAGGAGGAATGTGGCTTTGAGGAGGAGGAGGAGCAATACCAAACACAACAGGCATCCCAGTGTGCTCGTTGTCACCTATCTGGTACCCGTGGTGTTGTACGTGGCTGGGGGGAAGAACATACCTTCAATGACATCAGTGAGGAGGAGGAACGGGAAATGAGTAGCTCGGCATCCAACCTTGTGCAAATGGGGTCTTTCATGCTGCCGTGCCTGTTGAGGGAATCTCGTATAAAAAGGCTGAAGGAGAACGACCTGTTCTGGGTGTCCACGCTACTAGACCCCCGGTATAAGCAGACAGTGGCGGAAATGTTACCGAATTACAAGTCGGAAAGGATGCAGCATTTGCAAAATAAATAAAGTATGCTTTACACAGTGTATAAGGGTGATGTCACAGCACAACGGGAATCTAACAGGGGAAGAGGTGAAAGTGATCCTCCTCCTCCTCCTCCCACGACCACGACATATCTGCCAAGTGACCCTATGTAGGGGGAACAGTCCCTATTCTGCTCTGTGTCCGTGTGCATCAGGGTCTCTGAGGACAGGTGTCAATCCATATGTCAAGGTGTCAATCCATATGTCAAGGTGTCAATATGTCATATGTCCGGTGTCAATCCATATCCATTGTGATTTAGGAATGTTAGGTGATTTCTGCCCTTTATGGATTAAAACCAGACTCTACATCAACTGTGTAATTTTCCATGGGAGTTTTGCCATGGATCCCCCTCCGGCATTCCACAGTCCAGGTGTTAGTCCCCTTGAAACAACTTTTCCATCACTTTTGTGGCCAGAAAGCGTCCCTGTTGGTTTTAAAATTCGCCTGCCCATTGAAGTCAAAATTTCGGGTTCGCGACATCACTATTAGTAATATATTTAAAAAATGTAATATATATTTATTATTATAATATAATAAAAATATAATATATTTGTTTCTGCCCGTTGAGTAGGTATGCCTCATATTTACAGATATTATTTAGCTATTTTATTTAATAGAGTATGGGAGTGGACAGATATTAAAAATATGAAATCATGGGCTGCAGTAGAACAGAAATTTGTTTCTTCCCCGTTGTGTACTTTACCTTGGCAAACATGTAAAATAAACAAATATTGCCTAACCCACATCCTTTTATTAGTAATATATTTAAAATATGGCGACAATATAAAAATATATAGCAGCTTTCAACAGGAGTTTCACCATTGGCAGACAACCCAGAATTACAGGTAGGGTTGGGAGCGAATACAATTAAAAAACTTTTAGATGATAGAAACTCTACTCTTTCCTCCTTTTTAATAGGAAAAAAATTACCAACTGTCATAGGATTAATAGAGGCTGAACAATGTCACTCAATATAAGACACTATTAGATTTGCACAATTGATAGGATTTTTGAAGAAAAATGTAATGTCTCATTGGGAATATAGAGATCTAACCCCTTTCAAAACTATATGTGTTATTAAAAAAAATAACAGGCAAGAGGCAAGCTCTCTACTTTATACTATTTAATTCAGAAAACAAATAGAGGTAAAATGGCAACTTTTCAGAGTAAGTGGATGAGTACGTTACATGTACAACTTTTAGAGAAAGATTGGTCAATAATTTTCTGTAAAGCAATGGAGGCCCCAATAAGCTAAGCTTGGCAAAAAGAGAGACCTTCTATAAACGTATAACACGGTGGTATAGAACATCTGTAAATATTCATGCTTTTAAACCATCATGTAGTGATCAGTGCTGGCGATGTGGGGAGGAAAAAGGCAATATTGACACACATGGTGGTTATGTAAAAAAATACATTTTTTGGGGGTACAAGTTATACATTTAATTAAATAGATACTTTCCTTCTAAGTTTCACTGACACCATCACATGTGCTTCTCGTTGGCCCTTTTCTCTTTCAGATATATATAAACAAAAATGACTATGGCTACTATTAGGGGAAGCCAATGCACTAATACCAATTTATTGCAAGCAATCCAGCATTCCTATAGATAAGTGGATAACTAAAGTTAAAACAATATGGGATATGGAAGATATACACTGGTCCGCAAAGGGCAAGAAGGAGAATATTTGGGAATATGGCTCCCTTGGGTTAGACACTGGAGATATGATTAATGGGTACAAAGAAGAGGAATAGGAGAGGACTAGAACAAATAGTTAAAATAACCCTGTTAAGCGATTACCAATAAATAAATAGATAATTGGAAAATGTTTTTAAATTAAGGATTTCTTTTTCCACACATAGTAGAATATATTTAATTTGGACTTAATATAAGATAAACAGGTTGTTACAATCTATACAATATAAATTATATTGCTGATTTATTTATTTATTTATTTTCTGTATTTAATTGTTCTTTCCCTTTGTTTTTGTTGATTTGTAAGATATGGAAAATATGGTCACAGGATGTATAAACAGACAGGGGTGGCCACTGTCTGTTTTCCTGTACGTACTAGCTCTAGAACCTGTGGCCAGTATTATGACATACATTAGCTACATTTATTTCAGGGGTGGAGATACCACATATCACACAGCACACAAAATGTTTTAACCTGGACAAAAAAAAATGGTAAATTGTACGAAATAAATATTTAATCTAAATAGAGGCAAGACTGCATTCAATATCTAGGCATAAGAAGTAGTAAAACCCTAGCCACATATTGAGGAGGAATCTAAAAGGGGAAATGAAAGAAATGTGAGTAATTATTAATCAATAATGTACAGGACATCTAGTTTTGGATAAAGTTTTGATGAGCGTTTTTTATTGTGGCGGTCAATAGATAGACTGGGGTATAGATATTTGAAAGTGTGCTTTGATTTTGTTCTGATGTATAGATTGTAATTTTGTAATTTATGTAATTTAGGTACTGTTCCAAAGATTAGTTTTGTCAGTGTTTAGGAAAAGCTAATTATCTGCAATCCAATTTTCTACCACTGTGAACTGATCTTGGAGCACAGCATCAAGTTGTGGTAGATATGGTATGCTAGCATAGATTACGGTGTCATCTGTCTACATGTGCACAGTTGAAGCTTTGCAGATCTTGATCAGATCATTTATGAATAATGTGAATAGTAGGGGGCCAGGTGTGGCGCCTTTAGGAACAATACACATGACCACAAGTGGCAGGGCGGCGCTGTCAGAACTGGACACATATTTCGATTAATCCGATATATATGATTTAAACAAGGTTAGTGCATGATCACCAATACCTAAGTTTTTAAGTTTTGCAATAGAATGTCATGGTCTACTATGTTAACGCCCATGGAAAAATCAAGGAAAATAGCTCCAGTTAGGTCTCCATGTTCCATGCCAGTTTAAATGTCTTTGCAAACTTTAAAGAGAGCAGTTGTAGTTGAGTGATTTGGTTGAATGCTTTATTGATCAGGGGTTAGATAGTTTGAATGTTGATAATACTCACATAAAGATTTAGGACAGCAACACCTACAATTCATTACCAGAAGATACCAGAAGCACTATCCCTCTGTTGCGTGGGATAGAGGTATTCATGCTCATGTTTATGTTCATGTTCATATTATTATTATTATTATTATTATTGTTGTTATTTATAAAGCACCAACAAGTTCTGTACCACTGTACAATTTTACCACATGACAGGAGGCTTCATATTTGCATATCTTTTTTTACTGAAAACTCCAGCAGCATAGAAACATAACAACCAATCAGAAAAAAGTTATGGTGCCCATAAAAGGCCCTGTCTATGACATCACTTCCTCTTTCTTTGCTGCTCCAGCCTACAACAGGTCAGAGTATTTTACCTCTCTGGTATAACCTAGAGTTTAGATTGATTACTTAATTATTCTTTTGTCTTTATTTTAAATCTATTTCTCCTGGCCATCCTATGCCTGACCCCTTCCCTCCTTTACTTGATTTTACTACCTTTATTCACGGTCTCCTAAACTTGTACTGACTTCTGTTGCGGTCCGCGGGCGTCACGACTGCCCGTGCCGTGCTCGCTTCGCGGACCCGCCTAATAGACTCGCGGGGACTGTTTGGGGACGGGTGGAAGGAGGCCGGGTCGGTGTGTTGTTTTCTCCCGCGCTACGGACCCGCGACCCACGACGGCCGCCTTCCCTGCTCGCTCTGCGGATCGGGATTCACCCGATCAGTACATTCTTCTGAGTAAAACCCAAGGATTTTTCTCCCAGGTGCTGGGGCAAATGTAGCTTATACTGTTTTTAAGTTATTCATGCCTTGCCACATAGCCCTAGAGCCCATTGGGTTAATTTGAAGTATTACTTGGCACAGCCAGTCTCATTATATACAACTGCTTCCCATGCCAGGATGGAGATGTAAAGCATGCACAGCATTAAAGGAGGCTGAGTGCACTGTGGTACCCTGCACAGGGTCATACTGTATTACTGTACCTAATGTACAAATTAATGTGGGTGTCCTCTGGGTATATTTTTCATGGCACACCACCCAATCTGCACCTTAGCATTGGTTTCCTTTCTCAGGATCTCCTCCACAGTAAATCAGCTCAGCTCAAACCGATCTCCACATACATATATTGATGTCTAAACACTGCCTGTCAGTTTTAAATTAAAGCAACAGTACCACTCCACTTGCTGGATACGATTTGAATGCAGGATCATTAAGGAAACTGAGTGTATTGCAGAGTACCCTTCACAGGGTTACATATATGCATATTTACCGTACCTAGTGTACATATTGAACGTGGGTGTCCTCTGGGTAATTTTCATGGCATGCTTGTAAGATGCCAATAATTATAACGTGGGTGTCCTCTGGGTAATTTTTCATGGCACACCACCTGGGGTGACCCCCATAGATGCATGCAATGCTTGTAAGCTGCCAATAATTATAACGTGGGTGTCCTCTGGGTTACCATGGCACACCACCGGTGATTAACAGCGACCAAATGCACGAGGGTCCTGAGACTGCAGACCTTAAGGAGACAGGCCCCACATGCTTCTATAATAAGCATGATTGTTAAAACCGTGCATACAGCTCTGGCGTACATTTGTGGTGAACCTGACTAACCAGACCAACACCACTACCAGTCAGTCACACCTGCACCACGGCTCAGTAGCCAGATTGAACTAATAGAGGTGACCCCTCTACACTTGGCGCAAGTATTCATACACTCAGACAATCTAAAGCAGGCAATTCAAGCCGTTTAACCTGGGTGATCCCCAGTTCTAGAGTCTAGAACCACTACGTGATGACCCTCCAACACTGCTCCCACTGACTGCCACTATCTCCCAACAGGACAGGAACGAGTCATGGAGGACACTCTCGACCTTCCCATGATTTCCGGGCAATGATAAACGCCGCAGTAGCGGCCTCAGTGGAGAAGGTTTTGTTATGAACTCTGCCCCAAACTGCTTGATGGAGGCCTCAGGCCCAAAAGTCTCCAAGTCAAAACAGCAAGGGAAGGGCTCCAGCCCCCCTGCCACTAAGGTCAAAGGCAAGACGCCCATCAAACAGACCAAGTGGACGGAGCACCGGGAATCCAAACCCTGTCCACCACAATCTTCCGACAAAGAAGACTATTACCAACCACGCACTTTGGACATGGTAGATGAGTGGCACAAAGGCGGATCGCCATCTGAGTAAGAGGAGATAGCAGTAGCGGCACTAAACCATAGTAGCCGAAGACGGAACGTTCCCGGACGAAAAAGGGGCCCCACTCTTTGACCCCCGCAACATCCTGCATCCGTGGTCTTCAGAGTCGAGCCTCCTGGACCACCTAGCACGTTTCGTGCACTATTGGCTGCGCAACCCTCTGGAGATGGAAGTACGCGCACGCCTCAAGGCCAAATACCCCAGACCACTGCTACCGGACAAAGTGGCAGTTACGCCCGAGTTCAACAACTCTGTGGTAGTCCTCATTGCACGCTCGGGACAAAACCCCCGCAATGGTGGGGAGAAAGGCCTGAAGTCAACACACTATAAAGTACTTTGTTTACCAGGCCTAATTGCAAAGATGCTCTATTTTGTGGATCTGGCGCCCAACCAGGGTACACAACTCAACCCTTACGTCAGAGAATGGGCTCAATGCTCGATATGCCTCCTAGGCAACGCAAATGATGCACTGTGCGCCAAAAGACGCAAATCTGCACTGGTCCGCATCGACAACACACTCTTGGACTTAGGAACGAAAGAATTCGGTCCAAAAGCACAAGGCCTACTATTTGACAAAGCGTTCATTGCAGAACTCGAGAAACATGTGAATTTATTCACCACACTAAATTAAGCCCAAACCTCGCAAAAACAAGTCTTTCACATCCCTACGGGGAGAGGTGTTTTTTAGGAGGACTGGTCGGTAGCGGAACCGAGCCACCAGCCGCTTCTGGGCGACAGGTTCCAGATCGTATACACAGTCCTCATATTTCTCTCAATTTTATGACCGGCAGCCTGTCTCTGTTTTACAGAATTGGGAGTCAATTACCAAAGACGCCTGGGCTCTCCAGGCAGTACAAGGCTACGTCATAGAATTTTTTATCACAGCCGTTCAAGTCGCCCCTTCACCTCCGATACGTATGCTGGCGGAACAGGAACGCCTCGTAGACAAGGAAATCCGCACCCTCTTCAAGAAGGGCGCAATTCAATATGCACCGGAGGGGAAGGCTTCCTCAGCAATATTTTCCTGGTCAAGAAGAAGCCAGGAGACTACATCAATTGAACTCCTACGTGGTATACAAACACTTCAAATTAGAGGAAATTCATCTTCTACAAGACCTCCTAAGCAATAACGACTGGTTTATACATCTGGACCTCAAGGACGCATACTTGTCAGTATCCGTTGCCCTAGACTGCCGACGTTTCCTCCGATGCCAGTGGAGGGGACAAATATGGCAGTTTATGACTCCGTGGTACACACGAAGCTACTGAAACCAGTGAGGGCACGCATCCAAAAATTTGGGCGTGCGATGTCTCGTATACCTGGAAGACTTGCTGATCCTTTACGAATCCAGGCTACGATTGCAGACAAAATTTGTCGTTCACTTTATGGAATCCATGGGTTTTTGTAGTACACAGACAAAGATCGCTTCTCCCTCCTAGTCGGGCCAGTTCCTCAGTTTTGACATCGACTTGGAGAACTGTGTTCTGCGTCTGTCTACTGCAAAGATCGCCTCTATAAGGAAAGATATCAGACACGTTCTAAGGTTGGATACAATTCCTCTCAGGATACCCGCCCGGATTGTGGGACTCCTCTCCTCCTCCATACAAGCGATATTCCCGGGCCCACTACACTACAGGGCCATGCAATGACTAAAGGCGAGATACTATGCACTGTCAGTAGAAGTGAGGACGGAATTTCAATGGTGGTTACTTCACATACAAGCTTGGATTGGCAAAGCGATCTTTGGCTCTTCCTCCGGATCAGAACTGCGAAGCGGTGGATGAATCCCTGCAAACGTGGCCCAGCCGTTCTCCACGATAGCAAGGGTGCTTCGATACACACGCACCAACAGTATATCGCTCCTGATCATAAGACCCCCCTGGATCTCCTGGAGATGTCTCGTGAAAACCTACTACTCCCTACCTTCCCTCTACTTCTGACGGGACCTAGAGGGGAAGCCCATTCCCTCGTCCTGGAAGGACAACTGGCGCTGTTGGCCTGGACGATTTCAGGGGATCCTGGTCAGTCCACGGCCTATCACAAATCAACTAAAGACCTCCTATGGGACTCATAGGCTCCCGGCACCAGGAAAGGCTATATTTCTGCCTGGTCGGCCTGGAGTGATTGGTGTGTGGAAAGCACCTGTCCCACTGATATTCAACTAAATGTCACACCTGGTCTCGTTGGGTCGGTCATATCGACCCCTCAACGTGATCAGATCCGCCATATCGGCGGCGCACGTTTCGGTACAGGGCAGACCAGTAGGTCAAGATACACTGGTTTGTCGACTACTACGGAGTGCCGAATTGTCGAGACCCCGGCACCCAAGTATTCACGCCTCTGGCAGGTGGATGTGGTGCTGAGATTCCTTAGGGAATGGCCGGACAATCCTTGTTTGTCACTGAAAAAACTTTCAGCCAAACTAGCCCTCTTATTATGCCTCGCCTCATTTAGACGGGTGGCGGACGTTAGAGCTTACGATATGGATGGTTTCTCTCTCACACCAGACGGGGTTACCTTTACCATGTCGAGATGAACTAAGTCCGATTCGTCTTCAGTGTCATACCCATACTTTGTGTCAGACGCCACACTATGCGTGGTCAGAACGCTAATGGGGTACACCGATATCTCTACCCCTTCGAACTCATTCGACATGTCACCTTCTGACTTCTCACGTGAACCCTCATGGACCGGTGTCTACCGCAACACTGGCCAGATGGGTCCACTGGTTATTGTCTTTAGCGGGCGTCGAACCTTGTTTCGGAGCCCACTCGGTCAGGGGAGCGGCGGCCTCACAAGCTTTTTCGGCCGACGCTTCCCTAGCCGACATTATACGCTGCGCGGACTGAGCGCAAGAGAGTACGTTTAGAACGTTCTATTTTGGCAATATGCTCGAAGGTAGGGATCCTCACTCTTGAATATTTGCTACCCTTATTCCACTTTATTTAAAACATATAGTGCTTGACATAGCTAGCAATGTTAAATCTGTACAAAAACACATAGAATGCTGGCGACTGATGTCCAATGGTGGCATGGTTCCCCTCCCTGTGCTAGTGTAAGCTCTCCCCTCAATCCTGCATTCATAACCTTGCCCTACCTGCAGTGAGGAGGATTCATATAATGGAATGAGGATCAGGCTGCAGGAAGAACTTGGCCTCAACAATGGTTTAAAGGTGAGTTTCTTTCTTTCTGGCCATTTATTTCACCATAATACCAAGCATCCTGTTTGTATGCTCAGTGTTACCTGGCATGTTATATTCCCTCACTGTAAGGGGCTGATCCATTTGCAAATGTTTTAAAAAATGTAACATCATTGTACCACAATATTGCAATAATAGCGCTGTGTAAATAATAATAATATTAATAATAATAATAATAATACGTTAAGTATATGAAACAATAAGATTATGGATTCAGTAGGATATGCATTCAGTGTTTGCAGATGACACAAAACTCTGTGAAGTAATACAATGGGAGCAATATATTACTTTGCTGCAGAGGGATTTAGATAGACTGGGGGACTGGGCACTCAAATGGCAGATTACTTTTTTTTTCTCTTTATTTTTGTCGTGCAGATACGTACATCAATGCCTGTAGTGCCACAACAGCAAAAGAGATTGTTGTGGCATGAGTAAACCTGGCACGTTCTTTTGTAATTTAGTGATTCAAGATGTAGCATAACATGAGAAACAACATTAAACAGTTTACGATCCAATACATGTTTGATTAAAAGCTATATGATCGGTGTGAGGGTGTGATGTTCGCAAGTGTATTCGCTCATGTAAAGAAACTATCTCTCAGAGCAGAGAAGCATGTAGGTGTGATTGATATTTATGTTATATTTATGTTATAAGCTGAGAGTGATGCCCCCCTCAATCCCCTGATCAGTTACACAATAACAATAGATTTACTGTATTTTAAAGCTAAATACTGTATGCATGTGAGTGTACAGTTTAAGTGCTTATAGGCTGGAAGCAATGGACACTGTGTCTGCTGTATTGTCCCAGTCCTGATTCTCGGATAAGCCGATGCCCTGCACGGGCTGGGTATAGTCCCTCTTTTCTGATCGGTGCATCCAGCTTGGTAATCCAATGATAATGGTGCATATGGGACCTGTGCCTTGAGGTTGTGAGCTTGGAGGGATATATAAAGTCCACCTTGTAGTTCCAGGTGCTCGGCGCACCTCATGGCCCAGTCGCGGGCTGCTGCGGCTCTGGGATGGCACCTCTGATGCTGTCTCCTTATCTGGTGTAGCGTTACTTACCTTATCCGGGGGCTGGCCGCGGTCCTCTCTTCAAGACGCGCGCGGTCCTGCGGCTGCACGAGCCGCGCGCGGCTCATCCGACTCTCCTAACAGGAAGGCGGGCAGTGACCGCGAGATGCGGTCACGTGTTCCGCCTGAATCTAAGAGCGCGCCGCGAGTCTCAGGCGCGCTCTTAAAGAGACAGTGGGAGCCTAAATTGCAAAAAGGCTCCCATTGGCCCCTGTCGTGCCACTCACCCCATACACTTACCTTTTGGGGGTGTGGAAGTGACATCACATTAGTTTGGAAGCTACTTATACTTACCCTTTTCCCTTAGTTCTTTGCCCTATCGTGGTTTCTGTTTCAGTTCCCTTTAGCGCTTGTTGTGTTCATTTGTGTTCCTCCGTATTTGACCTTGGCTTTGTATTCTGACTTCGTTTTCGCTTTATCCTTGTCTGTTCTGTTTGCCAGCTTGCTGATTCCTGTGTACCAGACCCCGGCTAGTTCTCGTTTACGCTGTCTCTTTGTGCCCTTGACCTTGGATCGTTCCTGACTCTGTACTTCTCCTATATACGTCGAGTCCGCCATTCTAAGGTCCGGTAGACGTATCTCTCCTCTGTGCTGTCTTCTGTTTAGCTGGATCCTGCATGTAGGGGTATATTCTCGTTACATTACGATAGGGCCATGGACCCCGCAGATTTAGCTCAACAGATGGCGTCCCATGAGGCTAGATTTGTAGAGCAGGATCACTGAATGGATCAGATAGCCCAGGCTCTCCAGACGCTCTTAGCTAGAACCATTCCAGCAACCACACCTAACCCTCCTACACCCCTTCTTCCTGAAGTATCTACTTTGCCTAATACTTCGGCCCATTTAACACCTCCTCCTAGGTATGGAGGGGACTCTAAGACATGCAGAGGGTTCATTAAACAAATAGAATTCCACTTTGAGATGTATCCGCGTTCATTTCCCACAGAGAGGTCTAAAGTTGGGTTCTTTATGCACCAACTTACTGATAAAGCCCTTGAGTGGGCAAATCCTATTGTACCTATGGTACATGATTTTCACAGTTTTCTTACAGCTTTTTGCAGAACTTTTGATACAATGAAAAGGTCTAAGAATGCCGCAAGAGCATTAATGAGAGTTAAACAGGGTTCTAGGTCTGTGGCTGATTACGCTATTCAGTTTCATACCCTTGCCTCACAGGTAGATTGGACCAACAATGGGTTAACTACGGCCTTCATGGAAGGTTTATCAGACTCTATATTGGATGAGGTAGCAGCTAAGGAGTTTCCTATTGCCTTAGAGGACCTTATTGACTACCTCATCGATATAGATAATAGGATTCGTGACAGGCTCTATACTAAGAACAGGAATAGACGTTTTGTCACACCTTTTCACCCCAGAGTTAATATACCGGAGAGTGTTAAAGTATCTGAAGAGGAACCTATGCAATTAGGGGTTGCCAAACTCTCAGATACTGAAAAATTACATAAGAGAAGGGAGGGACTCTGCCTATATTGTGGTAAGAGAGACCATATGGTAAAGGAATGTACTCTCGCACCTAAGACCTTATAAGGGACTGGCCTTGGGTGTGATTTCTAAGTCTCCTACATTGCCTCCTAACCGACTGCTTCTCCCTGTTTCTTTACATATGGGAGAGAGTTGTATAGTTGAAAACATATACGCTCTGGTTGACTCCGGGGCAGCTGAAAATTTTATAGACTCTGGTTTTGTAAAGAAAAACAACATTCCCATCAGAGAGAAGGAGATACCCTTGGCCGTTGAGGCCATAGATGGTAGACCATTAATTACTCCAGTTGTTACTCATGAGACTGCACCGTTACACATGTACACAGGGGTTTTACACTATGAAACCATTCGGTTCCAGGTCATCACCTCTCCCTCTTCACAATTAGTGTTAGGGTATCCATGGTTACGTGCCCACAATCCCATTTTTGACTGGGAGACAGGGCAGATAAAATCATGGAGTGAAGCCTGCCACGAGTCTTGTACTATTGAAGTCACGCCTGTGAATACTATTAATGTTCCTACCATTCCTCCTTTGTCTACGGCTATACCCTCTCAGTATTTATCTCTAAAGACTGTCTTTGATAAAAGAGAGGCTGAAAAATTACCGCCTCACAGACCCTACGATTGTGCTATTGACTTGTTGCCTGGCACTATACCTCCAAAGGGCAGGGTGTACCCTCTATCGGTTCAAGAAAACCGTGTCATGGAGGAATACATTAAAGAATCATTAGACAAGGGATTTATTAGGAGATCCTCTTCTCCGGCTGGAGCGGGGTTCTTCTTTGTATCAAAAAAAGAAGGTGATTTAAGACTGTGTATCGATTATAGAGGTCTAAATAAAATCACCATCAAAAATGCATACCCTATACCGTTAATCACAGAATTATTTGACAGGCTCAAACATGCCACGGTATTCACCAAACTGGATCTTAGAGGAGCATACAATTTAATATGTATAAAGAAGGACCACAAATGGAAGACAGCATTCAACACTAGATCAGGCCATTATGAGTATACTGTTATGCCATTTGGGCTTTGCAATGCCCCAGCAGTATTTCAAGAATTTATTAATGATGTCTTAAGAGACTTTATTCACACGTTTGTTATTGTATACTTGGATGACATTTTAATATATTCTACAGATTTACACACTCATCACAGACATGTTACGACAGTTCTGAAGACCCTTCTTGCTAATGGTCTTTATTGTAAACTAGAAAAATGTCTATTCGACCAATCCGAAGTCCAGTTTTTGGGGTATTTGATTTCCGCTAAGGGTTTTCGTATGGATCCCCGGAAGCTCGCTGCTGTCATAGAATGGCCTCTACTGCAAGGTCTGAAAGCCATCCAGCGTTTTATTGGTTTCTCCAATTATTATAGACGTTTTATCAAAGGTTTTTCGTCTATTGTAGCACCTATT
Organism: Pelobates fuscus; assembly: GCF_036172605.1. Taxonomy (NCBI): domain Eukaryota; kingdom Metazoa; phylum Chordata; class Amphibia; order Anura; family Pelobatidae; genus Pelobates; species Pelobates fuscus. Next base: position 107,802,841 of record NC_086320.1, read on the forward strand.
ACCCGTATGACAAAAAAGGATGGCAATACTCGTGTCTGGTCTACCGAGGCACTTCAGGCTTTTGAATTTCTTAAGACTATGTTCGCCTCTGCACCTATTTTACAGCATCCTGTCCCCTCATTGCCCTATATACTTGAAGTTGATGCTTCCGATATCGGGGTAGGTGCTGTCTTATCTCAAAGAGAGTCACCTGAAAAGCCATTGCATCCTTGTGGCTTCTTTTCTAAACAAATGTCCAAAGCAGAAAAAAATTATGATGTGGGTATTCGCGAACTCCTTGCTATCATTTTAGCACTCAAAGAATGGAGACATTTGTTAGAAGGCACTAAGGATCCCATCCTCATATTTACAGATCATAAGAACCTATCCTACCTTAGCGAAGCTAAAAGATTGTCTTCCAGGTAGGCTAGGTGGTCACTGTTCTTGTCTCATTTCAATTATATAATCACCTATAGGCCAGGTGATCGGAACACTAAAGCGGACGCTCTGTCCAGACAGTTTGAAACTATTGACAAACAGGAGATTGATGCTACTCCTGTCATTCCCCCAGACAGGATAATAGCAACTACTATATTGTCTATTTCCTCGTCCCTCTTGCAGGCCATACAAGCGAAACAAAGCATGGCACCTAGCGAGAGGCCTAATGATAAATTGTTTGTTGACGTTCCCGAGAGGCGGGATATTCTGTCACTATATCATGATACTAAGACTGCTGGACATCCTGGTATTTCCAAAACGGTGTCAGCTGTTTCTCAGTATTTTTGGTGGGATTCCTTACGAAAGGATGTCACTGACTATATAAGTGCTTGTACTACTTGTGCCTGTATGAAGTCCTCTCGTAGAGTTCCTTGTGGGTTGTTGCATCCGTTACCCGTTCCCGAGAGACCTTGGTCTAATCTATCAATGGATTTTATTGTTGAATTACCCCCTTCGAATGGTAACAAAGTCATCCTGATGATAGTTGTAGGAAATTGGCATTCCGTGAAATCTTTGTTTGTCACATATCAGTTTTCATAACAATCGAATCAAATATCTTGCAGTTAACTTATGTTTATTCAAACATAACAATCCATCTGGTAATAACAAATGTCTTTAACATTCTTTGTCCAATACAGAGAGCAATTTTCTAGATGTTATCCATTTTTGATGTTAAAGGTATTGGCCACGAATTCTAAACTACAATCAGTTTTATGGGTTTAAAATTCAGTTACAGAGGGGAGTATACATAAGATTGCCTTACTTTAAAATAAGTGGCTATCTTAGAAAAAGGGGAGTTACTTAGCATCATTTGAAATCTATGATTAAAGTCATACGTTATATTTGGCGGCAAGCTATGTAAGACAAAGAACTTCTATATACATGATGTAATGAATAATTGCCTGTAGAAATGTGAGTCTTCAAAGGAATTCAGGCTTTCAAGGCTAGGTCAAAGGTTACTATAAACAAGCCCTTCAACATCACTCTTAAAGTGAACCAGATGTGGTCTCCATTCCTATACAATGAAAGTCTGTAATACTCTATAGGCCAAGGTATGGCTTCTCAATTTCAGTGTTCTTGAAGCAATCCGAATAAAACTTATAATATTTATATCAACACATTAAATACATTTAAAGTACATAATAATATTTTTCAAGCCCCTCTTTGATGCTTTATTTTAATGAATTTTAAAATATTGCATCATAATAACTTATACCAATTACTTATGGGATTTTAATGTTGTTCTCTGATATTGGTCTCTAAGTATCAGTTTACAAGGAAAGGCCTTTTAACACAGCCATTTCCAGTTGTCTGTATTGCTTTTTACACTCCAAGAGGGAGAAGCAAGTCATTTTAACCCTTTCATTTCTGAACTCCTAAGAACAAAATTCTTGTTACGATTACCTTTACATTTTTCACTAATTCATTAATTTACCTTGGGCATTGATTTTACCTAACATTAATAATAACGGTATCATAGTTATTATGCTGTGTAATTGTATACAGTTTATATTACCCAGAAAACACAATCGGTTTGATTTAGTCCATGAAATATTGTCCTCTCCAATCGAATCCACAAGCACAGTCTCTTTGAAAGTCCATAATGTCCTTTGAAAGTCCAAACAATTTGTCCTTTTATTTAAAATCATACAGGTTTTTGTCCATGTAAAACAGTATTGGTTCTGTAATGAAAAACAGATGGCAGTTTACTATTCTTATACATTAGTAAATTTCTTATACATTAGTAAATTTCTTATACCTTAGTACATTTCTTTTACATTGATCACTAGACACAAGAATTGATTTATTACACTTTGTACCAATGTTTGCTTTTTAAACCTGTAACACAGTTTGTTCTAATTTTTATTCTTAGACTAACATAAGGACCATAAGGACCTTCCCAACTTGTTTTTCATAGACCTGGTGTTTTAAATGATTTTTACCTTTGCCTTGTAACCTTGCTTAAACATATCTGCATTATTCCCCTGTGTTACTTCTTTATATTTATTTAATTTATTTATATAGCGCCATCAGATTCCGTAGCGCTGTACAACTTTAACACATAGTTTACCATAAGGGACGACATTTGAAGTAGCAAACTTCAATTCTAACAATAGATGTTCCTGTAATACTTTTAACTATTCAGCATGTTCTGCTGTAACTTGGAACAAAAGGTTCATTAGGGAAAGTGATTACATAGTTCTACATGTCACTAACTCATGAGGTGACACTTGAGTTTGGATTTGCAGGAATAGACATTAATACTCCTGGTAAATATGTTAACCAATTACTCTTATCTTAAAGCATTTTTATTTCTATTTTATTTTATTCATTTTAATTTAGAAATTAATTTATATAGAGTACCATGGTCTTTTTGCCAAAGGAACTCTCTGCAATTTTGGTTTCTAGTATTTAGGTCTTGGATTAATTGAACACATATGAGACACTTCTGCAATATATGGATACACTTTTTGGTATAAATTAGGATGATACAATTTATTTTGCAGGACCTTAAACAGTTGTCCTGTACCCAAATGCCCTGTGTACTATGATTGAATACAATCAGCCCTTGTAATAAGCCACTAGGTACAAATGTTTGTGTTTCATTGTGTTTAACCCTGTACATGCCAGTTTCAGTATCTAGATCCATTCTTTTTATACTGAAAGCTACATCCTTCCATTCTCTATCTGATCTTATAGGGTATTTGTTATTTGTCTTTTTACTAACAGTTGCACTCATTAGATTTTCCAAGTATTACAACTCCTCAGACAAAGTTTCCTTTGATTCCTGATCTACAAGTCTGTTTCACAACAACAAGTTAAACCTTTATTTTCTGCTTAATTAAACAGTTCTGCCAGAATACCTGCATGTTTTAAAGCTTTATCCTGAGAATCTACCATTCCTCTTTTCTCCATATTGGGAGGTGAAGTGTTAAAGCTTTAACTACATAACTGCTGTCACTGATTACATTCACTGGGTCATATATTGTTATTTCTAGAACTTTCTTTACAGACTCTAACTCCGCTTTCTGAGCTGACATATGGCCTGGCAGTCTATCTTTGCAATTCTTTTGTTTAATCGTCATATATGACATAACCTGTGTGATGTGATCCATCAACATAAAATCTCATTCCTCCACATACAAACTAGAAATCCCTTGTATTGTTTGCTTCTCAAAGGAGATCTGGATTATATTTCCATTTCCTTCTGACATCAAATCAGGAATAGCATATCTTTTACTGGTTTCTACCCTGGGTGGTTTATTTTGTAACTGGCTATATACTCCTAACTCAGAACAATTTTGTAACAGTTTTAGATATTTGGGGGGTTTGTAAATTTATCTGTCCAAATCCTGCATTCGTAAAGATTCATGCTACCTTTGCATTAAACTGCTATTAATGAAGAGACACCTGCATAACATTGAACAATATATGGTACTGTTTCAATGGGAGCAGCTAGCACAGGCGCTTGTGTGAGAGCATCTTTTAACAGATTTAACTCTTTTCAAATTCCCCTGTCCAGATGATCTTATCTTTTATATTTTAGCATATTGCATAAGGGTTTTGCTATCCCTGCCATATCATATATAAATTCTCTGCTAACATTTATCAAGCTTAAACATTTCTGTAGATGATACACTGTCATTGGCCTTGGCAATTGCTGCAATGCTTTAACCCTTGCTGTACATGGCGTTTTACATTCTGGATCTATATTAACTCCTAGGAAAGTAAATCTTTCCTTCAAGATCTGCACTTTGAATGTGTTCAGTTTTAACCCATTATGTGCCAGTGTTTGACAATTATCACACAGTATCTGCTCATGCTCTTCCCTTGTTACTGTTTGAACTTAACAGATCATTAACATATTGCAACATCTTATTCCCATACCCCAGGGGTTCCAATACTTGAGCCATTGCTTTATGAAAGTAAGCTGGCGAGGAGTGGAAGCCCTGTAGCAACACCTGGAACAGATATTGATGATTTTTAAAGGTAAAAGCATAGCAATACTAGCTATCTGGATTGAATGGTATAGAAAAGAACACATTGACTATATCCAATACAGAAAGTACTTAACATTAGCATTTATTTGCGCCATGATATCTGATGAGATTTACTTATTCACCACATACGTGTCTACAATTAAACCATAAGTGCCATTGGCTTGATTATTAGCCAAATGGTGACTTACATTTGGAATTACCCACTCTCAACACTCCTTGAGATACCAATGCTTTTATCACCTGATTCACACCTTCTTCTTATTCTTTGGGATCTTATATTGTTTAACTGCAGGGGGTCTAGAACTACAATTACAACTTGCAAATTCACTATCCCACACTCTTGTTTAGACTTAGAGCACACTGTGGGGTATTTAGTTTTAAGATATGGTACAACCTCATCATCTTGTTGTATAGAAGGTGACACTTCACTCTGTTTTACAGTTATATCATGACTAAACTATCTTAAATTATTAGGTTTAACCACTCAACCTGTTTTGCTCTCACCTAAAGCTTGCCATAAAACCAAATTTAATAAATCCACATACAACTTTTTTTTCATTGATAACATCCATTCCCATAATAATAGTACAGTGGGAGGAGAGGTGCAACTATAAATCACCAAAAGATTTTTCCTCCTTCAATCTCAACTTCATTATCAATGGATAGAATTCCATGTGCATTTGTTCAATTAAAACTTAGAAGGGATTTGTTGATATGCTTAAATTTTTAAAGGCAAGCGTGTTTTATTAGAGTCATTCCTGCTCCTGTTTCTAATAAAACTGTGTTATTTTTCCCTCTAGTCTTCCATAAATATATGGTCGCCTATCTTCACTTCGTTATCAGCAAGATAGATCTGATAATAGCTAGGGGTTTCACATCCCTATTTATTGGTGAGTTTAGGCAGATTTTACTTGTCGATTTGTGACACCTTTCTTTCAATGGCACTTAACATCAGTATACACTCTTCACATGAATTTGATATGTGAGGGGGGGTTGGTTGAAGATGTATGCTCTGTTTTTACAGCTGCCACTCTCTGTAGATTCTTATGGTCTGGGAAATTCAATTTTCTTTCCCTTTCACTGGGTAAGTTTTTTCTTTTTCTTCATATTTAGGACAATATCTCCTAACATGACATTATTGGTTGCAATTATAGCATACCATAGAATTACTCTAATAAAACCCTATAATATCTATCTTGGGGTGTGGCCGAATAGTTTTTAGTACCCTGGTAATTTTGTTAATTTTGTGGTCTTTCCTTAACCCTCACTCTAAAATTACCATATTCAATTAATAACCTAATTTCTCCTTCTACCTTCTTCACTAGACACAATTTTAATAGGGGCCAGTCCTGCTGAAGTATCCCTGGACAAAAGTGTGTCTGTGCAACATTGTAGTTATTCCTGTGTTTTTCCTTTTTAACAATTGCAAGGATTTCATAATTTCCATAGCAGCAAAATCTCTTAATCTAGCTCATTTGGTTACCCTGATATTCTAGAGACATATTCACTAACACTCTGCCTGTGTTACTCTTTAGACATAGTAAACTGTTTTGTGTCAGTAATTAAATTCCATGCCTTATTCCTTAAATTAGCACAAACATGTATATCATAATTTTCTCCATTTAAATTAATCAAAAATAGAAAATTCAAAACTATTCAAACCAGTTGCACACTGTACAACCATTAGCAATATATTTGGAAACAATTCCTGCAACTAAACTCTGGGCTTTTCACATTCCTTATCCTCCAACACATCAATGAGTTAATGTTTAACCCCTTTACTTAATGAGGCTGGCAGCCAGATCAAACGACATCTGGTGGCTACCACATCACTAAATTTTCGTTTATTCATTTCACCTTCAAAAACACTCATATTGTAAAAAGGTCCTCTCTGCTCATCATATTTAGACACATTTTTAATCAATCTGGCTAATCTGAGAGTATTTTTCTATATCTTTTCTTCTCTTCTGCCCTTTTCACACAACTTCTACTTCCAAACTAAAATCCAAATCTTTCAGATTTTTCCACAAAATATCTGTAACATTCCCCAGACTAACAATTTTTGCAAATTGTCAAAATTAGTAACAAAGTCTAATCTTGGACATGTGAGACATTGTTTTATGGGTTCTATTTAACAGATCAGTCTGATTCTTAAACATTTCTTTCATTATATTAAAATCTTAATTTCCTTGACATTACTTAATCCTTTCAACAACTGCCGAGAGTCTGAGGTTTTGTTTCAACTAATGTTGCATCCAATGCACTCTCAAAAGAGAGCCATGGGGGGCGATTTCCTTCGTTTAACACTTTTAAAGAGATTTACAGTTTAACTAGGGGCTAGGTAAATTACTAGACCTTGCAACAACACATATATTTTTCAATTGTTTTTAACAACACATTTCTTTTTTTGTTTCGATGTATTACAAACATAACAATTACTGGTCTTTTTAAGTTGACACCATTCCTTTATAGAATCATTAGTTTCCAGAAAGCCTTTTGCCAGTAATGCAACTTTTTCTTTCCCTTTTAACCACATTGCTTTGCTCAATACCAGTTAATCTGTCTAACCATTTCAATACACAATAGCGTTTTCAGGATTAACTCTTTTACAGACAGATCCTGTTACATTTGACAGCAGTCTTTTGCTGCCAATCCATAATTAACTAAACAGTTAATACAATTTGTTTCAATATACATATGAGCAACTTCTACAGACATGTTAAAGACACATACCCTTGAAGTATTTGATTTCCACAGGTGTGCGCATCATCTGATGGAAGAATACTTTTTGGAATATGTAGTTATTTCTTGAGAATCCTCCGAAATGCCATCTTCGATCTGCAATTCGTCATAACATTTATTTCTTCATAAATAAAGTATGGATAAAAGGATCCAGATTGTCATCTCAATTATTATCGTCAAAATTATAATATATTATCAATATATTATCGTCATATTCTTCCGTCAGTACTGAGCATTTCCACGTTCGAACGATTTTTCCCCTGCGCAACTCTATTTTCGCATAGTAAAACTGAATGTTTAAATAAAGGATTTTTGGGATGCCATCCTGCTGTATCAGTCACTTGTGTTTCTCCTGTTTCAAGCCGGGTACTAAAGCTTTTTCTTCAGGGAACAATTTCAACTTTTCTTCAGTGATTTTCTTATCTTCTTCTAGTAATCTTCTTGTAGCTTGTAGCAGTCATAATTCAGGCTTAATTCAAAAGTTTGCTGTTGTTGGTGCCCGCATTCTCCACCATTAAATGTAGGAAATTGGCATTCCGTGAAATCTTTGTTTGTCACATATCAGTTTTCATAACAATCGAATCAAATATCTTGCAGTTAACTTATGTTTATTCAAACATAACAATCCATCTGGTAATAACAAATGTCTTTAACATTCTTTGTCCAATACAGAGAGCAATTTTCTAGATGTTATCCATTTTTGATGTTAAAGGTATTGGCCACGAATTCTAAACTACAATCAGTTTTATGGGTTTAAAATTCAGTTACAGAGGGGAGTATACATAAGATTGCCTTACTTTAAAATAAGTGGCTATCTTAGAAAAAGGGGAGTTACTTAGCATCATTTGAAATCTATGATTAAAGTCATACGTTATATTTGGCGGCAAGCTATGTAAGACAAAGAACTTCTATATACATGATGTAATGAATAATTGCCTGTAGAAATGTGAGTCTTCAAAGGAATTCAGGCTTTCAAGGCTAGGTCAAAGGTTACTATAAACAAGCCCTTCAACATCACTCTTAAAGTGAACCAGATGTGGTCTCCATTCCTATACAATGAAAGTCTGTAATACTCTATAGGCCAAGGTATGGCTTCTCAATTTCAGTGTTCTTGAAGCAATCCGAATAAAACTTATAATATTTATATCAACACATTAAATACATTTAAAGTACATAATAATATTTTTCAATAGTAGATCGGTTTTCCAAAATGGCTCACTTTGTGTCTCTTCGCAAGTTGCCCACTTCCAAGGAACTGGCTCTTATCTTCGCTAGAGAAGTGTTTCGGTTACATGGTATTCCCTTATCTATTGTATCCGATAGGGGTAGCCAATTTATTTCCAGGTTCTGGAAAGCCTTTTGTTCGGAAATGGGTATTTCTCTCTCATTTTCTTCCGCTTACAATCCCCAGTCTAATGGAGCTGCTGAACGTGCCAACCAGTCTCTGGAGCAGTACCTCCGTTGTTTTGTGTCTCACCATCAGGACAATTGGTCTGACCTGCTTCCTTGGGCTGAATTTGCTCGGAACAACGCCACTCATGATTCTTCCGGCAAAAGCCCTTTTTATGTTGTCTATGGCCAGCATCCCGTTGTTCTTCCGGCTGCATTCTCCTCACAGGGCATGCCAGTTCTGGATGAGCATTTGGCTGGCTTGCGTAATACTTGGGAGCAGGTTCAGCATTCTTTGGTGGACTCTGCTGCCCGCCAGAAGGCTCAAGCTGACAAGCATCGCAGAGCGGCTCCTTCCTAGGTTTTGCTTTCCACACGGAATATTCGCCTCCGGGTGCCTTCTATGAAATTGGTTCCCCGCTTCATTGGTCCTTATCGGATTATACATAAGGTTAATCCCGTTTCTTATGCCTTGGGTCTGCCTAAGAATCTGCATTTTCCTAATGTCTTTCACACCTCGTTGTTGAAGCCTTACGTACGCAACCGCTACACCCGGCATGCTCCTCCTCCCCCTCCTGTCTCTGTGGAGGGTCATGAGGAGTTCGAAGTGTCTGCTGTTCTTGACTCTCTTTTCCTTAGGGGTCGGCTTCAGTACTTGGTACATTGGAAGGGTTATGGGCCTGAGGAGCGCAGTTGGATTTCTGCTGATGCTGTTCATGCTCCCCGCCTTGTGCGTTCTTTCCATTCGCGTTTTCCTGCCAGGCCTGGTCCTGGTCGGAGGGCGTGTCCTCAGGGGGGGTACTGTAGCGTTACTTACCTTATCCGGGTGCCGGCCGCGGTCCTCTCTTCAAGACGCGCGCGGTCCTGCGGCTGCATGAGCCGCGCGTGGCTCATCCGACTCTCCCAACAGGAAGGCGGGCAGTGACTGCGAGATGCGGTCACGTGTTCCGCCTGAATCTAAGAGCTCGCCGCGAGTCTCGGGCGTGCTCTTAACCCCTTAAGGACACATGACGTGCCTGACACGTCATGATTCCCTTTTATTCCAGAAGTTTGGTCCTTAAGGGGTTAAAGAGACAGTGGGAGCTTAAATTGCAAAAAGGCTCCCATTGGCCCCTGTCATGCCACTCACCCCATACACTTACCTTTTGGGGGTGTGGAAGTGACAGGAGCCAATCACATTAGTTTGGAAGCTACTTATACTTACCCTTTTCCCTTAGTTCCTTGCCCTATCGTGGTTTCTGTTTCAGTTCCCTTTAGCGCTTGTTGTGTTCAGTTGTGTTCCTCCGTATTTGACCTTGGCTTTGTATTCTGACTTCGTTTTCGCTTTATCCTTGTCTGTTCTGTTTGCCGGCTTGCTGATTCCTGTGTACCAGACCCCGACTAGTTCTCGTTTACGCTGTCTCTTTGTGCCCTTGACCACGGATCATTCATGACTCTGTATTTCTCCTATATACGTCGAGTCCGGCCATTCTAAGGTCCGGTAGACGTATCTCTCCTCTGTGCTGTCTTCTGTTTAGCTGGATCCTGCGTGTAGGGGTATATTCTCGTTACATCGGGTCTCTTGCCCTGCCGTTTAACCAGTCGTTTTGGGCTTGGTATGCCCCTCTGGGTATTATGTCGTGTCTCAGCTTTTAGGTGTGGTGGCCTTGGGCGATGTGTCTTAGGCGCCTCCGGGGCTCCTAGCACCGACCCCGGTCCACTGCTGCTCTCTATGAGGCTCAACGCGTGAGGCCCCCAGACAGCTCTTTGCTGGTGACGGCTGCTTCCCTCCTCTTGTCTACCCGTTGTGAGCTCTGTGTTAGGTCATAGGGCATAGACGAAAATATTGTTCAACCGGAGTTCCATTTCCAGCCTTGCACTACCTGTGTCTGTGGTGCGAGAGGCATCCACCATTTTGTGAGCTTCGTTGGTGGAAGGCTCGGGCTTCCATGTAACTGTCGTGTTCTCTCTGCTTTGCAGGGGGATCGTGTGGGGGTGAACCGGGATGACCCCCACCGGTTCATAGGGGGGTACGAGGGCTCTGGGTCAGGTTTCCAGCCGTTCTTGGCGACGAGAGAGCGGCCCTCTCTCCCGTACCCGCCATGCTGGTAGTCCTCATCAGTGTGTCAGGTGGGTACCGGGTCAATTGTCGCTTGTCGGACATCTTCGTGTGTGTCCCTGTTTCCTCTGCCACTTGGTGGCCTTTGGTTGGCATATTAGTGCCGTTTCTGTAGCTTAATTCTCCGTTCTCAGTGCTGTATAGCAGGAGCTGCTGAGGCTTGCTTCCTCTCAGTCCTGCGGTCAGGCTCTGCCCCCCAGCAGATTAAATTTAATGTTGAAACGCGCAAAGTTATGCATTTCGGTGTAAAGAATGCACAAGTAACATATACCCTTAATGGAAGTGAATTAGGGATAACAACACATGAAAAGAACTTGGGAATTGTTTTAGACAACAAACTATTTAACAATGTGCAATGTCAATCAGCAGTGGCTAAGGCCAGTAAGGTATTGTCATGCATGAAAAAGGGCATTCATTCTCAGGATGAGAATATAATTTTGCCTCTTTATAAATCACTGGTCAGACCACATCTTGAATATGCTGTGCAATTTTGGGCACCTGTTCTAAAAAATGATATTATGGCACTAGAAAAAGTGCAGAGATGGGCTACAAAATTAATAAAAGGAATGGAACATATCAGCTATGAAGAAAGGCTAACAAATTTAAACCTCTTTAGTTTAGAAAAACTTTGCCTCAGAGGGAATATGATAACATTATACAAATATATCTGGTGCCAATACAAACCATTGTGTGGAAATCTATTCACAAACCGAACTTTTCACAGGACACGAGGTCATGCGTTTAGACTGGAAGAAAGAAGATTTTGTCTAAGGCAAAGGAAAGCTTTTTTACTGTAAGAACAATAAGGAGGTTAATTATCTTCCTGAAGAAGTGGTTTTATCAGAGTCCATACAGATGTTCAAACAGCAACTAGATGCATATTTGCAAAAACAGAATATTCAAGGATATAATTTTTCAATGTATAATTTTGTTCAGGAGAAACAGGGCTTTAATGTATCAATAACTATTCATATATGGAACATAATTTATTATGAATAACATTTAAAAAAAATGTGAGAAAATTTGATTTTTTTTTTACATTTGTATTTCCGTCTGCCATTTTAGCTGTGCATGTCATAATACTGTACTCATAATAAAAAAAATGCACATATTTGTAATCAGCGATGTCTCACGAGTACAACAGCACCCCCCATTAACAGGTTTTATGGTGTTTTGGAAAGTTACAGGGTCAAATATAGAACGTTCCATTTTCAAATTGAAATTTGCCAGATTAGTAATGTTACCTTTGAGACGGTGTGGTAGCCCAGGAATGAGAATTACCCCCATAATGGCATACCATTTGAAAAAGTAGACAAGCCAAGGTATTGAAAGTGGGGTATGTTATTTCATTTATTCGACACACTAAAATCATAAATCTTCCCTCTATATCTGATTCTTGATATAGTTTCTCCCACTTAACCTTATCCGAGATTATCATTGCTACGCCTCTTTTTTTTTTTTCCTTCATAGATGCGTGTAGAATGATTGGGAACTTCTTTCCCCCCCATGTTGGTTTCTCATTTTGCCTCCAGTGTATCTCTTGTACCAAGCAAATATCATTTTTTTCTTTTATCATTTGTTTACACAACAGGGATCTTTTATAAATCGTGTTCAAACCCTGAGAGTTTATAGACATAAACTTAACCATATTTTAGTTCTCTCCTACTGTTTTCCCCTCTTCTGACCTTAAAACCTTGCAGATAACACATATATTTAACAAACAACATACCATAAATTAGGGACATCTTCTAGTCCCACAACCAAACCTATCTCACAGAATGCTAATCTAACCTCTGTGGATAGACCCCGTCTCGTAGGTGCCCTCCTACCCCGAGACTTGTGCTTAATACCAGCATCAAGCAGGTCTATGAGTTAGCATCATAGGGCATTAGCTAAGGGGGAGACAAAAAAACAAACAAAAAAAAAAAACATAATCTTATCCAAATATTACCCTTAAACATCCTTGTTATACTATATAAAACTTTATGGACAACCTTCTTTATAATTTGTTTGTTTATTGTGCTGAATTATACCCCCTTCTTATTGATTATAGTGATTCTATCTCTCCTATGTCCTTTTTTTCTATAAATCCGTTTTGAGCGCATTTCCAATTTACCCTTCGTGAGCCAATATATACTATCGTAATAAGATATAGATTTTCTAACTTCCTTATATAAACTATTACTCCCCAGTATCATTATAGTAATTATTTCTCTACTAAGGGCCTATTTCTATATTTCTATAGTGAACATTTTATACTAGTTTAGCCTTAAGTTCCCCTTTTGTATATAGATATTTATACATCCTTATTGTCTTAAAGTGCCTATACCAAAAAAAACTTATTCTAACTTTCTCTAATTATTACTTTTACTTAATTTACCTCTATATATCTTCATTGTGATATCAAAAAAAAAAAAAAGTACTCAATACTTATTCTCAGTTTACCATAAACTATCCTTGTATCATGTATAGTCCCCTGTGTCCTTATTTATATTACAATTATTACTTGTGTTGATTTATACAAACTATTTCATCCAATATTATTATAGTGACTATTTCTCTACTGACAACCTTTTCCTGAACCTCTATAGTGAATATTTATTACCAATTAACATTTCTCTCTCATTTGTAATATAACCCAATACTCCTTTTATAATTATTCTTACATCTCCATACAAATTTCTACACCATAATAATACATTTTCCTTTCTCTTCTCCCTTTTTCGTTCCCTTCTTTTTCCTTAGTGATCGTTTCTCTGCTAAAAGCCTTTTTATATACATTTATATTGAACACTATTTCCCAATTTACCATATACTAACCCTTTTATAATATATCAGCCAATATGATAATATAAATGTTCTTACGACATTATTCTCTTAAAGTGCATATGTCTATACCAGAGGACTTATTCTCTATTTTTCCTCTTAGTTTACCCTTAAATAGCACCATTGTGATGTATTAACCCTTGTAAGAGAGAGAGAAAAAAAAAAAAGTCTTTGTATTTAAATCTTCATTGTACTCCCTTAACTATTTATTGGATCTTTTTGTTTTGAGAGCATAACCGACTTAGTCCAATCTTCTAGGTCTTTGGCTGAAGTAAATGTTCTACATCTTTCTTCCCACCACACAATTATTTTTGATGGCTGTACCCATTTATATGTTGTATTATTTTTCTTCAGTGGTTCTAAAGCTTGATGAAAAGTTCTTCTCCATCTTCTGGTTTCAATTGAAAGATCTTGGAATGTAGTGATATCTTTAACCCCTTAAGGACCAAACGTCTGGAATAAAAGGGAATCATGACATGTCACACACGTCATGTGTCCTTAAGGGGTTAAATTTCTCAGATATATTATTCTTATTCCTCAGCAGGATCAATACTTGTTGTTTGCATGAGTAAGAAAAAAAACATACAATAACGTCTCTTGGGTAATGAGACGGGATCTCCTTAGGTTTCCTTAATCTGTGTGTTCTTTCTATTATAGGAACATTAATTTCACTCTGTAGGCTGACTTCTTGAAAAAAAGAGAGTAAGAAATCCTTTAGTTGGTCTTGACCTACAGATTCTGGTATATTTCTGAAACGAACGTTGTTTCTCCTCGACCGATCCTCTAGGTCTCTAATCTTCATATTCATTTGGTGTAATGTGTCCTCTGTCTGATTTTTCTCTATTTGCAAATTCTTTATTTGATCTTCCAGTACATTGATTTTTTCTAATGCGGAGCTTAAATTTATATTTATTCTCTCCATCTCTGTTTTAATTATAATTGAACTGTTAGTGATTTGACTGGCTATAAGTGCCGCCTGCTCATCCAGCTTAGTCACCAAAAAATCTTGAGAGACATAATTTGGTCCTGCATTTTGAGTGCTTATTGTTTGTGTATTCTGATCTTGATGTGCCATATCCCTGTCTTTAGGGCCCAATTTCTCTCTATTTGGGGAAAAAAAAAACGACAGTCTTGTTGGTTGAGAGTCCTCTTTTTTCTCTCTGGTTTTTAATTGTTTCTTAGTTGCCATTTAAAGCTCCTATCTCTTTTTAAGGAGAGGGGTTCTCCTTTAAATAAGGCAGCAATAGTGACCAGTATTTTCAATTATTTTTTTTTTTTTCTCCCTTTCCCCCCTTTCCTTTCTCTTTCTTTTTCTTTCCTTTTACTCAAGTCTTTCAAACTTTCTCTTTTCTCTCTCTTTTTTCTTTTCTTTCCCTCTTTCCTTTTCTTCTTATGCATTAATTACATATTGTATATTTTAGGACTCTTAAGGCAAATGCAGACACACGACACCTCGCCTTTGCAAGCCTCTTAATGAACACACACCTCTTAATGAAGCTTTATACCCACTTATCTTTAGATCATTGTTTTTAATTTCACTTTATTAGTCCTGATGTCTTTCTCTATTTCAGCTACTTGTTGATTTACTTTAGGTCCGCTGGCATTCCTTTAGCCTCCGTGGGTTTTATGCATGGGGTTATGCTGGGGGGTTATGCTGCCTGGTCTCTCCACAACTCCAAAGCTCCTGCTTCGCGTCTTTGGCGTCTATCCGTCCTCACATCTCCTCATCTCCTCCCGCCATGCCCTCGTCCGCTCCTCATAGCCCCGCCTCTCGACGTGCGCCCGCGGTCACGTGATCACGTCCTCACGTCATCCTTCCTCCCCCCGTTACACTATAGTTAACATATACCTTCCTAATGTAGCCCCAGTTGCCCAATTGGAGAAAATACTAAACAAAGCAGATAGTGTTAAATCAGGGATATATATAGTCGCAGGAGACTTTAACTGCATATTAGACCCACAAAAAGATAAAAAATTGTTGAAAGGGAGTGTTATGAACAACACAATAATAAAAAATGCTAGCTCACTGACTAATACTAAAAATAAATTTGACTTATTTGATGTTTGGCGCCTCCAAAATCCAGAATTAAGAAACTATACCCATCTATCTAGAGTCCACTACACATACTCAAGAATTGATATGATATGGGGCAATTTAAACTTAGTAGATAATCTGGTAAAAATAAATATAGTGGAAAATGTATGGTCAGACCATAGTATGTATATATTTGTAATAAAAGATAATCTGACAGCCAGAAATAACACAACATGGAAAATAAACAATTACCTGCTTGATAATAAAAATTGTAAGACTAAATTGGAGAGATTGATAGTCTGCTTTTTTAATGAGAATGATCCTTTAGATACCTCAAATTTAAACACGTGGTGCTCATTTAAAGCAGTTCTGAGAGGCTATCTTATAAAGCTAAACTATGAAGTTAAATCTAAAGAAAAAAAACTAGGGGAGTTATACATTGAACTCTATAAGCTTACAGAAGATAATAAAGAAGACCCTACAGCAGAGAAAGGTAGACGAATAACAGAAGTACAAAAGAGTATAGTACAATGTCTGAATATTAAAATAGCAAATAATATTAAAAAACTTAAATTGAGATTTTACAGTAGAGGGAATAAAACAGATAAGATGCTATCTAATAAGTTGAGGAAACAGCAAGCTAACGCTCGGATATCTAAGATTACATATAATCAAATAACATATACAAATCCAAGAGATATCGGAAACTTCAGAGACTATTATAAAAAACTATATAATATTCCCGATGAAGTAACTACGGATAAGATTAAACAGTATCTGACCAATACAAATCTAATAAAAATAGATCAAACTCAGAAGGTTAGTCTTAACAAGCCGATAACAGAGGCGGAGGTTAACAAGGCATTATCAAAAACTCAGAAACTGAAAACAACTGGTCCAGATGGATTTTCCAATAAGTTTTTTCATACATTTAAATCTATTTTAAGTAAACAACTGGCATTAGTATTTAATAATGCGGTTCAAATAGGAAGTTTCCCTGAAGAGATGACTAGAGCGAACATGCTCCCCATCTTGAAACCGGGAAAAGATCCAACTTCCGTTGTTAGTTATCGCCCCATATCATTAATCAATTCAGATGTAAAGATCTTTTCATCCATCTTGGCAGACCGTCTTAAGAGCAGTATTAGAACGTTAATTCATAACGATCAAATTGGTTTTATACCAGATAGATGGGTAGGCTCTAATTCAAGAAGAATTATAGATATAATTGATAACGCTAACAAGAAACATATCCCCCTTATGACTTTAGCAGTCGACGCGGAAAAAGCGTTTGATAGGTTGAACTGGAAGTTTTTAGAATTAACTCTAGAAGCATATGGAATAAGTGGATGGATCTTAAGAGGAATTATGTCCCTATATAAAAATCCTTCTACTAGAATAGTAGGTCCAAATGTTTGTTCAGATTGGGTATCAATAAATAATGGGGTGAGACAAGGCTGCCCTTTATCGCCATTATTATATATCCTTTCAATAGAACCCTTGGCTGAAAATATCAGGAAAAATATAGACATAAAAGGGTATAGAACAAGAGATAAAGAATTCAAAATCAGTCTTTATGCAGACGATATTCTCTTATCAATTACTGACCCAATCAGGTCTTTGAAATATCTGATGGAAGTAGAAAAAATGGGGATCGATATTAAAAACAATAGGATTTGGGCTCAAATGCTGCCCGTCTGGGAGGAAATTAAAAAAAAATTAAATCTTAAGTACGTAATTATGGACACGGCAAACTTGAGGATAATAGAAGCCAATATGATAGACTTGTCCTTAGATAACTGGAGGATACAAGGAATAAATAAGGTGTCACAGATATTGTCTTCAGATAACGTAATGCCTTTTGGCACTATTGTAGAAAGGTACCAACTCCCTCAACGAGAGCTGTTTAATTACCTGAGGCTTAAACATTTCCTGCAGAAACATCTTATTGGGGAGCCTAGAAAACCAGCTTTACTGATAAAGCTCATATTTTCAAATCAGATTATACATAAAGTCTTAGCTAAAGCTATAGAGGTAATTAGGAATATTAAGGAGGTATCTAACTTCCCTCAGAAGAATAAATGGGAAAAAGATTTAAAGTGCTCTTTGGATCATCATGAATGGTGTAAGGCTATAAACAATACTCACAGACAGGTCCAATGTTTAAACCTATTAGAGACCCACTATAAAGTTGCTTATAGATGGTATTTAGTCCCTAGTAAGCTATCTCAGATGTACAAAGGAGTCACGTCTAAATGCTGGAGATGCGATAAAGAGGACGGAACCTTTCTACATATTTGGTGGAGTTGCTCAAATATTCAGATCTCAATTAGGAGAATGCTAAGTTTTATTAAAGATACAACTGGAATAGAACTAGTTAAGAAACCAGAGGTAGTTCTGTTGCATATGCATTGGCCAAATATGACAAATACAACCAGAGGATTTATAATTCACTGTTTTATTGCAGTTAAAATAGTTCTGGCACGGAATTGGAAATCAAATCAAGCATTGCTTTGGGAAACGATTAAAAATCAAATAAATCTTCAGGTGAAGATGGAAAGAGATTTGAGTATCCCGTATCTGAACTCCCCAAAAAGAAGGGACCTATGGCAAAGTTGGGTTAACAAACTAGAAATTACTATATAAATTAAACTGGTATATAATAGACCTGTAACCACTGAAATAACAAGAGCTCTGAGCTTAGACAGATCTCTCTCCTGAGCTATCCTTGCAGATAAGGGTGTAATATGTAATATGTTTGTCTATTGTGTAATGTGAATGTAATTAATAAGTTAAGATGCAATTGGACTTGTGACGTTATGTAGGTATATGTATATTTGTTAAAAATGGAATAAAAGAATTTATACGAAAAAAAAAAAAAAGAAAGTGGGGTATGTTTAGTCGCCATTATGGGGTATTTTTGAGTAGCCACTTAGTCACAAACACTGGCCGAAGTTAGCGTTCATATTTGTTTTTGTGTGAAAAAAGCAAAAAACAAATATTTGGCCAGTGTTTGTAACTAAGTGGCTACTAAGAAAGACTGGACATACCCCACTTGCAATACCTCGGGTTGTCTACTTTTGCAAATGGTATGCCATCATGGGGGTAATTCTCATTCCTGGGCTACCATACGCTCTCAAAGGCAACATAACCAACCTGGCAAATTTCAATGTGAAAAAAATGAAATGCAAGCATATGTGACTCTCTAACTTTACAAAACACCATAAAAACTGTACATGGGGGGTACTGTTATTCTCGGGAGACTTCACTAAACACAAATATTAGTGTTTTAAAACAGTAAAACATATTACAACAATAATATAGACCATAAAAGTGCTGTTCGCTTGTAAAAAATGCGAAAAACTTCACTTTTACTTAAAATATCATCGTTGTAATACAATTTACCAGTTTGAAACACTAATATTTGAGTTCAGCGAAGTCTCCCGAGTAAAACAGTACCCCCTATGTACAGGTTTTATGGTGTCTTGGAGAGTTACAGGGTCAAATATAGTGCTTGCGAATTAAATTCTCTGCTCTTTCTCCCTGTGTTGTCAGGCATGTCAATCAAATTTTAATTAATCAAATCACATAATTACGTTAAAAGATTATTTAAATATACACGTAGAATTTTAATATATATGCATTTATAGGTATTTAAATTCTACGTGTATACTAATGTAATCTTTTATGTAATTATATGTATTTATCTATATATATATATTTGCGGTTATTTGTATTTTATATATAGATAGATATATATAGAATGTCATTCTAAGTGTATTTTGTTACCGATATATATATATATATATATATATATATATATATATATATATATATTTATATTAATAACAAAATACAGTTAGAATGAAATTACATATGCATATATAATTTATATTAAATTTTGTTTCAATATTTTATTTATTTATTTTATTATTTTATTTATTTATACGTATATATATATATATATATATATATAATATATATGTAGATCCATTATATATATAATATATATACATATTATATATATGTAACGTCATTCTAAGTGTATTTTAATACTAATATATATACTTATATTAGTATTAAAATACATTACGTATGACGTTACATATATATAATATGTATATATATTATATATAAATATATATAATATATATACATATTATATATATATATAAAAATACTTTTTTTTTATTTTTACACATGTTTAATTTTTTTTTTTTATTCTTCCTACCAGCAGTGGGACTGTCTGATATTTCAGACAGCCCCCCTGCTGGCAGATCCATAGCCAGCTATAGGGGGCCATGTGATCGCTCTGAGAGCGATCACATGGCCCCCGGGGGCCTCATTTGCCGTGGGAGGGCTGCCTGGGCTGTCAGACAGCCCTCCAGAAGAGGATCGCAGCGGAGGTGAGTACCTCCTGGCTCCTGGGGCAGAAAGCCGTTACGGCGTTCCATGCCGCCGCAACGGCTTTAAAGCCCATTTAAAGCGTGACAGCATGGAACGCCGTAACGGCGTTGAGGGGTTAATTTATATTTTTTCCCCCATTTCTGCCTTATGTGTTTAATTTTTGTTTTAAATATAGTCTAATTAGAATAATAGAATTAGAGACTTAACTAATCATGTTTTCCAGTGTGACTATGCCACCGTCTTTTATCACAGGCTGCAAAATGAATCTGAATATTAATGAGAAAATAATAAAAAAAAATTAACATTTCCTTAATGTCCCTGGAGAAAATCTTAAGGTTAAAGGAAAAATCCATCTGAGATAAAGGAAATATGCAGTTCTACTAAAATGATGGATAGCGTGATAACCTTTGCTTGAATGTATTCTGACATGTATTATTAAACTTCCAATGAACACATTTTTTGTTATCAATCCCTTAGAAAGTGCAGGCAGGAAAAAGCTAACTCATTTTTTAAATGCAATTCTTTTTAACCATGGTTCTCCTGGTAAAAGGAAATGGTTTCGGAGTGTTTAAATAGAAACAGGACAAGAATCTTCCCAACTCTTGATTTATTCCTGCAATCTTTTTATTTGGCATTCTGCTCTTAAGCAAAAATTGGGTCACTGCACAAAGCACTTCCTGTGAATGGTAGTCCGTGTTAAGGAATCTGAATTGCAATGTTCAGTGTAGATGCTAAATCTATATGTCAGTGGGCTTTTTGTTAATAAACAAGATTTGTTTTTAATGAAAGACCTGTTTATACATTTTGTGCTTCACTAAAATATTTACAGTCTTTGACTTTTATATATTTCATGTTAAAATTGGAACGTAAAACTGATAGTAATAAAAGGTAAGTGATTTAATCATAGTGTTCTAGTAAATATCTAATATGATATTATCTAAAATATAAATAGTTTTACGGGAAGAAAACACAATTTATCTAGTTTTTATGTGTGTTCTACAGGAATACGTGGAAAGCAATTTTTATATTTTTAAATATATATCACATACAATTAAATTAAATATTAATCTTGATTGCCATTTTTTTTATTCAATATAATATAATAGAATTTTTTATTTAATATAATAAGAAACACTATCAGGGGAATTTGAATAGAGGTAGAGATATGTCTCTATGCGGTTATTCCACATTTAATGGAATCTGGGAAGGCTGTCTACCCAACCTACTTGTTTTTTTCAATGTAGAATACAGAAAGGAGTGCTAGGAGCAGACCCACATTTATGATAGGAGAAATAGGATGCTGGAGTGAGCTGATGGTTCAGGTATTATATATTATGCGGTCTATCCATTAAAGGTAAAATTGTATAAATTTGCATTTTAGTTTGCACACTTCTTGGTGAAGTATCCATCTTGAAGAAAGCCAGTTATTCAGAAAAGGTAAGGCATTTGCAAAGTAATTTCACAGTCAGAGTTAGGTACAGACACATTTAGCTGCAATAGTATGGTACATTGGATCTTACTTATTATTGACCGTAATCCAAGTGCTGGTGTTGTTTATTTGTACATGGTTAACAACTTGAAAAAGTTATATAATAAAAAAGCTTATTTATTCTCAGGTAATAAAAGTTAGAGATTTCAAAACCATGGTGATCCCCTGCACCTGTTATAAACCAAGAGAACCATTATTTGCATACCCCATACAATGTGGGCTATCAGACTAATGTACATCATGAGAAATCTGTGGGTACTTCTAGTGTTCATGGCCTCTACCAATCTATCCTATTTACCAAAAACCTAATACAATGAAACGACTATGGGATTTCATGGAGGGGATGCTGTGCCATAGTTATAATGATGTTATTGTTTTTGTATATCTTTGGGACTATTCTGATTCATTTTCAATTGCAGCAATTGAGAGACATTCAAGCTCATATTAGCAAATTAATCCAAGCATATAAGAAAGAGAGAATAGTCTTGTGCACTTTATACAGTCATAGAACAAAATTGGGTTTAGGGCTTTCAAATATTTTGTGACATTACCAAGCTTCTATAATGGTCCAGACTCTTTTATTTGCCTATGCATGGAATTTCTATGCCTGGGTAGACATCGAGGAAGTGATGCTTCACCCTATCCAACTTTCCCATTCACTGTAGATAGAAATACACTTTAGGATTTTTCCAATTATTGAGGGTGACTTGGTACTCCCTTTCTAAACATGTTGTGGCTTTACGATATATCCTGAGTGGCACCATTGCAAACACTGACAGTTAATCACAAACTTAAATGTGTCCCAATGGGAAGACAAAGTTGTCTAACTTTCAAGTTAGACATGATCTTTATACTATACCAACTTTATCTTGTGGGTGCATGCCCAATTTGTCGCCCTTGGAGGCAGCCATCCAAAACCCCTGTGACAAAAGATCTGTTATGACTCTGTCATACTATTATAACTTTGATATCTAATACTGTAATGTATGCTTTCCCACCTTTCATCTGCTTGTTATCTGGTTTATGTCATGTATCCTTCGTATCCATGTGGTAAAAATAAATAATTACCTTCTGAAGATTGAGGGTAGTGCCGCTTGGCGGTCTTCTGCCATGATGCTTGACTGGTGCACGCTGGCCGCTGCGGACTCACACAATTATATAGCCCCACGGTAAAGACAACATCGACGTGTGAGTGACATCACACAAAAGACGCACACGCACGTTTTGGGGTCAAGGGCTAGGTACAGTCAATTAGATCTGCAAGAGGGTTATTTAAACTCAATTATTCCTTAGCTCATTGCTCTGTTGTGGCTTCCCTTAGATGGTTATCCGAGAGTGTGTTTTTCTGGTTTTTGACTTTGGCTTCGTTTTGACTTCCCTGATTTCTGGTACCCTTGACTTTTGGATTTTCCTTATCACTGTGTCTCGTTTTGTGTCACTGACCTCGGCTGGTTTTCTGATTATTCTCAGGTACGTTAAGTCCGGCCATTCATAAGGCCCGGTAAGATGTTACCCTTAGTTCTAGGGTGTGATACTATTCTGCGTGCTGGATCAATATAATCCGGAAAGTTTAACCATTTAAAGAACCACATGATGGTCTATGCAGTGAATGGCTTTAGTGCCCTGAGATGGCATAGACCACCATGCCATGAAGTTACCAGCAATGGTTAAATCCCTGCTGGCACCAAGGTACCCCAGGTGTTTATCAGCAGCTGTCACAGTTAATGACCCAAGACTGACAGATGAGCTATGAGCAGCACTCAAAGTAAATCTGTACATAGCTCTCTAAATGCCTCAGTAGCATGATTGTGCTACTGCAGTAATTTTAAATATCACTGTCCCCACCTCCTCACACCTGCCACTGCCCCCCCCCCCAAGTTTCAGGAAGAAAGAGCTATCCTCTCATGCTGCAATCACACAGCACAAAAAGTTTACTGAGCTCGCTGTACTGTGTGAACAAGGATATCCCTGACATCAGCAGAGGAAATCCATTGAGAGGTGGGATTAGGACTGGGATTAGAGGGTGGGGTTACAGGTAGGATTATGGGTTGAATTAGGGTCAGACTAGGATTAGATTATATGTAAGATTAGGGCTGGTTTATGGATAGGATTAGAGATTAGATTATGGGTTGGCTTAGTGGTAGGAAAAGGTGGTGGATTATAGGTTGGAATATGAGTTGAATTAGGGGTTGGTTTCACGGTTAGATTATGGGTTGGATTATGGCTTGGATTATAGGTTGGAATATGAGTTGGATTAGGGGTTGATTTCACAGTTAGATTATGGGTTTGATTATAAATTGGATTATAGGTTGGAATATGAGTTGGATTAGGGGTTGGTTTCACGGTTAGATTATGGGTTGGATTATAGGTTGGAATATGAGTTGGATTAGGGGTTGATTTCACAGTTCGATTATGGGTTGGATTATAGGTTGGAATATAAATTGGATTAGGGGTTGGTTTCTCTGTTAGATTAAGGCTTGGATTATGGCTTGGATTATAGGTTGGAATATGAGTTGGATTAAGGGTTGGTTTTACGGTTAGATTAGGGTCAGGATTTGGGGAAATAGGGTATATACGTAGGATATCAATATACTCGAGAACAGTAACAGAATACAAATAAGTAGCATTTGCAGTAGTGGGACCCCCCCCTCCCCCCAACCCCCCCCCCCCCCCAAAAAAAACTAAAAAAAAAAAACTACTAATTTGACATAGGTTTGTGATAAAATTGGTAAATGAAAAGTGTCAAAAGGATTTTAATTACGTAGTCTGGTGGGTGTACTCTACAAATATATACTTAAGTGTAGCAGTTTTGGATTTTGTGACTACTATAACAGTTTTAACCTCAGCATGCCAAATGTTGCAAAGTTTTAGCTTTAAAAGGGCAATTTACTCCATTTTAACAACCAGGACTAATTGGTGAATCTACGTTAAGTTAGTCTTATTTACTTGATTTGGTGTGTAGAAATTATTGAATGGAAAATTGAGAAACATTTTTTTTGACCATTTTTAAAAAAAATTCTTCCTATAAAAAAAAAAATTGCGATATGTATACATATAGGATCTCAAAAGAAAGAAACATAAGAATAATAAGAATGCAAGGAGCCTGAATAACAAAATGGGGGAACTAGAGGCAATACACTAAGTAATATGACATTATAGACATAACAGAAAAATGGTGGGATGAGACACATGACTGTGCAGATAACTTAAATGGTAACACATTAGGAAGGATATAAAAAACAGGAGAGATGGTGGGGTATGTTTGTATGTCAACCATGAGTTAAATTCAAATCTCAAGCAAGTGGAATGTGACAAGGAAAATGTGGAAGCTTTATGGGTAAATATCTGCTTGGCCAGGACATGTTCTAACCACCTAATAATAATATTGATGAGGAAGAACAGCTGTTTGAGCAAATTGAGAAAGCTGCAAATCTGGGGAACATGATTATTATTGGAAATTTTTAATTACTATTATCAGAAATTGGGACAGATGGACTAGTAGTTCAGCAAAAGGAATACGTTAAGGGAAGCTTTACAATATATTGACTAGCATAAACTCTTTTTAGTGAAAAAAAACAAACATCTGAGGATATATGGAATATCTTCAAACAAACATTAGAAAGGTGCATGTATCATTATGTTCCATTGGGTAATAAATTTAAAAGAAACAAATTGAAAGCAATATGACTTAGTGGGAAAGTGAATCAAGAAATGCAAAAAAAGGGCATTTAAAGCCTTTAAATCTGACAAATTAGAGGCATCCTATAAAAGATATAAGGAAGCCAATAATGCTTGCAAAAAAGGTGATAAGATTCGCTAAACTAAAATGAGAAAGTGATAGTTAGAGAGCAAAACCAGCCGCAAAGCACTTTTTTAAGTACATAAAAAAAAAAAAAAAAAAAAAAAATGAATAAAGGTACACTAAAAACTGGGATAGGGGTCTTAGTAAATGAAAACCATGAAAAGGCAGAAATTGTAAATAACTTTTTCTCCTCAGTATATATTAAGGAAGAACCTACGGCTATGGATATGTAAATAATTGCTGCAAAAAACTTACAGAAAAATTGTAATTGGATGACTCAAGATAATGGGCTGCAGCAACTAAAGAAAGTTAATATAAACAAAGCTCTAGGGCTTTGGAGGAAGGCAGATGTGTGTAGCGGAGCTGTAATGCTGAGACTGAATATCTCTGCTGTAATCCTCTGGAGCTGGAAGGGAAGCACTGTTTAGTAGATATAGCCCATTCCCCCAGTAACTGGACGACACACAGTTCTGGTAGTCAACTGATTTTATTTTGGCCACACACAGCTTTTATGTACAAACCCCTACATGGGGTCTTCCATACAATAATACAGGGCTTTTCCTCCCAGGATCCTCTACAGAAAAATACACAATATACAAAATAAATTTTAATACCTTAGGAGCTCAACAAAAGTAATATCACCGAATAGCTTATATCTGAGCGCACACTTTGCCGAAATATCACTCAGATCCCTTCATTGGTTTACTACATGAGCGCAGTGGGTGGGAAGGCAAAGAATAAACAAGTGTCGATACGCAAGGTAGAGACATGAGAGCCGTCTCCCACTCCCAACACAAGGGTACACAATTCATTGTTGCACTATAGAATGTTGACATTTAATGTAATTTGTGTAGTGCACATAGGAATTGGCTGCCCGGTAAAGGTGATATTGTCAATTTCAAAAGGGATTAATTTGATTGTATGGGAGGTCAGAGCTTACAACCTAAATTCCTCTTTAAAGCTGGGACCCCAACAGAGCTACTCTGTAAGGTGTGAGAAGTCACACATTAGTGGCCTAGAAGTCTGGTTTCAGTATAAACTAACTCTCTCATTTACCATATGTCTTGATTTCCTCTTAGATAAGGAGTCATTTGATATGAATGTGCATTAGCTTTCATGTTTTAGAAATGACAGAGCAAAGAGAGGAGGAGGCATTGTTATTTATGTTGACAATTCCATAAAGTTTACCCCTTTACAAAAGCTTAATCCTCCTGCAACCTTTGATTTCCTCTCTGGCACAATTGAGATCCCGTGCAGTAAATCAATCATTGTTGCAGGAATCTACCGCCCACCTAGCTCCCCTGTGCATACTCTTTCTGACATAGCCCATCTCCTTAGTGAAACCATTGCTCAAAACCCTAAAAGTGAACTGTTGGTCTTTGGAGATTTTAATATTGATTGGCTGAATCCTAAAAATAATAGTTCGTAAACCCGTTTTAAGACTTTGCAGCTAACACAATTAATCTCCTCCCCAACTCGCATAAACATTAAAAGCCTTAACCATACCCTGCTAGATTGGATTCTCTCTACTGCTCCTGATAGAATCCAGGAGGCCGGTGTTCTCCCAAACACTTTCAGTGATCACTGTTTAGTGTACTGTGTGCGCAAAATTAAGGCTATTAAATCCGCTCCCAAGGTTAAAATAACAAGGTCCTTCAAAAAATTTAATCTTGAATCCTTTCTAAAGGACATCAAGAACCTCCCATGGCACAGATTAAACATTATCCCGGATCTAGACTGTGCTGTTGAATTCTTTCAGTCTGAACTCCTACAAATCTGGAATCTGCATGCCCCGCTGCGTAAGGTGAGAGTAAAAGGAGCACATATGAACTGGATCACAGCTGACCTCATCCAAATGTACCAGTTTCGGGATTCTTTGTGGTCAAAGTTTAAGCGTACTGGCTCTATGAATGATCACTGTGCATATAGACAATGGCGAAATATATGCACAAAACAAACAAAATTGGCCAAAGCCCAATATTTCTATGACAATCTGAACAATAACATCTCAAACCCTAGAAACTTTTGGAAAGTCATAAATAAACTACAAACTCCCCCAATCCACTCCCAACCCTCCACTGTCAAAGTGGATAACCAAACCCTGAAACTTCCCTTAGATGTAGCAAATGCCTTTAACAATTATTTTGTCGGATGCTCTACTGCCCTGATTGCCAAGCTAATAAATGGCACGCATCCTGAAACTACAAATGTGGATCAGGTCTCACTAAATTTGCAAACGCCCAATATAGACAAGTTCACTTTTAGACCTGTACCTGTTAGTGTCATTGAAAAACATCTTAATAATCTAAAAATGAAAAACCAGTCCGGACCTGACCAAATCCCAGCAATGCTGTTGAAGCTCAGTGCACCGGCAATTGCTAAACCCGTCGCAACTCTAATTAATGAATCCTTGGTGTCTGGATACTTACCCAAACTTTGGAAGACTGCAAGAGTAGTGCCTATCCATAAAAGTGGTGACACTACCTTGGTTTCTAACTATCGCCCTATATCATTGCTCCCGGTATTGTCAAAAATCTTAGAAAAATGTGTCCATACGCAACTATGTGAGTATTACCAACAATCAAACTATCTGACCCCTGATCAATCGGGCTTTCGCCAGAATCACTCCACTACAACTGCCCTCTTAAAAGTTTGCAATGACATCCAAACTGGCATGGAACAAGGAGACCTAACTGGAGCTATTTTCCTTGATTTTGCTAAGGCCTTTGACACAGTAGACCACGACATTCTACTGCACAAACTCAAAAACTCAGGTATTGGTGATCATTCGCTAAACTGGTTTCGATCGTATGTATCGGAACGCTCGCAATATGTGTCCATTTCTGACAGCGACTCCCTCCCTCTCCCAGTCACATGTGGTGTTCCCCAAGGTTCCATTCTCGGCCCCCTACTATTTTCATTATTTATAAATGATCTGCCTAATGTCTGCAAATCCTCAAATGTACACATGTACGCAGATGACACGGTAATCTATGCGAGCAATTCCGATCTACCGCAGCTTGAGGCTGTGCTCCAAGACCAGTTTACAGAGGTTGAAAAGTGGATCGCAAAAAACAAACTGTTCCTGAACACTGACAAAACTGTCACAATGATCTTTGGAACAGTACCTAAATTACACAAATTACACAATTCTCACCTATCCATCAAAACAATTTCAAATGGCACACTGACCGCAGTCCACTCTTTCAAATACTTGGGTATGATGTTAGACCCCAATCTATCTTTTGGCCTGCACATAGAAAAGCTTGCATCTAAACTTTATCCAAAACTAGGTGCCCTGTACAGAAACAAATCCTGCCTAAGCCCTTCAGTAAAGGAAAAGATTGTACAGCAAATGCTGATGCCAATCATTGATTATGGGGATGTAGTATATGCATCTGCATCGCAATCCCACATTAATAAACTCAACACATTGTATAACTCGTTCTGCCGATTTGTGCTACAATGTAATTACAGGACCCACCATTGTGACATGCTAAAAGAACTAAACTGGCTGTCGCTGGAATCCAGACGCACCCTTCATCTTTCTAGCCTTGTGTTTAAGAGCTTTTCTGGGAAACTCCCACCCTACCTGAACGCAATGCTTTCCCCGGCTGTTCCCACTTCCTACAACCTCCGATCCAGTACCAACACTTTACTTAGTCTACCTCAATATAAAAAGAAAGCAGCCCGATCCTCCTTCTCCTACAGAGCACCGCATTTGTGGAACGACCTCCCGCACAAATTAAAATCTTCCCTAAGTTTAAAGTCCTTTAAGAGATCCATCTCTACATACCTCAAAACAGAATGTACCTGTCATGGTTGATTATATTTTTCCTACCTGTTCTATGTTAAATGTTGTATATATTGTATATTAATTTTGTATTTTATTGTACACTAACTGTAACAATGCAATGATTTGTGGACCCAGGACATACTTGAAAACGAGAGAAATCTCAATGTATCTTTCCTGGTAAAATATTTTATAAATAAATAAAAATAAATAAGGATATTATGTCACTAGAAAAAGTGCCGTGGCGGGCTAAAAAATTAACAAAAGGAATTAAACATTTTAGCTGTAAAGAACAAATTTAAACCTCTTTAGTTTAGAAAAACAGCGCCTCAGAGGTGATATGATAACATCATACAAATATTTCCGGGGCCAATACAAACCATTGTCTGGAAATCTATTCACAAACAGGACTATACATAGGACATGAGGTCTTGGATTTAGACTGCAAAATAGAAGATTGTGGCATTCTCTGCCTTAAGAAGTGGTTTTATCAGAGTCTGTACAAATGTTTTAACAGCAACTAGATGCATACTTGCAAAAACATAATATTCAATGATAATTTTTTAAGTGTAGGGTAAGTGTAGGGTTTTTAAGAAGGATTTGTTTGCCTTGTTTTGGATCAATAGCAAAAAACAGATGTGAGGAAGGCTGAACTTGATGGACATGTCTCTTTTCAGCCTATGAAACTATGTAACTATGTGGTCTATGTCCTTGTAATTGTCTGTCCCCACATTCCTTGTAAACACAGTGCTGCATTCACATTGGTTGTAATTTAAAGAAATATTAACACTATAGTGTCAGGAATACAAATGTGTATTCTTTACACTAAAATGTTAAAAGCTCATTTAAGGGGACGACCTCCCCTGCTCTCCCCTGCGCCCCGCTTCCCCCCAGCCCAGTTAAAAAGGTATAAATGCTGTGTTTACAGTTTTTTTACTAAAATGGTTGTAGGGACAGGTTGTAGACACTAGAACAACTATGTTAAGAAATAGTGACCATTTAATTAAGTGTTGTGGTGTGATTGTTGCTATCCCGAGTCCATACTGCTATTGGAGGACTTGTCTTCACTGTACAGACAAATACATGGATTAAAACTTGGTACTAGTCTAAATAAAGTGTACATTTCTCTTCCTCACTTTATCAAGTGTCTGGCAAATATTTGTGGGGCGAACCTCTGAAGAAGATCTCTCTCTGGGTGATCCTTGACACTATTTGGGTAATGTTGGAATGAAAAGCTGGCTCTCTGCTACATTTTCCCTAAGGATAAAGAACTAATGCTGGGCGGGATAGGTCTGGAACCCAAGTATGGGACCACATCTCCTGTATCCGCTACAAATAAAACCCAACCTAAAAAGCAGGTTGAGGAAAACAAATTGAAGAAGAGCCATCCCGTATACCTTCATACAGTTTGCCACCTTCCAAATGCAGTAACAATTATGAACTCTTTAAGAAAAAAAATTTCTGTTGGTACATGACCACCAACAGATTAACCATTATTTTTCCTGGGTCATGTTTACTGTGTTGGAGACAATGTTGCATCCTTGGAACTTTTTTACAAATCTAGTGATAATGCCAAAGCCTCAGTCTGGAAAAACTTATTAAAACTAATTATTTAGCTCTTTTAGACTTAGATTTCAAACAATTTGATCAGATCTTCTAAAGACCACTCACAAATGAATTTCAGGTATATTCCTATATACTATATTATATTTCTTGCTATGAAATTACCCCATGCAAGATTCTGGAAGTTAGTACTTTCTCCTTAAGTGACCCAGGTGTTATTCATTACATAGCATGACACATTTTGTCATTTTCAACCTCCAACACATTAACTTCCTGTAAAAAGATGTGGGAGATGATACATTGCCTAGCCAAAAAAAAAGTTGCCACCAAAAAAAAAGGTCACACACTCTAATATTTTGTTGGACCGCCTTTAACTTTGATTACGGCACACATTGGCATTGTCACGTCTAAACATTTGTTATGAAGGAACACAACTGCAGATTTCTTATAGTTTGAATATTTATTATAAAAAGTAAAAGGTATTGACTTTAATTCCAATTTACAGGTACTGTAGCTTTAAGTAGTAAACGATAACTGAAGTCCACAATTATATGCACTGTAGCTTTAAGTAGTAAACGATAACTGAAGTCCACAATTATATGCACTGTAGCTTTAAGTAGTAAACGATAACTGAAGTCCACAATTATATGCACTGTAGCTTTAAGTAGTAAACGATAACTGAAGTCCACAATTATATGCACTGTAGCTTTAAGTAGTAAACGATAACTGAAGTCCGCAATTATATGCACTGTAGCTTTAAGTAGTAAACGATAACTGAAGTCCACAATTATATGCACTGTAGCTTTAAGTAGTAAACGGTGACTGAATCAGAAAGAGTCCTTTAGTAGTATTAATTAATTAGGTGATAAGAAGTTACAATAGCTGTTCCATAGACTTTAACTGAAGTAAGACAGATGCAGCTAACTGAGACAAAGTATGAGTTGAAGTTAGCTGTAACGGGTTTGTTTTAACGAAGGACTTTGGAGACAGGAAATAACAGCTTTGAGATGCAACGCTTATCACAGAGGTTTTACTTAGCTTCCGGCACATAGAACACTGGTTCCCGAGATCTCCTCAGAGGCGGTTTATCCTGAATGGAGAGAGTTCAGATTTAGTCGTGGATGAGGAAAGGTGAAGGGAACTTGAAGTCTTCCAGTCCGGTCCGGTAACAGAGGGCTTTCACAACGATGTTGCAGCCGGTTCGTGAGTACGGAACGTAGTTCAATAATCCAGCGTCGATCAGCTGGTGCGGTCAGATTAAATAGGGAGACCGTGTCATAAAGAGGTGTGGCTAAGCTCCGTGGAACCAGGAAGTAAGAGGATATCATAATTAAGGCATGACAGGCATTAGCATTGTTTCGATAAGCTTCTGCAATGTCACAAGATTTATTTCTGTCCAGTATTGCATAAATTTTTCACCAAGATCTTGTATTGATGATGGGAGATTCGGACCACTGCGCAAAGCCTTCTCCAGCACATTTCAAAGTTTCTCAATGGGGTTAAGGTCTGGACTCTGTGGTGGCTAGTGATGTCCCGAACGGTTCGCTGGTGAATAGTTCCTGGCGAACATCGCATGTTCGCGTTCACCACGGACGGCGAACATATGCGATGTTCGGTCCGCCCCCTATTCGTCATCATTGAGTAAACTTTGACCCTGTACCTCACAGTCATCAGACACAATCCAGCCAATCAGCAGCAGACCCTCCCACCTCCTAGACAGCATATAATTTAGAATAATTCTGAAGCTGCATTCTTTTTATTTTTTATTTTTTTTATTTATTTATTTTTTGTTTATTATACATTTCCCCCCATAGCCTGTAACCTGTGTTTATTATACATTATCCCTCCCATAACCAGTAACCTGTGTTTATTATACATTATCCCTCCCATAGCCAGTAACCTGTGTTTATTATACATTACCCCCCATAGCCAGTAACCTGTGTTTATTATACATTATCCCTCCCATAGCCAGTAAACTGTGTTTATTATACAGTATCCCTCCCATAGCCAGTAACCTGTGTTTATTATACATTATCCCCCCATAGCCAG
The DNA here is from genome assembly GCF_036172605.1 of Pelobates fuscus. Taxonomy (NCBI): domain Eukaryota; kingdom Metazoa; phylum Chordata; class Amphibia; order Anura; family Pelobatidae; genus Pelobates; species Pelobates fuscus. The sequence continues at coordinate 107,835,512 of NC_086320.1, forward strand.
TAACCTGTGTTTATTATACATTATCCTCCCATAGCCAGTAACCTGTATTTATTATACATTATCCCCCCATAGCCAGTAACCTGTGTTTATTATACATTATCCCTCCCATAGCCAGTAACCTGTGTTTATTATACATTATCCCCCCATAGCCAGTAACCTGTGTTTATTATACATTATCCCTCCCATAGCCAGTAACCTGTGTTTATTATACATTATCCCTCCCATAGCCAGTAACCTGTGTTTATTATACATTATCCTCCCATAGCCAGTAACCTGTGTTTATTATACATTATCCCCCATAGCCAGTAACCTGTGCTTATTATACATTATCTCCCCCATAACCTGTATCCTGTGTTTATTATACATTATCCCCCAACCAGTAACCTGTGTTTATTATACATTATCCCCCCACAGCCAGTAACCTGTGTTTATTATACATTATCCTCCCATAGCCAGTAACCTGTGTTTATTATACATTATCCCTCCATAGCCAGTAACCTGTGTTTATTATACATTAACCCCCCCCCCATAGCCAGTAACCTGTGTATAGTATACATTATCCCTCCCAAAGCCAGTAACCTGTGTTTGTTATACATTATCCTCCCATAGCCAGTAACCTGTGCTTATTATACATTATCTCCCCCATAGCCAGTAACCTGTGTTTATTATACATTATCCTCCCATAGCCAGTAACCTGTGTTTATTATACATTATCCCCCCATAGCCAGTAACCTGTGCTTATTATACATTATCCTCCCATAGCCAGTAACCTGTGTTTATTATACATTATCCTCCCATAGCCAGTAACCTGTGTTTATTATACATTACCCCTCCCCCATAGCCAGTAACCTGTGTTTATTATACATTATCCCCCATAGTCATTTATCGTTGAACCTAGACAGCATGATGTCTTAGGCCGGCCCAGAGAGTGAGTGAGTGAGTGAATAATATAATATATATGTTCAGAAACATATTAGTAATATATGTAAATCGGGTTCATGCAAAGCGGGTGAAAAGGTATTAAAGAGAAACACACTTATTGCATCAAATTTACTTTTAAAAGCTTTCCTAATTTCTTTCTCCGGATGAGGAATATATTGGTTGTAGACTGAGGATTTCCATCTGCCCAATCTTTTAATTATATGCACTGGAGTGTCAGTGTTGAAGGAGACCGAAGCTGCCCCTATTCTAAATGAAAGACCCAAGACATGGATACAACCCAATCTTAGGAGTAGTGTTCTGATGTAGAAAATGAATTTAGCCATAGTCAGAGGGATTCAGTGAGAGTAGTGGTGAAATGTGTGTGGCATGACTGAGTGTGGGTAAGTAAGAGTCAAGTATTTTAACTGGGCACTAGTTCTAGGTGGGATAAAGTGTTATAGCGGATGGATGAGTAGTTTAGTTAGTTTTAGAGGTTTGTAGAGAAAGTATATATTGATCATGATTTTTAGCGATATCCAATATTTTGAAGGTGTTCTCAAACAAACATAAAATGCTATATAAAATTTGTGGGAATATCGAATAGTCGTGTACAGTAAATCAGAGAGGGCTCAGAATATCGAACCATCAATCGGTATCCAACCTTGTGCAAATAAGGAGTTTGCGGTTGTGCAAATGGACTTGCGGTGCGTTAAACGGGGAGTTTGGTCTGTCACTGTGAAGCGGGCATAACCCTTACACTACCTGATCGATACAACATCATACCTGATGTTTTAAAGCATGTTATTCCAAACAATTTAGGAATGTTAGGTGATTTATGCCCTTTATGGATTAAAACCAGACTCTGCATCAACTATGTAATTTTCCATGGGAGTTTTGCCATGGATCCCCCTCCGGCATGCCACAGTCCAGGTGTTAGTCCCCTTGAAACAACTTTTCCATCACTATTGTGGCCAGAAAGAGTCCCTGTGGGTTTTAAAATTTGCCTGCCTGTTTAAGTCTATGGCGGTTCGCCGGGTTCGCCCGTTCGCGAACATTTGCGGAAGTTCGCGTTCGCGAACGGAAACTTTTATGTTCACGACATCACTAGTGGTGGCCAATTCGCGTGTGAAAATAATCACAATAATTCACAATTGGAGCCCAATGAATCCTAGCATTGTCATCTTGGAATATGCCCGAGCCATCAGGGAAGAACAAATCCATTGATGGAATAACATGGTCATTCGGTATATTCAGGTAGTCAGCTGACCTCATTTTTGGGGCGCATTATGTTGCTGAACCTAGACCTGACCAACTGCAGCAACCCCAGATCATAGCACTGCCCCCACAGGCTTGTACAGTAGGCATTAGGTATGATGGGTGCATCACTTCATCTGCCTCTCTTCTTACCCTACTCTGAAACAGGGTAAATCTGGACTCATCAGACCACATGACCTTCTTCCATTGCTCCAGAGTCCAATCTTTATGCTCCCTAGCAAATTGAAGCCTTTCTTTCCGATTAGTCTCACTGACTAGTGGTTTTCTTAAGGCTGCACAGCGTTCAGTCCCAATCCCTGGAGTTCCCTTTGCATTGTGCATGTGGAAATGCTCTTACTTTCACTATTAAACATAGCCCTGAGTTTTACTGTTGTTTTTCTATGATTTGATTTTACCAAACATTTAAGTGATCGCCAATTACGATCAGTCAGGATTTTATTCCAACCACATTTCTTCCTCGAAGACAATGGTTCACCACTATCCTTCCAGTTTTTAATAACGTGTTGGACAGTTCTTAATCCAGTTTTAGTAGTTTCTGCAATCTCCTTAGATGTTTTCTCTGCTAGATGCATGCCAATGATTTTTGGCATGCATCTAGCAGAGAAAGCCATGGGACGGGACCACGGGATGTGTCTTTCGACATGGTTGTTTAAGAAATGAGAAGCTACTCATTGCATCAGTTGGGGTTAAATAACTTGTTGCCAGCTGAAAGATAATTACCCATGCAGTAACTATCCAATAGGAGGCTCTTACCTATTTTCTTAGTTAAATCCAGGTAGCAACTTTTTTTTTGCCAGGCAGTGTATTTGCAAGTAATATGCTCTTTAATTCAGGTTATTTCCAATTGTAGCTCTATTCAGAGGTAATGATACTCCTCTTACAGTGTTGTTATATTATGTCACATTAAAGGATATCTCCCCACAGCAACGAATATGTAATAATATAACCTTATTCCATGCTAACTATGTGATGTCATACTGATGGTTTGGTTGAAATAATTGTATATGCTTGCTATATGCATAACTGGAGTCATTGTTATTGGATTGGACGCACTATTCCTCTTCTTGTTATTTGTTTTCTTTTTCTATTGTATGTTTTTGTTTTTACCCTTGTTAATTGTATATTATATTTATAAAACTTGTTAAAAATATTTAACATAATAGATCTGATATGAAATGAAATTCCCAGGACAATCTGTTTGTACTCTATTATTATTATTTATATAGCGCCAACAAATTCCGCAGTGCTGTACATTAGGTGGAGTAACAGACAGGTATTTGTAGCCAGACAAGTTAGGCACACAGGAACAGAGGGATTGAGGACCCTACTCAATGAGCTTACATGCTAGAGGGAGTGGGATATAGAGACACAAAAGGTAAGGGTATCATAGAAAAGTAGCATAGGATAGTATTAACTGAAAGCTAAGTGTTTTGTTCTGATGGCAGTTGCAGGAGAGGAAACAGGGTGCGGGGAGGGAAATCTGTTGACAGTTTAATTGATATGCTTACATAAAGAAGTACATTTTCAAAGATTTTTTGAAGGAGTGGAGACTGGGTGAAAATCTAACAGAGAGGGGACGGGTGCAGCCCTAGAGAAGACTTTAAGGTGAGCATCAGAAGTAGGAGTATGAACAGAGGTTAGACGTAGGTCTTCGGCAGAGCAATGGGGTCCTAGACGGAAACTATTTGTGTATTAGTGAGGATAGGTAGGTCGGAGCAGCATTGTGTAGAGATTTGTAAGCAAGTAACATGACCTTAGATTGAGCCCTATGTCTTATGGGAAGTCAATGTAGGGACTGACAGAGGAGGGCATCGTGGAAGGTGGAGGCGGACTGTAGGATGAGCCTCGCAGCCACATTCATTGTAGACTGTAACGGGGCAAGTTGGGAACATGTAAGACCACTAAGAAGCAGATTAGAATAGTCAAGGAGAGAGGACAGCGGCATGGACAAGCATCTTAGCTGCATCAGGTGTTAATACTGACATATCTGATAACTGTACCCTTCTGAAGATTAATCTTAACTACAGCACTAAACCAACCTGTATGGCTTTTTTTTATAAATACCAATAAAAAATATTGCTTAATAGACTTTTTTTCTATTTAATTCACCTCATTACAGAATACTGAAACAAAAATGTGCATAAACAAATAAAAATAGAATATAAGCATACATTTTTAAAAAAAATTTAATTAATAAAACTCTTTTATGAGGTTATATTTTTGTGTTTAATAATCCATTTTCAAAAATCAAACCAGCATTTTAATTGACTTCAAAGTCAATATTTAATACATTTACTAAAGTTAAGTTGATGTAAACATTATAGAAACATTATTCGGTCACATTTAAACCAAGTGTTTTATTTACAGAATTAGATATTATTCTGAGTAATATATGAAATTTCATAGCTATGTGATTACCCTAATAAGCAAATTATTTTCTTTCACATTCAGTGTGTGTTCACTGACTCTTTTATGTTATTTTTTCTTAATTAGTTTTCAACTATCAAAAAGAATATTAAAGTAAATGAATAATAAAATATATTTACAAAGATATTTGAATTTCATTAAAAATAATTACAAAGTAACTGTTATTTTTAGATAAACTTACACCATAACTGCTGAAAATATCTGTGCAAATGACCCCATTATTAAGTCATTAACATTTTCTTATGTGTTATGCTCTTTTTAGACTGCGTGGGAACATTACATTCAATAAGTATCCATATTTGCACCCATGTGACATTTTACTTTGCTTCTATTTTCAAAGTGAATGTAAACGCTTTGAAAAAGTTTCTAACTATGCACTCAAGACAAAGTGTGTATCGCAGAACAGCATGAATCATAAATCTATTAAAGAAAATTAAGGAATCCAGATGAAAATGCAAATATCCTGAAAGAATTGCAAAGACAGAATCCAAAGACTTTGAATTCAAACTACAATGGTATCAAGTTTAAACATCTACAGTAATGGTGAAATTAACGGCTATTTAAAGGAAATGCAATCTCTGAAAAAGCAGCACAATATGGTGCATTGCTCAAGATCACAGAGTTCAAGATGCAAGAAATAACCTAAAGACATGTTCTTTTATGAACATAGTGTAGAACACAATAACATTCTTCTGACAGCAACACTAAAATAGTGTAGAATGAGATGACTGGGTTTATAGAAGTCTTGTATTTATGTGAGAAGGAAGTGTGAGTTCTGTTCTTGGAGCTGTGATACAATGTATCATATGGGAATTAAATGCTGTTAACACAGAACGTTAAGGCAAAAAAAAAAAACGAGGCTATGAATCTTACATTATGGGATTTATAGTACAAATAAACAACTTGTTACGTTTTTTTTAGCACACGTTTTATTTAACTATACATTTTGATATAAATGTATGAAATGGGGCATTCCATTTATCAGATATAATAGGAGGGAGTTTATTTTTGTGATGTTTACACTATATTTTTTTCAAGTAGTGTGCCTAAAAAAAAATGTCATTGGAAGTTCGAGCACAGAGCCAATCAGCTATACATTATATTATGTGGACGTATAAAATGCATAAAATCTTTTGAGGTTATGAATTACTGATATTTTATAACAGCGGGAAATAAGTATAAACAACCTCATCAATTCAATTTGTAGCATCAATTACTGCTCTGTTTCTAAAATCAGTTATGCTCGGAAGGCAGTTTAACCCCTTAAGGACACATGACATGTGTGACATGTCATGATTCCCTTTTATTCCAGAAGTTTGGTCCTTAAGGGGTTAAAGGTTTGTGATATTGACGATTTATCACTAGTTGGCTTCTAGGTGTAACTTAGCTCAGAAAGTTGATCTATTTCCCAGCTAAGTGTATAGAAAGTACAAAACTAGTAACATTTTAGGAGTAAGCCGGTAAATTATAGCTGCAAACAGCAACACATCATCCATGTTTGCTGCAAAAATTAGTAAAGAAAAAAGTTTCAAAAAAGACATACTCATAAATGTGAGACATTAGCAGGTCATAAGAGAGACCCAATCTGCTCTCTTGCACTGAGAAAACCAGATCAGATCTCTCCATTTAGAAATAATACAACAAATAAGCAAAAGAGTGAGTTTTATCTGCAGGGCTCCCCTACAGAGTCCTTATGTGTGGTCTCACTAGACATTGCGTTTTGTGAAAGTTTTTTTTTTTTTTTTTAAAGCCTTTGAATCTGAGTTGCAGTTTCTATGGTTTCCTATGGAGTGTTAATGCTCTTTACTATTTGGCATGGTAGGGAAGTTAGTGAATATTACTTTTGTCACAACTTATTAAAAGTCTGTGCGGCTCTAACATATCGAATTGTATGTATCTTTGCCCAGAGACACAACTACAAACAACAGGGCCCTGGTGCGAAAATTGCCCTGGGCCGCCACCATGTGTCTCATTCCCTCACCCAGCCCCTCCATGTGTCTCATACCCTAGCCCCCAACCCCTACATGGAACTCATCCCCCTCTCCAGGCCCCGCATGCATCTCATTCCTTACCCCCATCCCCTAAATGTGTCTTATTCCCCCCCAGATCCCCGATGTATCTAATTCCCTCCCAAGGTCCCATATGTTTCTCATACCCTTCCCCAGCCCTCCATGTGTCTATTCCTCTCTTTTCCTCCTCCCCTCCATATGTCCCATTCCTCCCTTCCCTCCATGTATCCAATTTCTCCCTCATTCCCCCCTCCCATCCATGTGTCCCTTTTCTCTCTCTTTCCCTCCTTCCATTCATGTGCCCTTTTTCCCCCTGTCTCCCTCCCATTCATGTGTCCCTTTCCTCCCTCATTTCCCTCCCCTCCATTTGTCCATTTCCTCTCTCTCTCTCTCTCTCTCTCTCTCTCTCTCTCCCCTTTCCCTCCATGTATCCCATTCCTCCCTCGCTCCCCCTCCCCTCCATTTTCTCTCTCATTCCCCCTCCCCTACATATGTTTCTTTCTTCCCTTTCTTCCCTTTAGCCCTCCCCATAGGCTAGCATTGCTGCAATGCTTTTGACAAACTGCAATAATGTACATGGCAGAGTTAAGGGAAGACGGTAACTGCATCTAGACCACTTCATTGAGCTGAAGTGGTCTGGGTTCCTATTGTGTCCATTTATTGAATATTGTTTTAAGAGGCTTTACCCTGTTTAGATTTGCTAAACAAAATGATTAAAAATAGTTTTGCCAGAAATATGTTAACCAGCTTGTATGAATGTCGAGGATGTTTACTGTAAACATTGAAGATTGTTTAACACTGGAGTAATAAAGTAAATATGAGTAGAGTAGGGTAGAAATAAACATTTTGCATGCAAAACTAATGGTGCTCAGTTCTTGTTGTAAAAATAGCATAAAAGAGTCAGTGAACACAATGTATGTGAAAGAAAATAATTAATATAAGTACTGAGATGTAAGAAAGAAAGATTAACCCCCTAAGGACGGCGGGCGTTCTATGCCGTCCTTAAAGAAGCAGCTCTAAATGCCGCAGCCAAACCGTCCTTTGTACTTACCAGGGAGTCCCCCTGCTTCCTCTTCAGCCCCCCTGGGCCATGTGATCACGAGGTCCTTGCGAGGCCGTCCAAGACTTTGCCGTCCAAGACTTTGCCAGCAGGGGGAGTATAAAATAAATAAATCTGTAAATACGTTAAAAAAATTAATTAAATAAATAATACAAAATAAATAAATAATATGTATATATATATATGTGTGTGTGTGTGTGTGTGTAAATTCATTCTAACTATATTTTAAAATTATTATATATATATATATTGATATCAAAATGGATGTAGAATGAAATAATATATATCTATATACATAAGTATATATGTATATATCACTATATATATATATATATATATACCTATATATAAATAAAAATAATTTAAAACAATTATATACATATATAAATATATACATATATTTATATACACATGTATATATAATAATTCTACATATATATTTCCGTAATAATTTTACATAATTAGGTAATTTTATTAAATACAATTAGCAGGACCAGCCTGACAACCCAGGCCAAAAGTCCAGGTCATTTAATTTGCTAGCACTGTATTTAACCCTGTAACTTTCCAAGACACCATAAAACCTGTACATGGGGGGTACTGTTTTACTCGGAAGACTTCGCTGAACACAAATATTAGTGTTTCAAAACAGTAACATGTATTACAACGACGATATTGTCAGTGAAAGTGACATTTCTTGCATTTTTCACACCCAAATGGCACTTACATGGACAGTATAATTGTTGTGATACGTTTTACCGTTTTGAAACACTAATATTTGTGTTCAGCGAAGCCTCCCGAGTATAACAGTACCCCTCATGTACAGGTTTTATTCAGTTTTCAAAAGGTAGAGAGTCAAATATAAGGCTTGCGTTTCAGTTTTTTCACATTGAAATTCGCCAGCTTTGTACCATTGCCTTTGAGACCGTACGGTAGCCCAGGAATAAGAATTACCCCCATAATGGCATACCATTTGCAAAAGTAGACAACCCAAGGTATTGCAAATGGGATATGTCCAGTCTTTTTTAGTAGCCACTTACTCACAAACACTGGCCAAAATTGACGTTCAAATTATTTTTTTGCATTTTCTAATATTAACACTAATTTTGGCCAGTGTTTGTGACCAAGTGGCTACTAAAAAAGACTGGGCATACCCAATTTGCAATTCCTTGGGTTGTCTACTTTTGCAAATGGTATGCCATCATGGGGGTAATTCTCATTCCTAGGCTACCATATGGTCTCAAAGGCAACGTAACCAATCTGGTGAATTTCAATGTGAAAAAACTGAAAAATTTAACATGCTATATTTGACCCTGTAACTTCCCAAAACACCATAACACCTGTACATAGGGGGTATTGTTTTACACGTGAGACATTGCTGAATACAAATATGTATATTTTATTGCAGTAAAGTCAAACAGTATTATGACATTCACAGTTAGAATGTCACGTAGAACTAAACATTTTTTAAAAATTCTTATTTTCTCCAATTTTTTTATATTTTATTCATATTAAATTATGTTTTATACCTAAATATTTGATGTTAAATGAAAGCCCTGTTTCCCCTGAATAAAATGATACATAATATGAAAGAGATGAATTACGGTTGGACAGACATATAGCGCAAATTAAAGTTTTTGTTTACGTTTTGTTTTCATCACAACGTGTACATTTGGCTCAGTCCTTAAGGGGTTAAATGAACATTATAGTGTTGGGAATACAAACATGGACTTACCTTTTTGTTTTTGTATTCACTTCTTTTATCACACAGCTAAGTTACAATGCTGCCGCCTATCCCATGTGTTCCCTATTAAGGATTAATAAGTATATAGGGGTGTATATCAAAAATACCCCTCTCTGTCTCATTAAAGATATTTTTGCCAGAGGCTCAAGGAAGCAAGGTGAAAGGTAGTGTAGGACCCTTCTAGGGGGGTCTGCCTTGACGTTGGCAGGGTGGCATTTCCTCCAATGGCCATTGGAGTAACTAAATGACCTCTATTTGTTTAAATATACATCGGGATTTAGGAGAAAATTACCTCCATTGTCACCTCTTTCCATCTAGGTGGCTGAGATCATCATATTTGACAATCTCAGCCAATCCAATGCATTTGCATAGGAAAGCATTGGTCGGTTATTGCTCATGCATGGCAAAACTCCCCACTGGGCCAATCAGCATCTTCTCATAGAGATGCATAGAGTCACTCAGATCTAATGAATCTCTATGTTGAGTGTTCAACATCTACATGATGAACTGAGGGACTACCACTATAGTTGTTTCTAGGCAGTAATGTAAACACAGCCTTTTCCCTGAAAGGGTAGTGTTTACATTAAAAAAACCTCTAGGGACAGGCTGTAAACACCTGAACAACTACATTAAGCTTTACATATTCTGGTGACTATAGTGTAAGGGAAATAATGAGATCTGTTTGATCAGAACTTTTCAAAGTAAAAAGGACTCTCTTGAGTGGTATTTAACCATAGTAATACCAACGGTTGTTAGACTCAGATAATTCTCTGCTGGTCTTTGGCTGTCAAATAGGGAATGTAGCCAAGCAAACAGCAAAACCATTTATGTCTCTTAATTTAGCATACTATTATCTAGAGATTGTATCTGTCTCTGGGAAGATTTTGTAATGTGGACCACCCTATACTCTAACCCAGGGGTAGGGCAACCTTTGGGATTCCAAATCTTATGGACTACATCTCCCTGATGCTTTAGAAGCATTACGGCTATACGAGAATTATGGGAGATGTTAAAATGTGTGTTTTACTCTCACATCAAGATTGATCAAATCTATCTATCTATCTATCTAGCTAGCTAGCCAGCTAATATAAACTTGTTACAGGCTATGCCTTGTGGTTAATAAAGTATTTTGGGTATTTTTTCCCCCTTAATATTGGTGTTTTGTCTGTTTGTTTGGGAGGGGGGATGGTTACATAGTCTTTGAACTTGTGTATTGATCTATCTAATATATATATATATATATATATATATATATATAGATGATTGTCTTTTTTTTTTTTGCTCTTTCCAGGTGACTACATATTTATCAAATTAATAGACTTATTTATTAATTTGTGTTGTTTTGTTTACAAAGTATCCTGAGAGTCCCTCAAATCAGTAATATGAGTAGAATTTATATTTTTGTATTAACCTTGACCGCAACACCCAGTATCTTGCCGTTTTCAATTATAAGAACGTATATGTTTATATTAATTAATAATGCATTTTCAATTAGTAATTAATTTGATGCTCTTAAGAAAGTAGCCACATTGAATTAATGACTTCTTAGTGATTTTAATAATCATTTTATTGGCCACGTTTATAAAATTAGAAGCACATTGAATTTCAGACAATTTAACTTAATTGATTTGCAATATTAGTGAGCCTGATGCTGAAGCTGAAACTATTAACAAGTAAGAAGGTGTGTTGTAAAAAACAAAAACAGGAACATAAGAAATAAATATCATCATATCATATTTATAAAATTATTTATTAAAAAAACATTGTTTATGTTTATTGAATGATTGATAATTCAGATATGTGTAATTACAATAAGGCTCATCAAAATGCATAAACAACATTCAAATTAATCATGAAGATAAAGTTAAATACTGTGTAAAATGCAACATATATTTATATGTTATAACCATATATTATAGTATTTCACTTGATTATATAGCACATATAATATAAATATATCTAATATGCTAAGAAAATAAAATAATTGTTAATATATTTTCATCTTTCCCATAATATATCTATAAATAAAAGTGTTTATTTGAACATTAAAGATAAGACTTATTAGGTAACTATCTCCTAGTGTGATGGGATTCTTTTACTTACTTATTTATATATTTTTTTTACTTCACATACATATTGATCTATGGAGTTACATATAAAACATTTTCAGTGACTTTACATATTATGAAATTATTTGTATTTATATTTTAAATAATATATTTTATAAATCATAACCTTAAAATACTTGTCTTATTTATTCCATCCTATTGTTGTATGTGTATGAACGTATTCTATTCATTTGCAACCAAATTATTTGGAGTCTCATTAATAATAAATATAATGTTAAGATGGCGAACATTTACAAAATAGTGTTGTCTCTATCAAGATACTTATCTGAAGTCAAATAACTTATACTGCTCAGGAGGAAGTGAGCAAGGGTCAAGAAAAGGTATGATCTGTGGGGGTAAATGGTAGACAGTGAGTTTGCAAGATTCAAGATGGGTGTATTATTGATTGTTATGAAGAAGTTGGGTCCTAAAGTTTAGGGTTAAGATTAGGAATGATTTGTACATATATGGTTCAAACATGTATTTGTCAATTTAATATGTTTACTATGCAGCCACTATTTAAATGTACTAGTTTAGGTAAATAGTGCATATTATACTCAACATTTTACAGTATTTTGGTCAGATTTTATGATGCTAAACCTTTCTGTGTGACATTCATTGGTGTTCTTATGAAGCCGAAAGGCGAAACGCATAGACGTATGACGTATTGACGTCACACAGTGGGCGGCACCTTCATTCTTCACAATTCAATCGGACAGTGTTTTGGAAGCTAACAACAGAGCTGGAACAGTGTGAGAGGGGATGTTACTACCACTGAGCGGTTATGGACTCAACAAATCCCATCTCCACAGGCTTTATATAAACAAGCGATCAACAGAGACTCAACAACCAGTGTAGGGTCAGAAGACCTTCCACTGGAGTTGGTTCGGTTGCAGGGTATCAGGGCATAACCCTATAGAATAGATATGAAAAAGAGAAAGAGACTGGATAGGGATAGAAGAAAAACTCCTCCCCCTTCAAGTCCCTATACCCCAAAGAGACGCTAGTTCATAGTATAATGGCAAAAGTGTGCCTGTATAGAACTAACAAGAAATATATGAAAAAATAACAAATTTTTATTAATCCCACTTAGGGAAAACAAATAGAAAATCAATACTCAGTAGTGTATCACAATAGATATAGGTGTATCAAAACGGTGATAACGAAATAGAATAAAATAAAGTATTAACAGTAGTTAGTCTAGAGTTTGCTGTGCAGGCTCTGCACTTATTATACTGGTGTAAACCAGTGGCTGGGAGTAGGTTTCTAGGGTAATTGGAGCATATATTGGTAGAGATAGTCCAAAAATTGCTGTACACACTCAGCGCTAACGTACTGGTAATAGTGAGCCACTGAAATTTAGGTTTGTGGGGAAGACAATGTATCAAAGTTTCAAATGTGGTTAGCAACAAAGTCTAAATAAATCACAGTGGCTCTATTAGTGTACCAATAGTAGCAACATAGAACGGCTAAAACGGCTACTGTATTCCCCTCGTGCAGTGGCCAGAATACGTAAAGGGAATAGGTCCGTATAAAGTCGCTAGTAACACCCCTACATGGTAAAGTATAGCAGAGAAACCCAGTCAAATATGCTCGTAGCAATTAACCCAATAATAATGGGACAGAGGGTATGGGTATGGGGAGCTCGGTAGTCTCACCGAAAAAACTCATAAGGTGAGACTATTGGTATACAAAAGAGCGTTACTCCCTAGTAGATACCTAGTCCGATTACAGCTAAGGTACTAGGTGCACTAAGGTAGCCAAGAGAATAATAATTGGAAGCCAGTGCCCTGGATCCCAAGTTCCCCAAACAGAGTGTGTTGTCTCACCGGCAAAGGCTCATAAGGTGAGACAATTAGTATGCAGACAAAGGCATTGCTCCCTAGTGGGTTAGCTTTCTCAGATAGCTGCTTAGGTCCTACAATACACCGCTTACGTGCTAGGTGTTGTAGGGTAATGAGGAGATGTTAACCAAATATAAACCAATTCCCTGAGTCCCAATTTCCCCAGTCAAAGTAGAGGCAATCCCTCCTTGCTCGATATTAACGTAAGACAGAGTAACTGAATTGCCTGAAAACGAAGTATAGACCATGTGGTCGCAGCAAACGCTCAGTCCCCAATCGGAGTGGAAGCAAACCTTCCTTGCTAAATATAAACGTAAAAGCGAGTAGCTAGACTGCCTAAACTGAAGAGTAGACCATGTGGTCGCGGCAGGAAAGTCCCATTCCCTAGTTAGAGTAAAAGCAATCCTTTCTTGCTAGATATTCTAAATGCAAACAGAGTAGCTAGACTAACTGAACTGAAGTATAGACCATGTGGTCGTGGTAAAAGCTCAACGCGCGTTTCGGCGCTACTGATGCGCCTTTCTCAAGAGCTTGAGAAAGGCGCATCAGTAGCGCCGAAACGCGCGTTGAGCTTTTACCACGACCACATGGTCTATACTTCAGTTCAGTTAGTCTAGCTACTCTGTTTGCATTTAGAATATCTAGCAAGAAAGGATTGCTTTTACTCTAACTAGGTAATGGGACTTTCCTGCCGCGACCACATGGTCTACTCTTCAGTTTAGGCAGTCTAGCTACTCGCTTTTACGTTTTTACGCTTTTACGTTTATATTTAGCAAGGAAGGTTTGCTTTACACCAGTATAATAAGTGCAGAGCCTGCACAGCAAACTCTAGACTAACTACTGTTAATACTTTATTTTATTCTATTTCGTTATCACCATTTTGATACACCTATATCTATTGTGATACACTACTGAGTATTGATTTTCTATTTGTTTTCCCTAAGTGGGATTAATAAAAATTTGTTATTTTTTCATATATTTCTTGTTAGTTCTATACAGGCACACTTTTGCCATTATACTATGAACTAGCGTCTCTTTGGGGTATAGGGACTTGAAGGGGGAGGAGTTTTTCTTCTATCCCTATCCAGTCTCTTTCTCTTTTTCATTTATATAAACAAGCTTTTTGAGTAGCTGTGCGTTCGACCCGCATATGATCACCTATTGCAATTCTGTAAACAGCTGCACATTCATTGTGTGTGTTTTGATCCATGCAATACATTGTTTAGTACGTATTGTATACTGAAAGTTGTATAATCTATACTGCACTAGTATGGTATATTACATTAACTCATATACAGTCAGGTCCATAAATATTGGGACATCGACACAATTCTAATTTTTTGGCTCTTTACACCCCCACAATGGATTTGAAATATAATGAACAAGATGTGTTTTAACTGGAGACTTTCAGCTTTAATTTGAGGGTATTTACATCCAAATCAGGTGAACGGTGTAGGAATTACAACAGTTTGTATATGTGCCTCCCACTTTTCAAGGGACCAAAAGTAATGGCACAATTGGCTGCTCAGCTGTTCTATGACCAGGTGTGTGTTATTCCCTCATTATCCCATTTACAAGGAGCAGATAAAAGGTCCAGAGTTCATTTCAAGTGTGCTTTTTGCATTTGGAATCTGTTGCTGTCAACTCTCAATATGAGATTCAAAGATCTGTCACTATCAGTGAAGCAAGCCATCATTAGGCTGAAAAAACAAAACAAACCCATCTAAGAGATAGCAAAAACATTAGGTGTGGCCAAATCAACTGTTTGGAACATCCTTAAAAAGAAAGAATGCACCGGTGAACTCAGCAACACCAAAAGACCCAGAAGACCATGGAAAACGACTGTGGTGGATGACTGAAGAATTCTTTCCCTGGTGAAGAAAACACCCTTCACAACAGTTGGGCAGATCAAGAACACTTTCCAGGAGGTAGGTGTATGTGTGTCAAAGTCAACAATCAAGAGAAGACTTCACCAGAGTGAATACAGAGGGTTCACCACAAGATGTAAACCATTGGTGAGCCTCAAAAACAGGAAGGCCAGATTAGAGTTTGCCAAACAACATCTTAAAAAGCCTTCACAGTTCTGGAACAACATCCTATGGACAGATGAGACCAAGATCAACTTGTACCAGAGTGATGGGAAGAGAAGAGTATGGAGAAGGAAAGGAACTGCTCATGATCCAAAGCATACCACCTCATCGGTGAAGCATGGTGGTGGTAGTGTCATGGCATGGGCATGTATGGCTGCCAATGGAACTGGTTCTCTTGTATTTATTGATGGTGTGACTGCTGACAAAAGCAGCAGGATGAATTCTGAAGTGCTTCGGGCAATATTATCTGCTCATATTCAGCAAAATTCTTCAAAACTCATTGGACGGCGCTTCACAGTGCAGATGGACATATGACCCGAAGCATACGGCAAAAGCAACCAAAGAGTTTTTAAGGGAAAGAAGTGGAATGTTATGCAATGGCCAATAACCTGACCTGAATCCGATTGAGCATGCATTTCACTTGATGAAGACAAAACTGAAGGGAAAATGCCCCAAGAACAAGCAGGGACTGAAGACAGTTGCAGTAGAGGCCTGGCAAAGCATCACCAGGGATGAAACCCAGCATCTGGTGATGTCTATGCGTTCCAGACTTCAGGCTGTAATTGACTGCAAAGGATTTGCAACCATGTATTAAAAAGTGAAAGTTTGATTTATGACTGTTAATCTGTCCCATTACTTTTGGTCCCTTAAAAAGTGGGAGGCACATATACAAACTGTTGTAATTCCTCCTACACCATTCACCTGATTTGGATGTAAATACCCATTGTGTTGGTGTATAGAGCCAAAAAGATTAGAATTGTGTCGCTGTCCCAATATTTATGGACCTGACTGTATGCATATTGCACTATTATTTGTTATTTGCTCTTTTCTTTTTATGATGACATTTCTCTCTGTGAGCATTTGACCATTTATTAAGTATAATTTTGGTTACCAACATTTTATGGTGTATCTAGAAATTCACTTAATTTGTTATTTGTGCTCCACTTATACCATATATTTTATTTTCATCTTAATTTGCTGAAGTTTTGTCTGGAGTTAAAGCACTTAAGTGTGCAGCAGCATTTGCACAGGTGATACTCGAAAAATTAGAATATCGTGCAAAAGTTAATTTATTTCAGTAATGCAACGTAAAAGGGGAAAATAATATATGAGATAGACGCATTACATGCAAAGCAAGATAGTTCAAGCTGTGATTTGTCATAAGTGTGATTATTATGAAGGCTGAAGGTTGTCACGGGTATCGCGATGATAGGTCATGACACATTTAGCAAAATTCACCATATACGTTTACGCATATGAGGATGTATATAATGATAATCTTGTCATAACGCCACCATTGTACATGGGTCCTGCGAGTCCCAACATGACACTGCTCCCCATTTGTATTTACAATATGAAAAAAATCAATAAAAATAGATTTACAAAAAAAAAATAATAATAACTTCAGTAAGAGAAGTGCAAATCAGAAGTACATTGTATTTTTACCATAGTTCCATAAACAAGAGTGACAGAACAAGTAAAAAAACATCTATTCAAAATATGTCAATAAAGAGCATATCTATTGAATATATATATATATAATGAAAATAAAAAACATATTATCAAGTCAGAGAAACAGTTTAATGTTTAATATTATTCAATGCACTGAAAAATTGCATTTATTCCTCATTCAAATAAATCAGATCTCACCATTTATAAGCTTCACTTGAAGGTTAATGTAAATCTTTAGAAAACAGTGTTCATAATAATAACCTTTCTCTTGAAATTAATGTTTTATTTGGCTATTATTATTTATTTTTCAATTTACAAAAGAATTTTACATTTACCCTTTCAATAAAGGCCACTTCGATTTCTCAATAGATTTGATGTCTGAAAATTCCAAAATTCAATTCTCAATGTCTGCCATGAGATATATACAGTCATGGGAAAAATAAAGTACTGTATATACTCGAGTATAAGCCGAGTTTTTCAGCCCATTTTTTGGGCTGAAAAACCCCAACTCGGCTTATACTCGAGTCAAGGTCTGTATTATGGCAATTTGCATTGCCATAATACAGACTGGGGGGAGAGGGGGGCTGGCAGAGCTGTACTTACCTTTCCTGCAGCTCCTGTCAGCTCTCTCCTCCTCTGCGCCGTCCGGTCAGCACCTCGGTCAGCTCCCAGTGTAAATCTCGCGAGAGCCGCGGCTCTCGCGAGACTTACAGTGTGAGCTGATAGAAGGAGCTGCACGAACGGCGCAGAGGAGGAGAGAGCTGACAGGAGCTGCAGGAAAGGTAAGTACAGCTCTGCCAGCCCCCCTCTCCCCCCCACTGAACTGCCACTGGACCACCAGGGAAGGAGAGCGCCCCTCCCTGCCATATATCAAGCAGGGAGGGGGGACGAAAAAAAAATATATAAATAAAATAAGAAATAAGAATAAAAAAATAATAAGAATAAAAAAAAAATTAATAATAAAAAAAAATGGGTATAAGGACCACTATGGGAGGGTGGGTTAAGGACCACTATGGGAGGGAGGGGGGTATAAGGACCACTATGGGAGGGAGGGGGGGATAAGGACCACTATGGGAGGGAGGGGGGTATAAGGACCACTATGGGAGGGAGGGGGGGATAAGGACCACTATGGGAGGGAGGGGGGGGGGATAAGGACCACTATGGGAGGGAGGGGGGTATAAGGACCACTATGGGAGGGAGGGGGGGATAAGGACCACTATGGGAGGGAGGGGGGGATAAGGACCACTATGGGAGGGAGGGGGGGGATAAGGACCACTGTGGGAGGGAGGGGGGTATAAGGACCACTATGGGAGGGAGGGGGGATAAGGACCACTATGGGAGGGAGGGTGGGGATAAGGACCACTATTGGAGGGAGGGGGGTATAAGGACCACTATGGGAGGGAGGGGGGTATAAGGACCACTATGGGAGGGAGGGGGTGGGATAAGGACCACTATGGGAGGGAGGGGGGTATAAGGACCACTATGGGAGGGAGGGGGGGTATATGGACCACTATGGGAGGGATGGGGGGGGATAAGGAACACTATGGGAGGGAGAAGGGGAATAAGGACCACTATGAGAGGGAAGGGGTGGGATAAGGACCACTATGAGAGGGAGGGGGTGGGATAAGGACCACTATGGGAGGGGAGGGGGAAGTAAGGACCACTAGGGGAGGGGAGGGTAAGAACCACTAGGGGAGGGGTGAGTCAGGACCACTGGGGGGGGGGTGAAGGAACACGGGGGTGGGGAGGTAAGGACCACTGAGGGAGGAGGAGGGGAAGTCAGGACATATGGGGGGGGAGGGGGCGGCAAAATTTTTTTTGCCTATGGCAGCAAATATCCTTGCACCGGCCCTGCACACACTGCATTCACACACTGCATTCATACACACACACACACTGCATTCATGCACACACACTGCACTCATACACACACTGCACTCATACACACACACACATACGCACACACTGCATTCATTATACACACACTGTAAATAAATATTCAATTAATATATTTTTTTTAGGATCTAATTTTATTTAGAAATTTACCAGTAGCTGCTGCATTTCCCACCCTAGTCTTATACTCGAGTCAATAAGTTTTCCCAGTTTCTTGGGATAAAATTAGGGGCCTCGGCTTATATTCGGGTCGGCTTATACTCGAGTATATACGGTATACCTTCTATGAATTCTATGGTTTAACATAGCAGGAGATAATAACAATCCTGGTATTTATTTAGCTGGTATTTATTATGTAAATACAACATGAAAAACAACACATGACATATTACACGGTGTCATGATTTATTTAACAAAAATCTGTGAAAAACTAATGACACCCTATGGTTCGAATGCTTGTAGAACCACCTTTAGCAGCAATAACTTGAAGTAATCATTTTCTGTATGACTTTATCAGTCATACTCCGAGCCATCTTTAACGCGGGGCAAACAGTGCAGTTGCCCCGGGCACAGTTACTCAGGGGGGCCCAAAGCAGCTGCCCCGTGGGTCCTGCTGCCCTCTACTTTTTATTTTTTCCCTCGCACACTAAGAAGGCCCACCGGGTGGACCATGCACTAACGGCCAACCGGTGGGCCTTTGTAAGCAGGAGCCCGGCCCCATCCTTTTCATGATGACGTCCGAGCGTCACTTCCTCTCAGTGCAAACATAGAGCCACGCGAGAGATCAAGGAGGCAGTGAGGAGGGGGTCTGGGCCGGGAGAGCCAGCCCTAACTCACAACAACCTCAGCCACCACTCAGGACACCAGGGAAGGCACCCTTCAAGGTTGGAAACGGGAGGTAGGTTAAAAGTGTAAATTGTGCATGTGGGATTGTATGTGAATTATAGAATCTATAGACAAGTATATAGATATAAAAAATTCCGCTACAATAAGTGATATATAAGTGACAAAATATATACTTATCTCAGTATTTCAAAATAAAACAGCCTCCCAGGTCATCACCCAGATCGGATAACCTTTACACAGCAAAATATAGAACAACAGGGATATTCGGGATACGGCTGAAAGATCTATAATTGAAACATAAAAGAGTACATAGTGTAAATCTACATAGAGTAATTAGTAAGTGATCATGAAATGCACTCACGAGATGTAGATGAAAAGATCGCGTTTCAAAGGTGCCTCCCCCGGTAGTAATGGGGGGCTGATGCCTTTCTCCACTTGCTCCCGATAGTAGATGAGAAAAACAGGATTTCCAGGTGGTGGAAAAGATAAAACAATTTATTTGGGGTGGAAAGAAATCCCCCAGCAATAAAAATAAGAATACAGGCTTTAAAAAGAGGTCCTACGCGTTTCGTTCACCAATTGGAACTTCCTCAGGGACCAAATAAATTAAAATTACATGTGGAAATCACAAGCATAAAAAAATACAGCCTACTCCCACCCTCCCACCAGTCCTGTTTTATAGGGCTAATTCCTGAGTTAATTGATAACCATCTGGGCGTTCTCCTTTCTTTCCTTCCTCATTGGTGGAACAGTGGGTCCTCTCCAGCTGATTTCTTTCAGTGTTAGTTAAATTTCCCGGGTTCTATGCCGGCCGAAAACCGGAACCGGAAGTGAACCTTCACTTCCGCGTTCCACTGAGTCATGCGTTCCAGCAGTGGAATTCAAAGAGGTTAGGATATGTAGTAGTGTGGCCATCTAGTGGTCGCCAGAAGAACAGTCCCAGAGAGTATGATTTGGAAATAAATATGAATCTAACAAGAAAAAACATAATAACATCGGCAGCAAAAAGTGGAAAATAAATTTATGCAACATACATCGCTTATACACCTTGAAAACACAGTTCATATATAATTCGATATTAGAATATATAAATTTGAAAGAATGGTACTACATCTATGTGAATGATCTTAACTAAAGTGCCCTATTTGTGCTCAAATATTTTTAGATTTTATTTGAGATTATTTAAAGTTATAAGAAGTTATAAGATATACAATTTGAATTTAAAGTTATAAGATATACAATTTGAATAATGATAAATGTGAATTTGGAAGGTGATGTTTATAATATACACATCTATCCTCAAAAAACTCTTTATACGTGAGCATATATTAGTCCCAATTAAACACCTTAAATTGGAGAATAAGAGGTGGGGGTGATAGCAAATATCACCTTATCAAGGAAATATGTGTAAAATATGATGTCGGGGCTTAAATCAGATGCCCCCTAAGTATCAGTGCAAAGTTATATAGGTATAATAAGAAAAACCCAGAAATGTACTATATAGAAAATATATTAAATGCATCTACCTTAAATGTGTCTTTCCCATTGATAATATTATGGATTGAGGGAGATATAAACGGGTATTGATCTGAGGACCACAAAATCACTGTACTTTATAGGAAACAGATAAGGTCTATGTCTACGTTCAATCCCATAGGTTCTAATGTTCGTAATTGGTGAATCCAAAAGGTTTCCCTTTGGGATAGGTTCTTAATCCTATCACCCCCACGCCAGTGGGGCATAACCCTCTCAATGCCCATACATCTAAACTGTTTCCATGAAAAGGAGGGGCATGTGCTGCAATGGGCAGAAACTGAATGGGTGGTTAACCCTTTTTTAATATTATTCAAGTGTTCAAGAATACGGACTTTCAAAATTCTCGTGGTACGACCCACATACTGTCTGCCACACGGACACTGCAGTAAGTAAACCACAAAGTCCGTGTGGCAGCTGATGTCTGATTTGATGTGGTATGTCTTCCCTGTTATATAACTGGAAAAGGTGTCAGATCTCACAATGGACACAGTTTTGCAAGCTTTGCATACGTTACATCCCCTGCAGGATCCCGTATTGGTGTTGGTAAGGGAAGGTTTTATAGCGTAGCTAGGGGCCAGCATATTCTTCAAATTCTGATTCTTTTTAAAGATCACTTGAGGGTGTTGAAATAAATGTTTTCCCAGCACTGGATCTTGTAATAATATTGACCAGTGATTTTGTATTCCCTTTTTAATCTTCCTATGGTCAGTGTTGTATTGAGTGAGGAAAGCAGATCTAAATCGGTTGTCTGTAGTGTCAGGGGTGAGTTTGTCCTCCAATAACTTATTCCTTTTAATTTGTGTTAGATGACGAATTTCTTTTTCCAAGGCATTTCTCTTATATCCTTTTTCTAGTAGTTTCCTTTTGATGTGATGTGATTGAGTCTGGAAATCATGGTCATGCGAGCAGTTGCGTCTGAGTCTTGTAAATTGACTCTTAGCTATCCCATTGAGCCACGGCTTATGGTGACAGCTATCCTGATGTACAAAACCATTGCCGTCTGTTGGCTTGAAATAGCATTTGGTACGTATCTGGCCAGCTTCACTAAACAATGTCAGGTCCAAGAAATTGATTGTGTCTTTACTCCAAACTGGGGTAAAGACCAGATTATATTGATTAAAATTCAGATATTCAACAAACTCAAAAAATAAACTAGAAGACCCCTTCCAAATAATGATCACATCGTCGATATAACGCCGCCAGAGCACCAGGTTTTCCCTCCAGCCATGCCCAGACCACACAAATAGCTCTTCCCATCTGCGGACATAGGTGTTGGCATAACTGGGGGCAAACCTGGTGCCCATGGCGGTCCCCGTGATCTGTAAATAAAAATTACCATTAAAGAAAAAATAATTGTGCTCCAAAATAAATTGAACTGCAAATAAAATGAACGTTTTTAGGTCCTGTGGTAAATCAGGATCTTGGGCCATGAAGTGATCAATCGCTTCCAGCCCTAATGAATGACTAATAATTGTATATAAGGATTTGACATCCAAGGTGGCCCAACTATAATCTGGATTCCACTCGATGTTTTCAATTTCCTGCAAAAAAGATTTTGTATCCTTAACATAGGAAGGTGAATTTTGGGCGCATTTCTGCAGGAAGGAGTCTACAAAGGCAGATAGATTAGCAGTTATCGAATTGATCCCGCTTATAACTGGGCGACCTGGTGGGTTGGGAAGGCGTTTATGGGTCTTAGGGAGGAAGTAAAAAATAGGGGTGATGGGATTTTTCTGAAATAAATATAGAAAATTTTTTGGAGAAATAATTTCATCGTTTTTGGCTTGTTCCAAAATATTTTTTAATTGTAAATTAAATTGATGTGTAGGGTCAGACTTCAAGAGTACATATGTATTTAAGTCGTTCAAAATATTGGAAGATTCTTCCAGGTAGTAGGTCATTGTCATCAAGACAATACCCCCCCCTTTGTCCGCTTCCCTAATGACCAAATCATCCCTTTTCATGAGGTTTTTTAAGGTATTGGATTATTTTTTAGTAAGATTATAAGTGCGCCCCTTAGATTTGTTATCCCATGTCAAAGATTGAAACTCCTGTTCAACCATTCGTTCGAATATTTCCAAATAAGGACCCCTACTCTGTACAGGAAAAAAGTTAGACTTTGGTTTAAATTTGAAATTCGATTTAAAGTGGGGTTGTGTATTTTCACCTGAACCGTCGGTGTTAGGTGGTGAGGGATGTAAGAGAAAATGCCTTTGGATCGTCATTGATCTAATATATTTTTTTAAGTCTATATATAATTTAAAATCGTTGGCCGATTTATTGGGGGCAAATTTCATCCCTTTAGACAATAGATGGATTTCATCATCTGACAGTGGTATTTCGGTTAAATTAAAGATACCTTTTCTCACTTCTTTTTCCCTCAGAGGATGTACCAGAGGGGAGGTGGTATTTAATCTTCCGTCCTTATTCTCTTTTGGGGAGAATCTTGCTGTAGCAGGGAGAACCGATTGGGATGTTCCCACGTTTCTGCCCTGGGGCGGAAATAGTTGGTAATATTCTTTTCTCGTGGGCCTTTCAGTCGCCCCTGAAAATTTGATTCTCTATCATTAGATTGAATATCGGTCCTATCTCTATCATTAAACCGAGTGTTAGTTCTGCTTTGGTCAAATTTACTCCTAACAACCTGAGCATAGGTATGTGTATCCCTATTAGAATCAGGGGATGATCTCCTATATGGTAAACGTGATTTCTCCTGATACGGAGTAGTATTGGGATGGTCAGAATGCCGGTGTTGTTGGGTATTGGACTGGTATGGGTCCCCTTGTCCATCTTTGGACACTAAATTGGTCCTCTTTTTATAAGGTGTTCTAGGGGGAATAGTTCTATATGTATGGGGTCGTACTTTTCTCCGATGTAGTTTATTTAATGTTGAGAAGGTATTAGATATTTTGTCTTCCTTATCTCTTTTATATTTTTTACTTTTAGTCTCTGCAATTTTTTCATCAAGATTTTTAACATTAGTTTGTAAAATGGTATCTCTCTCTTTGAACTCTTTACTTGTAGGGTCTAAAGTGGAGTTAGTCTCCATGGTATTGAGTTCTCCTTCCACTTTAGTCTGAATATCCTTAGAATATTTAATAATAAGTTGGATTAATTGAAAAGAACAGTTACTAAGGATTTCATCCCATTCTTCTAGAAATAATGGATCATCTAATCCGAAGGCTGGGGTTTTGTCAATCCTTAAGCCTCTCGGAATTAGACCCTCCTTAAGATAGTTGTCCAAAAAGGCTACTTCCCACCATTTTTTTGTCTCGATCATTAATAATTTTTCTTTTTGTTTGAAAAATTCATCCATCCCTTTTAGGGGTTGTGGTTTGTCCCACTCTTGGAACATAGCCTCAAATTTCTTTCTGCGATTATGTTGCAGATTAGACAAAAAATTCACATTTGTAACCATATTGGCCTAACAATAGATGTACGTACAATACTGGGTTAAGAAAGATAGAATCTATAGACAAGTATATAGATATAAAAAATTCCGCTACAATAAGTGATATATAAGTGACAAAATATATACTTATCTCAGTATTTCAAAATAAAACAGCCTCCCAGGTCATCACCCAGATCGGATAACCTTTACACAGCAAAATATAGAACAACAGGGATATTCGGGATACGGCTGAAAGATCTATAATTGAAACATAAAAGTGTACATAGTGTAAATCTACATAGAGTAATTAGTAAGTGATCATGAAATGCACTCACGAGATGTAGATGAAAAGATCGCGTTTCAAAGGTGCCTCCCCCGGTAGTAATGGGGGGCTGATGCCTTTCTCCACTTGCTCCCGATAGTAGATGAGAAAAACAGGACTTCCAGGTGGTGGAAAAGATAAAACAATTTATTTGGGGTGGAAAGAAATCCCCCAGCAATAAAAATAAGAATACAGGCTTTAAAAAGAGGTCCTACGCGTTTCGTTCACCAATTGGAACTTCCTCAGGGACCAAATAAATTAAAATTACATGTGGAAATCACAAGCATAAAAAAATACAGCCTACTCCCACCCTCCCACCAGTCCTGTTTTATAGGGCTAATCCCTGAGTTAATTGATAACCATCTGGGCGTTCTCCTTTCTTTCCTTCCTCATTGGTGGAACAGTGGGTCCTCTCCAGCTGATTTCTTTCAGTGTTAGTTAAATTTCCCGGGTTCTATGCCGGCCGAAAACCGGAACCGGAAGTGAACCTTCACTTCCGCGTTCCACTGAGTCATGCGTTCCAGCAGTGGAATTCAAAGAGGTTAGGATATGTAGTAGTGTGGCCATCTAGTGGTCGCCAGAAGAACAGTCCCAGAGAGTATGATTGTATGTGAATGTCTGTCAGTGTGTGTGTGTCAGTATTTCTGTCAGTGTGTGTGTGTGTGTTAGTATTTCTGTCAGTGGCTGTGTGTGTGTGTGTGTGTCAGTATGTCTGTCGGTTATGTCTGTGTTTGTCAGTATGTCTGTAAGTTTGTGTGTATTTCTGTCACTAAGTCAGTCAGTGGATGTTTCTGTGTGTGTCAATATGTCTGTCAGTGTGTGTGTGTGTGTGTGTGTCAGTATGTCTGTCAGTCCAAGCTGTAACGCTGGACGTGGGAACTGCAGTGCTGATGGTATCTGGTGGAGTGCTTGGAGTCCTTGGTGAGCACCAGGAGCATACGTCGGCGGAAGTACCCAACCAGGGTACAGGAAGCTCTGTTACAAATATATACATATATAATAATATAAAAATACACTTATATTACACACACACACACACACATATATATATATATATTTTTTCTTGTCCTGATGAAAGCTCCATGTGGGGGCTGAAACGTTGACTTTTATATGGATTAAATAAAAGTTACATTTTATTTGAAAACTATCACAAAGACCTTGGAGTGCGGTCCTTTCTACTATATTTATATGATTTTGCCAGACCTGCACGGGGCATTAAGAATTTAACCAGGAGTGCAAGCCCTTGTTACATATATATATATATATATATATATATATATATATGTATATATATATATATATATATATATATATATATATATATATATATATATATATATATGTATATATATTTGTGTGAAGGGCTCATGATAGTACAGAAGATACAAACACTGATAAGTGTGGGATGGTATTAAAAGAGCAAGTCGTTGTGGTGTGCCGGAACCGACGATGAGGTAGGCCTGTAAATAAAGAGGGCCCACCAAGAAGAAATGTAAGAAAAAGGAGTTAATAAGGAGGAGTGGGTGGGAGGGTGATGCAGCGCTGACCTCGAACGGTATGGAGCCAGGTAAGTGTCCCTTAAGTAGGGAGAAGGTGAGTCATACGCCCCTCCCACAATTACAGGCCAAAAGGCCTTAATACTTGTGTGAAGGGCTCATGATAGTACAGAAGATACAAACACTGATAAGTGTGGGATGGTATTAAAAGAGCAAGTCGGTTGTGATGTGCCGGAACCGACGATGAGGTAGGCCTGTAAATAAAGAGGGCAAAAATAGAAAATCAAATTTATTACGAAACCAGCAATATACATACTTTAACCAGACATGTCCTGAAAGGCATTTCTAACTTCCTGCACCGGGTTAGGTATGTATCTAGAATATGCAAAAGATTTCCAACGCCCTAGTGACTTGATAACATGTACCGGGATGTTTGCACTGGATGCTGTGGAGGCCGCTCCTATGCGGAAGGAGTGGCCGGAATAGTTAGCTGATTTTAGTCCTAGTTGTGTAAGTAAGGACCTGACGTGGGTCATAAAGGTAGTGGTAGTGAGTACCGAACCTTGTAGACAGAAAAGTGGTTGAGACGGTGATGCTTTGATATGCTGGGTATATGTGTCCAGTAATGTGACGGGGCACCACTTGTTGTGGGTAGGATAGTATATAACCTCTACTGGAGGTGCGTGTTGATTGGTTTTGGAGTGATGCAGAGCCAAGATATAATAATCCATGTGTTTTGTTAAGTGTGAATGAAGCAGGATGTGAGTGAACTGTGTTGTGGTGATGGCGGTAAATTCTCTTGGTCTTAAAAACCCATAAAAAGCAACGTATATAGCGTTTTTTATGACAAGATTTGTGTTGTTGGCAAAGGGTTTTAAATCTAGTAGACTGGATAAATCTTTAAAAATATTGAAGTCTATGGGTAGCCTTTGTGCCATACGTGGGGGTTCGGATCTCTGAATACCCCTAAGGATGTTCTTGATCTGGTAGGAGGACATGAAACTTGAGTTGTTTGGTTGTAATGTTAGCATGTGATGTTGTACGCCTGTCAGATATAGCTTGATTGTGTTGTATGATAGTTTGAGTTTGAGGTGGCAAAAAGAAGCAAAACCCAACAAGGATGTCATGATGAAAGGTTGTGTGATGTTGTGTACCGACAGGAATCTTTTAAATAAAAGGAAAGCCCTGTCGTAAGTTCTCCGGGTATTGGTAGACAGTGCTAATTGTGACAATGTCCTGCTATGTTGCATGATAGCGTCTAGTCCATTACTAGCTGGTGGAAAGGTGGAGTGGTCGTGGCTGTGCGTGCAGCTGACGGAAGTATTTGCCGAAAAGCCTGGAAATTAAAACGAGACAAGTTGTCACATATGTTTACATACACCTGGAACATGAACGCAAAACAAGAAGAAATTATGACACGCAGCCAGCCAAGTGAGTTTCCTCAAGAACCTCATAATGGTAAGTGATTTGGATCAGCCTTTGTTTATGATATGGCAGGTTGCTTGGTTGTCTGAGTAGCAACGTACTGACGAACCTGCCCATAGATGCCCCCATGTCACGGCTGCTGCCACAATGGGATATATCTCAAATAGAGCTGAGGTAGTGGAAAAAACCCTCCAGGTCCTGAACCTCTGAAGGCCAGCTGCCCCAAAGCCATTCGTTCCCGTAAATTGCTGCAAAACCTGTGGTAGACGCCGCGTCTGACCAAATGGTAGGTGAGGAGTCAGACAATTTAGGGAGGAACATGCTTTTCCCATTCCAGGTGGTTAAAAAGTTTCTCCACATAAGTAGGTCTGCCGTGGCTTGGGTATCCAGGGGTAACCTGTGTGCATCATGTTTAAAAAGTGGGAACATGTATAGGAGCCGTGAGATGAAAGCCCGGCCTTGGGGTATGATGCGCATGGCAAAATTAAGTGACCCAAGTAGAGACTGCAATTATTTGCGATTGCAAGTACCGAGGTGTATGTAGAGGTTAATGTTGGTAAGAATGTTCTCTATCTTGGTGCGTGGCAGGCTGGCTTGCATGGTGGCTGAGTCTAGTATGATCCCCAGAAAGGTGATGACTGTATCTGGTCCTTCAGGTTTGGTGGGGGACACTGGAACGCCCACCTGTTTAAAAAGACTGATGGTTTCTATGAGGCAACTGGGAGGGGCAATATTCTCTTCGACCAGTAAGAAATCATCCAGGTAGTGTATCACTGTAGGGCATCTGGCTACATTTAATAATAACCAGCATAGTGTTTCGGCGAATACGTCGAAAATGGCCGGACTACTTTTTTAACCAAACGTGAGAAAAAGCGTGAGAAAAAGTAGTAGTGCCCGTCCCACTTAATGCCATGCAGGTGCCATAGTGTTGGATGGATAGGCAATAATTTGAAGGCATTTGTTATGTCAGTCTTGCTGAGCCATGCTCCTACCCCTGCCTGCATGATAGCCATAATGGCGTGATCTATGGTGGAGTATTGAAGTGAAAATTCCTCAGAGGGGATAAGGGAGTTCAGACTAGGTGTGGCTGAGGTGTGAGGTGCAGACAGATCGATGATAATTCTTTGTTTGTGGGAAGATTTCCCCGTGACAATACCGATGGGATTTGTCTGCCATGTGGTAAAAGGAGGGGACTGAAAGGGTCCCAATAGGAAACCCTCTGCCACTTCTTTGGCTATGAGTGTGCTAACCGCTGTAGGGTTTTGTTGTGCAGATTGTAAATTTGGACATTCCAGGATTCCTCAAGGCATATGTATGAGACCAGTATGGAATCCTTGTGATAAACCAGTGATGATGAAGTCTACCAAATGTCTAGATGGATGTTGTGACAGTAATGCCGTGAGTACAGAAATATTTATCTCAGTTAAGTATTGTTTAGGGTACATTTTATTCGTACACATGGTTTTAGCATGTGCCCTAAAACATTTTGAACATATATGTAATAACCGACATCCACTGTAATTACATGCACCGACATTGAAATTATTACATATTTGGGATTTCCCCAAAAACTTGATAGGTCGACCCAGTTTGTCTTTGGGTGTTTTCTCTGCCGAACCAGCGGAACTAGTGCCCTGTGAGGGAATAGGTTCATTTGCAGTGGTAGGACATAAATTACCAGTATGAGCCATGGAGGAGCAGTATGCACAGGCCAGTGCTCTTAGACCTGCAAAGTGCCTGCAGAAAATGATCGTATCAATCTTGCTCCAGTTGGATCTTGTCCCGTACTGTGAGAAGGCGCCAGACACTTTGGCAGATAAGGATCTATGGTAGTCGTAGAAAGCTGACCCACCATATTTGTTGCCCAGGTCCACCAGCCTGTGCATATATAAGTCAAACTCCTCACGTCTGTGGGGATATACAGTACAGATAACATCACGATAAATGCCAAAAGCCAATACAAATTCTGGAATAGTTAGCTTCCTATTTAATCGTGCATCCCTAGATTTGACCACCACAGAAATATCGTCATAAGCGTAAGTCTTATGTTCCACGTTATCCTGGGAGGCAATTAGCAGTGAGGCCAGATTGACATCTTTACCTTCCAGGATATCTTTTTTGAGGTGCTCAGGTATCATATGGGCAGGGTAAACCTCTTGGTCATCCGAGGTGATGGCTGGAGAAACTGCTTGCAACTCAACCAGTGCTGGAGGGGTTGCCGTGGCCGGTCCAGCCATAGTGAGCGCTGTAGTGACTGCTTCAAGTTTCTCCAGCCTAGAATTGACCTTGCTCATAGATGCCATGAGAGATGAGAGCATGCCATGTATGTCTCCTGGGTTAGACTGGCTAGTCCCTTCCCCCGCGTCCATGTTATTGGTTGAGGTGTGCAGTAGCTTGTAAAGTTCCGCTTTACTTGCTGTTGCAGGAAAAGGGATTTGTTGTCTCCTGAGTTCGCTAGTTATGCGAGGGATAGTCCGTGACCTGAAAGATGCTGGACTAGCCGTATCTTCTTCCTGTGATGGGGTGTTTGCTCTAGCCGGAGTGCTTGGGATGGAGAATTCCTCTAGCCCTTCTTGAGACATACTAGATGACAAAATATATGGTTAGCGTGGAAAACCCCAGGGAATGTACTGGCAGGCTAATTACGCCGGAGAAGGCGAAAAATGAATCTTGTTCTTTGGTGACAGGTGAGGCCCTGCTAGTTGCCAAGTGGCTATGAGAGGCTCTGTCTATGCGTTGGCGCGAGGGGATATTGAGGCCACCCGGAGTAGTGGCAGGAGTTCGTAGACCTCTCGGTGACAATAAAAGAAAAACAGGGAAAGGGAGTGACAGGTGACGCCCTCTCTATAATTTGCAAGGCGGCTAACTCACGTGTGGCCCGGGGGGCATTACCTCCGTAACGTTGAGGCGGGGTGTTGGCCTCGCGGACCACTAAACGATAGGCAGAATGCCCAGAGGGGAGATACCTATTTGGGCCTATAACCCCTAAAATTTGCCAGTACTCTATGTCCTATGTAGAGATGGAACCGTATGTGATATATGGCGTGAGCAGGCTTAACGTACCTGGTAGTATGTATGAGTTTTTGAGAAGCGACAGGTATAGAAACCTGGAAAACCTAAAGGGATAGAAACAAGATATGATAGTGTGAGAGTTGGATCCTATGATACCAATGTAGACTAGCTATGCTGTGGTGAGTTTCTATCAGTATATATGGAGGGGGAAATTTTATGACCCATAGTGACCTGACTGGTCATGTTATGTGGTATGCCCTGGTAACAAGGTTTTGGGGTTTGGGGTTTGTCTCTATGTGTGACAAGATTAATGTGTATGATTTGGAAATGCTAGTGTTTGTAGTATTGTATGGTGCAGGTTTATTAGATGAATTTAAACAGTACAATCTATCTTAGACCTTGATGTAAGCCACAAAAGAGATGTGAATGAGGTAGAAAATACGTGAAAAAATTTCCCAACACTGAAAAAGCGTGACTTATGAGTGGTTGAATCAAGACGTGTGAATCAACCCGAAAGTTTGTGAGAATTTGAGACCGTGTCCTTGTGTACTCGGTATGTCGTTTGAGTACACCAAGAAAGGTCAGAATTTATACGTGCCATGTAAAAACTTGTGTACATGGTGTGATAGAAACGTAATTTTCTAAATGATTTGGACATAATTTATAACATAAGTACTAAGAAAATCTATAAATAATGTAATTAGTTTATCTAAGCCAACTCCATATAAGAAAACATGAAGAAATTGTAATATAGCTAAAATTCAATATCTCTAATAGACTGATACATAAAAAAAAACAAATTTAATTTTTTAAATATTTAGTAGTAAGGAGTTTGCTGCATGAAAATTATATGCAAGGAATTTCTGTAATTGAATGAGTAAATACCAATAGCATAAGCATGAAATAAACAGACACAGGTACTGATATTGATGAAAAACAAAAGATAAGTGTGCTGACTGTAAGAACCAAAATGCCAGTCAGCATATTGAGTATACCTGTGACCTGGCCGTAAAGCATGTGGCCGTAAAGTAAGGCCGTTTAAAAGCGCGCCGCCGTGGGAATGATCCAGGCGCCGGACTTACAATTTTGAAGTCCTGTGGACTTAATCTGCGACGAAGACCAGGTTTGTGAGTGGCTGGACGGGTGGAAAACCTGTAAGGAATCCTGGACACAGCTACACCAGACGAAAACCGCGGGTTTTTGAAAAAGCAAGATGGCGCCATACGTGAACCGAAAATTGATTCTCATGCAGCGCTGACCTCGAAGGCTATGGATCCAGGTAAGGAGTGTCCCTTAAGTAGGGAGAAGGTGGTTCATACGCCTCTCCCACAATTACAGGCCAAAAGGCCTTAATACATATATAAATATATATATATATATATTACATAGTTACATAGTTACATAGTTAGATAGCTGAAAAGAGACTTGCGTCCATCAAGTTCAGCCTTCCTCACACCTGTTTTTTGCTGTTGATCCAAAAGAAAAGAAAAAAAAAAAAAAAAAAAAAAAAAGAAAAAAACCCAGTTTGAAGCACAATTTTGCAACAAGCTAGGACAAAAAATTCCTTCTTGACCCCAGAATGGCAGTCAGATTTATCCTTGAATCAAGCAGTTATTACCCTACATTGAAAGATTATATCCTTGAATATTCTGTCTTTGCAAGTATGCATCTAGTAGCTGTTTGAACATCTGTATGGACTCTGATAAAACCACTTCTTCAGGCAGAGAATTCCACATCCTGATTGTTCTTACAGTAAAAAAACCTTTCCTTTGCCTTAGACGAAATCTTCTTTCTTCCAGTCTAAACGCATGGCCTCGTGTCCTATGTAAAGTCCGGTTTGTGAATAGATTTCCACACAATGGTTTGTATTGGCCCCGAATATATTTGTATAATGTTATCATATCCCCTCTCAGGCGACGTTTTTCTAAACTAAATAGGTTTAAATTTGTTAACCTTTCTTCATAGCTGATATGTTCCATTCCTTTTATTAATTTTGTAGCCCGCCTCTGCACTTTTTCTAGTGCCATGATATCCTTCTTTAGAACAGGTGCCCAAAATTGCACAGCATATTCAATATGTGGTCTTACCAGTGATTTATAGAGAGGCAAAATGATATTCTCGTCCCGAGAATGAATGCCCTTTTTCATGCATGACAATACCTTACTGGCCTTGGCCACTGCTGATTGACATTGCACATTGTTGCATAGTTTGTTGTCTATAACAATTCCCAAGTCCTTTTCGTGTGTTGTTATCCCTAATTCGCTTCCATTAAGGGTATACGTTGCTTGTGTATTCTTTACGCCGAAGTGCATAACTTTGCATTTTTCAACATTAAATTTCATCTGCCATTTGAGTGCCCAGTCCCCCAGTCTATCTAAATCCTTCTGCAGCAAAGTAATATCTTGCTCACATTGTATTATTTTACAAAGTTTTGTGTCATCTGCAAACACTGAAACATGACTTTCAATGCTGTCTTCAAGATCATTTATAAAAATGTTAAATAGAAGGGGTCCCAGAACAGACCCCTGAGGGACACCACTTGCCACCTCTGTCCAGCTTGAAAATTTACCATTAACAACAACTCTTTGTATTCTGTTTTTAAGCCAATGTTCTACCCAAGAACAAGCATTTTCATCGAGACCGATTTCCTTGAGTTTGAACACTAATCTTTTGTGTGGAACTGTATCAAATGCCTTGGCAAAATCCAAATAGATCACATCCACTGCAACACCCTGATCTATACTTCTACTTACTTCTTCGTAGAAAGCAATCAAGTTAGTTTGACACGACCTGTGCTTCATAAAACCGTGCTGATTTTTGCTGATAACCATATTCTTCTCAAGGAATTCTTGAATATTATCCCTTAATAACCTTTCAAATATTTTACCAGCCACAGAAGTTAAGCTCACAGGTCTATAATTTCCAGGCAAGGATTTTGAACCCTTTTTGAATATAGGAACCACATCTGCCTTCCTCCAATCCTCCGGAACACTTCCTGAAAGAAAAGAATCTTGAAAGATTAAAAACAGAGGTTCACTTATTTCTACACTTAGTTCCTTAAGTACACGTGGATGGATACCGTCAGGCCCTGGAGCTTTGTTTATATTAACTTTCTTTAGTTGCTGCAGCACATTGTCTTGAGTTAACCAATTACAATTATTCTGCAAGTTTTTAGTAGCAATCATTTGCACATCTATTGCCATGGGTTCTTCTTTAATATATACGGAGGAGAAATAGTTATTTAGAATTCCTGCCTTTTCTTGGTCTTCATTAACCAACACCCCCGTTTCAGTTTTAAGTGTACCTATACTTTCATTTTTGGGTTTTTTGGAATTTATGTACTTAAAAAATGCTTTGGGGTTGGTTTTGCTCTCTTTAGCTATCATTTTTTCATTTTGAAGTTTAGCAAGTTTAATTGCCTTTTTGCACGCATTATTTGCTTTCTTATATCTTTTATAAGATGCATCTGATTTGTCTGATTTAAATGCTTTAAATGCCCTTTTCTTATTTTTAATCTCTTGTTTTACTTCTCTACTAAGCCACATTGGTTTTAATTTGTTTCTTTTATACTTATTTCCCAATGGTACATACTGAGAAATGTACCTTTCTAATATTTGTTGGAAGATGATCCATTTATCCTCAGTGTTCTTTTCACTAAAGAGTTTATGCCAGTCAATATATTGTAAAGCTTCCCTTATCTTATTGAAATTGGCCTTTTTAAAATTATATGTTTTAGTATACCCCATGTGCTTTTGTTTTTTTGAGTTTATTTCAAAGGACACTATATTGTGATCACTATTTCCCAAGTGCTCACCTACTTGAATGTTGGTCAAAAGATCAACGTTGTTTGTTAAAACCAGGTCCAGACAAGCGTCCATTCTAGTTGGTGCTTGTACAAGTTGTGACATGAAGTTGTCATTTAACAAGTTTAAAAACCTAATTCCCTTTGCTGAGCTACTAGTCCCTATGTCCCAATTTATGTCTGGGTAATTAAAATCTCCAATAATTAAAGTGTTACCAAGATTTGCAGCTTTCTCAATTTGCTCAAACAGCTGTTGTTCCTCGTCAATATTAACATTAGGTGGTTTATAACATATCCCAACCAATAGTTGGTTTCCCTTCTTTTCCCCCAAGCAGATATTTACCCATAAAGCTTCCACATTTTCCTCATCGCATTCAATTTGCTTAAGATTTGGCTTTAAATCATGGTTGACATACAAACATACCCCACCACCCTTCTTGTTTTTCCTATCCTTCCTAAATAATGTGTACCCATTTAAGTTAACTGCCCAGTCATGTGTCTCATCCCACCATGTTTCAGTTATGCCTATTATATCATATTGTTTAGTGTATGCTAATGCCTCTAGTTCCCCCATTTTGTTATTTAGGCTCCTTGCATTAGTAAGCATACATTTAATATCATGCGTCTCTTGTTTATTTTGTGAATTACCAACATTACATAGCTTCTCTGTTCTGAGCTTGCCCCTCCCCCCGTCTCCACCCTCCTTATACTGTTCTAAAGCCCATCTCCTTTCTGTCCTATCTCCATTTTGTAGATTGCTATGACCCTCCCCCCCTACTACTAGTTTAAAATCTCCTCCAACCTTCTAGCCATCCTATCCCCCAGCACTGCAGACCCCCTTCCGTTTAGGTGCAATCCATCCCTACTATATAGGTTGTACCCAATCGCAAAGTCGGCCCAGTGCTCTAAAAACCCCAAACCCTCCTTCCTGCACCAAGACTTCAGCCACGCATTAACCTCTCTAATCTCCCGCTGCCTTTCCACTGTAGCACGTGGCATATATATATATATATATATATATATATATAAATAAACATATATATAAAATATAAATAATAAGTATAACTGTAACTGTATTTTGATATTAATACACACCTGCAATCACACATGGGTCTACATATATATTTTTATCTGAATAAAATACCCATCACACACAGCCAATGAATAGTGATGTCCCGAACGGTTCGCTGGCGAATAGTTCCTGGCGAACATAGTGTGTTCGTGTTCGCCACAGACGGCAAACATATGCGATGTTCGGTCCGCCCCCTATTTTTTTTGTGGTCTTTCAGCCAAATTTACTAATACTACTAATACTTTTGGGGGGGGGTGACTAGGGGTATGGGGACCCCTAGTCACTTGGGGGACACACATTTTTTAGGGCCCCCACCCGCCGCTCAGGGGTGGAGGCCGGGGGCAGGACAATAGGTCCCCCCTGTTGGTATTTAGGGCCCTCACCCGCCGCTCAGGGGTGAGGGCCGAGGAGGAGGACAATAGGGCCCCCCCTATTGGTATTTAGGGCCCCCACCCGCCACTCAGGGGTGGGGGCTGGGGGAGGACATTAGGTCCCCCCTATTGGTATTTAGGGCCCCCTCCCGCCGCTTAGGGGTGGGGGCTGGGGGGAGGACAATAGGTCCCCCCTATTGGTATTTAGGGCCCCCACCCGCCGCTCAGGGGTGGGGGCCGAGGAGGAGGACAATAGGGCCCCCCTATTGGTATTTAGGGCCCCCACCCGCCACTCAGGGGTGGGGGCCGGGGGGAGGACATTAGGTCCCCCCTATTGTTATTTAGGGCCCCCTCCCGCCGCTTAGGGGTGGGGGCTGGGGGGAGGACAATAGGTCCCCCCCTATTGGTATTTAGGGCCGACACCCGCCGCTCAGGGGTGGGGGCCGGGGGGAGGACATTAGGTCCCCCCTATTGGTATTTAGGGCCCCCACCCACCGCTCAGGGGTGGGGGCCGGGGGAGGACATTAGGTCCCCCCCTATTGGTATTTAGGGCCCCCACCCACCGCTCAGGGGTGGGGGCTGTGGGGGAGGACAATAGGTCCCCCCATTGGTATTTAGGGCCCCCACCCGCCGCTTAGGGGTGGGGGCCAGGGGGGAGGACAATAGGTCCCACCCCTATTAGTATTTAGGGCCCCCACCCGCCGCTCAGGGGTGGGGGCCAGGGGGAGGACATTAGGTTCCCCCCCCAATTTATGTTTAGGGCCCCCACCCACCGCTCAGGGGTGGGGGCCAGGTGGGAGGACATTAGGTCCCCCCCCCCTTATTCTTGTTTAGGGCCCCCACCCACCACTCAGGTGGGTGGGGGCCCATCACTATTGTGGCCAGAAAGAGTCCATGTGGGTTTTAAAACTCGCCTGCTATTGAAGTCTATGGCGGTTCGCCGGGTTCGCCCGTTCGCGAGCATTTGCGGAAGTTCGCGTTCGCCGTTTGCGAACTGAAAATTTCATGTTCGGGACATCACTACCAATGAACCCAGCAAAAATATCACACACATTCAATACACACATATATTACACAATACAGTCAATACAAATTACAAATATTAAACAGAGTCAAACATAGCATACCTATCACACACAGCCATCATGTCTATTACACACAGAAACCACACACATTACATCATATTATTATGAGGTTTATTACAGCGGAGTTCTGCCATACATAATGCAATATGCAGCTGCTCCGAGCTCTGGCCAATAAAAGCATTGTGGGTGATTAGTGTAAGTGTCTGAGCTCATAAGACAGTTACTGATGGTGTGTACCCGGTGGAGATGCAGTCCAAAGTCCCAGCATACAGGACAGCCGGAGATCAGCATGCCTCTCTCCATGCAAGGTAACAAAAGAGAATGGGGAACACATTTTCGTTTTTAAATAATTATTCATCTAATAAATCCAATATACGAAAACTGCACACCTATTGACACACACTATACATGCATAAATGGGTATGACCGGGTGGGGGCGCTGTGAAGATTTTTCGCACAGGGTGCCTAAAGGCCTAAGGCCGGCTCTGCTTGCTGATAATCAGTTAATCTAAAACATTTGATTAGCAGCACCTGTCTGCAACTTAGTCTCTTAATACCAGTGAAAGCAGTATGGGTGTATTTAGTTTTTTTCTATTTTGATTGACTTTATTATAGTTAAATAAATCATGTCACAGTGTAATATGTCATGTGTTGTTGTTCATCTGAGATTGTATTTACCTAATTTTAAGATCTGCTAAGGAAAAGATGATTGTTATATCCTCATATGTAAATGCTTAGAATTCATAGAGGATGTACTTTTTCCTATGGCTGTAGGTCTAATTTCACTTCATATGATTGTGTTGGGATGTTGTGACAGTTGGACACAATTTTATTTTTTTATTTTTTTGTTTCACAGACAAAATTTTTCTCAAAATACTATATTTTTGTAATATGGGGATTTGGGGATTTCGAGTTGAATTTTAATTTTTTTAATGATCACAATGTGAATGCATGCA
Organism: Pelobates fuscus; assembly: GCF_036172605.1. Taxonomy (NCBI): domain Eukaryota; kingdom Metazoa; phylum Chordata; class Amphibia; order Anura; family Pelobatidae; genus Pelobates; species Pelobates fuscus. Next base: position 107,873,646 of record NC_086320.1, read on the forward strand.
TAGATAATTAAACTGATGACCAATTTCAGGAAACATGAATCTGCTGTCAATTCTTGATGTTGCATACTTGTGTAGGGCAAAAAAAAATCAGTTCTTTTTCGAAACACTTTAAAATATTTTTTTTATTTTTTCAGTCAACACAATTAACTTGGCTGTTCATTTCAGATGGATTTTGATACCAGAAAATATTCATGAAGCCAGAACAGCAGCAAAAAAGGAGTATATGACTGCTGACATGCTGCCTGGCCTATTGGCCATACAAAATTGACTATATCTGCAATGACATTTCTGCTGAGTTGACAAAATTAGATGACTTTTACATATTTGGATTACAAAAATAAGTGAGATAAATACATTTTAGAATGACTGATTGTAATCTGATTATTTCTCAACTGTCTCCATTGGCTGAGGCAATTCTCAAGCAGATACAGATGGACTTGGACATTGTGGAGGGAAGTGCACTACAGCTGCCAGAGAAAATACTGGGTTGCTGCCTGTCATCACCACACTCTCGTCTTCTAATTCCTCTGGTTCATCATACTCATAGTTGAGTAACTCAAAAGCCAGAAGTGAAAGTGCTATGTCTGCAGCGGTTGGGAAAACAGAATTTTCATTAGCAGATTCATCACCACCACCACCACCAACAACATTGTAGACACTATTATGGTACTCTGTGCTAAGTCTTCTCTAAAGAGTGGTTCTGATAACCCCAACAAAGTAGACCCTACTGCACTTATTGGGGAGATTCCAAAAAAGTATAATGCTTGATACAATGGCTGTGGTATAGTGAGCTGCCGTGCCAATGGAAGTGGCAATACAAGTTGTTTGCAGCATGAAAAGGTTGGGGGAAAAACAATTGCCTTTTGGTGTTGAATTGGACATAACAGACATGCTGTTAATCCCACTATCCCGAGGCTGAATACTACTTATATAGTGTGAAATGGTGGAAAGGGAGCAGCACCTTGTGGGTGTCCTCAATTTCCAAAAGGCACTGCTCCCCTTCTATCATTTCACACTATATTTATTCACAACCAGAAAGAACAGACTCTGGCCTGGGTTGTTTCAGCTACCTACCTACATCCTCACAAGTGCTAGAAATCCTATTTGCTACATTTATGAATATTACTAATAGTTGTGGAAGAGGCATTGGTTGCAGTTGTGGCAGTAGTTTCATTGCTGAAGTGTTCAAACTCTCAGACACAATGACAATGGTGGATTGGGGAACAGGACTCCTTTCCCTACCCCTATGTTCCTTCAATCCTGTTTTGGGATTAGTGCGTGACATTAATGATGGTGAGTTTGTTTTTTTTCTTATTATTGATATAAATAACTGTGTATTGAATACATGAACACAACTTTATTAAGCAAAAATAGGTGTTGGCATAATGAGGTGCGGATTGGTGGATTTACTACTGTAACGATATACTGCTTGATTCTAAGAAACACGACAATTCACTGGAACACACCCAGAAAACAAACGAAAAAGAAGATTGTTTTTCTACAAACACTTAACATAAAAAGACCTGTCAAATTGTAAATTTGTTATTCCAATCAATTTTGCAGTGTCAAAGATAAGGCTAGTTGACAAAATTAAATGTAACCACCAGTCTAACACTAGGATTAATGATGCAGGCTCAATGTGTGTGTGTAAGAGCAACTGTTGCAGTAGCTAGGGAAGTGGGTTTTTAATGTTTATTATTTCTTTACTTTTTATTGTGCAATACACTTTCCAAAAAAATAAATAAAAAAAATAATTTCTTTCTACAAATAGTTATTTTATTTTTTAACTTTTAACAACTCTTTATTGATTTTATGTTATTTTGCAGAGGCTATGAGTGCCAACTTCGCTAGATATAAACAATAGTGTTATGCTAAGACTACAAACAGGTTAAAAACAAAACAAAACAAAAAACTTTTAACAACTTTATATTGGTAACCTAGTCTCACACTAGAATCAAAAAGAAAAAAAAAAAACCACAATCTCCTATCTCCCAGACAATGTTGTGTCAAGTGCCCCGAGCAATAGCTAGATGCACCATAAAGCTAAACCTAATCTTACACTAGAATCAATGACCCAGGATATCTTCCACTCTTACACAAGCACAGCAATGGTAGAACACAGTTAATCACTGCAGTCTTCCTCCCTTAGTAGCTGCAGTCAAAGTTTCTGTAAAAATCCTGCCTGGAAGTATAGATATCTTTAATGTTATACAATCTTTTCTTTCTGTTGGTCAGTTGTCAATTGATCCATTAAAAAAAAAATCAACATTTATTGGTTGTCCCCGAAACAATTAATCATCTTTTGTTTTCCACCTCTTGATTGGGCAGAAGATACAGCCCTCATGACTGTGCAGATGTCTTGTTAATCATGGCAAATCGAGATTCTGATACAGGATGGCTCAGAAATTAGAATTTTGGCCTATTTTCCAATCGGACAAATTCCCATTCAAATCTAATTCTAGAAATTAGTGTTTTCAATCTGTCTGGTACTTTGTATCAGTAGGAGGATTAGAGGTGACACAATATTTTTGAAATGTTGATGGTTTCTTTGTTTTTTCAATGTTCATTGCAGTCCATGTGTTTTTGACATATCCAGCTCTTCTAATTCCATCTGAAATAAAAAAATAGTTTAAAAAAAACAAATTTAGTTTCTTATTAACTGAATAAGCTGTACTTGTAATTCAAGCATAATAATTTTATACACATTTCAGTTTATGTTCTCAATGTAATTTTGCATCTATAGCAAAGACTAAACTTATAGCACAAGTTGAGTTAATGTATCCACATTTGAGTGCTTATATGCCCAACAAGATTTTCTGTTTTCAAGTACAAGAGACTCTTTATAAACTGTTTTTATTTATGCAGAATGTCAATACTGTTCAAAATCTATAATTCTATCTATCCATCTATCCATCTATCGTATAAAACAACTGTTATTTGCATTTGTAAATAGATGCATTTTCCATGTATAATCCATGTTTTACTTTTACTTTTTAAATAATTAATACTATCATACCAAGAGTAAAATCAGAAAAGGTGAATAATGTGTGTAACAATTGTTTTTTTTGTTTTATAGAAAGACATGTATGACATGGGAAGCATTTTTAAGAATTGAGATTATATTTTGTCACACTGGAGTAGGTTATGATCCTTAAATCAACCATGCTGTGGGAGTTCAGAGTCAGACCACACATACTGTGTTTAATAACCTGGGGGTTGTAAGATCAATTCAGCTTTGTTGAGCCATGTCAGGAATGTCTGCCTTTGGACTTTACATGGTTAGCCTTGATAGGCTGTAAAAGTGTAAATGCTTTGATAAGGTTAAAATGGGCACCCAGCCGACAATAGAAAACAAAACAGAAGAAAACGCTGTTAAAAGCTTTTCTTCATGCTGTGGTAACCAACAACTGTTTGACAACATAACCAGTGTAATTTATGTTCTTTTCATAAATAGCCAGTTTCTCTTACCTCTGAATATACTCTTCAATATATGTTACGAAGGTAGATCTTGACAAACACTACTCATTTTCTAAATGGGATTTCAAGATATGTTATTAACAACACCTAAGTAAAACATGTCTGCATTTCTGCATTGATTGTATTGTTTTAACATATTTAATGGAATATATGGACCTACCAAGTCCATTGCAATCCTCTCAAAGGGTATTTATATTATAGGCAATGGTGCCAGAGGACTGCGGTGTGCCTTAAAAGGGGCGGTAGGTTGGCATCCAGGACAAGAGGAACAATAATTTTCAACTGAAGCAAATACCCCAGGCCAATAAAACCTCTGTAAGACTCTTTCTTTTGTCTTTTCTATGCCTAAATGTCCCCCCAGTATATGGCTGTGTGCAAGATTTAGGACTGTATGTCTGAAGGGCTTAGGAACAAGTAGTTGCTTTACAACATCCATCCCCTTTTTCTCTACTCTATATATCAAATCATTTTGTACCTCAAAGTAAGCAAAAGAAGGGGATCTATCTAGTTGTACTGGATCATCAGTAGAAACCTGGATATTTTTACAGGCCTCTGCAAGAGTGGGGTATTCCCATTGTGCTTTCCTGAAGTTAACAGGACTGACTTCTAATTCAGGGAAGTTAATGCCTTGATCCTGATCGTTATCGGACTCCTGACTATCGTGGCCCGGGTCATCTCCTACTAAAGCTGGCCTGTGACTTGAGGCTTCAGCCTTCTCTGGTCTTATGCCTAGTCCTTCCCATTCTATGTCAGAAAAAGGGAACACATATCCAGAATCATCATCATTTGCTATACAATCATGAGTTATTTTTCCTGGCGACCCCCACAAGTCTAAAAATTGGGGGAAATCCCTTGCCAACACCACATCATAAGCCAATTTATCCACCACCCCCACTCTATGATTAACAGTACCAAAAAGGCTTTCAAATTTTAGCAAAACTGTAGGATATTCACGTTTGTCACCGTGAACACAAATTATACCAATTTTCTGAAATGCATCAATATAGCTTTCAGGTACAAGGCATTTTGTTATCAATGTCGCCATACTTCCGGAGTCTAATAGAGCTCTAACCTCTTTGCCATTCACCCTTATGGAAGATATCTGCGGATTGTGACTACAGTTGGCAACAGCAGATTCCATATAATTCAGCAAACAAGACAATTGTACATCCTGATTAATCATATTGCATTGCATAGGTGCATTAATCAAGGGACAGTCTCTAGCTTTATGTCCAGGTTCATTATTATTATTTTATTATTATTTTATTATTTATATAGCGCTAACAAATTCCGTAGTGCTGTATAATGGGTGGACTAACAGACACATAATTGAGATCAGACCACTGGACGTACAGGAACAGAGGGGGTTGAGGGCCCTGCTCAATGAGCTTACATGCTAGAGGGAGTGGGGTATAGTGACACAAAGGGTTAAAGTAGAGGAATATAATAGTTTGTTAGAGAAGGGTTTATTGAGTGCTTGGTAGGTCATTTTTGACAGTTGCAGGAAAGGAGTCATGGGGTGGGGGATGAGAAACCTGCTGACAGTGTAATTGATACGCTTTAATGAAGAAGTGAGTTTTCAGAGATTTTTTGAAGGAGTGGAGGCTGGGTGAAAGTCTGATTGAGAAGGGAAGGGAGTTCCACAGAAGAGGTGCAGCCCTGGAGAAGTCTTGAAGGCGAGCATCAGAGGTAGGGATCCGGGCAGAGGATAGGCGTAGGTCTTGGGCTGAGCGCAGGGGTCTCGACGGGACATACTTGTGTATGAGGGAGGATAGGTATGTTGGAGCAGCATTATGTAGGGATTTGTAAGCAAGCGCCAGAATTTTGAATTAGGCCCTATATCTAACTGGAAGCCAATGCAGGGACTGACAGAGCATGGAGGCGTGGGAGGTGCGACCGGACAGGAAAATAAGCCTTGCAGCCGCATTCATTATAGATTGCAGCGGTGCAAGCTGGGAACATGTAAGACCGGTGAGAAGGGGATTGCAGTAGTCGAGGCAAGAGAGAACAACAGCAGGAACCAGTATCTTAGCCGCGTCTGGCGTTAGATATGGGCGAATGCGCGCTATGTTCTTGAGTTGGAAGCGACAGGATTTGACTATCGATTGGACATGGGGAGTAAAAGAGAGGTCAGAATTGAAAAGAACCCCTAGGCAGTGAGCCTGCGAGGTAGAGGTGATAGTAGCGCTGATAACTTGGATGGAGACAGACATAGGAGTAGCAGCACTTGAGGGAGGAAAAACTAGAAGTTCTGTTTTGGACAGGTTGAGTTTAAGGAAGTGAGCAGCCATCCAGTTGGAAATAGCAGAAAGGCAGTCAGAAACACGAGTCAAGGTGGGCGGAGAGAGATCACTGGAGGACAGGTAGATTTGCGTGTCATCTGCATTTAAATGATATTGGAAACCAAAGGAGCTGATGAGTTTACCAAGGGAGGCAGTATAGATAGAGAACAATAGGGGGCCGAGGACAGAACCTTGGGGGACGCAGGCAGAGAGGGGTCGGGGAGAAGATGCAGAACCAGAGAAAGAAACACTGAAAGGTAAAAACACTGAGGTAGGAGGAGCACCAGGAGAGAGCAGTATCCGGTAGACCAAAGTTACGAATAATGTGAAGAAGCTGTTGATGATCAACAGTGTCAAATGCGGCAGAAAGATCAAGGAGGATTAGGATAGAGTATTGGCCGTGAGATTTAGCAGCAATTAAATCATTGGATACTTTGGTCACAGAAGTTTCGACAGAGTGACCAGCGCGGAATCCAGACTGAAGGGGGTCAAGCAGAGAGTTGGATTCGAGAAAGTCTGTCAATCTGGCGTACACAACTCTCTCTCGGATCATTACACCGGAAACATTTAATATTATCAACTGTCCCCCACCTAGCCCCTTTTCCAGGATTAACATTTCTAGGCAAAGGCGTATGGGGTCTCTGAGAATATATCTCTTGTTCCTCTGTGTCTCTGAAACCTTGAAAAATCTTACCAGGTCTTTCAGCAGCTGGAGTCTTAACTCTTTCCATAGACTTTGTGTTGCTAAGCCACTGTCTGTCATCCGCAGCAACATATCTTTCCACCAAACCAATTAACTCATCGGCTGATTGTGGATCACTCTGACTGACCCATCGACGCAGTGAAGCAGGCAAGCCACGCAGGAATCTGTCCATCACAAGAAGTTCCATGATGTGGCTTGCCGTATTTATTTCTGGTTGTAACCACTTTCTAGCAAGATGTATCAGGTCAAACATCTGGGAGCGGATAGGTTTCTCTTGGTTGAATGTCCAGGCATGAAATCTTTGGGCACGAACTGCCATAGTCACACCAAGTCGTGCAAGGATCTCAGCCTTCAGTTTGGAGTAGACCCCTGCCTGTGCTGGTTATAGGTCATAGAAAGCCTTCTGGGGTTCTCCAATAAGAAAAGGTGCCAGTATGCTTGCCCACACACTCACCGACCACTCTTCTCTCTCAGCTGTCCTCTCAAAAGCTAGCGGGTATGCTTCCACATCATCTGTAGGTGTCATCTTCTGCAGGTAACGGCTGGCTCTGATCATTTTAACCTCGGACTGCGTCCCATCCGAGACTCTGGTCAGTCCCTTGGTCAAAGCCTGTATCTCCTTCTGTATCATACTGGTGGCCTGATGTTGCTCCTCCCTGAGCAGGCGGTTTGCCTCAGCTTGGGTTGCCATAACCTGCTGGACCGGCCTTTTGCGTAATTACCAGTGGCTGTAGGGCTGTAATATTTACCTGCTGTACCACTGTAGTCTTTTGCTGTGCCGCTGTAGTTTGCAACAAAACTTTCACAACTTCCTCCATATTTCTCCAGGCTTGTTTGGCTTCCATTTAATACCCACAGGCTTCTTTAGTGCAGTGCCCGCATTCTCCACCATATGTGACAAACTTACTTTCCTGTATGTGTTTGTCCAGGATCTTTTGGCAACTGCACAGCCCTCTAGGGTAAGAAAACCAGGTCAAGAGAAAGTCCAGTTTCACAGAGGCCCCTGGCCAGTTTATTTTCTGTTGTTAAGATGTAACAGGATACAGTAAACAGCAAACCTTATTTCTCCACAAAGCACTTTCCTCACTCCTCAAAACACTTTCCTCACTCCACCCTGCTTTAACTGCAGTTATATAGCTGCTCACAGCCCGTACAGGTGAGGCTAATTACCTCGTTAGGCAGTGAGCCAGAACTCCTTAGAAAACCTGGGCTGGACTCATGCACAACCACTCTAACAGTGGGTGGAGAATCGGCCCACCCTGCTCTTCCGAATACTCCACCCCAGGGACCCAAATAACAACAGAGAAAAAAAAAACAACATTTAAACTTAACTTTCCCTGGGGCTGCATGTGCTTACCCACATGTCAGGATAAGGGCTGTGCAAAAGTCTGGGTGCCAGATATACACCCCTGACCACCATCCCCAACACTCTGTCACAATATATATATATATATATATATATATATATATCCAGGTGTGCTCAAAAGTTAGCATACCCTTAGAGAATTGGTAATATTTGTATCATTGTTAAAGAAAACATGAGTGAGCAGGCAAAACACGTTTATTTTATTTCTTATGGGATTCATATTTAACTGTAGCTTATAACAGAATGGCACAATCATAAAACAAAACATGGCAACAAAGAAATAAATAAAATGACCTTTGTTCAAAAGTCTGCATACCCATTTGTTCTTAATACTGTGTATTGCCCCCTTTAGCATCAATGACAGCGTGCAGTCTTTTGTAATAGTTGTCTATGAAGCCCTTAATTCTTGTAACTGCCCATTCGTCTTGGCAAAATTCATCCAGGTCATGGAAAGTCTTTGGTCGTCCTGCATTAACCGCAATTTTGAGATCTCCCCAGCGTGGCTCGATGGTATTAAGTCTCCTGACACAGTCTCCTGACTACTCCAGAACCTTCACACTTTTCTGCTGTAACCACTGGAGGGTCAACTTGGCCTTGTGCATAGGGTCCTTGTCATGCTGGAAAGTCTAAGAGCGTCCCATGCGCAGCCTTCGTGCAGAAGAATGCTATTTGTCTGCCAGTATTTTCTGATAACATGCTGCATTCATCTTGTCATTATTTTTCACAAGATTCCCTGTGCCTTTAGAGCTCACCTCCCCCCTACCCCCCAAAAAATATCAGTAAACCACCACCATGCTTTTTATGATAGGCCTTGTTAACCTCTTTCCAAACATAGCGCTTATGGTTGTCACTCCAAATTACAGTGTTCCAGAAGCTGTGAGACGTGTCAAGGTTGTTGTCCGGCATATTGTAACCGTAGTTTTTTGTGGCATTGGCACAGTAAAGGCTTCTTTCTGACAACTTAACCATGCAGCTCATTTTTGTTCAAGTATCGCCGTATTGTACTCCTTGAAACAACCACATTGTCTTTTTCCAGAACAACTTGTATTTATCCTGAGGTTACCTGTGGGTTTTTCTTTGTATCCCAAACAATTCTTCTTGCAGTTGTGGCTGAAATCTTTCTTGGTCTACCTGATCTTGGCTTGGTATCAAGAGAAAGATAAGTCCTGCGCTCACTCCCATCACTGGGCGGCAGCAATGACTACAGTACACATCAGCCCCAATTTATAGTAAAAACCAAAGAAAAACAAGTTACCTGCGCTCTCTCCTTAATCCCTATGTATTTTTAAACAAATGGAGGTTTTTTAGTTACTTCCAATGGCCATGAGAGGATGAACCCGCCTACCAACATCAAGGCAGACCCCCCTAGGTGGGTCCTAACTCTAACCATTCACCTTGCTTCCTTGAGCCTCTGGCAAAAGTCTCTACTGAGACAGAAAGGGGCATTTTTTATATACACCTTTATATATTATTAACCCTTAATAGGGAACACATGGGATTGGCGGCTGCATTGTAACAAGCCTGAGTGATACAAAAAATGGATACAAATTTGCAGAAACATAAGTCCTGTGCTCACTCCCATCACTGGGCGGCAGCAATGACTACAGTTGTCATTATCAAAAGATCCTCAAATTTTCCACTTCTTAATAAGTGATTGAATAGTATTTTGACTGGCATTTTCAAGGCTTTGCATATCTTTTCATATCCTATTTTAGCTTTATAAAGTTCCATTATCTTATTACACAGTTCTTTTGACAGTACGTTTCTGCTCCCCATTGCTCAGTATCGAGCCTGTTCAGTGCATCCACATGAGAGCTAACAAACTCATTGACTATTTATACACAGACACTAATTGCAATTTAAAAAAAAGTAACCTTTTATTGCCATTTTAACATATGTGTGTCACCTTGTGTGTCTGTAACAAGGTCAAGCATCCGAGGGTATGTAAACTTTTGATCAGGGCCATTTGGGTGATTTCTGTTATCATTATGATTTAAAAAGGAGCCAAACAACTATGTCATAATAAATGGCTTTATATGATCACTATCCTTCAATAAAAGTGGCTCTTTTGCATGACCAGTCATATTTTCAAAATCAATGCCAAAATGTCACAATTTATTTTTGAACACAACTGTGAATATATATATATTTCTACAGTTGAATATGAATCCCAGAAGAAATAAAACAAATGTGTTTTGCCTGCTCACTCGTGTTTTCTTTAACAATGGTACATATATTACCAATTCTCTAAGGGTATGCTAACTTTTGAGCACAACAAGATATATATTTTATATCTATATTTATAATATATATATATATATATATATATATATATTTATATTTAGGTTCTGGGGTGGAATATATATATATATATATATATATATATATATATATATATATATATATATTCCATTAAATATGTTAAAACAATACAATAAATGCAGAAATGCAGACATGTTTTACTTAGGTGTTGTTAATAACATATCTTGAAATCCCATTTAGAAAATGAGTAGTGTCTGTCAAGATCTACCTTCGTAACATATATTGAAGAGTATATTCAGATGTAAGAGAAACTGGCTATTTATGAAAAGAACATAAATTACACTGGTTATGTTGTCAAACAGTTGTTGGTTACCACAGCATGAAGAAAAGCTTTTAAACAGCTTTTTCTTCTGTTCTGTTTTCTATTGTCAGCTGGGTGCCCATTTTAACCTTATCAAAGCATTTACACTTATATATTTATTCCAAAAGATAAGTTTGGCACTCTACCTATTTATATAGAAAAAATAAGAATTCTGCCAGGGTGCAAACGTGCGGTGTATATAAAGAACAATAAAATAAAGGTGCACTCCTGGGCTTATTATTGTGTTTCTGGTTTATTGTTTAAAAAAAAAAAGGAACGATCAACGTTTCAACCTATTCAGGTCTTTCTCAAGATCTTGAGAAAGACCTGAACAGGTCGAAACGTTGATCGTTCCTTTTTTTGCACAATATACCAGAAACACGATATTAAGCCCAGGAGTGCACCTTTATTTGATTGTTCTTATATATATATATATATATATATATATATATATATATATATATATATATATATATATATATATATATATATATATATATATATATATATATAAATGTATATATATATATATATATATATATATATATATATATATATATTGTGACCGAAAGCAAGGAATTGTGCTGGAGGGAAATCCATATACCTCCTCAGAGTATTTTGCAAGGTTCCTACTTTGTGTAATTAGCCCCAGGGAAATGTGTTATGTTAAAATGAATATTGCACTTTAAATATGTGTATATTTGGGCCCTGGGGTGGAGCACTTGGAGAGTAGGGTGGGCCAGTGCTCCACTCCACATTTTGGAAGTTGCTTGGAACCTACAGGTGAGAAGTCCAGTTCCAGAGTTTCAATCCTAATTTACCTCACCTGAGAGGAATTGTAAATTACATTTGCTATTAAGTACTCCCCTGCCAAAGGAGGGGAGAGATTGTGTTTGATTTCTGTGAGTGGAAAAAGAGAGCTGAAAAACCCTGAAACAGTAAGGTTGTTGTTTATGTTGGGAAATGGACAAGCCATCCAACCCAGTTAGCTAATTATTTTGTTTAGTTAGTGCTCAGAAGAGCAAGGATTTTGTTTTAGATATTTTGTTACAACCTTTTATACCTTGCTGTGCATTTATTTTGGAACCACAATAAAAAGAGCAAGTCCTTTTACCTCATCCAGCGTGTGAAGTGTCTCTAAAGCCTGAAAAGACTGTGTGTAACACCCCAATCCCAGGACAAGGTACCAAGGGAAAGGAGTACTTTTGTCACATATGGTGGAGAATGTGGGCAACACACGGCAAAGTCTGTAAGTAGGGAGAAAGGGACAGCTGAGAAAATGGTTGCAGCCAGAGATCAACTCACCCAGCCGCATTGTGGAGCAACTGGTGATGGAAAGATTCCTGGGAGGCTTACCTATTGGACTTCGTTGGTGGGTCAGTCAGAGCAATCCCCAAACAGCAGACCAATTGGTTGAATTGGTTGAACGGTATATAGCAGCTGGAGAACTGCTTCAACCTTCTGGCCAAGAGAGACCTAAAATCAGAAAACCTACAGCCCCAGCAAATCTGGTAAGACTGTTCCAGGGAAACGTGGGTCTTTTGATGAGAGAACAGGGTTTTATTACCCAAGAGACATTGTTAAAAGAGAAAAATACTTTTGGAGGTGGGAATAGCCTACAAAGGAATCAAAAAGTACTAATTATGGTATAAAATGCTTTAAATGCAGAAACTTTGGGCATATTGCAAAATATTGTCCTGAAAATGTTGAACCAATGGAGTGTAATTTTGGTAATAATTGGGAAGGAATTGCACTTTATTCACAGGTTGTATGTTCTGCGGAAAAAAATGGTTATTTGAATAGTCACCCTGGGTGTACCATGAATGTGGAGGGAAAAAATATACAGGCATTGCTAGATTCAGGGAGTATGGTTACCCTTCTCGACCAATCCTTATTACAGGATACTCATATTGTTAACTCTGAAAAGTTTATTGCTTGTGTGCACGGGGATATACATAACTACCCTACTGCGGATATATTGTTAAGACCCAGTGTGGTACTGTAAACTGCAGAGTGGGGCTGGTACCAAAACTGGCACATGAGATGATTATTGGAATGGATTTTACCCATTTTCTAGACCTATGGGCCTATGATAGTATGTACAAAGTTATCATTGGACACTTACCTAATCTATCTATTAATAGCATTAACATGGCAGTAAGAAATATAAACTATAATAGTCTCACAGTTCTCTCACGTATAGACACTAGTGACACTTTAATTAGGATTGATTTTGACACTTTGTTTTGATTATTGTTATGAATTTGGATTATTCTTTTTCACTCTTTTCAATATAGTGAGATAGACTATTATATATACTATCACTTTAGATGTGGAGTATATATTCTATTCTATGATGAAATATTTGGCACTACCACTTTAAATGTGGAGTATATACTATACTCTACCATATACCACATATATATTTATGGATATAATATCTATACTCTAATATAATATTATACTCTACCATATACCACATATATATTTATGGATAGAATATACACATATATTACATTATTAGACAGAATTTTGATTGTAATTAATAACACATATATATACAGATATAGAGCTTCACTTAATAGGAGTACAGTGTATATTATAATTATAGAATATAACACTTTGTCAAATTGTTACTTTATTTTGAGTTTCTTTTTCTGTTCCATGTATGCATTCTGTTGCCCCTATGCACGACGATCTCGGCAATTAAACATTTAAAACATAGTCCCAGTCCGGTCTTAGGGTGCATCCTCCACTGAAAGAAGGAGTAATTCTCCCCCCGGCAGGCGGAAACACAATGTTGCACTGGATCGTAGAGTTTACTACGGTCACCATGGCAACGTGACGCAGCCAGGTCACGTGGAGGACCCCAGCTGACCCGGAACGAGGAAGTGAACGGCGCGCATGCGCAATAGAGCCGAATAGACGCCGTGCATTGGAGGCAACAAGCAACAGCTGTATATTGGTAAGTGTTAAATGATTTCTAGTCCTATATAAGCCTGTCATTTTATGATGTGATCTTTATATGTCCTGATGAAAGCTCCAAGTAGGAGCTGAAACGTTGACCCTCTGGATTGACTTACAATAAAACAACGAATGTCTGGAAGACCTAGAGTGCCGGTATTATTTTTCCATTTTCTATATATATATATATATATATATATTGCAACTGATAAAATAAAGAAAAAATAGAGCACAAAAAAACTACCCCAAAAAACAGACAGAAAAAAAAGCCAGACAGAAAAAAAAATAATCCATCTTCACCCAGAGAGGGCACCACGCAGACTGAGCTCCGCAGGGCGGGGAAAGGCTTTTCACATTGAAAGCAACCAGTCACAGTGTTATGAGTCAAATTACACAGCATATACATACATACAAAAAATTGAGCTTCTAAGTAGTTGTTCAATAGACATTCTGTAAAATAAAATTATACCACAATAGTGCAATACAGTATTGTTAAAAATATTATATAGTAAGAACAAGAGTGGTATCACTCACAAGCCTAGAGTCATACCCTCATATGACTCAGCTACATAGAAAGAACTAGTTGCCACCACCAACCCTGGTTATCTAATGTCCCAAAGGGACAATTCCTAAGAATCAAGAGGAACTGCACAGATGAGAATGATGTCTTAGAACAAGCACAATACCTAGAAGAGCCGTTTATTGAAAAAGGATATGAAAAAGAAAATCTCCTAAAAAATTGGGAACAGACCAAAATATTACCAAGACAACAACTCCTCACATACAAGTCTAGGAATAAAACCCAGAGAACTAATGATACACTGTTCATTTGCAACTACCATGGGAACACTGAAAGAGTACAACAATCTATACGGAAATATTGCATATCTTAAAAGACGACCCCATATTAAATAAAATCCTACCACCCCAACTTAAGATTGTTTTTAGAGGAACAAAAAACTTAAAAAGAATGTTAGTTAAAAGTCACCTAGAAACAGAAAAACCAAAAAAAAAAATTCTAAAAGAACTTTCAGGTTAAGAAGAACAGGGGGAGTGGGGAGATTAAGAAGAACAGGACGGGCTAATGGTATCTGGAGGAGGGGCTAGAAGAGGTTTAAAAGCCAAGCCGGGCGGCAAGAAGATTTTATACACAGGAGACTGGATCTTCCACTTTGATTTTACCCCTGAGGAAGTCTGTAGCATCAGATGAAATGCGTAGGGTTGGGACTATTGTAGGAAAGTATTTTTACTTATTTTATTTGATTTACGTTTGTTTTATTTATTTGTAATAAATGTAACTTTTTAATTAGAGAGATGCTTACTTTTACTTTTATTTCGATCTAATGAGAATGCTGGTGGACTGACACCAAGTATCCTGGCTACCTAGGATTTGATATGCTCATACATAACTACAATCTTGTAAGTGTTTTAACTCTTAGCGCATTACTGGGTCACTAATAGTCTGCACTTATTATTATATCATTTCTCTCTCCTACATGCCCACAATGTGGAGAAGATTTTCTGTCAGCCTTACTTTTTGAAGTGCCTTCAAATCAAATTATTTCTAGTGAGTGCAACTTTGAACACCACTTTTAGAAGATATTTTAGATAGTACTCCATGATCTTTGTTTTCTTCCTACTGTAGACCTTATATTTTATCAATAGCTGAAGTTACCTGACATTGTACAAACAGTATCAATAACTAATTGTGATACTATAAAGGATTGCTACATTGAACTTTGCACATTTGGGACTTTTTATACTGCATGTTAGGGTGCTAATTCTCCTTCAAGCTAACCAATATTGATTAAGTTTTATTCAGTTTTCTTAACTTACAAATGTTAATTTAAATGTATATTACATCTACCATAATTACTCTTCGATACTGATTAGAACATATCTAATACCTACTTCTTACCTTGCATTTTGGGCTTTTTAGTGGAAGCCCTTCCTTTCCAGTAGAGTAGTGCCTTTCACCATATTATTTTGCTTAAAATCTGAGATTTTTTTTCTCAAACCATTTCCATGATTATTAAAGGAACTAGCTTCCCTGACATCTAATCCAAACTTCAAAGGGTACAAATGGGATATAATTTTGAAGATTTCACACACAAATTAGAGCCCTGCCAAATATGGCTGACTTGGAATTCCAGATTGTATATACTCCATATGAACACCTCTTATTTTTAAAGACTCAAATGTACAACTTATGAACACGCTGAACTTGGAGGTCAACAACTCCCAATGCCAGCTGAAAATTTATATATTTTTTTCCTCTCAAATGTATATGTATTCACACATTTTTGTTTGGATATGTTCTCATGTAATGTTACTAGTTAATTTGCTTGACTCTTATTGACACAGAAGAAGCATGATGCATAAAACTGAACATGTTGGCTGTGTACCAGTTGTCACTAAAATCTATTGTGGATGATCTTGATATGGAGAAATCTCATACTAAGTAGCAGCCAATATTATTCTCCATTAAGAAACATGGACAAGTGTAACACTGCTAATATTGATAAGAGTAAAACTCGAAGGAGCGAGGTAGAATGAGATTGATTGATATCAGGCCTTGAGGTATAGTATTAAATGTTTTGTATTCAATTATCCAATCTGAAATGGATTTTAAGCATTGAGGTCAGAGCCGTCTATAATAATAATCGGACCCTGGGAAAATTATTTTCTTGGGCCTCCTGTACGCCTCCCCCACCTGCTCCCACTCGCTGGCATTCAATCACACATTTCACCATGACATACTTACACAAACATATACACTGACACACATACTGACAGGCATGCACACAAACATACTGACAAACATACTGACAGATATAGTGACACACAAACATACTGACACACACAGACATACGGACACACATACACATACTTACAGACACACACACATATACTGACATACACACAGACACACACTGACAGACATGCTGACAAACACACACACAGTGACAGACTTGCTGACACATGCACTAACAGACATACTGACACATACACACACACACACTGACAGACATATTGACACACACAAACATCCACTGACTGACTTAGTGACAGACATACACACAAACTGACAGACATACTGACAAACACAGACACATCATTGACAGACATACTCACAAACACAGACACATAACTGACAGACATACTGACACACACACACACACACACACACACTGACAGAAAATACTAACACACACATATACTGACAGAAATACTGACACACACACACTGACAGACATACTGACACACATTTACATACAATCACACATGCACAATTTACACTTTTAAACTACCTCCCATTTCCAACCTTGAAAGGTTCCTTCCCTTGTGTCCTGAGTGGTGGCTGAGGCTGTTGTGAGTTAGGGGCTGGCTCTCCCGGCCCAGCACCCCCCTCCTCACTGCCTCCTTGATCTCTCCCACGTGGCTCTATGTTTTCACTGAGAGGAAGTGATGCTAGGCCGTTACTTCCTCCCAGCGCTGCTGAAAAGCATGGGGCCAGTCGCGCTGTTCAAGGGATTCAGCGCGCAACCGGGCTCCTGTTTACAAAGGCCCATCCTTCTTAGTGTGCAAGGGAAAAAAACAAACAGTAGAGGGCAGCAGGGCCCACGGGGCAGCTGCTTTGGGCCCCCCTGAGTAACTGGTCCCGGGGCAGCTGCCCCGTTTGCCCCTCATTAAAGACGGCCCTGATTGAGATAGACAAACACAAGGTCAGGAGCAAAAGGTAGTCAGAAAGATGGTGGACCGGGTCATGGTTTGCCTACTGACCCGAATGGCCATGATCCAAGAGCTCCCGCTCATCCTCTCAACATCCAGCACTTGCTACAAGCACCGTACCGCACAAACTTACTAACTAACAGCTTCACATGTCCAACATGAAGTATAGAGCAAAACAACCCTGAAAAAAGGATGAGATACTAACCTCACAGTGGCGGACCTCTTTGCCACCTCGCACACGCCACAGGCCACACAAAATTGCTTCCGAGCAAGTCCATGAGGCTCACTCTTACTGGCCTCTACCACGGACAGTGAGATGCCAGAAATGCAGCAAGGAGAAACCTACCAGGTACTCACACAACTCATGGAGGTACGCAACTATCTGGCTGGCAGATATCTTGAAGCTCAAAAGAGGTATAAGTGGAGATCCAGGTGCTGGGTACACGCACAACAAACCTGGAGGCAAGGGTTGAGACAGTGATACAAGCCCACAACACAGTGATTACCCACTCACAAGCTATGGATAAACAACTCGGATACCTGGAGATGATACTGCAAGATATGGTAAATCGCTCCAGACGGAACAATATTCTGGTCCGCAGCCTACCGGAAACACCCAATGAGGGCCCTCTTGTAGATAAAATGGGACACTTCTTCAAACACTTAATACTGGATATAAATTATGACAGATGGATGATCTACCAAGACCTGTCCCCAACGGCCCTGCAGAGACGCTGTCAGGATTAGAATCCTGTTTTATGTTTCTTCAATTTCTATTTCTTTAATAGCAAGTTCTAGTTTCCTACCACTAGTGGCCTCCCTAACTACTAGAACTGAACTTACCTTCATCATCCTTACCTGCCTGGACTCATTACAAATCCTACATAAGGCTACACACTGCTCAATACA
The DNA here is from genome assembly GCF_036172605.1 of Pelobates fuscus. NCBI lineage: Eukaryota > Metazoa > Chordata > Amphibia > Anura > Pelobatidae > Pelobates > Pelobates fuscus. The sequence goes on from NC_086320.1 coordinate 107,891,702, forward strand.
GGGCCTTTACAATTAAGTTGATGGTCAAACATAAAGACTTCTGTTTCTTGCATCTGTAATGATACCTATGGACTTACCTTCTTTGCTACCTTCTTATTGAAAACCAACCTGATCTAAGTTATCATGCTTTTGTTACCAGCCTACTTTATTCCAACCTGAACTACTCTACAAATGCAGCTTTATTACCAACCTGCTCCATTCCAACCTGAATTACGCTACTAACCTGCTTTATACATCCTTGATCTACACAACCAGCCTGCTCTATACCAACCTGCATAACACCAACCTGGACTTCACTACTAACTAATATTGCAAGGTGTTATATACCTGTTTTATTAGTGCTCCTTCCAACAGGGGGCTGATTCACTAAACTGCTGTTTTACCTGTAATTCTGAAACCGTACTGTTCTGTTCTATTTTACTTGTTTTTCTATATACCCTATACTTTCAACTATAGGTGTTTGCTACTAACTCATTATATCCTGTTTATAATTCTGTCTGGGGCATATTGCCTAAACCTCTATTTCTATTATTTTACCTTCAACCTATTTACCTATAATTTTGTTTATAGGTTCTATCTTTCAACCTTTGCCTATAATTCCATTTATAGGTTCACCTTCTTTCCATTATCTATAATTTTGTTTATAGGTTCTCCTATTTTTCCCTCTCCCTATAATCTCATTTAGAGGATTTCCTTTTACTTTACTATGTAAAGAACCTAACGTTAACTCTGGCCAAAGTCTCTTATCTGACCTGCTCAAGACCATGACAGACGCAGAGACTGGAGGCCCATAACAGAGCGACTACGGCAGCATGACATCAGATACACCTGGGGGCAGTCTTTTAAACTGCTGGCCTTTAAAGCAGGAAAAACCATCACAGTACTGCCGGGAGCGGAACCAACCCACTTCTTCAATACTCTGGGCATTAACCCTGAAGCAGGTTTTGCACTGCCCAAGCCCACACAACCCACGCTTTCCACCCTTCCAAGAGACTGGTTCACCAACAATGAAACCACGGACCACCGCAATTGGCAATACCATTGGGGACTTATACCTGCACAAATGGAGCCTGACACCTACTAAAAATGACCCATCGCCCATAGGAGTGATGCAGCTAAGCGATTGCCACATACACTACATGGCTAAAAACATACATTACCTGTGCAACCATATATAGAGGGCACTAAACACTTCACAAAGGACACTTGATACCAATAAGGAAACTGATCACTCCCTACATCCCCTTCATAAATTAGACATGCACATAGTTTATATTGAAGTGAATGGACAGCTGGCCGTAATATGCAGTAAATGTAAATGGAGGGACAATGTCAAATATGGGGCACTGAGCAATGTAAGTTTTGCACCTTGACGCATAGTGGATTTGAGTGGTGGACTGCCATCCCTGCATGGGAACCATATGTTTACCCTGCAGGTAGGCACCCACCCCCAAATTGTTCTAGAAATGTATAAGACCAGACCCCAATGCATGTACTGTTTTATTAACACGGTAAAAATAATAACTTACCTGAGGCAAGTCAGCTTGCCATTCAGCACCCTTGTGTAGCGATTTACAACTGGTGCAGCATTATAATGAACACCAGCCGCTGCGGTCCCACAAAGCAATATAGCCCCACCTCCATCCTCAACAAAGATGGTGCCGACATGCGTGTGACATCACGCAAATGAAGCGCAAGCACGTTTTGGGGTTAAAGGATAAGTACAACCAATCATAACCTTAGGAGGGTTATTTAAACTCAAAATAGCATTTGGTCAGTGCCTTATCATGGTTTCCACTAGTTGGTTAACAGTGAGTGCGTTCTTGATCAAGTTCTTTTTGGTATTTGACATTGGCTTGTATTTTTTAAATTCTCTTATTTCTGGTATCCTTGACTTTTGGCTTGTTACCTCGTAGTGTCTCTTTCTGTGTCCCTGACCTTGGCTAGTATTTTGACCATTCTTTTTTATGTTAAGTCCAGCCATTCTAAGGCACGGTGTCAGGTTTCAAAACTGACATGTAAGAATTTTTTGTTTATTACTGGCCCTTTAAGTGAACTTCAGGATTTTCTCCTCTAGTGGCCTCCCTAGCCACTAATCTATTCACTCACCTTAATAACCTCACATGGATTAACTAATGAGGAGGCTTGATAAGTCTTCTCCCAGCACACAACATGGCCTTGACATTGAAGGCTATGCTCTGATAAAGATGAAGTCCATGCTCTGATAAAGAATCTCTGTTCCAGGTAATATCCTGTATTTTATCTACATGATTTCATTCTGTAAAGAACTTACCTGCAGTGCCTCATCCTGTACTCATCTGCATTTCCTCATACTGAAAGGCACTAACCAGTATTACTTCATCCTGAACTTGCCTGAAATACTTTCCTTATCAGCTTCCAAGAATCCTGATTTGTGACGTATTACCTTCATTGAAGAATCTTAACGGCTTCAATTGCTGCATCACTGCATGATCCTGTATTGTCTTATCCTAAAAGGTATTTACCTATAACTAGCTGCATTGCAAAGTATCCTGGAAATCCTTAACTACTTGGTATAACTTCAAGCCTGCTTGTATACAAAAGACTTTATTCATTTACTTTCTTAAGTATCCTGTTTGTGGCAGACTGCCTTTTATTCTTTATTTCATTAAATTTGTTATGTCTAATACGACAAATAAAGTTTTAACCAATAACCCTTGTAATCGTCTCCTCTCTGACCTGATGAGAAGCATGACACCCGGTATACGTTGTCCTTGTTCATTGTGTGTAACATAGTTCTGCGTGTTGGGTCATATAGTAATCATGACACAATTACACAGAGACACTTATGGCCAGGAACAAACAGGATTCCCACAAAATGTTTGAGGGATGTTATGGATAATTTAGTTTTAACCACAACCAACACCCGTGGTCCATAGCCCACTTTGCTTTGCCTTGACTTAAAATATCTAAACGTACCTGGAGATTTCATCAATACAGGCAGCAAGTACAATATTTTACTCAGGGACCAGACTGAGTTCCTACTTATTTTAGACAATGCAGATCGTGTCTCCATCTATTAGGCCAATCCTAAAATCTGATGATTCTGTATCAATATTACAAAGCACTAAGATACATTCAAAATAAGAACATACTCACAGAATGTGATGCAGCCACATCAATTTAAACTCTGTAAGCCAACCATCATTCTCAAATTGATGCACTCGCATTATTTTTGTCCTCTGGTTAAAGTCAGTGCAGCATCATTTTTAAAAGGGTAGCTGGGTCAGGAAAAGACATCAGGTCACACTCCCTTTTTCTTACCCAATTCATCATGTATTTATTCATTAACGCACCCTGGAATTTTACTCTAATTTCATTTACATTTCATACATAGTTTGATTATGTATATTTTATTGAAAGAATGGGAAACGGATGCTGACATGTTTAAGTATACAAATTTTGTTTTATTCAAATACCAAATATTTGCATTAATTTATTCCCAAATTTTTCACATTTTGTTGATCACTGTAGTTAGGGCAGTTATTTATTTTGTATTCTTTTTTCATCGACATCATTTCTAGTATCCTACATCATTTCTAGTAGCCCTTTTTTTATTTTTATTTTTTGTGGATGATATGCTGTTTTTTGTAAACAGGCCCTTTACTTTTTTACTGAAATTCATATTAAAACATAAACATTATTATAAACTTTGTAACTTGAAGCTCAGCTGGTTTCTGGCTTACAGCAGTATATAATTTTTCCACAACTGCAAAGGCTCAGGGCATATTTTAACCTTGAAACTAGCCACAAACATTCTGGCTGAAGAGGATCAACATAATTATTACTGGCATTTATAGAGCACCAATATTTTCTACAGCACTGTATTATTAGGTAAAAATACAGAACAATATACACAGACCAATACAAAAGGTAACAAGAGCCCAGATCCAGAGAGCTTTAGAATTTGTGACAATAGAATATTACGAATTATACAGAATATAAGAAACAATAAACACATTGATAGAAAATTAACTTTCTTCTGAAAATGTTGCATATCTTCTAGACCATCCTTTATGACTCTTTAGGATTCCTCTTTTCTCTAAATTTAACCAAAATCCTATGCTTGTGGGTTGGTGAGAGATCCTAACTTAAACTAATGTATCCCTTCTAAAGATGGTCTTTTAGCTTTGGAGGAATTTGAAACCTGGACACTTGAAAGTAAATTACTAAATGTACTGAGACACTGTCGAATATTGCATATTCTATGTTTCTATTCATATTAGTTATGGATGTTTAATGGGTTAAAAAGAACAGATGGCAATTTGCTATGTTTTACCATGAGATGTCTGGAATGGGAGTGTATAATGAGAGGACTGGGAGTAGAGGGTCTTATGTGTCCTTATATGGTCAGAGTTTTAGTTAAAAGTTCTGATGTTATGGGGCGGAGTCTAGCAGCAGAGCAGAGCAGTTGCATGGTACTGGACATTCTAAAACCTACTTAATTTTTGAGTCAAACCCAAACTGAGAGGCACTGCCAGAGCTAGTGGATCAGCATGGGTCAAAATACAAGGAAGCAAAAATCCATTAACTTGAAAATTGAAGACCTCATGCGGCAAACACATGGTGCGGTTAGGCTAAAGATGACCAACAATCCAGAGGCATACACCGACCCCTTGGATGATTTTTCCTTGGTGGGGAGAAGCGACTAACCTACCTGTTATGTCAACCACAGCTCCAAACCCTCCTCAGCCAGATACAGCACCTATGACAACCGCTGTTCTAAAAAGTCTTCTTATGGACCTCCAGAAAACCGTATAGATGGATGTGGCCACTCTCCGCACTACCATTCAGGGCCTGACAGGAAGAATGGGAGCCCTGTAGGTTTCATTTCGACCACTGCATAATGCAAATTGCCTCCCTGCAGCAAATGGTCCAGGGGCTATAACACCAGAATAAAGCGTATGATCACTGTTTCACTGCCCTGGAAGATGCATGCTACACAAATATGTTGAAATTCAAGGCATCTCAGAGGACACTCTAACAGCTAAACTGCCCCATCTCATACATAGGCTTCATACATGATACATAGGCTGGTGGCGCCATGACATGCCTAGGCTATATGCCTGGCCACTTCTGAGTCCCAAAGCTGGCCAGAGCCTCAGCCAATAATAATATGTTATCTAGTTACCAGCTCCTTGTCTTTGTATTGGCTTCAGTAGGCTTTGACATCACTTTATTGTTGTCCTCCGTACTTTACTGTACTTTATATGCATGCCTCCTGCCATTGTGATTTAGCTCTTCTGTGGGAGGAATTTATATGGTTTGCATCTGTTCAGATGTATATATTTAACTGGTAACCTGTAGAGAACTTTACTTATTTTATCGCTGCCGCTATGCTACTCTTTACTGTTTCATTTTTTATGTGGATGGTAGTCATGTTTATAAATGTTACTGCAAATTTAACCCCTTAAGGACACATGATGGAAATATTCCATCATGAGTCCCTTTTGTTCCAGAAGTTGTGTCCTTAAGGGGTTAAATAAAGATTGTCCAGAAGAAGATGTAAGTACAAACATAAAAAAAACACCTTGTTGCTCAGGTACAAATAGTATCCATATGCAGATTTTGAGTAGAGACAGGCACTTGTTGCATAATGCAGACTTCAAAGTAGAACAAATGCTAAAAGCAAGGAACACACTTCATAGGATAATCATTTAAACTCCTAAATGAATAATGTAATTCATATAAGCACTCACAAGAGTAAATAGTAATGCACTTATCTCCCACAAGGGTACTCTTATGATAATGCTATTCTCCTTCAGTGATTTCCACAGCTCCAGATATAGATGATAGGGAAAACCAGCAATAAAATGCCAAACACGTAAAAATAGGAATCAGAGAACCTGCTTTCGAAAGTGCCACATTCTGTGCAAATAGTTAAATAGACACTATAGTCACCAGAACCACTACAGCTTAATATAGTGGTTCTGGTGTCAATGGCCTGTCCCTGCAGAGAAAAGGCAGTGTTTACATTGCTGCCAAGTAACACCTCTATTAACAGTCACTCAGACAGCGACCAGAGGTACTTCCTATTCCACTGCTGTACTGTGAGCAGTACCAACGTTCAGTGTCTTCACGCTCTGTGTCAGGATGCTTTTTGTTCCGTTTATTCTGTTTCTTTAAAACCAAGTTCCTGCACTGATTATGTTTAACCACTAGTGGCCTCCCTTGCCTCTAGTTCTAAAAACTTACCTTATAATCCTCACCTGCCTGGACTAATTGAGGAACCTACAAAAGGCTACACCCAACACACCACATGGCCTTTACATTGAAGTTGATGCTCATCCTGAAACATTTCAGATCCTGGCTCCTGTGAACCAGCCTGTGGATTTCCCTTATTTTCTTCATCCCTGCTTACTTCCAACCCTGTGCAATACCAGCCTGAACTACACTTTATCTTACCCACCTGATTTCTATCAGCCTGATCCATTCAACTTGTCTGCTCCATACCTACCTGCATAACACCAGTATGGACTCTGTCTCAAAGTAATAGTATATGGTGTTATTGTCCTGCTCGTTCAATACTCCTAATTGGGGGCTGATTAACTAAATTTCCTGTAATCCTGCAACCTATATTTTTTGTTCTGTTTTATTTGTCCTTCTATTTTAACCTATCATTTTATATATATGTTTTCTTATTTACTTTGTATTCCTGTTTATAATCTATTTAGGGCATATTGCCTAAGCCTCTTTATTTCTGTTTTCCCTCTCTCTCTTTCCTATGATTTATATTATAGGATATCCTGTTCATACTATGTCTAAAAAAAAAAAAACAGAGAACTGTACTTATCCCTGGAATAAGTCTCCTCTCTGACCTGCTCAGAATCATGACACTCTGCACGAAGACACTAAACATCAAACTTAAGCTTGCAGTTACTTAAAAGACAATTATAGAAGTGAAGTGGACAAATATTATAAATGATAAGGACTAGGATGCAAGTTCTGAACAATAGACAGGCCAATTTATTTTTTTTACATTTTATATCTGCAGTTTTACAGTGCACAATTCCAAGTTATTTGCACAAAAGCATATATATTTAAAAGATATGACCTATGGTAATGTGAGCACTGGCATTGTTTTATATATGTGACCTGCAATGATACATAGAATATACTACAAAGGAATATTTACTTAAACATACTAACCATTAACTTGCACATGCCTAAAAAATACCTACCTGAATTGTAACATGACTACTATTTCAATGTTGTTTAGCTCTATACAAAATAATGCACAATTTTACTCTATCTCTGATTATTTAGAATCTACTAAAACTGTCTAGCACCAGCTGAACCACTTTAAATTGTAAATTATATTTAAAAATATCTATTTATTGTAGCAGGATTGGCCCATGACATTGTGTCATTTGATTCCAGAAACAAAGTTCTTTACCTGCCATGCTCATCAATACAGACAATGTCTTTGCCCATTATTGATGGGTGATGTCTTACCATGACGACAACAAAAAAGAGAGGGGATATTACTTGTGAGCAGTAACTGTGAACACTACTATATTTTAGCATTGATATTTAGAATTCTGTTTGGCAGTAGGGGAATGGTACTGGTGGAGAATATGTCCTATGATGCATGATTTATACACACAGGTACATTTAGAAAATTAGAGTGTGGAGCCAGGTATAAAATAAAACCCAGTGGTAAAATTACAGGACATAGATTTTTTTTTTTTTCTTGGTGGGGCATTGAAAAAGAATCTTATTGATAAAAAAAAAAAAAAAAAGCAATTATTTAACAAAAGCGAACATGTTTGAATAAGGTTTGATGAGCATAGCCGGTATACAATGTTACTGTTGAAATCGAATTACACATTGTGGTGGGCCAGTCCTGCTATAATGGACACATTTTTTTTACAAATAATTTACAATTTAGAGTGCTCAGTTGGTGCTAGACAGTTTTAGTAGATTTAAGATAATCAGAGACAGAGTAAAATTATGCAATATTTAGTTTTGAGCTAAAAAAAAAATCTTGTTTAAATAAGATATAGAAAAAGCTAATCTTCTTCTTTAAATAGGATGTGGAACTGATGCCATAACGGACACTCTGACCAGTAGTCATTAATTGCATATCTGTCTTCTACAGAGACATAAACACGATCACTATTGGACTAAATTTCACTACATAGTGAATTCAAAGACATTTTTTCTTGATTTGAAGAACTAGGTGGTGGTAACACCTACATTTTAGACTTGTGCAATTCATTTTGGAACCAATTGATTTAATACAAAATTCAGCCGGTTTAGCAATTTGGAAGCAGAGGAATTTTCGATTAACCACAAGAAAACAAAACAAAAATGAATGGATTTTTAACTAATCAAATTAATGTTTTTAGATCTAATAATTTTGATTTGCCTGGCTGAATCAGTGTGAGTGAAGGATAGATAAACAGTTATTGTAATTAATAGAATATTTTTTAATATTGGCACATTGCAGAAACTACCGTATGTCTGTTTACCTGGGTCAGTTTTATTTACAGGCTCATTAACATGGGAGTAGGATGTTACAAACATATTAATACAGTGTGGATACCATACAGACTATATAGCCCTATGTGAGGCTTTATGTTTTATAGGGATCTCTGTGGATAAAGTCCATTTTAAGTGTATGTATTTTCTTTGTTTATTGCACTTATAGTCCACTGTGCACCTGTATTGTGTATTAGTAGAGCACTGATCCTTCTTTTGTTTTATCCTTGTCTGTATTTGGTGGGATTTAGTGGTTGATTCCACGGTTCATAGCAGCACTACTTGATCACCAGAGCCATTTTTTTAATCACTTTCCTATCCTCTGTATACGTTGCATAAATTTAGTATGCTTACTAAATTACCAATTTTATTGAGTATAAGAAGTAGTACACATTAATACATTTGTAAAATTCATTATTTAGTAAATATATCCCTTTTATCCTTTTCTGCAATTTGCATATATTAAAACCTATCTAATAATTGAAATGGGATCAGGAGCCAGTTAACCCCTTCAGGACGGAGTCAATAGTGCACGTTCTGATCAAAACAAAACGTAAACAAAAACTGGAATTTGCGCTATGTGTCTGTTCACCCGTAGTTCCCCTCTTTCAAATTATATGCACCCACACTTATTATATATCATTTTGTTCAGGAGAAACAGGGCTTTAATCTATCATTAACTATTCATATATGGAACATCATTTATTATGAATAAAAGTAAAAAAAATGTGAGAAAATAAGATTTTTTTTTTTTTAATTTGCATTTCCGTCTGACATTTTAACTGTGAATGTCATAATACTGTTAGGTTTTACTGCAATAAAAATGCACATATTTGTAATCAGCGATGTCTCACGAGTACAACAGTACCCCCCATTAACAGGTTTTATGTTGTTTTGGAAAGTTACAGGGTCAAATATAGAACATTACATTTTCAAATTGAAATTTGCCAGATTGGTAATGTTACCTTTGAGACGGTGTGGTAGCCCAGGAATGAGAATTACCCCCATAATGGCATACCATTTGAAAAAGTAGACAAGCCAAGGTATTGAAAGTGGGGTATGTTTAGTCTTTTTTAGTAGCCACTTAGTCACAAACACTGGCCAAAGTTAGCGTTCATATTTGTTTTTGTGTGAAAAAAGCAAAAAACGAATATTTGGCCAGTGTTTGTGACTAAGTGGCTACTAAGAAAGACTGGACATACCCCACTTGCAATACCTCGGGTTGTCTAATTTTGCAAATGGTATGCCATCATGGGGGTAATTCTCATTCCTGGGCTGCCATACGCTCTCAAAGGCAACATAACCAATCTGGCAAATTTCAATGTGAAAAAAATGAAATGCAAGCCTTATATGTGACTCTCTAACGTTCCAAAACACCATAAAACCTGTACATGGGGGGTACTGTTATTCTCGGGAGACTTCACTAAACACAAATATTAGTGTTTTAAAACAGTAAAACATATTACAACAATAATATAGACCATAAAAGTGCAGTTCACTTGTAAAAAATGCAAAAAACGTCACTTTTACTTAAAATATCATCGTTGTAATACAATTTACCAGTTTGAAACACGAATATTTGAGTTCAGCGAAGTCTCCCGAGTAAAACAGTACCCCCTATGTACAGGTTTTATGGTGTCTTGGAGAGTTACAGGGTATAACTTACCTCCTGGGGCTGCAAGCCGTTACGGCGTGCTATGCCGTCATAACGGCTTTAAAGCACACTTAACGCGTGATGGCATAGCACGCCGTAACGGCGTTAAGGGGTTAAATAGGCTTCGATTTCTAACCACAAAGAACTCATGCAATAATAATGTCACTTACATAAAACATACCCATTGGACAGCTCACTAGGCAAGCTAAAAATCTTTGTGAGACAATGATCAAAGCAGATATAGACCATTTGAATCCCAAGATTCAAACTATTTTGTTGACACCAACCTTTGATACATTTTCCTGCTTGAATTGTGGGTCATGCAAAGCCATCAGGTGCCCTCATTTTTTACATCTCAGGAAAGGTAGATCATTCTCTATTAAGGAATATTTCACATGTGAGCCCACATTTGTTGGTTACATTTTGAAATGCATGGACTCCAGAATATCTCTGAACTTGTGGTACCTGGTGCTATATAAATAATAATAATCCCAGCACATCCCACAGATGCTTAATTAGATTGAGATCTGGGGAATTTGAAGTCCCGGCCAACACCTTGTACACTTTATCGTGTTCCTCAAACCATTCTTGAACAATATTTGCAGTGTGGCAGGGTGCATTATAAGGGGGGCCACTGTCATCAAGGAACACCATTGCCATGAAGGGGTGTACATGGTCTGTAACAATGTCCAGGTAAGTGGTACGTGTCAGTGTAAAATCCACATGCATGCCAGGATTCAATGGTTTCCAGCAGAAAATATACCAGAGCATAACACTGTCTTCTTACCATAGTGCACCCTGCTGCCATCTCTTCCCCAGGTAAACGAGGCACATGCATCCGGCCATCCACCTGATCTAAAAGAAAACTTAATTCATTAAATCAGCCAATATTTTTGTATGTATGCAGCCCACCAAGTACTCCAATTACGGTGGGTCCTAACAGCCTACATATGCGTGACTAAATAAACAATAATAAAACACACACACACACACACAGCACTTACCTGCAAAGAAAGGAGCAGAGGTCATGAAACCACTGCCTGCAGGACCAGACTGAAAAAAGAAAGGATTAATGGGAAAGGAACGGGTGTGGCAACAAAAAAAAAAATTAAAGGAATCCAAGAGACTGGGAATTAACCCAGAAAACCAGACATGGAAAAGAGAACATGAAAAAACATGACAAACTAAACAAGAATTGTAAAAAGAGTACTGTATACCAGAAGTCATAGCCAGAAATGAGTCACAGCCAGGAACAGTATGTGACACCCACATGCATCAATGAGCCTTAGGCACCCATAATCCTGATGCCAATTAATTGGTTGTCCTTCCTTGTACCACTTTTGGTATGTACTAATCGCTGCATACTGGGAACACTTCACAAGAATTGCTGTTTTGGTGATGCACTGACCCAGTCCTCTAGCCATCACTATTTAGCCCTTGTCAAAGTCCCTCAGATCTTTTTCTTGATAATTTTTTCCTATATACTACTAACACATGGAATTCAAGAACTGACTGTTCGCTTGCTGCCTAATATACCCCATTCCTTGACATGTACCATTTTAGTGCTATAATCTATGTGTTTCACTTACATTTCAGTGGTTTTAATGTAGTGGCTGATCAGTGTATGCGGACTATTTGTATTTACAGTACATGGGTATTATTTATTTTGTGATATAGAGTCTACTAGGAAAATGTAATTTTAAATCATGTTTGTATCTCCAAATTTTGTGCTTACCTCATCCCCCTCCCCTTCTTCCCCAGCCTTACAAACCTATCAGAGATCTCTTGACTCTATCCTATCTAGATAGGCAACATAGGGTTGCTGCTACCTGACCAGTATTTTCCTGTCACAGAAGGTATTTGCCTGAATGGTGCTGGTATAACAAAAATATAGGCAATACAAAGGTCTGACTTTTTCTCTGACTGTATTCTGGGAGAATGGTAAGAGAAATAGTCAGAATATCTACTTCTATTTAACATAGAAGAGAGAAACTTTCATATATACACACAATTACAGACCCACTCATACACAGTATATGTACAATGACACATACTGTCAGACACACACTCACAGGACAGACTGACGCATACACAGAGGCATAGTATACACACAGTGACGCACATTGACACTAACACAGTATACACAGACTGATAAACACATACACAGAAACAATACATACACAATGACACACACTGACACTCACAGTATACACACACTAATACACACACTCAGACACAGTATACAAACACCGCTATATACAAACTTAGACACTTAGGCACACAATGTCACACAGCTATACACACACATGCAAGTATACACACTAGTATGTATATACACACTAGTATACATACACAAACAGACTATATACACACAATGCGACTCTGTAAGGAGCTTTGGATTGCACCATAGATGAAGGAAGCAAGAGATGCCTTCTCACTGATGTTGCGGGAGTCGGAGAGGTGAGACACCTCCTCGATGTTGTGGGAGTCAGAGAGGTGAGCAATACCGATGGAGTCTTGTTGCTGGAAAGAGCCAACTAAAACCTTTACTTTATTTTTATTGCACATGGTAGGGGGGGGGGGGGGGGGCACTATCTAATTAGGGATAGGGGCTCTATAGCAATTGTAATACACGTTTGTATTTTTAATGCTATAATGTTCCTCTAATCAGGAAAATAAAATACAGTGAGAATGGAAGCAATTTTCTATTTTATTAAACATTATCACTACATCACTTTTTTTTTTTTTAGAAATATTGCATTACATTTTTGTGCCTTCATATATCTTAGTTTAATGTTGTTTCTATGTCTTGCATATTCTAACTGCTGAATATACTAACTTTAATGAATATGCCAAGGGAACATTTAACTTTTACCAATGAGTTTGTATTGCTTTCTAAACTTAAATGTACTTGGAGTAATAAGGAAAGTATAATCTAAATCTTGGTGAACTCTATATTCTGCAAATTGTGCAGTTTCCATTTTGTGCAAAACTATGTAAATTATACTATAAAACAAGAAAAAAGTGCTGATTGATACATATTAGTTAATTTTGCATATATTCTGTCCCAACTTAAGACGTATTCTGTCTCAACTTAAGACATAAAACAGAAGTGTCAGAAAAACTCTACAAATGTTTTAATGTATTACCTTTGCAAAAAAAAAAAAAGCAATGCGCATTTTCAGTGTTTTTTGATTTATATAATTCTTTGCTGACAATGAAAAAGACGAGATATGGAATTTTCACAAAGCCTTATTTTTGTATCTTAAACAACAGGTTTATTCATTGAAAGGAATCAAATAGCTATCTTTTTATGAGAGTCCTATCAGTCATACATCATTTATGAACCAACTGCTTGTAGCGTCGTAACTATATCAAAATAACTTGCAGTATGTATAAGGCAGCATAACAAAGAGAATCAGAGATATTACCAGTTACTGGTACCTGGAGCAAAACTGTGGATGAAAGTGATTCACAAGTATTAAAAATAAAGGAAAAAAAGAGATTACTGTGTGTAAGATAATACATCTACATACACAGACTGTATTAAGTTTGCTTATGTAATTCTAGGTTAAATTGTATAACGGTGTTCACTCTGTTTTGCTTGCAAAAGCACTTTAAAGCATTGATCAAAATTGTATTGCAAATTCTAAGATTTGCAAAATGTGGTTGAGCCAGAAATCAATTCATTCCAAGATATAATACATATGGTAATTATAAATAGACCCTTCTGCTTCCTATCCAAGTGGAAAACTTCAATTTACGGGAGGACAAGCTATACATCTTCTTGGTGCACACCATTTACTATATTTTGTGGGTAATTTATGCTTAGTTAATTATGTTTCTTTTGTTTATTATTAATTGGCTTTTCCTTCTTAAATGCTTATTAAATTCTGAGAACTAATTCTTCTTATAAATGAGTCATTTGACAGATTACTTGCTCCCAAGGACTCTTTAAAATGCTTCACTAGACACATTGTGGCCTCGATGTTCTTTAGACGAGACCTGTGTTGTACAGTGTAAGTATAAAATGAAAATGACCTGTTCATTTTAAAACTTTTACACTATATTTAAGGACATGTAAATCATGTTCTATAAAGTAAATGACTCTGGTTGTAGGTCATCATAGTAAAAGAATGGGAACTTTAATGAGCTATGAAATCATTTAAATATGCCTTCACATTTTTAATTTTCACATGGAACTGTCTCGATATGCAATAGATACATTTATATATTTAACAATTTTAGCCTTGGTTTATAAAAATGAATTAGCAGCCCAGTCATTTAGCATTAGCATCAATAAACTACAGTTATGTATACCATTAATATTAGTGCATCAATAGTTATGATCCAAAACAATAAAGAAAACTTGACAGGGCCAGCTAGCAAATTTGAAGTTATGAACTATTTAAATGAACTGTTTAATGGCTAAGTAAAAAGCTTCCAGAAATGATATAGAATCATCACACAATACATTTGATGAGCTCAGCCTAATCTTTGAACACCAATCACATTAAGGTGCCTTTAATTGTAGTACAGATACATCTACCTCATTAGGAGTTTCAAAACATTGAAACTATACTTTATCATTTGCTTTGCCTAGCTTGTTATTTTTCTATTTCATTATATACTGTATGTGCCCACAATTGGCCAGTGTTTTTTTTTTCAGAAAACACTGGCCAATTGTGTAATTATGGAACATCATTTTTAGATTTATTTTATAGTAATTGAAGCCTTCAACAAGAAAGACGTACTGAATGACTTTAGACATTGAGAGTAATGTAGGATAACTAACAGTAAGCATCTAAATAGCACTGTGTCATTATTATAACCCCAACTTGGAGAGTGTAACCTTATATAAACTGAATATAGCATATTACCAGTGGTTATAGTGGCAGAGCTTACTGCATATTAAGAAAGAATAGTCAGGATAAGCCATATATAAAGGGAAACAGAAAACAGGACAGCAGGAGATAATCGCTGGGTCAAGGGTACCAGATATCTGAATAGTCAGAGAACAAGTTGAGTCAAAAACAAGAGAACACACAAATAACAACAAAGTGTTATTGGGACCAAGAAAAGAGTACTAAAATTAAAGCCATATATAGGTCAGAGACCTTTCATTTGTATATGCCTATACTTTTATGATAGCCATATCCTTTTAGCAAAAAAACCTGCACTTGCTCACCCTTTGCAGAAATGAGTAATGGATATATGAAGGGGGGTGGGGGTTCATGTGACATATTGAGCGCTCAGATCCAAGCTATCTGGGGATATGTTGGACATATAGGTTAAACATTGTATTATAAGAGTTATGTATTTTTATGTGGTTTTTGTAACACTTTCTGACTTAGAGATATTTCCTGTACCCGGAGATAATTAAGTTACCACAGCCACTTTAGCCAATTAAGTCCAGGATAGAGGAGAAGATAGACTGGCCGCACAGCCTAAATCTGTGGAACTGTTTTGGGCATGAAAGCCATGCTTGCGGTCGGTCAAAAGAGACTTCCACAAAACTTTTGAACCCCTGCTCTGATCTGGGTGATTGTTGGATATGTTGCTCACCCAGATCAGGGCTATCAAGGGATGTTATGTTTTGGGGTGTTTTCTAGACTTTGGGTAAAATGTGTGTTTTTCTGCCTGTGGATAATTAGGTTATTGTATTAGCTGCTTTAATTATATCCCAGGCAGAGGGGAGGGATTGTGTGCTGTATGTGGGGGTGTCGGACATTATTGTATTGTTTTGATTGGTTTGTGTCCTTGGTGTGCCTGTGTACCATCAGGTCCAGGGGGTGGGCCTTTGGCCTGAGGAATTGTATAAATTGTGAATGCTGGCTTACATTAAACAGACCTGCTTACCCCTTCATGAAGTCTTGGCTCATGTTTGGGGGATTGGAGAACTACACTCTGGGGATTGTTATAATCACTATACTCCCCAGAGTATAATCACTAGCTCTTGTAAGAGCTGTTCTTGTTCCTGGTTCTTGCTCTCTGGATTCAGGAGAGGTTCACCCACTGGAAGCTGGAGCCCGGTCTTGGGTCCAGGGTGGGTGGAGGACAGCGAACCCACAACCAAGCTGCAGTGGTTTGTGGTGTTTGCGGTGGTTATTGTGTCGAGTGCGGTGCTGACGGTCCTTGGCGAGCACTAGGAGCATCGTTTGACGGAGGCACCCAGTCGGGGTGGCAGGCGGTCCGTTACACTTACCTAGATTTCAGTAAGGTTTTTGACACTGTCGCATATAGAAGGCTTAACAATAAACTGCAGTGGCTGAGTAACAGGGGGTTATAGTCAATGGAGCATATTCGAAGCAAAATCTTGTTACCAGTGGGGTACCTCAGGGATCTGTACTTTGACTCATTCTCTTTAATATTTTTATTAGTGATATTGCAGAAGGTCTTGATGGTACGGTATGTCTTTTTGCTGTTTATACTAAAATATGTAACAGGGTTGATGTTCCAGGAGAGATAAGCTGAATGGCAAATGATTTAGGTAAACTAGAAAAATGGTCCGAGCTGAGGCAACTGACATTTAATGTGGATAAGTGCAAGATAATGCATCTTGGACATAAAAAACGCAACATCTGAGAAAAGGGATTGAGAGGTAATAATTTCAGATGCCTTAAAGGTAGGCAGACAGTGTAATAGAGCAGCAGGAAATGGTAGCAGAATGCTTGATTGTATAGAGAGAGGTATTAGCAGTAGAAAGAGGGAAGTGCTCATGCCATTGTACAGAACACTGGTTCTGAGTTCAGAGAAGGGCTACTAAACTGGTTCATGTATTGGAGGATAAAACTTACCAGGAAAGGTTAAAGGATATTAACATGTATAGCTTGGAGGAAAGGCGAGACAGGGGGGATATGATAGAAACATTTAAATACATAATAGTAATCAACACAGTAAAGGTGGAGGCTATATTTAAAAGAATAAACACTACCACAACAAAAGGACATAGTCTTAAATTAGAGGGGCAAAGGTTTGAAAATATTATCAGGAAATAATACTTTACTGAGAGGGTAGTGGATGCATGGAATAGCCTTCCAGCTAAACTGGTAGAGGTTAACACAGAGAAGGAGTTTAAGCATGCGTGGGATAGGCATAAGGCTATCCTAGCTATAAGATAAGACCAGGGACCTAATGAGAGTATTTAGAAAATTGGGCAGACTAGATGGCCCGAATGGTTCTTATCTGCCATCACATTCTATGTGTCTTTGTTTCTATAGCAACATTAATGGAATGTTGTGGTACTAGTGGTGCTAGCGGTGAGAAATGTCGATCTTTGTGGTTGACCCTTGTAAAAATAATAATCTTTGACAAATCTGCTGTATCAAGACATTATTGATGATTTGTTCTTGTATTACAGCATATTACTTCATGTATGTCCTTTTAGAGTTAATAATCATTAATAATATCTGTGCCTCACTAGAGTTTTTGCCTTTTAGCCAAATGCGGCAAGGTAACTGCAAGTAGGTGAACAGTTTAATGGTCATTTCAGTGGTATCAAAATTGATTATTTAAATATGTCTAAGGATTTGGAATAGTGCGCAGGTAACTTTTTTGTTTTTGTTTTGTTTATTGAACTTGGCTGATGAATATTATAGCCATTGTGCAAACCAAGAGTAATTGGAGTTTGAGTTTGTGTGAAAAATTAAAGGACCACTAAATGCACCCAAAACACTTCATCACAATAAAGTGAATTTGGTGCAGTGGTTCTGTTACTTTAATCCTGAAATATACAACATTGCAATTTTTTAGTATTTGCAATGTTCATATTGCAGGGTTAAATCCACCTCTAGAAGTTTTCTTAATTAAAGCCACAAGAGATGGCTCCTCCTCCAGAAGCGAGCAAAATTCATTGCTGGAATGAAATGCTGCAGAAAGCAGCTTTTGATTGGAGGTGCACTGTGTTCAACTGTACATGGCTAGTTCCAAACTAATCTACTGGCTCTCTGCCAGAGGCAATGGATTGGAGAAGATCCCAAACTGGAGGCTGCAGCAAAAGATTCCTGGCACTGTAAACGAGGTAAGTAATCTTTATTCAAATTAATTATGCTGAGAAAAGGGATTCTCATTGTTATTTCCAGGACCATAGGTTCTCTTTAATTTCTATGTAATGTGGAGGCAGGGAACTGCACCTTGCACACCCCAGGTAAGAAGTCAAATCATTCTAAAATGGTCAAGGGCACAAGGGCAGCCCTGGCACCATAACCCTACAGTGAGCTGTATTGGGTTTGGTGCTTGTAGTGTTCCCTTAACTAATTCCATACCTTCTCTGTCTGGAGAGATAGCAGTGTACTAGCAGAAGTGAACTGCTGCTATCCTTTAGTTATGTCTGAGTTGTATCACTCTGTGACACTAATTATAAATGTTTGTGAGATGACTATCCATGTTCCTCAATTATTACTTGGAAAGCAATGCTGCAAAAATGAAATATTTTATTTCAACTATTAAAGCTGCCCTTCCTATAAATAGTAGGAGAATACTGTTAGCAACATTTCGGCTTAAAAAATAATATGAATAGGTTCTACTATTTGATGTATTTAATGCAGCAATGTATTTTTATGTGTGTTCCACATAAGTTCTATTGTTGGACCATTTTGAAATGTTTTATACATTTTCTCGCATTCACTTGATTTTACTCAAAAATCTCTACCTACTTACATTTTCTCTATTGCTACAAAGAATATTTTCAATCACTTATTGGGCTTAAAAATTGTTTCCTCTTGTTCCTTTTTTTTGTATAGTCTCTTTTCCAAGGTCCAACTTATTTTTTGTTACTTTTTTATTTTCCTAGTCTGGTAAACCTTTGTATAAAATAATCCATTTTCCCAGTTAGGTGTATCTTTTGCTTGAATTGACAAATGCACACTATAGTATTGTTCTTTTAAGTATACTTGTGCAGCTTTAAAATTCTCAAATGCTTTCTAGTAGCAAAATGGTTTATAATGATAAAATGTGTATTTGGATTTACTTTTCTTTTAACATTTAGCTCTTTTAAATGGGCATTGAAGGCATTTTAAAGGGACACTAAAGACACCCAGACCACTTAATCTCATTCAATTGGTCTGTCTAATCCTGCAATGTAACACATTGCTGTTTCTGATAAACTGTAATGACTACACTGCAGTGTTAACTCCACCTCTTGTGGCTCCCTTTCAGACAGCTACTAGAAGAGCGTCCGGGTTTTTGGCAGTGTTTTACTCCACTATCTGACATCTAACATTTTCGATGTTCCACATAAGAATGCATTGCTTCATTGATCTTCTATGAGGAAACTTGAATGTGTGTGGGGAACTTGTCGCTGACGCTCACCATCACCATGATATTGAGGCTTGAAAGGGGCAAGTTCAAAAATTTATTAACTCTTTATTCATCTGGGGGACCTACAAAACGAAGGACAGGGAATCTATAGCATTAGGAATATAGGTTTGCATTCCTAAAACTATTGTGTTCCTTTAACATCTCATTGAAGTGGTTATAGTGTCTGGAGTCCCCTAGCACAATATTCTATTCACGGGGTTATTCACTAAAGTTTGAATGACCATCTACCCATAGGTAAAGCCATTCCCTGCTGCACAGGGCAAATTCCGGACAATTCAGGCCCAGATCGGGTCTAAAGTTGGTCTGGATTTCAGCCAGACCAAACTCTGCTGGACAGTTGAAATCCGGACCAAATGAATTAAGTTTGCACCTGGAGGCTTCCAATCCATGACCGGTTTTAAAAAAACCAACACATCATTAACCTTTGCATTGCCAAGTGTTATTTTACTCTTTGCCCAAGATTTCAAATAATACTTAAAATTATTATTTGCTTGCATAAAAGCAAGTGAACAATAATTGGCAAATATACATCCGGATGGATGCTTTTGATCCCTATTCAGTTTAAAATGGGAATTTTTCAAACCCTATATTTTGTATAGGGATCAAATGCTACAGCACTGATTTTAATCTGGACACTGAATGCATTTTGGGCGATTGCTGCAGATTTGGGCGATTGCTCAGCTCGATCAAATTCTGACCATATTTGGCATTAGTAAATATAAAAATTGCAAATGTGGTTGGAATTCGGACAGTTTCACTGGATTTTGTTCACTGGACAATATCCAGAGTTCAGTCAACACCCGTCCAGTGTTAAAATGTTTTCAATTATTTAATGAAATAAATGAAATACCCCTTCAGCCCATCCCTTTTGCTCAATCTAATAAGAAACATGAGCCTGAACAGCAATATTGTGTAAGTGATTGGCTGAGCGTATCAGCTGACCGTTTTAGCCGAGAGGCAAACAAGGCATTTGCCTTGGGCGGCATTTTCATTTTTTTGCCGCCCCCAAACGCCCAGGGCAAATGCCTTGTTAGCCTTGCAGAGTGAGGCTGGGGCAGCACAAAACCAGGATACACCACTGCAGCTGACTGCTTTCACCCTATCACAGTCTCAGATTGCTAATATAAATTTGTATGGTTAAGTAAGTGTGTGATTTCTGTTTTTTTCCATACCTCCAGTGGCCAAGAACCGCCATTTTGTGTTAACTGCTTAAAATGGTTTAACACTGAATGGAACAATAGTGCAAAGGAACTTCAGGCACTATAACCAATTTTAAGGGATGAAATGGTTAAAGAATCTATAGTGTCCCTTTAACACAAACCTAAAACATGTAGGATATGAAAATTAAGTTATATTTTATGAAATAGCTGTCAGTTTACTAAGCACAATTACCATTTTGTTTAGCAGTGCTGCATTAGTTAGCCAAAATAAAATATGCTAGCTAGCATAAATAAACAGTATCACAGATAAAAAAAAAACAACACATTAGTTAGCTTCAACATTATAACTAGTGATGTCGCGAACCCGAAATTTTCGGTTTGCAAACGGCGAACGCGAACTTCCTCAAATGTTCGCGAACCGGGCGAACCGCCATTGACTTCAATGGGCAGGCGAATTTTAAAACCAACAGGGACTCTTTCTGGCCACAAAAGTGATGGAAAAGTTGTTTCAAGGGGACTAACACCTGGACTGTGGCATGCCGGAGGGGGATCCATGGCAAAACTCCCATGGAAAATTACACAGTTGATGTAGAGTCTGGTTTTAATCCATAAAGGGCAGAAATCACCTAACATTCCTAAATCACAATGGATATGGATTGACACCTGACATATGACATATTGACACCTTGACCTATGGATTGACACCTGTCCTCAGAGCCCCTGATGCACACGGACACAGAGCAGAATAGGGACTGTTCCCCCTACATAGGGTCACTTGGCAGATATGGATTGACACCTGTCCTCAGGGACCCTGATACACACTGACACAGAGCAGAATAGAGACTGTTCCCCGTACATAGGGTCACTTGGCAGTTATGGCGTGGTCGTGGGAGGAGGAGGAGGATGACTTTCACCTCTTCCCCTGTTAGATTCCCGTTGTGCTGTGACATCACCCTTATACGCTGTGTAAAGCATACTTTTTAATTTATTTTGCAAATGCTGCATCCTTTCCGACTTGTAATTCGGTAACATTTCCGCCACTGTCTGCTTATACCGACGGTCTAGTAGCGTGGACACCCAGAACAGGTCGTTCTCCTTCAGCCTTTTTATACGAGGGTCCCTCAACAGGCACGACAGCATGAAAGACCCCATTTGCACAAGGTTGGATGCCGAGCTACTCATTTCCCTTTCCTCCTCCTCACACAGAGCAGAATAGGGACTGTTCCCCCTACATAGGCTCCCTTGGCAGATATGGATTGACACCTGTCCTAAGGATCCCTGTATTGGGGAACATTGTCGCCCAAACTAATTTATATGCCCATCAATTCCGAGCTACAAATCCGGACTCTTTTTTGGCAAAGATACACACTGTGCCAGAATTTAAAAGATTCTGGGCATTGACTATGCTGATGGGCATCATAAAGAAGCCCTCCATCCGCTCCTACTGGAGCAGTAGCCCCATCTGTTCTACCCCCATTTACTCCCAATATATGTCGAGGAAGAGGTATGAAATGATTCTGCATTTCATGCACTTCAGCGACAACAGCCTGTGTCCCCCTAGGGAGCATCCGCAGTTTGACAGGCTGTATAAAATCCGCCCCCTGATTACCCACTTTGCTGCCAGGTTTGCAGAGGCTTATACACCTGGAAGGAATATATGCGTGGATGAATCCCTGATGAAGTATAAGCGAAGGCTGGGATTCAAGCAGTATGTTCCTTCCAAGCGCTCTAGGTACGGTGTAAAGATGTATAAGCTCTGTGTTAGCGAGACTGGGTATACTCAGGCCTTCCGGGTGTACGAGGGAAAGGATAGCCACCTTGACCCTCCAGGTTGCCCAGAACATATGGGAACCAGTGGCAAGATTGTCTAAGAACCGGATATTCCCCCTGATGAACACTTGTATACTGACAATTTTTATACAAGTGTCCCTTTGTTCAAGCTACTGTACTGTTTTGATACAGTAGCTTGCGGCACAATTAAAAGGAACAGCACAGGTTTCCCAGGACAACTTGCACACACCCGGCTACGAAGGGGGGAGACCTCAGCTCTGCGCCAAGAGGAGCTGTTGGCAGTTAAGTACAGAGACAAGAAGGACGTCCTGTAAGCCTGTGTACTTATGCACAAAGTTTTGTACGATCAGATTACACACATATGCCATGCACGGCACATGTGTCAACTTGCCCAACTTCAATGCCACCAACAAATTTGTTCCGTTGTCACAAACCACTTTGCCGATCTCCAGTTGCTGCGGAGTCAGCCACTTTTCCACCTGTGCGTTCAGGGCGGAAAGGAGTGCTTGTCCGGTGTGACTCTCTGCTTTCAAGCAAGTCAAACCCAAGACGGCGTGACACTGCCGTATCCAGGATATGGAATAGTACCTGGGCAGCTGGGGGGGGGGGGGGGGCTGCCGTTTATGTGGAGCAAGACGCCGCAGCAGAAGAGGACTCAGCCGAGGAGGTTATGGAAGAGGATGGAGTAGGAGGAGTAGAGGAGGTGGCAGCAGGACTGCCTGCAAGTCGTGGCGGTGTCACCAACTCCTCTGCAATGCCGCGGAATCCATGCTTGTCAGCCGTTAGCAGGTTTACCCAATGCGCAGTGTAGGTGATATACCTGCCCTGACCATGCTTTGCAGACCAGGTATCAGTGGTCAGATGGACCCTTGCCCCAACACTGTGTGCCAGACATGCCATTACTTCCTTTTGCACAATCGAGTACAGGTTGGGGATTGCATTTTGTGAAAAGAAATTTCGGCCAGGGTACCTTCCACTGCGGTGTCCCAATAGCTACAAATTTTTTGAATGCCTCAGACTCCACCAGCTTGTATGATAAAAGCTGGCGGGCTAATAGTTCGGACAAGCCAGCTGTCAGACGTTGGGCAAGGGGGTGACTTTGTGACATTGGCTTCTTACGCTCAAACATGTCCTTGACAGACACCTGACTGTGGGCAGATGAGCGGGAACTGCTCAAGGCGGGAGACGGAGTGGCGGATGGTTGAGAGGGGGCAAGGAGGACAGCAGTGGTTGACGTGGCTGAAGATGCTGGACCAGGAGGAGGATGGCGGCTTAGAGTAGGCGTGCTGCTTGTACTCATGTGTTGATCCCATAGGTGTTTGTGATGTGAGATCATGTGCCTACGCAAAGCAGTTGTACCTAGGTGGGTGTTGGACCTCCCACGACTCAGTTTCCTTTGGCACAGGTTGCAAATGGCATCGCTGTTGTCAGAGGCAGACACACAAAAAAATTCCACACTGCTGAGCTCTGCAATGACTGCATTCTGGTGGTGGACACAGCATGCGTTGATTGGCGTGCTGTCGGGCTGACCCCGGGTGCCAATGCATGCTGTCTGACTGTGCCACTAGCTCCTTGCGACGACCTCCCCCTGCTTCCAACTCGTCTCCTCCTCCTCTCTGTCTCTCCATCTGAACTTTCGCCCTGTTCTTCTTCTTGCCGAGCGGGCACCCACGTGACATCCATGGATGCATCGTCATTATCAACCGCTTCACTTGTATCTGACAACTCAGAAAAGGAAGCAGCAGCGGGTACAACATCATCATCATCACACCGTACCTCCATGTGTTTAATGCTGCCTGTCTGAGGCATATCCCTGTTATCTACATCCTCTGGCAATAATGGTTGCGCATCACTCATTTCTTCAAACGGATGTGTGAATAACTCCTCTGACATACCAAGTAAAGCGTCTGTGGTGCTAGTTTTGGTGGTGGCGGCAGGCGGGTGAGTGGAATCTTGAGAGGTGCCTGAAGCTAAGCTGGAGGAGGATGGTGCGTCAAGGTTCCGAGCGGAGGCTGTAGAAGATTGGGTGTCCTGTGTTAGCCAGTCAACTATGTCCTCAGAACTTTTCAAGTTCAGTATATGTGGCCTCTGAAAACTGGGCATTATTCTAGGGCAAAAGGGAATCACAGCACCACGACCACGACGGCCCCTGCAGGGTGGCCTGCCTCTGCCTGTCATTATTTTGGGGGATTAGTGGTACTATGCGTGCAAGCTACTGTGAGACCAGATATGAGTGGCAAACTGCCAATGTGCACTGGCACAGGTCTGCAGAGCACAGGCTGTAGGCCTGACACACCCGCTTGAAGACAAGTAACTGCTATACAGTCTATAACAGTGAAAACATTTTTTTGGTTTTAAATGCACGCTATAGAGACACCAGATATGAGTGGCAATGTGCACTGGCACCGGTCTGCAGAGCACACGCTGAAGGAAGGCCTTACACAGCCGCTTGAAGGACACTGACTGGCTACTATTAGCTTACACTGGAAACCTTTTTTCTTTGTAAATGCACGCTATAGAAACACCAGATATGAGTGGCAATGTGCACTGGCACCGGTCTGCAGAGCACACACTGTAGGCCTGACAGAGCCGCTTGAAGAACACTGACTGGCTGCTATTAGCTTACACTGGAAACCTTTTTTCTTTGTAAAAGCACACTACAGAGACAACAGATATGAGGGGCAATGTGCACTGGAACAGTTCTGCAGAGCACACACTGTAGGAATGACAGAGCCGCTTGAAGGACACTGACTGGCTGCTATTAGCTTACACTGGAAACCTTTTTTCTTTGTAAAAGCACGCTACAGAGACAACAGATATGAGTGGCAATGTGCACTGGAACAGTTCTGCAGAGCACACACTGTAGGCCTGACAGAGCCGCTTGAAGGACACTGACTGGCTGCTATTAGCTTACACTGGAAACCTTTTTTCATTGTAAAAGCACACTACAGAGACAACAGATATGAGTGGCAACTGTCAAAGTACGCTGGCACAGGTCTACAGAGCACACGCTGAAGGAGGCCTGACACCCAGATGCTTGCAGACAACTAACTGCTCTTCTATTACAGTGAAAATGTATTTTTTTTTTTTATATATCTAAAGCTTAAGCTATTGTGACAACAGATATGAGTGGTGGCACTGACTGTGCAAATGGGCACAGCATACAGCCTGACACAGAAGCTGGCAGGCAGGCAACTGCAATTACATTACACAGAAATAAAAAAAAAAAGCAGACTGATGTTCTGGCCCTAAAAAGGGCTTTTTGGGGTGCTGTTCTTACAGCAGAGATCAGATGAGTCCTTCAGGATTGTAGTGGACACTGAATACCCTAGCCTAGCTATCAATTTCCCTATATAATCAGCAGCAGCTACCCTTTCCCTCCTCCTACTAAGCATGCAGCTTCAGAATGAATCAAAAATGGATGCTGGGAGGGAGGTGGGAGGGTCTGCTAGGGAGGGTGTGCTGCTGATTGGCTGGAATGTGTCTGCTGACCGAGAGGCACAGGGTCAAAGTTTGCTCAATGATGACGAATAGGGGGCGGATCGAACCGCGCATGTGTCCGCCCGCCGCGGCGAACGTGAACACGCTATGTTCGCCGGGAACTAGTCGCCGGCGAACAGTTCAGTAGATCACTATTTATAACCCATTCAGTTGATGGAGTTGCAGTTTCTAATATTCTCGTGTTAATTCTGTGCCTACCAACAACCTGATATACCTTCACTGGGCATGCATTCCAGTAGTGAAAAAACACGTTGAATGCCACAAAAGAAGTAATTAGTAGTGTGTGTGTGTGTGGGTGGGGATCAGAATATGTGAGGGGTGCAGTGTGTGTGTGTGTGTGTGAATGTGTTCAGAGTAATTGTGTGGGGATGCAGAATAAAGCAATATATATGTAAGAGTTTAATTATTAATATTATATACTTTATATCCCCCTTCCCATCTTACTTTTGCTCACGGAGGGAGGACATTGCTTGTAAACCCTGCAAGTCTGGTGTGAAGCCCTGGTGGTCCTATTGGGGAGTAAACTCTAGCCTTTAGCTCTGCTAGAGTTCATTCTCACGAGATTGATTTGTTGCCATGGAAACCACCGATCAAACTAGTGGATCCACTCTCCACTTCACTCTCATCTTCCAACTTTGCTACTTTCCCATCCGGTCACTTTGTTCCTCTCCTTTATAACAGCTAAGGCACTGCAGAATAAAGTTGGCGCTATATAATGCCAATAATAATAACTGTACTAGATTGAACAGTTGGCCTATGAAAATCTATTTATTGAGCATTCAGAAGTAATGATATAATTGTTTATAGTTCCTCTATGTTCCTCCAAAAAGTTTATAAACCTGTTTTTTAATCTCCTAAAATTATTTGTGCTTGCATGATTAAACCATACTGCTGTATTGTGCTTGCTGGTTCGTTAAAAAAAAGAGTAAAAATCATTTTAGTATCTTTATTATATAACTTATGCAGTAACTGCTTTATGTTATAAATCACAGCCAATGAATCTTAATTTTATTTCTGAAATATGCAGACCATTATCAAGAAGCATAGCTGCTGTGTCAGCCATCCATAGCGAGCAAATTCTTTCATCAATTAATTACCAGTCAGAGGCAAAGATTCTTACTATTGGTGACACAGAATGAGAAGCCTTCACATTCCTCTGCCTTCATTTGGACAGTTAATTTACTGGAAACATATATTAGGGAGTGTCAAATTAAAAATCATTATTTTGCTATATCATTG
The DNA here is from genome assembly GCF_036172605.1 of Pelobates fuscus. NCBI lineage: Eukaryota > Metazoa > Chordata > Amphibia > Anura > Pelobatidae > Pelobates > Pelobates fuscus. The sequence goes on from NC_086320.1 coordinate 107,918,888, forward strand.
CTTAAAAGTAATACAAATGAGCTAATTAGCTACATAAAAGTCCACATATGCCATGCACTGCATTTAATGAATGATAAAAAGGTCACAATCCTTTTCTGAAAATGTACAGAATAGCAGTTAAATAATCCAAAGACATGAAATGACATTTCCCCCAGCGTTGTGCTACATAACTAATATACAATAAAGACAATACAATATTTTTGCAATGATGGGTGATAAAAGTCAAAAAATAAAAAAAGAATTCAATCACCTGCAAGGTAATAAGCTAGTTCAACAGGCCCAAAGAAGAAGTTTATATCTTCGAATGCTTATTTAACAAGTTCACAGTCAGAGTTTATCTCTGAGCACACAGCTTGACTTCATGGGGAGAGATATCGGAGGGGTATAGTCCATCGGCTAATTAACCACTGTACCAATACAGGGAATAGTAAATAGATCTTGATTTTCTTTTTTAATTTAACAATTTATTTTTTTTTTACTTTGCCTTCCTTTTTTTTTCTTTATTGATTTTTGAAACCAAGTTGGTCCATATCAGTATTCATGATTTATAGAACTGTTTTTCATTTTGACTGTACCTATACAGTCTGTTTCATTGAATTAACTCTAAACTAGAAAGTTGCTGTTGTGAAAATATTTACTGGATACTACGATTTGATTGAATTTATAAAAACTAATTTACATACACTTGAGTGGATTACATTGATTGTTTCGGCTACTTTTATGTTTGTTTTATTTTATCTAAATAATTCCCTACCCACACTTGCGCTGCTTTCGTAGCAACTTCAGCTGGGTACAGAAGTGTCAATAACCCCCAGAAGAAAGCAATCCGAGTGGCCTACACCCACCCTGAAGTGCAGATTGGAAACGTAACCTACTAGATCGTAAGGGAGCACACTAAACTACCAGGTAAATGAATAGCCATGCCTAAAATGCAATCAGGATGGAGGCAAACAAACCTATATAGTGTGTGATACAGAATCACAGCTTCCCCACACACAGTAACCACCCACCCCATATGTATCCCCAACACTCATCCTGTCACAGTTACTACCATCATCAACCCCTACACTCTCCTCCTCAGTCACCCTGCCACAGTCACACCCTCACACTCAGCCCACACTGACCCTGTCACACTTTCCCTATAGCAGTCAATGTCCACTCCCCCTGTCACAGTCAACCTCCCCTAACCACTGACCCTGTAATAGTCCCATACTCCCATGCACATGACATACCACAAGCAGCTTCCACACATGCTACACATGCTCACAAACACAGATATACCAATTCACAGGCACACACACACGCAAAAACACACAATCTCAGGCACATACAAAAATAAACAATGCCAGACACAATCAAACAAATACACCCAGTCAGATACACTCGGTCAGACACACACTATGACTGTATGTGTGTATCTGTCAATGTGTATGTCTCTGTGTGTCAGTGTGTTTGTGCATGTATGTGTGTGCTTTGATCAAAGTGTCCATGCATGTGCATGTATTCAAGTGTGTGCATGCACTAGTGCATAAATACGTGTGTGTGTGTGTGTGTCCGTGTCCAAAGTAACAACATGGCTGCAGTGTGAGGGTGATATGGCATTGGCAATGTCATGGTAATGGTAATGTGACAACTAATACGAGAGAGAGAGAGAGAACGAGCAATGTGTGTGTGTGTGTGTGTATATATATGTGTGTGTGTGTGTGTGTGTGTGTATGTATGTGTGTGTGTGTATATATATATATATATATATATATATTATGAGTACATGTACATAATATCTCTGTGAGAGAATGATAGCACATGAGGGAGACCATGATTATGATTGATATTCAGGAATGGTATTTATTTACAATGCTGTTGTCTTATGTATAACTTTATTATTTGGTAAATATATATTTTTTTAAGTTTTTCTGTCCACTAAATAATGTGCTATCTATTTATGAGGAATGAAGCAAACATACATTCGTACATTTGTTTCAAGGAGGCCAAAAAAGTATGATTCTGGAGTTGGATCTTTGCAAAAAGCTTTGTAGTGAAGGGGTTAAACCTAAAATCTATTTCAAATGAGTAGACAGCAACCATTATATATGAGCAAAGAAGGCTGTGAAAAGTTTCCCATTGATATTTTACATTTTCAGTATATATGGGTGACTAGGAACACGAAATTGTTGAACCGTGACTTCCTGTTTCACGGGGTATATACGGTATTTGAGGAAACATATAGGCCAAATTCCTTTAGCCATTCACCACAATGGGTAAGACAAAGTAATATAGTTGTGATGTGCGGCAAATGGTTGCCTCTTCTCTCATCAAGTGTCTTCTGTTTGCCAGGCACTACAGAAACTTCAAATGGGATCTGGTTCTATGGTTCGATAAAACCAAAATAGAGCTTTTTGGAAATAAACACCAGATGTGGGTTTGCTGTACATAGAGAGGTAGCCATATGGAAAAGTACCTCATGCCCACGATTAAATATGGCGGTGGCTCTTTTGCAACTGTTTTTCTGCCAGAGAACTTGGCCATTTGATCCATCCTAGCCTCACAAAAGGCAACCATTTGCCCCAGGTTTTCAGGATCCATGGCCATGTAATAATGTCAAGACAAATATATCCCAACAAGAAAACCTAAGACACAGAATGTCCTATGCTAGCAAAGAGAACATATTATTGATCCTCAGAGTAGACAGGCTTAACATGAATAAATTCAGAACACAGTCTGAGAACAGATAAGGACAACAAATACAGTCCAAGGTCCTTGATTACAGAGGTACTGATAAACAAGAGATAAAGCCAAGGTCAGGATTCCAGAAAGCAGCATTGTCAAAATATGCTGCTGAGTCAAAAACCATTGGATTGGCTCGGTGTTAAATTGAAATCAGGTCTCTGCATGTTTGAATAGAGTGCAAGGGTAAACATTTTGTGTCACTTTTGATGCCAGACTTGCATTTGGCATCAGCTACAGACCCATGTGCATTCAAAATTAAAGGAGTGGTGCACAGCCTCAATATGTGAGCATCCACATCCAAAAGATGCTGGAGTCATAACAGTATGCCTGTGTCTGTGTAAACAGTCTATGTGCACTACCTGTGTGCACATGCCTGTGCTTATATATGTGTGCATATGTACAAAAACGAGAAAGTATTCTTGCACTCCAACAAAACAAAATGATGGTACCTGGTGCTCTGGTAGCAAAAATAATAATATATCCAAAAAATACCGGCACTCCAGGTGCATATGTATGTATGTGCCTGTGTCTGTGTGCCTGTCTTGTAGTGCCTGTGTGTATCTTGGCTGAAGAGATTACCATAATATAGCAAATTTTTTATTACTCACATGGCCTAACATTGAATATCCAAATGGTCCACATAATTGAATTACATTTTTGTAATGTATGCATTGTAAATTAAATATTTTTAATATTTTTCGTCAGTTGGGTAAAAGTTAGATAATAGTTTTCTTCCTAGCTCACATTATGCCCAGTCATGGCTTAAATTTTATATTTTTTGAATAAACGTATCAAATAAAAAAAAATCAAAAGATAAAAATATCAAAAGATATATCATATATAAAATGTATGAATATATCAAAAACATTAAAATATTAAAACAAAATATTAAATCATTTCAAGTGTTTATCCAAAAACAAATCATTAAATCATTTGAAACTGTATCCATAAATATTAAGTAATATGTATGCAGGCAACACATTTAATAAGTGAAAAGCAAAAAAAAAAACTACAACTCATTTTAGACATATGCATACACTATTTTACCTTTTGGAAGAATGAGCAATTTATTAGCCTTTATATAGAAAACATGGAGATCTCAATAATTTAGCAAGCAAATTTCCAAGAGATCATATCTCATTCCAGGGTTATAGATGAGGTCCTCAGTTTCTCCTCCTACACCAGGTGCAAATGAGTGGGGGTGATATTTCTTCTTGAAGAATATTATTTCCAATCTTTTTAATACAGTCTGTATCTCTCAGAAAAGTAACCTGTTTTATAAAGTAAAGATAAAAGAGAGTTACTTTGAAAGGATATGAACACATTCAGCCACCAAAACAATTGCAATTAATAGCCCAATGGTTATATTTTTACATCAGATTGTATTGTGCAAGTACACCAGCTAAGCAGTGTGAGGTTATTCACTAAAAGTGAGAAAATCTGGGAATTTAGAGTGAGTTTAAAGTGAATTAAAAATTTTAGACAAAGTAGCAGAATTGAAAACATAGCAGCAATGGAGATTTTTTCAATTTTGGCTATTGTGTTCTAAAACTATACATTTAATGTCAATTCCCTTACTATTAACAGTGTTATACCCTAATATGAGAATTGTGGACTTTAAAGTAAATTTAAAATTTCAGGCCAAAGTACTTTTCCAGTTTTGCAATTGTGCCTTAAATTTAGAAATTTATTTTGAATTCATTTTAAGTTCCTGACACTTTTCACAATAGTGAATGACCTTGCAAATTAAAAGTGTGCCCTTATCTCTACCTAATATCATAACATACTGTGTAGCTTAAGTTACAATTTGTCAAAATATTTTAGACATTTATATGTATACCTATTTTTTTAATATGCATGCTTTTAACAACTAAGTCAATTAACAACTTCGGTTTTATGTACTATACATTTTCCATTATCATCCATATTATTTTTGCTTTTTGCATGTGCTTTCTTTTATTGCCTTTGATTTTTTCATTATACACCAAATGAATGACAAAATAAATGAATCATTTATTCCGAATATATATTAAAACTGCTATGAGGCTTAACCTGGATATATTTTACATTGATTCATTTAGCAATTAATTTTAGAAAAATAATAATAATAAAGCTACTATACACTACATTGAAGAAACAAATTAAGATGTAATGGTTTCTTAATAAAATAATGTGCTCATTGATCACTAGGGGACAGAGAAAAGAAATTGCTAGTAAGGCAAGATAAAGATAATTACTTTGCATGCCTTTAATTATACCTTTGTGCCCAGGTTTGTGTATACTTAGACATTATAGGATAATATAATACGTCCAAGTGAGCATTTTGTTTTTGTGAGTGGATACTGTAATAAAGCATTGCTTATAAAATTAGTTGTGTCTTGCATTTTCAGCGGAGAAACCCATTCATTTATTACTGTCTCCATTAAACACAATAATCTATATCCATTATTAACAGAGGAAATGACAAATTCTGTCCCTGTGACTGGAATATAATTGTTAATCTGCTTTGTTATATCTGCAGTCATAAATTTAATCTATGATAAATTATTTCAGGAGAACCTTAAAGCAAGGAAATTACACAGTGATTTTGCAGCAGGTAAATGTAATGATTCCGTTATCATTTTCCCTGTTGGCCTTTGTTTTTACGTATCAGGGTTATTTGATGTGTTGTTCCATGGGAACGGTGTACATTGTGCATCAGCAGTGAATATCTGGTGGGTATCCACAGATGTTCTCCCACAATGCGTTTAAGACACCTGCCTTGATCACTTCATATCATTTCCTACTGACTAAATAATGACTAGAGTTCACTGAAGTTATAGATCCACATCAGCACTCTCTTTATAATGAGTATCCACATAGATATGTTCTCACAATACATTCCAGGCACACGCCTGCATCATGTGTGCAATGTACCCTCCTAAAAACATTTCAGGAAGCATTACTTTACTGAGCGAGTAGTGGACCAGCTGAAGTGGTAGAGGTTAACACAGTGAGGGAGTTTAAAGGAACACTATAGCGTTAGGAATACAAATATGTATATCTAATGCTATAGAGCCCTAGTCACAGTTTAGGGGATTAGGGCCCCATTCCGTGGCGAATAAAGGGATAATTAACCATTTATTTGCTTACCTTAATCCAGCGCCGGGCTCCCTCGGCACTGGAGACCTCTCTTCCTCCACGTCAGCTTCCAAGTGAAGTGAAATACCCATGCGCGGCCATAGGCGCGTGTGCATTCAAACCCGTCCATAGGAAAGCATTACTCAATGCTTTCCTATGGGGACCTTTTTTGACACTGAACTCCGTAAGGACGTCCAACGTCAAATAGGTGTGATTTACTTTGTGTAATCGTGGAAGCGCCCTCTAGTGGCTGTCAGGGAGAAGGCCCCTAGAGGCTGGATTAACCATGCAGTGTAAACATAGCAGTTTCTCTGCTTTCAGCTGCAGGATTAAAACTAGGGGGACCTGGCACCCAGACCACTTAATTAAGCTGAAGTGATCTGGGTGCCTATAGTGGTCCTTTAAGCATGTGTGGGATAGGCCTAAGGCTATCCTAGATAAAAGATAAGGCCAGGGACTAATTTAGAAAATTGGGCAGACTAGATGGTCCGGATGGTTCTTATCTGCCGTCACATTCTATGTTTCTATGTTTAAAAAAATAATAATAATACATATCACTGGAGATAGCCTAGGTTTTTTACATGCTGGGTACACTTAATTGTGACATATGTGACTGCATAAATAAAATCAAGAAAGTGTTCTACTTTTTGTAAATCTTGGGTAGATTGAGACATGCATGTCCAAGTGTTCCCCTAAGATGAAATGAACCCTAGTTCTATATTATTTATTCCCATGTATTCTCACTGAGTTTACTAAGGAATACTATAAAAAACATTACAGAAAAGTAAAAATAAATAGTGATAAGAATCATATATTCTATAGAATGATCATATATTTATAGAGGTCATATTGTCACTCAAATTTTCTCAATTTAAATATTTAAACCCAATACTAATAATCCCAACAAGTCATCTTTCATGAAAAGATTAATATTTAATCCTTCTAGAACAAAACATTTCTTTCTTTCTTTTTCTTTACTGGAGGATTTATTTCTGTTCTGTTTTAAGCTGTGCCTACAACATATAAGAAAGCTCTGCTTAAGAATTTTTAAATGGAAATGAGTTCATTAACTGCTAGCATTCTGCCTTAAACAATAATCTTCATGCAAACCCAAATGATTGCTGTGACACAAGCAATTTAACAAAGCAGACTAGAACTCTGCAGTAAGAAAAATATTCTATATGCAACTTAAACTTTACTTTAAACTAACGTGATCCTATACCAACTAATCTGTATGCAAAGCATACGCAATGAAGCATGCCTACCTTTCTGCATACCATAAGAAATACTTATACAATCTGTATGCTGAAAATAAGTTTACTGCATGGTATAGCTACAGGAATGTGACACTAATCTGATTAAAATAATATGTCAGACAATAACTATGCAATAGTTATTCCACTATTAGAATATACAATGCATATACGAAACCTATCATTATTGGTAATGTGGTGTAGTCATCCACGTCTTAAGCAATGTAATTAGCTGTTAATTGCTGGCATGATTTGCTGCTAAAAATGTATACATTTTTATAATGCGTGCATTTTCTTATCAGCTGTCACATGTTAGTGAAGGCAGCCTTGAGTTGTATAAATGCACAGAAACCTATTTTAATATAATAAAGATGAGACGTGTCAAAATCCTGCCTGTAATTTACATCTAAGGAAAGTAGAAGTATGTTTTTTGTCAGAATATTTCTCAGTCTTCATCTGCCAATATTCTCCATTAGTACACAAATCAAAAGTATTACTTACCCTGTTTGTGTTTTTGTGAAAGATTGACAGATTGGCAGACTAACTCACACTTTAAAAATATAGAGCTTTGTTAAGTTTAATGGTGGCGCTCTCCCTGGTTAAGAGATATTCCAAAAGGCCAGTTATTGAGACTAAAGATAAACTTTACAGAAGATAAATGTTTTGAGATTTAGGCAAGGAATGGCTTAAAAGAGTTCAAAGTGAAAAACATATGGAGAACTGTGAGATGATACTTGAAGAATGCAACGAAAAAGGAGAGGTATCATTTTCCGGCTGTGAAATTTAAACATGGTAGCACAAACACTTTTACGTGTACACTGTTAAATATATAATGCAGCTACCCCAACAGTAAGATGTCCAAACTTAGTTCTATAAGTGCCATCATTGGATATGGGAACTGTGCCTTCAGTTATTATTCTCTTTGTTCTAAACACGGAACTATACTTTTTAATTCACATGTTTGTCATGTTATGCTGTGTTTATGTGTTGCATTGTAATGGTACTTTTTTTTTTTTTGCGACGGTTACTACAGTTTTACAGTAATTTATTATGTTTTTCTATTGCCTAACTGTAAATGTCTAATTTCCTTTAAAGCAACATTTACATTGTTATAACTGGTATACATTTTCATGTTACTTGCTTATTATATTGTTTAATTTTAATAACTTGGTTTACAGTCTCTGTTTTATATTTATAGGAATGAATTCTGAAACAAAGCAAGTGTAGGAATGAGGTGTGATTAAACTTAGACTTTAATGAGAGAAAAGGTGAATCAACTATATGGAAACATGAGCGTCTTCTCCTAAACATAAAATATTAGAGACAAATTTATAGAAAATAAATTCAGGGTGCTCCAAATGTAAAAAATAAATGAGACAAAACTATTAATACAATCCAACAATAAAAGCAAGGGTTTTCTTTCTTCTTTGCATTATTGTCAATTAAGCATGCAATGCAGTAAAACAGAAAATTGTTAAAATACTTACCGTAATTTTCTTTTCCTGACTATTATCCATGTTTTTGAAAGTTATCTGGATTAATAGGAGTGGGAATACATATCCCAGCAAAAATTCCATCTTGGTGATAGGGCATCTTGACCTTTGCTTTTGGGTCAAATCTTATGGAATAGAGAAAAAAGGGGAACTTGCTTGTTTCTGTAGTTCACCATCAGATCTATATCTGGTGTTCCCCAAAGATCGCATGTTTGCTTGAACGTGTCTGAACACCGCTTTCATTCTCCTGGATGTACATAGTGTTGGCGACACCGTTCAGTTCTCCTGGAAGACATATTGAGCTCCCCAACCTTTTCCCCTGGCATCTTTGGTCACTAATTCTGACTACGGGTCCCCTAGTGGGAAGCCTTTCCTGATATTTTCTATGTTCATCCACCACTAAGGAGACGTTATTACTTCATCTTTGATCCAGATCTTTTGTTTCTATTCTTGATTGAACTGCTTTAAGAAAATGAACGGTGTTATTCTCAGGTTCCAGTGTGCCCGCCTCACTAAACCGATAGTTGGGGACATTGTTCCCTGTGATGGTTGCAGTTGATACTTGTTGAAGTTCATAATGCAGTCGAAATCTTGTAAGTCCTGAATAAAACAATAAATAGCGATGTACTGAACTGTCCGCCGGCGGACAGTTCCCAGCGAAATTAGCTTGTTCGCGTTCGCCGCGGCGGGCGGACACATGCGCAGTTCGATCTGCCCCCTATTCGTCATCATTGGGCAAACTTTGACCCTGTGCCTCTCGGTCAGCAGACACATTACAGCCAATCAGCAGCACTCCCTCCCTTCCACACCCTCCAACCTCCCTCCCAGCATCCATTTTCTATTCATTCGGAAGATGCATGCTTAGTGAGAGGAGGGAAAGTTTAGCTGCTGCTAATTAGATAGGGAAATTGATAGCTAGGCTAGGGTATTCAGTGTCCACTACAATCCTGAAGGACTCATCTGATCTCTGCTGTAAAGACAGCACCCCAAAAAGCCCTTTTTAGGGCTAGAACATCAGGCTGCTTTTTTTTTTTTTTTTTTTTCCTGTGTAATGTAATTGCAGGTGCCTGCCTGCCAGCCTGTGTGTCAGGCTCACAGCATATACTGTGCCCACTTGCCCAGTGCCACCACTCATATCTGTTTTAACAATCGGTTAAGCTTTACATTTAAAATAAATATTTTTTTTTTCACTGTAATAGAAGAGCAGTTGCCTGCCTGCCAGCTTCTGTGTGAGGTTGGATGCCTTGCCCATTTGCACAGTCAGTGCCACCACTCATATCTGTTTTAACAATCGGTTAAGCTTTAGATTTAAAATAAATAATTTTTTTTCACTGTAATAGAAGAGCAGTTAGTTGTCTGCAAGCATCTGGGTGTCAGGCCTACTTCAGCGTGTGCCCTGCACAACCCTGCCAGCGTGCTTTGACAGTTGCCAATCATATCTGCTGTCTCTTTAGCGTGCTTTTACAAAGAAAAAAGGTTTCCAGTGTAAGCTAATAGCAGCCAGTCAGTGTCCTTCAAGCGGCTCTGTCAGGCCTTCCTTCAGCGTGTGCCCTGCACAACACTGCCAGCGTGCTTTGACAGTTGCCAATCATATCTGGTGTCTCTTTAGCGTGCTTTTACAAAGAAAAAAGGTTTCCAGTGTAAGCTAATAGCAGCCAGTCAGTGTCCTTCAAGCGGCTCTGTCAGGCCTTCCTTCAGCGTGTGCCCTGCACAACCCTGCCAGCGTGCTTTGACAGTTGCCAATCATATCTGGTGTCTCTTTAGCGTGCTTTTACAAAGAAAAAAGGTTTCCAGTGTAAGCTAATAGCAGCCAGTCAGTGTCCTTCAAGCGGCTCTGTCAGGCCTTCCTTCAGCGTGTGCCCTGCACAACCCTGCCAGCGTGCTTTGACAGTTGCCAATCATATCTGGTGTCTCTTTAGCGTGCTTTTACAAAGAAAAAAGGTTTCCAGTGTAAGCTAATAGCAGCCAGTCAGTGTCCTTCAAGCGGCTCTGTCAGGCCTTCCTTCAGCGTGTGCCCTGCACAACCCTGCCAAGGTGCTTTGACAGTTGCCAATCATATCTGGTGTCTCTTTAGCGTGCTTTTAAAACCAAAACTTTGTTTCCACTGTAATAGAAGAGCAGTTGCCTGCCTGCCAGCTTCTGTGTGAGTTTCACAGTGGATACTGTGCCCTCTTGCCCAGTGCCACCACTCATATCTGTTTTTACAATAGCTTAAGCTTTAGATTTAAAATAAATAATTTTTTTTACTGTAATAGAAGAGCAGTTAGTTGTCTGCAAGCGTCTGGGTGTCAGGCCTACTTCAGCGTGTGCTCTGCAGACCTGTGCCAGCGTGCTTTGACAGTTGCCAATCATATCTGGTGTCTCTTTAGCGTGCTTTTACAAAGAAAAAAGGTTTCCAGTGTAAGCTAATAGCAGCCAGTCAGTGTCCTTCAAGCGGCTCTGTCAGGCCTTCCATCAGCGTGTGCCCTGCACAACCCTGCCAGCGTGCTTTGACAGTTGCCAATCATATCTGGTGTCTCTATAGCGTGCTTTTACAAAGAAAAAAGGTTTCCAGTGTAAGCTAATAGCAGCCAGTCAGTGTCCTTCAAGCGGCTCTGTCAGGCCTACTTCAGCGTGTGCTCTGCAGCACTGTTCCAGTGCACATTGCCAATCATATCTGGTGTCTCTATAGCGTGCTTTTAAAAACAAAATTTGTTTTTCACTGTTATAGATTGAATAGCAGTTACTTGTCTTCAAGCGGGTGTCTCAGGCCTACAGTGTGTGCTCTGCAGAACTGTTCCAGTGCACATTGCCAATCATATCTGGTGTCTCTATAGCGTGCTTTTAAAACCAAAATTTTTTTTCACTGTTATAGATTGAATAGCAGTTACTTGTCTTCAAGCGGGTGTCTCAGGCCTACAGTGTGTGCTCTGCAGAACTGTTCCAGTGCACATTGCCAATCATATCTGGTGTCTCTATAGCGTGCTTTTAAAACCAAAATTTGTTTTTCACTGTTATAGATTGAATAGCAGTTACTTGTCTTCAAGCGGCTCTGTCAGTCCTTCCTTCAGCGTGTGCTCTGCAGAACTGTTCCAGTGCACATTGCCAATTTACGTTACACTCATTAGAACCAAACACTGTGGGGTGATTTCACCAAGGACCACACGACGGAACAGGATCTGATTTTTAGGGTCCTTCAAATTGAAAAGGAGGATCCGGTATTTATTCTTATATCTGCTGTCAGTACACAGGAAAAATTTAAATATTTCTTGTTCTACGTTCTCTGCAACTCCACGCACCGACTCATCCAATACGTGAAGATCTGGGGTTTCTCTGACTCTCCTCAGTAGTGTATCAAACAGAGTCTGCACTGTGGTAACACGGACATCTTCAGGACATAACTCAACTATTTGCAGATAGGTAGTCTGCAGCTTCTCTTTTTCACCTGTTCTCTTCTTTCTCTTATGCGTATTCTTGTCTATATGCAGGTGGTCTCTTGCCTTTCTTTTAACCAATTCGTTCCTTCCATATGGTTTCAAAAGATCTCTGGCATCATTACTTTCAACGCAAATAACGTCATCATAGTTAGTCTCCTCATTATTCACCGGGAAGAGAGTGTTTGCACTGACTACCCACAGCATGCTCTTGCCATTGCCTACTCCACCTTCAACGACAGGGTGCAAGTCCCAAGGAGAAGGATCATTCACTTTATTATCTGTCTTTATTTCACAAGTAGTGCCTGGAACATCCTCATGGGTCACAAGATGTAAATCTGGACTAATGTCAACCCCAGGGTCTGGAAAATCTAAAGAGTCCTGTATTGTTATTTGTCGTCACTACCTTCCCGCGTCGGGAAGATTTCTTGCACAGGGCGTCCAAAGGCCTAAGGCTGGCCCTGTGCATGGGTCAGTGGCTCTGCACCAGACTTCCCTCCAATTGATCAAAGTTAAAGGATTTCAAGTGGACTGATTACAATCACAGGGCCTCTAAAGAGTCCTGTATTGTTATTTGTCGTCACTACCTTCCCGCGTCGGGAAGATTTCTTGCACAGGGCGCCCAAAGGCCTAAGGCTGGCCCTGTGCATGGGTCAGTGGCTCTGCACCAGACTTCCCTCCAATTGATCAAAGTTAAAGGATTTCAAGTGGACTGATTACAATCACAGGGCCTCTAAAGAGTCCTGTATTGTTATTTGTCGTCACTACCTTCCCGCGTCGGGAGTGGGTCATTTGCGCCCCTGCTGCCTTCCTTGCATGTGGTAGCTGTTTATCAGGGATTTGTCAATCCATATCTGCCAAGTGACCCTATGTAGGGGGAACAGTCCCTATTCTGCTCTGTGTCAGTGTGTATCATGGTCTCTGTGGACAAGGAACAGTCTCTATTCTGCTCTGTGTCAGTGTGTATCAGGGGTTTTGAGGACAGGTGTCAATCCATATCTGCCAAGTGACCCTATGTAGGAGGAACAGTCCCTATTCTGCTCTGTGTCAGTGTGTATCAGGGATCATTAGGATAGGTGTCAATCCATATCTGCCAAGTGACCCTATGTAGGGGGAACAGTCTCTATTCTGCTCTGTGTCAGTGTGTATCAGGGATCATTAGGACAGGTGTCAATCCATATCTGCCAAGTGACCCTATGTAGGAGGAACAGTCTCTATTCTGCTCTGTGTCAGTGTGTATCAGGGATCATTAGGATAGGTGTCAATCCATATCTGCCAAGTGACCCTATGTAGGAGGAACAGTCCCTATTCTGCTCTGTGTCAGTTTGTATCAGGGATCATTAGGACAGGTGTCAATCCATATCTGCCAAGTGACCCTATGTAGGAGGAACAGTCCCTATTCTGCTCTGTGTCAGTGTGTATCAGGGATCATTAGGATAGGTGTCAATCCATATCTGCCAAGTGACCCTATGTAGGGGGAACAGTCTCTATTCTGCTCTGTGTCAGTGTGTATCAGGGGTTTTGAGGACAGGTGTCAATCCATATCTGCCAAGTGACCCTATGTAGGAGGAACAGTCCCTATTCTGCTCTGTGTCAGTGTGTATCAGGGATCATTAGGATAGGTGTCAATCCATATCTGCCAAGTGACCCTATGTAGGGGGAACAGTCTCTATTCTGCTCTGTGTCAGTGTGTATCAGGGATCATTAGGACAGGTGTCAATCCATATCTGCCAAGTGACCCTATGTAGGAGGAACAGTCTCTATTCTGCTCTGTGTCAGTGTGTATCAGGGATCATTAGGATAGGTTTCAATCCATATCTGCCAAGTGACCCTATGTAGGAGGAACAGTCCCTATTCTGCTCTGTGTCAGTTTGTATCAGGGATCATTAGGACAGGTGTCAATCCATATCTGCCAAGTGACCCTATGTAGGAGGAACAGTCCCTATTCTGCTCTGTGTCAGTGTGTATCAGGGATCATTAGGATAGGTGTCAATCCATATCTGCCAAGTGACCCTATGTAGGGGGAACAGTCTCTATTCTGCTCTGTGTCAGTGTGTATCAGGGATCATTAGGACAGGTGTCAATCCATATCTGCCAAGTGACCCTATGTAGGAGGAACAGTCTCTATTCTGCTCTGTGTCAGTGTGTATCAGGGATCATTAGGATAGGTGTCAATCCATATCTGCCAAGTGACCCTATGTAGGAGGAACAGTCCCTATTCTTCTCTGTGTCAGTGTGTATCAGGGATCATTAGGACAGGTGTCAATCCATATCTGCCAAGTGACCCTATGTAGGAGGAACAGTCCCTATTCTGCTCTGTGTCAGTGTGTATCAGGGATCATTAGGATAGGTGTCAATCCATATCTGCCAAGTGACCCTATGTAGGGGGAACAGTCTCTATTCTGCTCTGTGTCAGTGTGTATCAGGGATCATTAGGATAGGTGTCAATCCATATCTGCCAAGTGACCCTATGTAGGAGGAACAGTCCCTATTCTGCTCTGTGTCAGTGTGTATCAGGGATCATTAGGATAGGTGTCAATCCATATCTGCCAAGTGACCCTATGTAGGGGGAACAGTCTCTATTCTGCTCTGTGTCAGTGTGTATCAGGGATCATTAGGATAGGTGTCAATCCATATCTGCCAAGTGACCCTATGTAGGAGGAACAGTCCCTATTCTGCTCTGTGTCAGTGTGTATCATGGTCTCTGTGGACAGGGAACAGTCTCTATTCTGCTCTGTGTCAGTGTGTATCAGGGGTTTTGAGGACAGGTGTCAATCCATATCTGCCAAGTGACCCTATGTAGGGGGAACAGTCTCTATTCTGCTCTGTGTCAGTATGTATCAGGGGTTTTGAGGACAGGTGTCAATCCATATCTGCCAAGTGACCCTATGTAGGGGGAACAGTCTCTATTCTGCTCTGTGTCAGTGTGTATCAGGGCTGGGCTTTGAGGACAGGTGTCAATGTTAGGTGATGTCTGCCCTTTATGGATTAAAAGCAGACTCTGCATCAACTGTGCAATTTTCCATGGGAGTTTTGCCATGGATCCCCCTCTGGCATGCCACAGTCCAGGTGTTGGTCCCCTTGAAACAACTTTTCCATCACTATTGTGGCCAGAAAGAGTCCCTGTTGTTTTTAAAATTCGCCTGCCCATTGAAGTCAATGGCGGTTCGCGCGGTTCGCCGGTTCGCGAACATTTGCGGAAGTTCGCGTTCGCCGTTCGCGAACCGAAAATTCCGGGTTCGCGACAACACTAAGGTGTTCAACCAGTGGGTCAAACTGACTCTAGCATGTAAGCTCATCTCTAGCATGTAAGCTCATTGAGCAGGGCCCTAAACCCCTCTGTTCCTGTGTGTCCAACTTGTCTAGTTACAACTAGATGTCTGTTTGTCCACCCACTGTAAAGCGCTACGGAATTTGTTGGCACTATATAAATAACAACAGAATAATAACATAATAATAATGATATAAAAAAGGGTTTCCCCAACACTCAGAAGCATAAATAGAAATACAAAAATATATTCCAGTTCAGAAAAACTGGTATTTACACATGAAAAATTGTATATATATTGCAGACTGTGAAGGAGAACACCATCACTGGAAGAAGGCTCTTGAGCAGAAACAAATTCGCTGCTATTCATCATTTTGAATTTTTTTTTATTTCTGATACTGGGTTACTTTTTGGTGGTGAGTGAAATTTGTGTTTGGACTCTTTATATATAATCCTACTGTTTTTAGTTGTTCTCTTTATTTGTATTTCAAAATAAAATATAACTTTTTTGGTACAATTTTGATGTCCTGTTTCCTACCATTGGAGAGTATGTCCTGTAGCCAGTATTTGACTCTTTGAGCCTTCTATACAGAGCCTGGTACGGTTCTGGTTCATGTGAGTGGAATTTCTACCGTGATACTAAAGCACTATATGTTTTCACGGTTCATACTATATTGTTATTTTTTATTATGTTTTAGTTACTTTTATTATTATTTGGTATCAGTATCTACATGATCCAATGTATGGTTTATAAATATTTGACATATATTTTTACCACTGTGGCATTATAATTTGTATGCGCTGTATATATTTTTGCATTTCTATTCATTTGTTAAAGCCCAATAAGTCCAAGCATACCATCTCCATCATCTAACAACTAGAGATGTCCCGAACGGTTCACTGGCGAATAGTTCCAGGCGAACATAGCTTGTTCGCGTTTGCCACGGACGGCGAACATATGCGATGTTCGGGGTCAGCCCCCTATTCGTCATCATTGAGTAAACTTTGACCCTGTACCTCACAATCAGCAGACACATTTCAGCCAATCAGCAGCAGACCCTCCCACCTCATGGACAGCATCCATTTTAGATTCATTCGGAAGCTGCATTCTTTTTTTTTTTTTGTATTTTTTTTTTTTTTTAAGACAGAAATGTGTTATATTTGAGCATGCTAGGCTGAACGTGCGTATATCATGGCTAGTTGCACTGAGGGTATGAGTATATAGCAGTACATTGTTGTGAAAAAAATATGGCTGTCATGTTTAGGGTGTAGCTTGCACGTTACCAACTGTGTATTTATATCAGCAGCTCCACCACTAGTTATAAATCAAGTGTGAGTCGCCCCATGAGATGAGACTAGTGAATAACATAATACATGAACGGTTAAGGTAAAGGCATGTAAGGAACTACCACAATAAACTCTTTAGGAGGTGAAATAATGACATGTTTAAACGCTTGCTACTTTATGATTAGTTAATGTGCAGAGAGCAGTTCATGTGATCAAAGGCATGGTGAGGAGGATCGGCTATAGTGGGACATGCTTGGCAGGCTGCTGTTTACTGCTTGTGCTCATCCGATCCCTTCTGGGTACCAGGTGCAGACCCTGGGAGTCCCTGATACCTGGAACAACAATGGCAAGTCTCTGGCTGAGTGCCGGGTTCGTGGCTTGAGGTGGTGGAAGCTTGTTTTGTCAGGTGTTCGGATCTGTCCCGGTGGTGCTTCACGTCCGGTGCGGGATTGAGGTGGCTTAAGGTGGAGGCGAGTGCTTGACGTGGGGCAGGCTCTGCATTTCTGTTTGTGCCTCCGGTCCCGTCTTCGACGCCTTTTGCGTTGGTGGATTTTAATGGGGACTGCTTCGCTTAGCTGTAGTGGAGCTTGTTGGGGCTGTGGTGGAGCTTGTTGGGGCTTCCTGCTTGTTATTTGCTTCCAAAATTGATTAAAGAGTCTGTCCAGCTTAGACTCAATATCCTGCCATGCTTTGCTGGTACCAGGAGGACACGCGGCTGCCGCCATATTGGGAGAGTTGCAGATGAGTTTGTCAACCTGGGCGGCTGTGCTCTGTGCGTTTATTAGCTCCAGACAGCCTCTCAAGGGTGGACCTGGATAACCCTCACCGGTCCAAGGGGGGGTAACAGAGCTCCTGCCGGGAAGTAGCTGCTCCTGGGCATCCCAGGATTGGGAGATCGGCCGCCTCTCCCGCCTAGTGAGCACCAGGCCACACTTGCCACGCAGAGGTAAGTAAGACTCTGTCGAGTTGCTGACCACTATTAAGCATGTTGTGTCAGTCAGGTAGGAGCAACATTGCTGGGTCATCCCCTCCTGGGGTAAAATTTGCTTGTTGATAGCTGCTTGAAGTGAGATATTGAGGGAGCTCACAAGAAGTGCATCTTTCCTCCATGACAGCTAGGCCTCCCCCCCCCCCCCCCCCCCGAAGCTGCATTCTTAGTGAGAGGAGGGACAGTGTAGCTGCTGCTGATTTAATAGGGAAATCGATAGCTAGGCTAGTGTATTCAGTGTCCACTACGGTCCTGAAGGACTCATCTGATCTCTGCTGTAAGGACAGCACCCCAAAAAGCCCTTTTTAGGGGTATTACATGTCTTTTTTTTTCCCTGTGTAAACTAATTGCAGTTGCCTGCCTGCCAGCGTGTGTCAGGCTCACAGCGTATACTGTGCCCACTTGCGCAGTGCCACCACTCCTATCTGGTGTCACAATAGTTTGCATTTAAAAAAAAAAAAAAAACTTTTTTGACTGTAATATAATAGCAGTCAGTTTCCTTTACACGTGTGCGTTTCAGGGCCTGCCAGGGCACAGTGTCACACCAGTGCAACTCATATCTGGTGTAACAGTGTACATTTAAAAAAAAAAAAAAATACAGGGGGCTTGTCACCTTTTGGGGACCCTTGGTGTTGTATGTGGCTGGGTGGAGGAAGAGACCTTCAATGACATCAGTGAGTACAAGGAACGGGACATGGCTAGCTTGGTATCCAACCTTGTGCAAATGGACTGTTTGCGGTTGTTTGTGGTGCGTTAAACGGGGAGTTTGGTCTGTCACTGTGAAGCGGGCGTAACCCTTACACTACCTGAACGATACAACATCATACCTGATGTTTTAAAGCACGTTATTCCAAACAATTTAGGAATGTTAGGTGATTTATGCCCTTTATGGATTAAAACCAGACTCTGCATCAACTATGTAATTTTCCATGGGAGTTTTGCCATGGATCCCCCTCCGGCATGCCACAGTCCAGGTGTTAGTCCCCTTGAAACAACTTTTCCATCACTATTGTGGCCAGAAAGAGTCCCTGTGGGTTTTAAAATTTGCCTGCCTATTAAAGTCTATGGCGGTTCGCCCGGTTCGCCCGTTCGTGAACATTTGCGGAAGTTCGTGTTCGCCGTTCGCGAACGGAAAATTTTATGTTCGCGACATCTCAACTAACAACATTATACAGAAGATGGGTCAAGTAGAAATGCAGTCGGTCTGTAGGTTGGAGACATCATCAAAATAAATAAATATCAAATTTTTGTTATTATTTTTGTTAATTCATTTATTATATTATTTCAAATGAATTTTATTTTCTTTATATTCAAGTTGAATTAAGAATCAAATACTGAGAAAGTATGGCATAAGGGCATAGTATATGTACCTGTGGGAGTTACAGTTAATAATGAATTAATATTCGGTATATATTGGAATATATTGCATAGTCCTCTATAGTGTAACATATATGTAAAATATTTTATGTATGTAAAATATTTTAATAAGATAATTTTAAAAAAGATAGTAGGAATTACAATTTAGATGGTTTTGATTTGACTTACTGATACTGTATAAACTTTTTCATTAAGATTACTTACTGTAAAGTGCACTAAAAGAAAGAAAAAATGATTTCTATTGATTAGTACTTATATACTGGGGGACTGCAGGTATTTGAAAAGACAAATGGATGTTGTTTATCATGTAGCACTTTAACAAAAGTGGATCTTTAATAAAAGACGAAACAGGAGAGAGCACTTCACACTCTGAGGATACTCATTTGTTGAGCAAAACGCTCCACCATAAATGTTATGATGTACTGATAGTAGGATGACGCAGAAACAGAGAGAGATGCTACAGGATGCCATTCTTGTGAACCTAAGAACAATGTATACATTTGTTCATGTTTTCAAGAATATGTGTGCGAGACCTTCTGTTGAACCCAACTGAGTAAACAGAATCTGGAATGTTTTTTTTAAAGATTTGCTTAGTGATATAATGCACAATCATTGTTTATATAAAGAGAATATGCATATGGTGGTCAAGTGGTAATTTCCCCTTTTATGAGCCCAGCACCTCACTGCTTGTAATAAAAAGATGGACTTTTAATACCCCGATGGTTAAAGGGATTCTCCAGTGCCAGGAAAACATATTGTTTTTTCTGGCACTGCAGAACCCTCTAGTGCCCCTCTCCCTCCCACCCCCCATCCCAAGTTGCTGAAGGGGTTAAAACCTCTTCAGTGACTTACCGGAGTCCAGCACCGATGTCCCTCGGTGCTGGGTCAGGCTGGGTCAGGCTCATGCTCGGCCGTCGGCAGGGGAGACCTAATGCGCATGCGCGGCAATGGCTGCGAACTAGCATTAGACCTCCCCATAGGAAAGCATTATACAATGCTTTACTATGGGGATTTCGTCACTGTTGGAGGTCCAGCGTGATGACGCCCAGCGTCTTTTTAAACCACTTTTCGTGTTCTATGAACACGGAAGTCTCCTCTAGTGGCTGTCTAGTAGACAGCCACTAGAGAAGGACTTAACCCTGCAATGTAAATATTGCAGTTTAGGAAAACTGCAGGGTTAAGGGTAGTGGGAGTTGGCACCCAGACCATTCCAATAGGCAGAACTGGTCTGGGTGCCTGCAGTATCCCTTTAAATATTTTTATTATGAGATCAAAAGAAAACAAAACACAACATATGTGTTAGTTGTATATATATTCTGATGTTTTTATACTTGGTCTACAAACCTTGGCAGCAATTGCAGCTGTGAAATTTTAAGATTAGGTCTCTACACAATTAACACACCTAATTCACGTTTTACTGGACTACTATATGTTCAATGATTTGTTAGATATGTGTGCCCCTGCACAACAGTAGGCACAAATTCACCTAACAGAGAATACTTACAGTATTATTCACTAAAGAAAGAATTGCTGGTAATTCAAATTAAATTCAAAGTGAATTTGAAATTTAATGGATTTCTGCATTAACTGCTCACAAAAATGTGGTCTTGTTCTAAGCCACAATTATAGTAAAGTACAATCTGCTTAAACAAATATTAATAACTGACCAGTAATAATGCCGCTAATTGAGCAGTACATATTGCTACGAGCTATGTTCAGAAACTGTAGTCTACAAATCTTAAGATTACTAATGGATGACAGTATATAAAGTAAAATCCAACTGTTATGTACTGCTCAATCATCATGAGTCACTGGTGACCCTAGTAAGTTAAATGCAGTCTACAAATTCATGTGTGTTAATGCTTTAAAATATCTAAGAAGGCAGCATTTTGTTATTGACTATTGAGACAAAATTATAAACGCAACACTTTAGTTTTTTCCCCATTTTTCGTGAGCTGAACTCAAAGATCTTGGACTTTTTCTATGTACACAAGAGGCCTATTTCTCTCATAAATTGTTCACAAATCTGTATAAATCTGTACTAGTGAGCACTTCTCTTTTGCCAAGAAAACCATCCACCTTACAGGTGTGGCATATCAAGATGCTGATTAGACAGCATGATTATTGCACAGGTGGGCCTTAGGCTGGCCACAACAAAAGGCAGTTTTACTGTATTGAGAGGTCCAGGGAAAACTGAAAACCAGTCAGTATCTGGTGGGACCACCATTTGCCTCACGCAGTGCAACACATCTCCTTTGCATAGAGTTGATCAGGTTGTTGATTGTGGCCTGTGGAATGTTGGTCCACTCCGTTACAATGGCTGTGCAAAGTTGCTGGATATTGGCAGGACCTGGAACACGCTGTCGCATATGCCGATCCAGAGCATCCCAAACATGCTCAATGGTGGCCAGGCAAGAACTGGGATATTTTCAGCTTCCAGGAATTGTGTACAGATCCTTGCAACATGGGATGAATCATGGATGAATGGCAAAACAATGGGCCTCAGAATCTCGTCACTGTATGTCTGTGCATTCAAAATTCCATCAATAAAATGCACCCATGTTCATTGTCCATAACATACGCCTGCCCATACCATAACCCCACCACCACCATGGGCAACTAGATCCACAACTTTGACATAAGAAAACCGCTCACCCACACAATGCCATACACGCTGTCTGCCATCTGCCCTGTACAAAACGGGATTCATCCGTGAAGAGAACACCTCTCCAAAAGTGCCAGATGCCATCGAATGTGAGCATTTGTCCACTCAAGTCAGTTCCGATGACGAACCGCAGTCAGGTCGAGACCCCGATGAGGATGACGAGCATGCAGATAAGCTTCCCTGAGACGGTTTCTGACCGTTTGTGCAGAAATTCTTTGATTATGCAAACCGATTGTTGCAGCAGATGTCTGGGTGGCTAGACTCAGACGATCTTGGAGGTTAAGATGCTGGATGTGGAGGTCCTGAGCTGGTGTGGTTACACGGGGTCTGCAGTTGTAGGGCCGGTTGGATGTAGTGCCAAATTCTATGAAACACCTTTGGAGATGGCTTATGGTAGAGAAATGAACATTCAATTCATGGGCAACAGCTCTGGTGGACCTTCCTGTAGTCAGCATGCCAATTAAATGCTCCCTCAAAACCTGTGACATCTATGGTATTGTTCTGTGTGATAAAACTGCACATTTTAGAGTGGCCTTTTATTGTGGCCAGTTTAAGGCCCACCTGTGCAATAATCATGCTGTCTAATCAGCATCTTGATATGACACACCTTTGAGGTGGATGGATTATCTCGGCAAAGGATAAGTGCTCGCTAACACAGATTTAGACCGATTTGTGAACAATATTTGAGAGAAATAGGCCTTTTGTGTACATAGGAAAAGACCTTTGAGTTCAGCTCATGAAAAATGGGGGCAAAAACAAAAGTGTTGTGTTTATATTTTTGTTCAGTATATATGCACTCAAAAATATTCACTAAACAATATACTCATTGTCTCCGCTAAAATTGTGTCTTGGTGCCATCAATTCAGGCTATTTACATACATATTTACAAAGGAACATGCCATTGGGTCTTTGTAAAATATTTGCAAATCTGTTTTTTTTTTTTCTTATTAAACTGCAATTATTATCAAAATGAAGCAGAGTCCAAACTTTATCAAAACAACGCAAATCAGTTTGAGTGAAAATAAAATGGGTTAGTGGAGGGATGAAAAGGAGGAGCAAAATACCAAAAGTTCTGGTGTGCTCTAAGAAATAGGTTTGGAATACAAATCATGGTGTGGCTGTAGACATCATACTAATTAGTGTTGGTAAATACCATAGAATGCAAAACATAATAATACCATAGAATGTAGTTCTGTATCATAGCACAAGCAATATAATAATAACTAAAAAAAAATAAAAAAAAAATCACAAAAGTAGCATGTTATGACATTATCACACAGCAAACCACATTTAGATGCTAAAACATTAAAGGACCACTAAAGTTACCTAGACCACGTAATCTCAATGGACTGGTCTGGGTTAATTGGTCCTGTATGTTTAACACTTCAATATAAAACACTGCCATTTTGCTGAAAAAGCAATGTTTCCTTGAAAGGTCAATCATGCTCTAATGGCTTACCCACTGCCACCCACTTGAGATGCTTTTGATGCACTGACCAAGTCACATTATGCAGCAGCTTATAGGAAAGCATTGGATTCAGTACTTTCTTATGAGAAGCATTGGATGCATGTGGCACTAACCACGCATGCACATCACCATGGACATCAGAATACTATTGGATAGTCTTTTGTAGAGATTCTTTTTTGTTATGAATGATAATTAATCTGAATTTGGGCTGAGCCCAAATGCAGCCGAATCATGATTTAAACAAAATGAACAATGGGTGAGGTATTCATTTTGATCCAGGATTCTGAAATCTTCCTGTGGCACCAAAATTAGTTGATTGATGGGGGAAAAAGTTGTTAGACGACCAGGGGACAGTCACTAAATGTTAATTTATTCAAAGATCAGGTAAGAAGAGACCAATACAGGGAAAAAAGGGAGCAGTAAAACAAAATATCTATATGTATATATATTTAATAAATAGAAGATATAGTCATATATAACATTTGATAACCGCTCCTCCTGTTTTTCCATTTGTTTGTTTGTTTTTTTTGTTTTTTTTTAACCAGCAGGTGTAAAAAATGTGAAAAAGTGTACTGTAAAATACATACATACTATTTATGTATAATATATTATGTATATATTTTGCAGTACACTGTTTCATTTTTGCACCCTTTGGTTAATCTGATTTGTTCTACTGAATCTTTCTTTGTTAGTGTAATTTGACTGACTCAAACCACCCTATTATTTCAGTAGAAGTGATTTGAGTGAAATATATTTTTTCAACCATTCACAAGGCTTGAAGCTTGCGCTATTGGGATGTTATTACATATATAAGGAACACTATAGGTTCAGGAACAAAAACATGTATGCCTGAACCTATAGTGTTATAATCACTATCTAACCCTCCTTCCCCTCCCCCCCTCCTAAATACAGCGAAATCATACATTATTTCCAGTCTGCCTGCGCTGGCTCCATCCCGATCCGACTCATTGGCTGACTTCATCAGAAGTGATGATCTTAGCCAATCACAATGCTTTTGCAGAGGAGTTCTGCTTTTGCAGAGCGTGGAGACGCTGAACATCTGACCCAGGAAGCACCTCTAGTAGTAATTTAAGGAGGGACCACTGGAAGTGTAAAAAAACCTGCAGGGATTGACTATGCTCACCAGAACAACTACATTGAGATGTAGTTCTTCTGGTGACTAAAGTGTCCCTTTAATGGAAGCAAACCCACATTATATAACATGAATAAAGCCAGATGGATAGAAAACTGCAAACCTATATCTGCCATGTTTATTTTAAACTAATAACTAATTTAACTTGGCAAATGATTGAGCTGGAAGTACACAAAGCATTTGTTTAGATGTTCTTTTCAAGATCATGGCTGTAAGGTTACCAACACATTTGGTGTAATTCCCAAAGTTAACCTCAGATGGGGGTTAGTAATTATCCAGATTTCAAGTTCGGTGTAAATTTGGTATGTTTTTTAAATCGATCCTTTTTTTTTTTTTTTTTTTTTTAGGTACCAGTAAATAACCCTGAATTAATGAAAATGTTTTTTATGGTCACTGCATGTTTAAATTCTAGAGTCATAAAATGCTCATAAGAAACAATCCTGGCACATATATTTATTATATCTCTGAGAGACATGACACTACCATACATTTAAAGGTACAAATCAGAAAACAGTTTTTTTCATGATAGATTCACTTTAAAATTACCAATGTATCACCCAAGACAACAATCTGAGAACAAGGCAAGTGGAAATGGGGAATAGTGTGATATATAACAGAGCAATAAATTATGAGAAGACTGGAAAAGCAGGCTGTAGAAAATTGAAAGAAGGTAAAATTATTGTGTAAATCTCTGATAGTGTGTTAAGAATTAATGAAACATATTGTTCTCTCCTTACTATTCTGGAAAAATAAAATTTGAAACATAAATTTACATTCCTAAATTAGTTAACATTTGTAATACTTTTTGAATCCTAAAACATTTAGATTTCAATGTAATTTTCTCTGTTAGATTTAGATCATATTGCGTGTGTGTTCAATGAATGTTAACTTTCCCATGATGGTTTATCATACATTCATTAATGTTGTTTATTTTTTCTTTTATTGTTCATGCTTCCACAAAACATTTTTTTCTGTTACTTGTATTAATTTTCTCTAATGAAAAACAGACTTATTTACATTCAATAGGAATATGTGAACTAGCCTACAAATAATTAAATACGTACATCGTATTTCCAAAATGAAATGGAAAAAGTCCTATAAATGACTAGTGGATCACTGTATTCCCGTGTGTCAAATGTATTACAAGCATTTAAAGCAACAACTAATGGGAGATTGGGATGTATGTTGTTATATAGAAATATGGTTAAATGTTAAAGGGTTTATAAAACACCCCTTTCTGTCTCACTTTGTCTGATATCAGCAAAGTTTATTGTATGTGTAGAAGCCCTATAAAGGGTTAAATGTTAAAGGGTTTATAAAATACCCCTTCCTGTCTTACTGGAGATTCTTGGCTGATATCAGCATTAGTGATGATGCGAACACGAAATTTTCGGTTCACGAACGGGAACTTCCGCAAACGTTCGCAAACCGGCAAACCGGGCGAACCGCCATTGACTTCAATGGGCAGGCGAATTTTAAAACCCACAGGGACTGTTTCTGGCCACAAAAGTGATGGAAAAGTTGTTTCAAGGGGACCAAAACCTTGACTGTGGCATGCCGGAGGGGGATCCATGGCAAAACTCCCATGGAAAATTACACAGTTGATGCAGAGTCTGGTTTTAATCCATAAAGGGCAGAAATCACCTAACATTCCTAAATCGCAATGGATATGGATTGACACCTGACATATGACATATTGACACCTTGACATATGGATTGACACCTTGACATATGGATTGACACCTGTCCTCAGAGACCCTGATACACACTGACACAGAGCAGAATAGGGACTGTTCCCCTTACATAGGGTCACTTGGCAGGTATGGATTGACACCTGTCCTCAAAGCCCCTGATACACACTGACACAGAGCAGAATAGAGACTGTTCCCCGTCCTCAGAGACCCTGATACACACTGACACAGAGCAGAATAGGGACTGTTCCCCTTACATAGGGTCACTTGGCAGGTATAGATTGACACCTGTCCTCAAAGCCCCTGATACACACTGACACAGAGCAGAATAGAGACTGTTCCCCGTCCTCAAAGCCCCTGATACACACTGACACAGAGCAGAATAGAGACTGTTCCCCTTACATAGGGTCACTTGGCAGGTATGGATTGACACCTGTCCTCAAAGTCCCTGATACACACTGACACAGAGCAGAATAGAGACTGTTCCCCGTCCTCAAAGCCCCTGATACACACTGACACAGAGCAGAATAGAGACTGTTCCCCGTCCTCAGAGACCATGATACACACTGACACAGAGCAGAATAGAGACCAGGGGTCTAGTAGCGTGGACACCCAGCACAGGTCGTTCTCCTTCAGCCTTTTTATACGAGGGTCACTCAACAGGCACAACAGCATGATAGACCACATTTGCACAAGGTTGGATGCCGAGCTACTCATTTCCCGTTCCTCCTTCTCACACAGAGCAGAATAGGGACTGTTCCCCCTACATAGGGTCACTTGGCAGATATGGATTGACACCTGTCCTCAAAGCCCCTGATACACACTGACAAAGAGCAGAATAGAGACTTTTCCCCGTCCTCAGAGACCATGATACACACTGACACAGAGCAGAATAGAGACTGTTCCCCGTCCGCAGAGACCATGATACACACTGACACAGAGCAGAATAGAGACTGTTCCCCGTCCTCAAAGCCCCTGATACACACTGACACAGAGCAGAATAGAGACTGTTCCCCGTCCTCAGAGACCATGATACACACTGATACAGAGCAGAATAGAGACTGTTCCCCCTACATAGGGTCACTTGGCAGGTATGGATTGACACCTGTCCTCAAAGCCCCTGATACACACTGACACAGAGCAGAATAGAGACTGTTCCCCCTACATAGGGTCACTTGGCAGATATTTATTCACACCTGTCCTCAAAGACCATGATACACACTGACACACAGCAGAATAGGGATGTGGAATAGCACCTGGGGAGCTGGGGGGGTGCCGTTGATGTGGAGCAAGACGCAGCAGTAGAAGAGGACTCAGCCGAGGAGGTTATGGAAGAGGATGGAGTAGGAGGAGTAGAGGAGATGGCAGCAGGCCTGCCTGCAAGTCGTGGCGGTGTCACCAACTCCTCTGCAGAGCCACGCATTCCATGCTTGGCAGCCGTCAGCAGGTTTACCCAATGCGCAGTGTAGGTGATATACCTGCCCTGACCATGCTTTGCAGACCAGGTATCAGTGGTCAGATGGACCCTTGCCACAACACTGTGTGCCAGACATGCCATTACTTCCTTTTGCACAATCGAGTACAGGTTGGGGATTGCCTTTTTTGAAAAGAAATTTCGGCCGGGTACCTTCCACTGCGGTGTCCCAATAGCTACAAATTTTTTGAATGCCTCAGACTCCACCAGCTTGAATGGTAAAAGCTGGTGGGCTAGGGGGGCGTGTCCTAACTACTGAAGCGAGAAGTCGCCATGCGTACGCCAGGTATACTGTACGCAACATGCAGGAGGCAGAGGGAATCCTGGGGCAACTGGGTCTCCCCCCGGACTCGCTACTCACATCGAAGCCTCCAACAAACTCCACGCTCCCTCCATATTGGGGCAACGCCGAGGCTCCAACATTTGTCCCTGGAAACCTAGCCGGGACATCATGCACAACTTGAATGGAAAACTGGACTAACAGGTCAACCCTGCTTAGTGAGACTCTCAGGTCATTGATCTTGTCAAGAGGAGGGGAACAACTTCAAAAATAGATTCCTGTCAAATTCTTAAAAAAAAAAAAAACGTGCAAACATGAATCCTGGAAGTACAGAAAGTACAGTGCTTAATCGTATTGGTGTACTAATTTCCAGTATATCTAAAAATGTTTTACATATTTTCTGATTTTAATTGCCATGTGTATCTTTCGTATGCCCATGTGAAACATTTTACCATTTAGGGCCCGAGTGGGGTAATTTAAACAGATCATACCTCGAGTGCAGAGTGCGTTTAATCCGACTCGTTAATGTTAGTTATTCACTAAGCTTAGTGAAAACATAGTTGGCTTAAAGATGTTAAGATTCAAGTTCTTGTGCCGCACAGTTCAAATTAACATTCAAATGACAATTCATGACAGATCACACAAATGAATAGCCCTGCCAATGTCGTCTCAGAATTTTTTGGTTATCTAAGAAGAAATACAAATTCATATCAACCAAAAAAGCAGTGGTTGACGTGGCTGAAGATGCTGGACCAGGAGGAGGATGGCGGCTTTGAGTTTGTGTGCTGCTTGTACTCATGTGTTGATCCCATAGGCGTTTGTGATGTGCGATCATGTGCCTACGCAAAGCAGTTGTACCTAAGTGGGTGTTGGACTTCCCACGACTCAGTTTCTTTTGGCACAGGTTGCAAATGGCATCGCTGTTGTCACAGGCAGACACACCAAAAAAATGCCACACTTCTGAGCTCTGCAATGACGGCATTCTGGTGGTGGACACAGCATGCGTTTATTGGCGTGCTGTCGGGCTGACCCCGGGTGCCGATGCATGCTGTCTGACTCTGCCACTAGCTCCTTGCGACGACCTCCCCATGCTTCTAACTCGTCTCCTCCTCCTCTCTGTCTCCCCATCTGAACTTTCCCCCTGTTCTTCTTCTCTTCTAGCAGGCACCCACGTGACATCCATGGACACATCGTCATCATCAACCGCTTCACTTGTATCTGACAACTCAGCAAAGGAAGCAGCAGCGGGTACAACATCATCAGCATCACACCGTACTTCCATGTGTGTAATGCTGCCTGCCTGAGACATACACCAGATATGAGTGGCACTGTGCAGTGGCAGAGTACAAGCTGTAGGCCTGACACACCCGCTTGAAGACAACTAACTGCTATTCAATCTATAACAGTGAAAAAAGTTTTTTTCTTTGTAAAGGCACGCTATAGAGACACCAGATATGAGTGGCAACTGTCAAAGTACACTGGCAGGGTTCTGCAGGGCACACAATGAAGGAAGGTCTGACACACCCGCTTTAAGGACACTGACTGCTATTAGCTTACACTGGAAAACTTGTTTTCTTTGTAAAAGCACGCTACAGAGACACCAGATATGATTGGCAACTGTCAAAGTACACTGGCAGGGATCTGCAGGGCACACGCAGAAGGAAGGCCTGACACACCCGCTTTAAGGACACTGACTGCTATTAGCTTACACTGGAAAACTGTTTTTCTTTGTAAAAGCACGCTACAGAGACACCAGATATGAGTGAAAATGTAAACGTACACTGGCAGGGTTCTGCAGGGCACACGCTGAAGGAAGGCCTGACACACCCGCTTTAATGACACTGACTGCTATTAGCTTACACTGGAAAACTTTTTTTCTTTGTAAAAGCACACTACAGAGACACCAGATATGAGTGAAAATGTAAAAGTACACTGGCAGGGTTCTGCAGGGCACACGCTGAAGGAAGGCCTGACACACCCGATTTAAGGACACTGACTGCTATTAGCTTACACTGGAAAACTGTTTTTCTTTGTAAAAGCACGCTACAGAGACACCAGATAGGAGTGGCAACTGTCAAAGTATGCTGGCAGGGTTCTGCAGGGCACACACTGAAGGCCTGAAACACCCGCTTTAAGCACACTGACTGCTATTAGCTTACACTGGAAAACTTTTTTTATTGTAAAAGCACGCTATAGAGACACCAGATATGAGTGGCAACTGTCAAAGTACGCTGGCAGGGTTCTGCAGGGCACACGCTGAAGGCCTGAAACACCCGCTTTAAGGACACTGACTGCTATTCGCTTACACTGGAAAACTTTTATTCTTTGTAAAAGCCCGCTATAGAGACACCAGATTTGAGTGGCAACTGTCAAAGTACGCTGGCAGGGTTCTGCAGGGCACAAGCTGAAGGAAGGCCTGACACACACGCTTTAAGGACACTGACTGCTATTAACTTACACTGGAAAACTTTTTTTCTTTGTAAAAGCACGCTACAGAGACACCAGATATGAGTGAAAATGTAAAAGTACACTGGCAGGGTTCTGCAGGGCACACGCTGAAGGAAGGCCTGACACACACGCTTTAAGGACACTGACTGCTATTAGCTTACACTGGAAAACTGTTTTTCTTTGTAAAAGCACGCTACAGAGACACCAGATAGGAGTGGCAACTGTCAAAGTACGCTGGCAGGGTTCTGCAGGGCACACGCTGAAGGCCTGAAACACCCGCTTTAATGACATTGACTGCTATTAGCTTACACTGGAAAACTTTTTTTATTGTAAAAGCACGCTATAGAGACACCAGATATCAGTGGCAACTGTCAAAGTACGCTGGCAGGGTTCTGCAGAGCACACGCTGAAGGAAGACCTGACACACCCGCTTTAATGACACTGACTGTTATTAGCTTACACTGGAAATCTTCTTTTCTTTGTAAAAGCACGCTACAGAGACACCAGATGTGATTGGCAACTGTCAAAGTACACTGGCAGGGTTCTGCAGGGCACACGCTGAAGGAAGGCCTGACACACCCGCTTGAAGGACACTGTCTGCTATTAGCTAACACTGGAAAACTTTTTTTCTTTGTAAAAGCATGCTATAGAGACACCAGATATGAGTGGCAACTGTCAAAGTACGCTGGCACGGTTCTGCAGGGCACACGCTGAAGGCCTGACACACCCGCTTTAATGACACTGACTGCTATTAGCTTACACTGGAAAACAGTTTTTCTTTGTAAAAGCACGCTATAGAGACACCAGATATGAGTGGCAACTGTCAAAGTACACTGGCAGGGTTCTGCAGGGCAAACGCTGAAGGCCTGAAACACCCGCTTTAAGGACACTGACTGCTATTAGCTTACACTGGAAAACTTTTTTCTTTGTAAAAGCACGCTATAGAGACACCAGATATGAGTGACAACTGTCAAAGTACGCTGGCAGGTTTCGGCAGGGCACACGCTGAAGGCCTGAAACACCCGCTTTAAGGACACTGACTGCTATTAGCTTACACTGTAAAACTTTTTTTCTTTGTAAAAGCACGCTATAGAGACACCAGATATGAGTGGCAACTGTCAAAGTACGCTGGCAGGGTTCTGCAGGGCACACGCTGAAGGAAGGCCTGACACACCCGCTTTAAGGACACTGACTGCTATTAGCTTACACTGGAAACCTTTTTTTCTTTGTAAAAGCACGCTATAGAGACACCAGATATGAGTGGCAACTGTCAAAGTACGCTGGCAGGGTTCTGCAGGGCACACGCTGAAGGCCTGAAACACCCGCTTTAAGGACACTGACTGCTATTAGCTTACACTGGAAAACTGTTTTTCTTTTTAAAAGCACGCTACAGAGACACCAGATATGAGTGGCAACTGTCAAAGTACACTGGCAGGGTTCTGCAGGGCACACGCTGAAGGAAGGCCTGACACACCCGCTTTAAGGACAATGACTGCTATTAGCTTACACTGGAAAACAGTTTTTCTTTGTAAAAGCACGCTACAGAGACACCAGATATGAGTGAAAATGTAAAAGTACACTGGCAGGGTTCTGCAGGGCACACGCTGAAGGAAGGCCTGACACACCCGCTTTAAGGACACTGACTGCTATTAGCTTACACTGGAAAACTTTTTTTCTTTGTAAAAGCATGCTATAGAGACACCAGATATGAGTGGCAACTGTCAAAGTACGCTGGCAGGGTTCTGCAGGGCACACGCTGAAGGCCTGACACACTCGCTTTAATGACACTGACTGCTATTAGCTTACACTGGAAAACAGTTTTTCTTTGTAAAAGCACGCTATAGAGACACCAGATATGAGTGGCAACTGTCAAAGTACGCTGGCAGGGTTCTGCAGGGCAAACGCTGAAGGCCTGAAACACCCGCTTTAAGGACACTGACTGCTATTCGCTTACACTGGAAAACTTTTTTTCTTTGTAAAAGCACGCTATAGAGACACCAGATATGAGTGGCAACTGTCAAAGTACGCTGGCAGGTTTCTGCAGGGCACACGCTGAAGGCCTGAAACACCCGCTTTAAGGACACTGACTGCTATTAGCTTACACTGGAAAACTGTTTTTCTTTGTAAAAGCACGCTATAGAGACACCAGATATGAGTGGCAACTGTCAAAGTACGCTGGCAGGGTTCTGCAGGGCAAACGCTGAAGGCCTGAAACACCCGCTTTAAGGACACTGACTGCTATTAGCTTACACTGGAAAACTTTTTTTCTTTGTAAAAGCACGCTATAGAGACACCAGATATGAGTGGCAACTGTCAAAGTATGCTGGCAGGGTTCTGCAGGGCACACGCTGAAGGCCTGAAACACCCGCTTTAAGGACACTGACTGCTATTAGCTTACACTGGAAAACAGTTTTTCTTTGTAAAAGCACGCTACAGAGACACCAGATATGAGTGGCAACTGTCAAAGTACACTGGCAGGGTTCTGCAGGGCACACGCTAAAGGAAGGCCTGACACACCCGCTTTAAGGACACTGACTGCTATTAGCTTTCACTGTAAAACTTTTTTTCTTTGTAAAAGCACGCTACAGAGACACCAGATATGAGTGGCAACTGTCAAAGTATGCTGGCATGGTTCTGCAGGGCAAACGCTGAAGGCCTGAAACACCCGCTTTAAGGACACTGACTGCTATTAGCTTACACTGGAAAACTTTTTTTCTTTGTAAAAGCACGCTATAGAGACACCAGATATGAGTGGCAACTGTCAAAGTACGCTGGCAGGGTTCTTCAGGTCAAACGCTGAAGGCCTGAAACACCCGCTTTAAGGATACTGACTGCTATTAGCTTACACTGGAAAACTTTTTTTCTTTGTAAAAGCACGCTATAGAGACACCAGATATGAGTGGCAACTGTCAAAGTACGCTGGCAGGTTTCTGCAGGGCACACGCTGAAGGCCTGAAACACCCGCTTTAAGGACACTGACTGCTATTAGCTTAGACTGTAAAACTTTTTTTCTTTGTAAAAGCACGCTATAGAGACACCAGATATGAGTGGCAACTGTCAAAGTATGCTGGCAGGGTTCTGCAGGGCACACGCTGAAGGCCTGAAACACCCGCTTTAAGGACACTGACTGCTATTAGCTTACACTGGAAAACAGTTTTTCTTTGTAAAAGCACGCTACAGAGACACCAGATATGAGTGGCAACTGTCAAAGTACACTGGCAGGGTTCTGCAGGGCACACGCTAAAGGAAGTTCATTAGAAAGATGTCTATTAAGAGATTTTTCATCAAAAAAACTAGTGAAGGATTTCTCAATACCCCTCTCAAC
Source organism: Pelobates fuscus (assembly GCF_036172605.1). Taxonomy (NCBI): domain Eukaryota; kingdom Metazoa; phylum Chordata; class Amphibia; order Anura; family Pelobatidae; genus Pelobates; species Pelobates fuscus. The sequence continues at coordinate 107,952,318 of NC_086320.1, forward strand.
TCTAATAAAGTTTTGGGAATACAGAAATTTAAGCCCAAATCGAAATTCTGCCCCAATGAACGAGGAAGTCAAATCGAGGCCTTTAACAAAATGATTGTTAGAGACTTTGATAAACTTGGAAAAGATAAAGCCAGGAAAGACAGACATAAGAATCTTACCCCACAAGAAAGCAAGACCCTGATGAATTTAAGCAAAAGAAATGAGCTTACAATTAAAAGTGCTGACAAGGGAGGAGGAGTGGTGATTATGTCGACTCAATATTATGTTGCAGAGGCATATCGGCTTCTTAATGACCACTCGACCTACAAAAAGCTTGACCGTAATCCTAACTGTATCTTTAATCAAGATCTGAAGGGTATGCTACAGGAGGCTAAAATAGCAGGTACTATAGATGAGTCTGTTTTTTCTTTCATTTTTTCAGATTTTCCCAAAGTGCCCACATTTTATTTTCTCCCGAAAATTCATAAATGTAAAGACAAACCACCAGGGAGGCCGATTATAAGCGGCATTGATTCACTTACATCTAAGCTCTCTGAGTATATCGATTACCATCTACAAAAATATGCTCAGGGAGCTAGGTCATATCTGAGAGATACTAAACATCTCATTCAGGAGCTGGAATGCATCGAATGGGATGATGATTATGTTTGGGCTACTTTGGATGTAACCTCACTCTACACCGTAATAGACCATGATTTGGGTGTAGAAGCAGTGAGACAGAATTTTGACCGTGATGCTGACCTGGATTCAATTTTTTGTGATTTTTTGGAGAGGGCTATTCGTTTTATTCTCACGCACAATTTCTTTAGTTTCGACGGAGATTTTTTTCTTCAGATCAAGGGCACTGCAATGGGCACCAAGTTTGCACCAAGCTATGCCAACGTGTTTATGGACTGCTGGGAAAGATCGTCTGTCTGGTCCAACAACCCGTTTGGTGCAAACTTGGTGCTCTGGAGACGGTACATCGATGATGTCCTGATGATATGGCGTGGCCCTATAGACCAGCTACATAGTTTTTTCGAATATGTCAACCATAATTCTTTATCATTGGTTTTCACTCCTAAAATTGGTGCCCAAAGTATTGACTTTCTTGATCTGTCAATATTTATTGAGGATCGGAAAGTTAAGACTAAGACTTTCTTTAAAGATATTGACTCTAACAGCTTTATTGATACCAAAAGTGGACATCATCCGAACTGGCTTAGAGGGGTTCCTAAGAGCCAGTTTGTTAGATTACGGAGGAATTGCAGCGATCTAGATTCCTTTTTTATACAAGCAGAGGTTCTGAAGAAACGCTTCCTAGAGAAGGGGTATTCCCCCGAATTTATAAACTCAGAAATTGCGAGAGTTGGGAAGATCTGTCGAAAGGATCTTCTTATAAATAAGAAGAAAGATATGATTAGAAATCCTGCCTTCGATTTTTCCTTTAATACTCGGTACAATGGAAGAGCTTTCGATGTGCAGAGGATTATAAGGAAACATTGGGGGTTGTTAGTAGAGGATGAATTTCTGGGGAAACAGATACCTAAGGATCCCAAAGTTATTTTTAGAAAGGGCACAAATTTAAAACAAATCCTTGCCCCCAGTACTTTTCGGTCGGTGAAGGGTCACACTAGTCAGAAGGGAGGTTTCTTTACATGTGGGAATTGTGTAAGTTGTGGCCACCTGTTTAGTACAGTCTTTGATTTCGTGAGTACACAGACGCAAATGAAATTTAAGATTAAAAATAAGATATCTTGTTCCTCCACACATATAATATATCTCCTCACTTGCGGCTGTGGGATGCAATATGTGGGAAGAACTGGGAGAAAATTAAAAATAAGATTGCAGGAACATAGAAACAACATCAAAAAGGGTCTTCTGACTCATTCAGTGCCGGTACACTGTAATAGCTGTCCCATCTTTAGCTTTAATACACTCAAGTGCATAGGCATAGAACAAATAACTCTGAACGAAAGAGGTGGGGATTTAATGATGTTTTTGAGACAACGTGAGGGTTACTGGATCCATACATTAAAAACCATGAAACCAATGGGTTTAAATGTTGATTTTGATTTGATTTGCTTTCTGTAATTGTTTATTTGTTTAATTTTTCTATTTTCATTTTATTTTTCACTTTTATTTATTACTCATCTGTTGTTAATTTTTTTGGGTTTGGTCTGTTTAAGTTTTATAACTTGAACAGATTAGGCTTAATGTTAATTTATATATATATTTCATTATTTCTATTCAGATACTCTATTACACTTTATTATTATTTTTATCTTCTCCCCCAAAGGTTTTTTACACCAATTATGGGTTCCACAATGGTTCTTTACATTAGTATCAGCTTTGTAATTTCATTGTCTATTGTTCCTGGTATAAGAGGATATGCTGCTATTCTATCTAATACATATGTTTCTTCTATTATGGACTTGTGGGTTTAAATGCCTAAGTATAATGGGACTTTCCCTTTGTCCTAACTCCGAACTGATTAACGGAACGAAACTGAGGCTTGGACAGCATTTCCGGAACGCATGACGCAACCGGAAGTAGTCCGAACCCGGAAGTAAGCGGCGGAGTCGGCTGTTTCGCGCCAAACCGGACGGATTTAAAAGGAAGGTCCCTGGACTTGTTTTCATGCCTGCATTTGGAGGACTTCATATCTGATGCCCCTGAGGAAGTTCATTCTATGAACGAAACGCGTAGGGCTTTTCCTTTAGTGCTAGAGTTTTTTAATTTTTATTATATTGTTGATTTTATTTATGCACCTGGTTTTTTTGCTCCTTTGGATTTCTCCACTGGGATGTACCATTTCATCTGAAACCTTGATGTGCCTATTTGACACTGCAATTCTGTAAGTGCGTTTGTGAATAAATTGTGTCTTTTTTTACTTGGATACTCTGCACTATACTTTTTATTTCTTCCCTCTTATGCATGATTCTGATGGTCTACAAGTCCTGAACTCGTCAGAGCAGTATATTTGATGTGCCTTCAATCAAACTGCCTTTTGTGAGTGCAATCATTTAAACCACAATTTTATTATTTTGCAACAGTATTGCGCTATGTCCTTCTCTATTATTTCTGTATTGTAGATTGCCATTTCTTTGGTACTTTGTTGTTATTGCCTTGAGGATATAAGAGGAATCCTTTGTCTACAATACAGTTAATTTAAGGGTAATTTGTGTGTGTGTTTCACCCAATACCCATTAAGTGTGTTTGCTATCTACACACAGGTGAATGTACACTGTTTGTTTTTAAACACGCTAAAGGAAGGCCTGACACACCCGCTTTAAGGACACTGACTGCTATTAGCTTTCACTGTAAAACTTTTTTTCTTTGTAAAAGCACGCTACAGAGACACCAGATATGAGTGGCAACTGTCAAAGTATGCTGGCATGGTTCTGCAGGGCACACGCTGAAGGAAGGCCTGACACACCCGCTTTAAGGACACTGACTGCTATTAGCTTACACTGGAAAACTTTTTTTCTTTGTAAAAGCACGCTATAGAGACACCAGATATGAGTGGCAGCTGTCAAAGTATGCTGGCAGGGTTCTGCAGGGCACACGCTGAAGGCCTGAAACACCCGCTTTAAGGACACTGACTGCTATTAGCTTACACTGGAAAACTTTTTTTCTTTGTAAAAGCACGCTATAGAGACACCAGATATGAGTGGCAACTGTTAAAGTACGCTGGCAGGTTTCTGCAGGGCACACGCTGAAGGCCTGAAACACCTGCTTTAAGGACACTGACTGCTATTAGCTTACACTGGAAAACTTTTTTTCTTTGTAAAAGCACGCTATAGAGACACCAGATATGAGTGGCAACTGTCAAAGTACGCTGGCAGGGTTCTGCAGGGCACACGCTGAAGGAAGACCTGACACACCCGCTTTAAAGACACTGACTGCTATAAGCTTACACTGGAAATCTTCTTTACTTTGTAAAAGCACGCTACAGAGACACCAGATATGATTGGCAACTGTCAAAGTACACTGGCAGGGTTCTGCAGGGCACACGCTGAAGGAAGGCCTGACACACCCGCTTTAAGGACACTGACTGCTATTAGCTTACACTGGAAAACTGTTTTTCTTTGTAAAAGCACGCTACAGAGACACCAGATATGAGTGAAAATGTAAAAGTACACTGGCAGGGTTCTGCAGGGCACACGCTGAAGGCCTGAAACACCCGCTTTAAGGACACTGACTGCTATTAGCTTACACTGGAAAACTGTTTTTCTTTGTAAAAGCACGCTATAGAGACACCAGATATGAGTGCTATAGAGACACCAGATATGAGTGTCACCAGATATGATTGGCAACTGTCAAAGTACAGTGGCAGGGTTCTGCAGGGCACACGCTGAAGGAAGGCCTGACACACCCGCTTTAAGGACACTGACTGCTATTAGCTTACACTGGAAAACTGTTTTTCTTTGTAAAAGCACGCTATAGAGACACCAGATATGAGTGGCAACTGTCAAAGTACGCTGGCAGGTTTCTGCAGGGCACACGCTGAAGGCCTGAAACACCCGCTTTAAGGACACTGACTGCTATTAGCTTACACTGGAAAACTTTTTTCTTTGTAAAAGCACGCTACAGAGACACCAGATATGAGTGGCAAGTGTCAAAGTACGCTGGCAGGGTTCTGCAGGGCACACGCTCAAGGCCTGAAACACCCGCTTTAAGGACACTGACTGCTATTAGCTTACACTGGAAAACTGTTTTTCTTTGTAAATGCACGCTATAGAGACACCAGATATGAGTGGCAACTGTCAAAGTACACTGGCAGGGTTCTGCATGGCACCCGCTGAAGGCCTGAAACACCCGCTTTAAGGACACTGACTGCTATTAGCTTACACTGGAAAACTGTTTTTCTTTGTAAAAGCACGCTACAGAGACACCAGATATGAGTGGCAACTGTCAAAGTACGCTGGCAGGTTTCTGCAGGGCACACGCTGAAGGCCTGAAACACCCGCTTTAAGGACACTGACTGCTATTAGCTTACACTGGAAAACAGTTTTTCTTTGTAAAAGCACGCTATAGAGACACCAGATATGAGTGGCAACTGTCAAAGTACACTGGCAGGGTTCTGCAGGGCACACGCTGAAGGAAGGACTGACACACCCGCTTTAAGGACACTGACTGCTATTAGCTTACACTGTAAAACTTTTTTTCTTTGTAAAAGCACGCTACAGAGACACCAGATATGAGTGGCAACTGTCAAAGTACGCTGGCATGGTTCTGCAGGGCACACGCTGAAGGAAGGCCTGACACACCCGCTTTAAGGAAACTGACTGCTATTAGCTTACACTGGAAAACTTTTTTTCTTTGTAAAAGCACGCTATAGAGACACCAGATATGAGTGGCAACTGTCAAAGTACACTGGCAGGGTTCTGCAGGGCAAACGCTGAAGGCCTGAAACACCCGCTTTAAGGACACTGACTGCTATTAGCTTACACTGGAAAACTTTTTTCTTTGTAAAAGCATGCTATAGAGACACCAGATATGAGTGACAACTGTCAAAGTACGCTGGCAGGGTTCTGCAGGGCACACGCTGAAGGCCTGAAACACCCGCTTTTAGGACACTGACTGCTATTAGCTTACACTGGAAAACTTTTTTTCTTTGTAAAAGCACGCCATAGAGACACCAGATATGATTGGCAACTGTCAAAGTACACTGGCAGGGTTCTGCAGGGCACACGCTGAAGGAAGGCCTGACACACCCGCTTTAAGGACACTAACTGCTATTAGCTTACACTGTAAAACAGTTTTTCTTTGTAAAAGCACGCTACAGAGACACCAGATATGAGTGGAAACTGTCAAAGTACGCTGGCAGGGTTCTGCAGGGCAAACGCTGAAGGCCTGACACACCCGCTTTAAGGACACTGACTGCTATTAGCTTACACTGGAAAACTTTTTTCTTTGTAAAAGCATGCTATAGAGACACCAGATATGAGTGACAACTGTCAAAGTACGCTGGCAGGGTTCTGCAGGGCACACGCTGAAGGCCTGAAACACCCGCTTTTAGGACACTGACTGCTATTAGCTTACACTGGAAAACTGTTTTTCTTTGTAAAAGCACGCTATAGAGACACCAGATATGATTGGCAACTGTCAAAGTACACTGGCAGGGTTCTGCAGGGCACACGCTGAAGGAAGGCCTGACACACCCGCTTTAAGGACACTAACTGCTATTAGCTTACACTGTAAAACAGTTTTTCTTTGTAAAAGCACGCTACAGAGACACCAGATATGAGTGGCAACTGTCAAAGTACGCTGGCAGGGTTCTGCAGGGCAAACGCTGAAGGCCTGACACACCCGCTTTAAGGACACTGACTGCTATTAGCTAACACTGGAAAACTTTTTTTCTTTGTAAAAGCATGCTATAGAGACACCAGATATGAGTGGCAACTGTCAAAGTACGCTGGCAGGGTTCTGCAGGGCACACGCTGAAGGCATGACACACCCGCTTTAAGGACACTGACTGCTATTAGCTTACACTAGAAAACTGTTTTTTTTGTAAAAGCACGCTACAGAGACACCAGATATAAGTGGCAACTGTCAAAGTACGCTGGCAGGGTTCTGCAGGGCACACGCTGAAGGAAGGCCTGACACACCCGCTTTAAGGACACTGACTGCTATTAGCTTACACTGGAAAACTTTTTTTCTTTGTAAAAGCACGCTACAGTGACACCAGATATGATTGGCAACTGTCAAAGTACACTGGCAAGGTTCTGCAGGGCACACGCTGAAGGAAGGCCTGACACACCCGCTTCAAGGACACTGACTGCTATTAGCTTACACTGGAAAACTTTTTTTCTTTGTAAAAGCACGCTATAGAGACACCAGATATGAGTGGCAACTGTCAAAGTACGCTGGCAGGTTTCTGCAGGGCACACGCTGAAGGCCTGACACACCCGCTTTAAGGACACTGACTGCTATTAGCTTACACTGGAAACCTTTTTTTCTTTGTAAAAGCACGCTATAGAGACACCAGATATGAGTGGCAACTGTCAAAGTACGCTGGCAGGGTTCTGCAGGGCACACGCTGAAGGAAGGCCTGACACAACCGCTTTAAGGACACTGACTGCTATTAGCTTACACTGGAAACCTTTTTTTCTTTGTAAAAGCACGCTATAGAGACACCAGATATGAGTGGCAACTGTCAAAGTACGCTGGCAGGGTTCTGCAGGGCACACGCTGAAGGCCTGAAACACCCGCTTTAAGGACACTGACTGCTATTAGCTTACACTGGAAAACTGTTTTTCTTTTTAAAAGCACGCTACAGAGACACCAGATATGAGTGAAAATGTAAAAGTACACTGGCAGGGTTCTGCAGGGCACACGCTGAAGGAAGGCCTGACACACCCGCTTTAAGGACACTGACTGCTATTAGCTTACACTGGAAAACTTTTTTTCTTTGTAAAAGCACGCTACAGTGACACCAGATATGATTGGCAACTGTCAAAGTACACTGGCAAGGTTCTGCAGGGCACACGCTGAAGGAAGGCCTGACACACCCGCTTTAAGGACACTGACTGCTATTAGCTTACACTGGAAACCTTTTTTTCTTTGTAAAAGCACGCTATAGAGACACCAGATATGAGTGGCAACTGTCAAAGTACGCTGGCAGGGTTCTGCAGGGCACACGCTGAAGGAAGGCCTGACACACCCGCTTTAAGGACACTGACTGCTATTAGCTTACACTGGAAACCTTTTCTTCTTTTTAAAAGCACGCTACAGAGACACCAGATATGAGTGGCAACTGTCAAAGTACACTGGCAGGGTTCTGCAGGGCACACGCTGAAGGAAGGCCTGACACACCCGCTTTAAGGACACTGACTGCTATTAGCTTACACTGGAAAACTTTTTTTCTTTGTAAAAGCACGCTACAGAGACACCAGATATGAGTGGCAACTGTCAAAGTACGCTGGCAGGGTTCTGCAGGGCACACGCTGAAGGCCTGACACACCCGCTTTAATGACACTGACTGCTATTAGCTTACACTGGAAAACAGTTTTTCTTTGTAAAAGCACGCTATAGAGACACCAGATATGAGTGGCAACTGTCAAAGTACGCTGGCAGGGTTCTGCAGGGCAAACGCTGAAGGCCTGACACACCCGCTTTAATGACACTGACTGCTATTCGCTTACACTGGAAAACTTTTTTTCTTTGTAAAAGCACGCTATAGAGACACCAGATATGAGTGGCAACTGTCAAAGTACGCTGGCAGGGTTCTGCAGGGCACACGCTGAAGGAAGGCCTGACACACCCGCTTTAAGGACACTGACTGCTATTAGCTTACACTGGAAAACTTTTTTTCTTTGTAAAAGCACGCTACAGAGACACCAGATATGAGTGAAAATGTAAAAGTACACTGGCAGGGTTCTGAAGGGCACACACTGAAGGCCTGAAACACCCGCTTTAAGCACACTGACTGCTATTAGCTTACACTGGAAAACTGTTATTCTTTGTAAAAGCACGCTACAGAGACACCAGATATGAGTGGCAACTGTCAAAGTACGCTGGCAGGGTTCTGCAGGGCACACGCTGAAGGCCTGACACACCCGCTTTAATGACACTGACTGCTATTAGCTTACACTGGAAAACAGTTTTTCTTTGTAAAAGCACGCTATAGAGACACCAGATATGAGTGGCAACTGTCAAAGTACGCTGGCAGGGTTCTGCAGGGCAAACGCTGAAGGCCTGACACACCCGCTTTAATGACACTGACTGCTATTCGCTTACACTGGAAAACTTTTTTTCTTTGTAAAAGCACGCTATAGAGACACCAGATATGAGTGGCAACTGTCAAAGTACGCTGGCAGGGTTCTGCAGGGCACACGCTGAAGGAAGGCCTGACACACCCGCTTTAAGGACACTGACTGCTATTAGCTTACACTGGAAAACTTTTTTTCTTTGTAAAAGCACGCTACAGAGACACCAGATATGAGTGAAAATGTAAAAGTACACTGGCAGGGTTCTGAAGGGCACACACTGAAGGCATGAAACACCCGCTTTAAGCACACTGACTGCTATTAGCTTACACTGGAAAACTGTTATTCTTTGTAAAAGCACGCTACAGAGACACCAGATATGAGTGGCAACTGTCAAAGTACGCTGGCAGGGTTCTGCAGGGCACACGCTGAAGGCCTGAAACACCCGCTTTAATGACATTGACTGCTATTAGCTTACACTGGAAAACTTTTTTTATTGTAAAAGCACGCTATAGAGACACCAGATATGAGTGGCAACTGTCAAAGTACGCTGGCAGGGTTCTGCAGAGCACACGCTGAAGGAAGACCTGACACACCCGCTTTAATGACACTGACTGCTATTAGCTTACACTGGAAATCTTCTTTTCTTTGTAAAAGCATGCTATAGAGACACCAGATATGAGTGGCAACTGTCAAAGTACGCTGGCAGGGTTCTGCAGGGCACACGCTGAAGGCCTGAAACACCCGCTTTAAGGACACTGACTGCTATTAGCTTACACTGGAAAACTGTTTTTCTTTGTAAAAGCACGCTATAGAGACACCAGATATGAGTGGCAACTGTCAAAGTACGCTGGCCGGGTTCTGCAGGGCACACGCTGAAGGAAGGCCTGACACACCCGCTTTAAGGACACTGACTGCTATTAGCTTACACTGGAAAACTGTTTTTCTTTGTAAAAGCACGCTATAGAGACACCAGATATGAGTGGCAACTGTCAAAGTACACTGGCAGGGTTCTGCAGGGCAAACGCTGAAGGCCTGAAACACCCGCTTTAAGGACACTGACTGCTATTAGCTTACACTGTAAAACTTTTTTTCTTTGTAAAAGCACGCTATTGAGACACCAGATATGAGTGGCAACTGTCAAAGTACGCTGGCAGGGTTCTGCAGGGCACACGCTGAAGGCCTGAAACACCCGCTTTAAGGACACTGACTGCTATTAGCTTACACTGGAAAACTGTTTTTCTTTGTAAAAGCACGCTATAGAGACACCAGATATGAGTGGCAACTGTCAAAGTACGCTGGCAGGGTTCTGCAGGGCACACGCTGAAGGAAGGCCTGACACACCCGCTTTAAGGACACTGACTGCTATTAGCTTACACTGGAAACCTTTTTTTCTTTGTAAAAGCACGCTATAGAGACACCAGATATGAGTGGCAACTGTCAAAGTACACTGGCAGGGTTCTGCAGGGCACACGCTGAAGGCCTGAAACACCCGCTTTAAGGACACTGACTGCTATTAGCTTACACTGGAAAACTGTTTTTCTTTTTAAAAGAACGCTACAGAGACACCAGATATGAGTGGCAACTGTCAAAGTACACTGGCAGGGTTCTGCAGGGCACACGCTGATGGAAGGCCTGACACACCCGCTTTAAGGACACTGACTGCTATTAGCTTACACTGGAAAACTTTTTTTCTTTGTAAAAGCACGCTACAGAGACACCAGATATGAGTGGCAACTGTCAAAGTACACTGGCAGGGTTCTGCAGGGCACACGCTGAAGGAAGGCCTGACACACCCGCTTTAAGGACAATGACTGCTATTAGCTTACACTGGAAAACTGTTTTTCTTTGTAAAAGCACGCTACAGAGACACCAGATATGAGTGAAAATGTAAAAGTACACTGGCAGGGTTCTGCAGGGCACACGCTGAAGGAAGGCCTGACACACCCGCTTTAAGGACACTGACTGCTATTAGCTAACACTGGAAAACTTTTTTTCTTTGTAAAAGCATGCTATAGAGACACCAGATATGAGTGGCAACTGTCAAAGTACGCTGGCAGGGTTCTGCAGGGCACACGCTGAAGGCCTGACACACCCGCTTTAATGACACTGACTGCTATTAGCTTACACTGGAAAACAGTTTTTCTTTGTAAAAGCACGCTATAGAGACACCAGATATGAGTGGCAACTGTCAAAGTACGCTGGCAGGGTTCTGCAGGGCAAACGCTGAAGGCCTGACACACCCGCTTTAATGACACTGACTGCTATTAGCTTACACTGGAAAACTTTTTTTATTGTAAAAGCACGCTATAGAGACACCAGATATGAGTGGCAACTGTCAAAGTACGCTGGCAGGGTTCTGCAGAGCACACGCTGAAGGAAGACCTGACACACCCGCTTTAATGACACTGACTGCTATTAGCTTACACTGGAAATCTTCTTTTCTTTGTAAAAGCATGCTATAGAGACACCAGATATGAGTGGCAACTGTCAAAGTATGCTGGCAGGGTTCTGCAGGGCACACGCTGAAGGCCTGAAACACCCGCTTTAAGGACACTGACTGCTATTAGCTTACACTGAAAAACTGTTTTTCTTTGTAAAAGCACGCTATAGAGACACCAGATATGAGTGGCAACTGTCAAAGTACGCTGGCCGGGTTCTGCAGGGCACACGCTGAAGGAAGGCCTGACACACCCGCTTTAAGGACACTGACTGCTATTAGCTTACACTGGAAAACTGTTTTTCTTTGTAAAAGCACGCTATAGAGACACCAGATATGAGTGGCAACTGTCAAAGTACACTGGCAGGGTTCTGCAGGGCAAACGCTGAAGGCCTGAAACACCCGCTTTAAGGACACTGACTGCTATTAGCTTACACTGTAAAACTTTTTTTCTTTGTAAAAGCACGCTATTGAGACACCAGATATGAGTGGCAACTGTCAAAGTACGCTGGCAGGGTTCTGCAGGGCACACGCTGAAGGCCTGAAACACCCGCTTTAAGGACACTGACTGCTATTAGCTTACACTGGAAAACTGTTTTTCTTTGTAAAAGCACGCTATAGAGACACCAGATATGAGTGGCAACTGTCAAAGTACGCTGGCAGGGTTCTGCAGGGCACACGCTGAAGGAAGGCCTGACACACCCGCTTTAAGGACACTGACTGCTATTAGCTTACACTGGAAACCTTTTTTTCTTTGTAAAAGCACGCTATAGAGACACCAGATATGAGTGGCAACTGTCAAAGTACACTGGCAGGGTTCTGCAGGGCACACGCTGAAGGCCTGAAACACCCGCTTTAAGGACACTGACTGCTCTTAGCTTACACTGGAAAACTGTTTTTCTTTTTAAAAGAACGCTACAGAGACACCAGATATGAGTGGCAACTGTCAAAGTACACTGGCAGGGTTCTGCAGGGCACACGCTGATGGAAGGCCTGACACACCCGCTTTAAGGACACTGACTGCTATTAGCTTACACTGGAAAACTTTTTTTCTTTGTAAAAGCACGCTACAGAGACACCAGATATGAGTGGCAACTGTCAAAGTACACTGGCAGGGTTCTGCAGGGCACACGCTGAAGGAAGGCCTGACACACCCGCTTTAAGGACAATGACTGCTATTAGCTTACACTGGAAAACTGTTTTTCTTTGTAAAAGCACGCTACAGAGACACCAGATATGAGTGAAAATGTAAAAGTACACTGGCAGGGTTCTGCAGGGCACACGCTGAAGGAAGGCCTGACACACCCGCTTTAAGGACACTGACTGCTATTAGCTAACACTGGAAAACTTTTTTTCTTTGTAAAAGCATGCTATAGAGACACCAGATATGAGTGGCAACTGTCAAAGTACGCTGGCAGGGTTCTGCAGGGCACACGCTGAAGGCCTGACACACCCGCTTTAATGACACTGACTGCTATTAGCTTACACTGGAAAACAGTTTTTCTTTGTAAAAGCACGCTATAGAGACACCAGATATGAGTGGCAACTGTCAAAGTACGCTGGCAGGGTTCTGCAGGGCAAACGCTGAAGGCCTGACACACCCGCTTTAATGACACTGACTGCTATTCGCTTACACTGGAAAACTTTTTTTCTTTGTAAAAGCACGCTATAGAGACACCAGATATGAGTGGCAACTGTCAAAGTACGCTGGCAGGGTTCTGCAGGGCACACGCTGAAGGAAGGCCTGACACACCCGCTTTAAGGACACTGACTGCTATTAGCTTACACTGGAAAACTTTTTTTCTTTGTAAAAGCACGCTACAGAGACACCAGATATGAGTGAAAATGTAAAAGTACACTGGCAGGGTTCTGAAGGGCACACACTGAAGGCATGAAACACCCGCTTTAAGCACACTGACTGCTATTAGCTTACACTGGAAAACTGTTATTCTTTGTAAAAGCACGCTACAGAGACACCAGATATGAGTGGCAACTGTCAAAGTACGCTGGCAGGGTTCTGCAGGGGACACGCTGAAGGCCTGAAACACCCGCTTTAATGACATTGACTGCTATTAGCTTACACTGGAAAACTTTTTTTATTGTAAAAGCACGCTATAGAGACACCAGATATGAGTGGCAACTGTCAAAGTACGCTGGCAGGGTTCTGCAGAGCACACGCTGAAGGAAGACCTGACACACCCGCTTTAATGACACTGACTGCTATTAGCTTACACTGGAAATCTTCTTTTCTTTGTAAAAGCATGCTATAGAGACACCAGATATGAGTGGCAACTGTCAAAGTACGCTGGCAGGGTTCTGCAGGGCACACGCTGAAGGCCTGAAACACCCGCTTTAAGGACACTGACTGCTATTAGCTTACACTGGAAAACTGTTTTTCTTTGTAAAAGCACGCTATAGAGACACCAGATATGAGTGGCAACTGTCAAAGTACGCTGGCCGGGTTCTGCAGGGCACACGCTGAAGGAAGGCCTGACACACCCGCTTTAAGGACACTGACTGCTATTAGCTTACACTGGAAAACTGTTTTTCTTTGTAAAAGCACGCTATAGAGACACCAGATATGAGTGGCAACTGTCAAAGTACACTGGCAGGGTTCTGCAGGGCAAACGCTGAAGGCCTGAAACACCCGCTTTAAGGACACTGACTGCTATTAGCTTACACTGTAAAACTTTTTTTCTTTGTAAAAGCACGCTATTGAGACACCAGATATGAGTGGCAACTGTCAAAGTACGCTGGCAGGGTTCTGCAGGGCACACGCTGAAGGCCTGAAACACCCGCTTTAAGGACACTGACTGCTATTAGCTTACACTGGAAAACTGTTTTTCTTTGTAAAAGCACGCTATAGAGACACCAGATATGAGTGGCAACTGTCAAAGTACGCTGGCAGGGTTCTGCAGGGCACACGCTGAAGGAAGGCCTGACACACCCGCTTTAAGGACACTGACTGCTATTAGCTTACACTGGAAACCTTTTTTTCTTTGTAAAAGCACGCTATAGAGACACCAGATATGAGTGGCAACTGTCAAAGTACACTGGCAGGGTTCTGCAGGGCACACGCTGAAGGCCTGAAACACCCGCTTTAAGGACACTGACTGCTATTAGCTTACACTGGAAAACTGTTTTTCTTTTTAAAAGAACGCTACAGAGACACCAGATATGAGTGGCAACTGTCAAAGTACACTGGCAGGGTTCTGCAGGGCACACGCTGATGGAAGGCCTGACACACCCGCTTTAAGGACACTGACTGCTATTAGCTTACACTGGAAAACTTTTTTTCTTTGTAAAAGCACGCTACAGAGACACCAGATATGAGTGGCAACTGTCAAAGTACACTGGCAGGGTTCTGCAGGGCACACGCTGAAGGAAGGCCTGACACACCCGCTTTAAGGACAATGACTGCTATTAGCTTACACTGGAAAACTGTTTTTCTTTGTAAAAGCACGCTACAGAGACACCAGATATGAGTGAAAATGTAAAAGTACACTGGCAGGGTTCTGCAGGGCACACGCTGAAGGAAGGCCTGACACACCCGCTTTAAGGACACTGACTGCTATTAGCTAACACTGGAAAACTTTTTTTCTTTGTAAAAGCATGCTATAGAGACACCAGATATGAGTGGCAACTGTCAAAGTACGCTGGCAGGGTTCTGCAGGGCACACGCTGAAGGCCTGACACACCCGCTTTAATGACACTGACTGCTATTAGCTTACACTGGAAAACAGTTTTTCTTTGTAAAAGCACACTATAGAGACACCAGATATGAGTGGCAACTGTCAAAGTACGCTGGCAGGGTTCTGCAGGGCAAACGCTGAAGGCCTGAAACACCCGCTTTAAGGACACTGACTGCTATTCGCTTACACTGGAAAACTTTTTTTCTTTGTAAAAGCACGCTATAGAGACACCAGATATGAGTGGCAACTGTCAAAGTACGCTGGCAGGTTTCTGCAGGGCACACGCTGAAGGCCTGAAACACCCGCTTTAAGGACACTGACTGCTATTAGCTTACACTGGAAAACTTTTTTTCTTTGTAAAAGCAGTCTATAGAGACACCAGATATGAGTGGCAACTGTCAAAGTACGCTGGCAGGGTTCTGCAGGGCACACGCTGAAGGCCTGAAACACCCGCTTTAAGGACACTGACTGCTATTAGCTTACACTGGAAAACTGTTTTTCTTTGTAAAAGCACGCTATAGAGACACCAGATATGAGTGGCAACTGTCAAAGTACGCTGGCAGGGTTCTGCAGGGCAAACGCTGAAGGCCTGAAACACCCGATTTAAGGACACTGACTGCTTTTAGCTTACACTGGAAAACTTTTTTTCTTTGTAAAAGCACGCTATAGAGACACCAGATATGAGTGGCAACTGTCAAAGTACGAAGGCAGGGTTCTTCAGGTCAAACGCTGAAGGCCTGACACACCCGCTTTAAGGACACTGACTGCTATTAGCTTACACTGTAAAACTTTTTTTCTTTGTAAAAGCACGCTACAGAGACACCAGATATGAGTGGCAACTGTCAAAGTATGCTGGCATGGTTCTGCAGGGCACACGCTGAAGGAAGGCCTGAAACACCCGCTTTAAGGACACTGACTGCTATTAGCTTACACTGGAAAACTTTTTTTCTTTGTAAAAGCACGCTATAGAGACACCAGATATGAGTGGCAGCTGTCAAAGTATGCTGGCAGGGTTCTGCAGGGCACACGCTGAAGGCCTGAAACACCCGCTTTAAGGACACTGACTGCTATTAGCTTACACTGGAAAACAGTTTTTCTTTGTAAAAGAGCGCTACAGAGACACCAGATATGAGTGGCAACTGTCAAAGTACACTGGCAGGGTTCTGCAGGGCACACGCTGAAGGAATGCCTGACACACCCGCTTTAAGGACAATGACTGCTATTAGCTTACACTGGAAAACTGTTTTTCTTTGTAAAAGCACGCTACAGAGACACCAGATATGAGTGAACATGTAAAAGTACACTGGCAGGGTTCTGCAGGGCACACGCTGAAGGCCTGAAACACCCGCTTTAAGGACACTGACTGCTATTAGCTTACACTGGAAAACTTTTTTTCTTTGTAAAAGCACGCTACAGAGACACCAGATATGAGTGGCAAGTGTCAAAGTACGCTGGCAGGGTTCTGCAGGGCACACGCTCAAGGCCTGAAACACCCGCTTTAAGGACACTGACTGCTATTAGCTTACACTGGAAAACTGTTTTTCTTTGTAAATGCACGCTATAGAGACACCAGATATGAGTGGCAACTGTCAAAGTACACTGGCAGGGTTCAGCATGGCACCCGCTGAAGGCCTGAAACACCCGCTTTAAGGACACTGACTGCTATAAGCTTACACTGGAAAACTGTTTTTCTTTGTAAAAGCACGCTACAGAGACACCAGATATGAGTGGCAACTGTCAAAGTACGCTGCCAGGTTTCTGCAGGGCACACGCTGAAGGCCTGAAACACCCGCTTTAAGGACACTGACTGCTATTAGCTTACACTGGAAAACTTTTTTCTTTGTAAAAGCACGCTATAGAGACACCAGATATGAGTGGCAACTGTCAAAGTACGCTGGCAGGGTTCTGCAGGGCACACGCTGAAGGAAGACCTGACACACCCGCTTTAAGGACACTGACTGCTATTAGCTTACACTGGAAATCTTCTTTACTTTGTAAAAGCACGCTACAGAGACACCAGATATGATTGGCAACTGTCAAAGTACACTGGCAGGGTTCTGCAGGGCACACGCTGAAGGAAGGCCTGACACACCCGCTTTAAGGACACTGACTGCTATTAGCTTACACTGGAAAACTGTTTTTCTTTGTAAAAGCACGCTACAGAGACACCAGATATGAGTGAAAATGTAAAAGTACACTGGCAGGGTTCTGCAGGGCACACGCTGAAGGCCTGAAACACCCGCTTTAAGGACACTGACTGCTATTAGCTTACACTGGAAAACTGTTTTTCTTTGTAAAAGCACGCTATAGAGACACCAGATATGAGTGGCAACTGTCAAAGTACGCTGGCAGGTTTCTGCAGGGCACACGCTGAAGGCCTGAAACACCCGCTTTAAGGACACTGACTGCTATTAGCTTACACTGGAAAACTTTTTTTCTTTGTAAAAGCACGCTACAGAGACACCAGATATGAGTGGCAAGTGTCAAAGTACGCTGGCAGGGTTCTGCAGGGCACACGCTGAAGGCCTGAAACACCTGCTTTAAGGACACTGACTGCTATTAGCTTACACTGGAAAACTGTTTTTCTTTGTAAATGCACGCTATAGAGACACCAGATATGAGTGGCAACTGTCAAAGTACACTGGCAGGGTTCTGCATGGCACCCGCTGAAGGCCTGAAACACCCGCTTTAAGGACACTGACTGCTATTAGCTTACACTGGAAAACTGTTTTTCTTTGTAAAAGCACGCTACAGAGACACCAGATATGAGTGGCAACTGTCAAAGTACGCTGGCAGGTTTCTGCAGGGCACACGCTGAAGGCCTGAAACACCCGCTTTAAGGACACTGACTGCTATTAGCTTACACTGGAAAACAGTTTTTCTTTGTAAAAGCACGCTATAGAGACACCAGATATGAGTGGCAACTGTCAAAGTACACTGGCAGGGTTCTGCAGGGCACACGCTGAAGGAAGGACTGACACACCCGCTTTAAGGACACTGACTGCTATTAGCTTACACTGTAAAACTTTTTTTCTTTGTAAAAGCACGCTACAGAGACACCAGATATGAGTGGCAACTGTCAAAGTACGCTGGCATGGTTCTGCAGGGCACACGCTGAAGGAAGGCCTGACACACCCGCTTTAAGGAAACTGACTGCTATTAGCTTACACTGGAAAACTTTTTTTCTTTGTAAAAGCACGCTATAGAGACACCAGATATGAGTGGCAACTGTCAAAGTACGCTGGCAGGGTTCTGCAGGGCACACGCTGAAGGCCTGAAACACTCGCTTTTAGGACACTGACTGCTATTAGCTAACACTGGAAAACTTTTTTTCTTTGTAAAAGCATGCTATAGAGACACCAGATATGAATGGCAACTGTCAAAGTACGCTGGCAGGGTTCTGCAGGGCACACGCTGAAGGCCTGACACTCCCGCTTTAATGACACTGACTGCTATTAGCTTACACTGGAAAACAGTTTTTCTTTGTAAAAGCACGCTATAGAGACACCAGATATGAGTGGCAACTGTCAAAGTACGCTAGCAGGGTTCTGCAGGGCACACACTGAAGGAAGGCCTGACACACCCGCTTTAAGGACACTGACTGCTATTAGCTTACACTAGAAAACTGTTTTTTTTGTAAAAGCACGCTACAAAGACACCAGATATAAGTGGCAACTGTCAAAGTACGCTGGCAGGGTTCTGCAGGGCACACACTGTAGGAAGGCCTGACACACCCGCTTTAAGGACACTGACTGCCATTAGCTTACACTGGAAAACTGTTTTTCTTTGTAAAAGTATGCTATAGAGACACCAGATATCAGTGGCAACTGTCAAAGTACGCTGGCAGGGTTCTGCAGGGCACACGCTGAAGGAAGGCCTGACACACCCGCTTTAAGGACACTGACTGCTATTAGCTTACACTGGAAAACTTTTTTTCTTTGTAAAAGCACGCTACAGTGACACCAGATATGATTGGCAACTGTCAAAGTACACTGGCAAGGTTCTGCAGGGCACACGCTGAAGGAAGGCCTGACACACCCGCTTTAAGGACACTGACTGCTATTAGCTTACACTGGAAAACTTTTTTTCTTTGTAAAAGCACGCTATAGAGACACCAGATATGAGTGGCAACTGTCAAAGTACGCTGGCAGGGTTCTGCAGGGCACACGCTGAAGGCCTGAAACACCCGCTTTAAGGACACTGACTGCTATTAGCTTACACTGGAAAACTGTTTTTCTTTGTAAAAGCACGCTACAGAGACACCAGATATGAGTGGCAACTGTCAAAGTACACTGGCAGGGTTCTGCAGGGCACACGCTGAAGGAAGGCCTGACACACCCGCTTTAAGGACACTGACTGCTATTAGCTTACACTGGAAAACTTTTTTTCTTTGTAAAAGCACACTATAGAGACACCAGATATGAGTGGCAGCTGTCAAAGTACGCTGGCAGGGTTCTGCAGGGCACACGCTGAAGGCCTGAAACACCCGCTTTAAGGACACTGACTGCTATTAGCTTACACTGGAAAACAGTTTTTCTTTGTAAAAGCGCGCTACAGAGACACCAGATATGAGTGGCAACTGTCAAAGTACACTGGCAGGGTTCTGCAGGGCACACGCTGAAGGAAGGCCTGACACACCCGCTTTAAGGACAATGACTGCTATTAGCTTACACTGGAAAACTGTTTTTCTTTGTAAAAGCACGCTACAGAGACACCAGATATGAGTGAAAATGTAAAATAACACTGGCAGGGTTCTGCAGGGCACACGCTGAAGGAAGGCCTGACACACCCGCTTTAAGGACACTGACTGCTATTAGCTTACACTGGAAAACTTTTTTTCTTTGTAAAAGCACGCTACAGTGACACCAGATATGATTGGCAACTGTCAAAGTACACTGGCAAGGTTCTGCAGGGCACTCGCTGAAGGAAGGCCTGACACACCCGCTTTAAGGACACTGACTGCTATTAGCTTACACTGGAAACCTTTTTTTCTTTGTAAAAGCACGCTATAGAGACACCAGATATGAGTGGCAACTGTCAAAGTACGCTGGCAGGGTTCTGCAGGGCACACGCTGAAGGAAGGCCTGACACACCCGCTTTAAGGACACTGACTGCTATTAGCTTACACTGGAAACCTTTTTTTCTTTGTAAAAGCACGCTATAGAGACACCAGATATGAGTGGCAACTGTCAAAGTACGCTGGCAGGGTTCTGCAGGGCACACGCTGAAGGCCTGAAACACCCGCTTTAAGGACACTGACTGCTATTAGCTTACACTGGAAAACTGTTTTTCTTTTTAAAAGCATGCTACAGAGACTCCAGATATGAGTGGCAACTGTCAAAGTACACTGGCAGGGTTCTGCAGGGCACACGCTGAAGGAAGGCCTGACACACCCGCTTTAAGGACACTGACTGCTATTAGCTTACACTGGAAAACTTTTTTTCTTTGTAAAAGCACGCTACAGAGACACCAAATATGAGTGGCAACTGTCAAAGTACACTGGCAGGGTTCTGCAGGGCACACGCTGAAGGAAGGCCTGACACACCCGCTTTAAGGACAATGACTGCTATTAGCTTACACTGGAAAACTGTTTTTCTTTCAAAAAGCACGCTACAGAGACACCAGATATGAGTGAAAATGTAAAAGTACACTGGCAGGGTTCTGCAGGGCACACGCTGAAGGAAGGCCTGACACACCCGCTTTAAGGACACTGACTGCTATTAGCTAACACTGGAAAACTTTTTTTCTTTGTAAAAGCATGCTATAGAGACACCAGATATGAGTGGCAACTGTCAAAGTACGCTGGCAGGGTTCTGCAGGGCACACGCTGAAGGCCTGACACACCCGCTTTAATGACACTGACTGCTATTAGCTTACACTGGAAAACAGTTTTTCTTTGTAAAAGCACGCTATAGAGACACCAGATATGAGTGGCAACTGTCAAAGTACGCTGGCAGGGTTCTGCAGGGCAAACGCTGAAGGCCTGACACACCCGCTTTAATGACACTGACTGCTATTCGCTTACACTGGAAAACTTTTTTTCTTTGTAAAAGCACGCTATAGAGACACCAGATATGAGTGGCAACTGTCAAAGTACGCTGGCAGGGTTCTGCAGGGCACACGCTGAAGGAAGGCCTGACACACCTGCTTTAAGGACACTGACTGCTATTAGCTTACACTGGAAAACGTTTTTCTTTGTAAAAGCACGCTACAGAGACACCAGATATGAGTGAAAATGTAAAAGTACACTGGCAGGGTTCTGAAGGGCACACGCTGAAGGCCTGAAACACCCGCTTTAAGCACACTGACTGCTATTAGCTTACACTGGAAAACTGTTATTCTTTGTAAAAGCACGCTACAGAGACACCAGATATGAGTGGCAACTGTCAAAGTACGCTGGCAGGGTTCTGCAGGGCACACGCTGAAGGCCTGAAACACCCGCTTTAATGACATTGACTGCTATTAGCTTACACTGGAAAACTTTTTTTATTGTAAAAGCACGCTATAGAGACACCAGATATCAGTGGCAACTGTCAAAGTACGCTGGCAGGGTTCTGCAGAGCACACGCTGAAGGAAGACCTGACACACCCGCTTTAATGACACTGACTGCTATTAGCTTACACTGGAAATCTTCTTTTCTTTGTAAAAGCACGCTATAGAGACACCAGATGTGATTGGCAACTGTCAAAGTACACTGGCAGGGTTCTGCAGGGCACACGCTGAAGGAAGGCCTGACACACCCGCTTGAAGGACACTGTCTGCTATTAGCTAACACTGGAAAACTTTTTTTCTTTGTAAAAGCATGCTATAGAGACACCAGATATGAGTGGCAACTGTCAAAGTACGCTGGCAGGGTTCTGCAGGGCACACGCTGAAGGCCTGACACACCCGCTTTAATGACACTGACTGCTATTAGCTTACACTGGAAAACAGTTTTTCTTTGTAAAAGCACGCTATAGAGACACCAGATATGAGTGGCAACTGTCAAAGTACACTGGCAGGGTTCTGCAGGGCAAACGCTGAAGTCCTGAAACACCCGCTTTAAGGACACTGACTGCTATTAGCTTACACTGGAAAACTTTTTTTCTTTGTAAAAGCACGCTATAGAGACACCAGATATGAGTGACAACTGTCAAAGTATGCTGGCAGGTTTCGGCAGGGCACACGCTGAAGGCCTGAAACACCCGCTTTAAGGACACTGACTGCTATTAGCTTACACTGTAAAACTTTTTTTCTTTGTAAAAGCACGCTATAGAGACACCAGATATGAGTGGCAACTGTCAAAGTACGCTGGCAGGGTTCTGCAGGGCACACGCTGAAGGCCTGAAACACCCGCTTTAAGGACACTGACTGCTATTAGCTTACACTGGAAAACTGTTTTTCTTTGTAAAAGCACGCTATAGAGACACCAGATATGAGTGGCAACTGTCAAAGTACGCTGGCAGGGTTCTGCAGGGCACACGCTGAAGGAAGGCCTGACACACCCGCTTTAAGGACACTGACTGCTATTAGCTTACACTGGAAACCTTTTTTTCTTTGTAAAAGCACGCTATAGAGACACCAGATATGAGTGGCAACTGTCAAAGTACGCTGGCAGGGTTCTGCAGGGCACACGCTGAAGGCCTGAAACACCCGCTTTAAGGACACTGACTGCTATTAGCTTACACTGGAAAACTGTTTTTCTTTTTAAAAGCACGCTACAGAGACACCAGATATGAGTGGCAACTGTCAAAGTACACTGGCAGGGTTCTGCAGGGCACACGCTGAAGGAAGGCCTGACACACCCGCTTTAAGGACACTGACTGCTATTAGCTTACACTGGAAAACTTTTTTTCTTTGTAAAAGCACGCTACAGAGACACCAGATATGAGTGGCAACTGTCAAAGTACACTGGCAGGATTCTGCAGGGCACACGCTGAAGGAAGGCCTGACACACCCGCTTTAAGGACAATGACTGCTATTAGCTTACACTGGAAAACTGTTTTTCTTTGTAAAAGCACGCTACAGAGACACCAGATATGAGTGAAAATGTAAAAGTACACTGGCAGGTTTCTGCAGGGCACATGCTGAAGGCCTGAAACACCCGCTTTAAGGACACTGACTGCTATTAGCTTACACTGGAAAACTGTTTTTCTTTGTAAAAGCACGCTATAGAGACACCAGATATGAGTGGCAACTGTCAAAGTACGCTGGCAGGGTTCTGCAGGGCAAACGCTGAAGGCCTGAAACACCCGCTTTAAGGACACTGACTGCTATTAGCTTACACTGGAAAACTTTTTTTCTTTGTAAAAGCACGCTATAGAGACACCAGATATGAGTGGCAACTGTCAAAGTACGCTGGCAGGGTTCTTCAGGTCAAACGCTGAAGGCCTGAAACACCCGCTTTAAGGATACTGACTGCTATTAGCTTACACTGGAAAACTTTTTTTCTTTGTAAAAGCACGCTATAGAGACACCAGATATGAGTGGCAACTGTCAAAGTACGCTGGCAGGTTTCTGCAGGGCACACGCTGAAGGCCTGAAACACCCGCTTTAAGGACACTGACTGCTATTAGCTTAGACTGTAAAACTTTTTTTCTTTGTAAAAGCACGCTATAGAGACACCAGATATGAGTGGCAACTGTCAAAGTATGCTGGCAGGGTTCTGCAGGGCACACGCTGAAGGCCTGAAACACCCGCTTTAAGGACACTGACTGCTATTAGCTTACACTGGAAAACAGTTTTTCTTTGTAAAAGCACGCTACAGAGACACCAGATATGAGTGGCAACTGTCAAAGTACACTGGCAGGGTTCTGCAGGGCACACGCTAAAGGAAGGCCTGACACACCCGCTTTAAGGACACTGACTGCTATTAGCTTTCACTGTAAAACTTTTTTTCTTTGTAAAAGCACGCTACAGAGACAC
Organism: Pelobates fuscus; assembly: GCF_036172605.1. Lineage (NCBI taxonomy): Eukaryota > Metazoa > Chordata > Amphibia > Anura > Pelobatidae > Pelobates > Pelobates fuscus. Next base: position 107,976,048 of record NC_086320.1, read on the forward strand.
CAGATATGAGTGGCAACTGTCAAAGTATGCTGGCATGGTTCTGCAGGGCACACGCTGAAGGAAGGCCTGACACACCCGCTTTAAGGACACTGACTGCTATTAGCTTACACTGGAAAACTTTTTTTCTTTGTAAAAGCACGCTATAGAGACACCAGATATGAGTGGCAGCTGTCAAAGTATGCTGGCAGGGTTCTGCATGGCACACGCTGAAGGCCTGAAACACCCGCTTTAAGGACACTGACTGCTATTAGCTTACACTGGAAAACTTTTTTTCTTTGTAAAAGCACGCTATAGAGACACCAGATATGAGTGGCAACTGTTAAAGTACGATGGCAGGTTTCTGCAGGGCACACGCTGAAGGCCTGAAACACCTGCTTTAAGGACACTGACTGCTATTAGCTTACACTGGAAAACTTTTTTTCTTTGTAAAAGCACGCTATAGAGACACCAGATATGAGTGGCAACTGTCAAAGTACGCTGGCAGGGTTCTGCAGGGCACACGCTGAAGGAAGACCTGACACACCCGCTTTAAAGACACTGACTGCTATAAGCTTACACTGGAAATCTTCTTTACTTTGTAAAAGCACGCTACAGAGACACCAGATATGATTGGCAACTGTCAAAGTACACTGGCAGGGTTCTGCAGGGCACACGCTGAAGGAAGGCCTGACACACCCGCTTTAAGGACACTGACTGCTATTAGCTTACACTGGAAAACTGTTTTTCTTTGTAAAAGCACGCTACAGAGACACCAGATATGAGTGAAAATGTAAAAGTACACTGGCAGGGTTCTGCAGGGCACACGCTGAAGGCCTGAAGGACACTGACTGCTATTAGCTTACACTGGAAAACTGTTTTTCTTTGTAAAAGCACGCTATAGAGACACCAGATATGAGTGGCAACTGTCAAAGTACGCTGGCAGGTTTCTGCAGGGCACACGCTGAAGGCCTGAAACACCCGCTTTAAGGACACTGACTGCTATTAGCTTACACTGGAAAACTTTTTTTCTTTGTAAAAGCACGCTACAGAGACACCAGATATGAGTGGCAAGTGTCAAAGTACGCTGGCAGGGTTCTGCAGGGCACACGCTCAAGGCCTGAAACACCCGCTTTAAGGACACTGACTGCTATTAGCTTACACTGGAAAACTGTTTTTCTTTGTAAATGCACGCTATAGAGACACCAGATATGAGTGGCAACTGTCAAAGTACACTGGCAGGGTTCTGCATGGCACCCGCTGAAGGCCTGAAACACCCGCTTTAAGGACACTGACTGCTATTAGCTTACACTGGAAAACTGTTTTTCTTTGTAAAAGCACGCTACAGAGACACCAGATATGAGTGGCAACTGTCAAAGTACGCTGGCAGGTTTCTGCAGGGCACACGCTGAAGGCCTGAAACACCCGCTTTAAGGACACTGACTGCTATTAGCTTACACTGGAAAACAGTTTTTCTTTGTAAAAGCACGCTATAGAGACACCAGATATGAGTGGCAACTGTCAAAGTACACTGGCAGGGTTCTGCAGGGCACACGCTGAAGGAAGGACTGACACACCCGCTTTAAGGACACTGACTGCTATTAGCTTACACTGTAAAACTTTTTTTCTTTGTAAAAGCACGCTACAGAGACACCAGATATGAGTGGCAACTGTCAAAGTACGCTGGCATGGTTCTGCAGGGCACACGCTGAAGGAAGGCCTGACACACCCGCTTTAAGGAAACTGACTGCTATTAGCTTACACTGGAAAACTTTTTTTCTTTGTAAAAGCACGCTATAGAGACACCAGATATGAGTGGCAACTGTCAAAGTACACTGGCAGGGTTCTGCAGGGCAAACGCTGAAGGCCTGAAACACCCGCTTTAAGGACACTGACTGCTATTAGCTTACACTGGAAAACTTTTTTCTTTGTAAAAGCATGCTATAGAGACACCAGATATGAGTGACAACTGTCAAAGTACGCTGGAAGGGTTCTGCAGGGCACACGCTGAAGGCCTGAAACACCCGCTTTTAGGACACTGACTGCTATTAGCTTACACTGGAAAACTTTTTTTCTTTGTAAAAGCACGCTATAGAGACACCAGATATGAGTGGCAACTGTCAAAGTACGCTGGCAGGGTTCTGCAGGGCACACGCTGAAGGCCTGAAACACCCGCTTTAAGGACACTGACTGCTATTAGCTTACACTGGAAAACTGTTTTTCTTTGTAAAAGCACGCTATAGAGACACCAGATATGATTGGCAACTGTCAAAGTACACTGGCAAAGTTCTGCAGGGCACACGCTGAAGGAAGGCCTGACACACCCGCTTTAAGGACACTAACTGCTATTAGCTTACACTGTAAAACAGTTTTTCTTTGTAAAAGCACGCTACAGAGACACCAGATATGAGTGGCAACTGTCAAAGTACGCTGGCAGGGTTCTGCAGGGCAAACGCTGAAGGCCTGACACACCCGCTTTAAGGACACTGACTGCTATTAGCTAACACTGGAAAACTTTTTTTCTTTGTAAAAGCATGCTATAGAGACACCAGATATGAGTGGCAACTGTCAAAGTACGCTGGCAGGGTTCTGCAGGGCACACGCTGAAGGCATGACACACCCGCTTTAAGGACACTGACTGCTATTAGCTTACACTAGAAAACTGTTTTTTTTGTAAAAGCACGCTACAGAGACACCAGATATAAGTGGCAACTGTCAAAGTACGCTGGCAGGGTTCTGCAGGGCACACACTGTAGGAAGGCCTGACACACCCGCTTTAAGGACACTGACTGCCATTAGCTTACATTGGAAAACTGTTTTTCTTTGTAAAAGCATGCTATAGAGACACCAGATATCAGTGGCAACTGTCAAAGTACGCTGGCAGGGTTCTGCAGGGCACACGCTGAAGGAAGGCCTGACACACCCGCTTTAAGGACACTGACTGCTATTAGCTTACACTGGAAAACTTTTTTTCTTTGTAAAAGCACGCTACAGTGACACCAGATATGATTGGCAACTGTCAAAGTACACTGGCAAGGTTCTGCAGGGCACACGCTGAAGGAAGGCCTGACACACCCGCTTCAAGGACACTGACTGCTATTAGCTTACACTGGAAAACTTTTTTTCTTTGTAAAAGCACGCTATAGAGACACCAGATATGAGTGGCAACTGTCAAAGTACGCTGGCAGGTTTCTGCAGGGCACACGCTGAAGGCCTGACACATCCGCTTTAAGGACACTGACTGCTATTAGCTGACACTGGAAACCTTTTTTTCTTTGTAAAAGCACGCTATAGAGACACCAGATATGAGTGGCAACTGTCAAAGTACGCTGGCAGGGTTCTGCAGGGCACACGCTGAAGGAAGGCCTGACACACCCGCTTTAAGGACACTGACTGCTATTAGCTTACACTGGAAACCTTTTTTTCTTTGTAAAAGCACGCTATAGAGACACCAGATATGAGTGGCAACTGTCAAAGTACGCTGGCAGGGTTCTGCAGGGCACACGCTGAAGTCCTGAAACACCCGCTTTAAGGACACTGACTGCTATTAGCTTACACTGGAAAACTGTTTTTCTTTTTAAAAGCACGCTACAGAGACACCAGATATGAGTGGCAACTGTCAAAGTACACTGGCAGGGTTCTGCAGGGCACACGCTGAAGGAAGGCCTGACACACCCGCTTTAAGGACACTGACTGCTATTAGCTTACACTTGAAAACTTTTTTTCTTTGTAAAAGCACGCTACAGAGACACCAGATATGAGTGGCAACTGTCAAAGTACACTGGCAGGGTTCTGCAGGGCACACGCTGAAGGAAGGCCTGACACACCCGCTTTAAGGACAATGACTGCTATTAGCTTACACTGGAAAACTGTTTTTCTTTGTAAAAGCACGCTACAGAGACACCAGATATGAGTGAAAATGTAAAAGTACACTGGCAGGGTTCTGCAGGGCACACGCTGAAAGAAGGCCTGACACACCCGCTTTAAGGACACTGACTGCTATTAGCTTACACTGGAAAACTTTTTTTCTTTGTAAAAGCACGCTACAGTGACACCAGATATGATTGGCAACTGTCAAAGTACACTGGCAAGGTTCTGCAGGGCACACGCTGAAGGAAGGCCTGACACACCCGCTTTAAGGACACTGACTGCTATTAGCTTACACTGGAAACCTTTTTTTCTTTGTAAAAGCACGCTATAGAGACACCAGATATGAGTGGCAACTGTCAAAGTACGCTGGCAGGGTTCTGCAGGGCACACGCTGAAGGAAGGCCTGACACACCCGCTTTAAGGACACTGACTGCTATTAGCTTACACTGGAAACCTTTTTTTCTTTTTAAAAGCACGCTACAGAGACACCAGATATGAGTGGCAACTGTCAAAGTACACTGGCAGGGTTCTGCAGGGCACACGCTGAAGGAAGGCCTGACACACCCGCTTTAAGGACACTGACTGCTATTAGCTTACACTGGAAAACTTTTTTTCTTTGTAAAAGCACGCTACAGAGACACCAGATATGAGTGGCAACTGTCAAAGTACACTGGCAGGGTTCTGCAGGGCACACGCTGAAGGAAGGCCTGACACACCCGCTTTAAGGACAATGACTGCTATTAGCTTACACTGGAAAACTGTTTTTCTTTGTAAAAGCACGCTACAGAGACACCAGATATGAGTGAAAATGTAAAAGTACACTGGCAGGGTTCTGCAGGGCACACGCTGAAGGAAGGCCTGACACACCTGCTTTAAGGACACTGACTGCTATTAGCTAACACTGGAAAACTTTTTTTCTTTGTAAAAGCATGCTATAGAGACACCAGATATGAGTGGCAACTGTCAAAGTACGCTGGCAGGGTTCTGCAGGGCACACGCTGAAGGCCTGACACACCCGCTTTAATGACACTGACTGCTATTAGCTTACACTGGAAAACAGTTTTTCTTTGTAAAAGCACGCTATAGAGACACCAGATATGAGTGGCAACTGTCAAAGTACGCTGGCAGGGTTCTGCAGGGCAAACGCTGAAGGCCTGACACACCCGCTTTAATGACACTGACTGCTATTCGCTTACACTGGAAAACTTTTTTTCTTTGTAAAAGCACGCTATAGAGACACCAGATATGAGTGGCAACTGTCAAAGTACGCTGGCAGGGTTCTGCAGGGCACACGCTGAAGGAAGGCCTGACACACCCGCTTTAAGGACACTGACTGCTATTAGCTTACACTTGAAAACTTTTTTTCTTTGTAAAAGCACGCTACAGAGACACCAGATATGAGTGGCAACTGTCAAAGTACACTGGCAGGGTTCTGCAGGGCACACGCTGAAGGAAGGCCTGACACACCCGCTTTAAGGACAATGACTGCTATTAGCTTACACTGGAAAACTGTTTTTCTTTGTAAAAGCACGCTACAGAGACACCAGATATGAGTGAAAATGTAAAAGTACACTGGCAGGGTTCTGCAGGGCACACGCTGAAAGAAGGCCTGACACACCCGCTTTAAGGACACTGACTGCTATTAGCTTACACTGGAAAACTTTTTTTCTTTGTAAAAGCACGCTACAGTGACACCAGATATGATTGGCAACTGTCAAAGTACACTGGCAAGGTTCTGCAGGGCACACGCTGAAGGAAGGCCTGACACACCCGCTTTAAGGACACTGACTGCTATTAGCTTACACTGGAAACCTTTTTTTCTTTGTAAAAGCACGCTATAGAGACACCAGATATGAGTGGCAACTGTCAAAGTACGCTGGCAGGGTTCTGCAGGGCACACGCTGAAGGAAGGCCTGACACACCCGCTTTAAGGACACTGACTGCTATTAGCTTACACTGGAAACCTTTTTTTCTTTTTAAAAGCACGCTACAGAGACACCAGATATGAGTGGCAACTGTCAAAGTACACTGGCAGGGTTCTGCAGGGCACACGCTGAAGGAAGGCCTGACACACCCGCTTTAAGGACACTGACTGCTATTAGCTTACACTGGAAAACTTTTTTTCTTTGTAAAAGCACGCTACAGAGACACCAGATATGAGTGGCAACTGTCAAAGTACACTGGCAGGGTTCTGCAGGGCACACGCTGAAGGAAGGCCTGACACACCCGCTTTAAGGACAATGACTGCTATTAGCTTACACTGGAAAACTGTTTTTCTTTGTAAAAGCACGCTACAGAGACACCAGATATGAGTGAAAATGTAAAAGTACACTGGCAGGGTTCTGCAGGGCACACGCTGAAGGAAGGCCTGACACACCTGCTTTAAGGACACTGACTGCTATTAGCTAACACTGGAAAACTTTTTTTCTTTGTAAAAGCATGCTATAGAGACACCAGATATGAGTGGCAACTGTCAAAGTACGCTGGCAGGGTTCTGCAGGGCACACGCTGAAGGCCTGACACACCCGCTTTAATGACACTGACTGCTATTAGCTTACACTGGAAAACAGTTTTTCTTTGTAAAAGCACGCTATAGAGACACCAGATATGAGTGGCAACTGTCAAAGTACGCTGGCAGGGTTCTGCAGGGCAAACGCTGAAGGCCTGACACACCCGCTTTAATGACACTGACTGCTATTCGCTAACACTGGAAAACTTTTTTTCTTTGTAAAAGCACGCTATAGAGACACCAGATATGAGTGGCAACTGTCAAAGTACGCTGGCAGGGTTCTGCAGGGCACACGCTGAAGGAAGGCCTGACACACCCACTTTAAGGACACTGACTGCTATTAGCTTACACTGGAAAACTTTTTTTCTTTGTAAAAGCACGCTACAGAGACACCAGATATGAGTGAAAATGTAAAAGTACACTGGCAGGGTTCTGAAGGGCACACACTGAAGGCCTGAAACACCCGCTTTAAGCACACTGACTGCTATTAGCTTACACTGGAAAACTGTTATTCTTTGTAAAAGCACGCTACAGAGACACCAGATATGAGTGGCAACTGTCAAAGTACGCTGGCAGGGTTCTGCAGGGCACACGCTGAAGGCCTGACACACCCGCTTTAATGACACTGACTGCTATTAGCTTACACTGGAAAACTGTTTTTCTTTGTAAAAGCACGCTACAGAGACACCAGATATGAGTGAAAATGTAAAAGTACACTGGCAGGGTTCTGCAGGGCACACGCTGAAAGAAGGCCTGACACACCCGCTTTAAGGACACTGACTGCTATTAGCTTACACTGGAAAACTTTTTTTCTTTGTAAAAGCACGCTACAGTGACACCAGATATGATTGGCAACTGTCAAAGTACACTGGCAAGGTTCTGCAGGGCACACGCTGAAGGAAGGCCTGACACACCCGCTTTAAGGACACTGACTGCTATTAGCTTACACTGGAAACCTTTTTTTCTTTGTAAAAGCACGCTATAGAGACACCAGATATGAGTGGCAACTGTCAAAGTACGCTGGCAGGGTTCTGCAGGGCACACGCTGAAGGAAGGCCTGACACACCCGCTTTAAGGACACTGACTGCTATTAGCTTACACTGGAAACCTTTTTTTCTTTTTAAAAGCACGCTACAGAGACACCAGATATGAGTGGCAACTGTCAAAGTACACTGGCAGGGTTCTGCAGGGCACACGCTGAAGGAAGGCCTGACACACCCGCTTTAAGGACACTGACTGCTATTAGCTTACACTGGAAAACTTTTTTTCTTTGTAAAAGCACGCTACAGAGACACCAGATACGAGTGGCAACTGTCAAAGTACACTGGCAGGGTTCTGCAGGGCACACGCTGAAGGAAGGCCTGACACACCCGCTTTAAGGACAATGACTGCTATTAGCTTACACTGGAAAACTGTTTTTCTTTGTAAAAGCACGCTACAGAGACACCAGATATGAGTGAAAATGTAAAAGTACACTGGCAGGGTTCTGCAGGGCACACGCTGAAGGAAGGCCTGACACACCTGCTTTAAGGACACTGACTGCTATTAGCTAACACTGGAAAACTTTTTTTCTTTGTAAAAGCATGCTATAGAGACACCAGATATGAGTGGCAACTGTCAAAGTACGCTGGCAGGGTTCTGCAGGGCACACGCTGAAGGCCTGACACACCCGCTTTAATGACACTGACTGCTATTAGCTGACACTGGAAAACAGTTTTTCTTTGTAAAAGCACGCTATAGAGACACCAGATATGAGTGGCAACTGTCAAAGTACGCTGGCAGGGTTCTGCAGGGCAAACGCTGAAGGCCTGACACACCCGCTTTAATGACACTGACTGCTATTCGCTTACACTGGAAAACTTTTTTTCTTTGTAAAAGCACGCTATAGAGACACCAGATATGAGTGGCAACTGTCAAAGTACGCTGGCAGGGTTCTGCAGGGCACACGCTGAAGGAAGGCCTGACACACCCGCTTTAAGGACACTGACTGCTATTAGCTTACACTGGAAAACTTTTTTTCTTTGTAAAAGCACGCTACAGAGACACCAGATATGAGTGAAAATGTAAAAGTACACTGGCAGGGTTCTGAAGGGCACACACTGAAGGCCTGAAACACCCGCTTTAAGCACACTGACTGCTATTAGCTTACACTGGAAAACTGTTATTCTTTGTAAAAGCACGCTACAGAGACACCAGATATGAGTGGCAACTGTCAAAGTACGCTGGCAGGGTTCTGCAGGGCACACGCTGAAGGCCTGACACACCCGCTTTAATGACACTGACTGCTATTAGCTTACACTGGAAAACTGTTTTTCTTTGTAAAAGCACGCTATAGAGACACCAGATATGAGTGGCAACTGTCAAAGTACGCTGGCAGGGTTCTGCAGGGCAAACGCTGAAGGCCTGACACACCCGCTTTAATGACACTGACTGCTATTCGCTTACACTGGAAAACTTTTTTTCTTTGTAAAAGCACGCTATAGAGACACCAGATATGAGTGGCAACTGTCAAAGTACGCTGGCAGGGTTCTGCAGGGCACACGCTGAAAGAAGGCCTGACACACCCGCTTTAAGGACACTGACTGCTATTAGCTTACACTGGAAAACTTTTTTTCTTTGTAAAAGCACGCTACAGAGACACCAGATATGAGTGAAAATGTAAAAGTACACTGGCAGGGTTCTGAAGGGCACACACTGAAGGCCTGAAACACCCGCTTTAAGCACACTGACTGCTATTAGCTTACACTGGAAAACTGTTATTCTTTGTAAAAGCACGCTACAGAGACACCAGATATGAGTGGCAACTGTCAAAGTACGCTGGCAGGGTTCTGCAGGGCACACGCTGAAGGCCTGAAACACCCGCTTTAATGACATTGACTGCTATTAGCTTACACTGGAAAACTTTTTTTATTGTAAAAGCACGCTATAGAGACACCAGATATGAGTGGCAACTGTCAAAGTACGCTGGCAGGGTTCTGCAGAGCACACGCTGAAGGAAGACCTGACACACCCGCTTTAATGACACTGACTGCTATTAGCTTACACTGGAAATCTTCTTTTCTTTGTAAAAGCATGCTACAGAGACACCAGATGTGATTGGCAACTGTCAAAGTACACTGGCAGGGTTCTGCAGGGCACACGCTGAAGGAAGGCCTGACACACCCACTTTAAGGACACTGTCTGCTATTAGCAAACACTGAAAAACTTTTTTTCTTTGTAAAAGCATGCTATAGAGACACCAGATATGAGTGGCAACTGTCAAAGTACGCTGGCAGGGTTCTGCAGGGCACACGCTGAAGGCCTGACACACCCGCTTTAATGACACTGACTGCTATTAGCTTACACTGGAAAACTGTTTTTCTTTGTAAAAGCACGCTATAGAGACACCAGATATGAGTGGCAACTGTCAAAGTACGCTGGCAGGGTTCTGCAGGGCACACGCTGAAGGAAGGCCTGACACACCCGCTTTAAGGACACTGACTGCTATTAGCTTACACTGGAAACCTTTTTTTCTTTGTAAAAGCACGCTATAGAGACACCAGATATGAGTGGCAACTGTCAAAGTACACTGGCAGGGTTCTGCAGGGCACACGCTGAAGGCCTGAAACACCCGCTTTAAGGACACTGACTGCTATTAGCTTACACTGGAAACCTTTTTTTCTTTGTAAAAGCACGCTACAGAGACACCAGATATGAGTGGCAACTGTCAAAGTACGCTGGCAGGTTTCTGCAGGGCACACGCTGAAGGCCTGAAACACCCGCTTTAAGGACACTGACTGCTATTAGCTTACACTGGAAAACTTTTTTTCTTTGTAAAAGCACGCTACAGTGACACCAGATATGATTGGCAACTGTCAAAGTACACTGGCAAGGTTCTGCAGGGCACACGCTGAAGGAAGGCCTGACACACCCGCTTTAAGGACACTGACTGCTATTAGCTTACACTGGAAACCTTTTTTTCTTTGTAAAAGCACGCTATAGAGACACCAGATATGAGTGGCAACTGTCAAAGTACGCTGGCAGGGTTCTGCAGGGCACACGCTGAAGGAAGGCCTGACACACCCGCTTTAAGGACACTGACTGCTATTAGCTTACACTGGAAACCTTTTTTTCTTTTTAAAAGCACGCTACAGAGACACCAGATATGAGTGGCAACTGTCAAAGTACACTGGCAGGGTTCTGCAGGGCACACGCTGAAGGAAGGCCTGACACACCCGCTTTAAGGACACTGACTGCTATTAGCTTACACTGGAAAACTTTTTTTCTTTGTAAAAGCACGCTACAGAGACACCAGATACGAGTGGCAACTGTCAAAGTACACTGGCAGGGTTCTGCAGGGCACACGCTGAAGGAAGGCCTGACACACCCGCTTTAAGGACAATGACTGCTATTAGCTTACACTGGAAAACTGTTTTTCTTTGTAAAAGCACGCTACAGAGACACCAGATATGAGTGAAAATGTAAAAGTACACTGGCAGGGTTCTGCAGGGCACACGCTGAAGGAAGGCCTGACACACCTGCTTTAAGGACACTGACTGCTATTAGCTAACACTGGAAAACTTTTTTTCTTTGTAAAAGCATGCTATAGAGACACCAGATATGAGTGGTAACTGTCAAAGTACGCTGGCAGGGTTCTGCAGGGCACACGCTGAAGGCCTGACACACCCGCTTTAATGACACTGACTGCTATTAGCTGACACTGGAAAACAGTTTTTCTTTGTAAAAGCACGCTATAGAGACACCAGATATGAGTGGCAACTGTCAAAGTACGCTGGCAGGGTTCTGCAGGGCAAACGCTGAAGGCCTGACACACCCGCTTTAATGACACTGACTGCTATTCGCTTACACTGGAAAACTTTTTTTCTTTGTAAAAGCACGCTATAGAGACACCAGATATGAGTGGCAACTGTCAAAGTACGCTGGCAGGGTTCTGCAGGGCACACGCTGAAGGAAGGCCTGACACACCCGCTTTAAGGACACTGACTGCTATTAGCTTACACTGGAAAACTTTTTTTCTTTGTAAAAGCACGCTACAGAGACACCAGATATGAGTGAAAATGTAAAAGTACACTGGCAGGGTTCTGAAGGGCACACACTGAAGGCCTGAAACACCCGCTTTAAGCACACTGACTGCTATTAGCTTACACTGGAAAACTGTTATTCTTTGTAAAAGCACGCTACAGAGACACCAGATATGAGTGGCAACTGTCAAAGTACGCTGGCAGGGTTCTGCAGGGCACACGCTGAAGGCCTGACACACCCGCTTTAATGACACTGACTGCTATTAGCTTACACTGGAAAACTGTTTTTCTTTGTAAAAGCACGCTATAGAGACACCAGATATGAGTGGCAACTGTCAAAGTACGCTGGCAGGGTTCTGCAGGGCAAACGCTGAAGGCCTGACACACCCGCTTTAATGACACTGACTGCTATTCGCTTACACTGGAAAACTTTTTTTCTTTGTAAAAGCACGCTATAGAGACACCAGATATGAGTGGCAACTGTCAAAGTACGCTGGCAGGGTTCTGTAGGGCACACGCTGAAAGAAGGCCTGACACACCCGCTTTAAGGACACTGACTGCTATTAGCTTACACTGGAAAACTTTTTTTCTTTGTAAAAGCACGCTACAGAGACACCAGATATGAGTGAAAATGTAAAAGTACACTGGCAGGGTTCTGAAGGGCACACACTGAAGGCCTGAAACACCCGCTTTAAGCACACTGACTGCTATTAGCTTACACTGGAAAACTGTTATTCTTTGTAAAAGCACGCTACAGAGACACCAGATATGAGTGGCAACTGTCAAAGTACGCTGGCAGGGTTCTGCAGGGCACACGCTGAAGGCCTGAAACACCCGCTTTAATGACATTGACTGCTATTAGCTTACACTGGAAAACTTTTTTTATTGTAAAAGCACGCTATAGAGACACCAGATATGAGTGGCAACTGTCAAAGTACGCTGGCAGGGTTCTGCAGAGCACACGCTGAAGGAAGACCTGACACACCCGCTTTAATGACACTGACTGCTATTAGCTTACACTGGAAATCTTCTTTTCTTTGTAAAAGCATGCTACAGAGACACCAGATGTGATTGGCAACTGTCAAAGTACACTGGCAGGGTTCTGCAGGGCACACGCTGAAGGAAGGCCTGACACACCCACTTTAAGGACACTGTCTGCTATTAGCAAACACTGAAAAACTTTTTTTCTTTGTAAAAGCATGCTATAGAGACACCAGATATGAGTGGCAACTGTCAAAGTACGCTGGCAGGGTTCTGCAGGGCACACGCTGAAGGCCTGACACACCCGCTTTAATGACACTGACTGCTATTAGCTTACACTGGAAAACTGTTTTTCTTTGTAAAAGCACGCTATAGAGACACCAGATATGAGTGGCAACTGTCAAAGTACGCTGGCAGGGTTCTGCAGGGCACACGCTGAAGGAAGGCCTGACACACCCGCTTTAAGGACACTGACTGCTATTAGCTTACACTGGAAACCTTTTTTTCTTTGTAAAAGCACGCTATAGAGACACCAGATATGAGTGGCAACTGTCAAAGTACACTGGCAGGGTTCTGCAGGGCACACGCTGAAGGCCTGAAACACCCGCTTTAAGGACACTGACTGCTATTAGCTTACACTGGAAAACTGTTTTTCTTTTTAAAAGCACGCTACAGAGACACCAGATATGAGTGGCAACTGTCAAAGTACACTGGCAGGGTTCTGCAGGGCACACGCTGATGGAAGGCCTGACACACCCGCTTTAAGGACACTGACTGCTATTAGCTTACACTGGAAAACTTTTTTTCTTTGTAAAAGCACGCTACAGAGACACCAGATATGAGTGGCAACTGTCAAAGTACACTGGCAGGGTTCTGCAGGGCACACGCTGAAGGAAGGCCTGACACACCCGCTTTAAGGACAATGACTGCTATTAGCTTATACTGGAAAACTGTTTTTCTTTGTAAAAGCACGCTACAGAGACACCAGATATGAGTGAAAATGTAAAAGTACACTGGCAGGGTTCTGCAGGGCACACGCTGAAGGAAGGCCTGACACACCCGCTTTAAGGACACTGACTGCTATTAGCTTACACTGGAAAACTGTTTTTCTTTTTAAAAGCACGCTACAGAGACACCAGATATGAGTGGCAACTGTCAAAGTACACTGGCAGGGTTCTGCAGGGCACACGCTGATGGAAGGCCTGACACACCCGCTTTAAGGACACTGACTGCTATTAGCTAACACTGGAAAACTTTTTTTCTTTGTAAAAGCATGCTATAGAGACACCAGATATGAGTGGCAACTGTCAAAGTACGCTGGCAGGGTTCTGCAGGGCACACGCTGAAGGCCTGACACACCCGCTTTAATGACACTGACTGCTATTAGCTTACACTGGAAAACAGTTTTTCTTTGTAAAAGCACGCTATAGAGACACCAGATATGAGTGGCAACTGTCAAAGTACGCTGGCAGGGTTCTGCAGGGCAAACGCTGAAGGCCTGAAACACCCGCTTTAAGGACACTGACTGCTATTCGCTTACACTGGAAAACTTTTTTTCTTTGTAAAAGCACGCTATAGAGACACCAGATATGAGTGGCAACTGTCAAAGTACGCTGGCAGGTTTCTGCAGGGCACACGCTGAAGGCCTGAAACACCCGCTTTAAGGACACTGACTGCTATTAGCTTACACTGGAAAACTTTTTTTCTTTGTAAAAGCACGCTATAGAGACACCAGATATGAGTGGCAACTGTCAAAGTACGCTGGCAGGGTTCTGCAGGGCACACGCTGAAGGCCTGAAACACCCGCTTTAAGGACACTGACTGCTATTAGCTTACACTGGAAAACTGTTTTTCTTTGTAAAAGCACGCTATAGAGACACCAGATATGAGTGGCAACTGTCAAAGTATGCTGGCATGGTTCTGCAGGGCACACGCTGAAGGAAGGCCTGAAACACCCGCTTTAAGGACACTGACTGCTATTAGCTTACACTGGAAAACTTTTTTTCTTTGTAAAAGCACGCTATAGAGACACCAGATATGAGTGGCAGCTGTCAAAGTATGCTGGCAGGGTTCTGCAGGGCACACGCTGAAGGCCTGAAACACCCGCTTTAAGGACACTGACTGCTATTAGCTTACACTGGAAAACAGTTTTTCTTTGTAAAAGCGCGCTACAGAGACACCAGATATGAGTGGCAACTGTCAAAGTACACTGGCAGGGTTCTGCAGGGCACACGCTGAAGGAAGGCCTGACACACCCGCTTTAAGGACAATGACTGCTATTAGCTTACACTGGAAAACTGTTTTTCTTTGTAAAAGCACGCTACAGAGACACCAGATATGAGTGAAAATGTAAAAGTACACTGGCAGGGTTCTGCAGGGCACACGCTGAAGGCCTGAAACACCCGCTTTAAGGACACTGACTGCTATTAGCTTACACTGGAAAACTTTTTTTCTTTGTAAAAGCACGCTACAGAGACACCAGATATGAGTGGCAAGTGTCAAAGTACGCTGGCAGGGTTCTGCAGGGCACACGCTCAAGGCCTGAAACACCCGCTTTAAGGACACTGACTGCTATTAGCTTACACTGGAAAACAGTTTTTCTTTGTAAAAGCACGCTATAGAGACACCAGATATGAGTGGCAACTGTCAAAGTACGCTGGCAGGTTTCTGCAGGGCACACGCTGAAGGCCTGAAACACCCGCTTTAAGGACACTGACTGCTATTAGCTTACACTGGAAAACTTTTTTATTTGTAAAAGCACGCTATAGAGACACCAGATATGAGTGGCAACTGTCAAAGTACGCTGGCAGGGTTCTGCAGGGCACACGCTGAAGGAAGACCTGACACACCCGCTTTAAGGACACTGACTGCTATTAGCTTACACTGGAAATCTTCTTTACTTTGTAAAAGCACGCTACAGAGACACCAGATATGATTGGCAACTGTCAAAGTACACTGGCAGGGTTCTGCAGGGCACACGCTGAAGGAAGGCCTGACACACCCGCTTTAAGGACACTGACTGCTATTAGCTTACACTGGAAAACTGTTTTTCTTTGTAAAAGCACGCTACAGAGACACCAGATATGAGTGAAAATGTAAAAGTACACTGGCAGGGTTCTGCAGGGCACACGCTGAAGGCCTGAAACACCCGCTTTAAGGGCACTGACTGCTATTAGCTTACACTGGAAAACTGTTTTTCTTTGTAAAAGCACGCTATAGAGACACCAGATATGAGTGGCGACTATCAAAGTACGCTGGCAGGTTTCTGCAGGGCACACGCTGAAGGCCTGAAACACCCGCTTTAAGGACACTGACTGCTATTAGCTTACACTGGAAAACTTTTTTTCTTTGTAAAAGTACGCTACAGAGACACCAGATATGAGTGGCAAGTGTCAAAGTACGCTGGCAGGGTTCTGCAGGGCACACGCTGAAGGCCTGAAACACCCGCTTTAAGGACACTGACTGCTATTAGCTTACACTGGAAAACAGTTTTTCTTTGTAAAAGCACGCTATAGAGACACCAGATATGAGTGGCAACTGTCAAAGTACACTGGCAGGGTTCTGCAGGGCACACGCTGAAGGAAGGACTGACACACCCGCTTTAAGGACACTGACTGCTATTAGCTTACACTGTAAAACTTTTTTTCTTTGTAAAAGCACGCTACAGAGACACCAGATATGAGTGGCAACTGTCAAAGTACGCTGGCATGGTTCTGCAGGGCACACGCTGAAGGAAGGCCTGACACACCCGCTTTAAGGAAACTGACTGCTATTAGCTTACACTGGAAAACTTTTTTTCTTTGTAAAAGCACGCTATAGAGACACCAGATATGAGTGGCAACTGTCAAAGTACACTGGCAGGGTTCTGCAGGGCAAACGCTGAAGGCCTGAAACACCCGCTTTAAGGACACTGACTGCTATTAGCTTACACTGGAAAACTTTTTTCTTTGTAAAAGCACGCTATAGAGACACCAGATATGAGTGACAACTGTCAAAGTACGCTGGCAGGGTTCTGCAGGGCACACGCTGAAGGCCTGAAACACCCGCTTTTAGGACACTGACTGCTATTAATTAACACTGGAAAACTTTTTTTCTTTGTAAAAGCATGCTATAGAGACACCAGATATGAGTGGCAACTGTCAAAGTACGCTGGCAGGGTTCTGCAGGGCACACGCTAAAGGCCTGACACACCCGCTTTAATGACACTGACTGCTATTAGCTTACACTGGAAAACAGTTTTTCTTTGTAAAAGCACGCTATAGAGACACCAGATATGAGTGGCAACTGTCAAAGTACGCTGGCAGGGTTCTGCAGGGCACACACTGAAGGAAGGCCTGACACACTCGCTTTAAGGACACTGACTGCTATTAGCTTACACTAGAAAACTGTTTTTTTTGTAAAAGCACGCTACAAAGACACCAGATATAAGTGGCAACTGTCAAAGTACGCTGGCAGGGTTCTGCAGGGCACACACTGTAGGAAGGCCTGACACACCCGCTTTAAGGACACTGACTGCCATTAGCTTACACTGGAAAACTGTTTTTCTTTGTAAAAGCATGCTATAGAGACACCAGATATCAGTGGCAACTGTCAAAGTACGCTGGCAGGGTTCTGCAGGGCACACGCTGAAGGAAGGCCTGACACACCCGCTTTAAGGACACTGACTGCTATTAGCTTACACTGGAAAACTTTTTTTCTTTGTAAAAGCACGCTACAGTGACACCAGATATGATTGGCAACTGTCAAAGTACACTGGCAAGGTTCTGCAGGGCACACGCTGAAGGAAGGCCTGACACACCTGCTTTAAGGACACTGACTGCTATTAGCTTACACTGGAAAACTTTTTTTCTTTGTAAAAGCACGCTATAGAGACACCAGATATGAGTGGCAACTGTCAAAGTACACTGGCAGGGTTCTGCAGGGCACACGCTGAAGGAAGGCCTGACACACCCGCTTTAAGGACACTGACTGCCATTAGCTTACACTGGAAAACTGTTTTTCTTTGTAAAAGCATGCTATAGAGACACCAGATATCAGTGGCAACTGTCAAAGTACGCTGGCAGGGTTCTGCAGGGCACACGCTGAAGGAAGGCCTGACACACCCGCTTTAAGGACACTGACTGCTATTAGCTTACACTGGAAAACTTTTTTTCTTTGTAAAAGCACGCTACAGTGACACCAGATATGATTGGCAACTGTCAAAGTACGCTGGCAGGGTTCTGCAGGGCACACGCTGAAGGCCTGAAACACCCGCTTTAAGGACACTGACTGCTATTAGCTTACACTGGAAAACTGTTTTTCTTTGTAAAAGCACGCTACAGAGACACCAGATATGAGTGGCAACTGTCAAAGTACACTGGCAGGGTTCTGCAGGGCACACGCTGAAGGAAGGCCTGACACACCCGCTTTAAGGACACTGACTGCTATTAGCTTACACTGGAAAACTTTTTTTCTTTGTAAAAGCACACTATAGAGACACCAGATATGAGTGGCAGCTGTCAAAGTACGCTGGCAGGGTTCTGCAGGGCACACGCTGAAGGCCTGAAACACCCGCTTTAAGGACACTGACTGCTATTAGCTTACACTGGAAAACAGTTTTTCTTTGTAAAAGCGCGCTACAGAGACACCAGATATGAGTGGCAACTGTCAAAGTACACTGGCAGGGTTCTGCAGGGCACACGCTGAAGGAAGGCCTGACACACCCGCTTTAAGGACAATGACTGCTATTAGCTTACACTGGAAAACTGTTTTTCTTTGTAAAAGCACGCTACAGAGACACCAGATATGAGTGAAAATGTAAAAGTACACTGGCAGGGTTCTGCAGGGCACACGCTGAAGGAAGGCCTGACACACCCGCTTTAAGGACACTGACTGCTATTAGCTTACACTGGAAAACTTTTTTTCTTTGTAAAAGCACGCTACAGTGACACCAGATATGATTGGCAACTGTCAAAGTACACTGGCAAGGTTCTGCAGGGCACTCGCTGAAGGAAGGCCTGACACACCCGCTTTAAGGACACTGACTGCTATTAGCTTACACTGGAAACCTTTTTTTCTTTGTAAAAGCACGCTATAGAGACACCAGATATGAGTGGCAACTGTCAAAGTACGCTGGCAGGGTTCTGCAGGGCACACGCTGAAGGCCTGAAACACCCGCTTTAAGGACACTGACTGCTATTAGCTTACACTGGAAAACTGTTTTTCTTTTTAAAAGCATGCTACAGAGACACCAGATATGAGTGGCAACTGTCAAAGTACACTGGCAGGGTTCTGCAGGGCACACGCTGAAGGAAGGCCTGACACACCCGCTTTAAGGACACTGACTGCTATTAGCTTACACTGGAAAACTTTTTTTCTTTGTAAAAGCACGCTACAGAGACACCAGATATGAGTGGCAACTGTCAAAGTACACTGGCAGGGTTCTGCAGGGCACACGCTGAAGGAAGGCCTGACACACCCGCTTTAAGGACAATGACTGCTATTAGGTTACACTGGAAAACTGTTTTTCTTTGTAAAAGCACGCTACAGAGACACCAGATATGAGTGAAAATGTAAAAGTACACTGGCAGGGTACTGCAGGGCACACGCTGAAGGAAGGCCTGACACACCCGCTTTAAGGACACTGACTGCTATTAGCTAACACTGGAAAACTTTTTTTCTTTGTAAAAGCATGCTATAGAGACACCAGATATGAGTGGCAACTGTCAAAGTACGCTGGCAGGGTTCTGCAGGGCACACGCTGAAGGCCTGACACACCCGCTTTAATGACACTGACTGCTATTAGCTTACACTGGAAAACAGTTTTTCTTTGTAAAAGCACGCTATAGAGACACCAGATATGAGTGGCAACTGTCAAAGTACGCTGGCAGGGTTCTGCAGGGCAAACGCTGAAGGCCTGACACACCCGCTTTAATGACACTGACTGCTATTCGCTTACACTGGAAAACTTTTTTTCTTTGTAAAAGCACGCTATAGAGACACCAGATATGAGTGGCAACTGTCAAAGTACGCTGGCAGGGTTCTGCAGGGCACACGCTGAAGGAAGGCCTGACACACCCGCTTTAAGGACACTGACTGCTATTAGCTTACACTGGAAAACTTTTTTCTTTGTAAAAGCACGCTACAGAGACACCAGATATGAGTGAAAATGTAAAAGTACACTGGCAGGGTTCTGAAGGGCACACGCTGAAGGCCTGAAACACCCGCTTTAAGCACACTGACTGCTATTAGCTTACACTGGAAAACTGTTATTCTTTGTAAAAGCACGCTACAGAGACACCAGATATGAGTGGCAACTGTCAAAGTACGCTGGCAGGGTTCTGCAGGGCACACGCTGAAGGCCTGAAACACCCGCTTTAATGACATTGACTGCTATTAGCTTACACTGGAAAACTTTTTTTATTGTAAAAGCACGCTATAGAGACACCAGATATGAGTGGCAACTGTCAAAGTACGCTGGCAGGGTTCTGCAGAGCACACGCTGAAGGAAGACCTGACACACCCGCTTTAATGACACTGACTGCTATTAGCTTACACTGGAAATCAGTTTTTCTTTGTAAAAGCACGCTATAGAGACACCAGATATGAGTGGCAACTGTCAAAGTACACTGGCAGGGTTCTGCAGGGCAAACGCTGAAGGCCTGAAACACCCGCTTTAAGGACACTGACTGCTATTAGCTTACACTGTAAAACTTTTTTTCTTTGTAAAAGCACGCTATTGAGACACCAGATATGAGTGGCAACTGTCAAAGTACGCTGGCAGGGTTCTGCAGGGCACACGCTGAAGGCCTGAAACACCCGCTTTAAGGACACTGACTGCTATTAGCTTACACTGGAAAACTGTTTTTCTTTGTAAAAGCACGCTATAGAGACACCAGATATGAGTGGCAACTGTCAAAGTACGCTGGCAGGGTTCTGCAGGGCACACGCTGAAGGCCTGAAACACCCGCTTTTAGGACACTGACTGCTATTAATTAACACTGGAAAACTTTTTTCTTTGTAAAAGCACGCTATAGAGACACCAGATATGAGTGACAACTGTCAAAGTACGCTGGCAGGGTTCTGCAGGGCACACGCTGAAGGCCTGAAACACCCGCTTTTAGGACACTGACTGCTATTAATTAACACTGGAAAACTTTTTTTCTTTGTAAAAGCATGCTATAGAGACACCAGATATGAGTGGCAACTGTCAAAGTACGCTGGCAGGGTTCTGCAGGGCACACGCTAAAGGCCTGACACACCCGCTTTAATGACACTGACTGCTATTAGCTTACACTGGAAAACAGTTTTTCTTTGTAAAAGCACGCTATAGAGACACCAGATATGAGTGGCAACTGTCAAAGTACGCTGGCAGGGTTCTGCAGGGCACACACTGAAGGAAGGCCTGACACACTCGCTTTAAGGACACTGACTGCTATTAGCTTACACTAGAAAACTGTTTTTTTTGTAAAAGCACGCTACAAAGACACCAGATATAAGTGGCAACTGTCAAAGTACGCTGGCAGGGTTCTGCAGGGCACACACTGTAGGAAGGCCTGACACACCCGCTTTAAGGACACTGACTGCCATTAGCTTACACTGGAAAACTGTTTTTCTTTGTAAAAGCATGCTATAGAGACACCAGATATCAGTGGCAACTGTCAAAGTACGCTGGCAGGGTTCTGCAGGGCACACGCTGAAGGAAGGCCTGACACACCCGCTTTAAAGCGGCACTGTCATGCCGAACTTACCTTTCCTCAATCTCTTCCTCTTCTCCCCCTCTCTCAGGATCTGTTATTCTTTTCTTCCTGTCTTCTTTAGTTTTCTTTAAAACCATAAGACAAAGTAGGGACTCTTTGTCTTATGGGATTCCTCCGCTTGACCAGCTCTGACCAGCGGAGGAGCAAAGTGTGCTTCATTTCCGCTGGTCAGAGCAATTTTCCCATGATCCCTAGCTTTCCTCCCAGTTCCCACAATACTTCCTGTCAGTATTGCCGAAAGTCCTGTCACTTAGACAGAACGCCGGCAAAACTGCCGAATTGCATCCTAACAGAATGAGCACCGTTTCTCCATTGGTGTTAGGATGCAATTCGGTACTTTGTTCGGATCGGAATTTCATTCAAATGAATGAAACTCCGATCCTATTCATTGCTGTGGCTGCATCTTGCAGCCGCTTAGTAGATAACTCCCTAATTCCCACGGTATCAGGGAGCTATCTACTAAAAGGCTGAAAGACCTAAATTGGTCTTTCAGCCAAATTTACTAACACCAAGTAAAAATGACTTGGTATTAGTAAATAATATGCCCCTACTCGCTATACCGCGAGTAGGGGCATGTCTAGTAAGCAGTGAGCAGCCTGTGGCTGCTCACTGTAGAAAAAAAATAAAAAAAATATTGCCCCCCACCCCTAAATGACGGGTGGGGGCCGTAAAGTAAAATAAGGGAGGGAGACCTATTGTCCCCGGCCCCCACCCCTGAGCGGTGGGTGGGGGCCATAAAGATAATGAGGGGGGGGGACCTACTGTCCTCCCCCCCGGCCCCCACCCCTGGGCGGCGGGTGGGGGCCATAATAGTAGTAGGGGGGGGACCTACTGTCCCCCCCCCCCGGCCCCCACCCCTGGCCGGCGGGTGGGGGCCATAATAGTAATAAAGGGGGGGGGGGACCTACTGTCCTCCCCCCCGGCCCCCACCCCTGGGCGGCGGGTGGGGGCCATAATAGTAATAAGGGGGGGGGGACCTACTGTCCTCCCCCCCGGCCCCCACCCCTGGGCGGCGGATGGGGGCCATAATAGTAGTAGGGGGGGGGGACCTACTGTCCTCCCCCCCGGCCCCCACCCCTGGCCGGCGGGTGGGGGCCATAATAGTAATAAAGGGGGGGGGGACCTACTGTCCTCCCCCCCGGCCCCCACCCCTGGGCGGCGGGTGGGGGCCATAATAGTAATAAGGGGGGGGGGGGACCTACTGTCCTCCACCCCCCGGCCCCCACCCCTGGGCGGCGGGTGGGGGCCATAATAGTAATAGGGGGGGGGGGGGACCTACTGTCCTCCCCCCCGGCCCCCACCCCTGGGCGGCGGGTGGGGGCCATAATAGTAATAAGGGGGGGGGACCTACTGTCCTCCAGCCCCCGGCCCCCACCCCTGGGCGGCGGGTGGGGGCCCTAATGGAAAAAAGGGGGGGGGGACCTACTGTCCTCCCCCCCGGCCCCCACCCCTGGGCGGCAGGTGGGGGCCATAATAGTAATAAGGGGGGGGGGGGATCTACTGTCCTCCCCCCCCCGGCCCCCACCCCTGGGCGGCGGGTGGGGGCCATAACGATAATGGGGGGGGGACCTACTGTCCTCCCCCCCGCCCCCACCCCTGGGCGGCGGGTGGGGGCACTAAGTAAATTCCCCCCCCCCCATCAAGGTGACTAGGGGTGCCCAAGCCCCTAGTCACCCACCCCCCACCCAAATAAAAAATGCCCCTACCTACCCCCCTCACCCTAAAAAATAGTGAGGGGGGAATAAAATTGCTAACCTGTAAAGTAAAATTAAACTTACCATTCGACGTCTTCTTTTTTCTAAAATCTTCATTTTTCAGCCCCAAAAAAGGCCAAATAAAAAACCATCATAGCCGTCGAACTAAAAATAAAATAAAAAACCCGAGCGCAAAAAAAAAAACCCGACGAAAAGAAAAAACCCGAGCGCACAAAAAAATAATCCATCTTCACCCATGGAGGGCTCCGCGCAGACTGAGCTCCGCAGGGCGGGGCAAGGCTTATAAAGCCTTGCCCCGCCCTGCAATTAGCCTAAGAACACTCTGATTGGTGGGTTTAAGCCAATCAGAGTGCTCTTTGTCATTTTACAAGCGTGGGAAAGTTCTTTGGAATTTTCCCACGCTTGTAAAATGACACAGAGCACTGTGATTGGATGGCTTGAAAGCCATCCAATCACAGTGCTCTGTGTCATTTTACAAGCGTGGGAAAGTTCTTTGGAACTTTCCCACGCTTGTAAAATGACACAGAGCACTGTGATTGGATGGATTTAAAGCCATCCAATCACAGTGCTCTGTGTCATTTTACAAGCGTGGGAAAATTCCAAAGAACTTTCCCACGCTTGTAAAATGACACAGAGCACTGTGATTGGATGGCTTGAAATCCATCCAATCACAGTGCTCTGTGTCATTTTACAAGCGTGGGAAAATTCCAAAGAACTTTCCCACGCTTGTAAAATGACACAGAGCACTGTGATTGGATGGATTTAAAGCCATCCAATCACAGTGCTCTGTGTCATTTTACAAGCGTGGGAAAATTCCAAAGAACTTTCCCACGCTTGTAAAATGACACAGAGCACTGTGATTGGATGGCTTGAAATCCATCCAATCACAGTGCTCTGTGTCATTTTACAAGCGTGGGAAAATTCCAAAGAACTTTCCCACGCTTGTAAAATGACACAGAGCACTGTGATTGGATGGATTTCAAGCCATCCAATCACAGTGCTCTGTGACACTTTACAAGCGTGGGAAAATTCCAAAGAACTTTCCCACGCTTGTAAAATGACAAAGAGCACTCTGATTGGCTTAAACCCACCAATCAGAGTGTTCTTAGGCTAATTGCAGGGCGGGGCAAGGCTTTATAAGCCTTGCCCCGCCCTGCGGAGCTCAGTCTGCGCGGAGCCCTCCATGGGTGAAGATGGATTATTTTTGTGTGCGCTCTGGTTTTTTCTTTTTCGTCGGGTTTTTTTTTTGCGCACGGGTTTTTTATTTTATTTTTAGTTCGACGGCTATGATGGTTTTTTATTTGGCCTTTTTTGGGGCTGAAAAATGAAGATTTTAGAAAAAAGAAGACGTCGAATGGTAAGTTTAATTTTACTTTACAGGTTAGCAATTTTATTCCCCCCTCACTATTTTTTAGGGTGAGGGGGGTAGGAAGGGGCATTTTTTATTTGGGTGGGGGGTGGGTGACTAGGGGCTTGGGCACCCCTAGTCACCTTGATGGGGGGGGGGGAATTTACTTAGTGCCCCCACCCGCCGCCCAGGGGTGGGGGCGGGGGGAGGACAGTAGGTCCCCCCCCATTATCGTTATGGCCCCCACCCGCCGCCCAGGGGTGGGGGCCGGGGGGGGGGGAAGGACAGTAGACCCCCCCCTTATTACTATTATGGCCCCCACCCGCCGCCCAGGGGTGGGGGCCGGGGGGAGGACAGTAGGTCCCCCCCCCCTTTTTTTCCATTAGGGCCCCCACCCGCCGCCCAGGGGTGGGGGCCGGGGGCTGGAGGACAGTAGGTCCCCCCCCTTATTACTATTATGGCCCCCACCCGCCGCCCAGGGGTGGGGGCCGGGGGCTGGAGGACAGTAGGTCCCCCCCCCTTATTACTATTATGGCCCCCACCCGCCGCCCAGGGGTGGGGGCCGGGGGGTGGAGGACAGTAGGTCCCCCCCCCCTATTACTATTATGGCCCCCACCCGCCGCCCAGGGGT
The DNA here is from genome assembly GCF_036172605.1 of Pelobates fuscus. NCBI lineage: Eukaryota > Metazoa > Chordata > Amphibia > Anura > Pelobatidae > Pelobates > Pelobates fuscus. The sequence continues at coordinate 108,000,837 of NC_086320.1, forward strand.
GGGGGCCGGGGGGTGGAGGACAGTAGGTCCCCCCCCCTTATTACTATTATGGCCCCCACCCGCCGCCCAGGGGTGGGGGCCTGAGGGGAGGACAGTAGGTCCCCCCTCATTCCCATTATGGCCCCCACCCGCCGTCCAGGGGTGGGGGCCGGCGGGGGAGGACAGTAGGCCCCCCGTCCCCCCCTTATTACCCTTTTTTTTTTTTTTTTTACAGTGAGCAGCCACAGGCTGCTCACTGTTTAGTGGACATGCCCCTACTCGCGATATAGCGAGTAGGGGCATTGGGGAGATTTTAATCTCCCTTGTGCTATTATGGGGGTCATATTGACCCCCATAGAGTGAGGGGGGGACCTGGGGGGCTTATGAAGTGGTGGGGAGCTCTGCTCCCTGCCGCTTCTATAGTTACATATTACAAGGAGGGAGCTGCACGCCGGTAGCTCCCTCCTTGTAATAAACTGAACGAACAAACTAACACTGATACACAGTGTTAGTTTGTTCGTCTGATTTTTTCTATTCATTCATTCGTCTGTCTGATGAATGAATGAATAGGTGAAATTCCCGTTCGCATGTCCAGGTGTTTCACTGGGCATGTGCGGGAATCTCACAGTCTGTGTAGTGTGGGTAGATGACGTGTCCCATAGGGACTTCACCTACCCACACAAAGATGGCGGCGCCCTGAATAAAGATCGGGCAGAAAATAAAGAATAAAAAATAGGTAATGTGGGGGGCATAGGGGCATTTGGGGGTGACTAGGGGGTCGATTGGATGTAGTTGAGGCGGGAGGGGGGTTAAAAAAAAAACGGAATTCGGCATGACAGTGCCGCTTTAAGGACACTGACTGCTATTAGCTTACACTGGAAAACTTTTTTTCTTTGTAAAAGCACGCTACAGTGACACCAGATATGATTGGCAACTGTCAAAGTACACTGGCAAGGTTCTGCAGGGCACACGCTGAAGGAAGGCCTGACACACCTGCTTTAAGGACACTGACTGCTATTAGCTTACACTGGAAAACTTTTTTTCTTTGTAAAAGCACGCTATAGAGACACCAGATATGAGTGGCAACTGTCAAAGTACACTGGCAGGGTTCTGCAGGGCACACGCTGAAGGAAGGCCTGACACACCCGCTTTAAGGACACTGACTGCCATTAGCTTACACTGGAAAACTGTTTTTCTTTGTAAAAGCATGCTATAGAGACACCAGATATCAGTGGCAACTGTCAAAGTACGCTGGCAGGGTTCTGCAGGGCACACGCTGAAGGAAGGCCTGACACACCCGCTTTAAGGACACTGACTGCTATTAGCTTACACTGGAAAACTTTTTTTCTTTGTAAAAGCACGCTACAGTGACACCAGATATGATTGGCAACTGTCAAAGTACGCTGGCAGGGTTCTGCAGGGCACACGCTGAAGGCCTGAAACACCCGCTTTAAGGACACTGACTGCTATTAGCTTACACTGGAAAACTGTTTTTCTTTGTAAAAGCACGCTACAGAGACACCAGATATGAGTGGCAACTGTCAAAGTACACTGGCAGGGTTCTGCAGGGCACACGCTGAAGGAAGGCCTGACACACCCGCTTTAAGGACACTGACTGCTATTAGCTTACACTGGAAAACTTTTTTTCTTTGTAAAAGCACACTATAGAGACACCAGATATGAGTGGCAGCTGTCAAAGTACGCTGGCAGGGTTCTGCAGGGCACACGCTGAAGGCCTGAAACACCCGCTTTAAGGACACTGACTGCTATTAGCTTACACTGGAAAACAGTTTTTCTTTGTAAAAGCGCGCTACAGAGACACCAGATATGAGTGGCAACTGTCAAAGTACACTGGCAGGGTTCTGCAGGGCACACGCTGAAGGAAGGCCTGACACACCCGCTTTAAGGACAATGACTGCTATTAGCTTACACTGGAAAACTGTTTTTCTTTGTAAAAGCACGCTACAGAGACACCAGATATGAGTGAAAATGTAAAAGTACACTGGCAGGGTTCTGCAGGGCACACGCTGAAGGAAGGCCTGACACACCCGCTTTAAGGACACTGACTGCTATTAGCTTACACTGGAAAACTTTTTTTCTTTGTAAAAGCACGCTACAGTGACACCAGATATGATTGGCAACTGTCAAAGTACACTGGCAAGGTTCTGCAGGGCACTCGCTGAAGGAAGGCCTGACACACCCGCTTTAAGGACACTGACTGCTATTAGCTTACACTGGAAACCTTTTTTTCTTTGTAAAAGCACGCTATAGAGACACCAGATATGAGTGGCAACTGTCAAAGTACGCTGGCAGGGTTCTGCAGGGCACACGCTGAAGGCCTGAAACACCCGCTTTAAGGACACTGACTGCTATTAGCTTACACTGGAAAACTGTTTTTCTTTTTAAAAGCATGCTACAGAGACACCAGATATGAGTGGCAACTGTCAAAGTACACTGGCAGGGTTCTGCAGGGCACACGCTGAAGGAAGGCCTGACACACCCGCTTTAAGGACAATGACTGCTATTAGGTTACACTGGAAAACTGTTTTTCTTTGTAAAAGCACGCTACAGAGACACCAGATATGAGTGAAAATGTAAAAGTACACTGGCAGGGTACTGCAGGGCACACGCTGAAGGAAGGCCTGACACACCCGCTTTAAGGACACTGACTGCTATTAGCTAACACTGGAAAACTTTTTTTCTTTGTAAAAGCATGCTATAGAGACACCAGATATGAGTGGCAACTGTCAAAGTACGCTGGCAGGGTTCTGCAGGGCACACGCTGAAGGCCTGACACACCCGCTTTAATGACACTGACTGCTATTAGCTTACACTGGAAAACAGTTTTTCTTTGTAAAAGCACGCTATAGAGACACCAGATATGAGTGGCAACTGTCAAAGTACGCTGGCAGGGTTCTGCAGGGCAAACGCTGAAGGCCTGACACACCCGCTTTAATGACACTGACTGCTATTCGCTTACACTGGAAAACTTTTTTTCTTTGTAAAAGCACGCTATAGAGACACCAGATATGAGTGGCAACTGTCAAAGTACGCTGGCAGGGTTCTGCAGGGCACACGCTGAAGGAAGGCCTGACACACCCGCTTTAAGGACACTGACTGCTATTAGCTTACACTGGAAAACTTTTTTCTTTGTAAAAGCACGCTACAGAGACACCAGATATGAGTGAAAATGTAAAAGTACACTGGCAGGGTTCTGAAGGGCACACGCTGAAGGCCTGAAACACCCGCTTTAAGCACACTGACTGCTATTAGCTTACACTGGAAAACTGTTATTCTTTGTAAAAGCACGCTACAGAGACACCAGATATGAGTGGCAACTGTCAAAGTACGCTGGCAGGGTTCTGCAGGGCACACGCTGAAGGCCTGAAACACCCGCTTTAATGACATTGACTGCTATTAGCTTACACTGGAAAACTTTTTTTATTGTAAAAGCACGCTATAGAGACACCAGATATGAGTGGCAACTGTCAAAGTACGCTGGCAGGGTTCTGCAGAGCACACGCTGAAGGAAGACCTGACACACCCGCTTTAATGACACTGACTGCTATTAGCTTACACTGGAAATCAGTTTTTCTTTGTAAAAGCACGCTATAGAGACACCAGATATGAGTGGCAACTGTCAAAGTACACTGGCAGGGTTCTGCAGGGCAAACGCTGAAGGCCTGAAACACCCGCTTTAAGGACACTGACTGCTATTAGCTTACACTGTAAAACTTTTTTTCTTTGTAAAAGCACGCTATTGAGACACCAGATATGAGTGGCAACTGTCAAAGTACGCTGGCAGGGTTCTGCAGGGCACACGCTGAAGGCCTGAAACACCCGCTTTAAGGACACTGACTGCTATTAGCTTACACTGGAAAACTGTTTTTCTTTGTAAAAGCACGCTATAGAGACACCAGATATGAGTGGCAACTGTCAAAGTACGCTGGCAGGGTTCTGCAGGGCACACGCTGAAGGAAGGCCTGACACACCCGCTTTAAGGACACTGACTGCTATTAGCTTACACTGGAAACCTTTTTTTCTTTGTAAAAGCACGCTATAGAGACACCAGATATGAGTGGCAACTGTCAAAGTACACTGGCAGGGTTCTGCAGGGCACACGCTGAAGGCCTGAAACACCCGCTTTAAGGACACTGACTGCTATTAGCTTACACTGGAAAACTGTTTTTCTTTGTAAAAGCACGCTACAGAGACACCAGATATGAGTGAAAATGTAAAAGTACACTGGCAGGGTTCTGCAGGGCACACGCTGAAGGAAGGCCTGACACACCCGCTTTAAGGACACTGACTGCTATTAGCTAACACTGGAAAACTTTTTTTCTTTGTAAAAGCATGCTATAGAGACACCAGATATGAGTGGCAACTGTCAAAGTACGCTGGCAGGGTTCTGCAGGGCACACGCTGAAGGCCTGACACACCCGCTTTAATGACACTGACTGCTATTAGCTTACACTGGAAAACAGTTTTTCTTTGTAAAAGCACGCTATAGAGACACCAGATATGAGTGGCAACTGTCAAAGTACGCTGGCAGGGTTCTGCAGGGCTAACGCTGAAGGCCTGACACACCCGCTTTAATGATACTGACTGCTATTCGCTTACACTGGAAAACTTTTTTTCTTTGTAAAAGCACGCTATAGAGACACCAGATATGAGTGGCAACTGTCAAAGTACGCTGGCAGGGTTCTGCAGGGCACACGCTGAAGGAAGGCCTGACACACCCGCTTTAAGGACACTGACTGCTATTAGCTTACACTGGAAAACTTTTTTCTTTGTAAAAGCACGCTACAGAGACACCAGATATGAGTGAAAATGTAAAAGTACACTGGCAGGGTTCTGAAGGGCACACGCTGAAGGCCTGAAACACCCGCTTTAAGCACACTGACTGCTATTAGCTTACACTGGAAAACTGTTATTCTTTGTAAAAGCACGCTACAGAGACACCAGATATGAGTGGCAACTGTCAAAGTACGCTGGCAGGGTTCTGCAGGGCACACGCTGAAGGCCTGAAACACCCGCTTTAATGACATTGACTGCTATTAGCTTACACTGGAAAACTTTTTTTATTGTAAAAGCACGCTATAGAGACACCAGATATGAGTGGCAACTGTCAAAGTACGCTGGCAGGGTTCTGCAGAGCACACGCTGAAGGAAGACCTGACACACCCGCTTTAATGACACTGACTGCTATTAGCTTACACTGGAAATCTTCTTTTCTTTGTAAAAGCATGCTACAGAGACACCAGATGTGATTGGCAACTGTCAAAGTACACTGGCAGGGTTCTGCAGGGCACACGCTGAAGGAAGGCCTGACACACCCGCTTTAAGGACACTGTCTGCTATTAGCTAACACTGGAAAACTTTTTTTCTTTGTAAAAGCATGCTATAGAGACACCAGATATGAGTGGCAACTGTCAAAGTACGCTGGCAGGGTTCTGCAGGGCACACGCTGAAGGCCTGACACACCCGCTTTAATGACACTGACTGCTATTAGCTTACACTGGAAAACAGTTTTTCTTTGTAAAAGCACGCTATAGAGACACCAGATATGAGTGGCAACTGTCAAAGTACACTGGCAGGGTTCTGCAGGGCAAACGCTGAAGGCCTGAAACACCCGCTTTAAGGACACTGACTGCTATTAGCTTACACTGTAAAACTTTTTTTCTTTGTAAAAGCACGCTATTGAGACACCAGATATGAGTGGCAACTGTCAAAGTACGCTGGCAGGGTTCTGCAGGGCACACGCTGAAGGCCTGAAACACCCGCTTTAAGGACACTGACTGCTATTAGCTTACACTGGAAAACTGTTTTTCTTTGTAAAAGCACGCTATAGAGACACCAGATATGAGTGGCAACTGTCAAAGTACGCTGGCAGGGTTCTGCAGGGCACACGCTGAAGGAAGGCCTGACACACCCGCTTTAAGGACACTGACTGCTATTAGCTTACACTGGAAACCTTTTTTTCTTTGTAAAAGCACGCTATAGAGACACCAGATATGAGTGGCAACTGTCAAAGTACACTGGCAGGGTTCTGCAGGGCACACGCTGAAGGCCTTAAACACCCGCTTTAAGGACACTGACTGCTATTAGCTTACACTGGAAAACTGTTTTTCTTTTTAAAAGCACGCTACAGAGACACCAGATATGAGTGGCAACTGTCAAAGTACACTGGCAGGGTTCTGCAGGGCACACGCTGATGGAAGGCCTGACACACCCGCTTTAAGGACACTGACTGCTATTAGCTTACACTGGAAAACTTTTTTTCTTTGTAAAAGCACGCTACAGAGACACCAGATATGAGTGGCAACTGTCAAAGTACACTGGCAGGGTTCTGCAGGGCACACGCTGAAGGAAGGCCTGACACACCCGCTTTAAGGACAATGACTGCTATTAGCTTACACTGGAAAACTGTTTTTCTTTGTAAAAGCACGCTACAGAGACACCAGATATGAGTGAAAATGTAAAAGTACACTGGCAGGGTTCTGCAGGGCACACGCTGAAGGAAGGCCTGACACACCCGCTTTAAGGACACTGACTGCTATTAGCTAACACTGGAAAACTTTTTTTCTTTGTAAAAGCATGCTATAGAGACACCAGATATGAGTGGCAACTGTCAAAGTACGCTGGCAGGGTTCTGCAGGGCACACGCTGAAGGCCTGACACACCCGCTTTAATGACACTGACTGCTATTAGCTTACACTGGAAAACAGTTTTTCTTTGTAAAAGCACGCTATAGAGACACCAGATATGAGTGGCAACTGTCAAAGTACGCTGGCAGGGTTCTGCAGGGCAAACGCTGAAGGCCTGAAACACCCGCTTTAAGGACACTGACTGCTATTAGCTTACACTGGAAAACTTTTTTTCTTTGTAAAAGCACGCTATAGAGACACCAGATATGAGTGGCAACTGTCAAAGTACGCTGGCAGGGTTCTGCAGGGCACACGCTGAAGGCCTGAAACACCCGCTTTAAGGACACTGACTGCTATTAGCTTACACTGGAAAACTGTTTTTCTTTGTAAAAGCACGCTATAGAGACACCAGATATGAGTGGCAACTGTCAAAGTACGCTGGCAGGGTTCTGCAGGGCAAACGCTGAAGGCCTGAAACACCCGCTTTAAGGACACTGACTGCTATTAGCTTACACTGGAAAACTTTTTTCTTTGTAAAAGCACGCTATAGAGACACCAGATATGAGTGGCAACTATCAAAGTACGCTGGCAGGGTTCTTCAGGTCAAACGCTGAAGGCCTGACACACCCGCTTTAACCCCTTAAGGACACATGACGTGTGTGACACGTCATGATTCCCTTTTATTCCAGAAGTTTGGTCCTTAAGGGGTTAAGGACACTGACTGCTATTAGCTTACACTGTAAAACTTTTTTTCTTTGTAAAGGCACGCTACAGAGACACCAGATATGAGTGGCAAATGTCAAAGTATGCTGGCATGGTTCTGCAGGGCACACGCTGAAGGAAGGCCTGACACACCCGCTTTAAGGACACTGACTGCTATTAGCTTACACTGGAAAACTTTTTTTCTTTGTAAAAGCACGCTATAGAGACACCAGATATGAGTGGCAACTGTCAAAGTACGCTGGCAGGGTTCTGCAGGGCACACGCTGAAGGAAGACCTGACACACCCGCTTTAAGGACACTGACTGCTATTAGCTTATACTGGAAATCTTTTTTTCTTTGTAAAAGCACGCTATAGAGACACCAGATATGAGTGGCCACTGTTAAAGTACGCTGGCAGGTTTCTGCAGGGCACACGCTGAAGGCCTGAAACACCTGATTAAAGGACACTGACTGCTATTAGCTTACACTGGAAACTTTTTTTCTTTGTAAAAGCACGCTATAGAGACACCAGATATGAGTGGCAACTGTCAAAGTATGCTGGCAGGGTTCTGCAGGGCACACGCTGAAGGCCTGAAACACCCGCTTTAAGGACACTGACTGCTATTAGCTTACACTGGAAAACTTTTTTTCTTTGTAAAAGCACGCTATAGAGACACCAGATATGAGTGGCAACTGTCAAAGTACGCTGGCAGGGTTCTGCAGGGCACACGCTGAAGGAAGACCTGACACACCCGCTTTAAGGACACTGACTGCTATTAGCTTATACTGGAAATCTTCTTTACTTTTTAAAAGCACGCTACAGAGACACCAGATATGATTGGCAACTGTCAAAGTACACTGGCAGGGTTCTGCAGGGCACACGCTGAAGGAAGGCCTGACACACCCGCTTTAAGGACACTGACTGCTATTAGCTTACACTGGAAAACTGTTTTTCTTTGTAAAAGCACGCTACAGAGACACCAGATATGAGTGAAAATGTAAAAGTACACTGGCAGGGTTCTGCAGGGCACACGCTGAAGGCCTGAAACACCTGCTTTAAGGACACTGACTGCTATTAGCTTACACTGGAAAACTGTTTTTCTTTGTAAAAGCACGCTATAGAGACACCAGATATGAGTGGCAACTGTCAAAGTACGCTGGCAGGTTTCTGCAGGGCACACGCTGAAGGCCTGAAACACCCGCTTTAAGGACACTGACTGCTATTAGCTTACACTGGAAAACTTTTTTTCTTTGTAAAAGCACGCTACAGAGACACCAGATATGAGTGGCAAGTGTCAAAGTACGCTGGCAGGGTTCTGCAGGGCACACGCTCAAGGCCTGAAACACCCGCTTTAAGGACACTGACTGCTATTAGCTTACACTGGAAAACTGTTTTTCTTTGTAAAAGCACGCTACAGAGACACCAGATATGAGTGGCAACTGTCAAAGTACGCTGGCAGGTTTCTGCAGGGCACACGCTGAAGGCCTGAAACACCCGCTTTAAGGACACTGACTGCTATTAGCTTACACTGGAAAACTTTTTTTCTTTGTAAAAGCACGCTACAGAGACACCAGATATGAGTGGCAACTGTCAAAGTACACTGGCAGGGTTCTGCATGGCACCCGCTGAAGGCCTGAAACACCCGCTTTAAGGACACTGACTGCTATTAGCTTACACTGGAAAACTGTTTTTCTTTGTAAAAGCACGCTACAGAGACACCAGATATGAGTGGCAACTGTCAAAGTACGCTGGCAGGTTTCTGCAGGGCACACGCTGAAGGCCTGAAACACCCGCTTTAAGGACACTGACTGCTATTAGCTTACACTGGAAAACTTTTTTTCTTTGTAAAAGCACGCTATAGAGACACCAGATATGAGTGGCAACTGTCAAAGTACGCTGGCAGGGTTCTGCAGGGCACACGCTGAAGGAAGACCTGACACACCCGCTTTAAGGACACTGACTGCTATTAGCTTACACTGGAAATCTTCTTTACTTTGTAAAAGCACGCTACAGAGACACCAGATATGATTGGCAACTGTCAAAGTACACTGGCAGGGTTCTGCAGGGCACACGCTGAAGGAAGGCCTGACACACCCGCTTTAAGGACACTGACTGCTATTAGCTTACACTGGAAAACTGTTTTTCTTTGTAAAAGCACGCTACAGAGACACCAGATATGAGTGAAAATGTAAAAGTACACTGGCAGGGTTCTGCAGGGCACACGCTGAAGGCCTGAAACACCCGCTTTAAGGACACTGACTGCTATTAGCTTACACTGGAAAACTGTTTTTCTTTGTAAAAGCACGCTATAGAGACACCAGATATGAGTGGCAACTGTCAAAGTACGCTGGCAGGTTTCTGCAGGGCACACGCTGAAGGCCTGAAACACCCGCTTTAAGGACACTGACTGCTATTAGCTTACACTGGAAAACTTTTTTTCTTTGTAAAAGCACGCTACAGAGACACCAGATATGAGTGGCAAGTGTCAAAGAACGCTGGCAGGGTTCTGCAGGGCACACACTGAAGGCCTGAAACACCTGCTTTAAGGACACTGACTGCTATTAGCTTACACTGGAAAACTGTTTTTCTTTGTAAATGCACGCTATAGAGACACCGGATATGAGTGGCAACTGTCAAAGTACACTGGCAGGGTTCTGCATGGCACCCGCTGAAGGCCTGAAACACCCGCTTTAAGGACACTGACTGCTATTAGCTTACACTGGAAAACTGTTTTTCTTTGTAAATGCACGCTATAGAGACACCAGATATGAGTGGCAACTGTCAAAGTACACTGGCAGGGTTCTGCATGGCACCCGCTGAAGGCCTGAAACACCCGCTTTAAGGACACTGACTGCTATTAGCTTACACTGGAAAACTGTTTTTCTTTGTAAAAGCACGCTACAGAGACACCAGATATGAGTGGCAACTGTCAAAGTACGCTGGCAGGTTTCTGCAGGGCACACGCTGAAGGCCTGAAACACCCGCTTTAAGGACACTGACTGCTATTAGCTTACACTGGAAAACAGTTTTTCTTTGTAAAAGCACGCTATAGAGACACCAGATATGAGTGGCAACTGTCAAAGTACACTGGCAGGGTTCTGCAGGGCACACGCTGAAGGAAGGACTGACACACCCGCTTTAAGGACACTGACTGCTATTAGCTTACACTGTAAAACTTTTTTTCTTTGTAAAAGCACGCTACAGAGACACCAGATATGAGTGGCAACTGTCAAAGTACGCTGGCATGGTTCTGCAGGGCACACGCTGAAGGAAGGCCTGACACACCCGCTTTAAGGAAACTGACTGCTATTAGCTTACACTGGAAAACTTTTTTTCTTTGTAAAAGCACGCTATAGAGACACCAGATATGAGTGGCAACTGTCAAAGTACACTGGCAGGGTTCTGCAGGGCAAACGCTGAAGGCCTGAAACACCCGCTTTAAGGACACTGACTGCTATTAGCTTACACTGGAAAACTTTTTTCTTTGTAAAAGCACGCTATAGAGACACCAGATATGAGTGACAACTGTCAAAGTACGCTGGCAGGGTTCTGCAGGGCACACGCTGAAGGAAGGCCTGACACACCCGCTTTAAGGACACTGACTGCTATTAGCTTACACTGGAAACCTTTTTTTCTTTGTAAAAGCACGCTATAGAGACACCAGATATGAGTGGCAACTGTCAAAGTACACTGGCAGGGTTCTGCAGGGCACACGCTGAAGGCCTTAAACACCCGCTTTAAGGACACTGACTGCTATTAGCTTACACTGGAAAACTGTTTTTCTTTTTAAAAGCACGCTACAGAGACACCAGATATGAGTGGCAACTGTCAAAGTACACTGGCAGGGTTCTGCAGGGCACACGCTGATGGAAGGCCTGACACACCCGCTTTAAGGACACTGACTGCTATTAGCTTACACTGGAAAACTTTTTTTCTTTGTAAAAGCACGCTACAGAGACACCAGATATGAGTGGCAACTGTCAAAGTACACTGGCAGGGTTCTGCAGGGCACACGCTGAAGGAAGGCCTGACACACCCGCTTTAAGGACAATGACTGCTATTAGCTTACACTGGAAAACTGTTTTTCTTTGTAAAAGCACGCTACAGAGACACCAGATATGAGTGAAAATGTAAAAGTACACTGGCAGGGTTCTGCAGGGCACACGCTGAAGGAAGGCCTGACACACCCGCTTTAAGGACACTGACTGCTATTAGCTAACACTGGAAAACTTTTTTTCTTTGTAAAAGCATGCTATAGAGACACCAGATATGAGTGGCAACTGTCAAAGTACGCTGGCAGGGTTCTGCAGGGCACACGCTGAAGGCCTGACACACCCGCTTTAATGACACTGACTGCTATTAGCTTACACTGGAAAACAGTTTTTCTTTGTAAAAGCACGCTATAGAGACACCAGATATGAGTGGCAACTGTCAAAGTACGCTGGCAGGGTTCTGCAGGGCAAACGCTGAAGGCCTGAAACACCCGCTTTAAGGACACTGACTGCTATTAGCTTACACTGGAAAACTTTTTTTCTTTGTAAAAGCACGCTATAGAGACACCAGATATGAGTGGCAACTGTCAAAGTACGCTGGCAGGGTTCTGCAGGGCACACGCTGAAGGCCTGAAACACCCGCTTTAAGGACACTGACTGCTATTAGCTTACACTGGAAAACTGTTTTTCTTTGTAAAAGCACGCTATAGAGACACCAGATATGAGTGGCAACTGTCAAAGTACGCTGGCAGGGTTCTGCAGGGCAAACGCTGAAGGCCTGAAACACCCGCTTTAAGGACACTGACTGCTATTAGCTTACACTGGAAAACTTTTTTCTTTGTAAAAGCACGCTATAGAGACACCAGATATGAGTGGCAACTATCAAAGTACGCTGGCAGGGTTCTTCAGGTCAAACGCTGAAGGCCTGACACACCCGCTTTAACCCCTTAAGGACACATGACGTGTGTGACACGTCATGATTCCCTTTTATTCCAGAAGTTTGGTCCTTAAGGGGTTAAGGACACTGACTGCTATTAGCTTACACTGTAAAACTTTTTTTCTTTGTAAAGGCACGCTACAGAGACACCAGATATGAGTGGCAACTGTCAAAGTATGCTGGCATGGTTCTGCAGGGCACACGCTGAAGGAAGGCCTGACACACCCGCTTTAAGGACACTGACTGCTATTAGCTTACACTGGAAAACTTTTTTTCTTTGTAAAAGCACGCTATAGAGACACCAGATATGAGTGGCAACTGTCAAAGTACGCTGGCAGGGTTCTGCAGGGCACACGCTGAAGGAAGACCTGACACACCCGCTTTAAGGACACTGACTGCTATTAGCTTATACTGGAAATCTTTTTTTCTTTGTAAAAGCACGCTATAGAGACACCAGATATGAGTGGCCACTGTTAAAGTACGCTGGCAGGTTTCTGCAGGGCACACGCTGAAGGCCTGAAACACCTGATTAAAGGACACTGACTGCTATTAGCTTACACTGGAAACTTTTTTTCTTTGTAAAAGCACGCTATAGAGACACCAGATATGAGTGGCAACTGTCAAAGTATGCTGGCAGGGTTCTGCAGGGCACACGCTGAAGGCCTGAAACACCCGCTTTAAGGAAACTGACTGCTATTAGCTTACACTGGAAAACTTTTTTTCTTTGTAAAAGCACGCTATAGAGACACCAGATATGAGTAGCAACTGTCAAAGTACGCTGGCAGGGTTCTGCAGGGCACACGCTGAAGGAAGACCTGACACACCCGCTTTAAGGACACTGACTGCTATTAGCTTATACTGGAAATCTTTTTTTCTTTGTAAAAGCACGCTATAGAGACACCAGATATGAGTGGCCACTGTTAAAGTACGCTGGCAGGTTTCTGCAGGGCACACGCTGAAGGCCTGAAACACCTGATTAAAGGACACTGACTGCTATTAGCTTACACTGGAAAACTTTTTTTCTTTGTAAAAGCACGCTATAGAGACACCAGATATGAGTGGCAACTGTCAAAGTACGCTGGCAGGGTTCTGCAGGGCACACGCTGAAGGAAGACCTGACACACCCGCTTTAAGGACACTGACTGCTATTAGCTTATACTGGAAATCTTCTTTACTTTTTAAAAGCACGCTACAGAGACACCAGATATGATTGGCAACTGTCAAAGTACACTGGCAGGGTTCTGCAGGGCACACGCTGAAGGAAGGCCTGACACACCCGCTTTAAGGACACTGACTGCTATTAGCTTACACTGGAAAACTGTTTTTCTTTGTAAAAGCACGCTACAGAGACACCAGATATGAGTGAAAATGTAAAAGTACACTGGCAGGGTTCTGCAGGGCACACGCTGAAGGCCTGAAACACCCGCTTTAAGGACACTGACTGCTATTAGCTTACACTGGAAAACTGTTTTTCTTTGTAAAAGCACGCTATAGAGACACCAGATATGAGTGGCAACTGTCAAAGTACGCTGGCAGGTTTCTGCAGGGCACACGCTGAAGGCCTGAAACACCCGCTTTAAGGACACTGACTGCTATTAGCTTACACTGGAAAACTTTTTTTCTTTGTAAAAGCACGCTACAGAGACACCAGATATGAGTGGCAAGTGTCAAAGTACGCTGGCAGGGTTCTGCAGGGCACACGCTCAAGGCCTGAAACACCCGCTTTAAGGACACTGACTGCTATTAGCTTACACTGGAAAACTGTTTTTCTTTGTAAATGCACGCTATAGAGACACCAGATATGAGTGGCAACTGTCAAAGTACACTGGCAGGGTTCTGCATGGCACCCGCTGAAGGCCTGAAACACCCGCTTTAAGGACACTGACTGCTATTAGCTTACACTGGAAAACTGTTTTTCTTTGTAAAAGCACGCTACAGAGACACCAGATATGAGTGGCAACTGTCAAAGTACGCTGGCAGGTTTCTGCAGGGCACACGCTGAAGGCCTGAAACACCCGCTTTAAGGACACTGACTGCTATTAGCTTACACTGGAAAACTTTTTTTCTTTGTAAAAGCACGCTATAGAGACACCAGATATGAGTGGCAACTGTCAAAGTACGCTGGCAGGGTTCTGCAGGGCACACGCTGAAGGAAGACCTGACACACCCGCTTTAAGGACACTGACTGCTATTAGCTTACACTGGAAATCTTCTTTACTTTGTAAAAGCACGCTACAGAGACACCAGATATGATTGGCAACTGTCAAAGTACACTGGCAGGGTTCTGCAGGGCACACGCTGAAGGAAGGCCTGACACACCCGCTTTAAGGACACTGACTGCTATTAGCTTACACTGGAAAACTGTTTTTCTTTGTAAAAGCACGCTACAGAGACACCAGATATGAGTGAAAATGTAAAAGTACACTGGCAGGGTTCTGCAGGGCACACGCTGAAGGCCTGAAACACCCGCTTTAAGGACACTGACTGCTATTAGCTTACACTGGAAAACTGTTTTTCTTTGTAAAAGCACGCTATAGAGACACCAGATATCAGTGGCAACTGTCAAAGTACGCTGGCAGGTTTCTGCAGGGCACACGCTGAAGGCCTGAAACACCCGCTTTAAGGACACTGACTGCTATTAGCTTACACTGGAAAACTTTTTTTCTTTGTAAAAGCACGCTACAGAGACACCAGATATGAGTGGCAAGTGTCAAAGAACGCTGGCAGGGTTCTGCAGGGCACACGCTGAAGGCCTGAAACACCTGCTTTAAGGACACTGACTGCTATTAGCTTACACTGGAAAACTGTTTTTCTTTGTAAATGCACGCTATAGAGACACCAGATATGAGTGGCAACTGTCAAAGTACACTGGCAGGGTTCTGCATGGCACCCGCTGAAGGCCTGAAACACCCGCTTTAAGGACACTGACTGCTATTAGCTTACACTGGAAAACTGTTTTTCTTTGTAAATGCACGCTATAGAGACACCAGATATGAGTGGCAACTGTCAAAGTACACTGGCAGGGTTCTGCATGGCACCCGCTGAAGGCCTGAAACACCCGCTTTAAGGACACTGACTGCTATTAGCTTACACTGGAAAACTGTTTTTCTTTGTAAAAGCACGCTACAGAGACACCAGATATGAGTGGCAACTGTCAAAGTACGCTGGCAGGTTTCTGCAGGGCACACGCTGAAGGCCTGAAACACCCGCTTTAAGGACACTGACTGCTATTAGCTTACACTGGAAAACAGTTTTTCTTTGTAAAAGCACGCTATAGAGACACCAGATATGAGTGGCAACTGTCAAAGTACACTGGCAGGGTTCTGCAGGGCACACGCTGAAGGAAGGACTGACACACCCGCTTTAAGGACACTGACTGCTATTAGCTTACACTGTAAAACTTTTTTTCTTTGTAAAAGCACGCTACAGAGACACCAGATATGAGTGGCAACTGTCAAAGTACGCTGGCATGGTTCTGCAGGGCACACGCTGAAGGAAGGCCTGACACACCCGCTTTAAGGAAACTGACTGCTATTAGCTTACACTGGAAAACTTTTTTTCTTTGTAAAAGCACGCTATAGAGACACCAGATATGAGTGGCAACTGTCAAAGTACACTGGCAGGGTTCTGCAGGGCAAACGCTGAAGGCCTGAAACACCCGCTTTAAGGACACTGACTGCTATTAGCTTACACTGGAAAACTTTTTTCTTTGTAAAAGCACGCTATAGAGACACCAGATATGAGTGACAACTGTCAAAGTACGCTGGCAGGGTTCTGCAGGGCACACGCTGAAGGCCTGAAACACCCGCTTTTAGGACACTGACTGCTATTAGCTTACACTGGAAACCTTTTTTTCTTTGTAAAAGCACGCTATAGAGACACCAGATATGATTGGCAACTGTCAAAGTACACTGGCAGGGTTCTGCAGGGCACACGCTGAAGGAAGGCCTGACACACCCGCTTTAAGGACACTAACTGCTATTAGCTTACACTGTAAAACAGTTTTTCTTTGTAAAAGCACGCTACAGAGACACCAGATATGAGTGGCAACTGTCAAAGTACGCTGGCAGGGTTCTGCAGGGCAAACGCTGAAGGCCTGACACACCCGCTTTAAGGACACTGACTGCTATTAGCTAACACTGGAAAACTTTTTTTCTTTGTAAAAGCATGCTATAGAGACACCAGATATGAGTGGCAACTGTCAAAGTACGCTGGCAGGGTTCTGCAGGGCACACGCTGAAGGCCTGACACACCCGCTTTAATGACACTGACTGCTATTAGCTTACACTGGAAAACAGTTTTTCTTTGTAAAAGCACGCTATAGAGACACCAGATATGAGTGGCAACTGTCAAAGTACGCTGGCAGGGTTCTGCAGGGCACACACTGAAGGAAGGCCTGACACACCCGCTTTAAGGACACTGACTGCTATTAGCTTACACTAGAAAACTGTTTTTTTTGTAAAAGCACGCTACAGAGACACCAGATATAAGTGGCAACTGTCAAAGTACGCTGGCAGGGTTCTGCAGGGCACACACTGTAGGAAGGCCTGACACACCCGCTTTAAGGACACTGACTGCCATTAGCTTACACTGGAAAACTGTTTTTCTTTGTAAAAGCATGCTATAGAGACACCAGATATCAGTGGCAACTGTCAAAGTACGCTGGCAGGGTTCTGCAGGGCACACGCTGAAGGAAGGCCTGACACACCCGCTTTAAGGACACTGACTGCTATTAGCTTACACTGGAAAACTTTTTTTCTTTGTAAAAGCACGCTACAGTGACACCAGATATGATTGGCAACTGTCAAAGTACACTGGCAAGGTTCTGCAGGGCACACGCTGAAGGAAGGCCTGACACACCCGCTTTAAGGACACTGACTGCTATTAGCTTACACTGGAAAACTTTTTTTCTTTGTAAAAGCACGCTATAGAGACACCAGATATGAGTGGCAACTGTCAACGTACGCTGGCAGGGTTCTGCAGGGCACACGCTGAAGGCCTGAAACACCCGCTTTAAGGACACTGACTGCTATTAGCTTACACTGGAAAACTGTTTTTCTTTGTAAAAGCACGCTACAGAGACACCAGATATGAGTGGCAACTGTCAAAGTACACTGGCAGGGTTCTGCAGGGCACACGCTGAAGGAAGGCCTGACACACCCGCTTTAAGGACACTGACTGCTATTAGCTTACACTGGAAAACTTTTTTTCTTTGTAAAAGCACACTATAGAGACACCAGATATGAGTGGCAGCTGTCAAAGTACGCTGGCAGGGTTCTGCAGGGCACACGCTGAAGGCCTGAAACACCCGCTTTAAGGACACTGACTGCTATTAGCTTACACTGGAAAACTTTTTTTCTTTGTAAAAGCACGCTACAGTGACACCAGATATGATTGGCAACTGTCAAAGTACACTGGCAAGGTTCTGCAGGGCACACGCTGAAGGAAGGCCTGACACACCCGCTTTAAGGACACTGACTGCTATTAGCTTACACTGGAAAACTTTTTTTCTTTGTAAAAGCACGCTATAGAGACACCAGATATGAGTGGCAACTGTCAACGTACGCTGGCAGGGTTCTGCAGGGCACACGCTGAAGGCCTGAAACACCCGCTTTAAGGACACTGACTGCTATTAGCTTACACTGGAAAACTGTTTTTCTTTGTAAAAGCACGCTACAGAGACACCAGATATGAGTGGCAACTGTCAAAGTACACTGGCAGGGTTCTGCAGGGCACACGCTGAAGGAAGGCCTGACACACCCGCTTTAAGGACACTGACTGCTATTAGCTTACACTGGAAAACTTTTTTTCTTTGTAAAAGCACACTATAGAGACACCAGATATGAGTGGCAGCTGTCAAAGTACGCTGGCAGGGTTCTGCAGGGCACACGCTGAAGGCCTGAAACACCCGCTTTAAGGACACTGACTGCTATTAGCTTACACTGGAAAACAGTTTTTCTTTGTAAAAGCGCGCTACAGAGACACCAGATATGAGTGGCAACTGTCAAAGTACACTGGCAGGGTTCTGCAGGGCACACGCTGAAGGAAGGCCTGACACACCCGCTTTAAGGACACTGACTGCTATTAGCTTACACTGGAAAACTTTTTTTCTTTGTAAAAGCACGCTACAGAGACACCAGATATGAGTGGCAACTGTCAAAGTACGCTGGCAGGGTTCTGCAGGGCAAACGCTGAAGGCCTGAAACACCCGCTTTAAGGACACTGACTGCTATTAGCTTACACTGGAAAACTTTTATTTCTTTGTAAAAGCACGCTATAGAGACACCAGATATGAGAGGCAACTGTCAAAGTACACTGGCAGGGTTCTGCAGGGCACACGCTGAAGGAAGGCCTGACATACCCACTTTAAGGACACTGACTGCTATTAGCTTACACTGGAAAACTTTTTTTCTTTGTAAAAGCACGCGATAGAGACACCAGATATGAGTGACAACTGTCAAAGTATGCTGGCAGGGTTCTGCAGGGCACACGCTGAAGGCCTGAAACACCCGCTTTAAGGACACTGACTGCTATTAGCTTACACTGGAAAACTTTTTTTCTTTGTAAAAGCACGCTATAGAGACACCAGATATGAGTGGCAACTGTCAAAGTACGCTGGCAGGTTTCTGCAGGGCACACGCTGAAGGCCTGAAACATCCGCTTTAAGGACACTGACTGCTATTAGCTTACACTGGAAAACTTGTTTTCTTTGTAAAAGCACGCTATAGAGACACCAGATATGAGTGGCAACTGTCAAAGTACGCTGGCAGGTTTCTGCAGGGCACACGCTGAAGGCCTGAAACACCCGCTTTAAGGACACTGACTGCTATTAGCTTACACTGGAAACCTTTTTTTCTTTGTAAAATCACACTACAGAGACACCAGATATGAGTGGTGGCACTGGGCAAATGGGCACAGTATCCAATGAGCCTGACACAGAAGCTGGCAGACAACTATCTGCTCTTCTTCAATCTATTACAGTGAAAACAAATTTGGGGTTTTAAATGCAAGCTTAAGCTATTGTGACACCAGCAGTGAGTGAGTGGTGGCACTGGGGCAAATGGGCACAGCATGCACTGTGAGCCTGACGCAGAAGCTGGCAGGCAGGCAACTGCAATTACATTACACACACAAAAAAAAAAAGCAGACTGATGTTCTAGCCCTAAAAATTGCTTTTTGGGGTGCTGTTCTTACAGCAGAGATCAGATGAGTCCTTCAGGATTGTAGTGGACACTGAATACCCTAGCCTAGCTATCAATTTCCCTATCTAATCAGCAGCAGCTACACTTTCCCTCCTCTCACTAAGCATGCAGCTTCAGAATGAATCTAAAATGGATGCTGGGAGGGAGGTGGGAGGGTGTGGAAGGGAGGGTCTGCTGCTGATTTGCTGGAATGTGTCTGCTGACCGTGAGGCACAGGGTCAAAGTTTGGTCAATGATGACGAATAGGGGGCGGATCGAACTGCCCATGTGTTCGCCCGCGGCGGCGAACGCGGACACGCTATGTTCGCCGGGAACTATTCGCCAGCGAACAGTTCGGTACATCACTAATCAGCATATCTAATGGCTAGTGTAGGAACTCACCTATTGAGGCTTGTCTTGACGTGGCTGGTGAGCTTATATATTCAAATGGCCATTGGAATAAAACTAAAGAGCCTCCATTTTGTTTAAATGCACATGGGGATTTAGGCCAGAGCGCAGGTAACGTTCTCTTTGTTTTTACTATGTATTTTAAGCTGTTGGATACTAAGCTACTGCTGCTGTAAGCGCAGTGCTTTATCTTTGTGTTGTTATATAGAAATATTGACTTTACTGAGACTGAGAATGCAATATTTTTTATCAGGATGTCAAAAATAATATTGTCTTACAATTAATGTAAGATTGAACTAAATATAATACATCTACATGGAGGGTTCCTTGTTATTTCCAAATACAGGACACTAGTGAACATACCTAGCATGGTGATACAGTATCTTAATATCGGGATTGTCTAGTCCACTGGTTCCCAAACTTTTTAGGTTCAAGTCGCCCTTAATATTTTAATATTTTTCCAAGGCGTCCTAAGTAAAAATTTCTAGGTTGTATATCTGTAGAGCGCTGTGGCATATACTGGTGCTATAGTGTAATGTACAGTGTTGATGTTTGAAGGGGTGCTTGCATATAGTTTTAGTGCTTTAATACAGGGGTGTTTTTGTTTGTAATGTTTGAGTTTGATTGCAGTGGTGTGTCTGAATGTAATGTTCATTTTTAAATGCAGATGTACATTTGTGTGAAGTATTTGTGTTTGATTGAAGGTGTGTGTTTGTGTATTTTTTTGAAGTTTGAATGCAGAGGTGCGTTTGTAAGTAATATTTATGTTAGATTGTAGGAGTGTGCTTATATGTTGTGCTGGTTTTTGACTGCTTGGATGTATGTACATACACTACCACATACATACATACATACTTACACAGATATTCATGCACATTAACACACAGATACATATAAATACACTGACACATACACACAAATTCATATAGACACGACAAATTCACACACATATATACAAAATATATACACAAATATATACACCATCATATACGCGCATGCACCCTGACACACACAAACATTGATACATGCACACACCATGACACAGATACCCAAAGTGACATAAAAACCACACACCCTGACACACAGCTGCACGTACACAGACATATATACACACACAGATGCGCACCCTGAAACATGCACACTCACAAACACCCTGACACACACACACACACACACTCATAGACTCACAAATAAACACACACACGTGAAATGTATTTATATCTCCAGCCACCCTCCTGTTAGCTTACCTTATGTGTCCTGGAGGGTGGCTTGGAGTCCTGCTGGCTGGTATGAGTGTGGGGTCTGGAACAGCTCCTGTTGTGCACCTCTTCCCTCATGCTGCAGCTGGCTCCTTTCCCTCCCACGCTGTCTCTCTGCATAATGCTGGGAGGAAGTGACCGGCCAGACATTACAGGGGCCCGGTCGCTGTCTTTAAGGACCGCGGCACTCAACCAGGCCTCTGTTCAGCAGTAATGTTTCCCCATAATCATAGCACCAGGGAAACATTCCACAGGACACCCCTGTGTGCCTGTCATAGCGCCCCAGGCACACAAATTGGGAACCACTGGTCTAGTCTGACATGAGACTATTTAAAGATAGGTAACATAGTGGGATGTGGCACCTAGGGCTGGGCAGGCAGTCCTAATGCCATTTAAATTATCTTTCCAGGGCTGCTTGGTATTCCCAGTCTGGCCCAGGCTATGTCCTAAGCAACCTTTGGCACTCTAGATGTTTTGGGCTACACCTCCCATGATGCTTTGCCCACATTATGGATATAAGAGCATTATGGGTGATGTAGTCCACAATATCTGGAGTGCCAAAGGTTACCTATCCTGAGCTAGTATAAAGCTAAATTTGCTGCAGAAACACCTTTTTTTTTTCCCTCTCCACTTTAACTCTTCATTGAACAAAGATATTAGCATAAACTGTGCACCTGTCAAGTTTCCAAATATTCACAAACACAGATTAACAATCTTGGTGACGATTGCAAATAAATAAATAAATAAACTTAGTGAACATAAAACAAAACATTGTTCTGATAAATCGTGATCTATTCTGCTGCAAAAGCGTACAGGAAAGACTGTCGGATAAGAACAGAAATGTTGGCAGTCCTATTTAAACCAATTTTTAGTTTTGTTGATTTTGGTGACATCTGCTGTGAGTGGGAGGAGCTGCCTATTAGTTAATACTGTAATGCTTGAGTAAAATAAAATGCAATTTGCAATTAAACTGGGAATGTTAGTAATTTAAATATTACTTATGGATGTGTTACTTCATATGGGTTATGCATTCATTTATTCTGCTGTTTTGCTTCTCATATTTAACTTATTTTTGCTGAATTTCAATAACCTTGATTTAGCATGTCAGAAAAAAAAATGTTAAAGTTACTAACAATATGTATTGTGATTGCATCGGTATCATGGACAAAGTCCAGGTGAAGGACCCAACTATGCATTCAGACAGTCTCCAACCCTGTTAAATAGAAGGACTTAGTAAAATAATAACAGGAATGACTAGTTGAGAAACACAAACCATTACAGCCCTTAAATAAATATTGGATATGCTTTTTAAATTATTAAGGAAAAATTGGATTTACGGTTATTCCCAAATATGCCCTCTTTAGCTGACAAACAATTAGCAGCACTCATCATCCTCCCAGCACACAACCTGATTGCATGCCACTGGAAGCAGAACGTTTCCCATACATATCCACAATTACTTAACAAAACACACCAATATCTACTGTATGAAAAGTTATCAGCCACAACAAATAAACAAATAGCAACTATTTATAAAAACTGGCAAACGTGGATAAACTATACGACATGGACCAAAACGCCAGCAGCACATTCACCTTACCTGTCTCCTTAATGGACACAGGATTGCACCTACTCTATATGACACATGCATCTTCTTACACTGAGCCTAATTCCACTGATTATTTACCTCCTTCATGGTACACACCTGGCTTTATTATACCTTTTCTGTTACGTTACATTGTACTCATTATATGGGTTACACTTTCCATCCTGACCCTTTATCAAGTTCTTTATCCGTCCTCCTGAACTCTGGGAGACCCTCTCTAGTCTCAAATGTGGATTACCGCAAACAACTGAACCAAAGGTTGGGTAACTACCCACGTACAGGCATGTGAGACATGGTGATCCTACAAATACGGATTCAAAGTTTCTCCCCCACATTTCCCCTGCCATCTCATTGACATTAGGTGAGTGAACTACGCTTATAAAACAACATATTGAACTAGACACCACTTGCTTAACCACACAAAAGGGTTTCAGAGGGATTGAAATACTGGGCAAGTTATGCCTCCTATTTCTATTACAGAGTAGACCGTACCTGTACCTCCACCTTAGGGTTGAGGTCCATTCCTTACTCAGCATCATAGCATTGCTCAACCATTCCATACATGCATCCCTGTCTCCACAAAGGTTCCAGGTGCACAGGGCCTCCCAAAAATGAGTAACTATGGAATGGATGACCACTACAATGGTGTTCTAGCATGATATTTGTATCTGATATCATGTCTAATGGAATGTACTCTCTAGCTGAAGACTGCTTTATGTTCTTTTTTTGTGTGTGTCCCCCCTCCCTTTATCCTTTCTGTATCCCATGCTCTTTGACACTAAATTTTCAATACAATACGAATTGAAAAAAAAAATATTTTTGGATAAAGTTTAAAATGTATGTTATATATGGAAACATAATTTAAGCTTGTAATATTGTGGTATTTTTTATATATTTATATAGATTTTTGATATTTCAATATGTTTTAAAATATAATTTTAAAAGTGCATCTAAATATATTAAATATAATCTCAGGTCCATAGACTTAGTTACATAGTTACATAGCTGAAAGAAACTTGTGTCCATCAAGTTCAGCCTTCCTCACATATGTTGTTGCTGTTGATCCAAAAGAAGGCAAAAAACCTAGTCTGAAGCGCTTCCAATTTTGCCACAAACTAGGAAAAAATTCTTTCTTGACCCCAAAATAGCAGTCAGATGTCTCCTTGGATCAAGCAGCTATTACCCCACTAATTAGAAATTATATCCCTGTATGTTATGTTTTTGTAAGTATTTATCCAATTGCAGTTTAAACATCTGTAGTGACTCTGACAAAACCACCTCTTCAGGCAGAGAATTCCATATCCTTATTGCTCTTACTGTAAATAAACCTTTTCTTTGCCTTAGATGAAATCTCCTTTCTTCCAGCCTAAATGTGTGACCTCGTGTCCTATGTATAGCCCTGTTTATGAATAGATTTCCAGATAAAGGTTTGTACTGGCCCCGAATATATTTGTACAACCGGTGCTAATCAGGCTCCAAAATCCATGTACAGAAATATGGACTCTTCAAGGGTAAAACTCCTTCTTTATTCGTACTTAGTAAAAATATTTCATGACATAGACCAGTGCGTCAATTGAGAAAAGGTACGTTTAAACGCCTTTTAATTCCACTCTGACGAGGGCAGAGCTACTCCAGTGCTACAGTTTTAGCATAAAGCTATAGTGTTTCTTAAAATTCCAGCTCAACTTGAGGTAGACATGTGATGAATACGCACTCAGCATAAGAAACAGGCTATGGAACAAATACCAGACTTCGGAAATTATATTTATTTTACTTCGACGTAGCTCACACAGCCATGATTCAGGGACTTACATACACTGATTTATATCTCATGGAGGTATAGGCCTTACTGAGGTAAAGAAAGCTGCTTGGAATACAAGTGAAATGAAAAATAATTGAATCCTTGTGTCTTTATAGTATACTGGGGCTAATATAACCCTTGAAAAAGAAAAAAGAAGGTAAGGAGATATTTAATAAGACTCCAGAAACATGGCAGAGCTCTTAAGAATGACAACAAACTAGATCCACAAACTGGTCCCTCCCCAAAAATATAAACCTGCCTATGGATAGAAGTGCATTCATGAGGAGTGTGCTATCATGAAGCCATCTTCTCCTGGATAAGTACAGGAATTTTAAAGCAGAGAGCATGAAACAATTACAACATCCAATTCAGGGTAAATTCTTTTGGATTAACTTCCCTCTTTAATATTCATTCTCTTGTCATCTATGTCTATGTGTGTCATGTACGGTATATCTATATTGTCTATTATCCAATTTTAGTGATCATAAATGCTAACACAGCAATTTAGAAACTTGAAACTATGCTGAATCAAATCCTAAATGAATACATCAATGTAACAATATATTTGAATACAGCAATTAGGTTTCTTTCAGTAATGAAACTCCCTTCATTATTCACTTATGTTTGGCAAAAGTGGATATCTAATTATGGCTTCCTGCACCTTTTTTGATGATTTTTCAATAAATCACATTACAGATTATTTGATTGTTTTTTTTTACACACTAACAACTTAAATACCCAAACTTTTTTTTTTCTAAAGGTAATTAAGCCTTGTTTTTATTTGTGAATGAAATTGACTTGATGTCATCATAGAATGTGAAAAGTAATTAGAAAGAGCTCATAATTATGTGTTACAATATGTTGAAAGAATTTTGAGAACTAAATTATACAGAGTGATGTTTTGAATAACGTAATTAGTGAGAAAATAAACCAGTATGACAAAACACAATGACACATTTAAGGAGTTTATTGATGTTTACTAAGGATTAAGATCACAGTTTAGTTCACTAACAACTACTGGCAGGCTGGAAACAGTTGTTACTTTGATGTCTGCATATTTTGGAAATAAAAGTGAGAGCTTCAATTAGAGTGCAACTATTTCTACAACTGTGAGTGTGTGAATGCATTGTTATTATGTTATGTTATTATTTATATAGCGCCATCAAATTCTGTATCGCTTTACAGTGGGTGGACGAACAGACATGTAGTTGTAACCAGACAAGTTGGACACACAGGAACAGAGGGGTTGAGGGCCCTGCTCAATGAGCTTACATGCTAGAGGGAGTGGGGTAAAGTGACACAAAAGGTAAGTGAATGTACATGATTGTTGCATGTTTCTATCATGCAGCAGTCCTATATTTTCTATGTTTTCACTGATATGCTGGTGATGCTTCATGTTCTGTTGTCTATTTGGCATCAAAGTAAAAGCTTTGGAATGTGCCATAACCCCTTCAATACCAGAATTGAGTATGCACACTTTTATTTTCATGTATCTTGCTGCATAGAATCTTATCCATGAAGACTCACTCACACAGAGCTACAGTGTCAATCCTACTATCCTGCAGGGAATTGGCTCTGTCAATGGAGAATGCCACTGTCTCACTGGATCCTCTATAGACTTTAAAGTGGCACTGTCATGCCGAACTTACCTTTCCCTAATCACTTCCTCTTCTTTCCCTCTCTCAGGATCTGTTCTCCGTTTCTTCCTATTTTGTCTAGTTTTCTTTAAAACATAAGACAAAGTAGGGACTTCTTTGTCTATTGTATTTTTCCTACGCTTGACCCGCTCTGACCCACTTCCTGTGGGTCAGAGAAATTTTTCCCACAAAACTCACCCTTTCCTCCACGATCTTGCGATGCCTGCTTTCACTATTCCAACGTCCTGTCATTTAGACAGGATGCCGGCGAAACTACCGAATTTCGTCCTAACAGAATGAGAACAGTTTGTTCATTCATGTTAAGACGACATTCGGTACTTTTAGGTCGGTGTGAAATTTCATTCGAATGAATGAAATTCTGATCCAATCCGTGCTTTGGCTGCATCTTGCAGCCGCTTAGTAGATAGTTCCCTAATTTGCATGGTTTTATGGAGCTATCTACTAAAAGGCTGAAAGACCAAGATTGGTCTTTCAGCCAGTTTACTAATACTAAGCAAAGATTACTTAATATTAGTAATCTGCCCCATGGTGGGGCATATATTAACTAGCAGGGGGGACATAATGTCCCCCCCCCCCCTGAGCCTCAACCCATTCAACTGGGGGCTATTCAACTAAACAGGGGACATAGGGTCCCTCTTGGCCCCCCCACCCATGATATTGACCCCCATAGAGTGAGGGCAGACATGGGGTCTTAGGAAGTGGCGGGGAGCAATGCCACTTCTTTTTTTACATATTACAATGAGGGAGCTGCGCGCCGGTAGCTCCCTCCTTGTAATAAACTGAATGAATGAAAAAACGAACAGAGATATTCTGTGTTTGTTTGTTCGTCTGAAGTTTCTATTCATTCCTTCGTCTTTCTGACAAATTAATAAATAGATGAAATTCCCGTTCGAATTTTGGACAATAGCGAATGCACAAGTGTTTAAATGGGCATGTGTGGAAATTTCACAGCGCTATCTAGTGTGCGCAGATGATGTGTCCCACAGGGACTTCACCTGCCCACACAAAGATTGTGGCACGCAGGACCTAGGAACGGGCAAGAAATTAAGATAGAAAAAAATAGGTAATGTGGGGACTTAGGGGCATTTGGAGGTGACTAGGAGGACAATTAGATGTAGTAGAGTCAGGTGGGGGGTTAAAAAAGATGGATTCAGCCATGACAGAGCCGCTTTAATGCTTTACTCTCATGCATAGAAACATAGAAACATAGAAACATAGAATGTGACGGCAGATAAGAACCATTCGGCCCATCTAGTCTGCCCAGTTTTCTAAATACTTTCATTAGTCCCTGGCCTTATCTTATAGTTAGGATAGCCTTATGCCTATCCCACGCATGCTTAAACTCCTTTACTGTGTTAACCTCTACCACTTCAGCTGGAAGGCTATTCCATGCATCCACAACCCTCTCAGTAAAGTAATACTTCCTGATATTATTTTTAAACCTTTGTCCCTCTAATTTAAGACTATGTCCTCTTGTTGTGGTAGTTTTTCTTCTTTTAAATATAGTCTCCTCCTTTACTGTGTTGATTCCCTTTATGTATTTAAATGTTTCTATCATATCCCCCCTGTCTCGTCTTTCCTCCAAGCTATACATGTTAAGATCCTTTAACCTTTCCTGGTAAGTTTTATCCTGCAATCCATGAACCAGTTTAGTAGCCCTTCTTTGAACTCTCTCTAAGGTATCAATATCCTTCTGAAGATAGGGTCTCCAGTACTGTGTACAGTACTCCAAGTGAGGTCTCACCAGTGTTCTGTACAATGGCATGAGCACTTCCCTCTTTCTACTGCTAATACCTCTCCCTATACAACCAAGCATTCTGCTAGCATTTCCTGCTGCTCTATTACATTGTCTGCCTACCTTTAAGTCATCAGAAATAATCACCCCTAAATCCCTTTCCTCAGATGTTGAGGTTAGGACTCTATCAAATATTTTGTACTCTACGCTTGGGTTTTTACGTCCAAGATGCATTATCTTGCACTTATCCACATTAAATGTCAGTTGCCACAACTCTGACCATTTTTCTAGTTTACCTAAATCATTTTCCATTTGGCTTATCCCTCCTGGAACATCAACCCTGTTACATATCTTAGTATCATCCGCAAAAAGACACACCTTACCATCAAGACCTTCTGCAATATCACTAATAAAAATATTAAAGAGAATGGGTCCAAGTACAGATCCCTGAGGTACCCCACTGGTGACAAGCCCAAGCTTCGAATATACTCCATTGACTATATACTCTAATTATATTTACCTGCCTGTAGAGATTTTCTGGAAGAAGCCACTAGTCTGATATAATCCGCGCGGAACAGGAGTTTCTGTTTCCTGTACCCAGCCGGACTGACAGGAAGGTGCACACTCAGTGTGCACCTTCCTATCACTCCGGCCGGGCACCGCGGACCGGCGAGCAGCTCGGCCACGCTACAGGGGAGGGGTTAAAAAGAGAGAGGGAGGGGAAGGGAGGGGAAGGGAGGGGGGTTAAAAAGAGGGAGGGGAGGGGGGTTAAAAAGAGGGAGGGGAGGGGATGGGGGTTAAAAAGAGAGAGGGAGGGGAAGGGGGTTAAAATGAGAGAGGGAGGGGAAGGGGGTTAAAAAGAGAGAGGGAGGGGAAGGGGGTTAAAAAGAGAGAGGGAGGGAAGGGGGGTTAAAAAGAGAGAGGGAGGGGAGGGGGGTTAAAAAGAGAGAGGGAGGGGAGGGGGGTTAAAAAGAGAGAGGGAGGGGAGGGGGTTAAAAAGAGAGAGGGAGGGGGGTAAGAAGAGAGAGGGAGGGGAGGGGGGGTAAGAAGAGAGAGGGAGGGGGGTTAAAAAGAGAGAGGGAGGGGGTTAAAAAGAGAGAGGGAGGGGGGTTAAAAAGAGAGAGGGAGGGGGGTAAGAAAAGAGAGGGAGGGGGGTAAGAAGAGAGAGGGAGGGGGTAAGAAGAGAGAGGGAGGGGGGTAAGACGAGAGAGGGAGGGGGGTAAGACGAGAGAGGGAGGGGGGTAAGAATAGAGGAGGAGGGGGTAAGAAGAGAGGAGGAGGGGGGTAAGAAGAGAGGGAGGGGGGTAAGAAGAGAGAGGGAGGGGGGTAAGAAGAGAGAGGGAGGGGGGTAAGAAGAGAGAGGGAGGGGGGTAAGAAGAGAGAGGGAGGGGGGTAAGAAGAGAGGAGGAGGGGGGTAAGAAGAGAGGAGGAGGGGGGTAAGAAGAGAGTGAGAGGGGTAAGAAGAGAGGGAGGGGGTAAGAAGAGGGGGAGGGGGGTAAGAAGATGGGGAGGGGGGTAAGAAGATGGGGAGGGGGTAAGAAGAGGGGGAGGGGGGAGTAAGAAGGGAGGGGGGAGTAAGAAGGGGGTAAGAAGAGGGGAAGGGGGGAGTAAGAAGAGAGGAAGGGGGAGTAAGAAGGGGGTAAGAAGAGGGGGAGGGGGAGTAAAAAGAGGAAGGGGGGAGTAAGAAGAGGGGGTAAGGGGAGGGGGGAGTAAGAAGAGGGGGGGAGTAAGAAGGGGGTAAGAAGAGGGGGAGGGGGAGTAAAAAGAGGAAGAGGGGGGAGTAAGAAGAGGGAGGAGTAAGAAGAGGGGGAGAGTAAGAAGGGGAAGTAAGAAGAGGGGGAGGGGGGAGTAAGAGGAGGGCAATTGCCCCCTCCCCTGTCCGCAGGCACCGTGCGGGCAGCCGGCAGGGGAGGGAGGAAGAGAGGCCCCGGGAGCTCAGCCTGCAGCTCCTCTGGGTCCTTCTTGTGAGCACAGATCGTTGCCGCGGTTACCACGGCAACGTTACGGCTCTTGCAAGAGTAAACTCTAGCCCTGGAGCTACTGGCTAGAGTTCACTCAACACTGTGACCACCAGGGATTCCTGGTGGTCGCAGTGGTGAGAGTGAACTCTAGCCCCATAAACACACTGCCCCCACACACCATACACATTCACACTGCCCCCCATACACACACACTGCCCCCCCACACACCGTACACATTTACACACATTGCCTCACACACCCTACACATTCACACACTACACCCCCTCACACACACTGAACCTTTCCCACACACTGCACCCCTTACACATTGCACCACTCCTCCTATACCCTACTACAGCCTCATATCCCAGCAGACCCCAGGTAAGTTGTCAAACTGTTCTTAAACGGTCTGACTACTTACTCTGGGAGGGGGGCCCGGCCCTCCTGGCACCATAACGACTACACAGAGCAGTAGTGGTTATTGTGCATGGATTATTTCTTTAAATAATCTACAAGTGCCCCAGTAGCCTGCAAGCCAGCCAGCCCACAGGCCAGCCAGCCAGCCATCCAGCCCATAGGCTGGCCAGTAGCCAGCCAGCCCACAGGCCACCAGTTAGGCTTACAGCCAGCAAGCCCACAGTCTGCCAACCGCAGCCAGCAAGCCACAGCCTGCCAGCCAGCAAGCCACAGCCAGCAAGCCACAGCCAGCAAGCCACAGCCTGCCAGCCGCAGCCAGCAAGCCAACAGCCTGCCAGCCGCAGCCAGCAAGCCCACAGCCTGCCAGCCGCAGCCATCAAGCCCACAGCCTGCCGGCAGTAGCCAACAAGCCCACAGCCTGCCAGCCGCAGCCAGTAAGCCCACAGCCTTCCAGCAAGCCCACAGACTGCCAGCAACAGTAATTAAGGTAAGAGGAGCCAACTTGGCCTAGGTATCAGCGAGCTATGTTGTGTTGCTATATTGTGAATAGGAACCAGAGTGTTGGAGAGACCCCCCTCCAGGCCCCATTAGACTCCATTGTAGTCTCTAATGGGACCTGGAGGAAATTCTTTCTAACACACTCTCTAAAGGACACTGAGATAGCATCTGCTAGAATGCATTCCAGTTTTCCAACTTGGAATTTTCACAGCTGGTCATAATGCACCCATGTCCTATTTGGGACATATTTGAAGCTGGCCAATGTAATTTACCCCATCAAACCATATATTTTTGAAAAGTAGACAACCCAGGGTATTCAATATGGGGTGTGTTCAGTCTTTTTTAGTAGCCACTTAGTCACAAACACTGGCCAAACTTAGCATTTATATTTGTTTGTGGGTTTAAAATGCAACAAACAATTATGAACACTAACTTTGGCCAGTGTTTGTGACTAAGTGGCTACTAAACATACCAAGGCACTCAGCACAGGCAGAGTATCGGATGCCTGCCTGATGGCTTTTGATGCTCTGCCTCACTGCTGCGCACCTCGTGGGCCAACCCGGAAGTGAGGGGGAGTACTGCATGATGCCTCAACATCAAGGCAACATTAAAGTGGCTGGAAGCGATCATGATCACTTCCAGCACTCTAATTATCCGCGGACGTATCAGGTACATCCACGGTCCTTAAGGACCATTTTTGGTCGGACGTACCTGACACGTCCAAGTTCGGGAAGGGGTTAAATAAATAATTTCAAATAGTTTTATATAATTTTTTTTTAATTTAACTGTTTTCCTAGTAGTCAACACTGATACCATAGATGTTGGAGAATACTAACTGTGATATTTATTGTACTAAACTGTCTGTTTAAGCAAATGTTTTGTTTGTGTTGTCTGTGTAATATAACTCTCTGTGTTTTCTTAAAATAAAACAACATTTTCTTCTTCTTATCCTACGTTTATCACATTATAAACAATTTAATAATGTTAGTAACACAAAGAGTTTATATGCATTTAGTTAATTGTTGTAATTATGACATAGTCCTTTAATAGAGGGTGTTGTAAATGTGTTTGTTAGGCTTGAGAAGGCTCAGTTAAGGCCAAAACATTGCTGTGAATGTGGTGTGAATAAAGTACCTTAAATGTCATCCTTGGACTTCCATGACCATTTGTATCCAATTATTAGTTCTTTCGATTACAGAGCACCGGATGAGTTCTAGAGTGTATATGCCAGAAACGAAAACGTGTTTGCTTTGACATAAAAGGGAATCTTTATTGTTTCACACAAGTAATTTGTTCAGTTCAAAACACTAAGAGGGTTATTCACTAAACTGAGAATTGCTGCCACTCAAAGGGAATTCAAAGAGAATATCAAAATGTAGGTCAAACTTGCTAAATTGGAAATCATTTCTAAGTCAATTCTGTTTTCAGTTTAGCTATATTGGCATTAAAGTGGCACTGTCAAAATGTACTTATCTTTTCCCAATCACTTCCTCTTTTCTTCATCTTTCCTACTTTATGTTTTTCATTTTTAATGTACCGTATATACTCGAGTATAAGCCGAGTTTTTCAGCACATTTTTTGTACTGAAAAAACCCAACTCGGCTTATACTCGAGTCAGTCTGTATTATGGCAATTTGCATTGCCATAATACAGTCCGGGGGAGAGGGGGGCTGGCAGAGCTGTACTTACCTGTCCTGCAGCTCCTGTCAGCTCTCTCCTCCTCCGCACCGTCCGTTCAGCACCTCGGTCAGCTCCCAGTGTAAGTCTCGCGAGAGCCGCGGCTC
Source organism: Pelobates fuscus (assembly GCF_036172605.1). Lineage (NCBI taxonomy): Eukaryota > Metazoa > Chordata > Amphibia > Anura > Pelobatidae > Pelobates > Pelobates fuscus. Next base: position 108,033,403 of record NC_086320.1, read on the forward strand.
TCGCGAGACTTACACTGGGAGCTGACAGAGGGAGCTGCACAGACCGTGCGGAGGAGGAGAGAGCTGACAGGAGCTGCAGGACAGGTAAGTACAGCTCTGCCAGCCTCCCTCTCCCCCCCACTGAACTGCCAATGACACTGGACCACCAGGGAAGGAGCCCCCCTCCCTGCTATGTATCAAGCAGGGAGGGGGGATGAAAAAAATATATAATAAAAAAAAATAATAATAATAATTCAATTAAATAATAAATAATATAAAAAAATAAAAAAATAATTAACTAAATAATTAATAATATATCAAAATGCCCACCCCCACCAACACATACACAAACACACACTGCATCACACACACTCACACTTCATTCATATACACACACTGCACTCACACCCACACTGCACTCACACCCACACTGCACTCACACACACACTGCACTCACACCCACACTGCACTCACACCCACACACTGCACTCACACCCACACACTGCACTCACACCCACACACTGCACTCATACACACACACACTGCATTCATACACGCACTGCATTCATACACTGCACTCATACGCACACACTGCATTCATTATATACACACACTGTAAAAAAATATTCAATTAATATAATTTTTTTAGGATCTAATTTTATTTAGAAATTTACCAGTAGCTGCTGCATTTCCCGCCCTAGTCTTATACTCGAGTCAATAAGTTTTCCCATTTTTTTGGGGTAAAATTAGGGGCCTCGGCTTATATTCGGGTCGGCTTATACTCGAGTATATACAGTATGTCTAACTAAAAAGACAAAGTAGTTTCAATCCTGATATCCTGCAGGGAATTGGCTCTGTTTATGGAGAATCCCATGGTCTCACTGGATCCTTTACAGACCTTAATGCTATACTCTCATGCATGCACTGAAGGAGCTGAGTGGGACCCACCCGAAGGGACAGGTTAAGGTAAGTAGAATACACTTTTCCTGCCCCGTATCGACCACTGGACCGCCAGTGGCAAGTCACTGTCCCAAGACGGTGACAGTGCAAGACGGTGACAGTGCCACTTTACATTTGAATTCATTTTAATTTCCCAGCAATTCTCAGTTTAGTAAATTGAAATGTCTTAGGATAATGTCAGGTTTAAACATTTGTTATGAAGGAACACAACTGCAGATTTCTTATAGTTTCAATATTTATTATAAAAAGTAGAAGATATTGTGACGTTAAGTCCAATTTACAGGTATTGTAGCTTTAATTAGTAAACGATAACTGAAGTCCACAATTACAGGCACTGTAGCTTTAAGTAGTAAACGATAACTGAAGTCCACAATTACAGGCACTGTAGCTTTAAGTAGTAAACGATAACTGAAGTCCACAATTACAGGCACTGTAGCTTTAAGTAGTAAACGATAACTGAAGTCCACAATTAGAGGCACTGTAGCTTTAAGTAGTAAACGATAACTGAAGTCCACAATTAGAGGCACTGTAGCTTTAAGTAGTAAACGATAACTGAAGTCCACAATTACAGGCACTGTAGCTTTAAGTAGTAAACGATAACTGAAGTCCACAATTACAGGCACTGTAGCTTTAAGTAGTAAACGATAACTGAAGTCAACAATTACAGGCACTGTAGCTTTAAGTAGTAAACGGTAGTAATTAGCAGACACTGAATCAGAAAGAGTCTCTTAGTAGTATTAACGAATTAGGTGATAAGAAGTTACAATAGCTGTTCCATAGCATTTAACTGAAGCAAGACAGATGCAGCTAACTTGTATAGTGAATGAGTTGAAGATAGCTGTAACTGGGTTGTTTTATAGAAGGACTTTGGAGACAGGAAATAACGGCTTTGAGATGTAACGCTTATCACAGAGGTTTTACTTAGCTTCCGGCACATAGAACACTGGTTCCCGAGATCTCCTCAGAGGCGGTTATCATAAGTGAAGAGAGTTCAGCTTTAGTCGTGGATGAGGAGAGGTGAAGGGAACTTGAAGTGTCTTCCAGTCCGGTCCGGTAACAGAAGGCTTTCACAACGAAGTTGTAGCCGGTTCGTGAGTACGGAACGTAGTTCAATAATCCAGCGTCGATCAGCTGGTGCGGTCGGATTAAATAAGGAGACCGTGTCATAAAGGGGTGTGGCTAGGCTCCGTGGAACCAGGAAGTAAGAGGATACCATAGTTAAGGCATGACAGTACCCTCTCCTTAATGAGCAACCTCTGGGTGCTATTGACTTGGTTTAGAAGGGTAACGCTTGTGAAATTTGGAAATCAATTTGTCAGCATGAACGACAGAGGAGTTTTCCTATGTATCTTCATCAATTCCATATCCTTTCCATCTGATGAGGTATTGTAAAGAGCCACGATGAATCCTTGAATCCAGTATACTTTGAATTTCGTATTCTTCTTCACCCTGGACCAATATGGGATCAGGAGAAGTAGTGACATTTCTATGGAAAGGGTCAGGATGATGAGGTTTTAGCAAGGACACATGAAAAACAGGATGTAGTTTAAAAGTAGGTGGAAGCTTCAATTTAACAACATTACGGTTGATAACCGATATTATCGGAAAAGGACCAAGAAAAAGGGAACTTAACTTCTTTGATGGACGGTTTGTAGAGATGTTCTTTGAGGAAAGCCAGGCAAGATCACCGATTTCATAAGAGGGAGGAGGTTGTCTTTTTGTATCAAAAAACTTCTTTTGATTGGAGGAGGCCAATTCTAGATTTTCATGCAATTTCTTGAATAAGAGGACATATGAGAGATTTGATTCGAATCGGAGAGGTTAGATGAAGAAACTGTCTAAGCAGGAAATGAGGAGGGATGAAATCCATAATTGGATAAAAATGGAGTAATTTTGCTGCTGGTATGAAAAGAGTTATTGTATGCGAATTCTGCCATGGTTAACCATGTTATCCAATCGTCTTGTAAGTGAGAACAATAACATCGTAGATATTGCTCTAAGCATTGGTTGACTCTTTCAGTTTGTCCATCTGTTTGAGGATGATATGCAGATGATAGTTTACGTTGGATATGAAGAGTAGCACATAATGCATTCCAGAATTTGGAGGTAAACTGAGTTCCTCGGTCTGAAATGATTTCGTCTGGCAGTCCATGAAGTTTAACTATGTTGTCAAGGAATATTTTTGAAAGTTCAGAGGATGAGGGTAACTTCTTTAAAGGAATAAAATGAGACATTTTCGTGAAGCGGTCTACTACCACCAAAATGGTGGTATGATGGTGAGAAGGAGGTAGTTCCACCAAGAAGTCCATAGAAATGGATTGCCAAGGCCGTTCAGGAATCGGTAAATTCAATAATTGACCGAATGGTTGATGATGGACATGTTTGGATCTTTGGCATATAGAACAAGATTTGACATAAGATTCAATAGTTTGGTCTTGACGAGGCCACCAATAGTATCTCTTAGACAATTCAAGGGTCTTTTTTTATACCTGGATGACCTGCCAGAGGAGAATCATGAATACATTCAAGTACTTTAATTCTGAAAGAGGGAGGTACATAAATCCGGTCTTTAAAATAGTAGAGACCGTTTTTCTTGGATAATTTAATTGATTTAGGAAGTTCAAGAGCATCTTCACTGAGATCTTTAATGTCGTCAATAAGAGAAGATAAGATTCCAATGACTGTAGGCGGAGGAGGTTCAAATATCGTGTCTTTATGGATCCTGGAAAGGGCATCTGCCTTTTTGTTTCTAGACCCAGGTCTAAAGACTATTTGGAAATTGAACCGGGAAAAAAAGAGATTCCATCTTACTTGTCGAGCAGACAGTGTTTTATTGGAGTGAAGATATTCGAGATTTTTATGGTCAGTATATATGATTAAAGGGGTCTGAGCACCTTCAAGAAGGTGTCTCCAGGTTTCTAAAGCCACTTTGATACTTAATAATTCTTTTTCCCCTATAGGATAATTCTTTTCGGCAGGAGATAATGATCGTGAGAAGAAGGCGACTGGATGAAGAGGTTCCTGAGGAGTTTTATGTTGAGAAAGGACAGCTCCAATTGCAATTTCCGAAGCATCCGTTTCAAGGACATAAAGATATGAAGGATTTGGAAGTTGAAGAACAGGAGCTGTTATAAACTTTCTCTTTAATTCATTGAAGGCAGTTTGAGCCTTCTCGTTCCAATTGAAGGGATATTTTTTACTGTTAAGTTGATTGAGTGGGTGAGCTATCTCAGAGTAGTTTTTAATAAATTTTCTGTAGAAGTTGGCGAACCCTAGAAATCGCTGCAATTCTTTTACTGTAGAGGGAACAGGCCAGTTGATGATACAATCGACTTTTGAATTATCCATACTTATTGAATGAGGGGAAATAACATAACCTAAGAAGGTTAATTCATTGACGTGAAAAATACATTTTTCGGGTTTAGCGAATAGTTTGTGAGTTCTGAGTCTGGATAACACCCATCTGACATGTTTTCTATGTTCATCAGGAGTGTTGGAGTATATGAGAATATCATCTAAATAAATGATAACACAGACGTCCAATAGGTCTCTAAAGATATCATTTATGAAATGTTGAAAAGTTGCAGGGGCGTTACAGAGGCCAAAAGGCATCACCAGATATTCGAAGAGGCCATATCTTGTTCGGAAAGCAGTTTTCCATTCATCATTAGCCTTTATCCTGATGAGGTTATATGCCCCGCGAAGGTCAAGCTTAGTGTAGATGGTAGCAGTTTTTAATCGTTCAACCAGTTCATTGATGAGGGGAAGAGGATAACGATTTTTAACTGTTATTTTGTTTAAAGCTCTGTAATCAATGATAGGACGTATAGTCTGGTCTTTGTTTCTCACAAAAAACATACTTGAGGCAGCAGGTGAGCTAGAGGGTCTAATGAACCCTTTCCGTAGGTTTTCATCCAGATATTCTTTGAGAATTTGCAATTCAGACTCAGAGAGAGGGTAGATGTGCCCAAAAGGTACTGGGGCACCAGGTATGAGGTCTATAGGACAATCGTAGGAACGATGAGGTGGGAGCGTTTCAGCTTCCTTTTTACTGAATACGTCTGAAAAGTCTGAATAACAAGAAGGTATAGTTGGTTCTTTGGAGATCTGAAGAATGGGAATTTGTTGTAAACATGTTTCTTTACAATAATGGGAGTTAAAGGTGAGAGAGAAGGGAGACCAAGAAATTTGAGGGTTGTGGTTCCTTAACCAGTTGATCCCTATTATAACGGGATAGAGAGGTGATGGAATAACATCAAATACTAGAAATTCAGTATGAATATGATTGGTGGTTACCTTTAGAGGGATAGTTTCATGAAGAATCGGTCCCGAGGAGATAAGGGAGCCGTCAATCACTCTAATGGGAACAGAAGTGTTTTTTCGAACACAAGGAATTTTATTCTTTGTTACAAAGGTTGAATCGATGAATACCCCATTTGCACCAGAATCGATGATAGCTTCAGTCATAATTCTCACCTTATCCCACTGTAGTATGAGAGATATAGGAGTGAACTGAGTGGTTGGTGTAGAAGGGAGTGCACTTAAGATAGCAGAGGCATAGGCTTGCCTACCGCCCTTTGTCCGTTTCAATAAGGGACAATCAGGAACCAAATGATCTTGAGAAGCACAATACATGCATAGATTTAATTGACGTCTTCGGTTCTTCTCTTCAGGAGTGAGAGGACTTCTTATTACCCCTATTTCCATAGGTTCGCTTGGTAAGGAAGTCTTTTCAGGAGCTTTTGAGGGAGTGAAAGGTTTTCGGTCTTTAGAATGTAAGAGGGCTTTTTCAGCCTTTCTTTCTCTTAATCTTCTGTCAATGCTGATTGATAGGTGAATTAGAGCGTTCAAAGTAGTAGGGAGTTCTGTTCTAGATAGTTAATCTTTTACAGCTTCAGATAAACCAATTCGAAATTGGTTGCGCAATGTGATGTCATTCCATTGCGTTTCTACTGCCCATCTTTTAAATTCAGCAATGTAATCTTCAACGGGTCTATGTCTTTGCTGTAGAGTTCTGATTGTTAAATCAGCTGTTGCTTGTTTGTTAGGATCTTCATAGAGAAAAGACATGGCTTCAAAAAATTCATCCAGTGAGTCTAAGATGGGGTCATCGTTTTCCAGAAAGGAATGGGCCCATGACATAGGTTCACCTCTTAGAAAGGAAATAACCGAACAAACCTTAGTTCTTTCTGTAGGATAAGATCTAGGTTTCAAAGCAATTAATAGTTTGCAAGAGTTAAGGAACTCCCTGTATTTAGAACGATCTCCAGAGAACTTTTCAGGGTTACATACAGCAGGATCGCTAGCCGAGTGCAGAATAGTATGAGGAGTATGAGTTTGTAAATCTCTGACATAAGTGAGAATTCTTTCGTTAGTAACTTGCAGGTCTTGCACACCTTGGGCTAGCGTATCAACTCTTTGATTCAGCGTAGTTATCGTGGAATCGAAATCTGCTGGATCCATTACAAGGGCTGGATTATTCTGTCACGTTTAAACATTTGTTATGAAGGAACACAACTGCAGATTTCTTATAGTTTGAATATTTATTATAAAAAGTAGAAGATATTGTGACGTTAAGTCCAATTTACAGGTACTGTAGCTTTAATTAGTAAACGATAACTGAAGTCCACAATTACAGGCACTGTAGCTTTAAGTAGTAAACGATAACTGAAGTCCACAATTACAGGCACTGTAGCTTTAAGTAGTAAACGATAACTGAAGTCCACAATTACAGGCACTGTAGCTTTAAGTAGTAAACGATAACTGAAGTCCACAATTAGAGGCACTGTAGCTTTAAGTAGTAAACGATAACTGAAGTCCACAATTAGAGGCACTGTAGCTTTAAGTAGTAAACGATAACTGAAGTCCACAATTACAGGCACTGTAGCTTTAAGTAGTAAACGATAACTGAAGTCCACAATTACAGGCACTGTAGCTTTAAGTAGTAAACGATAACTGAAGTCAACAATTACAGGCACTGTAGCTTTAAGTAGTAAACGGTAGTAATTAGCAGACACTGAATCAGAAAGAGTCTCTTAGTAGTATTAACGAATTAGGTGATAAGAAGTTACAATAGCTGTTCCATAGCATTTAACTGAAGCAAGACAGATGCAGCTAACTTGTATAGTGAATGAGTTGAAGATAGCTGTAACTGGGTTGTTTTATAGAAGGACTTTGGAGACAGGAAATAACGGCTTTGAGATGTAACGCTTATCACAGAGGCTTTACTTAGCTTCCGGCACATAGAACACTGGTTCCCGAGATCTCCTCAGAGGCGGTTATCATAAGTGAAGAGAGTTCAGCTTTAGTCGTGGATGAGGAGAGGTGAAGGGAACTTGAAGTGTCTTCCAGTCCGGTCCGGTAACAGAAGGCTTTCACAACGAAGTTGTAGCCGGTTCGTGAGTACGGAACGTAGTTCAATAATCCAGCGTCGATCAGCTGGTGCGGTCGGATTAAATAAGGAGACCGTGTCATAAAGGGGTGTGGCTAGGCTCCGTGGAACCAGGAAGTAAGAGGATACCATAGTTAAGGCATGACAGATACACTTTTCCAAATCCATATGCATATTTAGATAAATGGAGGTTTTTAGTTCCACACCAATGACCATTAGATGTAAGCCCACCTTTTATGCCAAGGCAAACCTCTTAGGTGGTCCTACATTAACAATTCAACTTGCTTCCTTCAGCTTCAGACAAAAGGGATATTTGTCTAAACCCTAATATGGAACACATATTAACCCTAATAGGGAACACATGGCGTGTGCAGCAGCGATGTAACATGCTACCTCAGCACTCATTGTTCATATAAGTGTGTAAGGCACTTACATTAGACTGCAGAACATATTGAGCTCTAAAATATACTATCTCCCCCATCCTTATATCCAGGTATTCAATTATATGGTAGCCTTAAGAATCATTATGACATAGGAATACAGCATATTCCTATAGTCATTATGACATAGGAATACAGCATAGCAAGCAAAATTTACACAAGAACACAAATAGTGTATTGCCATCTTTACCAACAGACAAATAGTTCACACATTTATTTGACATGTGAATATCAGAATAATATAACGAAAATAAATATTTCTTGTACCAAATGGAACATTCCATCTTGCATCTCTCGATTCAATAGCAAAGCATTTTACAATTTCCATTTTCATAGCATCTGTTTGATCTATATTAAGCAAATGCTGAGGCAATCTCTTATGTTTAGTAAAGTAGAATTATTGCCGTTATTGGGATAATAAATGAACAAATCACATGAATACAAGGAGTTCATATCCATCTTATTGTATATTGTATTGTAAATTACCATCCATTACTGAAGTGCATGCTGAGCACATATTACACAGAAATAAAATCAATCTTTACAATGCAAACATTTTACCTCAGAGTGCTTTGCTAGAATATTCCATTTACATTTCAACCCATGAATCCCATTTTAATATTGCCAATTTGCATATGATAAGTAGATTTACAAGTGTAACTTGCCCAATAACTGGAAAATATTGAGTTGTTTGTTCTGCCAGAGGCTAATACCATCTTGGTATATCCAAGTTAATATAGCTACATTTAGATCCTACACTACCCAGGAAGTATTCTAATTTATTTCCTACATGATTGTGCATCATTATCTTAATGTTGTTAAACAACCCTCCAGCATTACAGGTGTTCCAAAATACCTGACAAACACATATTTTTCTTAGGGGGTGGGAGTAATATTTTTGCCAATAAAGAGATTTAATTACAGACAAGCATATTCATTGAATGATGTAAAATGATGCATGTAAAAATGTAATTTTTTTTTACACTGTTAAACTGAAAATAGCTTTAACCACATTGATTTATGCATATTCAATTAGAAATATAAAATGGCATCTCTACCTAATTGGGCTTGCTGATAGGGCAAACTTTATCTACTGTGATCACAATTTTAAGAGGTTGCATTACCCATGTGTAGTTCTGATAATGGCTAGTGTCCCTATGTTGTTCCACTATTGTTTTTAGACGGCCAAGCAATAAAGCTGCTGAACTATATATATATATATATATATATTTGTGTGTGTGTATGTAGTGTACCATCCTCTGCACTGTCTGCATGTTTTTTTCTCTCTCTCCCCCCTCACTCTGATCTTCAGAAAGATATTTATGACCCTCTGCAAGAATGTGTCTATATTCTATCAAACCTGTGTCTTATATGCACTCATGTCACTTTAACCCCTGTATCACAGCTCAACTTTGAATTCTATGTATCGTCTTGCTCAGAAATGCTTCAGACGTGAGAAAGGGAGGTTCTCCCGAAAGCTTGTCATTAAAAAAATTCTGTTAGTCCAATAAAAAGGTATTACAAAATACTAATAAATATATATATATTGGATGACCTGGCCTGAAGTTGTGGGAGGGGCTTATGGACCTTTAAAAGGGACTCCCCCTTCCCTACCCTACCGTGATTGGTCTGACATGATGCTGCCCCACCAGCCACTCCCTTTATTCACCATACTCTTCTAGTGTAGGCCCACTTTATTTACTGGCCTACAGTATACGTCGGTTTTGGCACACTTCAACCGACTTTTTCCTATCACAGGTTTGCTAACAACAATCTTACTTCATATCATAATCGGTGTTGCCCAGAACACAAATAAATATATATATATATATATATATATATATATATATATATATATATATATATATAGAGAGAGAGAGAGAGAGAGAGAGAGAGAGAGAAATTAAAGGTGCACACTTGGATAAGAAAATTTAAACTTAATTTATTGTGCAAAAATAATTGTTCTAAGGATCGACGTTTCAACTTCTTTAAGGTCTTTTTCAAGATCAGAACATACATTATATCAACAGTGCAAATATATGCATACTTCAAATAAACACTTACCAATCAAAGTGCAGTGCACCACCCGATCTTAAACCCGGAAGTGAAGGAAGACCACGTGTGACGTCATTCCATTGTGTAGAGTAAGTGATGAGAACCGCACTCAGTCCCAACGGACAAGGGTGCTCCAGAGCAGGACCAGCAATCCCAGTACAATAATCCAAGAAGAAAAAACTCACAGGCACTCCAACTTCAAGCCGCAGGCAGATTTATTATGACAGAATGCAACGCAAGTTTCGACCGGAAAAACTTGAAAAAGACCTTTCCGGTCGAAACGTTGCGTTGCATTCTGTCATAATAAATCTGCCTGCGGCTTGAAGTTGGAGTGCCTGTGAGTTTTTTCTTCTTGGGTCATTCCATTGTGTGTCCAACGTGGATTCTAAGGTAACCCAGCAACAGTAGTGATGGGCAACCAAACACCCATGAGTGATACTATGAGCATTAATTTGCTCTTCTGGGCTGGAGGATTACAAGGGTACCTATGAGGCTACATTATAAACTACAAACCAACGTGAACATGTCAAAACCGTGCATCTATTGTGTGAAAAAGAACGAGAAAAGTAGTCTCCAAGGTACCGCAAAAAAAAAGAAAAATTTAATTTTTTTTCAAATTAAATGCCAATAACATCACTGAGCGGTTATGGGAAAATGTGACTATTATCCATAGATGGTGCTTAAATTGAACGGAGCAGGAGAAAAATTTAATCTCTGGCTAAGTTAAAGGATCAATTAAAATATGTACACCCAAGAATAACCACATAGAAAAATATGCCTGGGAAATATACTGGGTTGCTTAAGGATAGTACCAATCTGATACATTAAACAATAAATGAAGAAAGCTAGAAATACAGAATATACTATTGGCCGACCTTAAGAGTCTAACCCTTCATATGAGGGATTTTGTAGAAATGCTATTTCAATATTATCATAAAAAACCCTCTGTTAAACATATCTTTACAAAGATTAAATCAAATCAAAGTGTAATTGCTATAAATGCACAATTATAGAAATATGGAGCATACTATGTTCTCATTCAAGCCATTTGGGGATACAGTATTTAAGTGATGTATGCAATATGCCTCACGTTGCAACAGTGTTTTAGATCTGTCTCCCCCACCGGGTAAAGGGGGGGCATGATCAATGACAATGAATTGTGAAGATGGAAGGTGATGTCCCATCGTCAGAAAGTGCTTGTCGACAGGTTTGTCAGACTTTTCATTGCGGTATGCAGTGTTGATGGTAGAATGATGTCCTCAAATGCGGCCTCTAAGGGTCAGGTCAGTCTTACCAACATATGCTAGTCCACATGGGCAGGTAATTAAGTAGATAACATGGTCCGTTGTGCAAGTTACATTTTGCTTAATAGGATACCTCTTGCCACGATGCGGGTGCACAAAGGTATTCCCCCCCATCATATGGCTACAGGTAACGCAGCCGGAACATTTAAAACACCCTAATTTCATATAAGTTGTCGTTTTTTTGTAACAATGTACCACATCTCCTTTGACCAATACATCTCAAAGGTTCTTGTTCCTTCTGTAGCTGATAATCGGTTTTCTATGGAATTTAACTGTCAAATTTTTATCCGACTGTAAAATGTCCCAATGTTTATGGATAGAACCTTGTATCTTTTGGGTATCTGTGTGGTAGATAAGATGTAACAGCATTCTGTCTTCCTTGATAGATTTGATGATTGTGTTTTTTTCTTTGAACCATTCAATCGCTTTTGAACCATTCAATCGCGATTGATAACGTCTGAGGATGATGGCCCCTTTCAAGAAACCTATCCCACATCTACTGGAGTTGAATCTCTTTATTTTTTGCTTCACTGTTATACCTCAAAACACAGAGGAATTGGGGGGGGCGTGGCCTGGCAGCATGCGGATATGGACGCGTGAATTGTCAGCTCCCGAGAGGGTACCTACACAACAGCGATCTGCAAAGCGAAACCTGCCCTACTGAAAGCTAAAAACAACCACCAGAGACCCTATGCCACCATGTCTCAAAGGGCTCCAAAAAAACGAAGATCCGACCCGCAGCGACCCGGGTTTCCTCCTTCACACTGCCATGCAACAAAATCCAAGATGGCGCCGAAGTCCCGGATTCACCAGCAGCAGCATCAGATAAAAGCAATAGCACGTCTATCTCTATGGGAACTGCCGCTCCTGCATCGGAACAAGCCCTACAAAGAATGCTACAAGACCTCCAGCAAACCCTGCAGGTGGAATTTGCCAAGCTGGCATGCGATGTCTGAGCCGACATCAAAGAGATTAGCGAGCGCACCACTATGATAGAAGACAAAATGGAGGAGGTCATAGAAGCTCACAACGACCTAGCAGCATCATGTGAGGCTATGGAAACTCGAGGTACCTTCCTTGAAACCAAGATTGGCCTTTTTAAGGCTTTTTAAGGCCTTATGTCCAGGACTCACTGAAGGGGAACTCCAGCTGGACCGCATTCACCGCCTACCACAACCTAAATTCCTAGCACCCACAGCGGCCAGGGATGTGATCACGAGAATGCATTATTTCACATCTAAAGAAATGGTGTTACAGGCAGCGAGGAACCCCGATAACATACCGCCTGAATTCCAAAAAGTCAAGCTGTTTGTAGATCTGTCAGCTGCAACCCTAGCAAAACGCAAGGAACTAGCACCTATCACGAAAGCACTCTGGGATGCAGAAATCCTCTACAAATGGGGCTCCCCCACGCGCCTCATAGTGAAAAGGAATGGTGCGGAGAACCAAATCTTCACGGCATCAGAAGGAGCCCGAATACTCCAGGATTGGAACATACAGGTTATCCTTCAAGACACAGCAGATCCACCTCAAGGCCCCAAAAAGTCACATATGAAAATTACTAAGGACTGGTTTACTGGAACAAAGCATAAGTAAAACAGACTTACACTACACACCAAGCTGAACAAGCCGACAAGCCTTACCATCGTAACTTACGGATACGTGAGCATGTTGCATCTATGTATCGTTCTGTTCTTTTGCTCTACTTCTGATCATAATGTGTATATATATGTGTTATAAGGTTACCAGGATACCTAGCATTATAGAGCGATATTGAATGTATTTATTTACACTGTTGATATGTAACTGAAACACTACGCAAAGCAAACTACATACTGTTGGCTTCATGACGGTTCAAATCACGATTAAGGCACTCACACGGGCAGTCCTAACTCAGGGATTACCCTCCCCCCAATTAGGCTCCATAGGGTCATTAAACTCTTCACCATGGTCAGATAGTTTAAATCTGACCTTTCTTATGTACATAGTTCTCGTTTGGTCCCCCATCCTTACCTCATTCCTACACCCTCCCACAAACGTAATATATGTGAAACCAGGTCGTAAGGCACAGACCACCACAAAAATATACCTCACGCCTAGGCAATGCTCTTACCTGAACAACCGCATACACGCAAAAATTAAGAAACCAGCGGTATGGCGTATACGGAATCACCCATTCACAGGAAATATCAACACACACTAAACAGAGACCCAACCTACACACAGGCAGACATGACCAGGTCCTGTTGCATTAAGAAAAGCACCCATAGTGTAACCATATGGCTCTGACTATATTTTCTCTGAATGACAAGGGATTGAACTCACCTCATAAGAGAAGGCTGGCCCTCGAAGAAGCTAAAAAATTTAAAGCATCAGTAGCCTTTTTTCAAGAAACCCATTTCTTAAACGCTAAAATGCCTAAATTATTTTCCAAATACTACCCAACGGGTTTTCACGCTGGATACACCAAGAAAAAAAGAGGGGTTTCAATATTAATCAGCAAGGACGTAGCTTTCTCACTGCAAAAGAAGATAGGAGATATGGAGGGTATGTTCCTTCTCGTCCAATGTCTTATTAATAATGAACACTATACCTTCATAAACATCTACGGCCCACATGACAACCAGATATCCTACCTGAATAAAATCTTATCGCTTGCAGACACTTACAAATTGGGGAATTTGATCATAGGGGGAGACACAAACTCCATTTTAGATGGTAATTTTGACACATCTTCCACTCTACATGTCTCCCGCAAAACCACTAATAGACGTACCATCTCCTCCTGTGCCCTTAGAAAACAATTACATGACTCAGGTTACGTAGACATATGGAGGATCCTCCACCCCTCTGAAAAGGACTTCACTTTTCACTCACAAGCACACAACTCTTACTCGAGGATAGATAGATTCCTCTTACATACATCCTTGATACCCAAAGCTCAATCCACACAGATAGGTCTTATAAAGTGGTCGGACCATGCACCAATTACGCTCATGCTGTCAACCCAATTTCCAAACAAAGGCCGAGGTTCTTGGCGACTAAATGAGTCATTACTAAGGGACCCTCAACTCACAGCACAAATCAAAACGGAATTAGAAACTTATTTCCACACTAACACTTCAGACAAAATCTCCATTGAAACAATATGGCAAGCCCATAAAGCTGTAATTAGAGGCCTGTTTATCAAGCACGCTAGCTATGCCAAAAAACAACGTATGTGTACGTTTGACAACCTGATCTAACAGATCACGAGCCTTACACACTCTAACAAAACACACCCTTCACCGGAAAATAACACCAAACTAAGGACCTACAAGCCAGACTTAAAGAACTTGAAACAGACTAACTACATTCTACAGAGGTTTAAACATAAATTCTTTGCCCAAGCAAACAAAGCAGGATCACTTCTGGCGTCCAAATTGAAAACACGCATGGCCAACTCTAGAGTGGCATACATTTTCAAATCGGACAAAACAAAGATTATGAACCCACAAGATATAGTGGAAACATTTGCACAATATTACAGCTCCCTATATAACCTCAAAAATGACGCCACCTCACCCCCGCCAACCAAAGCACCAATTCCATAATACAGTAAACCTCCCAATCTTAACCCAATCTGAAATGGATGCAATTACCAAACCTTTCACGGCAGACAAATTGAAAACACAGAGGGATTGGGATGTACGGAGGGAGTCCTTGAATTGCTGAGGATGGAAGCTTGTCGCCCGTAATAAGGTATTGCGGTCTTTAAAGTCTGTACCTTAATGGTACTCTCATCCCTGAATACCGTGACGTCCAGAAATTCTATAGATTCATAGTGCCAGTTGAGGGTAAGCTTGACTGGTGTAGAGAAAGTATTGATGTGTTTTACCATGTCACTGAGTTCCTCAGGGGTCCCTTTCCAAATTACAAACACATCATCCACAAATCGTAAGTACTTGAGAATCTTATGTTGGTATTCTGATAGGATGTATTTTCGTTCAAAGCAGAACATATAAGCATTGGCATGTGAGGGAGCCACCGCCGCCCCCATCGCAGTTCCGGACGTTTGTAAGTAAAAGATGTCCTCAAATTTTAAGTAGTTAAAGGTAAGGGCAATGTTCAAAAATTCCATGAGGTATTCTATAGGAGGGCCATTGTATAATCCAGAGGTACATAGAATTTCCCAGACAGCCCGTATACATTCTTCATGCAGTATAATAGTGTACAAACGTTGAACATCTAATATTGCAAATAATATATATTTTCCAACTAATGTTAGGGAGCCAATTTGTTCCATAAAGTCTTGTGTATCTTTAAGACAGGTAGGTAGTTGTGTACACTGTCTTTGATGTAGAATTATATATTTAGTTATGGGCTCCATCAAACCATCGCTGGCTGATACTATTGGTCTGCCCAGTGGATTAGTAGAGTCTTTAGAGTCTAAGAGTGTAGAGAATGGGGTGCTTAGGGTATTTAACATAGAGGCATTTTGCTGATTGAGCATCAAGGTGACCAGTTGCTAATCCAAAATCAATATGGTCTGAAATTATTTTCTGGAATTTCTTAACCGGGTCAAACGTAATCCTTTGATATGTGCATAATTTCAGCTTTGTACTTTGTATATGTTTGTAGAACAATAGCACCACCCTTGTCCGCCAGGCGGATAACAATTGAAGGGTCATGGATGAGATCATTGAGGCCAGAGGTTTTTAACATCATATTGTACTGCTTGTACAAAGGTTTTGATAGAGGGATTATTTGTGTATATACCGTATTTATTGGCGTATAACACGCACTTTTACTCCCTGAAAATAGGGGGCAAATTATGTGTGCGTGTTATACGCCGATATACATATTTTTCGCTCCATAAGACGCACTTTTTTTCCCCTCAAAAGTGAGGGAAATGTCTGTGCGTCTCATGGAGCGAATGTGAAGGTTTACTTACCTGTCTTGAAGCGTGGGCCGGTGTTCAGCGCACACCGCGGTACTGGAACTTCAATTTTAGGTTCCGGTTTCCGGCGGGACTGAAAGGAAGTGCGCACTCAGTGTGCACACTTCCTTTCAGTTCCGCCGGAAACAGGAACCTGAAATTTATGCTCCTGTACCGCGTTGCGCGCTGTGAAGCTGGCCCACGCTTCAAGACAGGTAATTAATTATGGGACAAGGGGAGGGAAAGTGCACTATGGGACAAGGGGAGGGGGGGCACTATGGGAGGGGGGGAGAACACTATGGGATGAGGGGGGGACATTATGGGAGGGGGTGGAAAATACTATGGGAGAGGGGGGAGAATACTATGGAAAGGGGGGGAACACTATGGGAGGGGGGAGAATACTATGGGAGGGGGGGAAATTTCCTTCTTAAAATGAGGTGCATGTTATACGCCGGGGCGTGTTATACGCCGATAAATACGGTATATATTTTTTATCCTTTAATTGTAAAGGTATTTGTGGTTTTACCGCTGTTACTTTCATAATTTCGCTACAATATAAAGCCCTTTGCAATTTGTACATCTCAATATTCATGTTAAAAGGAATTGTTTTTTTGACAGGCACGGACGTTAAACCTGTATTTAATACTGAATGATGATATACATTAAGGATCTTGTTTGACAAATTGAAGACTACTGTCGTCTCCTTTGTGATGGGGGTTTTTCAGTGACACTTGTATTTCTTGTTGTTCTTCTGTCCCCTCCGTACCGCTCTGTTCCTCTGGTGTTTTGTTTAGAAATATTTGATCCTATAGGGGGATCGTTGGTGTGGATACATTTGTCTAAAAAAGCTTCTGTTTTAGAAGGGTGACCTTTAGCTTTGGATTCTGCATCAGATGCTGATTCTCCCAAGCTGATGTCAATGGTTTGAAAAGACGTTTTTCGGATTTGTGGTCTGAATCTAGGTGGCGGGTTCCTAGTTGGTTCAGATCCACTAAGCCAGTGATACACCTGGTGATGTTGATAATCGTGGTTCACTTTTTCCAATTTTTGTTTTTTTAAATCTGATTAAACCATTTTGGTATTTATTCATTTCTTCTTGTAATTTGATCATCAATTCCATGGTGGAAGGTGCCTGGAGCGGTGTTACATTTGTAACCTCAAATTCTCGTAAGGATCTTTTGACACCAATCAGTTCTTTCCCAACTTCCACCACAACGATTACCATCCAATCTAATGAGCATTTATTTGCTATATTCATCCATCGCTTACAGTACTTAGGGTTTTGGCGACCTATTGTGTGTGCATTCCTCACCCGAAAGCCCTGTGGGATGCCTTTTGCCCTATAATAGTCCGAGATGAATATGCCATGTAGGTCCAGGTCAATTCCCAGTTTTCTGAGTTTTAGTAGATCATTTTACAGATCCTTTGCCGTGTTGGTATAGGTTAAGTCTTGTGAGGTGCGTGGCCACAGGATAGCTTGAGCTTGTTCCTCTGAAATAGACAAAGTTTCTGCAGTTTCCTCCAAAGCACCTGCTCTAGCCAAGAAATCCTCCATGTTAGACGATCTTGAAGTGGGATCTTGAAGTAACTCACCGTTTATTAGATATATGAAAAAAAAGGATTGGAGGTGCACAAACGAGGTGTATCGCACCACCTATCTATGTATCCCCCCAAAAAATGCAGTTTGACACTCTTCCTTATTATAGTAATTAAACGTTATGACCAGGGTGCAAGCCTGTGAAAAAATATATATAGAAAAATTAAAGGTGCTTACCTGGATTTGAAAATTTTAACTTAATTTATTGTGCAAAAAGAATTGTTCCAAGGATCGACGTTTCGACCACTATAAGGTCTTTTTCAAGATCAGAACATACAGTATATCAACAGTGCAAATATATACATACTTAAAAAAAACTTACCAATCAAAGTTGCTTTTACTTGCCGGGTGCCAGTCTTCAGGGGAATGTAGTATATATAATAAACTGGAGCTGCACTTACGGTCTTCCAATGTAAAAAATTATTTATTTCATCAAAATCGACGTTTCGGTCCGCACAGGGACCTTCCTCAAGATAAAGTGACCCTGGAAGACCGTGAGTACAGTTCCAGTTTATTATATATATATATATATATATATATATATTACATACCAATAGATTTGTGGTGGAGGAAAAAGTGTGGATGAAAACTACTTCTACCTGATGTAAGTGGACAGTTAATACATTGCTAAAACACAAATACACACACCTGTCAAGCCATAAGACTGGCTTTTCCCCCAACAATCTCACTTTAACAGTGCTCTCACTACTGTGAGGGATTCTGGGTAGGCATATGCAAATGAGCTCAACAAAGAACCACATTTTTGCTTCATAATTCCACTTTATACATGGATTCCTTGGAGTATGTGTCTGCTGTATACAACAGCTTAGAAACACAACTCAGGAAGAGGAGCAAAGCCAGTGAAACACTCATGGACAGCTGTTTAGTTGTAAATGCAACTTATCAGTATGAGGTTGGTTACTAGCTTGCTATGGAGGCTTGGCATTACTTGTAAAGTACATACCAATAGAGTTGTGGTGTGGGGAGTGTGGATGAAAACCCATTCCACCTGAAGCAAGTAGATAGTTAATACATTGCTAAACACAAATACACACGCCAGTCAATAATAATAAATGTATATATATATATATATATATTTTGTTTTATGTATTTGTTTAGATTATTACTATTATTATTATTATTATTATTATTGGTGTCCAAGCAACACACCTGTTCACATCATATTTATTTTTGTTAAGATTATAGTTCTTTTTATCACTATCATGATTATAATGAGGACATTTTGTGATCTCTCGGTCACATGATCAGACAGCAATCTTGAATTTGCCAAGCATTTTCACATAACATTCAAACAACTTCAGATTTGGATATTGGTATGAGAAGTTATGCATTAATATAGAATTCCTAGAGTTTACCAGGCGTGTCCAACTTTATATATTGAACCATGTTTTAAGCTCTATAAATTGAAATATAAAAGAAAAATGTGGAAAAAAATATTAATTATCTTTAATTTCTTTGTTTAAAGATGGCATCTCCTTCTATCCAAAAAAATATGTTAAAAAATATCTGTATACGGGGGCGGAGCTTGCATGCAGACCTGATAAGACGCCATTTTCCTGACCTCCTCCCGAGTCACCCTCAATCCGTTAAATCCAGCCAAAAATACTAACAATCCACCTTGCAATCCTACTCACCCTGATCCAGCAAGTTGTGCTGAGCCGGCTGATGCCTTTTTTTCAGCCGCAGAGGCTACCTAAGCGGCGCCGCCGAGTTGAGGCCTACCGACCGCTGACGACCACAGACCTCGAGTCACTCCTGTGGAGAAACTTCTCAGACCAGCCAGGAGCAGAGCCGCTGTCACACGACCCGACCATGGGCCGCAGATCGCAGAAGTCGGCTACCGGGCCCGCCAACAGAGACATCGGGGCCATGCTCCAAAGACCGGCGCGACCCGAACCTCCTCCGCCACCGGAGGAATCCCAAAGTGAGGCCGAATCTGAACCGGAGAGGTCGGAGAGGTCGGAGAGGCCGGAGCGAAGGCAAACAGAGGTAATACCAAACATAGTGACAACAGCGACCCTAAATATAGCCGCCGAAGATGACTCTGCCCCGACCACAAAGGGGGACCTAAAATTACTCCTTGCCAGTATCCACAAACTACTGGACACAGATTCCGCAAAGCTCAAATCTGAGATGCGAGAGATCAGGGAGACAGTGGGAGCAGTCACCGACAACGTGCAAGACGCACACACTAAGATCGCTGCAGTACAGGACACAATACTCCAACTCCAACGGAACCAAACACTCCTAATGGGGAAACTTGCAGTTATGGAGGACCGACACCGCCGAACCCACATAAAAATCAGGGGGATCCCGGCCGCGATAACGGCAGAGGAACTACCCCACTATATAAGGCGCCTCCTCACGACTATACTGCCCCCAGCAGTGGCCCGCAAAATGAATGCTGAAAGTATATATCGTCTCCCCTCGACAAACAACACGAAATCCAACCTCAACAGAGACGTTATTTTAAGATGCCACACCGTCCAGGACAAAATACATATTCTGCAAGCTGTTAAAGGCAAGACACCAATTACCTTTGAGGACTCCACCCTGCTATTATTTCAAGACTTGTCAAGAGCTACCTTATTGTGGAGGAAGTCATGCGGACCCGTTACTACCCAACTACGCTCGGCAGGCCTGCCGTATAGATGGGGAGCGGACAATTCCATAGTAGTCACACAAGCCGGTGCCGTACATGCCTTGCACACCATGGAAGAAGCAGCACCATTTCTACGAAAATTGGGCATATCAGCCGTACCGGCGACACCAGAACAACCAGCAAGATCCTGGGACCTGAACACAGTTATACCCTTCATCCCGCGCTCACAAGCTGTACCACCACCTGTTACATAGGGCGCTACGATGAGTAATGGTACTGATCAGGAGCTGATGCGGACATTAGTAACGAAGAAGGGACTTTCGATTAAGATAACTTAACCTTTATCACTTTTCGATTAAAATGTTGTTATTTACCTACATTTATGTTTATTTGTATATATGCTTATCCGGCACCCGCTACCCCACCATTCACCTAACGACCCCATGTAATACTTAACCGCACCACTAGTACGGGGATTGACAGGTGAGGCTCCCTGACATGCACCTCAATACATGAGGTTCAACCAAGCAGATCTACTTGACCCATGGTAGGTTCCCACGAATCACATGACGTCTTACCACCCCCCCCCCCCCCCCATGTCCTCCTCCAGGTCAGGGGCCCAACACCCGCCCGCACCGACACCAAACAAGCTACCACACGACCGGACTAACACGAACCCAGCGACCTACACGAAACACCGACCGAGACTCAACGAGACACGGGCGACAGCTGTAACCGAGCCTGACACGCCACATATACTCGGGTCACTGATAACCAGCCTGAATCCAACTATACGGATACACCCCCAACTGACCCAAGACCCCCAGCACACCACAGCGTAACCAATTTAAGACCATCACCAGGTGGCACCACCGACGTGCTAAACCCTTGACACCAAGGGTACCTGTGGACCTAACTAAACTGTATGCTAACCTGACTTCTTAAACATAAAAATAGTGTTGACGGCAAACACAGCAAAGCGGACTACAGCCATGAACCGCATGTAACACAGAATACCTGTCTCACCTTGAATCTGCATAATGTGTAACGCTTCACTTGCTTATGAGATATTATGATCTGTATTGATGCTGATCTACACCTGCCGTTGTGACAGGGCAAACTTGTATGTTAAACTACAACACTGACAAAATAAAGAATTTAAAAAAAAAAAAAAATATCTGTATACATATACTACTTAATAATTAAGTAAAAAAAAAATAAAGAAAAGCCTGGCACTTTTGATACAATTTTTTAAAGATAAAAGTGTAATTGCAAGCATAATCCCTCCGTATGATGGCCCAAAGTTGTCACTTGGCTGGGAGTATCTACAAAGAAAAATGCTGTCTTTAAATGAAGAAATAAAAGTGACTTAAAAAAAAAAATTGAGAATTAGTTTTCCACCATTTTCTTTTTTCTTAGATTTATTCAAGAGAAGTTGTTTTGGGCAAATGCAAATATTATATTTCTCAAACTGTGTACTTTGTCTTTAAGAGATATTGCAATCTGACAAGGTGTTCGAAATGGAACATATTGTTTTTCATGCATTTTCTTTAAGCAGTAACCTTTTAGCTACTTTCAGTGCATTATATGTTTACACCATTTTGTCCCAAACGAAATAAAATAACAATAATGCATAAACAAGCTTCAAGGCTATGCTACGACTCTTTCAGTACAAAATATACTGCGGTAGCCCTAAATAGATAAAGATGTTCAGACTTTAAGATGCATCCTTGTCCTAAGTCAGGGAATTTCCCATGATGTGTGCACCCTTACATTTTAGTTATGGCCTTGTATTTTTGCCAAGTTAAGGTAGGTTCCTAGAATGAACAAAAACAAAAGAAGTGTTACTTTTTCATATATGAACTATGGTAACCCTAAAATGAAGACAGCTAAGGTATAAATAGGTGTACTTTTAATTATTAGAGAACACAGAAAGGAGAGATTTGGAGACAGACACTGCTCCATCTTAGAATGACAGAGAGGCTTACATGATCAGGAGGGTATGTTAATCTATTAATGATATTGCAAGCATAGTTTAATTTTATAAACTCTGCTATAAATCAGTGTAATGGATTTTATATGTCTGTTTATATTTTTATTTAAAGGGAAACTCCAGTGCCAGGAAAACAATCCGTTTTCCTGGCACTAAAGGGTCCCTCTCCCTCCCACCCCCAAATCCCCAGTTGCTGAAGGGGTGAAAACCCCTTCAGTCACTTACCAGGGGCAGCGACAGGTCCCACGTCGCTGCTTCCTCCTCCCCCGCCGCTCCTCCTTCTGGTTACGTCGGCCGGTGGGCGAGACTGATCTCGCCCGCCGGCCGAGGAGACCTAATGCGCATGCGCGGCAATGCCGCGCATGCGCATTAGCGCACCCCATAGGAAAGCATTGAAAATGAATTTCAATGCTTCCCTATGGGGAATAGAGCGACACTGGAGGTCCTCACACAGCGTGAGGACGTCCAGCGACGCTCTAGCACAGAAAACCTGTGCTATGAAGCAGGAAGTGTCCTCTAGTGGCTGTCTAATAGACAGCCACTAGGGGAGGACTTAACCCTGCAAGGTAATTATTGCAGTTTTAAAAAAACTGCAATAATTACACTTGCAGGGTTAAGGGTAGTGGGAGTTGGCACCCAGACCACTCCAATGAGCTGAAGTGGTCTGGGTGCCTGGAGTGTCCCTTTAATCAATTATCTAAAAGACAAAACTGTATTACTTCCAAGACAATCCTTATTTTATATTGTATTCTCAATTATTTATATATTTTTAAATAGAGGATCTCCTACTGACTATATAATATTATTGTCATGATTCTGAGCAGATTAGAGAGGAGACTTATGCAGGGGTTGACTTCAGGTACTCTATTGGAATTATTAGACATGGTTTGACAAGAAATAATAAGAGTAGAAAGGCAAGAGGGAGAATGGAATAATAAATATAGAAATGGAGAAAGTAGAACCTATAACCAGAGTTACAGGTAAGAACTTAAGGGATAACAGAAAACAAGAGTTAGGCAATAAACCCAAGACAGGATTATAAAGCAACATGCATTATAGGTTAGAGTTAATAGAAGGAACAGAAGTGAAGGTTTAGGCAATATGCCCTAAGCAGGTTTAAGGTAACGGGTAACAGGAATACAACTAGATAAAACTTTACAGGAACATAAAGGATAAAGTAAAACAGGTTAAGGTAGCAATTGAAGTTATCAGCCTCTTGGAAACCAGAACTGCAGTTTCAGGGTCTTTTTGTTTTGTTTCAGTTTTGAGGATACTTGTAAATAATATGAAAAGTATGTAATATCCAGCTAGGTTGGAACCAAATCAATATGAAAACAAAGTCCAGTATAGAAATAAAACAGGTTCGTTTTGGAGATCAGGTTGGAATAAATCAGGATGGCTGAAGGTAAGTATGGGTAGAGCAGGTTGTCTTTTGCAAGACCCAGGAGCAGAAGACTTGTCAGGTTCAGAATACAACTTCTCTCAATGTAAAGGCCCTTTGATTTAGTCGGGTATGGCCTTTTATAGCAGATTTGGACAATCATACTATGCAGGTGAAAGAGACTGAGGTGACTAGTGGCTAAGGGGGCCACTGGTGGTGAGAAACTGGTATTAGAGAAAAATAAAAAGGAAGGAAATAAACATTATTTGAGTTGTGAGGATAGGATCCTGACAATTATGGCTGGAGATATCTGTACGGTTAGCCCTGCTAAGTTCTATGCTTTAAGACGTAATAGTGATAAGGGAACCAGCTGTGGTTACAAAGTCAGTTGGTAACATAGTTGGCAGGCATAATTGGATTGTGCAAAACTATTCAAAAACACTGAAACTGATTTCTATAACATGCAAATGTGGCACTCTTGTTCATGGCATGGCTCTCTACCATGCAAATTGAAGTGAAATTGAAGATGGCCACCACCAGCCAGTGACATTGAAGATGTCCTCCATTTACATATGCATTAATTTTAATATTAGAACTATAACACAATTTGATTATACAACATAATTGACAAAGATAACAAAGGTTGATGGCCATTTTGTATATGAAAAAAAAAATGAAAACTCAAAACCTTGCCAGGTGATCAGGCTATAAATTAAATATAGGGATCCTATGTGACAGGGTATGGTAGTCATTTTATTTTGTGTGGATATTTCTCAAAAATTATAAAAATCTTGTCTTAAAATGTGTTGAGCTATGTTATGACCAATATTTGCATACAGCATTTAAAACCTCTAGGGTGAAAAATAGTTATGTCCTCTGCCATTTCAATATGAAGCCCTTATATCTTATTGTCTGACAACCATATTTGTTTATATGAGCAGTGATGTAAAACTGAAGGGTTGTTCATATATTATGTAGTTTTATTGGCATATTGATTTATGTGATGGATGTTTAAAAAAAATTTAACATAGAAACATAAAATGTGATGGCATTTTATAAATACATTTATAAAATACATATTTTTGTTACCTAGCTTTCTACCTGCTATATCTGTTTATATGGTGTATTCATGATTTTCTGCTCACGGCAGACATTTTGTTCATTTACTTTATTGTTATTCCAGCAATTATCTGATGTGGCACTCCCATAAGCATGCCTATGAACAAGCCATCACTGAATGCAGTGGTGCGTTAGTGATGCGTAAGTTTATATAACTCTGCATACTTTTTTTCTTTTTGTCTTTTGCAGCTCACTTTTATGTTTCACAGCACTTCACTTGTGGCTTTCCCGTCTGCAACATGTATATCTCATACAATATATCCCTCATGTCTTCTCTCCATTCCCTCATTTGTGACTTTCTCTCCACAAAACGCTTGTGTATAACTTTAACCCTCTATCCCTTCCCTTGTGTATTGCTCTTGTCCCACATTTGTCCCTCTCTAAACCCTCTAACTTTTTTCTCTCCACACCATTCCACTTATTCCATGCCATCAACTAGTCTCTTTTCATTCCAATGTAATCTCTGATGTGGTACTGAAAGGTTGATTTGATAGTATACATTTTCTTTCAAGAAAAATTAGTCTTCCCCCAAAAAGGGATTTGTCTGTTGCCTGTGTAGCAGCTATAACTTCTCAATGTTGCTTAGTGAATTGCTCTAGATTAGCAAAACGTCTTCTCCCAGGTCCACAGACAAGTATCAAGACAAGGCAGAACAGAATGTGAACAGTTTCATAACATACATACATCAGTTTATACGGGCACAAAGTGGCAGAGACAATCATATAAAAAGAAAATGGGGAGGCTGTAGAAGATCACACTCCATGTTGGTAAATTAATTGGCAATGACATTGTAGGCAACACACATGTAGGGTTATTTACTAAAGTGAGAATTCAAAGTAAACTACAAATTTAAAATTCACCATGAGTTCTCATTTTAGTGAATAACCCTTATGGTGTATTGAGGACGTAATCTAAGCCAACTCCAATGAGTCTGGATATATTGGGCATATTTGAACCTGGGTTTACCATATTTAAGGCAGTGATGTTGCCACTGCTCTACCCAGCCAATATGGGATTCAAATTCCAGCTGCTGAGGTAAAAGTACCATATTCTAAACACTAGACAACCAGGGAGTCTTAAAACTGTGAAACATACAGGCTTACATAAAACATCATAACCTGCAGTACAGTGCTAGAAAAAACACAATAGAGACAACCTTTAGCCCTGTAAATTATGCACTAATATTATCGAGGGACATTGATTGTTGAAAATTGTAAAATAATATAAAACAATATAAGCAGGGGCGGGGCCTGACCACCATCTCTGAAATACGTGTCTGGAGCGAGCTCCCAATTAACTTCTCATTAACCGAGTAATAATCAATGCTATTCCACCCTAGATCGCACTTCAGAGCATGCTTACCTGGAACAGGGCACAATGGGGCTCCCTCATGCCGAGTGGGTCCTGTTTTACAGCCTAAGACATTAGCTTCGGATTATGGCCTACACAGCTCGCTGAGCTCGGGGTAGCGAGAAATGGCCGATCTCCTGGCCCAGAGTCGCCTGTGGCACTGAGGGCTATAATTGTTGCCCTGTCCCCCCCCCTCCTTTGAACTGGTTGGGGTCAGCCCAGTCCCCACTGGAGGACTGACATGACCAGGTGGCAGGGAACAGGGACAGACTCCACAAACTGCAGAGCCTTTCATTAGTGGCGAGCATTCCAAGGGCATTGCCGGAACAACCCTGGTCCTACTCGAGGAGTGCATAGAGCAGACCTTTGAGTGATTTTGGTCGCAATTGTGGACTAGAATCAGACCGATATTGGAGAAATGTGCAATGGAGAAAAGCGCCCCACCGACGGTGAATGAAGGAACACTCAAATCAGATCCTGCATATCCTGGCCTTACTTGGGCGCCGACAGCAGAGAAATGGAGAAAAAAGAAGAGGAGAATACCCCAATCCTGAAGCTCAGATCTGTGGGCAGTCTTCATTTACCTAAGCCTCAGTCCAACCAGGGTCATATCCCAAGGAACAGCTCACATTCTCGGAAGGCAAACCCCGAGACCACGTTTGGGTCACAGGACATGACCGTACTCGTGGGCAAAGTGCACAGGACTGTGCTAGAGCCAGGGGCTGGTGGGGCACCGCTATCTGGGGCTGGACAGGTGACACTCTGCTGGGCATATTGCACTATCTGGTGTGCATAGGATAGACTGTACACCTTCTCTGACACAGGTCCCTGGGTCCATCATCTCTACTCTATAATGGCCCTTTTGCACATACATGGCAGATGATTATTGGTTCAGTCTTTATATGCTCTCTGCTCACTTTACATTTCAGCTGGTACCAGTGGAATTACCGCTCTTGATTAACAGTAATATGTGTTCAACATAAGCAGTACACCTCTCTTCTGTTTAATCTCAATTAAATTTGGATAGCACAGTGGGCTTGATACATGGGGGCATGTTTACAGTAGGTGCTCTTCACCATGAATGCTATATGCTTCAGTTAACCATTTGTATTGCTGTCTGTTTTTCTTAGTTATTCAGAAAAAGAAAGCTGTGAACTCAGAATATTATGTGACACACTGTGTATTAGCCTTGTTTGTGATGCAGATATATTCTGAATCACTGTTACTTATTTTGTGTTTATTGCTAATATCTCAATAAAAAGTAAGACTGAGAATACACCACAATATTTGCTAGTCAGGTAAGTTGAGACAATGCAACAAGCCAAAATGGTAACTTTTAAGCATGAAAGGACACAGAGCTTGGTAAATTAGACTTCAATTTTATTGTAAGCGGTTACTTGTTTAATCATGTCAGTGCAGTCTGGTTATAATATCTTATGTTTTTAGTTTGTTAGAATAATCTACTGAAAAACATGCATTTGGGCACATTTACTGTGCATCTATGTTACCGTAGTTTGTAATATATCTAGAACAGTGGTTTCCAACCCAGTCCTTAAGTACCCACTAACAGTCTGAGATTTAGGGATTACCGAGTTGTATCTAAGGTGTTTTTAGAAAAAGAAAAAAACACTTTAGACACAACAGGTAATCCTGGACTGGCATTGGGTACTTGCAGACTGGCGTTTTACCCCATCTCCAGAAATGTATTGTTTAGTGAATAAATTGTTTCTGTTGATTTCATAACTACAAACAATTTTGCATTTTTCACATACTTCTACCAGTTTCCAAAAATATTGTATTGCCAAGAAAGTTTCAAAGCTTGATATATTCACTGAACATGTTACACAGAAAGCCGATATCGATTTAGGCAATTTAGTTGCACTAGGACATTGTTTTATTTAACAGAACAGGAAGAGCGCTATCTGTCTCTTTAAAGATAATGACTTTTCTTTTCGTGGTACTAGAAATTGTAAGGTTAAAAATATTATGACATTCAGCACAGAAGAAAAATATGCACTTTAGGAAGACTATAGGTAGCTTAACTTGTAGAGAGAAAATTGTGTGACATTCAACTTGGGCTTATGTGTGATCCATAGCAATGAGTTTATATAATTTGTATTCTGTTTTCTTTTCAAAAATAATAGATCATGCACTGAATGTGATGTAAACATTTAGTTCTTTTATCTCAGTGTTCCCTTAAGTCTTTTGAAGCAATTTTCATAGTTTTAATAGATTAGGTTGTTTATCTTTCTGACTATTAAGTAAAGCTATATAAATATTGATTTACAAACCTCCACCATTACGTCGCTGAAATACTGATATACAAAAAATAGTCATAAACAATCTAATGGAATGGATGGGGATCAACAAATCAGCTATGATAAATATATAAGCCAAAGAAGGTCTTTGTCCTAAAGTGCTATAATTTCCTTGCAATATTTTGTAAATTAGTATCCTAATATTACATTCAATATTGAGAACGGAATTTAAAATGCTTTACATGCCTCCATTCAATAAATTTAGTTGAGTCAACATTTGCAGGATTAATTGATTGATTAGACGAGGAACGATAGAGAATTAATTTAGAATAGTGAAAATGTAAAAACCCTGCTGCGCTTGGCGTCAACTGTGATTCACAATGAAGAATCGAACCAAAAAACTGTATAGCAATTAAATAACCTACTCCATTTTTTCTTAAGGAAGATATAGTGGAAGGATCAAAAAGGACAGGATGAACAAGTGTGTTATGTGTTTTTGTCTTAACCCCTTAGTCATAGGCATTTCTATGTTACTGTGATAACTTGCAAAGCATTCAGTCTACCCATACACTGTTAGACAAGTTTCACTCCAGCCTGGAATTCACCCATTATTTTCTTTATGCATTATATAGGTAATACATAAAAAAAAAAAATTATGCAAAAACAACCAGTGCAAAATAATGAATGAGAAAAAAAAGATACATCTGAAGATGCAACATTGAGAAGAAATTTCCAGACATCGGAGTATCAGCCATACGTTCTTCCCTCACCATGAAATAGCCTGTCCAGGAGATCAGATCAGGAGCCTCTTGTTCTGATCTATGTGGTATGATTGGTCGAACCTGATAACCAATCTATGTGGTATGATTGGTCGAACCTGATAACCTGATAACCACAGCTTAATGAAGTGGTCTGGGTGCCAGGTCCAGCTAGGTTTAACCCTTTTTTTCTATAAACGTAGCAGTTTCAGAGAAACTGCTATGTTTATAATAGGGTTAATCCAGCCTCTAGTGGCTGTCTCATTGACAGCCGCTAGAGGCGCTTCCGCGCTTCTCACTGTGATTTTCACAGTGAGAAGACGCCAGCGTCCATAGGAAAGCATTGTGAATGCTTTCATATGGACTGGCTGAATGCGCGCGCAGCTCGTGCTGCGCATGCGCATTCAGTCAAGGAGGATGAGGAGAGGAGGAGGAGAGTCCCCCGCCCGGTGCTGGAGAAAGAGGTAAATTTATCCCCTTCCACCTCCTAGAGCCCGGCGGGAGGGGGACCCTGAGGGTGGGGGCACCCTCAGGGCACTCTAGTGCCAGGAAAACGAGTATGTTTTCCTGGCACTATAGTGGTCCTTTAACCCCTTAAGGACCAAACTTCTGGAATAAAATGGAATCATGACGTGTCAGACATGTCATGTGTCCTTAAGGGGTTAAAGTACAGAGAGAGCATTAGCAGTTTAAAATGCTTTACAAATTTTTGTTTAAAATCGGAACATTTTTATTGGAGAAACACTGCATTTATAACAGAGAGGGTGGATTTTTATATATCATCACATAATCCTGTTCAACAACAAGCAAGAAGTATATTGAAAAGAGGGAGGTAGGACAGATAATGCTGAGTTAAAATGTTGAATGCTTAAAAACATATTCATGTAGACAATGCAAAACTGAGAATTCATGAAATATAAATAATTTTGTAGGCCATTTAGGTGATAAAATATTGCCAGTTTTTATTCAGTTTTTCCCGAGTTTCCTAAGTTTTACTCAGAGTATCAGATTAACCGAGTTTTTGTTTGAAATTTGGCCAGTTAAAATTAAGATATTCTATTATTATTATTATTATTTTTTTTTTATTATTTATATAGTGCCATCAGATTCTGTAGCGCTGTACAATGGGTGGACTAACAGACATGTAATTGTAACCAGACAACTGGACATACAGGAACAGAGGGGTGGGTGGCCCTGCTCCATGAGCTTACATTCTACAGGGAGTGGGGTATAGTGACACAAAGGGTAAAAGTTTTAGTACAAAGTAGTTTGTTAGAAAAGTATTAATTGAGGGCTTAGTAGGTAATTTTTGACAGTTGCCAGAGAGGAGTCATGGGTGGTGGGGGATAAAAACCTCCTAACAGTTTAATTGATATGCTTTCTTGAAGCATTAAACTTCAAGTTGAGGTGAACCATTGCTCTAATGTAATAACAAGTGCAAAGCAGTCTCTATGCTGTCCTACGCAAGGAAATACCCCACGGCTGTTTAACTGTTACAGTCACTTTGCTACGACATAGAAGTCAAGAAAAAAAACAAAAAAACACAAGTTCACTAAGTAATGCCTGCTTTTCAGAATTCCTGTTCAGGGACTCATACGTTGTATGCAATGGCTTACTTCATTGATAAATGAAAGCAATGTCCTTCAAGCACAGGTTTCAGAACATAAAGTGCAATGGACATCTCTCATATTTAACTGTTCACACTGCTATACTTTATTACCCTGCAGTTCTATGACTTTTATTTATAGCTCCCAGTAATTTAAAATCAAATGAGAGTAAAATATTGTATCCTATCAAATCTGAATGTGGTTTTAAATATTGTGGGTAGTGCTCTAAATTATGGATGATTTTAAGTTATCAGTTAAGGAAAGCATAAATATAGGTTAAAGAAAAAAATCGATATAAATGTTTAGAGAGGGAGAGGGAGAGAGAGAGAGAGAGAGAGAGAGAGAACAATCTTTTTAATTCTCTTCTCTTTATAGAAAGTAGAAAGGCTTGATACGGATAAACTTTTAAAGCACGTAATATATTTAGATAATTTACTGAATGTATTTCTAATACTGTGAACTTCTGATTACACTTTGGCTTTTAAATAATTAACCAAAAAACCCCAAAGGAATATTCTCTTTCTTTTACTTTAAAAAAGTCAAACTCACTGGTGGATGTAATCAATAAACCATGAATTATTATTGACAAACTATCAAAGAAACCAGAGTACAATGTAACAATTGTATGGATAAGCCTTAACACATGTATTTACAGATGAAAATGAAGGAAAGGGACCTCAGTTAAGAAAAAGGATAAATGAGTCATTTATTACACGTGAGTTTACAGAGGAAGAGGTTCTATTTCAACTGTCAAAAGTAAAGACAAATAAGTCAATGGGACCTGATGGAATACACCCAAAGCTATTAAAAGAGCTTAGTGGTGTACTAGCAAAACCATTAACAGATTTATTTAACCAATCATTGATAACAGGAGTAGTCCCAGAAGATTGGAAGTTAGCGAATGTTGTGCCCATTCACAAGAAAGGTAATAGGGAGGAGTCGGGCAACTATAGGCCAGTAAGCCTAACTTCAGTAGTGGGGAAAGTGATGGAAACCATGTTAAAGGATAGGATTGTTGAACATCTAAAAACACACGGATTTCAAGATCAGAGACAACATGGGTTTACTTCAGGGAGATCATGCCAAACTAATCTTATTGATTTTTTTGATTGGGTAACTAAAATTATAGATCAGGGTGGTGCAGTAGACATTGCTTACCTCGATTTCAGTAAGGCTTTTGACACTGTTGCACATAGAAGGCTTATCAACAAACTACAATCTTTGAGTTTGGATTCCAATATTGTTGAATGGGTAAGGCAGTGGCTGAGTGACAGGAAACAGAGGGTTGTAGTCAATGGAGTATATTCAAAGCTTGGGCTTGTCACCAGTGGGGTACCTCAGGGATCTGTACTTGGACCCATTCTCTTTAATATTTTTATTAGTGATATTGCAGAAGGTCTTGATGGTAAGGTGTGTCTTTTTGCGGATGATACTAAGATATGTAACAGGGTTGATGTTCCAGGAGGGATAAGCCAAATGGAAAATGATTTAGGTAGACTAGAAAAATGGTCAGAGTTGTGGCAACTGACATTTAATGTGGATAAGTGCAAGATAATGCATCTTGGACATAAAAACCCAAGGGCAGAGTACAGAATATTTGATAGAGTCCTAACCTCAACATCTGAGGAAAGGGATTTAGGGGTGATTATTTCTGATGACTTAAAGGTAGGCAGACAATGTAATAGAGCAGCAGGAAATGCTAGCAGAATGCTTGGTTGTATAGGGAGAGGTATTAGCAGTAGAAAGAGGGAAGTGCTCATGCCATTGTACAGAACACTGGTGAGACCTCACTTGGAGTACTGTACACAGTACTGGAGACCCTATCTTCAGAAGGATATTGATACCTTAGAGAGAGTTCAAAGAAGGGCTACTAAACTGGTTCATGGATTGCAGGATAAAACTTACCAGGAAAGGTTAAAGGATCTTAACATGTATAGCATGGAGGAAAGACGAGACAGGGGGGATATGATAGAAACATTTAAATACATAAAGGGAATCAACACAGTAAAGGAGGAGACTATATTTAAAAGAAGAAAAACTACCACAACAAGAGGACATAGTCTTAAATTAGAGGGACAAAGGTTTAAAAATAATATCAGGAAGTATTACTTTACTGAGAGGGTAGTGGATGCATGGAATAGCCTTCCAGCTGAAGTGGTAGAGGTTAACACAGTAAAGGAGTTTAAGCATGCGTGGGATAGGCATAAGGCTATCCTAATTATAAGATAAGGCCAGGGACTAATGAAAGTATTTAGAAAACTGGGCAGACTAGATGGGCCGAATGGTTCTTATCTGCCGTCACATTCTATGTTTCTATGTTTCTATGAGCACACAATTTAAATAAATACAATCTTTATTCTCAAAATCATTTTAAACACCATTACACAAATCAGTTATTTGAACACTACTAAAATAGACAATATTCCAAAATAAAAAGGTGCTTTGTAGAGACATAGCATCTCCAATCAGGGATCCATAAATCATTATACACTTTCCTAAATCATAAAGTGTAAGGGAGCAATAAAATGACATGCCAGCAGACCTAGACAACACAAGAGTGCAAATAGACACCAAAAAATGCCCCCCAACATTTCAGTACATCTATATCATATCTTGATAAAAAATAGAACACATAAAAAACCTGGAAGGTGAGTGGCCACCCACTAACAAAAGATCTGTCAGTCACGAAGATCAAATGATGACTGTGTGCTCATACCAAGAAAAAAATGTTTTAGACGGAATGAATTCAGAGACTATAAGAGACACATACCTATATATGCAATTGCTTGAATCCTCAGATTGAGTGAACTGCCAAAAAAAGGATTGCGTAGTATCCACAATCAAAATACCACCATGAAAATGAAGGTTGAAAAATGCCTAATGTGCATATGTTTACAAATTTGAACAAAGCATGGAGATCGTAATGCAACCACCAAATATGCTTGAAACATTATCATGAAATGCACATTGGGAATATTGCAAAATCTAAAACGCATAAAAAGAAAAAACATGTTTCCATCTATTAAATAACCAGTTACTATACACAGAGTTCCACCTATGTCAATTCAATGTGGTTGTGAATTTAAGTGTGCCCTCACTTCTAATATTTACACCATTTGTGTGTAACAGAAGTGTATGCAGAAAAATCTACAGTCGGTGTATTGCTTAATATTTTGTGTGTGGTGGGGATGGATTGGAGATTGACTAATAAACCACAGAACAGAAGGTAAAGCGGTTTATATATGTCTCCAACATCCTTTGACAAAATTATTGTTCTATAACATATGCTTCATTGTTATGTATCATTTATATTATGTGATATTTTCAGGTTAGGGTTATTGTTAGGTTGGATATAGAGATAGTGTTAGAGGTAGAAATAGGGTTAGACCTCTTTCCCTAATCCTATTTGTAGGATTAGGGACAGAGTTAGCGTTAGAGTAGTGTAAAACTTTTGGGGTTGTTATATGAGGTCATACCATACTCCCACATCTGATGCTCGCCTCTATGACTTCTCCAGGGCTGCACCTTTTCTGTGGAACTCCCTTCCCTTCTCTGATAGACTTTCACCCAGTCTCCACTCCTTCAAAAAATCTTTGAAAACACACTTCTTCAGGAAAGCATATAATTTAAACTGTTAGCGGATTTTCATTCCCCCCCCTCCCCTCCATGACTCCTCTCCTGCAACTCAAAAATAACCTACAATTCCCAGTGAATACTTTTCTAACAACCTATTTTATTACCCCTACTTATACTCTTTGTGTTACTATACCCCACTCCCTCTAGCATGTAAGCTCATTGAGCAAGGCCCTCAACCCCTCTTTTCCTGTGCATCCATTTGTCTGGTTACAATTACATGTATGTTAGTCCACCTATTGGGCAACATCACTGGAATTTTGCTGGTGCTATATAAATAATAATGATAATAATAATTAATACCAGGCCATACATAAATACAAAATGAAAATAGAGTAAGAAGCATGTTGTAATAAATCCCCATTTGCAGTCTCTGAATACTAATATTAACTATATTTGTTATCTTACTATCAAATATGGGTATGATATAGTTATATAATATAGTAATAATAGGTTTGGTGTGTACATCACTGGTTTATGAATAATGTAAAGTTATTTTGATATATTACATCAACAGTTCTGAACATTAAAAATGCTTTGGGGATTTATTTAATTAAAGTTAACTGGGCACATGAAAACAACACCTTGGATAATGACAATAGGGGTTGTAGTTTCTCCAGACTTTTTGACCAGAAGGGAAAAGGGGTCAGTTTAACCTGATGCCACCAGACCTGTAAATTGCACTAAATGTGTGACTCTTTGTAAATGCTACTCAGGGGGCCAACACAAACTATATTTAAGATTAAAATAAGCTGGAAAAGGGGTCTCTTTCCATCTTGCCATGTAAGCAGCATTGTAACAAGCGAAGGCATGGAGAACAGAGGGAGGAGTGAAGCTATACATACATAACTATAACTAATAGAAATGTTAATGTATTGCATTATATTGTGTTCAAGGACTATGATTTAAAGGGACACTCCAGGCACCCAGACCACTTCTGCCCATTTAAGTGGTCTGGGTGCCAACTCCACTACCCTTAACCCTGCAAATGTAATTATTGAAGTTTTCATAAACTGCAATATTTACCTTGCAGGGTTAACTCCTCTTCTAGTGGCTGTCTACTAGACAGCCACTAGAGGGCATTTGCGGTATTATAGCACACATTCCGTGTGCTATAGCGTCGCTGGATGTCCTCACGCTGTGTGAGGACCTCCAGCGTCGCTACATTCCCCATAGCAAAGCATCGAAAGCATTTTCCAATGCTTACCTATGGGGAGGTCTAATGAGCGTGCGCGGCATTGCCGCGCATGTGCATTAGGTCTCCCCCGCCGCGGCCGCACATGCGCAATAGGTCTCCCCTGCCGGATGACGTCGGTTAGGGAGGGGTGTGGGCGGACCCTGAATCAGCGCCGAGGGACATCGGCGCTGGATACAGGTAAAACACTGAAGGGGTTTTAACCCCTTCAGCAACTTGGGATGGGGGGTGGGAGGGGACCTGTAGTAACCATTTTCCTGGCACTAGAGAGTTCCTTTGATACATTGTTTATGTGTTTACAATTCTGACAAAACTGTAACAGTAGCCTTATTTAACAGCCAATAGCAATATATCTTATGTTACGTACACTTGTCTCTGTTTTATTTGTCCACTTTGCCCAAAGAATTAACACAGTCCCCCGCCGCTCAGGGGTGGGGGCCGGGGGAGGGTAGTAGGTCCCCCCCTTATTGTTATTTTTAGGGCCCCCACCCGCCGCACAGGGGTGGGGGCGGGGGGGACAGTAGGTCCCCCCTTATTGTTATTTTTAGGGCCCCCACCCGCCGCACAGGGGTGGGGGCCGGAGAGGGGGAGGACTGTAGGTTCCCCCCTCATTATCTTTATGGCCCCCACCCGCCGCCCAGGGGTGGGGGCCAGGGGGGAGGACAGTAGGTACCCCCCACCTCATTACCATTATGGCCCCCACCCGCTGCCCAGGGGTGGGGGCCGGGGGGGGAGGACAGTAGGTCCCCCCCTCATTATCATTATGGCCCCCACCCGCCGCCCAGGGGTGGGGGCCGGAGAGGGGGAGGACAGTAGGTCCCCCCCTCATTATCTTTATGGCCCCCACCCGCCGGTTCGCGAACATTTGCGGAAGTTCACGTTCGCGGTTCGTGAACCGCAAATTTTATGTTCGCGACATGTTTAATAAACAGTGCGCTATTCCTGCAAACTGACTCCATACTCTACAGAACACATGGTGGATGCACATAGACATATACTATATGGAACCACTGTGTTCTCACATTCTCTCTTTTTTTTTTTTGCAATGCTTTTACTTAGGTATTCAAGTTAAAATGGCAATCAAGACATTAACTCATCCCTGACGATGCCCAAAAAACAGGACACAACAATTGCCCAGGGCTTCTGCATCTCTTGTGCAGAGGGTTGCCAACATTTTGGATCTGGACTGCTTGGTGGGTGGGATTGTCTGATATGCACCCACAAAGCATTAATTACAATAATTAATTTTAATGTAATAGTATTTGAGACCTGAGTGGTGACTAACTGAAGAGCAAATTGAGGTTTGTCTGAACTATTGTCCATTCTCAGAGTGTTGCAATGGTTCAGTTTAGCCAGATGCCACTAGACCTGTAAAACTGGACTTTGACTTTTGGTAAGTGCTACTTCAAAGAGGGGAGGTGGCCTTTATTATTTGGTATTCACCCACAAATAGCTGACAGTTTTTTATGTTCTACTATGCTAGTTCACACAACATGATCACTGCACACCAAATAATATAAAACACACAAAAATGTGACAAAAAAGTGACACTTACTTGAATAAAATGTATTTAATCACATACAAAATCTTGAAAAAAATTACAAACATAGAGCAGTATCATTTATACTCTTTCGATAGCACTGCAAGATAAGCAAAACGTGCACTCACATTCCTAGAATAGAACCCAAAGTCTTGGATACCACCTTATGAATGCCTTATCCCTTAGGGATTTACTGTCCTCTCTCTGCTGCTTGGCATCAGATAGCTGACCACTCCCAGCCTCTCAAAGGCTTGTCCGAGTCTAACGTGTATTCGGTTCTCCCTCCAGGCTTGCTGATCTTTTTTTCCAATAAATTAAATCTCGCCACTATCTGAATTACATAGTCTCACAGGTGTCCCAGTGTCCTTATTTAAACCCAATTAAATTGTGATCAACCATACTTTTTTATCAGAATGTGTCACTTTTTATGTGAACAAATACACTTTATTATACCAATATTCACTCACTAGACCTAAAATTAAATGAAAGATTAAGAACACCATCACTTTGCATAAAGACATTTCAATCTTTGCGTTCTTGTACCTTAAAGGGGATGTGTATATTTATTTTGCTGTCTCTGCAGCTTTTGAGGTTTAATAAACATTAGTGTAGGGATGCTCACTTTATTTATTTGTTTCCTACTATGCAGCTTGCAAACTTTAACAAAGCTGTAGCAGCCCCCCTATCTACATGTAATAACAGTATTGAGTAGCAGGTGGGTTATAAGTGGTCAGCAGACATGCAATTTAATGACAAGACTAGGTGTTAGAATTAATGTGTACAAATATTAACAAATAATCAGCAGCATTCATCATGATAAACTGAATTATTACATTTTATGATATCTGTATTTCTAATTTCTGGATTGTGGATGCCCATTTTTTAATAGATGCCTACAATGTACATTTGTCAGTAATATTATTTATTAAGTATAGTCTAGTTTTCCAATAACATAACAATGTAAAACATTAGATTTGGAGGTTTGTTTTGGACCGAACTGCAGTCAGGCCAAATGTGGGCCGATTGGGTGATTGGAAGAATTTCTGATTTCCAAACAGCTTGTGCCAGAATCTCGGGTGAACCAACTTGTGTAAGGATTAATTTGTGACTTGGAATGCCATTCCTAGCACCAGAAAAAGGAAGATGGAATGAAAAAGAGGGTGTAGGGGCAAATAAGCAATTTACTTTCCCATGTTGAAGAAAAAGTCTGCCCAAACAAGTGGGCTGGAATTCCTGTCCAATCAAGAAATGAGTGATGGACAGCCATTATAGGTTGACTTTATTCACAGTTCAAGTGTAGTGACCAATAGAAAGGGAAAAAGGAGGCGCAGTAAAGATTCCAAATATGATTTTTCCATATACTTTGACTTCAGCTAGTGATAAAGACAAACCAGCAGTTTATTCTGGCTGTTAACCCTTTCTGTGCCTGTGTTGGAGAGGGAGATAGTCTAGGTTTAGTGATTCTAGTGTGAGACTAACTTTAGCTTTATGAGGTATCTAAAGGCTAGTACTGCAAGGAACAAGAGAAAACTTTGAGTAGGAGATTTGCACTTGGCAGACATTTTGGAATTCATTGTAGTGTGAGTAATAGTTAATAATTACTTAATAGCTCCAACCTGCTGTCCATAGGGTCTTGGGGGAACAAAGGTATGCCCAAACATGTCCCCCTCCCCACATATTGTTAGATGTTGCCATTTAAGCAACTGGGAAGTGATAGTTGACAATTTACTATTTTGTTTTTAAAGATCACCAATACTGAGTCAACCTGAGGCCAGTGGGTGTTTGACAGTTTGAATACAAACACATTTAAAACATATTGCAAACAGTGTAATCTATTATTAAAAACAATGCATTTTTTATTAAACTATCAGTTTCTTGACAGTGGTGTGTCTTTTATTGCATGAAATAATTAAGCATTTTTGTATTTATGCTTAATTATATTTTACATGTGGACAATTCTTGAAATGCATGTTGACATATTTCTTTATGTTTAAATGCAATTTTTCCTCCATGAAAATGTCCTCACTCATATGAAAATATTCTCTGTTCCATGTGACAATGATTTAAAATGCAATCATTATAATGCAATAATTAATAATGCAATAATTATCAGATAATAAAATGTTAAATAATTGTACAAATGTATGGGTTATCAAGTAACATAGTAAATGCAATGTATCTCTACATTATTATAGATTAAATGCAATCATTATACTATTATTTGAATGTATATGATTATTAATATGATACATTACTTTATAAAGACTAACATATTCAACAGCATTATGCAAATACAAAGTGCAAATAATTGTTGAGAAACAATTTCAAACAAGCCATATATTTTAAATATTAATGAAAGTCTGGAATACCATGGGTGAAGGGCTCTTATCCAGGAATATATTGAGGGCTTTACATCTCTTACTTATGTTAAACAATTTCTTTATATGAGCAAGAAGAATTACCCTGTGAGCAAATTTAAGCTCTCGTATTGGTGACTGCCCCTAACAATTGGTGACTGCCCCTAACGTAGCTATGTAATTATTTACAGAAACAAATTAATCTGTTTATTCACATTCCAACCACATATAGATTGTGAACTCTTCAACTACAAAAGTTTTATAATTATGAATACTCATTGTAATTCAAATAATAAATCCAAAAATATCCATTATTAATACAGTGAAGTCAATCAGGAGAAATCCCTTATCATTAGATGTGGGTTATGTCTCAAACATTCATTGTAGTTGGTGGTTGGGTGGACTTGTATGATTTGTAGTCTTTACATTTAATACGTTTTACAGTATTACAGTGTTGCGCCATATTTTTATATTTATTATTTATTACATTTGCCTTGGATATTGACCAAAAACACAAAAACAATATTACTGTCTTTCAAATGACTAAGTATCAGACATTCCATGATAACACTGGATGATGACAATTTGTATTCCCTCAAAAATATAGATTCATATTATTCCCAGTAAACCTGGATGACTATGTCTGTGGTATGCTGAAATGTACTTGCAGATACAAATAAAATGCAGGGCTCAAAATGCCAAGTATTATACTACTAGAGAGGCTATAGTCACCAAAACAGCTTTAGCTTAATTAAGTAGTTTAAGAGTATAGATAATGCCTCTGAAGTTTCACTGATCAGTTCACTGCCATTTGGGAGTTCAATCTCTTTGTTTCTGTTTATGCAACCCTAGCCACACCTCCCTTAACTGTGACTGACACAGCCTGCATTAAAAAATAAATGGTTTTAACTTTTAATCAGTTTTTAGCTCATACAAACATGCACTAATCAGCCACAACATTAAAACACTTGACTAATATTGTGTAAGTACTTATACTGCCAAAACAACTCTGATGCATTTGAGCATGTCCTGTGGTATCTGGCACCAAGACATGAGCATCAGATCCTTTAAGTCCTGCAAGATGTGAGGTGGGATCTCCATGGATTGAATTTGTTGTTCCACGACATCCCACACATGCTCAATCAGATTGAGATCTGGGTAATTTGGAGGACAATACAGCATCTTGAACTCTTTGTAATGTACCTTAAACCATTCCCGAACATTTTTTGCAATTCCATTAGGGACAATCATTGCCATGAAGGGGTGTATGTGGTCTGCAAACATTTCTAGGTAGGTGGAAAGTGCCAAAGTAACATCCACAGGAATGCCAAGACCCCAGGTTTCCCAGCTGAACATTGCCCAGAAGAAAACACTACCTCCGCTGACCTGCCTTCTTCCCATAGTGCATCTTGCTGCCATCCTTTACCAAGGTAATTGATACACATGCACCTTGCCATCGAGCTGATCTAAAAGAAAACATGATTTATCAGACCAAGCAACCTTCTTCCATTTCTCCATGGTCCACTTCTGGCCCTCACATTCCCATTGAAGGCGCTTTTGGCAGTGGGCAATCTGAATAGTCTGCAGCTGCAAACGGTGATGCATTGTGTATTCTGACACCTTTCTATCATGGCCATAATTAAGTTTTTCAGCAATTTGATCTACAATATATATATTTGGTGTCATCTGACTAGAAGGGTTAGTCTTTGCTCTCCACGTGCATCAATGAGCATTTGGTGCCCACATCCTGATTCTGGTTCACCGGTTGTTCTTCCTTGCACCATTTTTGACATGTACTAACCATAACATCCCACATAACTTGCCATCTTGGAGATGCTCTGACCCAGTTGTATAACCATCATTATTTGGCCCTTGTCAAAATAACTTAGGTCTTCTAATGTGCCCATTTTTCCTGCTGCCAACACATGACATTCAAGAACTGGATGTTTACTTACTGCCTAATATATCCCACTTGTGACAAAAGCACCCTCATCACTGGGATTTAGAGAGACCTGCTTGCCAGCCTCTTGCCCTGTGACTATGGCCCCTGTGATGTATGGCCCTTTAAAAGCTCTATTTGGGCATATTGGATTTTAAAATACTGTTTCTGACCTTGTAAATTATATGGGTACAGCTTTACAACTTTGAAGCAGCACTTCGGATACAGCCGAAGTGTCGAAGTAGTCCGCCATTCGACATTAGAACACGTGGCAGCGGCCATTTTAATTCAGTCGAACGAGTTCATGCAACTCAAATCGGACACGTGACGGCACGAACACCGCTGAAACTTTACCTTCTCTGAACTTCAACTCTTCGATTGGAGTCGAACACCGTTTGACAATTCAAACGGCACTTTAACATTGGCATTTGCACGGACGGTTGCCGTTCGTCTATTTGAAGTGAAATTAACATTGGAAATAGACCAGCCGCACAGCCAACTTCTCTGGAACTGTATTGGGCATGAAATCATGCGTGCGGTCGGTCAAGAGAGACTTCCACAAAACTTTTGAACCCCTGCTCTGATCTAGGTGATTTTTGGATATGTTGCTCACCCGTGGGGATGTGTTATGTTTTGTGATGTCTTCTGGCCTTTGGGGAAAATGTGTGTTTTTCTGCCTGTGAATAATTAGATTATTGTATTAGCTGCTTTAATTAT
This sequence comes from Pelobates fuscus, assembly GCF_036172605.1. Lineage (NCBI taxonomy): Eukaryota > Metazoa > Chordata > Amphibia > Anura > Pelobatidae > Pelobates > Pelobates fuscus. The sequence continues at coordinate 108,075,517 of NC_086320.1, forward strand.
ATCCCAGGGAGAGGGGAGGGCTTGTGTGCTGTATGTGGGAGTGTCGGACATTGTTGTATTGTTGTGATTGGTTTGTGTCCTTTGTGTGCCTCTGGCCTGAGGAATTGTATTAATTGTGAATGCTGGCTTACATTAAACAGACCTGCTTACCCCTTCATGAAGTCTTGGCTCATGTTTGGGGGATTGGAGAACTACACTCTGGGGTTGCTATAATCACTATACTCCCCAGAGTACAATCACTCACTCTTGTAAGAGCTGTTTTTGTTCCTGGTTCCTGCTCTCTGGATTTAGGAGAGGTTCACCCACTGGAAGCTGGAGCCTGTCTTGGGTCCAAGGTGGGTGAAGGATGGCGAAACCTCAACCAAGCTGCACCGGTTCGTGGTGTTTGTGGTGGTTATGGTGCCGAGTGTGGTGCTGATGGTAATTGGCGAGCACTAGGAGCATCATTCAACGGAGGCACCCAGTTGGGGTGGCAGGCGATCCATCACATCACTCATTGACAGGTGCCATTGTCACATTATAATCAATGTTATTCACTTCATATGTCAGTGGTTTTAATGTTATGGCTGATTAGTGTATATACCAAAATCTGTAATGCTTGGCACCACTCTCTCTTTATCAAGATAAACACACTCATACACTCACAGATACACACAAACTAATACACATACACTCATATATACACACTATTGCACATATACACATTCATACGCTAAAAGATACACACACTGTGACCTGCTGACAATCAGCCGGTGGTGACATGCCCCACCACTCCATTCCACGCAAGACCTAGCTTGCCCCATTACAGTCTACAATGTATGCGGTGGCCAGTCTCATCTTCCTGTCCGCCCGCACCTCCATTGCCTCCCCTCCTGTGTCAGTCCCTACATTGGCTTCCTGTAAGATATAGGGCTCAATTTAAAATTCTGGTTCTTGCGCACAAGTCTTTACATAATGCTGCTCCAGCCTACCTATCCTCTCTAATACACAAGTATGTCCCGTCGAGGCCCCTGCGCCCTGCCGAAGACCTATGTCTATCCTCTGTCTGTACTCCCACATTTGATGCTTGCCTTCAAGACTTCTCCAGGGCTGCACCTTTTCTGTGGAACTCCCTTCCCTTTTCCATTAGACTTTAACCCAATCTCCATTCCTTAAAAAAATCATTGAAAACCCACTTCTTCAGGGAAGTGTATCAATAAACTGTTAATAGCTTTCCCTCCCTGCACATTGATTCCTCTCCTGCAACTGTTAAATATAACCTACTAAGCCCTCAATAAATACTTTTCTAGCAACCTACTATTATACCCATACCTTTACCCTTTGTGTCACTATACCCCACTCCCTCTAGCATGTAAGCTCATTGAGCAGGACCCTCAACCCCCACTGTTCCTGTGCATCCAACTTGTTTGGTTAGGATTACATGTTTGTTAGTCCACCTATTGTACAGCACTGTGGAATTTGCTGGCGCTTTATAAGTAATAATAATAATAATAATAATAATAATAATAATAATAATAATGTCACAAAAGAAGTATATTTTCCTGTTTATCTTATTTCTTTATTTTTTTAAATTGAGTGGGGGGGAAGAGGTGGGGGGGGGGGTAAGTGGAGGACATGCCATTAAGGATTGCTCCATCCAAAAACAGTTCTTTAATAAAATACAGTGTTTGCTGTAGAGCAGCAGATTTATTGATAGTACAAAATATCAAATACTTTAAAACAACTCTAGCATTTTATTTTTAAGTGCAAGGTCAAAAGAAGGAGCATTCTGCAATGTTTTTCTCATGACGTTAAATATCTATTTAAAGAAGGCAACTGGCTATAATCCTGCAACAATGGTTGTGTTTTCTTAATTAATGTGTAGCTAATTAAGTGTACATTTCCAGGATAAATTTGCGCTATCTCTGCTCACAGTGCCTCATTATTATTATAATTATGTTTTCATTCTACTTATGAGAATGGGGTTAAACAGAGGAAATCTCTTTACACAATGCCTTTGACAGTAAGATATATCACATATCAGTGTTTATAATTACACCCAGTTTACCTAGATTCATTTACTATGGGTATGTCAGTCTTGCTAATATACCGCTTGATTGATGCTAATGTGCCTGTCATTTGTTATTTATTTTATTAATTTGCAGTTCATTTACTTCATTAAACATCTACCTATTCACCTCTCAGAGACATATAACTGGGTACAGTATTCAATTAAAGTAACATGTACAATGTAATTAATTGTTGATCAGTATAGGTTAAGTTGTATAATATACTCAATTATTATTATTACTATTATTAATGGAAATATTTAAGTAGTTTTACAAATACTGATATACTGGGTTTAATATTAGTCCAATAATATTTCAAAGCCACAGAGTCTGTCAACATATATTTCTATCACCCGGTATATCCGCTAAGTATCCATGTGAGTCCATTCTTGCCTTTGTAAGTTTTCATACCCCATAATCACACTAAGCCACATCTTCTCAACACTAGACCCATTTACCATCAATACCTGATTTAACAGCTTACTAAGAAATGTCCCCAGGGGACATCTGGAACCATAAACACTACAAAAGGTTGCAGTGATTAAGAAGCTTAGCATATCCATTTTATGTAAAAGATCATATGTGTATGCACAATAGACAAGCAAGCAGCAGTAAATTACTGAAAAAAGCAAGATCGTGCCCCAAATAGATTGAGAGCTACAGTTGTGTCTGATTCAAAACATGTGGTGAGTAGAGATGTCCCGAACAGTTCGCCAGGAACTGTTCGCCAGCGAACATAGCTTGTTCGCGGTCGCCGCGGCGGGCGAACATATGCGATGTTCGGTCCGCCCCCTATTCATCATGGAGGTGGGAGGATCTGGGAGGGAGGGTCTGCTGATGATTGGCTGGAATGTGTCTGCTAACTGTGAGGTACAGGGTTTAAAGTTTACTCAATGATGACGAATAGGGGGCGGACCGAACATTGCATATGTTCGCCCGCCGCGGTGACCGCGAACAAGCTATGTTCGCCGGCGAACAGTTCCCGGCAAACTGTTCGGGACATCTCTAGTGGTGAGTTATTTTTTTTTCCAATTTAACTTTACTATTACAGAGAACAGTGTCTGTTCTGAAAATGATGCAAAAGTGGTAAAAACAGGGTATGATTATTAGTGGAATGTGCACACTGGGTCCACTTTTTTCCCATGGTGGATGCCCCAATTTAAATATTTTAGACCACTTTTTAGTACAAAATATTTTTTATACAAACCTTTATCGACAATATATCAACTCTGCCTTCAAAACAGATTAATGATTATACCAGATTGTGTCAGATAGTATTGTCAAGTTAACCAAAGCTTAAATATAAACCATGGGTAAATATTATAAAAGTATGACTTTAATTTAAAAAAGGAGTGATAGAGTGCTAGAGAATAGAGTTGAGCGGACACCTGGATGTTCGGGTTCGCCGGGTTTGGCCGAACTTCGGCAAAAAGTTTGAGTTCGGAACTCGAACTTGACCCGAACTTGACCCCAAACGCCATTGAAGTCAATGGGGACTCGAACTTTTGGGCACTAAAATGGCTCTAAAAAAGTCCTGGAAAGGGCTAGAGGGCTGCAAAAGGAAGTAAAATGTATTGCCTAAGTACTAATATACTTACCGAGTGGAAGAAGAAGAATGTTACACTGTATACAATTTTAAATTAAATGTATACAAACATAGCCAGGATTCAGCTGTAAGCATTTGCAACACTTACAACAATCAAGTAACACATATTCATATAAAATGTAAGTTACTTGGCCAGTCAATGTAATGACAGGAATGAATAAGTAGATAACTCCCTAATTCCCACGGTATTAGAGAGCCATCTACTAAAAGGCTGAAAGACCTGAATTTGGTCTTTCAGACAAATTTATTATTACTAAGTAAATATTACTTAGTATTAGTAAATTATGCCCCTATTGCTATACCGCAAGTAGGGGCATGTCTATTAAACAGTGAGCAGCCTATGGAAAAAAAGGTTCCCCCTCCTGAGCCCCCACCCCTGAACGGCGGATGGGGGGGCCTTAAATAAAAATTGGGTGGGCCTAATGTCCTCTCCCCTGGCCCCCAGCCCTGGGCCCGGGTGTGGGCCCTAAATAAAAACTTAAACCCCCCAGGTGACTAGGGGTCCCCAAACCTCTAGTCACCCCCTCCCCCAAAATATTAATCCTACCTACCCCCTTACCCTAAAAATAATGAGTGGTGACCTTTAACTAAGTACCTGTAAAAATAAAATAAAAAAACTTACCATTTGATGTTTTCTTTCTTCTAAAATCTTATTTTTTCAGCCCCCAAAAAGGCCAAATAAAAATCCATAATAACCGACGCACTTAGAAAAAAAAAAAAAAGGAGAGCAAAAAAAAATCCATCTTCACCCATGAAGGGCTCCACGCAGACTGAGCTCTGCAGATCGGGGGACGGCTTATAATGCCTTCCCCCGCCCTGCAATTAGGCTCAGAGCACTCTGATTGGTGGGTTTAAGTCATCCAATCAGAGTGCTCTGACAGGTAAATGAAGAGACTGACAAGTCTCTACATTTACCTGTCACAGCACTCTGATTAGTTGGCTTGAAATCCACCAATCAGAGTGCTCTGTGTCATTTTACACAGCGTGGGAAAGTTCCAAAGAACTCAGGCTCAGGCTCAGGTTCGGGGTCAAAATATCTTAATGTTCGGTACGAACCCGAACTTTACAGTTCGGGTTCGCTCAACTCTACTAGAGAAGAAGGGGAGGGAAAAGAAAATAATGGAGAGGACACATTTATGGAAAGAAAAGGGAGTAAGAAATGCCCCATGCAAGGAATATTTGCATAAGCATGTAGGGTGTGAATTAAATAAATGTATTTGTTCCCATATTGTTATCAATTGTACATATGTTTAAATTAATGTAGTGAGCTTAAGCATTGTACTAGAACACCATAAATTGGCTAAAAAGAAATTAGTTTGGCTGCTGAAAATATGTGGCAAACAGTTTTAGACTTGGAGCTGGTTATCATCTGCAGTAATTCCACTTGTTGGGAAGAGATAGTCATGATGTGGTTACCTTTTTGGGAAGAGTAAAAGCTTTGTGTCATAGGGAGAGGATTTGGGGCATGGCCACTAAGTGTGTATAAATGATCCCTTGTGTCTGCAGTGGCCAGCACTGTTCACATTTGGAAGCGTGTATATGTTTAGGAAGTTGGCACCAGATATCAGCAAATAATTACTTTTTGGATTAGTTGTATGTGCATAACTGTAATGCAGCATGCCAAATATTGTTCATTATTATGGCACCATACTGACACAATCCAGGTAAACTGATGTAACCCAGAAGAACCTGGATTTATTGTATTATATTATTTTATTGTTTTTTTTCTTGATCTCTCATCAATTGAGATTGGAGAAGGGCATCACGCAAACTTTTTTAGAGAAGGAACTCATTATAACTCAATGTATTACTGTCATGGGATATAGCCTAACACACATTATACAAATCCTCCCTTCATTAGAGAGAGAAAACAGTGACATATTACCAGTCCTTAATATGGCAGAGTTTAACATATGTACCGTGACACGTGACAGTGAGAGGGAGTCAGAGATCAGGTAAGTGGGATACAAAGATCAGAATGATCAAGAAAGCCAGGTTAAATACCAGAAATTCAAACTCACTAGTGCTAACTGGACTAGGTATGAACTACAATAGGGCAAAGAACAAGAGAGAGACTGCAATTTTGTATACCTACTGATGCTCTGCGTCATTCTTGCATGCCCAAAATATGTACATATATTGGTAGGAATTGGCATTGTAGGAAACCCATTAAATGAATTATCCTTGGATTACACATTGTAATACACACATGCACTTACAAGATATAGAAAAACCCCAGTATGTAGAAACAGACCAGCTTGTGAGGCCAAAACTAACAACAAATAAAAAAACTAACAATAAAATAATATAATACAATAAATCCAGGTTCTTCTGGGTTACGTCCATCCAAGAAGATGTTCCTCTTTTACATGCTTTATTTAATTGAGATCCAACCCCTGCCATTCGTGGATAATTCTTTCATGATCCATTGCATGCGTTTCACCATAATGCGCACCTCCATCTTTGTCTGGGCCCTTTCAATCCTTCTCCAAAAATGAGTGCATACATGTAAAGTGTGGCATGCAATTCAAGCTGGAACGCACTTGCTGTGATTGTCTAGAAAGTCCTCCTATGTAGAAATACCTATACTGAAAGATTCTGCGTTCTACACTGGAAAGCATTACAAGGAGACCCACATAAATACCTTAATCATACATAACAGAATATCTACAGAGACTAAATATACAATGGAGTACAATATACTAGGTAGAGAAACGCATAAAAAAAGTGTCCTGAAAAAAAAAATAATAATCAAAATGACTCAAAAAGATAAAAATATCCATATAGGAATGAAAAAGCAAAGAAAATTTAAACCATATTAAAAATTAAAAATGATAAAGGTGAAATAATTTAAAAATTCTATTAAACAGATAGGAATGCGATAGTGGGAATATAAAAAAAGTATATCAAGATAACATAAAAATATTAAAAAGATAAAAAATAATAATAATACAATACAATTAAGAAAAATAGTAAAAAATAAAGTTAAAAGAAAAGTGAAATATACAAATAAAAATTAATAATAAAAAATAAAATAATAAAAATGGGAGCGTGACCTAGACATAATGGTGGCTGGTGGTGCCTCTCCTGAGTTCTGAGCCTAAACTCTGTATTTCGCTTAGGATATGCCAATTCAATTGCTGTGTTTGCATCCCCACTCTTTGAAGGAGGTTCCAGCGGAGCCTGGTGTTTTTGCCTATCTCCTGTCTCATGAAATGCAGTGCCCTCACATGCTACCTCGCGGTACCATTCCCCCCCCCCTTTTGATTGGTGGGGTTTATCCCGGTCTCCATTGGCTTATAGAAGGCGCCAAATATATGCTTGTAGTTGCACCTGCTTACAGACTGTACTCAGGACAGTCAAACTAGATGGCGGCAGTGTCTACTCCTAGTGGACCTGGACACCCTGTCACATTTAACACCACTCTTGATAACCGATCACAAATGAAATATCCCCAGGAAAGAATTCACACCTCCGTGCATAATACTAGTGATAAACTCTCCCAAAAGTACTATGAAGAAACCATAGCAAGAGAGACCCCACAGATTGTCCACTCATATCCCCCTGGTTGGACTAATATTTCTGCTGATATAAACCTAGACAGACATGCTGTTGCCTCTTTAGTTTCAGACAATGCCACTCAACAAACCCCAATAGATAAAACATATCATATGAGTTATATCCTTTTTTTTTGTTTTCTCTCAATGTCAATAAATTTCTTCTCCCTTAATTCTAAGGGGCTCAACCTAATAAAAGAAGATTAGCTCTCCAAGAATTCAAACACGCTAAAGAACACGTAGCATTCTATCAAGAGACACACTTTAAAAGGGGTAATCAAACGCAAATTTCAAGTCATCTTTCACCCTCAACAAATTGCCTGACACAAACATTGAACATATGGCAAGCACACAAGTTGGTTCTCAGGGACTCTCCATCAAACACTCTAGCTATATGAAAAAATAAAGTAGAGCTGAATACACAGATATTAAAAAATTAACAGAATTAACTTTACTTATAAACAAAACCCCTCCTGTGCTACCAAACAACAAATCTACATTCTGCAAACGTCTCTTAGAGATATAGGATTGAAAAAAAGACTTATCTACTCAACAGTGTAAAACAGAATTTCTTTACTAATGGCAATAAAGCTGGAAAAATATTACATTCCCAACTCAAAGCTCACAAGGTTGCATCTAAAATATCATTAATTCATGCAAAAGATCCTAAATCCTCAACAAATTGTTGATGAATTCGCAACATACTATAGCCCCTCTTCAATCTTGATAAAGACCCACACAAACAACCACACCTGACAAAATACACACGTTCTTGAATGAGGTCAACCTCCCACACCTCTTACCGGAAGAGATTACAGACCTCTCAAAACTGTTCACATCACTGGAACTATTTCAATCCATACAACAACTATCAAAACATAAATCACCTTGCCCGGATGGGTCCTCCAGCCTATACTATCCAACATTTCGAGAACTCCTTACACCACATATGACAGAACTCTTTACCACCTGCTACAAACAGGGAACGATGCCCCCTGAAATGATTCAGGCCCACTCAACTCTACTCAACCTAAACCTGGTAAACCTCCAACCCACTGTCCTAATTTCTGACCAATAATCCTACTCAACTGTAATATCAAATTATATGACAAATTTATCCCTAGTAGAGATACGCCAGAGGTTAATCAATAACGACTTACTATATGAAAATCCTGTTGTTGACCGATGCTTAGAGCACTTCATCCATGTTATGCTCCCTCCCTCTTTCTATTTTCTGTACCCCATTATACTTTAAAAATCCTTTCAATAAAATCTGAATTGAAAAAAAAGAATCCAGGGCAGAACATAATCCGACCCAAGAGCCTTCTTATTTAACTATAAAACAAGAATTATATATCATTAATATCTAATTCTCAGGAATTAAAATTAAAAGGGGGAATATTGTCTTGCTTCTTAACCCCTTAAGGACCAAACTTCTGGAATAAAAGGGAATCATGACATGTCACACATGTCATGTGTCCTTAAGGGGTTAAAGAGGAAAAGAAGACACACACATGCAAAAATATCCGGTATGCCTGGCTCATATTTTGTAATAAAACCAAAAGCTTATAATAATGTGGTGTCATAACTATAACCTGTAAAATCTACTTCCATATTTAGTCCAAATATTAGCTTTAAATTAGAAATCTATTGGGCTTCTTTTGTTATTGGATCTTGTCATCTGCTTCCTTCTCTCCAGTTTTTCCTATTCTATCAACGCCTACACTATTCCATTTAAAATTAGACATTAGACATACATTGCAATGTCTTGGTACATTGAAATCATTTTTTAAAAAAGAATATTACTAAAATGTTCCAAAAATCACTTGACTTCTGCGGATTACATACTGTTCTTTGCAACCACTTTGTAACAAATAAATGGCATAGTTGGTAGAACAATTTAGCAATTTCTTAATAATGTATTTTTTTATTGCAATTACCAACAAATGTAACTGTTTTTTATTATCCTGGTATGTACAAGTGGAGACATTTTCTACATTTGTGAAAGCCATTAGGTTTGTTTTCTAAGAAATTCCCTTGTTTCATACTTCTTGATAAAAGACTCTTTACTAATTTTTTTTAAAACTGTCAGCTTTATGGCAAATTACCACTGGATGGTCTGGAATCACGTTACCCAATATTTTGCCTTCTTAAAAATAGGCCAATGTTTTATTCAACATATTTTTCGATTTTTTTTTTCTTTTTGGCATGAATATTATTCCTACTATTTGTTGAAACATTCCTCTTATTGATATTGGAAAGAAGGTCTGATCTATTGATACTTTTAATTGTAATTAATCTCTCTCCATTTTTGTATGTCATATCCTTTTTACATGTATTTATTTTTTATAACCCTTGATTGTTCTTCAAATGTCCTCATATCTGTGCAATTCCTTTTAAGGGGAGTCATTTGACTTTTCAGAATATTAGCTAACCAGGAATGATGATGTCAACTAGTATTTTTTATTGCTGCATTATCATCAGTGGATTTGAATAATGTTTTTGTTTTGAATCTATATATATATATATATATATATATATATAAAATACAAAAATGTTCTTGCACTCACGCTTTAATATCCCATTGTGACCGGGTGCTAGCAAACCAAGGCTGTATTATGCATTCTTCCAAATAGGTAGCTGCACTCACGGATTTTAAAAGTCCAAAATTTATTAGTAAATGTTAAAAAGATGATCAAGGTTTCAGTCCTGCACAGAGGACTTTCATCAGGATCCACATATACACATATATACTGAACATTCATTACTTTTATACATAATAACATTAGTTAAATTGGCTTACCCCAGGTGAAACCGCCATCTAACCAGCGTCCTGCCCTGCATTGTGCGCATGTGCAACCAAGCTCCGCCCCCTTAGTGATGTCACAGCGTGATGACGTTGCGCTCGTTTCCATAGCGACGCGAGTAGCTACAGCGTCGCTATGGGAATAAAAACAAGCAGCTTGTGATGAATTTATCTGTGCAAACATAAACATGCTACACTACCAGATCATTCAGATGAACTTCAAAGATAGCATGTGCATCCATATACTGAGTGTATCATTACAAGTGGAACAAGACTGTACAGCTCCAAAGTGTCTTATGACCGGAGTGAAAATGAATATATAAAGTAACAGGCATCTAAGTACAATCTATGCCTGTAATAATTTCCAACGCATTATATATGATACTCTCTCGATGGGCCTAAGAGTGGGCTTCATCGATATTGATCTGTTTCAGTTCTCAACCAGAAGCATCCACGTAGTCCCATCATTTACAGTATCCCGAAGATCCATAAGAACGCTCAAAGACCTCCAGGACGCCCAATAGTGTCTGCAATCAAAGGAATTTTGGAACCTTTAGCCAAATGGCTCGATTCTTTGTTCAAGGGATCAATTGAACAGTTATAAACTTGCATTAAGGATACCCCTACACTTTTGAGCAAAGTCAGTAACATCAGATTTTTGGATGACAAGCCCATCCTAATTACTATGGACATAAAAAGCCTATACACCATTATCCCACATGAGGGTGTGATAGAGGCCATGCGACAGGTGCTTACTGCTTCAACAGTATACAAGGGGCCACCCATTTAATACATCTTGGAAATATTGGCACTAACACTAGAACGGAACTATTTTCGTTTTGAAAACGAATGGTATCAATGGTATCTATAGACTTCAGGCACATCGATGGGGGGCGGCGATGGCCCCCATGTATGCGAACACTTACATGTTCGTATACGAACAAAGAAACATCTTGATACCATATGACCATCTAATACAGGGGTACTATTGCTATATAGATGACCTGTTAATTGTATGGAATGGTACTATGTCTGAAGCACACAACATGGTTGAAGAGCTTAATAAGCTTGCAACACCTATCAGAATGACTGCAAACATCAGCTCTGAAAGAGTACAGTATCTGAATGTAGAACTGTCCATTGGCATAAATAGAATTGATTACAGCTTATACACGGAAATCACTGATCGCAACACACTATTGCATGCTCAGAGCGCTCACCCTCAAGCATTAAAAAGATCACTCCCAAAAGCCCAATATCTAAGGGTCATGAGAAACAATTCTGATGAAGACAGGAAAGAGAGACAGTTGTTGGACATGACAAAATGTTTTGGAACATGGGTACCAACGCTCTACCCTTGAAAAGGCACTTGAGGAAGCTAAGACTCCTCATGCACCCAGGGAGACGGCGACGGCTCAAAGATTGGTGTTCCCCACCACATTCCATCGGTCCACTACACAAATTTCTTCGTCCATCCGAAAAAATTGGAGAATTCTGGCTGCAGATGATACCCTCCCTAAGGTCTTCCGTGAATACCCTCTTATTTGTTCTAAGAGGAACAGGAATTTAAAAGATCTCCTGGTCCACACAGATCCAGTTTCAAGTTACATGGACAATATTGCTGTTCACAACCGAGGCAGTGTACGATGCCTCGGCTGCGTAACATGTGAACATATGACACCATCTAAATCTTTTTCACATCCACATACTAACAAGAAATATTCTATAAGAAGCACTATACCGTGTAAAACTACACATGTTATATATAAGCTCACGTGTCCATGTGGCCTTGTCTATATTGGGAAGACGGAAACAACATTATGTGAGAGGATCAGAGGGCATCGCTCCAGTATCAGACTGGCATACAGAGACGGGATGTCTGATAAGCCGGTGGCTAAACACTTCTTCGAACAGAAACATTCACTAGCCACTTTAAAATTTGTTGCTATTGACCATATCCCTGTATCAAAAAGAGCAGGAGATCGGGGGAAGTTGCTACTAAACAGAGAGACTTTTTGGATCTATGAACTAGATACAGTGACTCCAAGAGGCTTAAATGAATCCATTTCTTTTCATTCTTTTTTTATGATCTTTTTTTATAATCTTTTTTATAGAAAATCTTTTTTGGAATTGTTTATAAATTCTTTCACAAACTATTGAATATATGGTTCAGATAGGAAGTTAGTATATGCATAAGAGGCTTAGGTATAATAGCTCCAGCTTGGATTTATTTCTTTTAATGTGCATATTCCTTGACAGACTATACACCATTGTTGATATCCCCATAATATGGCCATTGGTATGGCATGGGAATAAAAAGTATAACGTATAGTAGTTGATCCACGCTTTCAAGTGGCACTGGCGTTAACAGTCATTGTCAGACATTGTCTTCAAGACAACAATGGTGTAGACATAATAGTCTATCTTGGAGTATTTGTGTATATATGGATATGTGTGTGTGAATATACTGTATATGTGTGTATAATTTTAAATGGCTATGGAGCTGTATGGATATATGTATGTATATATATATATATATATATATATATATATATATATATACAGGATTTTGCTTTAGATGTAAGGTTATAATATATATTATCAGATAAATATTGATATGCTTTATGCAGATTGTCACTTTAATGCACTTTTTTGGATTTTTTATTGAATGTTTATCACTATTAGCACTTTATTTCATAGGCATATGTCACTTTTAATACCACCACACAATGTAATTTCTTACTATCCTATTTTACAGGCACAGATAGTTCTTAGGTATTGTAACGGAACCGCTGGCACCCCGACCGGGTACCCTCCGCTGACGGATGCTCCTAGTGCTTTCCGAGGTCTCCGAGCACTCCACCAGACACCATAACCACTGTAGACTCCCACGAACCGCCGCAGCTTGGTTGGGGTCTCGCCAAGCTACCCACTCTGGACCCAAGACCAGGGACTAGCTTCCAGTAGATGGACCTCTCCGAATTCCAGAGAGCAGGAACAGGAACAAGCTCTTAGCAGAGCTCAGCGATAATACCCTGGGGAGTATAGTGATTATAGCAATCCCCAGAGTGTAGTTCTCCAATCCCCCAAACATGAGCCGAAACTTCATGAAGGTACAAGATGATCTGAGGTGCTAGCACACCCAGTCTGCTTTTATTTCCATCTTACACATAAAAGACCGCCCACAGGGGCGGGGTAAAACAGCCAATAGCATAACGGTTACAACCCACAAGTTCCCTCCCCTCAGATAACCAGTTAACATAATTATTACAGCCAGGGAAAATACAGTTTTTATACATGTGCTATAACTTTAAAACCGTACACCCAATCTTCCCAAAAACCATATATTTAGAATCAGCACACTTTAAACATACACCCTTCCAAAATTCAGCCAAATCCCTCCAGCGGATCAAAAGTTAGCTGGAGGTCCCTTTATGACCGACCGCAAGCACGTTTTCCTGCCCAAAACAGTTCCCTAAACGTACCAATTTTCAAGGGGCCAAAGTCAGCAGGTAGGAGGCGGGCAAACAGGCTTCTCCAATGCCCAGTGGCGAGGTTGGTTTCGTCACAGGTATCTGTCACTTTAATATTACAGGCATAGATTGTACTTAGATGCCTGTCACTTTATATACTCATTTTCACTCCGGTCATAAGACACTTTGGAGCTGTCCAGTCTTATTCCACTTGTAATGATAAACTCAATATATGGATGCACATGCTATCTTTGAAGTTCATCTGCACGATCTGGTAGTGTAGCATGTTTATGTTTGCATGGATAAATTCATCACAAGCTGCTTGTTTTTATTCCCAAAGCGACGCTGTAGCTACTCGCGTCGCTATGGAAACGAGCGCAACGTCATCACGCTGTGACATCACTAAGGGGGCAGAGCTTGGTTGCACATGCGCACAATGCACGGCAGGACGCTGGTTAGATGGCGGTTTCACCTGGGGTAAACCAATTGAACTAATGTTATTATGTATAAAAGTAATGAATGTTCAGTATATATGTGTATTTGATCCTGATGAAAGTTTTCTGTGCAGGACTGAAACGTTGATCATCTTTTTAACATTTACTAATACATTTTGGACTTTTAAAATCCGTGAGTGCAGCTACCTATTTGGAAGAATATATATGTATATATATATATATAAATCCAAAAAGCCCCTGCACTCCAACTTAAATAATTAGAAAAAATACCTGGTGGTCTGGTGGCTTAATAATACAGGATACAAAAAATACCGGCACTCAAGGGTTGACAGCACATCAAATCTTCATTTATTTCGAAGACAGAGATCGACGTTTCAGCTCCTCACAGGAGCTTTCATCAGGACACATGACATGCTGTCAACCCTTGAGTGCTGGTATTTTTTGTATCCTGTATATGTATATATATATATATATATATATATATATATATATATATATATATATATATATATATATATATATATATATATATATATATATATATATATATATATATATATATATATATATATATAATTATTATTTATATTGTGTTAGATCTAATATATCCTATACAAATCATTATATCAGAATGTACCTTTTGCTTGTGTTTATTTCATGTCAATACATATACGTTTGCTTTATTGTGTACTGTACTTCACAATATTGTATAAAGAGGAGGGACTAGTTACAGATCATCTGTACTTATCAAAGACTTCTAACTGAAATAGTGGATGGAAATCGATTCAACAAATTTTCCAGATCTATCAAAGTAAAGTAGAGTGCTTTCAAATGAAGCTTGCCTTTCTTCCTTTTTTTTTATAAATGTTCAGCTACTGGCTTTAGTTTAATTTTTGCAGTCAGTAGACTTTGAAAAATATACCCCAAGAGTGCACAGATAATAAAAGTAAGAATAATTGTAGTGTGATAAAGAAAAATTAATACTCTTTCACTTGCATTCTGTCTGTCAGACCAGAATGAATGAAGCTGGCTATCACAGTCAATGTGGCAGTACCTAGGCAAGATTTATATATCTAACATTTAGTGCAGGGGTGCCCAAAAGATAAATCCCCAGATGTTTTAAAAACACAGCTTCCATGATGCATTGTCATCCTAAAGGCATTTTAAAGTAATGCAATACATCATGGGAGATGTAGTCATACAACACATGGGGATCTACCTTTTGGGCACCCCTGACTTAAAGGAACACTATAATGTCAGGAATACAAATATGTATTCCTGACACTACAGAGTTTAACTAACTATTTAGGTTCCCGGCACCCCTTAAACCTCATTGAAAAGGGGTTTTTACTAAACTTTTTTTCCCAAGCTGCAACGGTCTTACTGCAACTATCCCAGATTTTATTGCTGAGATCATCAAACTTGATGACCTCAGCCAATATAGTACATTCCCATTGGAAAGCATTGGGATGCAATTATGCATTGCCAGCAAAATGTCGCCCTGCACCAATTAGCATAACCTCATAGAGATGTATTGAATCAATGCATCTCTATGAGTAATCATCAGTGCTTCCCTGCAGTGTGTGGAGACACTGAACGCCAGTGCTGCACAATGTGGCTAGCAGTAGGACATTGTACTAGTCATAACCAATAGTCTTACACTAGAATGAATGAAGAAAGTTGTCTACCAATCAAAATTTGTGTAAGTGCCAGGTGGCGTAGCTAGGCAAGAGGACGCTTTTACTGAGCAACACACTATACAAAAATGATTTTCTTTCTAAAAACACTTAACCAAAAAACTGTAAATTGGTAAACAAGTTTCATACTAGAATAAATGACACAAAGGCAGACTCCTATCTTCCATTCAATGTTGTTTTAAGTGCCATTGACATCCCAGTAGCTATACTGCAAGCTAGGAAGATATATATAGCAGTACCTTAAACCTAGTCTCACTCTAGGATCAATAGCACAATGGCAATCTCATATCACCCACTTAATGTGAATGGGCAGACCTCTCATCTATCATGGCAAACTAAGCTACTTATATTCACCCACCACAAATAGATAATTAAAAAATTAGTCACTTCTCCATTCCATCTCCCTTTGTTCTTGTGCCAGGAACTTTGAACCATGGATCAAAATGAGCATGTTGTACTTGTCATTTGTTCAGCTATTTTAAATGGCGACTTGGACAAAGTGCTGTTTGGACTGAAATTAATTCCCAAGCCTACTGAAAGCTGTTTTCATAAGGAGCAGAATATCCATATATAAACTTACATCCTGAAACAGAAAACTTGCTGTTGACTAAAAAAAATTAACTAAATCCAAAAAAGTATTTGTAAAATATGTATTTCAAAGCTATGGGATAAACAATACATCTGGAAAATCTCTTGAAATGTGTTTACTATATATTTTTTCCCATCTGAATTCTAGATCAGGGGTTCCCAATCCTGTCCTCAAGTACCCCCTACCAGTCCAGGATTTAGGGATTACCCCTGTTGTGCGTAAGTGTCTTTTTTTTTTTTCTAAAAACACCTTTGACACAACTGGGTAATCCTTAAATACTAGACTGTTAGGGGGTACTTAAGGACTGGGTTGGGGACCACTGTTCTAGATGATCTAGACTTTCATCTAGATCACACTCATCTAATTATAAAATGCAGGAAACTGAGTAGCATAATGATCAGATGCAGACAGGTTGAACCTCCTGCGTTTAATACTGGTGGTCTCACACAGAAAGTTTTAAAATTACAAAAGGTAATCTACTACAGTTGACAATTAGGATTAGTGACATTTGATCAGTGAAGGTCAAGAAACAAGCAATAACGCAATGTAGACAAAACAAGGACTAGAACTGGAATTACAATTTAGAAGGAATACTCATTTCCTGCTGCACCATAAAAGAGACCTAGAACATAGAAAAATAAAAAGGTCATAAAATAAATAGTAGTTACATAAAATAAAGGACAAAGACTGGCTACAGACACTGGGGATAATAAGAAGACACTAGAGCATTTTTGAATCTGAATGCCGGAGCACAGATGCTATGGAGAGACAAGTTCACAATATGTTGGTGGAAGACAGCAGGTGTTGATAATGCTAATTACCAGCATTAGAAAATGGGCTATTTCATTTAAGTGTGCAGGTCGCATTGCCGTCATGTTACATTGCTAACAATGTGATTTATATTCCCTTACTAAACAAACTATTAAAAATGTATGCAAAAAATAATAACCCTCACATCATTAAAAATACTCTGATGTACAATTACAATTACTTATATAGCAACAACACATTCCACAGCACTGTAACTAGATAATCCAAGACAAATAATGAATTCTAACAAAACACATTTGACATATGAGAACAGGAGGTGAAGAGGGTCCTGCTCAAATGAGCTCATAATCTAGAAGAGCCCCAATGCTTCATATATATATATATATATATATATATATATATATATATATATATATATATATATATATATATTACATTAATGTATATTTGACAATAGGTTGGGTTTGTTTGGTTGTTTTTATTTTTTTAGAAATGTCCCCTCTTATCCTCATTTGAATCTTATGCTTTATTTGTTAAACTCCATTCTACATAAATTTATAAAATCCATGTATCATTTTAATTACCGTATATACTCGAGTATAAGACGAGTTTTTCAGCACATTTTTTGTGCTGAAAAACACTCACTCGTCTTATACTCGAGTCAGTTGTCTGTATTATGGCAATTTTCATTGCCATAATACAGACAAGGACCGGGGGCTGTCAGGAAGCTGTAACTTACCTTCACCGCAGCTCCTGTCAGCTCCCTTCTCTCTCCTCCGTCCGTACAGCTCCCAGGTCAGCTCCCTCTGCAAATCTCGCGAGAGCCGCGAGGTCAGAGCGTTGCCACGGGTTACCGTGGCAACGCTCCGCGCGGCCGCGAGAGTTGCAGAGGAAGCTGACCTGGGAGCTGTACGGACGGAGGAGAGAGAAGGGAGCTGACAGGAGCTGCGGTGAAGGTAAGTTACAGCTTCCTGACAGCCCCCCTCCTACAGCCCATCCACTGGACCACCAGGGAGTGAGAGCCCCCCTCCCTGGCCAGCTAACAAGCAGGGAGGGGGGACGAAAAAAAAAATAATAATAAAAAAAAAATAAATAAATAATAACATTAAAAAATATATATATATTACAATAATAATTAATAAAATGCCCACCCCCACCAATGCTCTGCACTCACACACACACACACACACACTGCACTCACACACACTGCACTGCATTCATACACACTGCATACATACACACATACACACACTGCATTCACACTGCACTCATACACACACTGCACTCAATTCATTATATACACACTGCACTCACACACTGCACTCATATACACACACTGCATTCATACACACACTGCATACACACTGCATACACACTGCACTCATACACACACTGCACTGCATTCATTATATACACACTGCACTCATATACACACACTGCACTCATTATATACACACTGCACTCATTATATACACACTGCACTCATACACACACACTGCACTCATACACACACACTGCACTCATATACACACACTGCACTGCATTCATACATACACACTGCATTCATTATATACACACTGCACTCACACACACACTGCATACACACTGCACTCATACACACACTGCACTGCATTCATTATACACACACTGCACTCATATACACGCACTGCACTCATATACACACACTGCACTGCATTCATACATACACACTGCATTCATTATATACACACTGCACTCACACACACACTGCATACACACTGCACTCATACACACACTGCACTGCATTCATTATACACACACTGCACTCATATACACGCACTGCACTCATATACACGCACTGCACTCCATTCATTATATACACACTGCATTCATACACACACTGCATACACACACAGCATTCATATACACACTGCATTCATACACACACACACTGCATTCATTATATACACACACTGTAAATAAATATTCAGTTAATATAACTTTTTTAGGATCTAATTTTATTTAGAAATTTACCAGTAGCTGCTGCATTTTCCACCTTAGTCTTATACTCGAGTCAATAAGTTTTCCCAGTTTTTTGGGGTAAAATTAGGGGCCTCGGCTTATATTCGGGTCGTCTTATACTCGAGTATATACGGTACTTATTTTGTTTCATTATTTAATGCAGGTAACTGTGTCTTTTTTGCACACTATGTTCATCTTCTGCTTTTGTAAGATTATCTATCAAATAAGTTTCAATATATTTGTTATTGTTACTAAAAATTAAATTAATGAATATTTTTCTAAAGGCATCTTTTTTTTGCTCGTTTCCATTTCTCCTCAGTTTTAGGGATCCTCCTGACACTACCTATTTGATTTGTCCTTTCTATTTTCAAAAAAAATTAAGTCTCCTAAACACATGTGAAAAATATGGAGCACTGAAGTGAATCATATGAAAAAGCTTTGAAATAATGCTGATGTTTAATTTTTTTTTTACCGAAGGTGTCAAATAATAATGTGATGGATAGGCTTTGCTATAATTTTATCTGTCTAGCACAGGTTCCTCATTATTAGTGTAAAATGGTATGTGTCAATAGCAAATGCTAAATGTACCTTAAATTAAAATGGCTATAAATTTTCGAAAACCTTGACGAACACTTGGATTTGTTCTGCTTCAGAAAACCTAGAAGGAACATCACATAACTTTGAGAACTTAAAGTCAATAAAATTCTGGGAATATAAACAAATGTCTGGACATAATACAATACTGAATAGCAATCTGATTAAAATACATACTTGATGCCTTGTACAGCATGTGAGCATGTGTATATATGAATTATTTCATTATATATATATATATATATATATATATATATATATATATATATATATATATATATATATATATACACACACACACACACATATATATATAAAATTATATTGTATTTTATTAAATTGAAAGAACATTATGAAAGTCAACAAATAAATTGTTTCTTAATGGAAAGATATATCAAAATATTAAAATTTACAGAGGCATGATACAAACCCTATTGTCTACCCTTAATGTTTACTCTCTTACTTCTCTACTTATGATGGTACATTTAATTTACATTTCTTGAGTGAAGTTTTGGCTTACATTTTCTGTTGCAGTTTCCTCTCACTAAAAGCAGATTCCTCTTTTTTTTTTTTTTTCCATTCAGAACAATTTCTTATTACATATCCACTACATCATCCGTTATAATTTATCTGGGTTATTGCTAAGCAGAGGTATATAAAGTCTTTCTATATTTCATGTCCAGCATATACTGATGGAGTTATTTACTAAACAAGAGACTAAGAAAAATGATTAGGGATTTGAAAGTGGCTAAACTGAAAAAAAGGATGTTTGAGATTTTTTTTTCAGTTTGACTATTTAGGCACAAACTTTCCAAATCTATTGTCAAGTCGCTACAATACCTGGAAATAACCTTCCATTTTCATACAATAGTTGAACTTTGAGTACACTTTTAAGCAATGATAAGTAGTACCACAGGTCACAAACCACTCTACTCCCAGCAGTTCACACCAACAGTGAGTTATATAGTTGTGCATTGTTTGCATTTGTAACCGCAGCTGGCTCTCCTATTTACCACTATAACGTCTTAAAGTATAGAACTTAGCAGGGCTAACCATACAGATATCTTAGCCAAAAAATTTTATATTGTCAGTAAGAGATCATTTATTTAAATTATATAAATAATTGAGAATACCATATAAAATAAGGATTGTCTTGGGAGCAATAAAGTTTTGTCTTTTTAGATATTTATTATTTAAAAATATAAATATGGAGAAATTAAATCCATTACAATAATTTATAGCAGAGTTTATAAGATTAAACTATATGCTTGCAATATCATTAAAACAAAATAACATACCGTCTTGAACATGTCAACATCTCTAAGTCATTTTAATATGGAGCGGCAGTGTCTCTGGCTCCAAATCTCTCCTCTGTCTCTTAACATTTGAAAGGTACACATATTTATAACTTAGATGTTATGGCAAAGATACAAGGCCATAACTAAAACTTAAGTGCACACATCATGGGAAATTCCCTGACTTAGGACAAAATGGCCTTGAAGATGTTATTGCATTAATTGTTTTGTATTAAGCTAAGACAAATTGGCATAAACATATTATGCACTGAAAGTAGGTTAGAGATTATTGCTTAAAGAAACATGTATGAAAAACAATATGTTCCATTTCTGACACCTTGTCAGTCTGCAATATCTCTTATAGACAAAGTACACAGTTTACGAAATACATTTCATTCTAAAACGTGTAATATTTGCATTTGCCCATAACACATTTGTCTTAAAAAAAATAATTTGTTTGACAACAAATCGTAAAGGCCAAAAAAATCCTTTTGTTTTTAATGGATGGAATGTTTTTGTTTGTTCTTGGACTCCTAGTTGAAATGCCCATCTATTTGCCTGCTTTGCATATATTTTTATTCCCTGTTTTTAATGAACAAATCAGCTAAAAATGTATTGAAATATGCTCTTTTTTAGCTATATCAATTAATTGTCATACAGATCAATTCGTTGAGCAGCAAATGCTCCAAGGATCCTCAAAAACACAAAGGAAGAGCAAATTAGGTATTGCTCAATCATAAACAGCATAGGTGGCATGTTTACTCACAAGGGAAGAGCAAATTAGGTATTGGGAACCTGCACTTCATCTTCCTTGGTGGGGAACCTACCACCTATGCTGTTTTGCATTGAGCAATACCTAATTTGCTCCTCCTTTATGAGTATACCTCCTTTTATCTTTTCAATATTTTAACATCACAGAGAGCACTATCTTCTGTTTTTATTTTATTTTACGCACTGTGCACTAATACTGGCACAATACGATGCACTGAATGTGAACATCCCCATTACTGATGACTACTGAACGCTGACTACTGGCCTAAGGACTTTTTACAATACAGGATCGGGACCATCAGCATACCCATAAACGGGAATTGTATGTCCAGGCACATATATCTGGAGCTGATTTAAAGTTCTAAATTTCTTTTA
The DNA here is from genome assembly GCF_036172605.1 of Pelobates fuscus. NCBI lineage: Eukaryota > Metazoa > Chordata > Amphibia > Anura > Pelobatidae > Pelobates > Pelobates fuscus. The sequence continues at coordinate 108,097,555 of NC_086320.1, forward strand.
TTTATTTATCACTGACATCCTGAATACTACACTATATTTGGGTTTTTGTCCTCCTATTTTCCATGCTGCTCCACTGGGATCTGGAAATGAGGACATTGTTTGAAGGTGCGGCTTCCCTGCACTCCTTTATCTATATCCACCTACGGCCAGATGGAAGAGACTCCATCGGGAGGTCCTAGCTGCTACATGTAAATCAAACAAGCACCAGAAATCTTCCTCTTTTTTACATTTGTGTAAAAATTTGTAACGAAAATGTAAACATAAACAAACATGAACATGTATAAGTATCACATAACTCAACAACTTGATAATTTACAATAATGGGATCGTCCATGTTCTCTACAGGGACGTATTGTCTCTAACAGTTACGTTGACCACTACAGTCCTTTCACACCTATCAGTATTTTTACTTCCATTAGAGTGCCAGACTCCACAATATTTCTTCAGGAAAGTTGCAGTCCACTACAGTCTCTCATATCCCTTACAATATAAACATAAGAATATCTGGCCACCCTTTAACTTTGAAAACCTTAAAATACTCACCATGCAGCTAGATGTTTTCTTTGTGTTAAATTAGTGAAATGTGATGTGTGTCTGTGTAAATGTGTGCACACAAACCGAATATACAAGGTGAGATTTCAAATGTTACCTACCTTCTATTCTCATTGAAAATAATGTTGCTTTGACAGAATGTTTTAGGGGCTTGCATGCTGTTATATCCCTCAAATGACATTTTAAATGGATAGTCTATTTAAGTCACATAAATAAATGTATGTCTAGGCACCCCTGGTATTGTGGAATTAACTCACTTTTTTATAGTTTGTTATTTTCCTGCTGCTTCCATAATAAAATATGCCATTCTTTGTGTTATAACTCTGGCAAATTTTGTATTATCTTTACTTGTGAAGAATTATGGATTTATTTTCTTCATTTTCTTATATGTGTGATGATTCAAAGTTGTTTGTTTCTTTATGACACCAATGCTGCTTTCTGTTTTATCTCTTGCAATGTATGTTATAGTCAACACTGCCTGAGGAAAAAATACATGATCCTATGAGATTAAAAAAAACAACTAGAAAGGTAGAAAAGTCACCACTGAGTCATCTTGTTGAATACTGCAATCGAAACTATAATGGATCTTTTAAACATTTTTTATATTTTATTATTTTGCATCATATGTTGTAAGATATTTCACTGTGATTGTGTCATGTTACCTTTTTTACGTTTTTTTTTCTTTTCTAGTTATATAGAAAACAGTATAATGCTATTAAAAGCTATTTAAAATAACCTTTCAGCATCCAAAAGCATTGTCTCAGTTGGTGTCATTACTTAATAAATGACATTGGGACTTGAAATATAATAGAATTTATTTATAGTTCTATATTTTCAAATGCAGGTTGAGAGGAAGGGTGAGCATTATGGTTGAATAGACATTGGTTTTCTACCTTTCACAGACCTACTTGTTATTCTGTGTGTTTCACATTTTTATTCTAACAGCTTCATTCGTGGTTATGGATCCTGATCTTGCTATGCGTATAATTGATGAAGTTTGCCGATTCCTTCAATCTATCACAATGATGGCTGGCATAATCACATTGCAAGACAAGTCAGCATAATAAATTAAGGAATGATAAGTTTATTGAGATGGATTCTGGGCTGAACCAAGTGTAACTAATCCATAATGGGGAAATTGTCAGTGCCACATACGGATCTAGTTAGTTAAATTCCTCTTCCTTTCTCACATCCCATTCTCCTCACTCTATACATCTACTTATTATAAATGCCCCAACCCTTTCACAATAATGGATAGCATGAAATATAGTATTCAAAAATCTTGGGAAATGTGGTCATTATTAAAGATGATTCAAAATGTTATAACATGACAGGAGGCTTCATATTTGCTTAAGTCTCCTTAGAACTCCACAGCAGCACATTAACACAGAGAAAAAACAACCAATCAGAAAAAGTTAGGTACAATAAAGCTCCCCTCCTCACACATAACATCCTCTTTCTTTGCTGCTCCACATCAGTACAGATCAGAGTACCACTGCCTCCTGCTCTTAGTGGGTGGTTGTGGGATTGTATACATATATATATATATATATATATATATATATATATATATATATACACATACATTGTGATCCTTGTTTGCAGATAGCACGGTCCTCTAGGATGAACAACAGGCACAGTCCTTTGGATTTCATACAGTCCAGGCAATTTTATTGGCAAGTCCACACAGCAACACAACTAAAACATAAATGTAACAGGTTTCCCTTTTAAACAAAAACCTAGCTCGTCTGAGCAATGACTCACTTTTAATATCCCTCTCTATCAGGGTTAAACTAACAAAACTTATCATTGGGTTGCACCAACCTTATTAGATAGCAACACTCAGCCTTTACTGCTTCCTTCTGCACTCCCAGTGCTCCAAGCCAGCCTTAACTGCTTCCTTCTGCACTCCCAGTGCTCCAAGCCAGCCTTAGCTGCTTTTATTTCTGCACTCCCAGTGCCCAGTCTCCTTGACTCTCTCACCGGAGAGAACAGTGTCTCTCCTACCTGCTTCCAGGGAGGAAGCCAGCAATCCCCCTTTACCTGCCTTGGCAGTTCTGTATCCGTCTTTGGTACTGTCTGCTCGGGAATCGCGGGAGACTGGTTTCTAGCAGCCTCCCCAATTCCCGAGCACTGGGACAGCAGAGTATGTCTTTGGAGGCCCCACGTGTTTGCTCCCGCTGCCTATTGTCCTTGCACCAGTGCGCAGAACCCGGCAGTTGGAGCCTCTCTCCTCTTACTGCACCCTTTCTACTGGTCGCAAGCTGCGTCCGGAGTTACCGCAGCCTGCGTGCACCTGGGGGCGAAGGGGGGGGTAGCGGGGGAGCCACGTGGGAGAGGAAGGGTGAGCATCACTCCCCCAACCCAGTATCTGCTCCCAGCTTATGCTTACCCTGTATTTGGGGAGATTGTGTGCTGACAGGCACTGTGTTATTTGCATTTCTCTTGCAGTGTACCCCCTGCTCCACTATTGCCTCTGACTGGGCCTGGCCACCTTGGTAGTTCCCCTGTACAGCCTGTGTATTAATTAGCATGGGGGGCACTATGGGGACCCTCCCCCAGGGCAGAAGAATCTGCAGAGTCGGACTCTCCAAGGAGAGAACAGGCAAGAGTGCCTAGCGCTATTGGAAGGGTGAAGGTCCTAAACAAGCACCCAGAAGGGCAAGGCTCCAGTGAAGTGCACAAGACAAGTGGTCACAGACATGCCCACCCCTCTCCATCCTAGATGAATGGTGGGCAGACCAGTCACCCTTGGAAGAAGAGGACAGGTGGGGCGAGGACAAGATTGACAACTCCGTGTGGCCCCGAGACTATGGGGTCTCTCCTACACAAACGGCGCCCACCTCTCTGCTGCATGAGGAGGTGTTCCTGGATGCTACAGGCGGGTCTCTCCTCGACCTGCGGACCATCCGGCACCCCAGATTCTCTCATTTACTCAAACTGATGCTGATATGGATACTAATTACATTATTTAGAGGGTGCGGCCCTCACCTATGTGATAATAATATTCCATTTTTATTAAGCATGATTGATTGATCACCATTGAGCAAATTAGACCATTATAGATATCTAAGATGGCACTTGTCTTAAACTGTGTCGCACTAAGAGATTCAACTAAGAAAAACAAGATGACACAGCATGTTCTATAATATGTCTGGCCAATATCCAAAATAGTCTACGTGCTAAAAAGTAGTATTTGATGCCAGCAATGTTTAGAAAGAGTATAGCTACATAACTTTATAGAAAAGGTACCGCATGTGTCTGGCATGGGCCTTGGGTAGTCATGACTGGCCTGATCAACAATAAAGATTACTTAATGCACATGACCGTAGCACTCGGTTTGGAGAACTACCCACCTGTAACATGGACGCATGTGACAACTAAGCCCCTCTAGTGGTGATGTATACTTAAGCTGATATATCTAAATACTAAGCTGTTTGAAGTGAATGCATGCAATAACTTAAATGAGAGAACCGGGGAACTTCTCAGTCCTGGTCCTGCTTCCTACCTCTGAGCCAAAGCAGCTTTATATATCGATAAGTGATTCCGGTCCTGTTCATCCTGGCATGTCTACAACACTGGGGGCTGTACCTTGACTTGGCTGTGCTTCACCTGACCCTGATCAGACATCAGCAGGGTATTTAAACTCAGCCTCGCCCTGTGATCAGCGTCAAGTCTTTGATCCTGTTGTGTGTTCTGTACCAGTGTTCCTGTCGTTTGATCTGCTACTTATTATTGACCCCGGCTTCTGACTGTGTTCTCTGACCTCATGCATCCCTTAACTTTGGCTACTCCTTGTTGTTCCTGTCCTCTGGCATCCTTTGACCTTGGCTATCCCTTGACAATCCTGCTGTTTGAGTCCTTGCCTGTTCTGCGACTTGGTACTTCATCCTGCACAGCCCCCGTGCACAGACCCACAGGCCAGGTGAATTCTTACCTGACCACCTTGGCCTGTGGCTATCTGCAAGGGTGAGCAACATATCTGCGCTACAGACTCCCAACCCAGGTAAGACCCTGACAAGAATAAAGTGTGGTGTGAATTCTTATATTCAACTTGGTCTCTGTGTAATTTCTCTTTCCTATAGTTCAAGATACTCATCCCGAACTGGGTTGTGTGCCCACCAGTATCGCTTTAAACCTTTTTAGGTATTGATTATTACTTTTTGAATATTGGTGCTTAGTGAATTTGATGATTAGGGCCGCTGTAACTCCCTACTGGATCAACTCCTGGAGGTTTGTTACTCATACTAGGTGAACCCCAGTTATTACAGATAAATATATGATTTATTTTTTTTATTTTTTTATGCCATTGCGGACAACCTCTACGCGCAGTTTCTCCCACCGGAGGAAGCAGGAGATTATTATGCCTTCAAAGCAGACTTGCACCATCTAGCAAGCACTACTTGAAGGGGGTAAACCCACAACCCCAGATCTGAAAGTACATGGTACGCGCTAGGCGCAAGAAACGACCAAGGCCCCCGGGCATGTACTATGTCACCTGGCCATGAGCAATTTTGGGGATAGATGAATAATATAAATGCTTTAAGAATTTATCATTATTTGGGATTCATAATACCAGATTTTTGTTTTCTTTTAATTTTTTTGTAAAGTGTTTAACCCCTTAAGGACACAGCTTCAAAAGCTTAATGACACAAGCAATTTTTGCATTTTATTGCTGTATGCGTTCAACTGCAATTTGCATCTCTCTCGTTTATTGCACTGACACATATTATATACTGTTTTTTAAAGGACAGAAAGGGCTTTAGTTTGATGTAATATATAATGCTTATTTATTAATAAACAAATACAGAAAAATGCAAACAAAAAACTTTTCTTTTTTGTACAGTTTTTGCAATAATAATGTGTGCCTAATTAGTGCCTAATTAGTGCAGGTTAAAGAAAGTAATTAAAAATAAATTCATTTAGTTGTTCTGATTTACAGAATATATAATGTGTCTGGGATTTTTAGTTTTTTTTAGGAAGTTACAGGTCAAAAAACAAAAATAGTAAAATAAACTTTTAATGTGGTCGATTTTAGAATTTGGTATGTTTGTCTTGTAAGCTTAATAGCCATAAAAGAAAACAAAATTCCCACACAAGTATATATTTATATAAAGTAGACATCACAGGCTATTGTCCTAAGGTTGTTTTGACACTTTCTACGTAGTCATTTCACTGCCAATCTCTGCTAAATATTGGAGTAAAATTTAGTTTTGGTTTTTTTTTGGCACACAAACTTATAACAAAGAACTTCTCATGTGTATTTTGTAAAGTTGGTGTGTGCTATTCCTGTACAATTCCCGTATTTTATTTTGTGTTCAGTTACATCTGCTGAGTACAACGATACCCCCATTGTATGTCTTTGGCACTATTTCGTAAAGCTACAGTGCCATATAGGAGACCTGTCTGTTTCAACATTTACAGTAGAATTTTGAGAGGCGGATTTAATGGGCCTATGCTTCAATTTGGGGTATTATAGCAGTTTGACTGTTAAAAAAAAACCCACAAAGGCCTACCATTTGTAAAAGACACTCCAGGGTATCTCATAGGGTACATATTGTGCCTTAACATGCCCCCATTTTTTCACCAATATATGCCAAAGTATGTGGTAAAAAATCATTTGGGGCATTTTTTACATACGTATTACATTTTTTGCTGGGCATTTTGTACATTCCATATGTGCCACTAAGTTCAAACCCCGCAAATTATGCTCAGCTAAGTCTTCTACGTAAAACAATAGGCCCAATGTGTGACCTAGACACTATTTTGTGAAGTTACACTGCTGTAAAAGAGATGTGACAAGTTAAGGTTTTTAAGTGTGAATTTTCATGGAGGGTTTTGATGCGTCCGTGTCCGACTATGGAGCACTTGAGCAGGCTACATATTACAACTACACCATAAAGGCATACCATTTCTTAAAGAACACATCCCAGGGTATTACAAAAGGCATATTTTGAACATTAGCGTGGGATAATTTTTCCGCTAGCTTGTACAAAGTGTAGTGGTAATAAGCATTTTTTCTGCCTTTGTGACACACAAAGTGAGTTTGCGCAGCATATTTTGCAAACCTTATGTGTGCTATGACTGTATAATACTTCATATGTTGCTCAGCTATGTAGGCTGAGTACAGCAATACCCCCGTATTTACCTTTGCCAGGTATATGTGGACATCGGAGGGGCACATTTGGGAGAAAGCCATTCCAGTTCTTTTCAAACTTTAATTTTTTACACTGTGCCCATGTCCCTTTTAGAGTATTTTACCAGGCTATGTAATCCAAATACCCCATAAAGCAATACCATTTCTTAAAGAAGACATTCCAGGGTATTTCAAAAGGCCTATTTTGAACCTTAGCGTGGGATTTTTCTGCTAGCTTGTACCAAGTGTAGTGGTAATAAGCATTTTTTCTGCCTTTGTGACACACAAAGTGAGTTTGCGCAGCATATTTTGCAAACCTTATGTGTGCTATGACTGTATAATACCTAATACGTTGCTCAGCTATGTCGACTGAGTACAGCAATACCCCCGTATGTACCTTTGCCAGGTATATGTGGACATTGAAGGGGCACATTTGAGACACAGCCATTCCAGTTTTTCTCAAAAAATTTCTGCTAGCTTGTACCAAGGGTAGTGGTAATGAGCATTTTTTAATGTATTTTTTTTACTTTGTAAAACTTTTTTTACTTTGTAAAACCTGTTTTTAATTTTTTTTTTTTTACTTATTAAATGTTTTACACTTTCCTAACTTTTTTAAACTTTTATTTTTTTTCTAAACTCTTTTACCATTAACCACTAACTAGCAGTAAGCAGCACTAGCAGTAAATTCCCCCCTTTCCCATAACTCCCACCCACTCAGCTAGCAAAATATATAATTATAAAATATTTAAATTAATTAACTAAATTGAACCCCTGAGAGTTAAAAAATACATAAAAGTTAATCCTCAGGGGTTAAAATAAATTGGATTACAGTATAATACTGTGATCTGTATTTTGATCACTGTAGGCAGTGATCAACTGGCAGGGAAGGGGTTAATTTTTATTTAGACTGGGTGAAGGGGGGTGGTATTTTTTTTTTACTTAAACGTTACTAAAACATTTTTTGTAAACTTTTTTTTACCTTTTTCAAGCTTATTTTAAAACTTTTTGAATGTTAACCCTGAGTTAGCCTAACACGAAATCCCCCAATTCCCCACTAACTTCCACCCATCCCAGCTAGCTAAATATATAATTTTTAAATATTTAAATTAATTAATAAAATAAATTCAACCCCTGAGGGTTAAAATAAATAATAATTAACCCTCAGGTGTTAAAAAAAAATCAGATGACATTAAAATGTATACCCTGCCAATTGATCACTGTAGTAATTTTATTAAAGCAGGGGTGGGAGGGTGGGATTTAGCTTTATTTTATTTTTTTTACACAGGGAGAAGAGGATCATCACTGGTCCGTCTCCCTGCACTTCACACATAACCCGGAAGTGCAGGGAGGCGGAAGGTAACAGCACATGTGCTCGCTCTGACAGTCTGTCAGAGCGAGCACTGCTGCAGGGGCAGCGCGATCTGGTGCTCCCAGTCTGCCTCTAATAGAGGCAGACCTGGTGAGCGTTAACCCCGCGATCGCCGCAATTGCGGGGATCTGGGGTTAACTTTAGTAAATGACAGAAATTTTCGGTCCACGGTCCTTAACTGAAGGACAAGGTTGACAGAAAATTTCCGTCTGCGGTCGGGAAGGGGTTAACATTCAACAGTGTGCGATTGGTTGTATGTTATAATTCAATGTAGAAGCGTTATGCTTACACATATTATTTTACTGTTCTAGAATTAAATTATACAAATGTATTTTACCATTTCAATAAGCAATTAAAACAAACAAACATACAAAAATGAAACACCATCCGTTTGTGCTCTAGATATTTATAAAATTCCAGGCTGTAGTTTGTTGCTCTCCTTGACATAATACACACATGTTTATGCATACACATACATGCTTGCATACTCTTTTGAAAGCATTGAGAAAACATGCAATAAACACAACATATATAAAATTATACTTATCTCTGAGTTTCTCTTATTTTCTGCAAATCCCCACGATGTATTATAGACAAGAATGTGATTTCCTCATTGTTTTTAGTGGAATCATGTCAGAAACATTTTTCCCAAAAACAGAAACATTTTCAGGATGCCCATATTCCAACTGAATGTTGATTTAGCTGGACAGAATTTTGTTACCGGAAAACCTGATACAGAAACCAAATGAGACGAACCGAAAGGCACGAAAGTGGGTGAATCTGGGTATTACAAAATATCTACATTTTCTTGCCTTTTGATTCACAGATCAAGAGAGAAAAAGTAGCTAGTTGAGGGAAAACAGTAGTAGCAGTAAAAAAAAATGCATTCATATAGTATATATTTATTTATCTATTTTTACTTCTTGTTTTCAAGATAACTAAATCAACATTTAGTGACAGTCCCCTCACCACAAATCATCCTATTTTTGCCATCAATCGTTTCTCTTTTGCTACCACTGGCAGAATTCAAAATCATAGACTGAAGCAAACATGCTCGACCATTGCACATTTTGCTTGGTTTTTGATTCCTGAACATTTCAACTCTAAGTTTGGGGATTCGACCGATCAACCGATTAACCGATTACCCCAAATTTTCGAACTGTAGTTTGGACCGCAATGTCTACTGATAACTAATTCACAACATGTAAATAAAAATGATATATTTTTTTTTAAAAAAACTACCATTTACTAAGTTGAATATTTGTAAATATGTATTTTTCTGTTACTTTGCAGCTGTAAAAAAATGGGTTACCTTTCAAATACAAAGTAAACTAGTTCCCTAATGGGGAGCTAGATAATGTGTGTGGGGACAACCATAAAGGGGATAACCCTCACAGTATTGTGTAAACTAAAGAGCAAATAGCCCATAGGAGAAGAACCCCAGATGGCACAGAAAAGGAAGTCCCGGGGGATCTGAATGTATGAAATACACCTTTTATTGAGAAAATTAAAAAATAATATAATATAGGTGTTAACAAAACCTTTCAAATACGATGCTTTTTAGCTCAACATCTCACAAAGAAATATTATTGCGAAAATTAAAAAAAATCATAGTAAAAACATAATTTAGTAATGTATTTTTGTATCACATGCTATGTAATTTGATTAACAATATATGCAACTAAATGAGTTTGTACTATGACTCTCAATCCTGCTTGGTCTATGCATATTTACTTAACTGTGCACAAAGCACAAAATCCAATTTTTCATGATATATTCCCTTTAAGGCATCTCCCTTGGAAGCAGTGATTGCAGCAGCAGATATAAATTCTACTGTTCTTGCTTGCCAAGTGTGCTCTGCTTGCCCTCCCACTGATGAGTGAAACAAATGTCTTGTTGCTTGGAAAGTTAGATTGGAATTATTGCTAGGAAAGTAGTAAAATTGTGCAGTTTAAAGGGATACATAGACTTAGAATGAAAACAGTTTGCAGTAAATGCTTTTGAAAACAAATATATACCCCAAACAAGACAGATTAATTAGAGAGTGCATATGTGTTTATAATTAAGTAGCGGTAAGAAAATCAGTCACAGGAAACGTTGTTAATTTAAGAAAATCATCTAATTAACTTATCTTCAATATACACAATTCATAAAGCATTTTGTAAATGTCCTATTTCTAATAGCTTTCGACCTATGCATTTACACAAACATATGCACACATGCAAACAAATCATTGCCACTCTTAAGATTTACTGCCCTCATTTACTTGGGTGCAATTTTTTAATTAAAGGGACACTGTAAGCACCAGAATCACTACAGCTTAATGTAGTGGTTCTGGAGCAAAAAAACTGTCCTTGCGCTCTCATTAGTGTCAACACTGTATTTTCTGAGAAAACGCATTGTTTACATGCCTACCTAAGGCCACCTTTAGTGGCTGTAAATCTGATGGAACTTTCTGAATCTTTGAGGGACTGACACAAATGTTCCTCAAATGTTGTTGTGTGAGGAGATGCTAATTGGCCTAGCGTGATGATTGCCACACATTTGCACTAGCCCCACAATGCTTTCCTGTGGGGAAGCACGGAATTGGCTGAGATCAGTACTGTATATACACACATCAGAAGTATGTGTAAAATATGGAATATGTATGTTACAGGTTTCATTGCTGTATGAAACCTAATAAATGAAAAGCTTCCTACTATCAGGAACCCATGAAGGGCACCTCTACATTTGAGTTATGCAGATGTGGGTACAAGAACCTAGTGCAGGGCAACCATGTATCAAGTGCTACACTACTACATTTCTGTGGCTTCATATATGGTACATGGAGAGAAGGATCTCAAGAACAGGGGGAAATAGAAAGGCAATCTTTAGGAACATCGAGGGCAACTTTTAGGAACAAGGGTAGGCACACCTCATGACCCAGATAAGGTAGAAAGAACAGGGTCAAGATAAATTCACCAGGAAAGAGACAGGACAGAAAGAAAACCAGACATTACCCAAGGCATACGGAATCTACTTGCAGACTGTTTTAAAAATGAATGTTTTGATCTGTAGCCAAGATAGAGTTAAAGGTAGAAAGTCATATGGTCCTGTGGAAATCAAGTCTGCATTCTCATTGCCTGCTTAGTGCCTCAAGCAAAACTGAATACAGATGGAATTCAAACCATGGTCAATGACCAGAAATTCTACAAACGAATGCAAACTAAGGGCAGCTACGTTTTTTTTTTATTTTAATTTTGGATGTTAAAATTTACATATATATCTGCAAGTATATTTTTCTTTATTTCCAATTGTGTAAGATGTTTATTTCCTTAATCTAATATTTCCTTGACTTTGTCTTCACAAAATAAATGTCACACAGTTTTTGACCTCCACGTTAACCATGCTTTTAGTGTGTCTAGGGATTTATTGTCAAAGGAACAATATAATGTGTCTTCTTAGGTTTACGAGACAACATGCCTTCAACATTCACACTTTTAAAGTCCTAAGGGATTTTATGTAAGAAATGCATTTTCGGTATAAAGGTTCTGATAAATCTACAGCTAAATTAAATATACTGTTTGCAAGGTAGTGTACCAGTGAATTTTAGGTACAGTGACCTGAGGATATTGCCCATGGGCAACACAGATTCATTCAAGATATCAGTAAAACATAGGAAATGTAAAGCACTGATAAAATGCTGCATGGTCTAAATAACAAAAAATATTAAGAGGTGTAAAGCGGCCTCTTGGGTGGAACCATTAGGGACACACATATCAAAAATATTAGTGTTAATATTTCATCAAGTATAACACCTTAAACGTTCAGAAATTACACAACTGTTAATGCAAAGGAAAAACAATATGTGTTTAGGAAAATCTGTAATCAGAAGAAATTGAAACTAACCGTATTGTGGTGACAAAATAAGATTTCCTATATGAAAGAGAAATTGCATTTATCTATATTTGGTGAATTCTAGAGAACAAATCATTCAAATTAATGAAATGATTAATAGAAGAGAAAATGAAAACAAGGTCTTGTTGTTTATCTAGAAGGTTAAAATTATAGATGCTATTAAATACTATAAAGCAAGAAAAGAAAAAAAGAAATAGAAGTTAAAATATCTAAGTTCAAAAAAATGTTGAAAGTGGTTTATGGGGGGAGGGGAGGGCGAGACCTGACCACTGAATGAACTAGATGCAGATTGAAAGAGGTTCTCACCCTTTCTTACTTTATTTACCTCAAATAGGATGACATTCTTCTTAACCCACATCTATACAGGACCACTGTTGGAGCAAACACTCAGCGCGTACCTTATGGGGATGAAAGCATCCTGCAGCCTGCCGCTTGAGTCAAGGTAAGAGATGCGGCCGATCTCCTGCTTATCCATCGATTCAACTATGGCTTGGGTCCCGTTTCCCCTCCATGGACAAATGCCTGGAACAGCACATCAGAGTCCTCTGAGCTACAGATGCCTACCGAGATGGTCAATGGTAAACGATGGCAAGCAAAATGGCATACCAATGTATTTCCATAGAACCAATCTGTTCCACATGGTCAAAGTGGAGGCAAAACTAGAGTAGAGGAAGAAGCTGGTGGAAGCTGACCATATCCCACTGACTGGGAAATGGAAGCAGAATGGGGATAAGACTGTGAAGCACTCCATAGGCAACTCAATATCTATATTATTCAAGTTTGTGACACTGTAGTGCTGACTCTGCAATCAGCCTGGGGTGGCTCCTCGCAATGGTCCTCTTATGTTACCCACCTTCCTGGACTGCACATATTTGGAAGATATAAGCCCAGCTGGGGTATTGGCTGACTGGCATTCATGTTGGACTGGCTTGTACAAACCCCTTCTGCATTCCTCTCACTTGGGTAGTGTAGCTCCTGGTGCATACTGTTTCCTTTATTTGCTTGTTTTATTTTTAGATGCATATTACATGTTGCAACCTAGGCATAGTGGGATTTATTATTTTGTACTCACACCTGCCTGCTGAACTCCCACTGAGTTGATATCTCCTGCCAGTCAGTCTCTTATTTCATACTAGCTTTCACTGTTCTAACATTCAGCTAGATATTTTATTTTTGCAAGCCTATACTACAAGCTAGATCTAGAAATGTTTACTTAGCATGTTTACTAGACTGTCGTCGTAATTATTACAAAATTGTGCATGTTTTTTTCTGAATGCCTTACCACATGTAAGCTATGTATTTTGATGTTCTTGTCATCTGCAGCTGCATGGCAAGGCTGTTTGTTTTCCTCTGCACAGCAAAAGAAAACAAAAAAAAAGAAAAAGAAAGTGGTTTATGAAGATATGTATACACAAATTCTCATACACTGCTCTGTTTCATCCATATATCCTTGACATTAGCTATATAGACAGAAAACTATTGCAGATACAAAAACTTTGAAACATTGTATACAGAACTTTCCCAGACTTGCATGTGCATTGTGCAGATAAGCATACAAAACATCAGACTTGTTTCCATGGCTATTGGTAAAACATAGTCACTAAGCAATACATAACTGACAGCCAAGCAAACATGGCTAAAACAATGCAGACAAGTTTCCTTGGTCAACAGTTGTTTTTAATATTTGCATGATACACTCATGCTCTTCCATTGAGACCATCCAATATTTAGCATTTTGTGACTTGGACATATGCCAAGAAAAAGGCATATTTTCCAATTTATTGGCATAACAACTTCACCAGAATACTATAAAAGATTGCCTACGTATATTTCATGATACAAAAGAAGATCCAGCGCACTCCCTTACCCACTAAACAGCAACTTTGGTGCTGACAGATATTGTTCGTTTCTAAAAAAAACACCTAATCTAGGCAAAACAATAATGGGGGTTTAGTTACATTATATGATCATACATTGAATAAGCCTGCCACAACGCCAATGTACCCCATCTTTGGCAGGTCCTACTCTAACAGCCTAATGTCTGCTTCATGAGATACTTACTTGGGGGAAAGAATTCCATCTGGGGTTCTCTGCAGTACAAGGATAAATAGGGCCCTGGTATGAGGCATCTGTGACAGGGAGGAGTGCAAAACCAAGGAGTTGGTTAGACTCCCAAATATACATATGAGAAACCAGGGGGTTGGCTGCACTCACCTGAACATGAGTTATTTTGTATTGTATAAATTGGCTCCCAGCAGCACCCTATTTATACTTGTTCAAGTGAGTTTAGCCAACCCCCTGGTTTCTTACATATATTTCATGGTGATCTAGGAAACATAGTTAGTTATAGTGTGCATGGCCTTGAGGGAAGAAGATGCCCAACAGAGAAATATAGGTCTGTCAAGAAGATGTTTTTGGCATAACACTGGAAGACTTAAATCTTGCAAATATTGTATGCACAAGAGCACACTACTGCTGAGATGTTCATTTCCAGCATCTGGGCAATAGCGAGCTCTTAATGTTGCCCAGCTGTGTCTGAAATCTTCATGACAAGATCATGAGATAGTTTGTACTTGGACAATGTCACTTGGGCGAGTAATCTGCATTGCTATTAACACTGGTGGCATCAGTACCAAGATCCACATATTTATGTTAACTAGAGCAGGATGACTGTAACTCTTTGAGGAATAATCTCCTCATCCAGGAGGGAAAGGTAGGAATGGGGTGGAGATATTGCGCTCATCCTTCTCGTTATTTCCTCTTGTTCCTCCTGGGCATCTTCCTACTCATGTACATGTTCTTTAAGACAACACCTGATGTTGTATTAGAATATAATATAACATTGAATGAAAATATTATATGATTACACGGTGTGTCAAATGAATGAGATTGGATTTGGACATAGCTATGAAAAATAGTTATCAAAATGGTTTATATATAAAGCTGTAATCAAAGGAACCGGAGTGTTCTTTTCAGCATATGTTTCATTCTTCTGCTTCCAGACATATCATTGATGCTTTGGGCCAAAAAAGTTCCAGGTTTGTTTAATTGTTCCACAGAACAGAATCCCAAAACATTTGTGGCTTTTTAAAATGATTTTGAGCATATTGGAGACAACTTTTTCTTCTTGTGTCTTTGGGTTAATATTGATGCCTGTGTTGGAGTTCTGGCATGGAAACCTCCTGCTTATAGTACGCAACTTACTGTGCTCACTGAAACCTCAGCATCTGTTGCCACCAAGTCTTTCTGCAGATCTTTTGCAATCACTCAAGGGTTTTTCAGAACCTGCCTTCTCAGAAATCTGGATGCAGTCTTTGACAGCTTCCTTTTTCTGCCCCATCCAGGTAGTGTAACCACTGTTCCTTCAAATTTGAACTTGCGAACTATACTTCCAACGGTGTCTCAAGAAACATTCAGTGCCTTCCCTATCTTTTATATCCTGTTCCTTGTTTGTGAAGGGCGTTGATCTCTTCCCTTAACTGTTTGGACTAATTGTTTGACTTAGACAAGTTTCAAACATGAAGTCAAATGTGACACTCAACAAACCCCTAGTCAGTTCAGGTATTTCAATGAAGCCCTTGATTAGTTGCAGCAGGTGTGCTTGCGACAACACCTGTTTTGCATATTTGTGCTACTTTGAGGGATTCTATTCAGGGGTTGAATATTTTTGAGACTGGAAAAGTCATTATAAGTTACATTTTCAGTTGAATTTGGTGAAATAATTTGAAACATGCATTGTGTTGAACTATTTCAACTGCTTTTGTTTGATTTGTTCATTGCAAACAGCTGAAAGCCTGTCAATTTTGACAATAAAAATAATTGTTGATGAGTGTTGCAAATTTTGATTACAACTGTATATCAGTGTGTTTTCTGAAGTAAGGACTGTGAAAAGATGTTTTCATTTTAATGATGTTGTTTTGGGGACTGCAGTCCCTCTGTTCCATCTTACCTTAAGCTGCTAAACCATTTTCAAACAGTATAATACCAAAGTTGGTCCTGGGTGCTGCCCACATTGTCATCTGCCTCCATTGTACAGAGCAAGAAGGGAAGCAGTGGGTGCTGGTGAAAGGCTAAGAGCTTCACATGATAAAAAAAAAAGAATAACTTGTTTGCCTACATTCATACATCATCTTGTTTGACAAAAAAGTTATGTTTCTATTTTGACACAGGTAGCACACTGGTTCTTATTTTTGGTGTAAATAAGGGTTGTGATTACCTGTATATCTCAAGTTGGGCTTTGGAAAATCATCAAAATCCTCCTTTGGCATAGAAACTCGAGAAATCAAGTTTCCAAAGCTATATCAGAGTTCCCATTTTGCAGATAAGACCCTAGAGATTAAAACTATCCATGTTTTTTTTAAATAAAAAGCTGTGTTTAAAACTAACTAAATTGTTAAACTTGTTAAAATTAAAATTAACCACTATACAAATTAGAACTACTGCTGGGATAGCATACATAATTTTAATATTTTGGTAATTTTAGGATGGTAAGTCACCAAATCGCATCAGATCCATTATAATACTCATAATACATGCATTTGATGAGGAACGTGAAAGTAAAGAGGTGGAAAGGCTGGTGTCATAATCATGCTAGCTAGCATCCCTTTTATTTGAAAGGTAGCTGGCAGTGTCTATCTATCTAAAAATAACATATGCAATTTACAGATAAATAATGCAAAATCCAAAAAGATGGCAATGGTGCACTATGCATTTGTTTCCCCTTTTGATGGAGTGCCTCAAGCATGAAATATCTAGGCAAGTGGCTGCACAGCAATCTTCACCAAAGTTATGGAATTACACAGGAGTAAGCACTGGGGATATCCATGCGGGCACTTTGGGATAGAACGAGTCAGAGCCGGCCTTGGCCCTTAGGAGCCTTGTGCGAAAAATCACACACACAGGCTTACAGTCACACACAGGCAGAGTGTGATGCACACACAGTTATAGTGACACAGAGGCACATAGTCACACACACAGAGACAGACATTCTCACACACACAGAGACAGACATTCTCTCACACACACACACACTTACAGTCACATACAGGCAGACAGTCGAACACAAAGAGACAGACAGTCACTTGTCATGGGCAAATGCAAATATTACAAGTTTTAAAATGAAATGTATTTCTTAAACTGTGTACTTTGTCTATAAGAGATATTGCAAACTGACAAGGTGTTAGAAATGGAACATATTGTTTTTCATATGTTTCTTTAAGCAATGACCAGTTACCTACTTTGAGTGCATAATATATTTATGCCAATTTGACTTAGCTTACTACAAAACAAGTAATGCAATAATATCTTCAAGGCTATGCTACATCATCCTGACTTATGCCATTTCGTCTTGGGATAATGGAAATTTTGTATAAACAATAAATAAGATGTCTAGGTCATGACAAATAAACAATAGATAAGGTGTTCAGACTTTAAGACGCCATCTTGTCCTAAGTCAGAGAATTTCCAAGTTAAGGAAAGGTCCTACAATGAATAAAGTAAAAGAAGTGTTATTTTTTCATATATGAACTACGGTAACCCTAAAATGAAGACACCTAAGATATAAATAGATGTACTTTTAAATGTTAGGGGACAGAGGAGAGATTTGGAGACAGACGCTGCTCCATCTTATAATGACAGAGAGGCTGACATGATGACATGTTCAAGAGGGTATGTTATTCTATTTAAAATGATATTTGCAAGCATCTAGTTTAATCTTATAAACTTTGCTATAATTTATTGTAATGGAACACACAGAGACAGACAGTCACACACACACACACACACAGTTACAGTCACATACAGGCATACAGCCACACACACTGAGGCAGACAGTCACAGGCACACGCACAGTTACAGTCACATACAGGCAGACAATCAAACACAAAGAGACAGACAGTCACTCACACACACAGTTACAGTCACACACAGGCAGACAGTCACACGCAGAGGAGGTTAGTCACACACACACACACACACACACACACACACACTTACCTCTTTCCATTATGGGCTGGAGTTAAGGCAGTGCAGCTCCTGGAGTCTGGATTTTAGGGAAGCAGGGACTCCTTCCTGCTTCCCCCTTCCTGTGCAGCAGTAACCCCGACCAATGTCTTCTTCCGCCGCGCGGTAAGCCCCGCCACCACCACCACAATATGTTTTTTTTTTTTTAAACAATCCCGGGTGGACGATTCATTATTCTCCACCAAGGATTATTAAAAAAACAAACACATTGCCCTTTATACAGTGCCTGCATTTGGGGGGGCACAAAGGGGGGCACGGCGACGCCACTGCCGCTGAGGTGACCGGGAACCCACGAAGTCCTCATGCCTTAATTAAATTATTAAGGGGTAGGAGTTTTTTTAAAGGCTACAGTCATTATAGTTAGGCTGACACAGGGCAAAGTATTTGCTCTATATCATTTGTATACTATATACTTATGCCTTGTGTGTAGAAATGATGCTAGTGAAATGCATGTATTCTCACTTCTCTATATTTAAAGAAAAATATTTGGTTTATTTAAAAATAATAGAAAGTATCTGTAGAAGAAATGTATCAAGATCAGACAGGTGCTATTCTGGGCAAAGTACTAAATATTAACAAGAAATCTCTATATAACCAATATAATGTATTTCAACATCTAGCACTTTGCACCCAGAATAAAACCTTTTCTTTTTGTCTTGAAATATCTCTCACATGATGGAGATTTATGAAGGCAAAATGGAGGCTAATTTGGGTGAAAAGTGCTACATGCGGAGATACATTATTTTGGTTTCCATGGTGACTGCTCCTTATTTAGCTCTTTGCATTAGAATAGCACCTGTTTTTACTGATAAATCTCCCCACAGTGATTTCATCCTATGCAATCCCTTATTTGCTCTGTCATTATAATCTTCAGATAATGAAACCATTAGTCTGCTTATGGGCACTGATGCACTCAGGGTTATACTATCCACAAAACAGCCTTCTTTATCTCTGATTGAAATCACAGTCCGCATTTTTTTATGGCAGAGAACTTAAAAATACAAAGTACTTTCTTTTATTAAAGATTCATCATCAGCCGATGAGCTATGATAAGGCTGCATTCTTGCTTATAAGCATGAAGGCAATTATATAGGTGCTTCTTCATTTCCAAGAATAATACATGAAAAAACAGTATTCTTGTAATAGCCTGACTACGGATAAAAAAAGGAAGGAAACAGAGAAAGAAGCTGAAAAATTATCAGCAAATGTTCATTCTGAAGATTAACTTTATTCCTTCTCTAATGGTTGGAATGTGAGAGGCATATTACCTAAACCAGAAATTGTGGACCAGTAAAGAAGGAATAGCCTTCTGAAAAAAGCTCTTCTATTTTGGCCAATTATGTTTTTACAATACAGTGAAATTCCCAATGGGCATACGTCACGTTTCCACTAAATGATGTCTGGGACCAGTCATTCACTGCAATAAGAATGGGTACTGGTTTATACATTTCTAAAAGCATTTACCATAACATGTACTATAATTAAACTATGTCCACGGACATTGCTTAATTCCATGCAATAGGCTAATTAAAGTATAATAAAATTAATATATGGTCAGATCCCTTTTTAATCCATACTTATGAAATATAATCATTTGAAAATTAAGGAACATCCCTGCATTTGTAGATCTAGTATTACTATAACATCAAATTATTCTCTTGATTATACAAGTCACTTTCATTCATTAATTTAAATTCTAATGCTCATCACAACTTTTCATGTTAAGACAAAAATGACAAAATGAGTCAAGTTTGGATAAACCTGTGCCGATCAACTTAAAAAATACCACATCGTACTTTGGAGTCTCGGTGACCATGAGTTGTCTGCATAAAACATGACTTGCAAAGTTTAAGGAAAAATATCTTGACAGACAAAAAAAAAATGTACATATTTTAATTGTAGATCTGTTTAATTGGTAGAGAATTATGTGCTACAAAAACCATCACACTCCAGTGTTTCAGTGAATTTGTTAATGTCGGTATGGTGCTTCACAGTGTTTCATATTAGTCTGCAAAAAAAACACAAATGTAACTGTATCCTACTCAAATGCATAACATTAGCAGAAAATAATATAAAGCATTAAGTACTACAGAAGGCCTTGTATTCCTTCAGCCACAGTGTTTGCTTAAAATGCTAGCAGAATGCTGTGTGCCTTCTTCTGTGACCTTGATCTCTACTGTTTGTAAGGAACTGTGTTGACAAGAATTAACTACAGTTTTCATTCTTCTCAAAAGATAAGGAGAGTGAATTATTTTAGAACTTCATATGCGCCATAAGAAAAGGTCGCTATCTCTCAAAGTGTATGCTCAATATTTTAGGGAGCTGGTTAATCACATTTTACTGCTTAGATTTAATAAAACAACATAAAACAACTTGTGTTTACTGTTCAAAGTGCTTTTTGATGGCATTACGCCAATAAATATATATATTTTTTATTTCAATCCAGTAGATAGATGGGAAAGTTTGGATAGCACATTATCCCAGAATGTTGATTTCAGACATAGTGGCACCATTTGTAAATATGCTGTCTCAAGTATACAACTATAAATGCATTTAAACCTGTTAGCGGATGTAATATTAAGAAGGATTTGTTTCATTTTATGCATTATTGGAGTCACCCTTAGAAGATATTCACAAAGAAACTTTTATAATAACATTAAAACAGAATTGGCATCCAAAATGTTCTATACATTAATTAGCTTAAAACGTAGCTATAAATATGGTTTAAATTACCATTTCTGCTAGGCTACCAGTAGCTGGAGTCTATTAGGGTAGACATATGGTGGCGAAGATGTAGAAGGCTCTAGCAGCCATACAGATGTCCAAACGTAAATGATTGCTCCGGAGATTGTACAGTCCCTTACTTTTTTACTATATGACCCACCCTTTTCTGGCAAGTTTCACAAGTGCTGGTTAGCATCTTTGGGAGCATTAAGAAGTTGGAAAAAATATATCTTTAATTCTTAGATGCCATACATCCAGATTTTACTCTATGTGCTTTGTGGTAAACCATCTTTCCAATTCGGATGGGACCTGAAGAGTGTCTTTACCATAAGGAGACAGAGGTACTGTACATTATATAGATCTTCTCATAGGGGGGTGTCTGTTCATGTTATGCTATTTAATATGTGTTTGTTTGTAAATTATTTGGTTCTTTACCTCTTTACTCTTGGCCATCTCCTGTTGATATTTTACAACTTATACCCACATTGTATTACCAAAACCCTTGGCACATGTAACCTGATTCATAGTCACATAAAAGCCTGAAAGAAAATATTGCACTATTTAATTATGCTCTCTGTTGACGGAACTTTAAACTGCGCAGAAAGTGTTTTTCTCTAAAAATCATATAAGCAAAGAAATAGCTGTTGATAGCACATGGTATCAGAAATAAATTGAGAGCTGATATTCAAACAGCTACATTGTTTAACATTGAATATTCTACTTTAGAGTAATGTTTTGTGCCCAGGTTTCTGAAAATAATTAGATTCATACAGGGTTTATTGCAAGTGGGTGAATAGAGTTGAATGGAACAGTGATTAATTTAACTGAGCACATTATTTTATATTTTAAATTTAAATTCCTAAGGGTCAGGGATTTCTTTTTTAATGTTACTAGAAAGTGCCAATCTTTTGCATAAATCTAATGCAATTACTTGACGTCAATCAGGAACTGAACTAGTGATATTTGAAAAATCTGATTTCCTCGATGACAATTGTGAGGTCAACATCAAATAATATAGTTGTTGCTTTAAATGAAGATTTACAATCAGTCACATTTTTACAGGATGTTCTTCTTCCCCTGTTCATTAAGACATGCTTGCTAATCTTCCCTGATCTATGAACAGGGGTGTATCCTGGTTTTGTGCTGCCCTAGGCAGGACAAAACTCAGGCGCCCCCCTCACCCCCCCCCCCCCCCCCCACCCAACCCTTCCCCCGCCTTCTAAATACACACACACTGACAGATACGCATCCATTAGCTAACTGTTAGCTAATGGATGCGTATCTGTCAGTGTGTGTGTGTGTGAGTGTATGAGTGTGTCTGTGTGTGAGTGTGTCTGTTAGTGAGTGTGAGTGTGTCTGTTAGTGAGTGTGTCTGTTAGTGAGTGTGTCTGTTAGTGAGTGTGTCTGTTAGTGAGTGTGTCTGTTAGTGTGTGTATGTCAGTGTGTGTGAGTGTCTGTTAGTGAGTGTGTGAGTGTGTCTGTTAGCTGCTAACAGACACACTCACACACTCACTAACAGACACACTCACACACACTGACATACACACACTAACAGACACACACAGTCAGACACACACACACACTCTAACAGACACACTCTCACACACACACACTCTAACAGACAAACAGACACACTCACACTCACTAACAGACACACACTAACAGACACACTCACACACACTAACAGACACACTCACACACACTAACAGACACACACAGTCAGACACACTCACACACACTCTCACACTCACTAACAGACACACACACACACACACACTAACAGACACACTCACACACACTAACAGACACACACAGTCAGACACTCTCACACACACTAACAGACACACACACTAACAGACACACACACACACACTAACAGACACACTCACTAACAGACACACACTAACAGACACACTCACTCACATTAACTCATTTTTTTTTTAATTTACCCCCCCAGCCTCCTTACCTTTGGGAATGCTGGGGGGGTTCTCCCTCTCCCTGGGGTCTAGTGGGGCTGCCGGTCGGGCTGCTGGGCTGGTTGCTGGGCGGGCGGCTGGCGAGGGAGCACTTCCTCTGAGCTGTCTGCTCAGCTCCTTCGCGCGCCGCAGAGTGAGGCTGGGAGGCGGAGCCGGAATATGACATCATATTCCGGCTCCCAGCCTCACTCTGCGGCGCGCGAGGGAGCTGAGCAGACAGCTCAGAGGAAGTGCTCCCTCGCCAGCCGCCCGCCCGCCCAGCAACCAGCCCAGCAGCCACCAGCCCAGGATGTCTGTTAGCCGCAAGGCTAACAAGGCATTTGCCCTGGGCGTTTGGGGGCGGCTTTTTTTGCCGCCCCCTGGAAAATGCCGCCCAAGGCAAATGCCTTGTTTGCCTCGCGGCAAATACGCCCCTGTCTATGAATCATAATAAGACTGGTTTTACTAATTTAACGTATCATGCTAATTGTAAATTTATGATTAACCTATGATTATCTAGCATGAAGAATTCAGCACTTAAATAGTTTTGATGCATTCATAAAATAATTATTGGAATTAATCACTACTCTTTCATTTTAAAATTGAGGTAAAATTAACTATACTGGGGTTATCTTAAAATTGTGATTTTATTATTATCTATTAAACAATGGAGTTTATCCACTACAACATAAATGGTTGAAAATGTTACAGTGAACAGCAAGTTGTAGGCCAACATACCCCAGATGCAGTTCTCTATTCTACTATTTTCATCTACAATAGGCAGTTACCTGGTCCATTCTCTACAATTACCAGTGATTTAAAAATCAACATAACTCAATGACTTGAGTAGCCTTGCCATAAGTTTACTTATTATTTAGTTTTACCTCTTAACCTCCAATTTTAGTTATTAATACTCTAACTAATAGGCTTTCCCTTTTTGGTTACCAGAACACTATGGTTACACTATGACACATGCATATGCTGGCTCCTTAAAACCTAAGAGTTAATTATTCCCATCAGAAATGTTACTGGTAATATGACAATAATGTTACTGATGTGTTCATAGGTTTTTGCCTGCTTATATGTCTTCTGCACATGTGAAGAAAATCATCAATTACAAAAATAAACAATTGTAAAAATCTACATACTGTTCCGCATCATGATGTGAACATGTTGGCATAGAGTAAATGCTACACAATATGGAAGTTATATTGATTAGGACCCTGCTTATGATCACAATCAATATTTTGGTATGTAATAGGCATATATTGAAGTTTAAGCAAACAATAGGAGGAACAGATCTAGTGCTGACTCTTAAACAAACACTGAAACTTGGGTACTCTAACAACCTAAAAAAAGAAAAAGAGAAACAGGTTGCGCTAAAAACAGGGAGGGAAGTACTTGATGATAATTTGCAAAATTAATATCACATCTAAGGCAAATATCAAGAGTCCCAAAGTCTATTCAGGTAAGTAAATTCGGCTAGTAATTCAATATTTTCACCAACTCAAATCAGTTCCATAATATGAAATAAAAAATAGGAAAAACAAGATAGTATAATACTGTATGCATCAAAGGAGAAAATGAAAGATGATTGAAAATACACTCACAAAAATTGAGTTATCTACTAGATCTCAGATGTTATTATTTGAAAATACACTCCTTATGACGGGATATGGAGTGGAGAATCAATCACGGCTTTGTAGTACTCAGAGGGTGCGCATCTCACATAGAATATTTAAATGTAGAGATATCCAGCGGCGAAACAACATGCCAGTGAGGCGCTTGATTTGCGACAGCCCTACACGTTGGAATTCAACACTCCTAATGTTCGACCAGCTGCTCCAACAACAAAAAGCCGTTAACGACTATTTGTATGACCATGGTGCTAGGACAGCCTCTGCGGAGCTGGGATTTTTTTTGCCACGTTACTGGATGCTCATGCGCAATGCCTGTAGGCTCATGCGTCCTTTTGAGGAGGTGACAAACCTAGTCAGTCGCACCGAATGCACCATCAGCGACATCATACCATTTGTTTTCTTCCTGGAGCGTGCCCTGCGAAGAGTGCTGGATCAGGCCGTAGATGAGCGTGAAGAGGAAGAGTTGTGGTCACCATCACCACCAGAAACAGCCTTATCAGCATCGCTTACTGGACCTGCGGCAACGCTGGAAGAGGATTGTGAGGAAGAGGAGTCAGAGGAGGAAGGAGGAGGAGGAAGACCAACCACAACAGGCATCCCAGGGTGCTCGTTGTCACCTATCTGGTACCCGTGGTGTTGTACATGGCTGGGGGGAAGAACATACCTTCAGTGAGATCACTGAGGATGAGGAACGGGACATGAGTAGCTCTCGGCATCCAACCTTGTGCAAATGGGGTCTTTCATGCTGTCGTGCCTGTTGAGGGACCCTCGTATAAAAAGGCTGAAGGAGAACGACCTGTACTGGGTGTCCACGCTACTAGACCCCCGGTATAAGCAGAAAGTGCCTGAATTGTTACCGAATTACCGCAAGTCAGAAAGGATGCAGCAGTTCCAAAATAAATTAAAAAGTATGCTTTACACAGCATATAAGGGTGATGTCACAGCACAACGGGAATCTAACAGGGGAACAGGTGAAAGTAATCCTCCTCCTCCCACGACCACGCCGGCAAGGACAGGATGCTTTACAGACGTGTTGTTGATGGAGGACATGCGGAGCTTGTTAAGTCCTACGCATCGCCACAGCCCTTCGGGGTCCACCCTCAGAGAATGACTCGACCGACAGGTAGCAGACTACCTCGCCTTAACTGCAGATATCGACACTCTGAGGAGCGATGAACCCCTTGACTACTGGGTGTGCCGGCTTGACCTGTGGCCTGAGCTATCCCAATTTGCGATAGAACTTCTGGCCTGCTCCGCTTCAAGTGTCCTGTCAGAAAGGACCTTCAGTGCAGCAGGAGGTATTGTCACTGAGAAGAGAAGTCGCCTAGGTCAAAAAAGTCTAGATTACCTCACCTTTTTTAAGCTGAATGAGGGATGGATCCCGAAGGGACTAACAGTGGGCGATACATTCGACTAAAAAAGGCCTGATGAGGGGGGCGTAACAGGGATTCAACTGATAAGAATAGTACTACTTAACACACCACTCCTATCTGGTGGCACATTAGATTACACGCACAGTGCCCCAAATTTGAAGTAGGAGGACCAACCAAGCATCTTTTTCCATCTCCCGGTTCCTAAAATCGATGCCATATACACGTCCCCTGATAGGGGACGTAACAGGGATTAAACTGATAGGAATAGTACTACTTAACACACCTTATAATAACGCAGAGAGAGGCAACGCAGAGAGAGGAGTCTGAAGAAGAGGAGTCAGAGGAGGAAGGTGGCTTTGAGGAGGTGGAAGACAAAACACAGCAGGCGTCCCAGGGGGCTTGTTGTCACCTTTCGGGGACCCTTGGTGTTGTACGTGGCTGGGTGGAGGAAGAGACCTTCAATGACATCAGTGAGGACAAGGAACGGGACATGGCTAGCTTGGTATCCAACCTTGTGCAAATGGGGAGTTTGCGGTTGTGCAAATGGACTGTTTGCGGTTGTTTGCGGTGCGTTAAACGGGGAGTTTGGTCTGTCACTGTGAAGCGGGCGTAACCCTTACACTACCTGATCGATACAACATCATACCTGATGTTTTTAGTTTTTTTTTTATTCTTTATTTTTTCGTGAATGTGAATTACAGTCGTTTCGTCAATGCTCCAACGGTAATGACAAACAGTGGACTTGACATAGCGTGACAATTAGAAGCATTTGAGAAGATAGCACAGTTTTTTGTATAATGCGAGTCTCAAGTGAGATCTAACTGACCTATTACGTTTCAACTGACATATTACGTTTCAACTGACATATTACGTTTCAACTGACATATTACGTTTCAGCTGGCGTATCACGTTTCAGCTGGCGTATCACGTTTCAACTGACAGATTAAGTTTTAACTGACTTTTCAACTGACTTATTACGTTTCAACTGACTTATTACGTTTCAGCTGGCTTATTACGTTTCAGCTGGCTTATTACGTTTCAACTGGCTTATCACGTTTCAACTGACTTATTACGTTTCATCTGACTTATTACGTTTCAACTGATCTATTACGTTTCAACTGATCTATTACGTTTCAACTGACATATTAAGCTTCAACTTGCATATTACGTCTCAACTTGCATATTACGTTTCAACTTGCATATTACGTTTCAACTTGCATATTACGTTTCAGCTGGCATATTACGTTTCAACTTGCATATTACGTTTCAACTTGCATAGTACGTTTCAACTTGCTTAGTACGTTTCGAGGTGATGCGATAAATGGTTCATGTTTAAACGTTAAGTGTGTTTGAGTTAGGTGGATTAATGCTAGATTGTTCAGGCTTGTATATGAGTTTACCCGAAAAAAAATAAAAAAAAAAATAAAACCACAAACATTGGTATCTAATTGGTGGAGCCTGAATAGTAAAATAGACAATATGGATCTTAGGGAAAAAAAAAAAAACGTAAGGAAAGAAAACAAACATATGAGAGAATACCACTGAAGAAAAGGAGCTAGAGAGCATATATAGCTCATAGCTCTAGTCCATGTGGCTGACAGGTTGCGGAGTCAGTTCAGCCTATACCCGACAGGTAGTGTCCCCATAGCCAGGGTGAGTGTTCATTAGTGGGCCCAGCTCTCGAGGTTCTCCATCTTGTGGGCCACGGAGGGGCTCTCCATCTGTGTCTGTCGCCAGTTTCCCGCTGCTCTGACTCCTGATCAGCGCCGGCATTGTGAGTTGTCGAGTGTGAGGTTGCGCCTTGCTGGGTGAGGGTAGTTGGGACCGCTGAGGTGCGGGCGGGTCGAGCCTTTCGGCGGGACCATCCCTGAGGCATGAGGGTGGGTGTGCTGGTGCCCATGATACCTGGTGCTGTTTGCCGCTGTGCTGGTCCTCGGCTCCGGCGGGGAGGAGCCCTGGAGGTACAAAACGGACACCCGCCTAGCCAGCGCCGGATTGCCGGTCGGATCCATGCAGCCTATTGAAGTCTATGGCGGTTCGCCCGGTTCGCCCGGTTCGCCCATCCTGCGGACGCCCATGAGCAGGGCCCTCTTCAACAATAGGTTGAAGAGGGCCCTGCTCATGGGCGTCCGCAGGGGTGGGGGGCAAGGAGGGGCACTTGCCACTCTGGATTTTTCAGCTTGTTTTGCTATTGAGAGTGCTATATGAAATTGAAAATACAGTGCAATACCGGCGCTGTGTATGGAGCGAGACAGGGATAGGAAGCTACATCTTATCCCAGCTTCTATCTCCTGACTGAATCTGCAGGGGAGCAGCACATGCACCTAGAGACAGCCTACATATCAGGTAAGTGAGGTATGGGAGGAGAGAGAGCCTATAGATCAGGGAAGTGAGGCATGGGAGGGCAGCCTATAGATCAGGGAAGTGAAGCATAGGGGAGACAGCCTATAGATCAGGGAAGTGAGGCATAGGGGGGGAGTGAGGCATAGGGGGGCAGCCTATAGATCAGGGAAGTGAGGCATGGGGGGCCGCCTATAGATCTGGGAAGTGAGGCATAGGGGGGCAGTCTATAGATCAGGGAAGTGAGGCATAGGGGGGCAGTCTATAGATCAGGGAAGTGAGGCATATGGGGGCAGCCTATAGATCAGGGAAGTGAGGCATATGGGGGCAGCCTATAGATCAGGGAAGTGAGGCATATGGGGGCAGCCTATAGATCAGGGAAGTGAGGCATGGGGGCAGTCTATAGATCAGGGAAGTGAGGCATAGGGGGACAGCCTATAGATCAGGGAAGTGAGGCATAGGGGGGCAGCCTATAGATCAGGAAAGTGAGGCACATGGGGGCAGCCTATAGATCAGGAAAGTGAGGCATAGGGGGAAGCCTATAGATCAGGGAAGTGACTCATGGGGGGCAGCCTATAGATCAGGCAAGTAAGGGATGGGGGCAGCCTATAGATCAGGGAAGCGAGGCATAGGGGGGCAGCCTATAGATCAGGGAAGCGAGGCATAGGGGGGCAGCCTATAGATCAGGGAAGCGAGGCATAGGGGGGCAGCCTATAGATCAGGGAAGTGAGGCATATGGGGGCAGCCTATAGATCAGGGAAGCGAGGCATAGGGGGGCAGCCTATAGATCAAGGAAGTGAGGCATATGGGGGCAGCCTATAGATCAGGGAAGTGAGGCACAGGGGGGCAGCCTATAGATCAGGGAAGTGAGGCATATGGGGGCAGCCTATAGATCAGGGGAGTGAGGCATGGGGCAGTCTATAGATCAGGGAAGTGAGGCATAGGGGGACAGCCTATAGATCAGGGAAGTGAGGCATATGGGGGCAGCCTATAGATCAGGGAAGTGAAGCACAGGGGGGAAGCCTATAGATCAGGAAAGTGAGGCATAGGGGGGATGCCTATAGATCAGGGAAGTGACTCATGGGGGGCAGCCTATAGATCAGGCAAGTAAGGGATGGGGGCAGCCTATAGATCAGGGAAGTAAGGAATGGGGCAGCCTATAGATCAGGGAAGTGAGGGATGGGGCAGCCTATAGATCAGGGAAGTGAGGCATGGGGGAGCAGCCTATAGATCAGAGAAGTGAGGCATATGAGGGCAGCCTATAGATCAAGGAAGTGAGGCATAGGGGGACAGCCTATAGATCATGGAAGTGAGGCATAGGGGGGCAGCCTATAGATCAGGGAAGTGAGGCACAGGGGGGCAGCCTATAGATCAGGAAAGTGAGGTATGGGGGGCAGCCTATAGATCAGGGAAGTGACGCATGGGGGCAGCCTATAGATCAGGGAAGTGAGGGATGGGGGGCAGCCTATAGATCAGGGAAGTGAGGGATGGGGGGCAGCCTATAGATCAGGGAAGTGAGGCATAGGGGGCAGCCTATAGATCAGGGAAGTGAGGAATGGGGGGCATCCTATAGATCAGGGAAGTGAGAGATGGGGGGCATCCTATAGATCAGGGAAGTAAGAGATGGGGGGATCCACCTACAGATTAGGTGAGGGATACAGCCTATAGATCAGTTAAGTGAGGGGTGGGGGGGTGGCAGCCTACAGGAAGGGTCAAGAAGGAGCAGTAAGGTAAAGTAAGAGAAGGAGCATAAAGCCGAAGGAACAGAAATGAGCAAGAAGGGACATCAAGGAGCAGAAAGGGGCAGCAAGGAGCTGGAAGGGACAGCAAGGAGCACAAAAGGTAAAGTAGGAGATGGAGCACAAAGGAACAGAAATAAGCAGCAAGGAGCGGGAAGGGTCTGCAAGGAAGTGAGGAATGGGGGGCATCCTGTAGATCAGGGAAGTGAGAGATGGGGGGCATCCTATAGATCAGGGAAGTAAGAGATGGGGGGATCCACCTACATATTAGGTGAGGGATACAGCCTATAGATCAGTTAAGTGAGGGGTGGGGGGGTGGCAGCCTACAGGAAGGGTCAAGAAGGAGCAGGAAGGTAAAGTAAGAGAAGGAGCATAAAGCAGAAGGAACAGAAATGAGCAAGAAGGGACATCAAGGAGCAGAAAGGGGCAGCAAGGAGCTGGAAGGGGCAGCAAGGAGCACAAAAGGTAAAGTAGGAGATGGAGCACAAAGGAACAGAAATCAGCAGCAAGGAGCGGGAAGGGTCTGCAAGGAGAAGGAAGGGTCAGCAAGGAGCAGGAAGGGTCAGCAAGGAGCATGAAGGGTCAGCAAGAAGCAGGAAGGGGCAGAAAGGGGCAGCAAGGAGCTGGAAAGGGCAGCAACGAGCAGGAAGGGACAGAAGGAGCACAACGGTAGAGTAGGAACAGAAATGAGCAGGAAGGGTCAGCAATGAGCTGGAAGGGGCAAGAGGAGCACAAACGTAAAGTAGGAGAAGGAGCAGAAATAAGCAGGAACGTCTGAAAGGAGCAGGAAGGATCTGCAAGGAGCAGGAAGGGGAAAAAGTATGTATATATATATATATATATATAGTTAGTTAATACAATGTTAAACAAAAATCTGTACACCAGTAAAGACATAAGACTTGTTTTTCCCACAGAAATCACAAATTTGCAGTGATGTTACTACCGCAAAGAATTTTGGGTGGGCATATGCAAATTAGTTTAACAAAGAATCACATTTTTTTATTTATATATACTTTAATTTTGGACCTTTACCCCACATTAGAGTAGTTTTAGAATAGTTTGATTTTGTACCTTGGAACCACCAGAAGCTGCTACATGCTTCCACTTCACCTGCTTAGGAGCTTCCACTAGCTCTGCCGAGCTAAGCCATGCAGTGCAGGGCTAGCTCTGGCTTAGAGCATCAACGGATCACTGTCAGCCAATAAGCTCTGCACCGTCAGGCTTCTCTCACAAACAAAAAGCTTCTGGTAGGTCTGTTCCTGAGCAAGTCTCACAGAGTTTTACTTGAGGTCGGGAGCAGTGCGCAGCATACCTCAGGTAAGTAGGCAACTCATTCTGGAATGATTTGACTACTTTCAATGGGGGGTTCCAGGGAACCCCCAGAATCAAAATAACTACAGCACACTGTTACTTTAAGTGCATTGCTTCTAATTTGTATGACTTTTATTTTATCTCATATTACAATGATGAGTAAGCAATTTATTAAGTTTAAACCTTTCTCTCATAGCGCTTGATGTCTTCATTCATATTGAAAACATTTTTGGTCATGCTAAGCTATTTTAATTAAAATCTGTTTCACCTAAGGAATTTTAATTACTTCTCAGAACTGCCATTGTAGCCAGAGTTTTTCTTTGAAGAAAGACCTTGGTTATCAGCTAGTGTATTTTCTTCCGGATAAATGTCCTTTAATGCTGTAATAAGCTAGTTTCTAAAAATATGAACTGATTGTTATTTAACAAAGAATCAGATGAAATATAATTACAATCCTTAGCTATTAGTCTTCCAACAGTATGATCCTTAATATTTCTTTTTGAGTACAAATTAATGGAAGCTGATTGAAATAAATCAATTGCTCTATTATGGATACAATTTCACAGCAAACCCAGACCGCTTTTTAAATTAGGTCACTACCTTTGTTTAGCCAAGCTGTGGCAGTCCAAATTCAATTAACGATGCTATATTTTACTTTAATCTCTCTCAATGTATTAAATATTGCACAGTTTATCAGCTACATTTAGGGTTGCCAGATATGGGTACTTTTAACCAGAATTTATACATTCCACATGGTGTGCATCTGCACATAAAAGTGTTGCAAAAATTATGTAAAATTTCAATAGTTAGCGTTGTCAACTCATCAGAATTTTTATTATTTTTAAAAGTAGCAAATTATGCTTTTAAACCTAAAACGTTGCATTATTCGATGGGCTGGGACTAGAACTGTAAATGCACTCATATAATCTAACCCTTTCTACACAAAAATATTTATTCATGCATGAGAGGCGGACGATCTCTTGGGCCAGAGGTGCCCAGAAGCAATTATTCTCCAGCTCTAGCCTCATTACCCTCCCTCCCCCCCCCTTTTGGATCAGTGGGGTTGACCCTGAGCCGCATCCGAGGTGCACCCAGGACCTAACAGGACAAAAGGACAGGCGTCTGCCCCAACTTACCCAAGATGTTGTAGTCTGCGTGTCTCCCTGACTCCAGTTCTGTCCAGCTTGATCTTGAGGCGCGGCTAAACAATATATATATGTCATTTACACTGACATTTTGAAGTTTTCATCTGACTATTTTATCATCTGCCTGGTTATTTTGAATTTTTTTTTTTACACACATTTAATTTTTGTGGGGAATTCCACAGGTAGTCTGTGCTTCACTTTTTTAAAAAAAAGGTATGTGCTTTATTTCTGGCACTGGACACAGCAATACTCTCCGTGTAGACCTTTGCAAGATGTTTAAGAATGTTTACGCTAACTTACAGACATGCCAATTTTTACATTTCCAATTTCCATCAGTTGATTAATGGAGCCCACGTCAAATTTGGGACAAAATAGTAGCCTTTGATTGCACTTTACCTATCATTTGTAAAAGAGAAACTTGGACAACTTAATGAAGGATGCAGAGTCTTTTCAATTGTCCACTGCATCACAAACTTTCTTAAATTTTGCTGTAAATTTATTTTTTTCACATACATATTTAACGTTAATGCTAATTTCACAGGCTGTGACCCTAAATGTGTATTGTGCTGCATATCTCTGGTACAAAAATACACCACATTTATAGCTTTGCTTTGTTTTTGGGGAATGTACAGGATCAAATTAGACATGCCTTAAATTTTACATGGTAAAGGGACACTATCTGTGTCTACACTGATCAGCAATAATATTAAAAGCACCTGCCTAATGTCATACAGGCCCCCTAGTGCTGCCAATACAGCTCCGATGTGTCAAGACATATATTCCACAAGACCTCTGGACATATCCTGTGGTATTTGGCACCAAGACATTAGTAGCAAGTTGTGCAAGGTGGGATCCTCCATGGATCAGATTTGTTGTTCCAGCACATCCCAAAGATACTCAATCAGAGTGAGATCTGGGGAATTTGGAGGCAAAGGCAACACTTTGAATTATTTGCCATGTTTTCATACCATTCCTGAACAATTTTTACAGTGAGGCAGTGTGAATTATCCTGCTGAAATAGGTCACAGTCATTAGGGAGCACCATTGCCATGAATGGGTGTTCGTGGTCTGCAACAATCTCAATGTAGTGTTACATGTCATAGTAACAACCACATGAATGCCAGGACCCATGGTTTCCCAGCAGAAAATTTCCCAGAGCATAATACTGCCACCACCGGCATTGTGATCTCTTCCCCAGGTAAGCAACCCAGCCATCTACCTGATCTAAAAGCAAATGTGATTCATCAGACCAGGCAACTGTCTTCAATTGCTCCATAATCCAGTTCTGACGCTCACCATATTCAAGCTGCTTTTGGAAGTGGGCAAGGGTCATTAAGGGCACTCTGACCAGTTTTACTTCCTAAAAACTGCCATACACAGCAAACTGTAATGCATTATGTGTTCTGAAAAACCTTCTATCATGGGCACTATAACAGTTTTAAGGAATTTGAGCTACAGCAGCTCTTCTGTGTGATTGCAGAAGACGAGCTAGCCTTTGATCCCCACATGGATCAATGAGCCTTGGGAGTTCATGACACTGACGCCTTTTCACCATTTGCTCTTCCTTGCACTTTCAGTAGATACTAACCACTGCAAACCAGAAATACCCCTTAATAATTGCCATTTTGGAGATGCTCTGACCCAGTAATCTAACCATTACTCTTGGCTCTTGTCAAAGTCACTCAAATCTTTTTGCTTGCACATTTTTCCTGCTTCCAACACATGAAATTCATGAACTGACTGATCACTTGTTGCCTAATATATCCCATCCCTTAACAGTTGTTAATTTAATAATATAATCAATGCTATTCATTTAATTGTCACTGGTTTTAATGTTGTGGCTGACCAGTGTTCTGACCCATGAAAAAACATTGATACAATTTCTCACCCTAGCCAAAGTTAACCCTATCCAACCATAATTAGACTTGTGCATTTGTTTCATTCTGAATTGAATTGCGGCCAAATTAGGAGGAATTGAGGAATTCGGAAGCATATGAATTTCTATATTCCTACACAAACCAAACAGAAAACAAGCAAATTTGGAACAAATTGATCCAACATTTTTGGAATTCATTCATTTTCACAAGTATAGCAAATCAGGGACTTATCTATAAAAACAGCTGAAGAGCAAAATTAAGCAAAGGGCTTTTTTTTTGTTGTTCTTTTAGCTATTTAGTAGATAGTTCCCTAATTTTGGTATCCTTACATGGGATTGACATAATTAAGGGAACCAAATTAGAAATTATCTAAATCTACTACACAACTAAAACAAGAAAATTTGGGATATGGCTTTTGTTTACTTAATTTTCACCCTTCAGTTGTTTAGTAGAAAGCTCCCTAATTTGGTATCCTTAGATGAGATTGCTATAATTACTGGCTTAAATTAGGAACTTATCTATATCTACTAATCAACTGAAACAGTAAAATTATTTAAACATGTTTTTTTATTTAGTAGATAGCACCTTAATTTGGTAGCCTTACATGCTGTTATTGCAAAAAGTGTATTGCCTCTGTAATTTCAAAAATATCATCAGCTGGAATGTAATAAAGGTCTAAGTGTTCTAAGTATGCGTTCATGAATATGACCTGTCTATGTGGCTTTATTTACCTTAACTACGTTTAATTGTTTTACCACATTATCCTGTTACATCCACACTACTTTTCAAGATCTTTAGTCAAGAACACACCAATGTCATATTTACTAGAGCGTCCTGTGACGCTAGTCAACATCACTGGAGTAGGAAGATGGAAACTTTATGTACGTCCCCAGATTACTCTTATGATTTAGTCACCCTGTGCCCATTTAGAGGTGCAGGGTGTGTAAAATGCAATGTTTGTTAAATGTTTTGCATTCTCTCCTGTCCTGCTGATGCTTCCAACCAACTAGGTGGATTTGGCTGTGGAGCCTGCACAGCACCATATGTTGGATGTGAGGGTCTTGAAACAGCTATATGCATTACCTGAATAGCAAGGCTTGTTATTTTGCAAAACTCGTTAATTGTGCATATTATTATTTCTGCAGGGTAAATATTTTGTTAGTTATTGTTTTCCCCACCCCTTTATGAATATGTTATTGTATTATTAGCAGTTCCTGTGTGTTTTCCAATATGCTTTTGTTGTTTGTATTAGACTGAGTTTATCGCAGAAAGTTTAATGTAATGTGCATATTGGGTAGTACTGAGTAAAAAATAAAGCTCAGTGAGTTTGTTCCTTTGGAACTGGGTTTCCTGGTTGTTTTATTTGGGGATCCCAGTAACATACTCTTCGGATCCCTGGATCCTGGGAAAAGTAAAACAGAGATAAGCCTGAGAGTCACAAGTGCCTTTGTAAAGGCAGTAGCTGGTCACGATGTAGGCAGAGGTGTGGCTGAAGAGGCAAAGGCAGAGTGAACAATATTTGCCAGCAAGGAGAGAGCTGCAGCCTGGTCCAGGGTGGAAGAAGTTCTCAATGACCCCAGTAAAGCTTCAGTGTCTGGGGCTGAAGCTTTCCAGGATTCCTGATTGCTGCAAGGGAGCGGCCTGGTCTGAGGTACTCAGTTGGAGTACAGGAGCTTTATCACATGTCCCTTCTACTATGCCACATTGGTTCTAATTTGCTTCGTTTGATTTATTTCTGCTTTTGTGCAGTTCATATGGTTTTGAGCTGGTCTCAAATTACACATGTTATGGATGACATTTTCTCAAGTGCTATTTTACTTGAATGTTTGAGAAAAACATTTTAGTTAATACCAGATGCAGACAAAACATTATTCTAATTGGTACTTTTACTAACTGAGAAGAAAAAGTAAGTTGATAGGTTAAAAGGCTGATTTATATCAGCTTAAATAGCAGTCCCTATATCCCAGTATAGGTAATTCAAATCTCCAATGAGTTCAGCTTTTTTTTGTCTACTATAGTAGCTTATCTTCCTCATAAGTATTGTTTCTCACTATCAAAGTATCGGTTCTCTAATTTCCCATGCAATTTTCAATGCTCAAGGGTCCACACTATCATCTACGTTTTACTATTTGTTTAATACGATCAATTCCTGTTTGACATAGAAACATACCTCTTTCACTTTACTATTTTTTTCTATACTTCCGAAACAATGTATATCAATCTATATTAATTTCTCAGTTGTGTTTAATTTTAACACCTTTTGTTGATATCAGTTATTTCACACTACCATACGCCAAAAACTGTAGCACAAGATTATTGTATTTGTAAGCAGATGTTTAAAGTCATTTTTAGACTATTTACCTATTTAAACCATCTGTTTTCCCCCTTTTTTTCTGGTAGTTTAAAGTTTCCTCCATCCGTCATCTTCTCTACCCAACCACAGCAAATGCCTTTCCACTGAGGTACAATCCAGCACAGCTACAAGAAGTGTACCCAACCATCAAATCAGCCTAAACGCCCGGAATCCAAATGTTCCATCCTAAATGTATTTCACTTCAAAACTTCAACCATGCATTACACTATATGATCTCTCACTGTCCTTGTATGGTAGCTCCATATTTGAAAAGTAGTACCGTGTAGGTACTTTTCTTAATCAATCCATCAATAAGTGCAGTGCCCAACCCAAAACAAGAGGGAAACTGCAAATTGCTGTATTGTTGCAATTAGGGCACCAGATGACTTGTCAAGGTCAGTGAGGTAATACTCTAATTTATATAGATTGACAGGAAGTCACTCTGGTGACATTTAACTATTGCTCTCTTAATTACCTCAAGCACAAAGAGGATGAAGGGGAAAAAAATTGAAATCTTTTTCAATAACAATATCTTATACCAGTTATCTTAAAATCTCAACCGCAAATCAAAAACAAGTTGAAAAAAAACCAACTATTCAAGATATCTTTCTTAACAATAGCAGATAAATATCCCAGTGAGCATGTGAGGACTTATTAAAACACTGCTCTACAAAAACACTTTGTTAAGCTGTATTGTTAAAGAGACATTTATGCTTGAATGAGTGCAAAGACATGCTTCATAAAAGCCTCAGGACACCTGGTGTGACTGCTCATTCAAAACCAGAGTATCTGTCTGGATTTCTGTGAGCTTGTTTCGAATACTTTTTCCGCCTAGTGAAGAGGCTTTTAGTTTTAAAGTTAGAAGTTTTAGTTTTTTGTAAGAAACTGTTATTTAAAACACTGCAGTTTTTTTTAACACCATAAGTCTTTGCGCCATTTCTCCTTTTAATTTCCATTAAAGACTGTAACGGATCGCCTGGCACCCCGACTTGGTACCTCCGTTAATGGATGCTCTTAGTGCTTCCTGAGGACTCCAAGCACTCTAGCAGACACCACAATCACCGAATCCGAGAAACCTTTTAAATTCTCCCAAGCATATGAATGCTGTAGACCTGTCAGGATCGGGACAGGGATCCAACACGCAGAGTACAAACAGTAGCCAGATACGTATACCGGACCTTAGAATGGCCGGACTAACGTAAGTAGTACAGTATAGAATGGTCAAAGACAAGCCGAGGTCGAGGGTAACAGAAGACAGGTAAGCGAGAGACAAGCCGAATCAAGGGTAACAGAGATAAGCAGAGTAAGGTAAACAAGCCGGGTCAAAACCAAAAGGGATAATAGAATACACAAGCACTGAGTGACTAGAACAAGCTAGAACCACGACAGGGCAATGAGCTAATGAAAGAAGCTCTGTTAAATACCCTGTTCAGAGCAGTAACCACGCCTCCGAGGCGTCCTGATTGGTCCTGCAGCAATTGACTGACAGGTCGTTCTGGGGGAGTGTCCTGATGACTACTTCCTGCCTAGATGCTGTAAAAGGCAGTCACTCCCTCGCGGCCGGCCTAGCATGACCGGATAGACCGCGGGGAAGGGAGCCATCAGACCGTCTGGATGGAGGAACAGCTAAGTCTCTACCTCTTTCGGAGGTAGAGACCACAGGTACCCTGACAGTACCACCCTCTCAGATACGCCCACCGGGCGGAATGAACCGGGACGAGATGGGAAGCGAGAGTGATACGCCCTGCGGAGACGGGGAGCATGAACATCCTCCTGAGGTACCCAAGTCCTCTCCTCAGGACCATATCCCTTCCAATCAACCAGATATTGTACTCTCCCCCTGGAGATTCGAGAATCAATAATAGAGTTAACCTCATACTCCTCCTGACCCTCCACCTGAACGGAGCGAGGAGGGGCTATTGTGGAGGAAAATCTGTTACATATGAGTGGTTTCAGCAATGAAACGTGAAACGAGTTCGGGATGCGTAAGGTATTAGGAAGAGCTAAACGATACGCAACTGGATTGATACGGGTCAGCACCCTGTAGGGTCCAATATAACGAGGAGCGAACTTCATGGAGGGCACTTTTAAACGGATGTTCCTCGTGCTCAGCCATACCCTATCACCTGGAACAAAGACCGGAGCCGCCCTTCTACGTTTATCAGCGTGTTTCTTGACCAACATAGAGTTGTGCACAAGGATTTGTCGAGTTTGATCCCACAACTTCCTCAAATTGGCACCATGAACATCAACCGACGGCACCCCCTGGGAAGGAGAATCCGAAGGAAGAATAGACGGATGAAAACCATAATTCATGAAGAAGGGGCTTGAATGAGTAGAATCACAAACGAGATTGTTGTGTGCAAACTCCGCCCAAGGAATCAAACCGACCCAATCATCCTGGTGTTCAGAAACAAAGCATCGTAAATATTGTTCAATTTTCTGGTTGGTACGTTCAGCAGCTCCGTTAGACTGAGGATGATAGGCATAAGAAAAGTTTAATTTAATACCAAGTTGAGAGCAGAAGGACCTCCAAAAGCGGGAAACAAATTGGGAGCCTCTGTCCGATACAATTTGAGAGGGTATCCCATGTAGGCGAAAAATCTCCTTAGCGAATATCTCTGCCAATTCGGGAGAAGACGGGAGTTTAGGCAGGGGAATGAAGTGTGCCATCTTAGTAAACCTGTCAACCACGGTGAGGATAACAGTCTGTCTTTTAGAGATAGGTAGATCGACAATAAAGTCCATGGCCAAACAGGACCATGGTTTTTCTGGAACCTCCAAGGGTTGCAGGAATCCACATGGAAGCGTATGGGGTTGTTTGGTTTTAGTACAAACTTCACATGCAGCGATGAACTCCTCAATATCCCTCCGTAAAGCAGGCCACCAGAAGTCCTTAGAGATCAACGCGTAAGTTTTGCGAATACCAGGATGTCCCGCCATCTTGCTATTATGTAAACACTGTAAAAGTTCCAGTTGAAGAGCAGGAGGAACGAAATGACGGCCCGCAGGAGTCTGTTTAGGTGCTAGATGTTGCAACTTAATGATCTCGGCCAGTAATGGAGAATGAATCCTGAGATTCGTATTAGCAATGATATTGCATTTCGGAACTATAGAAGAAAGAACTGGTTCAGGTACAGTAGAAGGTTCATATTGGCGAGATAATGCATCGGCTTTAGAGTTTTTAGAACCAGGTCTGTAAGTCAGTACATAATTGAAGTGAGTCAGGAATAAGGACCAACGAGCTTGTCTAGAGGATAAGCCCTTTGCCTCCCCAATATAGGACAAGTTTTTGTGGTCCGTCAAAATCGTAATAGGGTGTAGGGTCCCCTCCAACAAATGTCTCCACTCCTTTAAGGCTTTAATGACTGCTAACAGTTCCCTTTCCCCGATGTCATATCTGCTCTCAGGCCCAGAAAATTTCTTAGAGAAGAAACCACAAGGGTGTAACGGTTTATCCACCCCTAACCTTTGAGACAGAACAGCCCCAACTGCTGTCTCAGAGGCATCGACCTCGAGCAAAAAAGGCAGAGTCGTATCAGGATGGACTAGAATGGGAGCCGAGGCAAAAAGTTCCTTGAGAGTCTTGAAAGCACCAAGAGCTTCCTTAGACCAGAACTTAGTATCAGCCCCTTGTTTGGTCATATTGGTAATAGGCGCAATGATAGAGGAGTATCCTTTAATGAAGCGTCTATAGTAGTTGGAAAAACCAATAAACCTTTGGATAGCCTTGAGTCCTTTGGGCAAGGGCCAGTCTAAAATAGATTGGAGTTTTACAGGATCCATTTTAAAACACTCCCCAGAAATCACGTATCCAAGAAAGTCTACCTGAGACTGATCAAAACTGCACTTCTCCAATTTGCAATATAGACCATGTTGCAGCAGCTTGTGTAATACCTTTCTGACCTGTCTATGGTGAGTCGCAATCTCCTTAGAGTGTATTAGTATGTCGTCCAGGTAAACAATAACACAATCATGCTGAAACTCCCTAAGTACCTCATTAATCAAATCTTGAAATACTGCAGGAGCATTGCATAGTCCAAATGGCATAACAGTGTATTCGTAATGGCCATACCGGATATTGAATGCCGTCATCCACTCGTGACCTTGCTGGATTCTCACCAAATTGTAAGCCCCTATGAGATCTAACTTGGTGAAGATTTTGGAGCCCTTAAGACGATCAAATAACTCGGTAATCAGTGGGATAGGATAGGCATTTCTGACAGTTATTTTATTCAAGCCTCGGTAATCGATACAAGGTCTCAGCGTGCCATCCCTCTTCTTAATGAAAAAGAACCCAGCCCCGGCCGGAGAAGAAGACCTCCTGATGAATCCCTTTTCTAAATTCTCCCGAATATACTCCTCTAGAACCGAGTTTTCCTGAACAGACAAAGGATATACATGGCCCCTCGGAGGCATAGTGCCGGGTAGAAGCTTAATCTTACAGTCAAATGACCTGTGTGGAGGCAAAGAATCGGCATTCCTCTTGTCAAATACTGCCCTTAAGTCTAGGTAAAGGTCTGGTATTTGTCTTTCTGTGGACTGAGTAGGATTCTCCGGTATGTTAATATTAGCTAATGGAGAAACCTTGCACAAACACCGATCCTGGCAGCCCTGGCCCCACGAGAGTATCTCTCCTAACTCCCAATCGATAATAGGGTTATGTTTTTTCAACCATGGGTACCCCAGAACTATGGGAACGGAAGGAGACGAAATGAGCATAAGAGATAATTTCTCCACGTGTAGGATACCAACATTTAAATCAATGGGTATGGTCTCACGAAAGATAACAGGGTCTAGTAGTGGTCTACCATCTATGGCCTCAACGGCCAAAGGTGTCTCCCTTAGCTGGGATGGGAAATTGTTCTTACTAGCAAAGGCTTGGTCGATAAAATTCTCTGCAGCACCGGAATCTATCAATGCCATAGCCCTTACTACTTCCTTCCCCCAAGTTAAGGAAACTGGTAGCAGAAGCCTGTGATCTTTATAATCAGGAGTAGAGGACAAAATAGAAACACCCAAGGCCTGTCCTCTAGAGAGACTTAGGTGCGAGCGTTTCCCGGGCGGTTAGAACAGTTCGAGAGTAAATGACCCTTGGCTCCACAATACATACACAAACCCTCTCTTCTCCTGTGCTGTCTTTCCTCCTCAGAGAGGCGGGTATACCCTATCTGCATAGGTTCAGTAAGCAAAGATATCGTGGAGTCAGGACTTGGAACAGCGGGAGCTAACCTAAAAGAAGGTCTCTGGTTCCTCTCTCGAGTGTTCTGTCTCTCTCTTAGACGTTCATCTATACGAGAGATGAACGAAATTAAATCCTCTAAATTCTCAGGGAGTTCTCTGGTAGCAACCTCATCAAGGATTACATCAGATAGGCCATTCAAAAATACATCCATATACGCCTGCTCATTCCACTTGATTTCTGCCGCCAGAGACCTGAACTCTAGTGCATAATCCACCAGTGTTTGGTTCTCCTGTCTCAGGCGCAACAGTAATCTGGCTGCATTAACCTTTCTACCTGGAGGGTCAAATGTTCTTCTAAAAGCAGCTACAAATGCGTTATAGTTATAAACTAATGGGTTATCGTTCTCCCATAGTGGGTTGGCCCATCTCAGAGCTTTCTCAATGAGTAGGGTGATAATAAATCCTACTTT
This sequence comes from Pelobates fuscus, assembly GCF_036172605.1. Taxonomy (NCBI): domain Eukaryota; kingdom Metazoa; phylum Chordata; class Amphibia; order Anura; family Pelobatidae; genus Pelobates; species Pelobates fuscus. Next base: position 108,139,641 of record NC_086320.1, read on the forward strand.
TGCCCTATCTGTAGGATAAGAGCGAGGTTGCAATTCAAAGTGGATACTAATTTGGTTTAAAAAACCACGACACTTCTCAGGAGCCCCACCATAGCGTACTGGGGGGGTAATGCGAGAAGAAGCACCCACTGTGGCTACCTCTAGACCTGAACCGACAGGAGAAACAGGGGTATTACGTATCTCCTCTGGTGGGTTATTGGCACAAGCTAATAGAGCCTGTAGCGCAAGCGCCATCTGATCCATTCTGTGATCCATGGCTTCAAACCTAGGATCAGGAGCAGCCAGCTGACTGTTTGTACTTGCAGGATCCATTGACCCTGTCGTAATGTCAGGATCGGGACAGGGATCCAACACGCAGAGTACAAACAGTAGCCAGATACGTATACCGGACCTTAGAATGGCCGGACTAACGTAAGTAGTACAGTATAGAATGGTCAAAGACAAGCCGAGGTCGAGGGTAACAGAAGACAGGTAAGCGAGAGACAAGCCGAATCAAGGGTAACAGAGATAAGCAGAGTAAGGTAAACAAGCCGGGTCAAAACCAAAAGGGATAATAGAATACACAAGCACTGAGTGACTAGAACAAGCTAGAACCACGACAGGGCAATGAGCTAATGAAAGAAGCTCTGTTAAATACCCTGTTCAGAGCAGTAACCACGCCTCCGAGGCGTCCTGATTGGTCCTGCAGCAATTGACTGACAGGTCGTTCCGGGGGAGTGTCCTGATGACTACTTCCTGCCTAGATGCTGTAAAAGGCAGTCACTCCCTCGCGGCCGGCCTAGCATGACCGGATAGACCGCGGGGAAGGGAGCCATCAGACCGTCTGGATGGAGGAACAGCTAAGTCTCTACCTCTTTCGGAGGTAGAGACCACAGGTACCCTGACAAGACCATTGAATAGGAACCATACGAATAGGCTTGTACTCCTAGCAGTCAACTGGAACAGCATGCAATAAATCCTTCCCCCCAATAATGAGACGACACATCACTTTGAGGGTAAAACAGGAACTCTGGACTGGCTCATCCAGCCTGGCTTTTATTTCCAACTCACACATACAGGCCACACCCAGGGGGAGGCATAAAAGAACCAATGACATAGATGTTACCTCCCACACATCCCCTCCCCTTAGTGTGACACATAATCCCATTATGCATACAGTGTAAAATATACTTTTACACAACTTTCATAACTTTAAAAACATACATCACATTCACATAAAAATACATATCCACAATCAATCCATTCAGGGGAACAACATATTAAAAAATGGCATGAATCCGACCAGGGGTTCAAAAGTTACTAAAAGTATCTTTTGTTCCTTTCTGGCTGGCAGAAAAACATCCCCACAATGCACCCTGGTTTCCTCCCTTCTGCCCTGGAGTTAATTGGAGAAGTAATCCAATTACCCAGGACTAAAGGCAGACTCCATTAACCACATGGTTGCAAAACAACATAAAACACTTTAAAATACATAAAGTCACATTTACACATAACACACAGACATTTCACCTATCCCCAGATAGCTGGGATCTGCACGCACAAAACTACCGAATAGCGCGCAGATCCTACTCACACAGTACAATTGCCATGGAGCTAAAGTCTTTCCCATAGTCTTTCATTATATGAATAGGCTCCATGGTATGGCTATCTGGGGTATCACATTCCCATAAAGTCTGGTCCATAGTCCAAAGGCAAGAGGCGGGCAATCAGCCCCCTCCAAGGACACGTGGCGAGGTCGGTTTCGCCACAAAGACCTAAATCACATTTCACTGACCAACAATGAACTGACTGAACTTTAGAGATTACTATGCACCACATATTGTTGGTATCAGAGTAATTAAAAACTAAAATATTTCTATACACCAGTCTCCTAACAACCATGTTTCAAGGTATAAAATGAACTGCTGACAGCAAATGTAAAGCATGCTGTGACACGGATGGCCTTCTCTGGAGTAGTCATGTATAATGCTTGTTTTTTCAGGAGAAGTGGACTGTGTGACATCACCGGTGCTCTTTATTTTATCCAATGGATATTGCACATGCAGCTAATACATTTTATCAGGTGCGGCCAGGAAGGGTAGAGTATCCCAAACCCCATCAATCATGAACAAACTCCTGTTCACTCTGAATAGAGTTAGTAAGCAGAATTTTATTATAGCAATGTTTTGGCTCAACAATAGTTTATCGAGCTTATCAATTTTTTTTAATGTTATTTTTTTTTCTCTTGTAGATATTTTCAACAAGTTGCCTCTTTGATTCATTTCCCTAATGAGCATTAAATGCTAATTTATATCTTATATGCCCGGATTGTTATATATTTGCAAAGTTTTCAACTTTATATGGAATTCATTTATTGCCAGCAAACAACACCATGTATTTAGCATCTCATTAGGTACAATTACTCTTTCGACTGTGGAGTTCTTATTTTTTATAATATAAATATTTTTTATATTATTTTTATAACATTATCTTCACTTAAATGTCAGCAAGGGGATAACACATCATATCAAATTAAGTGGACATCAAATAACTGCACATTTTCTTTTTTGCAAATCAAAGACAAGAAGCACGCAATGCCAGACAAAGAACATAAAAGAAAAGACAAAAAATAAGAAAGTCATATGCACTGAGAGTGAGAAGTATTAAATGACTGTGGCTTTCTAGTAACTGCTCGAAGGTCCCCCAGATAGGTCATAAAACAAATAAAACAGGATACCCATATTATAGGTGGTGACAGATGGTGTAATGCTGGGACAAAATAAGAAAAAGCTGGTCTCAGCCGATGCTTGACTGTGTGGAGTTTATATCAGTGATTAAGACAAGACACTTAGAGTTTTTATGTTTAATAACAATGGTCTTATTAGACTTTTCAAATATTGATGATGAAAGTCATTTTTAATAATTTTTTCCACATTTATTATCTAATAATAAACTATTTCCTTTGTTCTTTCCAGTGGATGTGTTTCTGTAGACAAAAAATAGCATCCTTCTCAATCCCAGAGTCAGATTTGTTCTTGGATCAAGAAGCTGTTAACCCGTTTATTAAATATTATATTCCTGAATATTATAAATATATTTCCAGACAGAAGAAACAGATTGAGTACAGCTCACTCTGGTATACTGAAGGAGAAGGGGGGTAACCCCTAGTGGAATCAAAGAGGGAAGTTAGAGAGTAGTATACCAGTGTAGGGGTATAAGAAGCACATAAAAATTGATATAGGTAATAGTACCAATGGGAGGCTAAAGATGCAACAAAAACAAAAAAGAATTTATTGAAAAAAAATGTATATGCTAAAAATTGCTAGAAACTTGGCAATCACCCAAAGTGTAACACACAAATTAAATAAAGTGGAAAAGCCTGAAGTAAATAATTAAATGAAAAATGTGGTATGGTAACCAAAAATTAAAAAATCCTAAAGTTGCACTCTAATTATTCTCAGTTGGAGCACATGTCTGTGCTTCACACAAATAATGATAGACTTAAAGTCTAAAAAGGGGGGGGGGGGAGGATGAAGGTACCCTGTGGTATGGAGGATATATATCCTGAGTAAGTATATAAAAATATAGCAAAATAGCTGCCTAAGTAGCTGTATATTAGGCTGGCAGTGAACCTCTGTGTGAGTACAGAGCCGTTTGAAACTGTCACATTAACCTATCAGGTTAGATATAAGTTAATAAAATTAAATTGTAAACCTGAATGTTATCTTGTCTTGTAGAAATAAATATAGCAAAAATAGCTGCCTAAGTAAAAAGTACCTTGATACAGAATATAACAATAACAGGCTCAGTAAATAGACATAGGTGGTAAAAAGTAACAAACCTTCAGTAATTGTTGCTAATATAGTTGCATTATAAATAAGCTGTATATCAGGCTGGCAATGAACCTCTGTGTGAATACAGAGCTGTTTGAAACTGTCACATTAACCTATAAGGTTAGATATAGGTGAATAGAATTCAATTGTAGACCTTAATGATGTATTATCTTGTAGAAATTAATAAAGGTTCAAATGAATAACCAAGGTAGGAGATGTAAGCTTAGATAGATGCTAGCAAAACACTAAAATTATGAGAACGCACTATAATGCTATGCTCACAGGGTTAAAAGGGGAGAAAAAGGAAAAGTATTGATAATCAACCATAAAGAGAGCGATAACTCTACATAAACTATCTGTGGATAGCCTCCCCGTGCCTTCAAGGGCACCTAAATCCAACCCCCCTTAGTACGATCTATAGAAGGAGTAGAGTGCAAGCATAAAAAGGAAGGATCAAGTTAGTATAACAAGCTGCATAGTCAATGCCCTTGACGCGCGCGTTTCACCCGACCAGGCTCGTCAGAAGGGAACCGGTCAGTGTGAAACACTCGGTTTAAAAAAGGGGAGCAGATTGCTCGTGATAGGTTGCCAGAAGATGCAACTGATTGGTGAATAGTCCGAAGTCATGAAAATAGATTCACCCATTTAGTGACGACGATAAGGGGGGGAGGGGACATTACACTCATTATACTCTATATGAACTAGGGATATACATATACATGTTCGTTAATCCTCTTCTTTAAGTATTATCCTCATTTCATCTTAAAAAATGTATTTCATATTATTCCATTTCAAATCTGACATTATTCACAACCTTCTCCTCTTAATAACCATTAATATTTTGGTCTTCATTTTTAGATCTATTTCTGTGCAATATTTAACAAAATTTTAGACTTTTTATATCCATCTGCAGTGGCTACTTCAACTGCTCCTATTCAGTTCCTTTCTTTTTGTCACATTTTCATCAGCCTAACATGTACTAAACATTTGGACTTCATATTCCCTTTCAGTGACTACTTCCACTGCTTTATTTCTGTTCCTCTTGGTATTATTTTTTCGTTATCCTCTTTTGTCTGGGACCGTATGGGTTAATATCTTTTCCCCTCCCCCCCCTTATCGACGTCACTAAATGGGCGGATCTATTTTCATGACGTCGGACTATTCACCAATCAGTTGCATCTTCTGGCAACCTATCACGAGCAATCTGCTCCCCTTTTTTAAACTGAGTGTTTCACACTGACCGGTTCCCTTCTGACGAGCCTGGTCGTGTGAAACGCGCGCGTCAAGGGCATTGACTATGCAGCTTATTATACTAACTTGATCCTTCCTTTTTATGCTTGCACTCTACTACTTCTATACATTGTACTAAGGGAGGTTGGATTTAGGTGCCCTTGAAGGCACGGGGAGGCTATCCACGGATAGTTTATGTAGAGTTATCGCTCTCTTTATGGTTGATTATCAATACTTTTCCTTTTTCTCCCCTTTTAACCCTGTGAGCATAGCATTATAGTGCGTTCTCATAATTTTAGTGTTTTGCTAGCATCTATCTAAGCTTACATCTCCTACCTTGGTTATTCATTTGAACCTTTATTCATTTCTACAAGATAATACATCATTATGGTCTACAATTGAATTCTATTCACCTATATCTAACCTTATAGGTTAATGTGACAGTTTCAAACAGCTCTGTATTCACACAGAGGTTCATTGCCAGCCTGATATACAGCTTATTTATAATGCAACTATATTAGCAACAATTACTGAAGGTTTGTTACTTTTTACCACCTATGTCTATTTACTGAGCCTGTTATTGTTATATTCTATATCAAGGTACTTTTTACTTAGGCAGCTATTTTTGCTATATGTATTTCTACAAGACAATATAACATTCAGGTTTACAATTGAATTTTATTAACTTATATCTAACCTTATAGGTTAATGTGACAGTTTCAAACAGCTCTGTACTCACACAGAGGTTCACTGCCAACCTAATATACAGCTACTTAGGCAGCTATTTTGCTATATTTTTATATACTTACTCAGGATTTATATCCTCCATACCACTGCGTACCTTCATCCTTCCCCCCTCCCCCCCTTTTTAGACTTTAAGTCTATCATTATTCATGTGAAGCACAGACGTGTGCTCCAACTGAGAATAATTTGAGTGCAACTTTAGGATTTTTTAATTTTTGGTTACCATACCACGTTTTTAATTTAATTATTTACTTCAGGTTTTTCCACTTTATTTAATTTGTGTGTTACACGTTGGGTGATTGCCAAGTTTCTAGCAATTTTTAGCATATACATTTTTTTCAATAAATTCTTTTTTGTTTTTGTTGCATCTTTAGCCTCCCATTGGTACTATTACCTATAGCACTTTTTATGTGCTTCTAATACCCCTACACTGGTATACTACTTTCTAACTTCCCTCTTTTATTTCCAGACAGAAAATAGGAACTCCACAGTCAAAAGTCTTTGCCAAAAATATATTTGTAAAATGTTATCAAGGGCCCTGTGAGCCGATGTTGTTAAACTGAACAGATTTAATTTGGTTAGCCTTTCTTCATAGCTAAAATCTTCCATTCCCCTTATTAATTTTGTAGCCTGCCTCTGCACTGTTTCTAGTGCTGTAATATCATCCTTTAGAATATGTGCTGCAAATTGCATGGCATATTCAAGGTGTGGTCTTACCATTGACTTATGAAGAGTAAAAATTATATTTTCCTTAGCATCTACTGATTGACAGTGGACATCGTTGCCTAGCTTGTTGTCTCTTGCCAAATTATGAAATTCGTCTCATGTGTTGCTTTCCCTAACTCACTACCAATTAGTTGCTTGTGCATTCTTCACTCAAATGTGCATTACTTTGCATGTATCTACATTAAATACCATCTGCCATTTTGATCAGCAAATTCCTGTTTTCTTATGATTCTTTCCTATGCACAGCATGATCCATTTTTGAGAAATTGAGTTCTATCAATTTAGGTCATGAACAAGGACATGTAAATATGTTTATGTGATCAAATGAGGAACAGAAGATGAAAAACTATTTTCAAAATAAGACCTTTGTAAGTCTGTCCTGAGATTCACAAAATTGAAGCTCCTTATCATCTAGTTTTCATCATCCAGTAACCATTTTCTAGGTGGTTTTGGTACAAGAAAATCATTTTTGGGGGAACAGTTTTGGAATTGGTATTAATTAATTTGTATTAATTACTAAAGTATCTGTTAAGCAATAATTAAGCAATCATAGCATTGAGATTAATTATTAGAAACATCACTATAATGTAAATGACAAAAAAAGGTGAACTCACGATTCAACTTATAAACAAAAAATCCATCAGTCATTATTAAAAAAAAAATTGTAAAACCAGGTCACACAGGTTAAAAGTATGACACTCAAGCTAGACAGGAGAGGAGAGCTTTTGCGGCTGCTCCACATGCCTTGTTAAAATATGCACTGACAGGTCTCGGCATAACCTGTCCTGCTTAAAACAAAAGCGGGTTCAATCCAATGTGTTAGAATGTGAACATTTCAAATGTTACACGTCACAGCGGGATCAATCCAATGTGTTAGAATGTGAACATTTCAAATGTTACACGTCATGGAAAAAATCTGAACTAATTTAGTAACAAGTAATTCAAGATGCACCTCTTGCATTCAGTGACAAAGGGTAATCCAGAAAATTAGTTAATTCCAAGGTTAGAGCCATAGGTGACCTAGAAATTATCAAGTCTAATCACACAAACAGGAACAATGTGCAACATAATAAAACAATCCCGAGGGTTACAATACCACAATACAATTAAAATTAAATTAAAATTAGAATTAAAAGAAGCTTGTTCAAAGTTCAAGCACAGCAGATTTGTCCTGTGCTGTTTACATAGCCTGGGTATTGTGGAAGAAAGAGTTGAATTGTATGATGTTTCATAGTTGGTGGGCGTGTTTCTGGAACAATACTTGGAGCACATTTGAGAAGTATTGTATAGACATTCCAGTTTTGTTTGTTACAAGTATCAGTATGGCTTGAAGACAGAGAGTCAGCAGAAGGATCATTTGTAGATGTAAGGGTAATGGAATTTTATTCGAAAGGATATAAGATGTGTGTGCAAAATGGGAATCAGAAATTGTAGTTTGTTTCCAAGATTTAGAGAAGAGATTTAGGGTATTTGCAAGGTTTTGCTTGTGAGGTATATTGTATTCTCTTTCATCTATCCTCTGTGGTTATGATGCAGTTGTCGGTAAAGCATGGGCATATGAGTTGAACTGATCTGAGTTTTCATGGTTTGCTGATAGATTTATGATTTACTGTATGAACACCCTCCTTGTTCAATACTACTTTCTGCTACTTGATACACCTTCACACAGCTATGTAGGAGACTCAGGTGGCATGGACATTTGCAAAGAAAATTTGTTTTTGTTATATGTAGACATCTGCTGTATATGGACAGGAATAGACATCCTGGCAATCAGTCTTTTCTAATGTGCGTATTATCATATTGTCTAGGTTTTATATCTCACCAGGTAATACAATTACTGTAAAACATTTCTATAATAGAGAGTTCAATATTGCAATGAGAAATAATGTAATTCATAAAATAGAACATATCTTCTCTGGAAATTACCCATTAAATAAAATATGGGACATATCCTATAAATGTTCTTACCTTTTTTTGCATATACTGCTCTATTTTATTTTAATTATATGTAATTTTGTATTTCCAGATTTATTAAATGATAGAAAAAGGACAGCACATATGACAATTCTTAAAGGGATACTAGTGCTAAGAATACAAAGTTGTATTCCTAGCACTAAAACTCCCTGGAGCACACCCCCTCCCCCCAGCATAGTAAAGATTAAAATACAGATTCCAGCGATTTTGTTCCCTGGCGCTGGGTCAATGCTCCATCCCTCCGACTTTACCCAATGAGGTGGGCTAATGTGCATCTCTGTAAACTCCACAAGAGCATAAGGCCCTCCCTATAGGAAAGCATTGCTGCATTGCTGCTAGGAAATTGACTGATATGCAGAGCGTGAGGACGTCCAGCGTCAGGCGACCATAATTTGCCTAACCACTCTGAAGTGCCTCTAGTGGCTGTCTATTATTATTATTATTATTATTATCACCATTTATACAGATTCCATAGCGCTTTACAATATTATGAGAGGGGTGATTTAACTATAAATAGGACAGTTACAAGAAAACTTACAGGAACGGTAGGCTGAAGAGGACCCTGCTCAAACAAGCTTACAGTCTATAGGAGGCGGGGTGTAAAATACAATAGGACAGGAAATAGCAATCAAATAAAGTGCGAGTGAAGCAGAGCTGGAGGAGAGAGTAGAGTGCTGCCCTTAAGGAGAGAGCAAGTATGTAAGGTAGAGGTTACTCTGGGAGGCCATAAGCTTTTCTAAAGAGATGGGTTGTAAGGCACATCTAAAAGGATTGAAGACTAGGGAAGAGTCTGATGGCAGTAGGCAGGCTATTCCATAGGAAGGGAGCTTCCCGCAAGAAGTCCTGCAAGCGTGAGTTCGCCGTACGGGTGTGAACAACGGACAGGAGAAGGTCATGGGCAGAGCGGAGAGACCGAGAAGGGGCATGCCTATTGATCTGTGAAAAGATATAAGAGGGGCTAGAATTGTTCCGTGCTTTATAGGTGTGAGTTAGTACCTTGAATTTACTCCTATATGAGTTAAGGACTGACAGAAGGGTGAGGTGTAAGAGTACTGACTAGAGAGGAAAATCAGTCTGGCAGCAGCATTTATTACAGACTGTAGCGGTGCAATACGGCTTTTGGGAAGACCAATCAGGAGAGGGTTGCAATAATGCATGCAGGAAATTATTAGAGCATGGACAAGCTCCTTGGTAGCACCTTGCGTAAGAAAGGGCGGATGCGGGCTATGTTTTTAAGATGGAATCTACAGGATTTGGCAACATACTGGATGTGAGGCTAAAAGGTGAGGCTAGAATTAAGTATGACGCCAAGACAGCGAGCTTGCAAGGATGGACTTATGTGGATATCACTAACATGAAGTGAGAGTGGAAGAGGAGGATCAGTATTAGGAGGAGGAAAGACAAGTAGCTCAGTTTTAGAGAGATTGAGTTTCAGAAAGCGGGAGGACATCCAGTCAGAGATGGAAGAAAGGCAAGCAGTGAGACGTTGCAGGACGGCAGGAGAGAGGTCCGGGGAGGAGAGAATTATCTGGGTTTCATCAGCGTACAGGTGGTAGTGGAATCCAAAAGAGGTAATAAATTTGCCAAGAGAGGCAGCATAAAGAGAAAATAGAAGTTAACCAAGGACAGAGCCTTGGGGGATTCCAACTGAGACAGGATGAGGGGAGGAGGTATCATTAGAAAAGGAGACACTAAATGAGCGTTGGGAGAGATAAGAGGAAAACCACTAGAGGACAGAGTTACAGAGACCGAGTGTTTGAAGAGTTTAAAAAAGGAGAGCATGATCAACAGTGTCAAAGGCAGCAGAGAGGTCAAGAAGAATTAGTATGGAGTTGTGGCCTTTGGATTTAGCTGCGATTAGGTCATAAGTAGCTTTGATAAGCTCAGTCTCAGTAGAGTGGAGAGGGCGAATGCCGGATTTAAGAGGGTCAAGGAGAGAGTTGGAATTGAGGAACTGAGACACACGGGTAAAGAGTCTTTCCAGAAGCTTTGAGGAAAAGGGAGCAGGGATATAGGACGATAGTTAAATGGGAGGATGAGAAAAAAGGGGGGGTGGAAGCTAAAGGGAAACACTAATAGTGGGGTGTAAACTACCAAAGTAGTAAAAAACAACCAAAGAAATCCTGAGTGCCCTAAGAGAATATAATATAACTTTTAATAATAAGATTAAAATCCGAATATAGTAGCTGAGTGAAAAGTACACAGAGATTGTCAGCGTACATAGAATAAGGGCTATCTAGTAGTAAAACATGCTGTGCATACTACTATACCAATAAAATGATACGTTTAACCCAAAAACAAATAAATAAGTCAAAGGGCTACTATCAGAAAGAGAGCCCATAATATAAGGCTGTGAGCTGAATGCTACAATCAGGGTGGTGTGAATAGATGGTCATCGAATTGTAACACTCCCTATGATGATATAGATAGAGAAAGCAGAGGACCTGTTCAAAAGTTTTCAGTGTACCTCTGATCAGTCTTGGCTGCAACAAAAAAAATTTGCAGTTTGTGGCTGAACTGTAAATGAGTTGTGTGTGAAACGCGCGCGTCAGGGGCCATCGGTGATTCACTGTAACAGCTTTTTGTGTGGATTTCTGACTGGTTAAGACCACACTCCCCTCCGAATCCCAAGCTGTCTTCCTGTTTAAACTGGGTGGGCTTTGACTGCTAGTTTTCTTTTCAACTAAACAGCAGGCAGGAGGTAATGATTTATTTACCGTCAGCTATACTCCATATATATTGGTTATCCCTTTCTAGCCCCCTATTAGTCATTTCCCAGTGTATCCAACAGGTCAGAGACCTATTGTCAGCTGAATCAGGCACCTTGACAATATCTTATTTTACAGTCATATTGGCTTCTTTAGCACCAACAATTCCCTGTATATATTACAGTAGCACTGCACGTATTATTGTCATTACAGATGCAGACTCAGGTGCAGTGTTCTTCAGTACCATGACTGCTGAACATAGTTCAGAAATGTATCTTCAGATCGAGCTAGATCATTTGTGTGAGTTAGTATTTGCTACAGTTCAGCCACAAACTGCAACATTGTTTTGTTGCAGCCAAGACTGATCAGAGGTACACTGAAAACTTTTGAACAGGTCCTCTGCTTTCTCTATCTATATCATCATAGGGAGTGTTACAATTCGATGACCCTGATCGTAGCATTCAGCTCACAGCCTTATATTGTGGGCTCTCTTTCTGATAGTAGCCCTTTGACTTATTTATTCATTTTTGGGTTAAACTTTTTATTTTATTGGTATAGTAGTATGCACAGCATGTTTTACTACTAGATAGCCCTTTTTCTATGTACGCTGACAATCTCTGTGTACTTTTCACTCAGCTACTATATTCGGATTTTAATCTTATTATTAAAAGTTATATTTTATTCTCTTAGGGCACTCAGGATTTTAAAGGGGAGGACGGATCAAGAGATGTTTTTTTTCAGGACAGATACTGCAGTGGCATGTTTAAGATCAGCAGGGACAATGCCAGAAGAGAGAGCAGTTGAGCATGTGTGTTAAGGAAGGCACAAGGCAAGGGGAGATCTGATAAGGTGAGGCGGGACAGGATCGAGCAGGCAAGTGGTGGGGCGAGAAGAAAGGAGAAGCGCAGACACCTCTTGTTCTGTAGCCGGGGAGAAAGTCTGAAGGGTAGCAAAGGCATGATCTATGTGTGGTTGAGAAAGAGAATGGCAAGGAGGGGAGAATTATTTCCTTAGCTGTTCAATTTTGTTGGTTAAGTAACATGCAAAGCTATCGGCAGTAAGGTTAGTTTGGGGGGTGGCCACAGCAGGGCGAAAAAGAGAATTAAAGGTATCAAAGAGATGCCTGGGATTGTGGGAGCATGAACTAATGAGAGAGGAAAAGTATAACTGTTTGGCAAGGGCAAGGGCTGTATGAACACAGTATGAATCTATAATGGAGAAAGTCTGACTGGGTGCGAGATTTCCTCCAAGAGCGTTCAGCACAGCGGGAGCAGCTTTGCAGTTAGCGTGTTGATTTAGTATGCCACGGTCGGGGGCGTGTCCTCCTTGAGGCGCTTGTTTGGAGCAGGGCTACAGCGTTCAAGGCTAGAGTCAGTATGATTGACAGCCGCTAGAGGCAGTCTCAACTCTGCAAGGTAATTATTGTGGTTTCTCATAAATTGCAATAATTACTATTTCAAGGTTAAGAGGAGAGGAAGGTTAACTGAAGTGGCCTAGATGCCTATAGTGTCCCTTTAACAAAGAGTCTAGATAGAGGTAAATACATCAGTGCACATTTTTTACATTTCATTTTGATTTTTAGATCAGGCAAGTATGTTTGTTAAATATATAGGATAAACAAATATAACAGAAATCCTTGGAATTGGTGGTTCGCCTTTAAACGTCTTTGTAAAATAATCAGTTAAGAAATATGCCTACTACTTTTAAAACACCATTATGATAAAAAAATATTATTCTCGCTAAAATGAACATTTTATGTGATTCATTGATATTTTGCAAATTCGAATTTATCTATAACCTATCCAAGTCTATATCATACTATCAGTTCAAAATGTAACCAAGTTCTTGACTCACTGCACATCTTCCATTATAAAAAGTAAATGTCACAATTAAGATATAGTCCACAATATTTAATATAAATCTGAACATTCTAAACTACTTCTGCTTCTTTATAATGAAAAGTTGACATTTTATTTTGTGGCTTTTGAGCAACTGACTAAATATGCTCTGATAAATTATAAACAAAGGAAATAATTCAAGATTTACTCTCAAACAAGTCTGACTCTGAAGCTAACAAGTAAAATGAATAGTAGAGAAAAAACATAAACACTTACTGATAAAGCTGGCATGTAAAAAAACTTATCTGTAAAGAACAACATTCTTGCAACATTAAAAAAATCGAAGATTAATAGATGCATACACAAATTTTGATACAAATATTTTGAACTTTTGTAGTTTATTGTTAAATGACGAAATGAGAAGTTCTATGCATTGCCTTTAAAACATTCTTTCTATGCAAAAGGGCATGTGCTTACTAGTAAACTTTATAACCAGGTATATGCTGTGTATATTCACTGGTGCTAAAATAAGCATTCTTCATTAAAAATGAACAAAAACAAAGTTTATTTCAATAAAACATTCCTATTATTTCAATATGCATATTTATTTTCAAGCAAATCAAGATTAATCAGATTTTTTTGCGATTTGTTGATTCGTACAAATAAAGAATAAACGTTGCAACAACAAAATGAATGAAAAATTAATGATGACTTGAATGAATACATTTCTAATTTGTACATTTATTCTGTTAGTTTCAGGCTGCTAAAAGAGGAGGGAAGGAGGTTATTTCACCTTGTCTAATCAGCTTCTTAATTTCCAATGGTGTGAGGGAGATCGGTCCATTGATGTATCCAGGATCCTCTATACAATCCTGACTCAGTATAGCCTAAAAGGAACACTCCATTAGACTGTTTGTTTGTTGTTGTTTTTTAACAATCTAGTAGCTATACCCCAATGATTATTTAATTGGTGGTAAATCTAAAATAGCTTGCAAATGCTTCAAATCTGTTGTCTGTAGCCTTTACAAGCCCTCCCCTTTTCCCACAGAACAGACTTTAAGTTCTCGTTGAGAAGTCACTTATTTTGAGGCGCAAGCTTGTGCAGCTTTACAACTCATAGACTTCTCACTGAGCTGTAGTACAGGAGATGTACACAGGACAGATGACAGCCAAATGGGGTATGTGGAGCTAATAGAATCCACACGAAAACTTCCCCGGCTCTCTGAGTGACAGTTGTTTCTGAAATTATTTATTAAAGTGCCAATTTCAAATAGAAAGTACTTTTATAAGTTGCAATTCAGATAAGATGCTCCTGACACATAAAGAACTTTTGCAAAAATATGAAAAATAAGTAAAAATGGATAAAGTTCCTTTTAACATACACACTTCAGTGATAGAGTATCCACTGTTAGCACTGAAATATAACTCCAAAATCTATATCCAAATACAAATATTCAAAATGGAATGTGGAATCAACCAGTTTATAAAGATATTATGTACACTTTTAAACATACTGGTATCTTAAAAAGGAAGATATACCAAATATATACAATGGAGCCTCGGAACTCGAACGTAATCCGTTCCAGAAGGTTATTTGAGTTCCGATTTGTTCGAGAACCGAATCAACATTTCCCATAAGAATTAATCTAAAATTGATTAATCTGTTCCAGATCCCCAAAATTACAGCATTTTACATTTATATGTATGCATTAAAAATAATTCTCAAATTATATTACGTGCAATTTTCCTCTTCCTCTTGTTCTCCTCTCTGCTCTCCCTTGCTGGGACCCTGAGAGTCATAGTCAGTACAGCTCCCCTCGGTTGAAGTCTTGGGGTCCCCCTCAGACAGGGTCTCTGAGCCGGAAGAGGAAGGTGATGAGGATGATGAAGCGGAGGAGGTACCTAGGTCCATGTCCTTGGAAAGTTTGTCTTTCATGGTGACCTCACTGTGAGCACACTCAAGCAATCCAAGTGAGGGTGGAGTGTGCACTCATGGGCTCCCAGCTGGTCAGCTCCAACCTGGTGAGATTGGGGGGGATGTGGTGACAGCTGGCTGGAGGGGTCACCTGGCCCCGATGAATAGCTATTTGATGTTCCGCTACCGAAGATCATTTGCGTACCAAGAAATTGTTTACTCTAAATTTGTGTTTGCCTTACAAATTTTTGAGAACGGGACAGCTCGATTTCCGAGGTTCCACTGTTCTTGCATACAATGAATAATATCTTCAATCCAAGAAAAGTTTTAAACACATCAAAATGATTTTTCATTGTGTGGAAGAATACATTGAAACCTTAGAGGTTTAAAACTTGTATATACACTGTGATTCAGCACCATATTTTCAATATATACACATTGTAATCATGGATTATATTAGAAGACATCCACTAACAGGTTTATCCACTAAAGTAGGAATTGCAGAGAATTTAAAGGAATTCAAAGTGAATTTCAAATTTAAGTAGGAAATAGCCAAAATGAACACAGACAATAATTTTTTCTATTCACTTTGATTTCACTTCAAACTCCTTGCAAGTCATACTTTACCGATTAACTCTTTAATGCTCATTTTGTTACACAGGCTTATCTATTCACTAAAGTTCCAGTTGGGCTATTTTGACCTTACATTTTAATTCACTTTAATCCATTACTTCACTGGATGACCCTTAGGATGTTTTTCAAACACTTTTCCTGTTTTGTATTGATTTTAATACATTTGTACTTAGCTATTCCAATATTGCTGAAAATTGTTAATACAGAAAGCGAGTTATAGTTTAGTACTAATGTCAGAGTCAGTCCATACAGTTAGCTGTCATAGTTATGTCATTTTAGAAATCTTTTACATTTAATTTAGTAAGGCAGAAAACATGACTTTGTTTTACAGTGATTTTTCTTGAATCACATCCAGTTTATCAAAAGATTTCTTTGTAAAGCCTAATTATGATTTCTTATTTCTTAGTTAAATTCCCTAGATTCAGTAAGTGAACTGTTTGATAGATTAATTTATTTTTACACAACAATCAGTGAGATCAACCGGTTGTCTGAATTGTATAAACATATATGAGCCTTAAGTCCCTATAGGCTGGATAAGTCCCTTAATTGTTCTCCTTGCATTTTCCCTTTTATATTTAGCCATGTGCATGTAAATACAAAAAAAGAGGAAAGTTGGGAACATATCATGGGGTGATATTGTTTAAAACTGATAACATGTATTAAAATATATACAGTGTAAAAAACAAGTTGGACTCATATTTTGTTAGGATATTACCGACATAGCAGTCCCTGAGGGAGCTCCCAATAGTATATGAAAATATATTCAGCTAAGGTGGGCTGCACCTGCAGGTCAACCCTTACTGAATTAGATCACCAGAGAGACCCTCCAGTAATGTCTTGGGGCTTAACCCCTATATTGAATATAGAAACGAAAAATTCAAAAAGCTCTCACGCAAAATAGTTTTTGAGCGTGAGCATTTAGCTGGAGAAATAGTTAACAATTAAAAAACAGAGATACAAGATGGCACTAAAAGTTAATTATGGTGTATTAAAATATCATATATAAAACCAGTGCAGCAAACACAGATAACCACCCAAGTGTATAGTCACTGTATAACACTTACATACAAGAATAAAACGAAAGAGGACGGTGGTTGCGCACACAATGAATGAAATCCTTAGTCTTAAGTGAAATCCCTAGGTTCTGTGAACATAAAAAAACATCATAGGGCAATACATCTCAGACTAAATAAAGTATAAGAAAAACTTGGAAAACTGACAATATTTAGAGCCTTTCTGAGTTGGCTCTAAACTTTTAAAGCAGATTTGTCAATCTAGTGCAGGTAATGCAATATAGGTCCCTTGGAAAATGTCAAAAGTCTTCTTTGTATAAAAATCATGAACCAGGGTCACCAGATGAGTAAAAGGTAAATACTTTAATTAGAACATAAAAAAAAATATAAAGCACAACGTGTTTCGACCTAGTACAATAGGTCTTCCTCAGGTGCATAACATAAGACAGACCAAGAGGTTGCATCTTATACACTCAGTCGTTCTTTTTCTATTAATATCGGAATCGGGTTTCGATGGTAACCCGTGTGTTACTGTATTTGTTCTTATGTCCTAAATTTCATGAGACACTCTTGCTATGGTATAATCTAACAGTGATTAGCGATATCCAGAATAATAAAGATAAGTAAATGAAAATGAAAGGGAGCTTTTTTTCATATATTGCTATCTTGCAGGTTGCCCTAGTAACTCCCTACCTTTTATTAGGGTCTATGTTATGCTGCTATATTATATTTCAAACACCATTTAACTTATTTATAGACTCTTCAAGGAGAAAAGTTTTTTATTGTTTTAGTGTGCTCCAAAAACTATTTGCTCCGCAGTATA
This sequence comes from Pelobates fuscus, assembly GCF_036172605.1. Lineage (NCBI taxonomy): Eukaryota > Metazoa > Chordata > Amphibia > Anura > Pelobatidae > Pelobates > Pelobates fuscus. The sequence goes on from NC_086320.1 coordinate 108,157,057, forward strand.
ATCACTCGGTGATTTGGAATTCCACAATTCCATATTGTTACAATGTATAACAAGTCACCCAATGATGAGACAGTGAAACACAGCCATTGAATCAGTAATTAAAATATGGGAACAGATGAAAATACACATTTCTTTCTAAAGGTTTAATTCTATTCTTCCTAAGGTAGTGTAGTTGGTAAATCCACGACATGTTCCTCATTTCCAAATTTTTTTTTACATGATCACTTCCTCTCCAATGTGTTGGGACTTGGAGAATCACTCTGAATTACAAGAACTAGTGTCTGCATTATGTACTTCTAGAAAGTGAGCTGAGATGTATGTTGTAGAAATCTCTTGGAGATATTTCTCATATGTTCTCATACAGATAATTTCCTCGTTCCTATTTAAAGTTTTTTTTTTTCTGGCTGTCAGGGATTTTTACTAGGTGGGCCCTATGACTTTTTATCATTTTCTGTTGCTTTTTGGTGCTCCTCTGAAGACAATATTGGTAATAGATTCTAAGAGTCTTTGACTTTTTTTTAATATTTTTACTCATTGTCTTTGTAATTCTCTTTGTTGCAATCCAAGACTATGATAAGAACATTTTCTTTATGCTATTTGTATGTCCCATGTTTTTCTTTTATTATTGAGTTACATAGTTCTATGTATTTCTCAGACTTCTTTGTGTATCATTGATAGTTCGTTCTTGTGGTAATGTTTCTCTAAAAACGTTTTCTTTGTCTGAATTGTATTGAATTTAAAAAAAAAATGTAATTTTTTTTTTAAAGGAAAAATTAGGCGAACCCACTACCAGCAGAGAAACATAGAATGTGATGGCAGATAAGAACCCAGATTCGGCCCATATGGTCTGCCCAATTTTCTAAATACTTTCATTGGTCCCTGGCCTTATCTTATAGTTAGGATGGCCTTATGCATATCCCACACATGCTTAAACTCCTTTACTGTGTTAACCTCTACCACTTCAGCTGCAAGGCTGTTCCATGCATCCATTACCCTCTCAGTAAAGTAATACTTCCTGATATTATTTTTAAACCTTTGTCCCTCTAATTTAAGACTATGTCCTCTTGTTGTGGTAGTTTTTCTTCTTTTAAATATAGTCTCCTCCTTTACTGTGTTGATTCCCTTTATGTATTTAAATGTTTCTATCATATCCCCCCTGTCTCGTCTTTCCTCCAAGCTATACATGTTAAGATCCTTCAACCTTTCCTGGTAAGTTTTATCCTGCAATCCATGAACCAGTTTAGTAGCCCTTTTATCTGTACTTGCACTAGTTAGCTATGTGTAATATAACATTTTTAATTCTATTCTGATAACTGTGTTTTAATTGATAAAAAGAAAGGTGCGTATATTAGCTTAAAATACAATACATTAGAGTGCTGTAATCACCTGTGGGGTCACTCCACCACACATACAATCAGTGAAAATAAAATAAAATAAATGGTGAGAGCACACACAAATAGTAAATTTATTTACCCTTGTATTCAATTAAAATCCTGTAAACATAAAATCAGGAGAAAAACATAGGGTAATAACGTCCAGATGAATTTTAGAATAGTGAATATATTTACAAACTCACATATTACTGAGCCACTTAGAAACTCAGAGATTAATATTGATTAAGATTAATTTCCACTCATATGAATATTTACTAAAGGTGGAATTCACTTTGAATCCTCACTTCAGAGAAAAACCCTGTTAGCTTAAACTGTATTTTTTAAAAAGAAACATAAAAAAAACTTGTTGTGGATGTTCAAGGTGTACTGTGAATAAAGAAAGATTGTACTTGTGTATTTGATTACACAGTTACAAAAAATTGTGAAAGAAAATCATCTGCCTTTTCTGTCTTTGAGTTCAACCAACATCAATACTTTGTTTTTCTTTTTTGTATGTGTAATAATTATATATAGTTTTTAACACATATCAATTTGTAATCTCCAATACCTAGCCTTTTGGCTAGGCATCTAGTGGTAAAAGAGCAATTTGAATTATTTTCATTTTTTTTTTTAATTTTATAAACCTCCTTTTTAAGTAACCAATTGTCAAGATAACATATGCCCCAACACACAGAATTAAGCACAATGAAGGAATAAATGTAAAAACTAAATAAATGTATTTAACATAAAAGAGGATGGTCAGGAACAAGCCAAGGTCAAGGATACAGAAAGAGACAAGAGAAGACAATCCAAAAGGTCAAGGATGCCACAATAAGGGATAGTCAAGAACAAGCCAAAGTCAAAATACCAATAGCAAAGCAAGATGAACATGCTCTCTGGTAACCAACAAGTGGAAACCATGACAGGGCACTGAAGAATTGGTGAAAGAAGTTTAAATAGCCCGGACTTTAATGTGATTGGCTATTGCAGGTCATGTGACCTCGGAACATGCGTGAGCAACTTAACCAAGGCGACGCACGTTTGCATCATCGATCTGGCCTGCAACAGCAGAGCCTTTAAATAGCTCTGGCATGCAGCGACTGGCGTCACGCATCATGTTGGCTGCGAGCTCACCCAGAGCTGCATGAGGACCTTGCAGACACCCTACCCACAGCCCGTGTCCCTATGTATCCCTTCAAATTAAAAGTCTGAGATGCTATGGGCCATCATATCATAAGAATCTTATGGGGAGTGGAAGAAGTAGGTTAGGGAGGGTATTACGTTTTTCTGTTGTAGAGCAGAATAGAATGTGCAAAGATAATAGGTGAGGGAATAAGGGCTAGGTTTGGCGGCATGTAGCACAAGGGAGCAAAAGGGCAAGACATTTTGTATATAAAAGGAGCTGTCAGGAAGTGTAAGGTGCAGTTGATTGTCATGTCAAGAAGGTGTGACAGCAAGAGAGCTATATAATTGGTAGCAGAGCAGAGAAAAAGCAAAAGCATTTTCTGAAGCAGATTGCAGAGAGGGAGCACAATCTGAAGTAAATATGGACTGGCTACATGTTTGCCTCTGGGTTGTTCCACCAATAGGCGTCTGAGGAGGAGCTTCACTGGATGAAAATGGTGTATGTATGTACCTGAAACTATAGGTCTGGCAGTCATTTGTATACCTGTGATTATGGTATCTGTATTGTAAGGGCCCGAAGAAGTGTAATGCCATGGTTGGAGACAATTAAGTCCAAATTGGTCCAATTGTAGTCCCAAACACCTGGAGTGCTGAAGTTTGCCTACCCTCCTATAAACCATAACTCATAGAAACTATTGAAACCAAATCAATAAATTATCAAGTCAGGAAGTGAAGTGCATTAATATAAATTGAGTTGTATGCAAAAGCTGCATTAGATACAAAATAGGTCAAATGAACATAAAAACTGTTTCTTTTATTTGTACTTTTTTACTTTTCTATTTTCATACATACTGTGCTTTTTTCTGTGTTCTGTTGCTCAATGTCCAATATAAAAACAAACAAGAATAATGTCTCATTCTTATACTACAAAGAGGTAATCAATTGTTTGTCTAATCAGCAAAGATCAAACCCAATGATCGATAGGGTAAGAATACTCATGTCACATCACACATTTTTGCAGATTACTACTCTACGGTTGAAAATCTGATTACTTTATTAAAGTGAGAAGATGATTCACTGTCTTCCAGCGGTAACCGACCTCACTTTTCAAATTCTAAGCATACACCACAACTTCAACTGTATCAATAGATGGTCAAATTAAAACTTCAAGGTGACAATGGCTATACATCTTTATGCATTAAAAGTAGAGACAATCTAATTGTTGTAAATGCATGAGGCATATGACTGATCAATGTGTATCACAAATAGTAGTTGTAACGAGAATATACCCCAACACGTAGGATTTAGCTAAACAGAAGACAACACAGAGGGGAGATACATCTACCGGACCTTAGAGTGGCCGGACTAGACATATATAGGAACGATCCGAGGTCAAGGGCACAAAGAGACATCGTAAACTAGGACTAGCCAGGGTCTGGTACACAGTAAACAGCAAGCCAGCAAACAGAACAGATAAGAATAAAGAGATAACGTAGTCAGAAAACAAAGCCAAGGTCAAGTACGAAGGAACACAACAGAACACAACAAGCGCTAAAGGGAACTGAAACAGAAACCACGATAGGGCAAGGAACCAAGGGAAAAAGGTGAGTATAAATAACTAAACATCTATTTTGATTGGTCCCTATCATCTCCACGCCCCCAAAAGGTACGTGTATGGGGAGTGTGGCATGACAGGGACCAATGGGAGGCTTTTTCCAAATTAGGCTCCCACTGTCCCTTTAAGAGCGCGCCCGAGACCCGCGGCACGCTCTTAGAGTCAGGCGGGACACGTGACCGCTTCTCGCGGTCACTGCCCGCCTTCCTGTTCCTGCCTTCGGATGAGCCGCGCGCGGCTCGTGCAGCAGCAGGACCGCGCGCGGCTCGAACAGAGGACCCCGGCCGGCCCCTGGAAAGGGTAAGTACCGACACAGTAGTAAACAGATGGATTGTGAGTTGTTTTTAAGTTTTTACAGTCAAGTGGATTCCCAGTGAAAGCATTGATGATTAAAGACACACATATCGAGAGAGATTAAGTGGTTTGCGGAGTGCAATAATTGCTGTGTATCCTATGATCAAAGACACATTGTGTTATAAAGCAGACATCTGAAAACATGATCCTGTACAAAATTCAATATCAGCAAGCCATCCATGAAGCAACGTTGTGAGGCAATACATTGTGTATTGTAATAATGATCATGAGACAAAATTAGATTTTTACATCAAGCAATGCAAAGTTTTCAGGAAACAAAAGACAAGAGGTGTGGACATTTGAATGAGTATACTAACACTTGTAATTTAATATAAACACTACACCATGCAATGAAATACCCAAGTGTTATACCTGCACAAGCCAACATGGGAAGCATAACCCAGAATGTGCATGTGGCGAAATTAACATCGCCACTTGTGCCTGGAGAGGACTACTTGCCAGCCTCTTGCCATGTGATTATGGTCCCTGGGAGGTTTGGCCCTTTAAATACAAGATTTGGGCATAATGGATTTGTGTTGTGCTGCTGCTGGCCCTTTAAGAACCATCTGGGGACATACTGTGACTTTTGGGAACAATGCCCCTTTAAGACTATGGCCCCTGGAAGATATTGCCTGTTAAAGACTATTTTAGCAGATTGGATTTTAAAAGACTTGCTGCCCCCTTAAATTGTATTGGAGCAGTTCTGCACCTTTAAATTGGCACTTCGGATGCAGCCGAAGTGCCGAAGAAGTCGAAGTGGCCGCCATTCGAATAAACGAACACGTGTCGGTGGCCATCTTTGTTCATTCGAACGAGGTCAGCGGTATGTGTAGCCAAATCCATGGAACTGAAATCGGCTACACATTTCAACGAACACCGCTGACCCTTACCTTCTCCTACACTCTGTTTTCAGCTGCAGAGACTAAGTCCTGTTCGGCAGTTTGAACTCACTGCTATACTAAGCTAAATGCACGAACGGCCCGGTTCGTGCATTCGAATGGGACTTAGTCATTTTTCCGTGTAAAATAGACCGTGTAAATTAGAAAAAAAAAAATAGAAATGTGCTTGCGGTCGGTCATAAAGGACTCCCAGCTACCTTTATGTACTGGGGGGATTTGTATGATTTTGGTTATGTTTATATTTAAAGTATGCTGATTCTGAATATGTATGTTTTATGTGAATATGATGCATATTTTTAAAGTTACAGTGTATGTATAAAAAGTGTATTTTTCCTGCCTGTGATAAATTACATTAACCCATTGTGTTCAGTAATTATATCACAGGCAGAGGGGAGGGATTGTATGTTGGTGCTGGGTGTGTTTTACGGTTTTCCTGTAAATGATTGGTTGTACTGTGTCCCACCCTGTGGGATGTCCCCTTGCATGGGACTTGCATAAAAGCAAGTGTGTGGTCATTAAAATCAGATCATCTTGTACCTTTCTTGAAGCCTTGGCTCATGTTTGGGGGGATTGGAGAACTACACTCTGGGGATTGCTATAATCACTATACTCCCCAGGGTATGATCACTAAGCTCTGCTAAGAGCTTGTTTATGTTTCTGCTCTCTGGGGAAAGAGAGGTTCACCCACTGGAAGCTGGACCCTGGCCTTGGGTCCAGGGTGGGTGGAGACGCTGAGACCCCGGCGCAGCTGCATGCTGGAAGTGGGGTTTGCAGTGCTGATGGTGTCAGTTGGAGTGCTTGGAGTCCTCAGCGAACACTTGGTGCATCGATTGGCGGAGGTACTCAGTCGGAGTACCAGCGGTCCATCACAGTGCAATACTTTATACATTTGTTACTGAATATTCCATTAGGTTAAACAAAATAAAACAAACAAAACCAGAACATGCAATAAAGCATGCATTTTAAGTATTTCACCATTACCCAAAATCAAAATATACGTTTACAAATATAGGAACTTGATCACATCATATTACCATTGTCATCCAGCTGTGACAAAATACCTTGATACAAAAATGTTTTAACCTACCCTCAAACATGGAGTTTATTGGCTAGTTTACATCACTTATGGTAAACCTTAGTCCTTACTCTGTTACCTACTCCCCAAAACTCTGCTATAAGTTATAGGATTCTCAAGATTTGTTTTGTGAGGCACTTTTTGAGTGGACAGCTAAATGAAGCTAGAACATTCTGATTCTTTCAGATTGTAGAAAAAAATCTGCATCATTTCATATAAGTAATGATGCAATAGGCCCTGGGGAGATAGCGCAGCTAAGCGGACAAGGGCACATGTAGGAGTGTGGGGATAGATGCATAGCATTGGTTGGGAAAGAGTCTGTGGGTGGGATTATGTTCTGTGTAAGACAGTGTGGGGGAGGTCTTACCTCAGTGCCACTTGGGATTCGGGCCAGCAAACAGCTTCCCTCCCGCCCACCCTATAGTACATTTCGTCACAGCTAGCCGGGGGTATGTCCTTGCCAATTGAGTTTGAGGTTACGTTTAAGTAGATGGAATGAGATGAACAAGTTTTTTAAGGTCTCAAACCTCCCCTGCTCTAAAGGTTAAACTTTAGGTTGCCTGAGGTCTCGTGCCCATCGAGCGTGGATAAGGTCGGCTGATGGCAGGCACTGGAAACATATGATTTTTATGACGAGGGGGGAGGTGAGAGGGAGTGGTGATTAGGAACCACTCCAGGTTTTATTGGCAAGGACGGTTGGGTCACTGTATAACACTATGGGTGGAGTTATATATGTATATATGTTAATTTATGCTTATTTATGTCTAATGTTTTGGTTACAGAAAAGAAGAGATTTAATAAATAAAGTTATGGATGTGTTATGCAGTAATTTAGTTTGTCATAATAAATGCTGTGGACTGTTTCATCCATACTAAGTGGTCTGTCGTTACTGGGGGGTTTAACCCCTTCCCGACTGCGGACGTATCAGGTACGTCTGGCAGAAAACAGTCCATAATGACCTTGGACGTACCTGGTACGTCTGCACCTATTTTGAGCTCTGGAAGCTCTGATAGTATAGCAGTGATGTACTGCATGTGATGAGTGCCTTGAGGGGTCCTGGCACTCCGTGCATATAAAATAATATATATAAAAAAATAAATATAAAATAAAGAAAATGATCAATATTAACTCCCCCCCCCCTTTTTTTTTCGAAAGGCAGTGAATCATAGGGCTTCTGGGGGCGTCCCTAGCATGCCGCATCATAAGGGGCAGGCTGGAGTCATACAATCACAGCTTGCCCCATTAGCAATTTCATCCCAAGTGTGTTCCCCATTTCTCTGATTAGTGTGGATCTGCCTCCCTCTCTTCACTTGTGTTTTAGTGTGAGAGAGAGAGAGAGAGAGAGAGATCTGTGGTTTAGCTAGAGAGATTTAGGTATTTATAGGTAGGGATTTGTAAAATCTTGAGACCCAAAGGCTCTTTTCAGAGCCATTAACCCCTGTCTTGCCAGTGATCACTATAATCACTGGCTCTTGCACAGCAGATCTTTTCTGCTGTTTGTGCCTTTTTTTTTTTTTTAGGGGTTCATTTTTTTTGTGATCTTTTTTGAGACCCAAAAGCTCTTTTCAGAACGATTAACCCCTGCCCTGCCAGTGATTACTATACAGATGACAGGCTCTTGCACAGCATCACTTATTTTGCTGTCTGTTCATTTTTTCAGGGGTTATTTTTTATTTTTTTTTGTGACAGGTCACTAAGTAAAGCAATTGTGATCATGGCACACGGGTCACGCAAGACAACCCGCGCTGAGCAGTCATATGCCACCCTTGCGCTAGAGTCTGACGCGTCTATGTCAGACTCTGACCCTGATTTTGACCCTGCCAGGTGCTCAGATACATCATCACTCGATACAGTGTCTACTGCTAGTGATGTATCTGGTGATGTTGTATCTGTGCCTGCTAGTCCCCCTGCCAGAAGGAGACGTGCTGCTCCAGCTGGCAGAACTGCTGAGGAGTGGGTAGTGCCTCATAACCAGAGGCCAGACATCCCATCCTTTACTGCAAATCCTGGCATTAATTTGGATGTCACAGGATTTAGCCCTCAGCAGTTTATGGAGGTGTTTCTGGGCGATGATGTATTGGGGAACATTGTCGCCCAAACTAATTTATATGCCCATCAATTCCGAGCTACAAAACCGGACTCTTTTTTGGCAAAGCAGCAATGGGCCCCCATCGATGTGCCAGAATTTAAAAGATTCTGGGCATTGACTATGCTGATGGGCATCATAAAGAAGCCCTCCATCCGCTCCTACTGGAGCAGTAGCCCCATCTGCTCTACCCCCATTTACTCCCAATGTATGTCGAGGAAGAGGTATGAAATGATTCTGCATTTCATGCACTTCAGCGACAACAGCCTGTGTCCCCCTAGGGAGCATCCCCAGTTTGACAGGCTGTATAAAATCCGCCCCCTGATTACCCACTTTGCTGCCAGGTTTGCAGAGGCTTATACACCTGGAAGGAATATATGCGTGGATGAATCCCTGATGAAGTATAAGGGAAGGCTGGGATTCAAGCAGTATGTTCCTTCCAAGCGCTCTAGGTATGGTGTAAAGATGTATAAGCTCTGTGATAGCGAGACTGGGTATACACAGGCCTTCCAGGTGTACGAGGGAAAGGATAGCCACCTTGACCCTCCAGGTTGCCCAGAACATATGGGAACCAGTGGCAAGATTGTCTGGGACCTGATATTCCCCCTGATGAACAAAGGGTACCACTTGTATACTGACAATTTTTATACAAGTGTCCCTTTGTTCAAGCTACTGTACTGTTTTGATACAGTAGCTTGCGGCACAATTAAAAAGAACAGCACAGGTTTCCCAGGACAACTTGCACGCACCCGGCTACGGAGGGGGGAGACCTCAGCTCTGCGCCAAGAGGAGCTGTTGGCAGTTAAGTACAGAGACAAGAAGGATGTGTACCTTCTTACCACCATCCACACTGAGGGGACTGTGGAGGTCCATGTACGTGGCAGAGCTGAGAGAACGAGGAAGCCAGTGTGCATCAAGGCCTATAACCGTCATATGGGTGGGGTTGATCTGGCAGATCAGCTGCTGCAGCCCTACCTAGTTATACGAAAGACAAGGGCCTGGTACAAAAAGGTTGCAATCTACCTAATGCAGATTGCAACCCACAACGCTTTCTTGTTGTTCAAAAAAGCAAACCCCGGGATGCAACTGAGATTTTTACAGTTTCAGCTCCAGATCATTTCGGGGATTTTGTACCGTGATGCACCTGCTCCCCGGGCGGTGATGGGAGAGAGCAGAGTTGGGGCTACACATTTTATTTTTAAAATTCCCCCTACTGCGGCAAAACAGAATCCCCAAAAAAGATGCAGGGTCTGTTCTAAGAGGGGGCAGAGAAAAGACAGTGTATATTACTGTCCTGATTGCCCTGGGCAGCCTGGACTCTGCATTGGAGACTGTTTCAAACGATACCACACGCTGGCCCATTTTTAATTTATATTTTGCCGTTCAGTTTTTTTTTTTTGGTGTCTTTTTCTTTGGGGGGGGGGGGGTTGTTACATTTACCCCGTGCATGGGGGGCATGGGTGTCCTTAGGAGGCCTTGCAGAAAACAACCCTGTCAGGGGTCCGCGGGTGGCTAGTAGGGGAGGTTGCTCGCAACTCGCAGCACTCACCCTCAGTCCATCGCCGCCCGCGGTCTCCCCTCCTCCTACCTGTCGGCGAGCGGCGTCTCCTCTCCGCCGCTCGCATCCGTCACGCCTCCCAGCGGCAGCATGTATAACGCTGCACGCTGGAAGGTCGTTGATTTATGCAAACGCCGGGGTCACGTGAGTGACCCGGCGTTAAAGCAACAGTACCACAATCACAGTGGGAGGCTTAGATATCTCCCACATGTGATTGTTAATTCTGATTGGAAGTTATCCAATCAGAATTTAACCTAGGGAATTTATACTCACCTTTCCTGTTCCTCCCTGCCCTGTTGTGGTCTTTGCTGTATAGTATTGATTCTGAACTTGTGATTTGTGGTTACGTACTCTCTGGCTTGTTAAACTGACTTTGTGACTTTCTCCTACCCTTTGACCTCGGCTTGTTTCTCGTTATTCTGTTTTCTGGTTCCCCTGACTCGGCTTGTCTCCTGACTATTCTGTGTGTGCTTAGCCCGGCCACTCTAAGGTCCGGTACGGCACCTTTTCTGTGTGTGTGTGTGTCTGTTAGCGTGTTAGGTTCCCGGAATCGTGATAAACCCGGGGTGTGTTCCACAGTCAAAAAGCGGTGTGCGTGTCTACGTTTCAAGTATGTACCCTTTTGTGGCGATATATAAAACTGGGGTATGTGATAAGCCACAAGCTAAAGATAGGCCTATCAGAAGACATACTCTCAATTTCAACTCAAATGGCAAGTCATTCAATTGTTACCGTACCTTCCCCAGATCCTGGCAGACCTATGCATGGGGGGGCATGGGTGTCCTTAGGAGGCCTCGCAGAAAACAACCCGGGGTGTGTTCTTGCAATAACCAACAGCGGGCTCTCCTAAATCACAGTCAAATAGCGGTGTGCGTGTGTAAAATTGAGGATTGAACAGTTACCTCCACACACGTTCTTCATCTTGTTTTATCTTTTTTCTGGCTAAAAAAAAGTTGCATCAAAGCACTCCACATACATGCAATACCTCGGGGTGTCTACGTTTCAAGTATGTACCCTTTTGTGTCGATATATAAAACTGGGGTATGTGATAAGCCCCAAGCTAAAGATGGGCCTATCAGAAGACATACTCTCAATTTCAACTCAAATGGCAAGTCATTCAATTGTTACCGTACCTTCCCCAGATCCTGGCAGACCTATGCATGGGGGGGCATGGGTGTCCTTAGGAGGCCTCGCAGAAAACAACCCGGGGTGTGTTCTTGCAATAACCAACAGCGGGCTCTCCTAAATCACAGTCAAATAGCGGTGTGCGTGTGTAAAATTGAGGATTGAACAGTTACCTCCACACACGTTCTTCATCTTGTTTTATCTTTTTTCTGGCTAAAAAAAAGTTGCATCAAAGCACTCCACATACATGCAATACCTCGGGGTGTCTACGTTTCAAGTATGTACCCTTTTGTGGCGATATATAAAACTGGGGTATGTGATAAGCCCCAAGCTAAAGATAGGCCTATCAGAAGACATACTCTCAATTTCAACTCAAATGGCAAGTCATTCAATTGTTACCGTACCTTCCCCAGATCCTGGCAGACCTATGCATGGGGGGGCATGGGTGTCCTTAGGAGGCCTCGCAGAAAACAACCCGGGGTGTGTTCTTGCAATAACCAACAGCGGGCTCTCCTAAATCACAGTCAAATAGCGGTGTGCGTGTGTAAAATTGAGGATTGAACAGTTACATCCACACACGTTCTTCATCTTGTTTTATCTTTTTTCTGGCTAAAAAAAAGTTGCATCAAAGCACTCCACATACATGCAATACCTCGGGGTGTCTACGTTTCAAGTATGTACCCTTTTGTGGCGATATATAAAACTGGGGTATGTGATAAGCCCCAAGCTAAAGATGGGCCTATCAGAAGACATACTCTCAATTTCAACTCAAATGGCAAGTCATTCAATTGTTACCGTACCTTCCCCAGATCCTGGCAGACCTATGCATGGGGGGGCATGGGTGTCCTTAGGAGGCCTCGCAGAAAACAACCCGGGGTGTGTTCTTGCAATAACCAACAGCGGGCTCTCCTAAATCACAGTCAAATAGCGGTGTGCGTGTGTAAAATTGAGGATTGAACAGTTACCTCCACACACGTTCTTCATCTTGTTTTATCTTTTTTCTGGCTAAAAAAAAGTTGCATCAAAGCACTCCACATACATGCAATACCTCGGGGTGTCTACGTTTCAAGTATGTACCCTTTTGTGGCGATATATAAAACTGGGGTATGTGATAAGCCCCAAGCTAAAGATAGGCCTATCAGAAGACATACTCTCAATTTCAACTCAAATGGCAAGTCATTCAATTGTTACCGTACCTTCCCCAGATCCTGGCAGACCTATGCATGGGGGGGCATGGGTGTCCTTAGGAGGCCTCGCAGAAAACAACCCGGGGTGTGTTCTTGCAATAACCAACAGCGGGCTCTCCTAAATCACAGTCAAATAGCGGTGTGCGTGTGTAAAATTGAGGATTGAACAGTTACCTCCACACACGTTCTTCAACTACTGTGGGGTGTAAACTTTTCAAATATATGCACGCTCATGGCAAGAAAATACATTGGGATATCTGATAAGGCCCTCAAAAGCAAGATAGGCAAACAAGATATATAAAATTTGAAAAACGCATATCAGACATTTCGCTTTGCACCCCCCCAGTGAACCCGACAAACGTATGCATGAGTGTTATCGCTGTACTCGGGAGATGATGCCAAGTACATATTGTGGTGTCCTTTGGCAGTAACACCTAACAGGAGCTTAGAATCTATGCACAAAGTAGAATGTGTGAGTGAAAAATAACACCACAAAAACGTTTGACAGAGACTGGTGGTAGAATTAGTGCATGTAAAGTGTTCAAATGCCACCATGTGAAATGCCCTAGGGTGTGTACTTTTCAAAAACATACAGTTTGACGGAGGTGAATTACATTGGTCGGCTTCAGACATGTTCCAACTGGGACATGGGTGCATGATGGCCAGCTGTGTTTTTTTTTTTTGTTTGTTTTTTTATCATATTTTACTTTTTTATTCTAGTAAATTATATGATATGATGAAAATGATGGTATCTTTAGAATGAACATTTAATAGCGAGAAAAATGGTATATAATATGTATGGTTACAGTAAATGTGTAAGAGGCAAATTACATCTAAACACAACCACTGCAGAAATGTAAAAAGAGCCCTGGTCCTTAACGGTAATACAATTGAAAAATGGCCTGGTCACTAAGGGGTTAATGGGGTTAGATTTTGTTCTAGGCTGCATCGCGAATCCCCACTACGTACATACAAGAGAATGCCACCATCAGACTGCAGCCCATTTATTTGTCTTTACTGACTTTTTTAGGCCGAGGCCACATTCCCTTTCTCACTACACACACCGATCATTTGGGCATCACCTCTCTCCAGCCATATTTCCTCTCATACTACATGTATACACGTCTATTCTTGAATATTGTGTATGTATGTGTGTGTGTATGTATGTATGTCAGTATGTATGTGTGTATAACAATATACAGAGTGGGGGGTGCAGACAAAGAAAAAAATAATAATAAAAAAAAAATACTTATATTCAATATTCGTAAATCTTGTAGATAATCTGAAAAATACAATCATATACACATAGCATAATACTGTATATATGTAAAGATGATATTATAATAAAGGTAATGGGTCACTCACGATATATAGAGCCTAAATTAGTAGGCTCTAGCTGTGATCACTGGTGAAAAATCAGCTTTTTCGGGCTATACACACGGTATTCTTGTAGTGGCAGATGTCCTCTCCCCAGTAATAAAGGATAGATACCAGACCGGGATGAATGAGGTACAATGAACTTTACTTCAATAAAAGCAAATACCGTATATACTCGAGTATAAGCCGAGTTTTTCAGCACATTTTTTGTGCTGAAAAACCCCAACTCGGCTTATACTCGAGTCAATAGTCTGTATTATGGCAATTTGCATTGCCATAATACAGACTGGGGCTGCAGAGATGTTACTTACCTCTCCTGCAGCTCCTGTCAGCTCTCTCCTCCTCCGCGCCGTCTGTTCAGCACCTCGGTCAGCTCCCAGTGTAAGTCTCGCGAGAGCCGCGGCTCTCGCGAGATTTACAGTGTGAGCTGACAGAAGAGCTGACCGGACGGCGCGGAGGAGGAGAGAGCTGACAGGAGCTGCAGAAGAGGTAAGTAACATCTCTGACAGCCCCCTCTCCCCCCCACTGAACTGCCAATGCTGGACCACCAGGGAAGGAGTGCCCCCCTCCCTGCCATGTATCAAGCAGGGAGGGGGGACGAAAAAAAATATATAATAATAATAAAAAAAAATAATAATTAAATTTAATAATAAAAAAAATATAAAAAATATTAAAATAATTAAAAATAAAAATAAAATTCCCCATCCCCCACCAAGGCTCTGCAACACACACACATACACACACACACACACACATACTGCACTCATACACACACACACTGCACTCATAAACACACACTGCACTCATACACACACTGCACTCATATACACACACTGCATTCATACACACACACTGCATTCATACACACACACTGCACTCATATACACACATGCTGCACTCATATACACACATGCTGCACTCATACACACACACTGCATTCACACGCACACTGCATTCACACGCACACGCTGCACTCATACACACACGCTGCACTCATACACACACGCTGCACTCATACACACATGCTGCATTCATACACACACACTGCATTCATACACACACACTGCAAAATAAATATTCAATTAATATATTTTTTTAGGATCTAATTTTATTTAGAAATTTACCAGTAGCTGCTGCATTTCCCACCCTAGTCTTATACTCGAGTCAATAAGTTTTCCCAGTTTTTTGGGGTAAAATTAGGGGCCTCGGCTTATATTCGGGTCGGCTTATACTCGAGTATATACGGTATACAATAAAAAATCAGCTGTAAAAATAAGAATTAATGTATGTATGTCACTATGTATGTATGTTATTTTGTATTATTTTTATTATTATTATTATTATCATTTATTTAGCACCAACAATTTCTCAACAATTATTATTTTGCCAATAATAGCGCTTGTATCGGTATGCTTATATGTGGGTCTGTATGTATGTCAGTATGTATGTATGTATGTCTGACTGTATGTCCTTATGCATGTGTGTGTGTGAGTCTCTATGTATGTTAGTATGTGTATGTGTGTCAGTCAGTATGTGTGTGTGTGTGTCTGTATGTATGTTACTATATGTTTGTGTGTCAGTATGTATGCCTGTATGTGTGTGCATGTCTGTTTCAGTATGTGTCTCTTTTAGTATCTATGTGTGTTTGTCAGTATTTCTCTGTATGTGTGTATCTTTTTGTGTGTCTATCTGTGTCCTTTTGTATAAGTGTGTGTATCTGTGTTTGTGTCTGTGTGTGTATTATGTGTCAATGTTTGAGTGTCTGTGCATCTGTGTGTGTGTCTGTGTATCAGTGTGTGTGGAGTGTAAACACCACACACAAATGCACACCTGCATTCAAACACCAACATTTACACACATACTCTATACAAAAACATGCTTACATTCAAACACAAATTGTGTGTGTATATATATATATATATATATATATATATATATATACACACACAATTACACAATATACACACAGGGCATCCACTACACATGCATTAATACATACTGCACGTTACACAAACTACAGCCAATACACAAACACACACTGCATCCACAAAACACACACCCTGCATCCACTCTACAAACACTAATTGCTTGTGGGCGGATTTGTAGGTGGGTCCTGTGGGCCTTAAGGGTGGGCTTGGAGGCGGGCCCCCAGGGAGCCCAGATCTTGGGCCAAAATTTCTGATGGCGGCCCTGAGAAGAAGAACCTGGTATGTCTTCTTCTGATGAAATACACCCCTCTCTGCAGCTTTGTGTGGTTCAGCATTACTGAATAAATCAGGGCTTAATTGTCAGTGAAAGTCATATTATGACTGATTTGTGTGTACAGAAGATACTGGATATTTTAACTCCCCTGTAAGTTCATGACTCTAAGCAGCGAGGTCTGGAACAGAGTTTTGTTATTGAATACTATGGTCGGATAAGTCATAAACAGGAGACACTTGCCAGATACGACCTCAGTGAATTACATAATATTAAAAATAATAATGAAAAAAATATTTATAAAGTATTTTTGTTTTTAAGTACATCCTAAAGTCCAATGTTCTCAATTCCAGTTTGTTTGTACATTGTTGGATATATATATATTTTTTTTAATTCTTTATTTTTGTTGAGGCATGTGATTATAGGGGTACAGAAAAAAGAGAGGGAGACGTTCAAGAGTTGCACAGGATAAGGTCGTCATAACATATGGACAGTCTCCTATGATTATCAACCTCATTTTATATATAATAACATGCTATGGCTAAATACTGTTATCTCTCGCTTTAATACTGTTATCTCTCGCTTTAATACTGTTATCTCTCGCTTTAATACTGTTTTCTCTCGCTTTAATACTGTTTTCTCTCGCTTTAATACTGTTTTCTCTCGCTTTAATATTGTTTTCTCTCGCTTTAATATTGTTATCTCTCGCTTTAATATTGTTATCTCTCGCTTTAATACGGTTATCTCTCGCTTTAATACGGTTATCTCTCGCTTTGATACGGTTGTCTCTCGCTTTGATACTGTTGTCTCTCGCTTTGATACTGTTGTCTCTCGCTTTGATACTGTTGTCTCTCGCTTTGATACTGTTGTCTCTCGCTTTGATACTGTTGTCTCTCGCTTTGATACTGTTGTCTCTCGCTTTGATACTGTTGTCTCTCGCTTTGATACTGTTGTCTCTCGCTTTGATACTGTTGTCTCTCGCTTTGATACTGTTGTATCTTGCTTTAATACTGTTGTATCTTGCTTTAATACTGTTATCACTCGCTTTAATACAGGTAGCGCTAAATCTAAAAATACCAGTGCAATACGTGAAACTAGTTATGGTTAGTAAGCTGTACATAAAATCACATCATGGGACTAAGGTCTGAGAGGCTTAGTAATCTAGTGTACATCACTAACTAGGTAAAACAGCATGAGTTAGTTACATGTTGGGAGATAATAAAAATAGAAATAAAAATAATAATAAAATAGGTAGACTGTTATCTAAACATTTCTGCTTCATGTAAACGTTGCTTTGTAATATTTTGTTATACATAGGAGGAAGAAATATGAATAAAAAGGAAAATAGCAGATTAGTCAAACTTTTTACGCTTGTTATAGATTGAGGCTTAAAACAGTAGCAGTGAGAGCACATTAGCAGTACAAGTATGCATATAGCCGAGTATTGTAAAATAATATGACCTGCTAAGGTGAGCATGCATAGAACCATTGGGTCTGCCTGTTAATGGAGTGTAACAACTGACATAACTGGGCGATAAGTAATTACGTGATAAGCATAGTTCAGACAGCTACAAAAAGAGAAGTCCTGCGCTAAAGCAGCAAGGACTACAACACACATCAGCCCCAATATGTAGTAAAAACCAAAGAAAAGAAAATGTTACTTGCGCTTTTTCCTTACTCCCTATGTATATTTAGACAAATGGAGGTCATTTAGTTGCTCCAATGGCCATTGGAGGGATGCCCGCCTGCCAACGTCAAGGCAGACCCCCCCTAAGCGGGTCCTAACACTGACCCTTCAGCCTGCTTCCTTGAGCTTCTGGCAAAGATATCTCTAATGAGACAGAAAGGGGTATTTTTTATATACACCCCTTTACTTATTAACCCTTAATAGGGAACACATGGGATGGGTAGCAGCATTGTAACCAGGCTGTGTGATACAAAGTAAATACAAATACAAAAAGAGAAGTCCTGCGCTAAAGCAGCAAGGACTACAACACACATCAGCCCCAATATGTAGTAAAAACCAAAGAAAAGAAAATGTAGTTCAGACAGCAACTGCTGATGATAGCGGGCCTCCAGGATAATAGGGTGGTATGTCCACTGGGAGTTAAGGTAGCGGGTGCTTTAGCCGATGCCCAGGACAGGGAAGACTCTCTCATAGTTGCGGTGTGTCTGTTCGATGGTGCCCCTGTGTTGGGGGTCAGCTCCAGCGTTGACCTGTAGTATGTGCAGCTGCACTGCTACCAGGTGAGCAGCGTTGATCGTAGACGGTAGGGTCATGCTTCGTTGCCTGCCGATTTTAGGGTAGAGTGGGGTGTTTGCGTATGGTGCTTGTTTGGCGGTCCAGCACCTGTGCTGTTGTGAGTGGGAGCGTGTGCCCGAATAATATGGCGCCACTTCCCGCCTTGAGGATCGTTGATGCCTGCTTTTCCTGATGGCCGCTCTGGAGGCTTGAGGTGGGTGCCTGTAGTGACGACGTCGTGTTGCCGGGCGAATCCATGCAGCCACGTTTTTTATCGCCAGGTGATAAGCCATTCCGCGGCTATACAGTATGTCCCAGAATCTTGTACAGAGCCAGTCAAAAGATCCCAGTGGGTGTGTGGGTGGCTGAGTGTTAGTGCACAGCGTTTTGGGCCTGTGCTGGGTGGCCATCTTGTCTGCGCCGCGTTGATTTGGTGCCCCTGTGTGCTGTGTAGTCGGTGAGTCTGCCCTCCTGCCTTAGCCTTATCAATGAGTCCAGTGAGGACCGGGATATCCCCCACCGGTCCAAAGGGGGGGGGTGCAGGATAGTACGAGGTAGCTTGAGGGCTCTGGCTTCAGGGAGAGCGGCCGCCTCTCCCGAGCTCTTACCCCAGTAGGCCGCACGTGGATTCCTGCTTCCCTAGCTCCGACGGGCTCCGGGGTGGTATCAGTCGGTTCAGTGGTGCACCCCCGACATGGACGGTGCACCCCCGAGGGTCATTGGGCTATGTAGCCGCTGCTTTTTGCCCCAGTTTCTGCCCGCTGTGCAGGAGCTCGTGCTACACACGTCTGCACGGTTCGGTCGTCAGCCTCCGCCCCTATATTCACACTTCTGACAAACGTATTACTTTGGGAATGCTGGGAGTGGGGGGGTTCTCCAATTCCCTGGTGGTCAAGTGGCTGCAGGACGGCACTGGCGGGCAGGCTGGGCGGCCGGCGAGGGAGCTCTTCCCCTGAGCTCTCTGCTCAGCTCCCTCGCTCGCCGCCCGCAGAGAGCCATTGTTGGATACATTGTTTGCTTTAATATACTTGTTCTTAGATCTCCGGAACAAACTGAAGTCTAATTTAGAAGATTTGTGCAGGTTTACTTATATGAATATAGACAGAAATAGCACACTTACATAAATTAAAAAGTAAAAGGCTTTGACACCGTCTGAATAGATTCACTTTTGTATCTTAGAGTTTTTTGTTTTTTTTATAACTAATAAACACATTTTCTTTGCGTTTCATATTGGCATTAATGCATTCCGTGTAGTACAGTATAAGTCTCCTGAACATCACTTTTTAGTGCTCTAAGTGTCTGAAACTAGCGATGTCCTCACATAACAATTATAAAGGCACTTTCTAAATTAAGCTACTTGTAGCAAAGGGCAAAACATTATCCAAGAGAACACTCATAAAAGAGAATTGCAGAAGGTGAAATGTTTAGTTTATTAAATGAAGAATATACATATATATTCCTTTGTACTAAAAAATATCTGACACATTTTAATAGTGAAGCATTTCTTGGCTCCTTATTGTTTTAGCTTATTGAAGTTTAATATTATTTGTTCTGTTTGCCAGTTTATGGCTGTAAATACAATTGCAATCTGTTTTAAAACCTAATTAAATGAGTCCATATAAATTATATATAACATATATATATATATGGTAACAAAAATAAATAAAAATGAGACAGCGCTAGGTAACTAAAAAGCAGCAACCTATTAAAAGGGGATCCCTCAAACCCTTTAGAGCTAGATAAGTAAAAAATAATAAAAAGGCTGCGCTTACGATAAAAACAGACACAGTGTAAAGTCCAAAGGGAGGAAAAGTCCAACTGGTGTGTCCTTACAGGAGGTCTTTGCTGGTGGTGTTTTCTACCAATGTAGTAGTTCCTCTCATATGAAAGACAAAAGGGAAGAGATGGACAACCAATAGTGTAGTTTGCACAATACTGATGTGGATGGAAATAATAATAATAGTTGAGAACTCACATTTACCAGAGCTACTGTCCTAGCTCTGGAATAAAGCGCATACAGCGGTATAATCCCCGCTTATGGGATTTAAATGGGTTCCTCTCTGTGTTCTTGGTGTCCAATTCTCAAAAAGATAAAAAGAAACATCCGATAGTGCTCACTGTTTGGCAAAGTGGATAAAATAATAAAAGGGTATACTCACAAACCAAGAGCAGACCGACTGCTCTGTGTAGACAGCTTTGGTGGATTGATCCCCACCTAGGATTTCTTTAAAATGCAGGAAACTTCCAGGGTTTTTTTCAAGGTGTAATAAAACCAATAAAGATTAAAAAGCCAGGGTAAAATAATTAAGTTTCTATAAAAAAAGATATTTTGGCACAAACAAATGTCCAAAAAATACTTTAATATATTATAAAAACACAAATATAAATATCCATAACGCGTTTCGTCAGAGACTTTTTCAAATGGATTAACAGAAATTACCTGGCTAATAGGTATTATATAGGAGCATAACTGGTTTAAATTTGGCGCCAAAAATCGGTCTGACCAATCAGAAATAAGAACATATTAAAAAGCTTTAAAACGTGTGTTTAAAATAATCATATGTAGTTTATAATAGTATAATTTATTCCTGATATTTCTGAAGAAAAACGAGGGCAGGAAAGTATAGATTTAATCCTTTAAAGATAGTCATGTGACAAGGTACTTCCGCATTTTCGGAAGTTTTAGCCGCAATGTCTTATGGGAGTTGTAGTTTAATTTTGCTGCGACCTGTGGCCGCATAAAAACACCTCAAATAGTATATTTATAATTAGTAGCAGTGGCTCACTTGTCAATTTAAGGGTTAAAGTAAAAAAACGAGGGTTTAAAATAGTTGAATCTAAGGATTGAAAATAGGACATGTGACAGATCGGTACTTCTGCAAAACGGAAGTTAAACCGAACTGACTCATGGGAAATGTAGTTATAATCCCAGAGTCAGTAAAAACTGGCCAATAATAATTGCTTTAAGGGAGTTAAACACTGCAGTTAAAAACTGGATGAATGATAAGAGATCTTAAAGGAAATAGGGACTAAAATAATTAATTGGATAAAAACAAATAGTTTTTAAAATAAGAGCAAATTATTTTGCAGTAAAATGGAAGTTTGGAAACAGCTTATAATTATAAGTCTATATGGAAAACATTAAGAACATATACATTTAAAGGTACAGGCATAGTTAAACATACAAAATCATAAAAAGTTGTGTAAATCAAAATCTGCATTAAGACCATGGGGTATAAGAGTCTGAAGATTATACACCCATTCCATCTCTGTTTTTCCAAGCAGCTTTTTTATATCACCTCCACGCCAGGAGGTGGAACATTTTTTTATACCAATGCATTTTAGTAGGCGTGGGTCTTTATTGTGCATAATGAAATGTTTGGATACTGTATGATTTAAGTATCCGTTTTTTATACTCCTGCAATGTTCGCTCAGTCTTATCTTCAGGCACCTTGTGGTCATCCCCACATATTGGAGGCCACATGGCCACTCAAGCAGGTAAATCACATTTTTTGTGTTGCAGCAAATAAAATCATAAATACTATACACTTTTTTTGTCCGATTCGACATAAAATTTGTGACTTTGGATGGAATAAAATTATCTGTAGTTTTACACACAATGCATTGTTTACATTTATAGAAACCTTTCGTCTGGGGAAAAAAGGATAGATTTCTGGGAGGAGATTTTTTAGTAAAATTTGTAGTTAAAATAGATTTAAAATTAGGTGCTCCTCTGAAAACAATATTTGGATGATTGGGTATGATGGGATTAAGTATTTCATCGTGTTTCAGTATATGCCAGTGTTTTCTTATTATTTTTTTGACATCATTATTTTTGTTATTAAAATTAAAAATAATTGGGAGTGCTATTGGTTCGATATTTTCTTTATTTTTGTACATCAGAAGTTATTTTCGTTCTTTTTGTTTAACTGTATTAATTGTAGTATTTAGATCTGACTCTAAATATTTTTTTTCCATAAATTTACTTTTTTAAAAATCTGCTTGCTCATTAAAATCAGTGAGTTCAGAACAGTTTCTACGAAGGCGTAAAAACTGACTTTTAGGGGCACTCTCGAGCCAAGGCTTATAATGGCAGCTTGATCTGTCTATAGCCGTATTTACACATACTTTTTTGAAGAACGTTTTTGTTTGAAGTTGTCCCTTGTTAATAAAAATATTGAGATCTAAAAAATTGATGGATTTATTGCTAAATTCATGTGTAAGAATAATACCCCTATCGTTATTGTTTAAATGATTAATAAAATCAATAAGATGGTGCTCTGGTCCATCCCAAATAAAAAAGAGGTCGTCTATGTATCTGAAGTAAGAGACTAGGTTTGCCCGCCATTGGTGGTTGCCCCAAATGGCTACAGATTCCCAGTCAGCCATAAACAAATTGGCATAACTGGGGGCAAACCTAGTCCCCATAGCAGTACCTCTTGCAGAAGTACCGATCTGTCACATGTCCTATTTTCAATCCTTAGATTCAACTATTTTAAACCCTCGTTTTTTTACTTTAACCCTTAAATTGACAAGTGAGCCACTGCTACTAATTATAAATATACTATTTGAGGTGTTTTTATGCGGCCACAGGTCGCAGCAAAATTAAACTACAACTCCCATAAGACATTGCGGCTAAAACTTCCGAAAATGCGGAAGTACCTTGTCACATGACTATCTTTAAAGGATTAAATCTATACTTTCCTGCCCTCGTTTTTCTTCAGAAATATCAGGAATAAATTATACTATTATAAACTACATATGATTATTTTAAACACACGTTTTAAAGCTTTTTAATATGTTCTTATTTCTGATTGATCAGACCGATTTTTGGCGCCAAATTTAAACCAGTTATGCTCCTATATAATACCTATTAGCCAGGTAATTTCTGTTAATCCATTTGAAAAAGTCTCTGACGAAACGCGTTATGGATATTTATATTTGTGTTTTTATAATATATTAAAGTATTTTTTGGACATTTGTTTGTGCCAAAATATCTTTTTTTATAGAAACTTAATTATTTTACCCTGGCTTTTTAATCTTTATTGGTTTTATTACACCTTGAAAAAAACCCTGGAAGTTTCCTGCATTTTAAAGAAATCCTAGGTGGGGATCAATCCACCAAAGCTGTCTACACAGAGCAGTCGGTCTGCTCTTGGTTTGTGAGTATACCCTTTTATTATTTTATCCACTTTGCCAAACAGTGAGCACTATCGGATGTTTCTTTTTATCTTTTTGAGAATTGGACACCAAGAACACAGAGAGGAACCCATTTAAATCCCATAAGCGGGGATTATACCGCTGTATGCGCTTTATTCCAGAGCTAGGACAGTAGCTCTGGTAAATGTGAGTTCTCAACTATTATTATTATTTCTATCCACATCAGTATTGTGCAAACTACACTATTGGTTGTCCATCTCTTCCCTTTTGTCTTTCATATGAGAGGAACTACTACATTGGTAGAAAACACCACCAGCAAAGACCTCCTGTAAGGACACACCAGTTGGACTTTTCCTCCCTTTGGACTTTACACTGTGTCTGTTTTTATCGTAAGCGCAGCCTTTTTATTATTGTTTACATATCTATATATATATATATATATATATCTATATATATATATATCTATATATATATATATATCTATCTATCTATCTATCTATCTATCTATCTATCTATCTATCTATCTATCTATCTATCTATCTATCTATCTATCTATCTATCTATCTATCTATATATATATATATATATATATATATATATATATATATATATATATAAATGGGCAAAAATATGTTTACCACATCATTTCATTATTATGACTGTCTGTACTAATACTATGGTTATTTTATATGAAGGCAAATTTCCATACTTCAAAGGTGCAGGGATATTTGTCTAGGTCCAACCTACAAAGCACTTAAAGGGACACTCCACTGCCAAAATATAAAAATAAAAAAGTAATTGTTTAGTATGTATACCGCCAATGAAAATATGCATGCATTTAAATATGCATTTTTTTTTAATTTGGGTATTTCTAGAAGGGGCTTGTTAAAGTTGAA
Organism: Pelobates fuscus; assembly: GCF_036172605.1. Taxonomy (NCBI): domain Eukaryota; kingdom Metazoa; phylum Chordata; class Amphibia; order Anura; family Pelobatidae; genus Pelobates; species Pelobates fuscus. Next base: position 108,181,328 of record NC_086320.1, read on the forward strand.
GATCTAACCCAGCTCAGACTTTCAGTGGCCGCCCAATCAACAAGGTTGCAACAAGGTTAAAGGGGCACTCCAGACCCCTAAAGCACTCTTGCTTGACGAAAAGTTTTATGTGTGAATAGAGTGTCCTATTTTTTTCTTTTAGGAAAAAGTGCATATTTTAATAGAAATTGACACTTTTGTAAATTATACTGGTTGCAACCCCTGGCTTTTCAAGCAGGCAACAGGTACTGTTACTTCCTTATTTGGTTAGATTAGTTGCTTTGAACTCAAGAGGCAGCAATTGCCCAGAGCACCTGCCTAACAAAGACTTCTTATTGAGCTGCACTGGAAAGGCTGTAATACTTTTAAATGTTCTTGATATATTGATATATTTTTTTTTTTAAGTAAAATATATATTTTTTGTTATAATCTTTTGAAAAAAAAATTATTTAGAAAGTTTATACAATAATATTAAATAATTTGACAAGCTTATCCATATTACATGGAAGCCTATATTTATTGTAAATATAACTTGTAGACTTGTGCACAGTAAGAAATTCAGTTTAGCCGAATCAATTAATTAAAAAAAAAAAAAAAAACTTTGTTTGGTTGGGTTGCAATTTATCCATGTGGTGCTACGGTGCAGTTAAATTTCAACCATGCATTGTTTGGGGAAAAAAACTATTTAGACAAACCAAAATATACATAATACTGGTTCACAGATCAAGTAAAAAGAAGTAACACATTGTAAACAAATCTTTATTTATGTATCACATATTTTTTTATATATATATATACAGCCTAAAGTACAAGATAGCACTCCAGGGACTTCCAAGTCGAATGAATAAAACTTAGCTTTTATTAGCTCAAAATAAAAATCAACGTTTCCGTCTGTATCACAGACTTTCATCAGGATCAGTATCAGTGATACAGACTGAAACGTAGATTTTTATTTTGAGCTAATAAAAGCTAAGTTTTATTCATTCGACTTGGAAGTCCCTGGAGTGCTATCTTGTACTTTTGGCTGTATCTGTTTGCTGATAAGCACCGGGCAAGTACATCAAGGAAGGTGGAGTGCATTACTAATTTTGTTTATATATATATATATATATATATATATATATATATATATATATATATATATATATATATATATATATATATATATATATATATATATATATATATATATATATATATATATATATATATATATATATATACATATATACATATATACATATATATATATATATATATATATATATATATATATATATAAAATTATATAGAAACTGGCTTGCACTCACGGTTTCTTTGAAGTTAAAATGATTTATTTATTGCAAATTCATAAAAACTCTGATCGACACTTCAGCCCCCCCCCCTCCCCCCGCCCCCGTGCTCTCCCCCCCCCCCCCCGGATCATACAATAATCTTTATTTATGTATCACATATGTTTTTTTAATATATATATATATATATATATATATATATATATATGTGTGTGTGTGCGTGTTTCCATTGCTCCTCCTTCATATACATGTATGTGCCTTTTTTTTTTCTAAATGGGTAGCTACTGATTGGCTTAGTGTCAACTGACTACTCTAGGAAATTAGCGGCCCTGCCCAGTGGCACTAGTAAAAACTCAATTGTAGAAGCTGGATGCTGCTGGGCAAAGGGATATACCGGTAATAGGGTGCAAAGAACAGTTAATTATAATGCCCTTCTAGTGAGACTTTATAAAAGTGCTTACACAGTTTTATTGTGTGACTTTTTCATTTTGCATATAGTATCTCTCAAAAAACAGTATCAGCCTATATTTATCTCTTTTTTTGTGTGTGGTTGTAAATATTTTATTGAGAAAAGGAAGTGGGTAAAAACAATATCATTCAAAAATAAGTAAATAAAAAAATGCATATATTTTGTCAATAATTATAAGAAATATACAGGAAAGTTCTAGAAGCAAACTACATGTAATCATTTTTTTAGGTACACATAAGGGTTAAGTCTGATTCATGAACTTACTGGAAAGTTCCATTTGATGGTAATAAAAAGGAATGGTATCCCAATTATTGGTTGGGATATGTTATAAACCACCAAATGTAAATATTAACGAAGAAGAACAGCTGTTAGAGCAAATTGGAAAAGCTGCAAATCGGGATAACACGTTAATTATTGGAGATTTTAATTACCTGGACATAAATTGGGACAGGGGGACTAGTACTTCAGCAAGGGGAATCAGGTTTTTGAATGTGTTAAAGGACACCTTTATGTCACAATTGGTACAAGCACCAACTAGAAAGGATGCTTGTCTGGATCTCGTTATAACTAACAATGTTGATTTTTTTAACCAACATACAAGTAGGGGAGCATTTGGGAAATAGTGATCACAATATGGTAATTTTTTAAATAAGCTCAAAAAAGCAAAAGCACGTGGGGTATACTAAAACGTATAATTTTTAAAAAGTCAATTTCAATAAGATTAGGGCTGCTCTACAACATATCAACTGGCATAAACTCCTTAGTGATAAATCTGTGATGGAATCTATGCAAACAAATACTAGAAAACTACATTTCTCAGTATGTACAATTGGGTTTTAAATATAAAATAAACAAATTAAAACCAATGTGGCTTAGTAGAGAAGTAAAACAAGAGATTAAAAATAAGAAAAGGGCATTTAAAGCATTTAAATCGGACAAATCAGAGGCATCCTATTTAAGATATAAGGAAGCCAATAATGCTTGCAAAAAGGCAATTAAAGTGGCTAAACTAGAAAATGAGAAATTGATAGCCAAAGAATGCAAAACCAAACCCAAAAAGTTTTTCAAGTACATCAATTCTAAAAAAAATAAAAAAAAAAATTAAAGTGTAGGTACACTGGAAACAGAGATGGGTTTGCTAGCAAATGAAGACCAGGAAAAAGCAGAAATTTTAAATAACTATTTTTCTTCAGTATATATTAATGAGGATCCTATGGCAAGAGATATTCAAATGATTGCTGTAAGAAACTTGCAGATAACTTGTGATTGGATAACTCGAGACAAGGTGCTACAGCTAAGAAAATTAATGTAAATAAAGCTCCGGGGCCTGACGGTTTTCACCCACGAGTACTTAAGGAGCTAAGTGGGGAAATAAGTGAACCTCTGTATTTAATTTTTCAAGATTCTTTTGTTACAGGTATTGTACCAGATTTTGCCAAGGCATTTGATACAGTTCCTTACAATAGGTTAGTCTTCAAACTAAAAGAAATTGGTCTAGATGAATATTCTTGTTCTTGGGTAGAACATTGGCTTAAGGATAGAGTACAACGAGTTGTCATTAAAGGTAAATTTTCTGGTTGGACAAAAGTGGCAAGTGGTGTCCCTCAGGGTTCTGTTTTGGGACCGCTTCTATTTAACATATTTATAAATGATCTTGAAATAGGCATTGAAAGTCATGTATCAGTGTTTGCAGATGACACAAAACTTTGTAAAGTAATAAAATGTGATCAGGATATTGCTTTGCTGCAGAGGGATTTAGATAGATTGGGGACTGGGTACTAAAATGGAAGATGAAATTTAACGTAGAGAAATGCAAAGTTATGCACTTTGGGGTTAAGAATGCACAAGCAATTTACACCCTAAATGTTAGTGAACTAGGGATAACCACACACAAGAAGGATTTTGGAATTGTTATAGACAACAAATTAGGCAGCAATGTGCAATGTCAATCTGCAGTTGCTAAGGCCAGTAAGATGTTGTCATGTATAAATAGGGGCATAAATTATCGGGATGAAAATATAATTTTGCCTCTTTATAAATCGCTGGTAAGACCACACCTTGAATATGCTGTGCAATTTTGGGCACCTGTTCTAAAGAAAGATATCATGGCACTAGAAAAGTGCAGAGATGACCTACAAAATTGATAAAAGGAATGGAGCATTTTAGTTACGAAGAAAGGCACAACAAACCTGCCAAGAGACGGCCGCCCACAAAAACTCACGGATCGGGCATGGAGGGCATTAATCAGAGAGGCAGCACAGAGACCTAAGGTAACCCTGGAGGAGCTGCAGTGTTCCACAGCAGAGACTGGAGTATCTGTACATAGGACGACAATAAGACGTACACTCCACAGAGTTGGGCTTTATGGCAGAGTGGCCAGAAGAAAGCCATTACATTCAGCAAAAAACAAAAGGGCACGTTTTGAGTTTGTGAAAAGACATGTTTGTGAAAAGACTCCCAAATTGTATGGAGGAAGGTGTTCTGGTTTGATGAGAATAAAATTAAACTTTTCGGCCATCAAAGAAAAACGCTATGTCTGGCGCAAACCCAACACATCACATAACCCAAAGAACACCATGTTTTTCAGCAGCGGGACTGGGAAACTGGTCTATATATCATTTGTATATTGTATTTTTGTAATATATATATACACACATATACATATACACACATATATATATATATATATATATATATATATATATATATATATATATATATATATACATATATATATATATATATACATACACACATATATACATACACACATATTTACATTTAATACATAACAGGTAATAAATATATTTAACCATGACAGGTGCATTCTGTGCTGAGGTATATTGCCATAGATCTCTTAAAAGATTTTAGATTGAATGAAGATTTGACTGTGTCCCTGAGGTTATTCCATAATTGTGGTGCTCTGTAGGAAAAGGAGGATCGAGCCACTTTATTTTTTTTGTATTGTGGTATGCTAAATATCATGCTACTACTGGATCAGAGGTTATAGGAGGTGGGAGCAGCTGGGGAGAGCATTCTACTCAGGAGAGGTGAGAGCTTCCCAGAAACGCTCTTATGCGCAAGGCTGGAAAGATGAAGAGTGAGTCGGGATTCCAGCGATAGCCAATTTAGCTATTTTAACATGTCACAGTAGTGGGTAAGGTAACTACATTCTAGTACAAAGCGGCAGAATTAATTATATAACATAGAAACATAGAAACATAGAAACATAGAAACATAGAATGTGACGGCAGATAAGAACCAGTCGGCCCATCTAGTCTGCCCAGTTTTCTAAATACTTTCATTAGTCCCTGGCCTTCTCTTATAGTTAGGATAGCCTTATGCCTATCCCACGCATGCTTAAACTCCTTTACTGTGTTAACCTCTACCACTTCAGCTGGAAGGCTATTCCATGCATCCACTACCCTCTCAGTAAAGTAATACTTCCTGATATTATTTTTAAACCTTTGTCCCTCTAATTTAAGACTATGTCCTCTTGTTGTGGTAGTTTTTCTTCTTTTAAATATAGTCTCCTCCTTTACTGTGTTGATTCCCTTTATGTATTTAAATGTTTCTATCATATCCCCCCTGTCTCGTCTTTCCTCCAAGCTATACATGTTAAGATCCTTCAACCTTTCCTGGTAAGTTTTATCCTGCAATCCATGAACCAGTTTAGTAGCCCTTCTTTGAACTCTCTCTAAGGTATCAATATCCTTCTGAAGATAGGGTCTCCAGTACTGCGTACAATACTCCAAGTGAGGTCTCACCAGTGTTCTGTACAATGGCATGAGCACTTCCCTCTTTCTACTGCTAATACCTCTCCCTATACAACCAAGCATTCTGCTAGCATTTCCTGCTGCTCTATTACATTGTCTGCCTACCTTTAAGTCATCAGAAATAATCACCCCTAAATCCCTTTCCTCAGATGTTGAGGTTAGGACTCTATCAAATATTTTGTACTCTACACTTGGGTTTTTACGTCCAAGATGCATTATCTTGCACTTATCCACATTAAATGTCAGTTGCCACAACTCTGACCATTTTTCTAGTTTACCTAAATCATTTTCCATTTGGCTTATCCCTCCTGGAACATCAACCCTGTTACATATCTTAGTATCATCCGCAAAAAGACACACCTTACCATCAAGACCTTCTGCAATATCACTAATAAAAATATTAAAGAGAATGGGTCCAAGTACAGATCCCTGAGGTACCCCACTGGTGACAAGCCCAAGCTTCGAATATACTCCATTGACTACAACCCTCTGTTGCCTGTCACTCAGCCACTGCCTTACCCATTCAACAATATTGGAATCCAAACTCAAAGATTGTAGTTTATTGATAAGCCTTCTATGTGCAACAGTGTCAAAAGCCTTACTGAAATCTAGGTAAGCAATGTCTACTGCACCACCCTGATCTATAATTTTAGTTACCCAATCAAAAAAATCAATAAGATTAGTTTGGCATGATCTCCCTGAAGTAAACCCATGTTGTCTCTGGTCTTGAAATCCATGTGTTTTTAGATGTTCAACAATCCTATCCTTTAACATGGTTTCCATCACTTTCCCCACTACTGAAGTAAGGCTTACTGGCCTATAGTTGCCCGACTCCTCCCTATTACCTTTCTTGTGAATGGGCACAACATTTGCTAACTTCCAATCTTCTGGGACTACTCCTGTTATCAATGATTGGTTAAATAAATCTGTTAATGGTTTTGCTAGTACACCACTAAGCTCTTTTAATAGCTTTGGGTGTATTCCATCAGGTCCCATTGACTTATTTGTCTTTACTTTTGACAGTTGAAATAGAACCTCTTCCTCTGTAAACTCACGTGTAATAAATGACTCATTTATCCTTTTTCTTAACTGAGGTCCCTTTCCTTCATTTTCATCTGTAAATACCGAACAAAAATATTCATTGAGGCAGTCAGCTAGACCTTTATCCTCATCTACATACCTTCCTTCTTTTGTTTTTAATCTAACTAATCCTTGTTTTACTTTTCTTTTCTCATTTATGTATCTAAAAAAAGTTTTGTCCCCCTTTTTTACTGACTGTGCTATTTTCTCTTCTGTGTGGGATTTGGAAGCTCTTATAACTTGCTTAGCCTCTTTCTGCCTAATCTTATAGGTCATTCTGTCTTCCTCACTCTGGGTTTTTTTATAATTACTAAATGCTAACTTTTTGTTTTTTACTATTTTGGCCACATCTGCGGAGTACCACAGTGGTTTCTTGAATTTTTTGCTTTTACTGACAAGCCTAATGCAATTTTCTGTTGCCTTCAGTAGTGCAACTTTTAAATAATCCCATTTCTTTTGGACTCCATATAAATTGCTCCAGTCTGATAATGACTCCTTTACACATATTCTAATTTTAGAAAAGTCTGTTTTTCTAAAGTCTAAAACTTTTGTTTTTGTGTGGTGTGACTCAGTCACTGTTCTTATATTAAACCACACTGACTGATGATCACTGGATCCTAAACTTTCACCTACAGTAATATCTGATACCAAATCTCCATTTGTTAACACTAAATCTAGTATGGCCTCTTTACGAGTTGGCTCCTCAACGACTTGTTTTAGAGACAATCCCAGTAGGGAGTTTAGAATATGTGTGCTCCTGGCACAAGTAGCTATTTTTGTTTTCCAATTCACATCAGGAAGATTAAAGTCACCCATGATGATAACTTCCCCCTTCATTGTCATTTTAGCTATTTCTTCAACTAGTAGATTATCTAACTCTTCAATTTGTCCTGGGGGCCTATAAATCACACCTACACGAGTTACTGTGTGATTACCAAATTCTAACGTAACCCAAACGGACTCTATGTTCGCCTCACTAACCTTTATTAGGCTAGATTTTATGCTATCCTTTACATACAGGGCCACCCCTCCCCCTTTCTTGCCTTCCCTGTCTTTTCTATATAAAGAGTACCCTGGTATTGCTATGTCCCAGTCATTTTTCTCATTATACCATGTCTCAGTAACAGCGACTAAATCTACACTATCAGTTGCCATTATTGCCACAAGTTCATGGATCTTATTCCCTAAACTGCGAGCATTTGTAGACATGACTCTAAGCTTATCATTTTTTAACACACTTGCTACAGGCACCTTCTGTCCTTGTTTTGGGGGACAATTGGATTGATGTTTTATCACCCTTTTGCCCCCCCCTCCTAGTTTAAAAACATCCTAGCAAAACCTCTGAACTGCTCACTGAGAAAATTTGTTCCCTTTTGAGAAAGATGCAAACCATCTTTTTTGTACAGTTTATTTCCATTCCAAACAGAGCTACCATGAGCAATAAAGCCAAATCCTTGCTCCCGACACCATTCACCAAGCCACAAGTTAAAGTCCCTAATACGCATCTGCCTGTCGTTCTGAGTGTTATGCACAGGCAGAACTTCAGAGAATGACAGTGTGGAAGCAACCTGCCGTATATCATTGGCAAAAACACTAAAATATTAAGTTTATTAAGGTGGGTTTGTGGTGAGGGTGCATACACTACATCTCCATAATCAATGACCAACATTAGCATTTGTTGCATTATCTATTTTCTTACTATAGGGCTTAGGCAGGATTTGTTTCTGTACAGGGCTCCTATTTTTGGGTAACGTTTTGAAGAGAATTTTGCAATGTGAAGGCCAAAGGATAGATTGGATATGGTCTAGCAACATACCTATATATTTAAAAGAGCAGACTGCTGTCAGTGTGAATCTGTTCTGATACACAGTTGTTGATTTTGTAGTTTACATAATTTAGGTACAGTTCCAAAGATCAATGTAACAGTTTTTTCCAGTGTTTAGGAAGAGTTTGTTATCTGCTATCCACTTTTCTACCTCTGTGAATTGGTTTTGGAGCACAGCCTTATGCTGCGGTAGCTTGGGTTCTCTAGCGTAGATTACAGTGTCTGCATACATGTGTACAGTTGAAGATTTGCAGATGTTAGGCAGATCATTTATAAATAATGTGAAAAGCAGGGGGCTGTGTATGGAGCCTTGGGGAACACCATACGTGACTGGAAGAGGGAGGGAAGTGCTATCAGAAATGGCAACATATTGCAATCGTAACCAGGTTAGCGGACGATCACCAATGCCTGAGTTTAGGTACAACTTTTGCACTATTCCAAAGTTTAAGTATGTATACTGAAACCAGGGATTCATTCATAAGGGTAGTGACAGGTTTAGCAACTGCTGTCACACAGAGCTTCAGCAACATTTCTGGGATTTAATCTGGTCCACACTGGTTTTTCATTTTTAAATGATTAAGATATTTAATTAGGACACTAACAGGCACAGTTATTAATGAGGAGTTTGAAGATTTGGCAAGGCCTGAACTTTATTTGCGGTCTGAAAATGAGTGTCATTTTTTATCTTAGCAACCAGGGTGGTAGCACATCCAACAAAATAATTATTAAAGGCATTTGCTACATATAGAGGGTGTTGCAGTGTTTGGTTGTCAATTTTGAAAGTGGAGGGTTGGGAGTGGATTGTGGGGGATTGTATGCTATTTATGATTTTCCATAAGTTTCTTGGGTTTGATAGGTTGTTGTTCAAATTTTCACAGAAATATTGGACCTTTGCCATTTGTGTTTGTTTTGTGCATGCATTTCACCATTGTCTGTAAGTACAGTGATCGTTCATGGAGCCAGTACATTGTAACTTTGACCACAGTGAATCTCTAAATTGGTACATTTGAATGAGGTCAGCTGTAACCGAGGGCAGGTGTGTCCCTTTTAGTTGCACTTTACGCAGAGGGGCATGCAAATTCCAAACACACAAGAGCTCAGACTGAAAAAATGCAATTGCAGAGTCTAGATCTGGTATTAGACCTAATCTGTGCCATGGTATCTTCTTTAGATCCCTTAAAAAGGATTCAGAATTCAAATTTTTTGAAAGACCTGGTGATTATAATCTTGGGAGGGAATTTAGTGGCCTTTATTTTGCTTATGCAGTACACTAGACAGTGGTCCTTGAAACTTTTAGGGAAAACGCCCAACAGTTCATTTTTTTGGTTTTGAGCTACAGCTTCACTTAGTAGTTGGGCTATGTCAGAAAGCGAGTGCACTGGAGAGCTAGGTGGGCGGTAGATTTCAGCAATAATGATAGTTTTACTGAAAGGGATCTCAATTGTGCCAGAAAAGAAATCAAAGGCAGGAGGGGAGTTATAGTTCTTTAAAGGAGTAAATTTAATGGACTTGTCAACATAAATAACAATGCCTCCAGAAATCTCCAGAAGGCTTCCTGTTGCAAAGGGCAATGGAACAGCTCATGGAGCTCTGGGTGCTTTGCTGGGCTGGGTAAGTTTTAAAGTCAGGCTGAGGAAAAGAGATATATTAGGGTCAGATGGGCTAACAGATGGGTGAGATGCATCTATGGACATTTGATTCAGGGGCGGACTGAGAACCCTCAGGGCCCCCGGGCAAAATAAATCCAGGGCCCCCTTACAGGCCCCACCCATACTCCGCAGCAAGCACCACCCATGTCCCGCCTCCATGCACCGCCTCCAGCCACACCCAACACAATCTTTAGACACAAGGAACAAAAGTGCAATAATCCCTTCAAGGCCCCAGTAGAGACTACAATTGAGGGATAATGAGCCATGAAGGGGGGTCTTTCTAGCAGAGGCTATCTCAGTGTCCTTTAGAGAGTGTGTTAGAAAGAATACCCTCCAGGTCCCATTAGAGACTACAATGGAGTCTAATGGGGCCTGGAGGGGGGTCTCTCCAACACTCTGGTTCCTATTCACAATATAGCAACACAACATATCGCTGATACCTAGGCCAAGTTGGCTCCTCTTACCTTAATTACTGTTGCTGGCTGGCAGTCTGTGGGCTTGCTGGAAGGCTGTGGGCTTACTGGCTGCGGCTGGCAGGCTGTGGGCTTGCTGGCAGGCTGTGGGCAGGCTGTGGCTTGCTGGCTGTGGCTTGCTGGCAGGCTGTGGCTTGCTGGCTTTAAGCCTAACTGGTGGCCTGTGGGCTGGCTGGCTGGCTACTGGCCAGCCTGTGGGCTGGTTGGCTGGCTGGCGGCCTGTGGGCTTGCTGGCTTGCTGGCTACTGGGGCACTCGTAGATTATTTAAAGAAATAATCCATGCACAATAACCACTACTGCTCTGTGTAGTCGTTATGGTGCCAGGAGGGCCGGGCCCCCCTCCTAGAGTAAGTAGTCAAACCGTTTAAGAACAGTTTGACAACTTACCTGGGGTCTGCTGGGATATGAGGCTGTAGTAGGGTATAGAAGCAGTGGTGCAATGTGTAAGGGGTGCAGTGTGTGTGTGAAAGGTTCAGTGTGTGTGAGGGGGTGTAGTGTGTGAATGTGTAGGGTGTGTGGGGCAATGTGTGTACGAGGGGGCTGTGTATGTGTGTGGCAATGTTAGTATGGGGGGCTGTGTGTGTATGGGTGGGCAGTGTATGTGTGTGAGGCAATGTGTGTAAATGTGTATGGTCTGTGTGGTGGCAGTGTGTGTGTGTGTGTGTGTGTGTGTATAGGGGGCAGTGTGTGAATGTGTATGGTGTGTGGGGGCAGTGTGTTTATTGGGCTAGAGTTCACTCTCACCACTGCAACCACCAGGAATACCTGGTGGTCACAGTGTTGAGAGTGAACTCTAGCCCGTAGCTCCAGGGCTAGAGTTTACTCTCGCAAGAGCCGTAACGTTGCCGTGGTAACTGCGGCAATGATCTGTGCTCGCGCAAGAAGGACCCAGAGGAGCTGCAGGCTGAGCTCCCGGGTCCTCTCTTCCTCCCTCCCCTGCCGGCTGCCCGCACGGTGCCTGCGGACAGGGAAGGGGGCAATTGCCCTCCTCTTACTCCCCCCTCCCCCTCTTTTTACCCCCCCTCCCACTCTTCTTACCTCCCTCCCTCTCTTCTTACCCCCCTCCCTCTCTTCTTACCCCCCTCCCTCTCTTCTTACCCCCCTCTCTTTTAACCCCTCTCTCTTTTAACCCCCCTCTCTTTTAACCCCCCTCTCTTTTAACCCCCCTCTCTTTTAACCCCCCTCTCTTTTAACCCCCCTCTCTTTTAACCCCCCTCTCTTTTAACCCCCCTCTCTTTTAACCCCCCTCTCTTTTAACCCCCCTCCCTCTCTCTTTTTAACCCCCCTCTCTCTTTTAACCCCCCCTCTCTCTTTTAACCCCCACCTTCCCTCTCTCTTTTAACCCCCACCTCCCTCTCTCTTTTAACCCCCCCTCTCTCTTTTAACCCCCACCTTCCCTCTCTCTTTTAACCCCCACCCTCCCTCTCTCTTTTAACCCCCCTCTCTCTTTTAACCCCCCTCTCCCTTTTAACCCCCCTCCCTCTCTCTTTTAACCCCCACCTTCCCTCTCTTTTAACCCCCCTCCCTCTTTTAACCCCTCTCCCTCTCTCTTTTAACCCCCCCTCTCTCAACATAGTTGCATAGCTGAAAAGAGACTTACGCCCATCAAGTTCAGCCTTTCTCACATATGTTTTTGCTTTTGATCCAAAAGAAGGCAAAAAACCCAGTCTGAAGTACTTCCAATTTTGCAACAAACTAGGAAAAAAAAAAAAAAACATTCTTGACCCCAAAATGGCAGTCAGATGTCTCCTTGGATCAAGAAGCTATTACCCCACTAATTAGAAATTATATCCCTGTATGTTACGTTTTTGCAAGTATTTATCTAATTGCTGTTTAAACATCTGTAAGGACTCTGATAAAACCACCACTTCAGGGACAGAATTCCACTTCCTTATAATTCTTACTGCAAAAAATAACTTTTCTTTACCTTAGACTAAATCTCCTTTCTTCCAGCCTAAATGTGTGACCTCATGCCCTATGTATAGCCCTGTTTAAGAATCAATTTCCAGATAATGGTTTATATTGTCCCAGAATATATTTGTATAATGTTATCATATTCACAGGTGCTATTTTTCCAAACTAAAGAGATTTACATTTTTTAACCTTTCTTTATAACTAAAATACTCCATTACTTTTATCAATTTTGTAGCCCGTCTCTGCTCGTTTTTTAGTGCCATGATATCCTTCTTTAGAACAGGTGCCCAAAAGTGCACAGCATATTCAAGGTGTGGTCTTACAAGCGATTTATAAAGAGGCAAAATTATATTTTCATCCTGAGAATGTATGCCCCTATTTATACTTGACAAAACCTTACTGGTTTTAGCAACTGCCGATTGACATTGCATATTGCTGCCCAATTTGTTGTCTATAATAATTATCCCTAATTCACTACCATTTAGGGTGTAAGTTGTTTGTGCATTCTTTACCCCAAAGAGTATAACTTTGCATTTTTCTACATTAAATTTCATCTGCCATTATAGTGCTTAGTCCCCCAATCCACCTAAATCCCTCTACAGCAAAGCAATATCCTGCTCATATTGTATTACTTTACAAAGTTCTGTATCATCTGCAAAAACTAAAACTAAAACACTAAAACTAAGGCCCTCAACTGATGGCCATGGGTAAGGGCAGGGGTGAGGTTAGGTCCTCCCCAATTATCAGTATTAGAGCCAACACCCACCTCCCTCGTGTGGGGGTGAGAGGACATTAGGTCTCCCAGTTTACTAATTAGAGCCCCAATCTGCAGACTATGGGTAGAGACGGGGAGGACACTAAGCCCCCCATTTATTTAAATTATAGACCTTACCACACGATGTACACTAAATTATTATTTAATTAGAGCCCCACCATGGGGGGATGGGAGAGACACTATGCCCCCCCACTTTATTATTTTATTTAGAATTACACTCTGTATTAGCCCTCTATGCATTTCATAATATTTTAATTACCCAACTCATTTGTAAAAATGTTATCAACCTCGATAGAATGTTTGTTAACATTTTAGTTTTTGAGTGATGTACTATGTTTAGCCTTATGCTAAAAAAATAATAATAAAATATTAAAAATAATAATTTTAAAAATAACAATATAACAAAACAAATTTCAATAATAATTAATAAAATAAATAATAATAGAACAAAAAATGATTAAAATAATTATTAATAAAATAACAATAATCAAAATGCCCACCCCCCACCAACATATACACAAACACACACTGCATCACACACACTCACACTTCATTCATATACACACACTGCATTCATATACACACACTGCACTCATATACACACACTGCACTCATATACACACACTGCACTCATACACACACACTGCACTCATACACACACACTGCACTCATACACACACACTGCACTCATACACACACACTGCACTCATACACACACACTGCACTCATACACACACACTGCACTCATACACACACACTGCACTCATACACACACTGCACTCACACGGACGATATTATTGCTGCAATACTTTTTACTGTTTTGAAACACAAATATTTGTGTTCAGCAAAGTCTCCCGAGTACAACAGTACCCCTCATGTACAGGTTTTATGGTATTTTCAAAAGTTACAGCATCAAATATAAGGCTTGTGTTTCATTTCTTTCACATTAAAATTTGCCAGATTGGGTACGTTGCCTTTGAGGCCCTATGGTAGCCCAAGAATGAAAATTACCCATATGATGGCATACCATTTGCAATAGTAGACAACCCAAGGTATTGCAAACGGGGTATGTCCAGTCTTTATAGTAGCCACTTAGTCACAAACACTAGCCAAAATTGGCGTTTTTTGCATTTTTCACACACAAACAAATACTAACGCTAACTTTAGCCAGTGTTTGTGACCAAATGGCTACTAAAAAAGACTGGACATACCCCATTTGCAATACCTTGGGTTGTCTTCTATTGCAAATTGTATGCCATTATGGGTGTAAATGTATTTCCTGGGCTACTATACAGTCTCAAAGGCAACGTAACCAATCTGGCGAATTTCAATTTCAAATGGAACACGCTATATTTCACCCTGTAACTTCCCAAAACACAATAAGACCTGTACATAGGGGGTACTGTTTACACGTGAGACTTTGCTGAATACAAATATGTGTATTTTATTGCAGTAAAAGTAAATAGTATTATGACATTGACAGTTAAAATGTCATGTAGAACTAAAAAAATAAAAAAAATCTTATTTTCTCCCATTTTTTTATATTTTTTTTCATATTAAATTATGTTGCATAGTTAAATATTTGATATTAAATGAAAGCCCTGTTTCCTCTGAATAAAATGATATAGCACTTACATAGATAGATATATACGTAAACAAAACCTGGCATTTGCGCTATATGTCTGTCCAACCGTAATTCACCTCTTTCATATTAAATGCACCCACCCTTATTATATATCATTTTATTCAGGGGAAACAGGGCTTTCATTTAATATCAAATATTTAGCTATGAAACATAATTTAATATGAAAAAAAATGGGAGAAAAAGAGAAATGTTGTTATTTTTTTAGTTCTACATGACATTTTAACTGTCAATGTCATAATACTGTTTGCTTTTACTGCAATAAAATACACATATTTGTATTCAGCAAATTCTCACGTGTAAAACAGTACCCCCTATGTACAGGTTTTATGGTGTTTTGGGAAGTTACAGGGTCAAATATAGCACATTACATTTGAAATTGAAATTTGCCAGATTGGTTACGTTGCCTTTGGGCAAAATTTACACCCATAATGGCATACCATTTGCAATAGTAGACAACCTAAGGTATTGCAAATTGGGTATGTCCAGTCTTTTTTATTAGCCATTTGGTCACAAACACTGGCCAAAGTTAGCGTTAGTATTTGTTTGTGTGTGAAAAATGCCAAAAATGCCAATTTTGGCCAGTGTTTGTGACTAAGTGGCTACTAAAAAAAGACTGGACATACCCCGTTTGCAATACCTTGGGTTGTCTACTATTACAAATGGCATGCCATCATAGGGGTAATTTTCATTCTTGGGCTACCATAGGGTCTCAAAGGCAACGTAACCAATCTGGCGAATTTTAATGTGAAAAAAATGACACACAAGCCTTATATTTGACGCTGTAACTTTTGAAAACACAATAACACCTGTACATGAGGGGTACTGTTGTACTCGGGAGACTTCGCTGAACACAAATATTTGTGTTTCAAAACAGTAAAAAGTATCGCAGCAATAATATCGTCCATGTAAGTGCTGTTTGTGCGTGAAATGGGAGAGACACTATACCCCCCACCTTATTATTTTGTGGTGATATCATCGTTGTACAGTAACAGTAAATACATTTTACTGTTTTGAAACACTAATATTTGTGTTCAGCGAAGTCTCCCAAGTAGAACAGTACCCCCATGTACATGTTTTATGGTGTCTTGGAAAGTTATAGGGATAAATATAGTGCTAGCAAATTAAATTACCTTTTACCTTTACTTTCGGCATGGGTTGTCAGGCAGGTCCCGCTAATTGTAATTAATTAAGATACCTAATTATGTAAAAACATTACATAAATATATGTGTAGAATTAATATATTTATATATATATATACGTATGTGTATATATATGTATATATATATATATATAATTTTTTTAAATATTTTTTTATATATAGGTATATATATAGTGATATATACGTATGTATTTATGTATATAGATATATATATTATTTTGTTCTACGTGTATTTTGATATAAATATATATATATATATATATATATATATATATATATATATATATTAATATCACAATACAGTTAGAACGAAATAACACACATCTATATATTTTTTAATTATTTATTTTTCATTATTTTTTAATTTAATTTTTTAACGTATTTACCGTATTTTTCGCTCCATAAGACGCACTTTTTTTCCCCTCAAAAGTGAGGGGAAATGTCTGTGCGTCTTATGGAGCGAATATAAAGCTTTACTTACCTGTCTTGCAGCGTTGGCCGGCAGCACAGGGCGCACCGCGGTAGTGGAACTTGAATTTCATGTTCCGGTTTCTGGCGGGACTGAAAGGAAGTGTGCACAAGCTGAGTGCGCACTTCCTTTCAGTCCCGCCGGAAACCGGAACATGAAATTCAAGTTCCACTACCGCGGTGCGCCCTGTGCTGCCGGCCAACGCTGCAAGACAGGTAAGTAATTATGGGACAAGGGGAGGGGGACAGTATGGGAGAGAATAATATGGGGAGGGGGATGAAGTCTATGGGGAGGGGGGGTGAAGTCTATGGGGAGGGGGGGTGAAGTCTATGGGGAGGGGGGGAGATGAAGTCTATGGGGAGGGGGGAGATGAAGTCTATGGGGAGGGGGGGCAGATGAAGTCTATGGGGAGGGGGGAGATGAAGTCTATGGGGAGGGGGGAGATGAAGTCTATGGGGAGGGGGGAGATGAAGTCTATGGGGAGGGGGGAGATGAAGTCTATGGGGAGGGGGGAGATGAAGTCTATGGGGAGGGGGGAGATGAAGTCTATGGGGAGGGGGGAGATGAAGTCTATGGGGAGGGGGGAGATGAAGTATATGGGGAGGGGGGGAGATGAAGTCTATGGGGGGAGATGAAGTCTATGGGGAGGGGGGGAGATGAAGTCTATGGGGGGAGATGAAGTCTATGGGGAGGGGGGAGATGAAGTCTATGGGGAGGGGGAGATGAAGTCTATGGGGAGGGGGAGATGAAGTCTATGGGGAGGGGGGGAGATGAAGTCTATGGGGAGGGGGGAGATGAAGTCTATGGGGAGGGGGGGAGATGAAGTCTATGGGGAGGGGGGGGGGAGATGAAGTCTATGGGGAGGGGGTGGGTGAAGACTATGGGAGGGGGGGACACTATGGGACAGGGGAGAAAAAAATATTCTGTACAAACTGTCCCATAGTAAGAAACACTATGGGACAGTTTGTTCAGAATATTTTTTTTTCTGGGTTTCTACCTCTAAAAACTAGGTGCGTCTTATGGTGAGGTGCGTCTTATGGAGCGACAAAATACGGTACATATTTATTTAATATGATATATAAATATATATATATATATATATATATATATATATATATATATATATATATATAACAATAATTATATATACATATTTAATCAGTATCAGTCTACGTGTAATTTGATATTAATATATATATATATATATATATATATATATATATATATATATATATATATATATATAATTATATATATATATTAATAGTAAAATACACCTAGACAGTGTATGTATATGTGTGTATATATATATATATATATATATATATATATATACTTAGATCATATATATATAACATATATATGATCTAAGTATATTATTTTTTTTACACTTATTTTAATTAATTTTATTTTATTTCCAGCCAGCAGGGGGACTACCTGTCATTACAGTTAGTCCCCCTGCTGGCAATGCCTGAGCCAGCTAACCTGGCCATGTGATTGTGAGGTTCTCGCAAGGACCTTACTCTCACATGGCCGGGGGACCCCCAGGAGGAAGGACGTGCCACGGGGCTCCCTGGGAGTCCCCCCAACCGCGATCGCCGGCGTGGGATCGCTAGGGACCGTGTAAGTAACAAAAAAACGGAGGGCGTACTGTTACGCCCGACGGCGTTTAGAGCCGCTTAAATAGGGCATAATAGTACGCCCTCCGGTCTTAAAGGGTTAAACAGACATATACGGCCATTGCGTCGTTTGTTTGGTTTGTGATCCGGATACATCTCATCTGGGAGTACAGGAATTTTACCAATTGGTCCAAATTTACACTAATTGCATTTGAGACCAAACTTAATCTCAAAGTCTACTGCTTTCCAGTCATCCTTAAATGCTATTGTTGCCTTACACATTATGTTAACATGATTAGACTTTGGAGCTCAGTTACTAAATGAAGAGCAAAAATCTCTAACATATGTTCGTATTATAAGGATACTACTGAAAAATCAAGACTTCCAGGGTGCATTCCAAGGCCACTATTCTGTCCACCTCTGCTGGCGGCACTTGGTCACAGTCAATTTCATGTCAGTCAGAAGAGGTGGTTCTGACATAAATTTGAGTTTCCACTGTCATTGTACCTTAATGCTAACTTAGTGGAAGTGACCACATTCTCCTTTGAGCTGATGTCCAAGTCTAATACAAACTAGGGTATAGAAAACCTACTGTATTTTTTAAAACTAGTATGTCTGCTTCCTGTTAATATTTCAGATGGTGTCTGTAATATTAGAAGGTAAAAATTCTGGATAGATACAATAAATAAAAATAAAAATGTTGTAAAGTTTTATAAAGTTTACTTTTTCAAAATAGAATAGCAAAATTGACAAACTTGTTCACATTTCTTAAAGGATCACTATAGTGTCAGGAAAAACAAAAAACAAAGCGATTTTCCTGACACTATAGTGCCCTGAGGGTGCCCCCACCCTCAGGGTCCCCTTCCCGTGGCACTGAAGGTTAAAACCCCTTCAGCAGCTTACCTTATTCCAGCGGTGCTGGTGACCTCTCCTCCCCCGCTGATGTCAGCTCCCTCTGCCGACATCAGCGGAGCCGAATCCGCATGCGCGGCAAGTGCCGCACACGCATTCAAGCTGTCTATAAGAAAGTATTTTTCAATGCTTTCCTATGGATGCTCTGCGCGATGGAGGCAGATGCGTTGCAGATGCACCTCTAGTGGCTGTCAGGAAGACAGCCACTAGAAGCTGGCTTAACCCCAAATGTAAACATCTGAAGGGTTAAAACCTGAGGGACATTGCACCAAGACCACTTCATTGAGCTGAAGTGGTCTGGGTGACTATAGTGTCCTTTTAAGTATATCCAGCATTTTTAATAAAAAAACTAATAATGAAAGGGTTAACTTTTCAAGTCCATTGAGTGAACGACATAATGTTCTGCAGGACAATTCAGCAAAGTTGCCTTGTTGTCTCTCAAATAGTTAATTAAAATGTCCTTATTTTCTGTGACAAAAAGTCTCCAAAGAAAGAATTTTTGATTTCAGCAAATATTGCTCTATAAATTTGTTGACATTTGAAGACAAAATAAACACGCACATGGATTTCTGATACATCTAGCGCTTAACTTTCAGATATATTTGTGGATAAAAGGGCAGCAGTTGTCCAAATCCTTTTCACATTCTGACTTATTATTTTCAATTTGTGCTTCCAATTATTTTTCATTTTTAGTTAGAAATATGTAATGTATAATTTTCATTCACCGTGTACGCTACCCACTTTCATTTACAGTGCCCTATGGTGGGAAATAGTTCATATTTTATTTGTTCCTCTTTTAGTAAGCTCAGTTAGAGTATGAAGCTTGGTTTAATTGCATGTATTTGGATTAGTGATTTAAAAGAATTTACTTGGAGTTCAAAAGCATTCTTTTACATGAAACAAGGTATTTGTCACACTGCAAAGTCTTGTATTTTGTAATGAGCATTTTGCAATCCACAATACACATCATCTTCATGCAGGGGCAAGTTAGTACATACCTACTTTTTATACTTTTAATACTGCATTGTTTGCTATGCCAGCCCATCATCAGATACACTTAACCCCTTCACCTCAGCACATATGTGTATACGACACATATGTGTGCCCCCACTACCTCACATATGTGTGCTGCCTGATTATGCATTCATACCCCGGAATCCTGCATACACAATATACAATATTGCAACTTAAATTCATTTATTGTAAAAAACAAATGGCCATTGGAGTAACTAAATGACCTCCATTTGTTTACATATACATAGGGATTTAGGAGAGAGCGCAGGTAACTTTTTCTTTGGTTTTTACTGTTTATATTGGGGCTGATGTGTACTGCGGTTGTTGCTGCCACCCAGAAGTGATGGGAGTGAGCGCAGGACTTGTTTTTTTGTATTTAAATTCATTTATTGCAAACAAATTTCCTTTGCAAATATACCTATAGTAACTTCTAAAAAATGCATAGTTCAGAGGCATTACAAGCCACCAAGCTGTGAACTTCATAATGCTGAACACAGACTGACTATCTGTTTTCAGCTATCTGTAGCAGCTCTGAGAAGAAGACTTCCTGAATGATGGGAGGCCTCTCTAATCCATTTAAACACTGACATAACATGGCTGTAGCCTGTGCTTCATACCTCCTCTGTTTTTTTTTTTTTTTTTTTAGATAAGGCTGCCGGGGTGAAGGAGAGTGGCAGGGGAGGGCTGCAGCCACTCTATTTCTAATCTGATCTGCACATTAGTCTGCGGTCTTGAGGTGGTGGGGGGACTGGTATTGCTCCTCTGCTTTCTACCTGTATTCAGAGGCAGCAGCTATAACAGAACAGCCAGCCACCAGTCAAGAGAAAAATATAACCGGAAGGTGGATGATGAAGGTGATATGGGCTGCAGAGATGACTGAGGGCAGAGTGATAGTGTGCTGTAACTCATGGCTGCAGGCAGTACACTTTTGCCTCCTCCATTTCCCCATCACAACTCTATCATAGTGGAGTAGTGCAGCAGCATGATGGCTGATGTCAGTAGTGACAACAAACTATCACCTTTAAACCACCAGGGTAACAATGTATGTGAGTTTGTGAATGTAGGAGTGTGTATCTGTCAGCATGTATGTGTGTATGTGTCTGACCATGTGTGTTATTGGCAGTGTGTATAAATGTGTATATATATATATACATACACTAACTGATATTGGAAATCCAGGAGTGCTGGCAATCGTTTATTCCCTATATATATATATATTTGTGTGTGTGTAAATACAACTGCCAGAGAATGCATTCATACATCGCAATTCTGTATGTACAATATACATAATTGCAAATGAAATTCATATATATATATATATATATATATATATATATAAAAATATATATATATATATAATATATCCAATAGAAGTCTGCTGACACTCCACCAACATATATATATATATATATATATATATATATATATATATATATATATATATATATATATATATATATATATATATCACTGGGGTGAAAATATCCCACGTTGAAATATGTAGCATAAAAGGAAAAATAGGATGCACTCCCAGGTCTTAGGTTAAAGGTGACTGGTGTATTTTTGGAAAAAAAATCTATCAATAATTCAAAATTTCTGTGTACAAAATAATCAACGTTTCAACCCTTTAAGGGTCTTGAAAAACAGAATAAGCGACGTTTTGACCCTTTAAGGGTCTTGAAAAACTAAATAAGCGAAGTTTCAACCCTTAAACCCTTAAAGGATTATTTTCAATAAATACACCAGTCACCTTTAACCTAAGACCTGCGAGTGCATCCTATTTTCCATTTAATGCTATATATATATATATTATATAGACAAAATCCAAAGATGCTTGCACTCCTGGTAAAGATACTAATATTGCCGGTGCTGATCCAGCACAATGATGTAGATATTCCAATAAATGGATAGCACGACAGGGTCTTTCAGATGAAAATAAAATTTAACTTTTAATTCATGTTAAAAATAAAAAAAATACATCAACGTTTCGGCTCTTCTCTGGAGCCTTCTTCAGGATACCAGACCTATATATAATTACATAAATAAAATAGATATATATGTATATATATTTAAATTCTAGCTGTATATTTATGTAATCTTTTTACATAATTGTGTGATTTTATCACTTACAATTTGAGTGATCTTCCTGACAACCCAGACAGAAAGCCCAGAGAATTTATTTCGCAAGCCCTATATTTAAAACTTTCAAAAACACCATAAAACCTGTACAAAGGGAGTACTGTTGTACTCAGGAGAATTCACTGAATACAAATATAAGTAAAAATACAAAATAGTAAAATATATCACAACGGTGATATAATTAGTGAAAGTGCAGTGTTTGTGTGAAAAATGCAAAAAATGAATATGAACTCTAAATGTCAGCTTTTGTGACTGTGGCTACTAAAAAAAGACTGGACATGATCCATTTTGAATAACCCTGGGTTATCAAACCCTAGGTTGTCCACTTTTTTAAATGGTATGTCATAATGGGGGTAATTTTAATTTTGGGGCTGCCATATGGTCTCAAAGGCAACATAACAAATCTGACACATTTTTATGTGCAAAAACAGAAATGGGCAAGTCTTATATTTTACCCCGTAATTTTTAGAAACCTGAACATGGAAGATACATTTCTACTTGTGAGACATTACTGAATGCAAATATGAGTATTTTAGAGTGGTAAAATGTATAATACTGATGATATGGTTGGTGAAAGCGCAGTTTATTTCTGTGTAATGCAAAAAAACTGATAGAAACTCTAAATGTGGCCAGCTTTTGTGTCAAAATTCCCATTAAAAAAGACTGGACAAACCCTATTTAGACACTGGGTTGTCTACTTTTTCAAGTGATATGCCATGATGGGGGTAATCTTCATTCCTGGGCTTCCATACGGTCTCAAAGGCAACATTGGCCAAGCAAACCAATCTGCCAAATTTCAATGTGTAAAATCTGAATCAAGGGAAAGCCTTATATATTTATCTCTGTAACTTTCCAAAAACCTGAACATGGGGATAACTGTTATATTTGTGAGACATTGCTGAATTCAAAAATGTGTGTTTTATTGCAGTAAAAACTAACAGTATTCTGACATTTATAGTTAAAATGCCATGCAGAACTTGAAAAATAACATTTATTAATTTCTCAAATGTTTTAAGATTTTATTCATATAACACCATGTTTCATATATGAATATTTGATGTAAATTCAAAGACCTGTTTCTTCTGAACAAAATTATATATAAACATTTAATATGAAAGAGGTAAATTATGGTTGAACAGACCAAAAACACAAATTCCAGTTTTGTTTTGATTTGAACTTGTACACTTGCCTCCCTCCTTAAGGGGGTTACTAATGTGCTCTTGTGAGGATATTTATGGGGTGATAAATATTAAAATAATATTTTCATAAAAATTATCAAAAAATAATTTAATAATTTTTATTATATACAAAATTTATATCTTGGTA
This sequence comes from Pelobates fuscus, assembly GCF_036172605.1. Taxonomy (NCBI): domain Eukaryota; kingdom Metazoa; phylum Chordata; class Amphibia; order Anura; family Pelobatidae; genus Pelobates; species Pelobates fuscus. The sequence goes on from NC_086320.1 coordinate 108,204,845, forward strand.
CTGTTTCCCCCTATTAATGATGTAAAGCTGAGAATTACCCACTTTTTAAATTCTCCTAGATCTTAGAGTAAGTTTTCATTAGAAGATTTTATTTCACACATTGATCACAAATTAATTATAAAAATATAATTTATTGTGACAATAATAATAGAAATGTAACATGCGTGACAATCAGTGAATATTTAGGTATAGCATAAGTATACAATATGGCAGTGGTTTAACACAATATATACAGCTAAATAGCAAATTATCAACAAGATTTACGACAGGACACTTCTTTGAAATCAACACAGCATTTCACAGCAGCTAAGCTTAAAGCAATAAAAACTTTGGCTGACAGTCAAATCACATGGAATTAACTCTTTCACTGCTGACTACAATCCTCAAGATATCCTATTATATTTCATTTTTACAACTACAATGATTCTCATACCAGATCATTCACCATTCCTATGTCCATCCAATAAGAATACTTCTAACCAGATTTTACATTTGCCGAATTTTAACTTTTCTTAATTTCAAAACAAGTCAATAACTCTGGATACAAATTTGGTATGCTAAAATTTGGCAAAATTACCATTAATATATAGTTATCTTTATTCCACCTGCAGGAATGGAATTTTTATAACCATATATTCCTTAGCTAATTATGATTTCTAATAATTGAAATCTGACCAAGATTTATCCAAATATATATTCCTGCTAATAGTATAAATTAAGTAATTTAATTTAATTAAATAAATCCAGGATAATTACCAGTTAGGTTGTAGATTTTCTATCAGATTTCTAGATTTGTCCCAGGAATTTTGAATACAAGTATGATGTATAGAGAATTGTATGGAAATAGAAGACTTCTGAAGTTGTGTTAGTTGGAAAAGTATAAAGAGTTTGCTGTGTCCAGCTTTGGCTCCAGATGTCAGAGTGTCCCAGAGAGTGTTTGAAAGTGAGAGTCTTGAGTCCAGTCCAAGAGTCAGAGTATGTTCCTCTCTTCCCTTTGTCCTTACTTTTTAACGGAGAAATTCCCTGTACATCACTAGTTAATAGTAACCAATAGCGAAATGTGGGTGTGACTTCCCTACAGACTATCATCTAGATTTTGGTCAGTAGATGGCGCCATTACATCACCGAAAATTCTTGTCAGGGGGTCCATTTACCTTTTTGTATAATGGGTAATTTTGTGATGCATTTAACATCATCTGGTCATCTTTTTATGGCTACTATTCGTCACAGAAGCTGTCATCTTCAAAGGCTTTGGTTGGTTTTAAACCAGCCAGAGCATCTGGTTTATACCTTTATTTCTGACACGTCTTAAACTCTTTTTCACCTCAATTTACAATGGAACTAGTAATATTCCGTAATTATTATTTTTTTGTAGAAGGTAAAATTAATTCCTTAGTGTTATCTGTCATTTGGTATCTGGTTTTCTTGTGTGAAACTGTAGTTAAGATTACACATATTCCACTAACATTAGTAAATAATAGGACATTTCCTAGGACATTTCTTCATTGATATTCTATCCATGAATATTCTATATTATTAGTACTAATTATATATGATTAATATAATTATAGTAAGTTTTAAGTGGATATTGTGTGTGTATGTATGTATATATATGTGTGTGTGTATGTTTGCATTTGGGTTGTAGCATTCAACCCCCCTTTTGCTGTTAGACGTCATGCCTTATCTCAGGTTTTATCTCTAATATTTATGTAAGTCGCATTCCTTAGCTCAGACATGAATGAATAGAGTTACAGAAAGAAAAAAAAAAACTTTGTGTCTGTCTTTACATTCTGTTACAAGATGGAGTCACCTCTGTTCTGAGGGTGACTTACAGTATACACTTTTAATTTCTGTCTTAATGCAAAATGTTTGCCAGTATAAATATACTGACACTCTCTATGCATACATAAATGAAAAATGCATCTAAATATTACTTCCCAGGATACCCAAATTACTGTGATTGTGGAGGTGTTTTTCTGTGCTCTAATGGACAGCACTGATTGACTGTCCCCTCTTCTCTTCTGTGCGGCAGCTCTGGGAGGAAGTGAGGTCAAATAACTTCCTCTAAGTGCTCATAGAAGCCATGTGGGAGAATAGCCAGGAGCTCTCAGCCTTTTACCTGGCTGATCCTCAGTAGACTTCATGGAAGCCACCATCCAGCTACAAAAAGGTAACTTAACGATCCGGCCAGACCCCTGGACATGTCTATTAGCCAAACCGATTGACAACCTCCCGAACAGAGAGCAGCAACTGGTGAACAAAATTAACTTGGCGGCCTTCCTCATGGATAAACTCACTGCACAGGTGCGAGACACATACACACACTTTATCAAAGTATGGGAGCAATGGGAAGAATACATTGACCCCTGAACCCACACTCCACACCCCCTCAGGGGGATAGTGACCACCCCTCTTTTATAGACCTCTGCCTTCTCCCGACAGCGGGTCCTACCCACCTCCCCTCTCTACCACTCCCCCCCCTGTACCATCGCTCTCTCCCCTATACCACGGCACTGCCCGTTTGTCAGGGTCTTACCTGAGTTGGGAGTCTGTAGCGCAGATATGTCGCTCACCCTTGCAGATAGCCACAGGCCGAGGTGGTCAGGTAAGAATTCACCTGGCCTGTGGGTCTGTGCACGGGGGCTGTGCAGGATGCAGTACCAAATTCGCAGGACAGGCAAGGACAGAACCAGCAGGATAGTCGAGGGATAGCCGAGGTCAAAGGATGCCAGAGGTCAGAATAAACGTAGTCACAAGCCGAGGTCAAATATACGAAGCAGAATAAACAGGAACACTGGTACGACACAGGAACACTAGATCAAAGACTTGACAATGAGTACAGGGCGAGGCTGGGTTTAAATACCCTGCTGATGAAGATCAGAGTCAGGTGAGATACAGACAAGTCAAGGTGCAGCCCCCGGTGTAGTAGCCAAGCCAGGATGAACAAGACCGGAATCAGTAGTCTCTGGTAAAGCTGCTGTGGCTCAGAGGCAGAGAGCAGGACTAGGATAGATAAGTACCCCGGTTCAAGTCCCCTGTTGGGAATTCCAGGAGCGACCACGTCTGGCCGTCTGTCTCACAGGTGAGTACCCTGACAGTACCTCCCCCTTCAAAAACGACCTCTGGGCGTAAGTAGGCTCCTCATTGAAATAATCCGTCTCTCCAGAGTCACTCTCAGAATCCATCGAGTCCCCATAGTGAAAGTCCTCAGTATGGAATCCCTGATTAGCTCGGGATTTCCCAGTACCAGCTTCTGGTACGGCTGACGATCGGTCTAGGTTCCGGGTAGGGGTGACAAAAACTTCCACAACTTCGGGAGGGACAGTGCTCGTAGCTAGCAGTGCTTTTTCGAACACTTCCAGGTCTTTTTTACAGACCGTAGTGCCATTAGAAGCAATGACACAATCCTTAGGTAAATCCTTTTCAAGTGAGCAGGAAGTAGTGGTGGTACTACAGGAAGCAACTTTGGTAGTAAATGCAGACGACTCTGGAGCAGGGGGTATAGCATTCTCCATGGAAGCCAAGCCTGGACAGGAATAACGGCTCTCTTGTAGCTCTTTAGGCTGATAAGCGGTGTACACTGGATGAAGAATATTATTACCCAGTCGGAGAGCTGGAGGTCTAGGAGGGCGAACAGGACAAAGCGTGATGAAGTGTCCTCCTTCTCCACAGTAAAAACACAGACCATGGCTTCTCCTTCGGTCCCTCTCCCCAGGTGTGACTTTGCAGTGGACACGTCCAATTTGCATAGGTTCCTCAGGATCAAGTGGAACACAGGATACCTCTGGAGTTTTCCTGGGAACTGGATCATAAGAGGGTATCACTGGGGTGTGGTGATAGTACTCGGTTCCTTGGTGACGTAGACTCCGCGATTTTTTAGTAGGTGGAGCTGGCTTGGGCTTAGTGGTCCTGCACTGTGAGTCCAAAGCAATAATAAAGGATTCCCAGCTGACAAGGACAGGACTCTTCCTCTGCAACATTTGGTAAGACCAAACTTTAATGCGTCCAGACAACAGGTTGATAGCCGCTCTGACCCTGATGAAATCCGTGGCGTAAGTTCGAGGCTTTAAAGAGAACAATACCTCGCAATCCATCCTGAATGACTGGAAGGACGTGTAGTTACCATCAAATCTGTCGGGCATGATGACAAAGGGTTCCGGAGCTGGATGTACTGCGCCTTTAAGAGAAAAAAGTTCCTGCTGCAACTCCGAAACAGTCTGGGCCAGGCTGGACACTTGCTGGAGTAAGGGTGAGCACATTTCTGCGGACTCCATATTGGTCAAGTCTTTTGTCAGGGTCTTACCTGAGTTGGGAGTCTGTAGCGCAGATATGTCGCTCACCCTTGCAGATAGCCACAGGCCGAGGTGGTCAGGTAAGAATTCACCTGGCCTGTGGGTCTGTGCACGGGGGCTGTGCAGGATGCAGTACCAAATTCGCAGGACAGGCAAGGACAGAACCAGCAGGATAGTCGAGGGATAGCCGAGGTCAAAGGATGCCAGAGGTCAGAATAAACGTAGTCACAAGCCGAGGTCAAATATACGAAGCAGAATAAACAGGAACACTGGTACGACACAGGAACACTAGATCAAAGACTTGACAATGAGTACAGGGCGAGGCTGGGTTTAAATACCCTGCTGATGAAGATCAGAGTCAGGTGAGATACAGACAAGTCAAGGTGCAGCCCCCGGTGTAGTAGCCAAGCCAGGATGAACAAGACCGGAATCAGTAGTCTCTGGTAAAGCTGCTGTGGCTCAGAGGCAGAGAGCAGGACTAGGATAGATAAGTACCCCGGTTCAAGTCCCCTGTTGGGAATTCCAGGAGCGACCACGTCTGGCCGTCTGTCTCACAGGTGAGTACCCTGAAACCGTTGCACTGAACAGCTACTATCCTTGACAGGCATACCCCAAAGGGAAAGGGGTAAATTACGATAGCCTGCAATGGGTGCGTATGCACATACTCGGGCTACACTTGGCAATCACGGGCCAATGACTGTATCACATAATAAATCTCTTTACCAACGCACACGGCCCCTCACCTTAAACAACACCACCCATGGGGAGACTAGCACAGCCATCCACCCGGTTTTCCTTTCTTTCATACCCCCTTTTCCTTTCCTTTTTTGCTTAGTGTTAAACCCTTCATGAAGTTATGAAGTTATAAAACCTAAAAGTGACAATACATTATGTTGCAGGGATCGCACGAACCGCCACAGTAATACAATGTTAACAAAGGCTTTTGCGTAAACTGCAACAGCGTAAACACAAAGTATTGTAATGCATAAGTAAATGCTGGCTTCTGCATAAGCCCTCATAGTGTTACAAAAATTGGGTACCATTTGTCGTCACGACCGACATAGATATTTCTACAAAAATAGTGGCGGAACATGTCTTTACTTGCAACTTTGAACAAATAAGCCTGTACCACTGTGTAAATATTGGCTTCTGCGTAAGCCGCAATGCTGCCTACCCATAAAACTTGTTTATTATGCAAATACGGGCTTCTGCGCAAGCCATGCCATTGTAATATCAACCGCACATGCTACGTGTCACGACTAAAAATAAAGAATTAAAAACAAAAAAGGTAACTTAAAAAAATCTCTATTGTAATGTGTTGATTATTATTATTATTATTATTATTGCCATTTATATAGCACCAACAGATTCCGTAGCGCTTTACAATATTATGAGAGGGGATTTAACTATAAATAGGACAATTACAAATAAACTTACAGGAACAATAGGTTGAAGAGGCCCCTTCTCAATCGAGCTTACATTCTATTGATAATGTGTGTAGTTCTGTATATGTATGGAATTGTGAATGTAGTAGGATGTGTATATGCAAATGTATGTGTGTTTATCTGTGTGTGTTTGGTGCTGTGTATAGTAGTTGGGTGTGAGTTCAACAATGTATATGTGCAGTAGGGTGTTGGTATGTCTATAACAGTGTGTTTGTATGTATCAGTGTGATTGCTTGTGTATGTTTACAAAGTATGTGTTTAGTTTTGCGTGTGTCTGTCATTATATTTTGGGTGTGTGTATTTCTGTAATAGTGTGTAACAGTATTTGTGTCTGTGAATGTATATCTGTGTGTATGTGTGTTTGTATCCCATGATTATGTATGGAATGCATATATGTGTATGTGTGTTGTGTCTATGATTGTGCATCTCTCTGGGAGTGGATGTGTTTGGAACTGTGTATTGTGGCTTGTAAGGGGCCCAAGAATTTTGTTGGTGGCCCTGTCTATGAATACAAATGTTCTAAGTAAACTTTAAATCATATAAACCCCTGCCCTAAGCTAAATTGAACAGTGCCCAGGTCCCATTAATACCAGCAAATTATCACCCAACACTTTAACCTGTGGTTCTGTGTTCAATAGTTCAAATGTCATAGACCAGAATGAGAAGCTCCTGTTTGGCCATGCTACTTCATGGAGTGGACAATGCTCAAGGTTGATGATGTTATATGTAGACATTTGCACAAACATAAGGATTGTTACATAGTTGTCTAGGAGAAAAAAAGACTAAATTCAATGAAGTTAGTATCCTTTTTATCTTATTATTTTGGAATGGTTGTTTTTGCATAACTCTAATGCTATTCAAATGTTTGTTATATAAATTATGCTTTAGTCAATATCATGGTATGCTATATTTAACAAAACCTTGTATGAAAATAGGTAACATACTAGTTTACACATGGGGTCAACAATGATATAATTTGAAAGTATAAAACTGCCACTACTTAACCCCTTAAGGACGGAGGACGGTTCAGGACCGTCATCGGCATTTTTGCGTTGCCGACCGGTGACGGTCCTGAACCGTCCTAACCGCCCAATGTACTTACCCGATCGGCGTCGTTCCCCCGGCGGCGATCGGCGGTGCTCCCGGTGTGGGGAGACTGCCTGCAGCCCAGACAGTCTCCCCATGGCGGTTTAGGACCCCTGTGGCCATGTGATCGCCCAACAGGGCGACCACATGGTCACAATAGGTGTCCTAGTCTCTGCCTGCAGGGGGACTGTCTGTGCTGACAGGCAGTCTCCCTGCAACTGTAAAATCAAAAAAAATTTAAAGTGAAAGTTAATAAAAAAAAAAAATTATTATATATGTGTATATATATGATATATAGACATATATTATACCTATATAATATATGTCTATATATCATATATATAATGTCATGCTAAGTGTATTTTTATATTAATATGTACATATATTAATATAAAAATACACTTATAATTAATTTACACACGTATATATATAATATATATAATAACTATATATATTGTATATATATATATATTATTATAAAATATGAATAATAAATAATTTAAATTAAATTAAAAAAATTAAAAATAATAATAAAAATTTAAAAAAATTATATATCTAGACAAAATTTTATTCTAACTGTATTTTGATATTAATATATATGTATTTATATCAAAATACACTCAGAATGAAATTGTATATATATCTATGTATATATAAATAAATAAAAAGAATGCGAACTATTCATATGTCCATATACAAAATTACATAAATAATTTTATAAATATACACGTAGACTTCAAATATATAAATATGCATATAAATTTAATTTCTACGTGCGTATTTATGTAATATTTGTACATAATTAAGTTATTTTATTGATTGCAATTCAAGGGACCTGCCGGCCAACCCAGGCCGAAAGTCCAGAGAATTTAATTTGCTATCACTGTATTTTACCCTGTAACGTTCTACGACACCCTAAAACCTGTACATGGGGGGTACTGTTTTACTCGGGAGACTTCGCTGAACACAAATATTAGTGATTCAAAACAGTAAAACATATCACAGCGATGATATTGTCAGTGAAAGTGACTTTTTTTGCATTTTTCACACACAAACAGCACTTTTACTGATGATATAATTGTTGTGATACATTTTCCAGTTTTGAAACACTAATATTTGTGTTCAGCAAAGTCTCCTGAGTAGAACAGGACCCCCCATGTACAGGTTTTATAGCGTTTTTTGAAAGTTACAGGGTCAAATATATGGGTCAAATATTTTTACATTGAAAATGGCCAGGTTGGTTACGCTGCCTTTGAGAGCGTATGGTAGCCCAGGAATGAGAATTACCCCCATGATGGCATACCATTTGCAAAAGAAGACAACCCAACGTATTGCAAATGGGGTATGTCCAGTCTTTTTTAGTAATCACTTAGTCACAAACACTGGCCAAAATTAGCGTTCAATTTAGTTTTTTACTTTTTTCACACACAAACAAATATGAACACTAACTTTGGCCAGTTTTTGCGACTAAGTGGCTACTAAAAAAGTCTGGACATACCCCATATTGAATACCCTGGGTTGTCTACTTTTAAAAAAATATGTACATGTGGGGTGTTATTTAGCAATTTATGACAGATAATAGTGTTACAATGTCACTATTGATACATTTTAAAAATGTATGTTTTGAAACCGCAATATCCAACTTGTACTTATAGCCCTATAACATGCAAAAAAATAGCAAAAAGCATGTAAACACTGGGTATTTTTGAACTCAGGACAACATTTTGAATCTATTTAGCCGTTTTTTTCATTCGCTTTTGTAGATGAGTAAAAGATTTTTCACATAAAATTCAAAAAACGTGTATTTTTTTCAATTTTTTATCATATTTTTTTCATTTTTTTAAAATTAAATTACATGAGATTATATAAATAATGGTATGTAAAGAAAGTCCCTTTTGTCCTGAAAAAAACAATATATAATTTGTATGGGAACAGTAAATGAGAGAGCGGAAAATTACAGCTAAACACAAACACCACAAAAGTGTCAAAAAGATGCCTGGTCGCAAATGTACAACATCGCAAAAAAAGTCCGGTCCTTAAGGGGTTAAAATATTTCCTCTAATACAAATATTTTGCATTCTTCAGTTGCATGTACATACTCTTGCATTCTTTAGATCTCTGTTACTATCACTTACAAAATAGGATATTACTGTAATAGTATTCACTGAGAATGGCATGGGCCCCATACTGAACATTATCGCATTGTAGATTAGAATTAATAAACTTTGAACAATGAGCATTGTGTGCATACTTAAAATGTATTTTTCATATAAGTGCCTTAGTTGTAAATATTCACAGTAGCATAATAACTGACGAAGGTCAAGCTTTCACAATGTTTTTTTCTAGTGCTGTTTATTTCAGAAAAGGCAAATCAGCAATAGCCAATTTTTTCATTAAAAAAAAAAAAAAACAACAACAAAAACATATTTTTCTCTGTGCTGGTAATAAAATGCTTGTCTTTGTTTAATTTGATCCTGCAGTAAAAAGAAAAGTAAACAATGGTTGGCTCATAAAGCCCCACAAATTTTCTAACAGAGGCAGAGAATGGAGGGTTGGAGAGGTCATTGAACACTATATTATTATTTTTTTGGCACAGATTGTGTGTACTTACAGTGTGCAGGCATTATAGCTATATGAAACAGATATTATGTTTACATTAAATGACATTTTTAGGAAGCTTCAAAAATCAGTCTCTCTATATATACCTATAATCTATATATTATTATTATTATTATTGCCATTTATATAGCGCCAACAGATTCCGTAGCGCTTTACAATGTTATGACAGGGGGATTTAACTATAAATAGGACAATTACAAATAAACTTACAGGAACAATAGGTTGAAGAGGACCCTGCTCAATCTATATATGGGATGTACGTCATGAAATTGGTATCCTAAATTCTCTGTTAATGTTTTGTGTGTTTTCTCAAACATTACAAGTTGTAACAGCATTAATGTTTTTTTTTTTGTTTATTATATACCACACACTTTATACCCTAAAATAGGGGTAGGCAACCTTTGACATTCCAAATATTGTGGACTACATCTCCCATAATGATTTTCTATCTATAACGCTGTGAAGAAACCAAGGGAGATGTAGTCCATAACAGTGCTGAAGTTTGTCTAGCCCAGCCCTAGTAGATACTGGCAGAACATAGGCTTTTAAATATGTGTAGCCTTATATCATCCAAGCAAAATAAGGGGAAAAAATTTAAACAAACAGCTTATTGCATTAAAGGTGGCTATCCTTGTAATTGCCAGCTTGGAACAATGCTACACTTTTATGAAAATGCATATATAGGGTACACATAGCTCCAGTGAAGGATAGTCAGTCCCAGTGTTCAAAAGCACATAAACAAAGCAGAAACATACTGTATATTGATAAAAACAATCAACTTTTATTGTAACCCCACAGGGTATTAAAAACAAATTATATAATCACTAATGAGTATAATACAGGCATCACCATGATGTAGAGCAAAAAAATACACAATAGTTGTTTTTTTTTTTTTTTAAATAATCTATGCATTTAATTAACCCCTTAAGGACACAGCTTCAGAAGTGTGTCTTACCCTTGAGGACACAAGCAATTTTTGCATGTTTTGCTGTTTATGTTCAAACGCAATTTGCATCTGTCATTTATCGAACCAACACATATTTTAGACCGTTTTTAGAGGGCAAGCAGGGCTTTAATTTGATGCAACATACACATAGATACATTCTCATTAATTTTAAAAAAGCCAATTTTTTTCAAAGTTTGGGCAATAATAGTGTGTGCATAATATGTCCAGCTTAGAAAAAGTAATTCAAAATAAATTAATTTATGTGTCTTGATTTATAGAGTACATCTATAAAACTTTTGAAAGTTACAGGTCACAAAATACAAGGACTTAAATAAAATTTCAATTTGCAAAAATACCAAAAGTTGGTATGTTTGTCTTGTAGGTTTAGTAGCTATCACAGAAAATTTGCCACAAAAAAGTATATATTTATATGAAGTAGACATCACAGGCTATTTACCTAAGGTTAGTTTGACACTTTTTACATAGCCATTTCATCGACAATCTGCTAAATATTGGTATAAAATTGTGTGTGTTTTTTTTTTTATTTTGGCATATACACATATAACAAGGTTTTTGTAATGTGTATTTTGTAAAGCTGGTGTGTGCTATTCCTGCACAGAATACTACATATGTTGCTCAGCTATGTCATCTGAGTACAGCAATACCCCGTATGTACCTTTTCCAGGTATATGTGGATGTTGAAGGGGCATATTTGAGATGCAGCCATTCAATTTTTACGCTGTGTCCATGTTCCATTTTGGAGTAGTTTATCTGGTTGGTTATTCAAACGTCCCCACAAACACATACTATTTATTAAAGAACACACCCCAGGGTAATTCAAAAGGCATATTTTGAACCTTAGCGTGGGATCATGTTTTTCTCTTGTTTGTTCCAGGTGTAGTGTTAATGAGCATTTTTAAATTTATTTTTGTACTTTTTTAAACTTGTTTTACTTTTAAAAACTAATTTTTAAACTTTTTTTGCTTATTACCGTTAACCCCTAACTAGCAGTAAGCAGCACTAACAGTAAATTCCCATAACTTACTCCCACCCAAGCTAACAAAATATATCATTTTAAAATATTTAAATAAATTAATGAAATAAATTAAACCCCTGAGGGTTAAAAAAAAATAAAAAATAACCCTAAGGAGTTAAAAAAATTGGATCAAAGTATATTTATGTGATCTGTATTTTGATCACTGTAGGTAGTGATCAACTGACAGGGAAGGGGTTAATTTTTATTAGGACTGGGTAAAGGGGGTGGGATTTTGTAAACTTTTTTTAAACATTGTTAAAGCATTTTTTTAACTTTTTAAAACTTTTTTTAACGTTAACCCCTAGCTAGCCTAACACCAAATCCCCCAATTTCCTACTACGTTCCACCAACCCCAGGTATCAAAATATGCAATTTTAATATATTTAAATGAATTAAAATAAATTTAACCCCCGAGGGTTACAAAAAATAAAAGTTAACCCTCATGGGTTATAAAAAAAATCAGATCACAGTAAAATGTATTTCCTGCCAATTAATCACTGTAGTCAGTGATCAATTGGCAGGGAAGGGGTTAATTTTTATTTAAAATGGGTAAAGGGGGGGTGGGATTTTAAAATATTTTTTTTCTTACACAGGGAGATGATCACTGCTGATCCGTCTCCCTGCACTTCACACAGAATGTGGAAGCACAGGGAGGCGGATCAGAAGTCCCTGCAGTACATGTACTACCTCTGACAGCTGGGTGCTTCCCAATCGCAGCGATCTGGGGTTAACTTTAGCGCATGACGGAACCAGTACGTCATCCAGCGTTATCCGCTTCCCTGGCATGATGGACTGGGTCCATCATCTGGCGTTAAGGGGTCAAATAACATTTTCAATACATCCATATCAGCTCCCACCAAAAGAGTAAACTACTAAAAAATCCTTAGGAATTGATTAATCCTTACCCCAAATTTCATTAAGTTACAGATATTATGAAGACAGTCAGGCAAGTATTGTCAGAGAAAGGTGAGAAATTGTAACTTTAATCACTCCACAAAAAATGAATGAATACATACACATTCAACATAAGAGAAATAAAACAACGGCAAATGTTTTTGGATTTGAACAAAAGATAGGATAGGAATGTTTAGTGGGACAAGACTGTCCTCTATAGACCAAATATTTAAATTGCTATCTGGAAGGTAACCACACCTCCAGTTTTCTATTGGTCTATCACCTAGTGAATTTTGCCTTTAAAAAGTTAAGACAAAGGGAAGAAAGTTATCTGCAAAGGATTCAAAAAGCAAGAACACATAAATTTGAGACCCTATTTAAAGAAGGGGAACAACCACAACCACTTAAAAAGTTTGATGAATACTTTAAACAAAAAGAGAGGATTTTAAGTCTGGAAACAAAAAAGTGGTGGGAAATTGCCTTTCTAGATAATTATTTGAAAGAAGGCTTAATCCCTAGAGGTCTCAGGATAGATAAAATACCAGCATTTGGTCAAGACAATGAAGAGTTCCTAAATAAATGGGATGAGATTTTGTATAAATGCTCTTTCCAATTAATGGAGTTGATTGTTAAACATTCTAAAGAATCGAAAGAGAGATTAGAACAAGAATTAGAGGAACTAGAAACCAATCATACATTGAATATAGATAACGAGGATTTCAAAATCAAAGAGGAAACGATGCAGAAAAGGTTAAAAACTCTAGATGAAAAAATTGCAGACACTAAAAACAAAAAATACAAGAGAGATAGGGATGATAAAATAAGAAATACCTTTTCGACTAGGTTAAAAATTGTAAATAAGAGGAAATCAACAAAAAATATGTTTAATAACTATAAACCTTATAGAACCCCGGACAAGAGAGCGAGGAATAAAATAGGAGATAATCGAAAAGAATTTAAGGATAATAGGAAACCAGAACCAACAAGGGGCGCTAATTATACCCCAATTAGGAGCCCTAGATACAGACACAGAGAAGGGAGTCCATCAAATGATAGAAGGAGGAGTTTAACTTATGCCCAAGTAGCTAGTGAAGGTGCGGAGTACAGCAAGAGGAATTCATCCAATGAGGGAAATGAGAGAAATTTTATGGGGAGAACAAGAGTTCCAAAAGAGAGATCTATCACCAACTACTTCAAACCAAGGGAGGAGGTGATAACACACCCGAATCGGTTTGCACCCCTCTCGGTGGAAACACCACCGAAACGGAAGAGAATGGAGGAGTACACAAATCCTTCGAGAAGGGAACACATCTCCCCTTACAAGAGATAGAGAAAGGTATTTTTAACATCTCAGGAAAGCCATTATCCAAACAAGAGATTAATTTGTTAGAAAAAGGCATGAAATTTGCCCCAAATCAAAAAGCTAATGATTTCAATTTGTATATTGATTTGAAAAAATACGTTCGGAATTTAACAGTTAAAAGACATTTTTTGAAATATCCAATACATTACCAACAGGGGGAACCTAGGGATTCAAGTAGATTGAATTTTAAACCAAAATCTCATTTCTATCCTGTGTATAGTAAAGGTTCGCATCTGGAAACCTTTGAGCACATGGTGGAAAAGGAATTGCGAAAATCCACAAAGTCATATAAAAATTCGGAATATCAGAGGAATGATAATCTAACGAAGGCAGATAGAGAGGGCCTCAAAACCCTTAAAGAAAGAGACGATATTATCATCAAGGAAGCGGATAAGGGGGGGGGATAGTGGTAATGTCCACAGAATACTATATGAGGGAAAGTAACAACATCTTACAAGATATAAAAACATACAGGAAATTGGACAGTGATCCCACTTCAATATTCAATTCTAAATTAAATGAATTATTGGTGATGGGTAAAAATGATGGAGTCATCTCACAAAAAAACTTTGAATTTTTGTTTAATAAATACCCCACCATCCCAATATTTTATTTTATCCCCAAAATTCACAAAAATCTACATACTCCGCCGGGAAGACCCATTATCAGTGGGATAGATTCCATAACGGCCAATCTATCTGCCTTCGTGGACTCATACCTTCAACCATATGCCCAAGAGGCCTTATCTTATACGAAAGACACTAAATCCTTTTTACAGGAAATAGAAAATTTAGAATGGCAGGATAACTACAGTTGGGCCACGTTGGACGTGGCATCTCTCTACACGGTGATAAGTCACACTTTGGGGTTGGAAGCAATCAACCACTTTATGAGTAAAGACAAAGATTTGTCTAATCATACAAAAGAATTTATTTGGAAAGCAGTAGAATTTATTTTGAAACACAATTATTTTTACTTTGATGGGTGTTTTTATTTACAAACCACGGGGACCGCCATGGGCACCAGGTTCGCCCCCAGTTATGCCAACACATACATGAGAAGATGGGAGGATCTTTCTGTGTGGCGAGGGCATGACTGGGTGGCGGATCTGGTGCTATGGCGGAGGTTTATTGATGATGTGCTAATTATTTGGAAGGGCACACACACGTCGTTTGTATCTTTTGTAGGTTATCGAAATGATAACGACTATAACTTACGTTTTTCACCAATTTGGAATAAAAATGAAATACACTTTTTGGATTTGACTTTATTTGGAGAAGGAAGGGAGATAAAAACCAAATGTTATTTCAAGCCGACGGATGGGAACAGTTACGTCCACAAAAAAAGCTGCCACCACCAACCATGGTTGAGGGGAATTGCAAAAGGACAACTGACGAGGGTGAGACGTAACTGTTCCCATCCTGATGATTTCATACAACAGGCAGATCATATAAAGAAAAAGTTGGTTAAAAAGGGTTATAATAAAAATTCAATAGACAAGGAAATTAGAATCATGTCAGGAAAAGGAAGGGAGGAATTATTACAAAATAATATAAAATTTAAGCAGGATGGAGAGAAATTCCGTACAGCTTTCATAACTCAATACAATACCGATCATTTTAAAATCAAAAAAAGTTTGGAAAAATTTTGGCCAATCCTGCTGGAAGACCCCCTCTTGGGAGAGATATTGCCGAAAAAACCAACATTAATATATAGAAAAAATAAAAATCTGAAAAATCTTTTGGCTCCAAGTTATGCCATAAAACAAAAAAAAGATCTTTTAAAAAAGGAAACAAATGGGTTTAAAGGATGTAAAAAATGTAAAGCATGCTCCACTGCTAATTTGGGAACCATTACACACTTCAAAAGCAATATCACAGGAGAAAATTTCCCGATAAAAAATAATATTGGCTGCCTCACGGACTATGTGGTATATTTACTACAGTGTCCGTGCGGTAAGCAATATATAGGCCGCACAAAAAGGGCTTTTAAAATCAGAGCAATGGAACACATTAATAACATCAAAAAAGATTTAAAAACCCATTCAGTACCGACCCACTGCAATTCCTGCCCCTTGTTCAATTTAAAGAAACTAAGATGTACAGCTATAGAAAAAAATTCCCCACATTGGAGGGGAGGTAATAGAGATCAAAAACTGGCTCAGAGGGAGACATACTGGATCCACAAATTACAGACACTTAATCCTAAGGGATTGAATGTCGATGTGGACTTAGTGTGCTTCCTGAATTAACAGTTATGAGGTATTTGGAAAGGTATTTCTATAGAAATTAGAGAATAGATATCAAATAGACAAGAAGAATGAAAAATAATGAAAAATAACAATAAAAAAATAAATAAAAATAAAAAAATGAAAAAAGGTTTTGAAGGAGGTATGCAAGACATACACGTAAATAACATACACATATGTATATTTATATTCTTTGTTCCATTCTAATGTTTAGGATTTCTAATAGACAATAATACAACAATTGATTAAAATAAGTATTCAAAGGAGAGAGGCATAATGCATACACAAAAGTAAATTAATATTTGGAAACATTTGTTCAGAAATGAAGACACTAATAATAGTAATTGTATATCAATAATAATAAAAATAAAAATATTGAGAAAAATTAATATATAAATAGGAGATAAGAGGGTAATTGAAAAATAGATTATGGTTGTTAACTGTGTTCATTAAAGATATTCATCAGTATGCAATGTCCTGACTATATATAACGAAATAGATATATATATATATATATATGTATATAGTGAAAATATGGCAAAATAGGGATATATTTAGTGAAAACCCTTTCAAAATGGGTGACTAACAATTAACATCAAGATCCAATATTAAAAATATAATTAAAGTTTTATAGAGGTTTATGGAAGGATAAGTGCAAACTGATGAATGAAATGAAGAAAAATGGTTGAAAAAATATGCTGAAAATATGTAGTATTTGAAGGAAAAAGAATGCAAATCAACATGTTGTCTCCTTCCATTTATTTTTTCTTCTAAATTGACGTTAACATCATGCATATCCATGATATTACCTCTGGCGACCACCAGAGGGCAACGATTCAAATTTGAGCTACTGAATCCAATGGAACGCACAGCCATTTTAACAAAGTCACAATGGAACGCACGGAAGTGCGCCGAACCGGAAGTGAAGACGGACAGGAGATTTTGACCGCGAAAAAAGATTGAAGTACATGGAAACAGCTGAGACACCCTTCATACTACAAATAGGAAGCCCAATAGGAAGAGGATTCTGCACCAACGCCCACCACACCACCAATGAACTCCCAGCTTGAACATATTTAAGGGTTTGAGAGGGGAGGGGGAAATAGGCTTATTTGTACACTTGATGTTTTGACAGTGTATGTAAATTGTATGTTTTAACTGAAATTTGATACTTGGTCCCTGAGGAAGTTTCCCAAGGGAGACGAAACGCGTAGGACCAGTAGTATCATTTTATGATTTGATTTTTATACTTTTAAAGCCAATAAATTTCCTTTTTTTACCAACCATTGGGAGTGTGTGGACTTCCTAAATTTGGAGTTGGTGTGGCAACCAGACAAAAGAAGGAACCCCCCAAACTACAGGGGAGGCAACCTGAGGGCTTGAAAAAATCCATCAACTTGTGAGTGCAACCTTGAAAGATAAAATGAATATTTTAATCTAACTGTATTACACTATGTTGTGTTGTATGCTTATGTTCTAGTGATACAAGCTGAATCCCTGGTCGATTTGTAGTTTGCAAAAGGGAAGAAAGGTATGCAAAGGAAGCAAAGGAGGAAGGAGAAGGGGTTTCAGATTCGGTTATGCAGAGAAATCCATAACAGATATCCACTCCAGGGCACTCAGAATTTCTTACACACCAATCACACATCCATTCAGTTCCTGAGACTACCTACTCATCAGATGAGAATGTCTACTCAACTGGTAATTATACTGGTTTAATTTAATTAATCTAAATTAATTAAAATTTTCTAATAGCATGATATATGACTGGATAAATCACGATCAGATTTCGATATTTAGAAATCTTAGTTAACTAAGAAGTATATAGTTATAAGCATTCCATTCTGCAGATGGAAATGAATAATTATGTATTTATGTGATTTATCACATGTTAGCATATCGTGATATTTATCCAGGTGTATTGATTTGCTCTAAAATAAGATAAAATATCTGTTTAGGCAAGTTAAGATTCTGCTTATAGAACATGGTAGATTACTCTTATTGGATGGTTCCAGGAAATGACTGGTTGAGCTGGTTTAAATGTTATTTTATTTAAAATAACATGAGAATAGGTCTTAATTACCTAGGAGGTCTAACCAGCATTGAAAGGGTTATTCTAACTGTCAGCTAAAGTTTTATGGCCTTAAGCTGCAAGCTCTGTGTGTGTAAGTTTCACTTTCGTTTCTCTGTGAAGCCCATCATAAATCATTGTCTTGACAATTGCTATGTTAACCATTGGAATGTATTGCCATTTGTATTGCATACTCATGTTATACTGAATATTCATTGATTATTATGACGCATGTTACATATTATTATTATTATTTAAATTGTCACAATAAATTGTATCAATTTTTATAACAAATTGTGATTTTATTTATATGGAATACATTTCACTTAAACGATAACGATCTTTGGGATCTGAGAATTGAAATAGTGGGCAATTCTCAACTCTTTACTAGTATTATCCCATAAATATCCCCACAGAATGTTTTATGTTATAAAGTTGAAGTTTAAAGATTCATATATTTATATGTTAATAAAGCTGTGGCCTATTTTCTCCAAGTAAGGCTGTGGTTTGTTTATTTCGGGCAAATAAGTGTTTGGGGGTTTATCCAATACACATTGCCCATACACATTTACCCTCTACCTACACACATGACTTCATATAACAGCTGCAGTAACCAACAAGAAGGAAATATTTTAGAAGAGATGAGAGGATGCTGGCAGAGGAGGCAGGCCAAAGGCTCCTAATGCTGCATTTATTTAATGTTTGCAAAAACTATATTGAATTGAACATGCAAAAACACAGTTAAGTATTAAATATAAAAGCTATAAAATAAAGTAAATGTTGTGGAGTGTTCTTTTAATGTGCAGCAAAGAGTGAGACTAATGAGGTTAGTTTTTTTTTTTTTTTAAATTCTTTATTTTTGTTGTGCATGTTGTAACAAAAGATCCTGCACAGCCACAACAGCATGGGCAGGTACAATAATGACAATAGTGTAAGGCAACAGCATGGCATATGATAACAGCACAATATTTTGTTTAGAGAAATTCTAGTGGTTAACGCTAGTGAACTACACAAATATAAACAAGGTGTAAAACGAGAGCTAGTCTATATAGCAGTTACAGCAGAGGGTCTCTGGTAATAGGAGGATTGTCAGTGGATGTGTCTCCCGTGTTGGTAGATTACTCTCTCGGTTAAGTAAGCTTAATATGGTCGGAGAGTGGTCGTCAGACGGGGCTTTTAGATTTTTATTACGTTGCCCCTGAGCTGTAGGTTCACCCTTTGTTCCGCGGGGATTTAAATTAAGTGGATACTCAGCGTTTTGGCCACGTTCAGTGATTGGCTAGGTCTTCTGATAGTATGACCCGCTTCACATGAGGTGGTTCGGGCCCGGTCTATATACCATGGGTCCTCCGAGGGAGGCTATTCGTGGAATAAGCTAGTTCTGTTCTGTGGGTTCTACTTTATGTGGGGTAT
Organism: Pelobates fuscus; assembly: GCF_036172605.1. Lineage (NCBI taxonomy): Eukaryota > Metazoa > Chordata > Amphibia > Anura > Pelobatidae > Pelobates > Pelobates fuscus. The sequence continues at coordinate 108,224,258 of NC_086320.1, forward strand.
GTTGCTTTCCTGCTCATGGGACCCTTAGGGTGTTGGGCCGAGAGGTCTGTAATACCGAGAGGAAGGTGTCTAGTGCCTTGGTGCAGTGTGGGTGAGAGGGGGGGGTGAGGGGGACCTGGGTTGGGTATTAAAGTCCAGAGAGTGTCCATTTGGTATTTTGGCCGCTTTGCCAGTCTGTTGGATTGGTATTCCCCGCGAAGGGTCTGATGTCAACCAAGTTTGAGAAAAAAAAAACATTATCACAGTCCGGTTTAGCCTGCCAAAAGTTCTCAATTTCTAGCCCCCTTGATTTGATGTCTCATGGTCCTGTGTGGGCCGCTTTAGGATGGGAGAGTTCTGTGGGAGGTCGTGGGTGTCCTCTTGTAGGTCCCGGTGTCATATGGTCAGAGTAAGGCTGAGGGAGGTAGTCCTAGTGGCATGTAAGGAGCTGCGGGCTGCAATGGGTAAGTGTACTTTTGCATGTAGGTGGCATATTGGGGCCAGGAGTCCTGTGATTCAGGTGGCGGTGGCAACATGTGACTCCGGTCTCTAACTCTGGGGCACAAACGGTTTGGTTGATGCCGGGTTCCATCTGTACGCGGGTAGGTTGTTCTCTGGTGGTGTGATGTGAGTTAGGGAGTCTTCTGGCAGGCCCAGTGGCCGGAGCAGTGTGGTAGCCTCCTCCAGTTTTGTGATGGAGTGGGTCGTGTTGTTGTGCGTAACTTGCAGTGTCCGCGGTGTGCGCCAGCGGTACGGTATGTTGCTCTTTCTGAGTAAGGCCGTGAATGGTTGTAGCGATCCCCGCCATTGTAAGGTGTCCCCGGACAGGTCTGCATAGAACTGTAGTGTCATGTTTTCAAACTGATATGGCGTGGACCCTTTAAGGGCAGCTAGCATTGCCGTTTTTTTCTGTATATGTACGGAACTTGATCAAAAGGTCTCTTGGTGCTGTCGCTGGGGCTCTGCGGGGTTTAGGGACCCAGAAAACTGCCTCTACCTGGGTGTTTTTGGCTTGCCTGGGTACCAGCAGGTTGCCAATGAGTCTCCGTGTCAGGTGCGGGAGTTCTTCCGCCGGGATGTCCTCGGGGACTCTGCGGACCTTCACGTTGTCGCGGTGCCTTTGATCTTCCAGCGCCGCAAATCGCTGTTCCGGCTTGGATTGTTGCGCTTTAAGCGTCTTCACCTCTTGTTGAAGCTCTGTTATGTTTTGGGCCTGGGTTTCAGTGGAGGCCTCCACCTTCCCTATACGACCTACTAGGCCCGTGAGGTCTGTACGTAGCTGGGCCAAATCGGCCTGGATTATTTTCTGTAGGTCCCCCAGCATGTCTTTGAGCACCTTTGCCGTGGCAGGCCTGGAGTCCCCTATTGTGGGAGCCAATGGAGCGAACATGCTACCTGCATAGTCGTCTAGGCTGAGATCTTCTGAGGAGTCTGTATATTCTTCTTATTCGGTTGCCATTTTGGTTCCATGTGCGCTTTGCGCTTTGCGCCTGGCGGAACAAATCGCCAATGTTGACTCCCGGCTTGGGTTTGTCTGCTTTTTGCTTTTTGGTTTTTCTCCCCATGTCTTTTGTGGTCCAGTTGGGGACTGTCACTCCTGTGTTTTCTGTCAGGAGCCGTAGGTTTAATCAAACTGGGCGCAGAGCCCATCGAATGTGCGACCGTCTCGTTCTGCTGCTAGGCTCCGCCCCCGAGGTTAGTTGTTATTTAGAGTAAATTAAATGACTCTGTGAAATTAAAAAGGTTGATAGGTGCTTAGCAACGCAATGGTTCTGTCTTCAGTATGCAATAACACTGCCTAGTTACCATCATATCATATATATCAATCCTTAGTACTTTTTGAACCTTGCTTCATGTTGTTTGGAAGAAAAGTCATCATTAGCAAAATCACCCTTGTCCTTTCTGCCTCTTGAAATAGTTTCTATTTGCTAGGATATATAATATATTCAATACCTCCGAAATGGCTGGTGTGTATTGAGACTGATTAAATAAATATATATCCCATATATACTGTCTGAATTTTGTGAATTCAATATCATTTGTCATTTGGGAAAAAAAAAACAATGAAGTAAAGGGAATAAAATCAAATGTTGCACGTGACAACCAACATCAGAGCATCAATGGAATCTTTTAATTGTATATCATTGTTTTAAGATTATATATATTGATATTGCACGCCCTCATTGCACTCCTCCAAGCAAGGAACTATTTGTAGATAGTATGCTTTCTGCACAGCAATAGCTCAGAAATATATATAAGTATATATAAATATATATTTTTTTTTATGAAGACATTTGTTTTTCTTTTTCATTTATTTCTGCCTAAGAAGAAAACACATTTGAGGCAAGAATGTTGCAAAGATAACTGATGCACACAATAAATCATTTGACTTTGAAAACATGGAAATGATGTGCACGAGAAGCATGACAAATTAATGAAAACTGTGGCAAATCTTTTGTGCTTTGTCAAAACTGTATACCATTTGGTATTACTCTTCACAGTGATTTTTGTCTTTAATTTATATGCAGTTATTTTTTTACGTTCCACGAATGAAAGTAATAAATACATCACTGTGTTGTTCATGGGTACATTATTTTTACTGGAGCTATGATTTTGTGATATCACACATATGTTCCTGTTCAAGTTCCCTAGTACCATTATGTTTATTTTTTCATACATCTATATTTAACTGTCACTGGTGTTGTGGGGTTTATCCAAATGATTTGCTTTTGCAGGGCTGTTACGTGTACCACTTCTCCTGTGCAGTCTTCTAAAATAACACATAGAAAAACAAAGTATTTCTCTGGCTCTTTTCTGTGCTTAGGGTATAGCCTAGTGGTGAAAAGTAGTGCAAGACACCTACACAGAAGCTGATAAACAATGTTGTTGGTGTGATTTGCAGAAAATAATATCCACTAGAGATCTGATTTATTTTTTGTTTAGTTATATATCTTATTTCTTTAATTTCTATTTAAATCCATTAAGGATTTTTTTTGTTATGTCTGGAAGAGCCTATATTAACTTCCTTAAGGACTGAGCCAAATGTACAAGTTGTGAACAAAACAAAACGTAAACAAAACCTGGCATTTGCGCTATATGTCTGTCTAACCATAATTCACCTCTTTCATATTAAATGCACCCCCCTTATTATATATAATTTTATTCAGGGGAAACAGGGCTTTCATTTAATATCAAATATTTAGCTATGAAACATAATTTAATATGAAAAAATGGGAGAAAATAAGAAATGATGTTATTTTTCTAGTTCTACATTACATTTTAACTGTCAATGTCATAATACTGTTTGTTTTACTGCAATAAAATACACATATTTGAATTCAGCAAAGTCTCACGTGTAAAACAGTACCCCCTATGTACAGGTTTTATGGTGTTTTGGGAAGTTACAGGGTCAAATATAGCACGGTCCATTTGAAATTGAAATAAGCCAGATTGGTTACGTTGCCTTTGAGACTGTATAGTAGCCCAGGAATAAAATTTACACCCATAATGGCATACCATTTGCAATATTAGACAACCCAAGGTATTGCAAATGGGGTATGTCCAGCCTTTTTTATTAGCCATTTGGTCACAAACACTGGCCAAAGTTAGCATTAGTATTTGTTTGTGTGTGAAAAAAGCAAAAATCGCCAATTTTGGCCAGTGTTTGTGACTAAGTGGCTACTAAAAAAGACTGGACATACCCCATTTGCAATACCTTGGGTTGTCTACTATTGCAAATGGTATGCCATCATAGGGGTAATTTTCATTCTTGGGCTACCATAGGGTCTCAAAGGCAACGTAACCAATCTGGTGAATTTTAATGTGAAAAAAATGAAACACAAGCCTTATATTTGACACTGTAACTTTTGAAAACACCATAAAACCTGTACATGAGGGGTACTGTTGTACTCGGGAGACTTCGCTGAACACAAATATTTGTGTTTCAAAACAGTAAAAAGTATTGTAGCAATAATATGCTGTTTGTGCGTGGAAAATGCAAAAAACGTCACTTTTACTGGCGATATCATCATTGTAATACATTTTACTGTTTTGAAACACTAATATTTGTGTTCAGCGAAGTCTCCCGAGTAAAACAATACCCCATGTAAAGGTTTTATGGTGTCTTGGAAAGTTATAGGGTTAAATATAGTGCTAGCAAATTAAATTCACTATACTTTCGGCATGGGTTGTCAGGCAGGTCCCACTAATTGTAATTAATTAGGATACCTAATTATGTAAAAATATTACATAAATATATGTGTAGAATTAATATATGTATATATATACATATGTGTATATATACGTATATATATATATATATATATATATATATATAATTTTTTTATATTTTTATTTATATATAGGTATATATATAGTGATATATACGTATATATTTATGTATATAGATATATATATATTATTTCATTCTATGTGTTCATGTGTTCATTCTATGTATATATATATTAATATCACAATACAGTTAGAACGAAATGACACAGATCTATATATTTTTTAATGATTTATTTTTAATTTTTTTTTTTTTTTTATTATTTTTTTAATAATCTCAATACAGCATTTTCTATACTTTGTCAGCTAGTAATTTAACTAGTTAAAGACAAACAATTTGGAAAATCCCTTTATATCATGATATGCTAGACCGAGCATTTAGAGCCGCTTAAAAAAGGACGTAATTGTACATGTCAGTCAAGGACATGTACAGTATGTTCTAATTCTATTAGAGACTTTTCTCTAGACTTGGCTGTCAGAGCTCTCTGATTGAATGGCTTGCTAGTATTTCATAGTGTGGGAGTCTGGGTGATATGCCCCCCTCCTCCCCCACCCCTCCTCTCTCATTTTACCCTGCAATGTATGACATTGCTCTTCTGTTTAAATAACTTTAGTGGCTATTATACTGATAGTTACTAGAGGCTCTTCTGTAGACATAGCTGAGTGAAACGCAGTCAGCTATTCCAATTAAATTGTCTCATAGAGACCATCTGATAGGCGCAATATAGTGCTTTGCCGCACATGCACACTAGCCATAAATACTTTCCTATGGGAAAGCAATGGATTGGCTGAACCAAGGATACATGGTCAACATGGCATGGGATAAAAGTTATGTAAACTATATTTTTTAACTTGTGTGGGGGGGTCACCTAAATGGGTACTAGGGTGCCTGACACTATAGTGTACCATTAAAATTCTCTCATAAAAAAATATTCTCTCAGTGCTAGCAGCCAGTGGACAAATTAGTTAAAAAGCACAGGTTGTCAGCCGGCTGGTGGCATATGGTTGACATTCAGACCTAATTCAAGACTCTTGAGTGCCTGAATTGTAAATTACAGACATTGTTGAAATGCATGAACAATGTCCAGGTTTTCCAGTCTGAATGGCCCATATGCAACTGGATGGTTCTGACTCATTCAGTATGGGGCCACTCAGTTTTTTTAGCGAATAACTCTGTATATTTATCTACATTTATTTGGGTCCATGTTTCAGCCCTATGGTGGCATTCAGTCCAGCTGAAATCCGACCTAATTCCCTCCCCTTCATTGCTTGAATTGCAAATTCCGAACATTGTTGAATATTATTATTATTATTATTATTATTATTATTATTGAATAACGCAAACAACCAACACACCAAGGTGCAAACAATCCAAAGATGTCTATGATACTATCCAGCACATAGTAGTCTGATGCAAGATGTTAGCTGGGACAGTGTACCTTGAGAGATTGCTGGGCTTGTGTTCCAAAACATCTGCACAGAGCATGGGCTGAACTAGTCCAAGTCCAGATGGGAAGTACCAGAGAGGTTATTTATGAATGACAAGGTTAATGTATTGTGGGTATAGCAGACATTAAATGATGAACTACAAAGTAAATGGAAAGTGAAGGCAATAGTAGTCACAGTTGTGATAGAAGTACTCAGGGCTCTAACACCCAAGCTGGGAAAGTGATTTCAGTAGATTCCAGGTGGGATATCTGAGGTATCTGTCCAGAAGAGTGCAGTTCTAGGAACAGCTAAGATACTGCAGAGAATCATGATACTGAGGGCCTGAGGGGTGATATACATATATCTAATGAAAAACAATAATGCGACACTCACATGTCTCTCTTAACATAGGTTTTACTTAGTGTAGTATATTATTTATATGTAGTATATAGTGTTCAAGTAGAGATTGTAGTCGGATAACAGATAAAGTGTGTATCGTGTAATACCTTTTTTATTGGACTAACAGAATTTTTTATTGACAAGCTTTTGGGAGAACCTCCCTTTCTCAAGTCTAAAGCATTTCTGAGCAAGATTAAAAAGTTGAATTCAAAGTTGAATTGTGATACAGGGGGTTAAAGCGTCATGAGTGCAGATAAGACACAGGTTTGATAGAGAATAGACACCATTCTTGCAGAGGGTCATAAATATCTTGTGTGAAGATCACAGAGTGAAGGGGGAAAGAGAGAAGAAAAACAAAAAAAACAAGCAAACAGTGCAGAAGAGTGTGCTAGAAGGGGAGAGTAAAAAAAAATACTTATATTAAGAATGCATGAATTCCCATCCAAGAGTTACAGGATATGCATGAAGGCCTATATCCAGCATACTCAGACACAGACAAACGCACACACTCACAATTACACACATGTACATATACATATACATATACACAACTAGTGTATATGTACAAGTATATACAAGTACATACACACTATATACAAGTACATACAACAATATACATATAAAAACAACCAAATGCCCGAATATATGTACACCTACACATACATCCACACACAAGCATCAATACATGCACCTACACACATATATATATATATATATATATATATATATATATATATGTATACGCATACACATGAACACATATACATACACAGAAACACATACATACATGCACATGAACTCATATACACAAATATAAATGCACAGTCACATATATAAGCATACATGCATAAGAGTATGGTAAAACATAGGTCTACACATAGTACTTTGTATATTGATAGAATAAACATTTTGGAGTGCATTTTAAAATGTAGATACATATGACTGAACAGTCAGATAATGTTGGGGGAGTGTTCATGTAATGTGTTGATAGTGGGACAGGAAACCCAAATCCATATTTAGTCCTCTATTTTTGTTATTAAAAAATTTGATAATTCTGGCTTTAAAAGTTTCTCTTTCTTGGGTATTTTTAAAACCCCCTTTCAGTACTTTGATTTTAGGTCCTTCATTGAGTGATCAGGCTGGGTAAACTGGCTTTCCACAGGAGTGCAGTAAGATTCTTCTTTGTGGTGTTTAATGGAGTGTCTGTGCATATTCATTCTGCACTCATGTGGGACACCACTATACCCAGCCTAGCCACTCAATGAAGAACCTAAAAATTAAAGTACAGAAAGGAGGATTTTAAAGATATAGTGTGTATATACATGCATACACGTATGTATATGTGAATAGGTGCAGGTGTATATATGGGTCTATGTATGTGTAGGCACATTGGTATATGTGTAGGTGCATGTATTGGTGCTTAAGTGTGGATGTATGTGTAGGTGTGCATGCAAATATATTTGGACATTTCATTGTATTTATATGTATATTGTTGTATGTACTTATGTATAGTGTGTATGTACTTACGTGTACTTGTACATATACACTAGTTTTTACCAACCTCATGCTGCCCATTTTTCCTGCTTCCTACATATAAAATTCAAGAATGAACTGTTAACTTGCTGCCTACTATATCCATATATCCCTCCCTTTTTAACAACATAAGCAATGTTATTCAATTCACCTGTCATTGTCATTAGTTTTAATGTTGTGGCTGATCAGTGTGTGTGATTGTGTGTGTATGTATATGTGTGTGTGTGTGTGTGTGTGTGTATAGTACATATATATTTATATGTACTATATATATTGCACTGTTTCTGTGTTTCCTTATAACACATAATGCAATATAACTGGTTTAAAGGTAGATATAGATATGATATGATATAAACACATTACAGTAGTGAAATGTCAATTTCTGTATAATAACCTATTTATAAGAATTGGCATGTAAATGTTAAATTCATTACTGTGACAACTTAAAATGTTGCCAACATAAAGAAGAATCCATATGTATTATGCCACTAGAGGGCATTCAAGTCAAAAAAGCATTTAGGTCTATGATTCAAGGAATCTCAATACAGCATTTTCTATACTTTGTCAGCTAGTAATTTAACTAGTTAAAGACAAACAATTTGGAAAATCCCTTTATATCATGATATGCTAGAATATAACTGGTCTTTAATTAATTAAGAAATGTGCACACACTCAGTGCAAAGCAAAGATATGATAAAATATACTATGTCACATGCTAATGTCATGAAATTGCTCGACACTGAGAAGAAAGAAAGAAAGATGGAACATGTTGGTACTATATAAATGAGTGTAATTGTCAAAACCGTGTACAAAGTGTCATCTCACAGTTCCAATTAATATTGTGTTACATAGTAATGCACCATATTAGCTCCAGGGCTGTTTGTGATAGACTGCTTAGACTCCTTAATCTACACAATTTTAATTTTCCCATATCTAATTATGCAGGTCAAAAAATGTTGGTTATTCCAAAACAGAAGCAAATAAATTTGGCTCAACAGAATTAGGTTAATTTTGCTGTTCACTTCTGCTAGATTTTTGTAACAAAAAATATTTGAGAAAGTCATTCAGACAACCAGAACAGCAGGAAAAAAAATGGGCTTGGGCTATGACTGTGCTGACATTTAATAAAGGCCGCAATATTGCCTGGTCTAATGGCAAGGCAATATCAAGCATTTTTGCAATGTAAATTTTGAGTTTGCAAAATTAGATTACCGTATATACTCGAGTATAAGCCGAGTTTTTCAGCACATTTTTTGTGCTGAAAAACCCCAACTCGGCTTATACTCGAGTCAGTGTCTGTATTATGGCAATTTACATTGCCATAATACAGACAGGGGGCTGTGGGGGCTGCAGAGATCTTACTTACCTCTCCTGCAGCTCCTGTCAGCTCCCTTCTCCTCCGCGCCGGACCGTTCAGCACCTCGGTCAGCTCCCAGTGTAAGTCTCGCGAGAGCCGCGGGGTCATAGTGCGGCTCTCGCGAGACTTACAGTGGGAGCTGACAGGGGAGCTGACCGGACCGCCGCGGAGGAGAAGGAAGCTGACAGGAGCTGCAGGAGAGGTAAGTAACAGCTCTGCCAGCCCCCTCCCCCCCCACTGAACTGCCAATGCCACTGGACCACCAGGGAAGGAGAGCCCCCCTCCATGCCATGTATCAAGCAGGGAGGGGGGACAAAAAAAAAATAATAATACAAAATAATTAAATTAAAAAAAATAATAAAAAATAATAATAATACAAAATAATCCTAATAAAAAAATATTAAAATAATTAAAAAAATAATAATAAAATTGCCCACCCCCCACCAAGGCTCAGCTACACACACACACACACTGCACTCATACACACACTGCACTCATACACACACACTGCACTCATACACACACTGCATTCATACACACACTGCACTCATACACACACTGCACTCATACACACACACTGCATTCATACACACACACTGCATTCATACACACACACTGCACTCATACACACACACTGCACTCATACACACACTGCACTCATATACACACACACTGCACTCATACACACACACTGCACTCATACACACACTGCACTCATACACACACTGCATTCATACACACACTGCACTCATACACACACTGCATTCATACACACACTGCATTCACACACACACACTGCATTCATTATATACAGAAGAAAAGAAAATGGGAAAAAGGAGAACCACCCACTAAAAATGGGTGGAGTCCATTCCCACTTCTAACTACTCCCTTAAGTAGAGGGTCACATAAGTATGGTAATAAACCTTTATTCAAAGATATAGTAATTGGTAAACAAGTTTACCCGAAAAAAATAAATAGTAAATTTTAATAGTAAATATACCCTAACAAAAGTGTTCAAGTAATTGGTAAACCAATTTACCCCCAAAAAATAAAAATAATAGTAAACACACCCTAACAAAAGTGTTTAAAGTGAAAGATGCAAAACCACCTATTAAAAACCTGGGAATGTTCCCATATAAATACCCCTTATATATATGTTTAGAGGAGCAGGGATGGATAGGAGTACAGAGACCTAAAAGAAGGATCAGAATGAACTGCATCCACCTCTCCTAGATAGGGTAAAGCTAATAGTCAAATCAGATTCTAGCAAGACAGAGCAGCAAAAGTAATAAAGAGTGGATATTTGCTGCAAAAGCAGCGGTAAAAGTGTAGGGAGCTGGTAATATATAGTGGTTACTTAGCATAAATGTACAGAGAGGTACAGACAAGGCTTTCTCACGGTCTGTTCAGCTATTAATCTATATAAGATCTGTTCAGCTATTCCTCCATGTAGTGAGTGACACCATGGGGAAGTGAACAGTCCTACCAGTACAGACTTAGTGATGAATACCTCTGTATGAATGTCCTTAACCAGCTGTCTAGCCCACACCCAAAACAACTGCTGCTTCAAGGCAGCCTACTTCTATCCCTCAAAACTTAAGTAGTGGAACCGGCAGATAGCGGCAGATAGAGAGTAGCAGAAAGGTAAATGCAGTCGTTACTAATATGGACGTATAGGAGAGTTCAGATCCCAGCGGATACAAAGTAGCATGCCTATAAATACGCCCTGAACTAACTGACTACCTTGTAGCAAACTCAACTGCTGCTTCGAGGCAGCCTAATGGTATCCCTCAAAATTGCATGCTAGAACCGGCATAGACATCATGGGAGCCCAGGTAAGTATAAAGTTCAGAGTAATTGCATCGGCAAAGAGCAAGCCCACAAGCTCGACGCGCGTTTCGGCGTTACTGGACGCCTTTCTCAAGAGCTACTCAGTGTGAGTTCCCGGACCTGTTTAAAAGGGGGTCTAGACGCTCCTCCCCTTGATAATCATCCAATCCGTACTTACTCGAGGTTAAGTGGATTTCCCCGCCCCCTCCCTCTCCGGGCCAATCCTAGAGGGGCCGGTGGGCATGTTGGGGAATAGGGGCATCACTGCTAAACTGGTGCAGGGCCCTTTTATCCCTAAAAGGGAGCGAGTACCGGTAGCATATACTATGGAAGTACAAAGTAGTACACGATGTCCATATTACGTATATCTTATATATGACTCAATATATAGGTACAGAATGAGTCTGGATCTACTAAGATCAATGAGACAGAAAAAAGTCTGTCTGTTCATCTCCAGACGAGGATGTGATCGCTCCGCTATAGGGGGCTAGGTATCCCGTCGGCAGTATAGCCCGGATACAGAGCATCTCCCAATACAGCGGATCTCTCCATTGTATGTCGGAGTAGTCATCCCCGCTGTGACGACAGTAGTCTAAATTGTAGTAGTAGGGGTGCTAAACCAGTGCACATGGGTCCCCTATGGGGCACCTCATTCTAGAGATGTTCCTTATTTAGTCGATTAAACATAGGGTAGTCACCTGTTGACGAGTAGCAACATGATGATCTTGTATTCAAAAATGCTGGTATTCAGAGGTTAGTATTACCATAAGCTGTGTACACATAACGATCACTATTAGTACAAACACTGTATATTAGTTGCCAGTAGATTAAAAATTAGAAAATATATAATATCAAGAAGAGAGAAAATATACTATAAGCACATCAGTTTTGACTGTTGCCTTATATATCAAATGAATGGAGAGAAGGAAAATCCCTCGTTTAGACCTTTTGGGTTTAGAGTATTAAGTTTGTGGATCCACCTACACTCTTTTTGACGTAGGATCTTGTCGTAATCACCTCGTCTCTGTTCATGTTTTACGAGTTCAAGGCCACAGAACCGTATGTCTTTAGAGGACCCATCATGACTTTCCTTGAGATGTCTAGAGATGGGGGTGTCTAGGCGTTTTTTTGGGGACCTAACATGTTCCTTGATGCGTTCTTTAAAAGCCCGGAATGTTTTGCCCACATACATCATTTTGCAACTGCAAGTGAGGAGGTATACTACCCCCATTGAGTTGCAATTGAAGAAATGGGATATTTGGAAGGTTTGTTTGCCTTCACTGTCGCTTACGCTTTTGGAGTCTCTGAGGATATATCTGCAGGCCACACATCTGCCACAGGCATATGAGCCTGTCGGGATCTTGCGTCCCAGCCATGTGGAGTTTGTCTAGTCGTAAAATGGCTGGGGACAAGAATGTCTCTGAGGCTACTTAAGTTTTGAGGGATAGAAGTAGGCTGCCTTGAAGCAGCAGTTGTTTTGGGTGTGGGCTAGACAGCTGGTTAAGGACATTCATACAGAGGTATTCATCACTAAGTCTGTACTGGTAGGACTGTTCACTTCCCCATGGTGTCACTCACTACATAGAGGAATAGCTGAACAGATCTTATATAGATTAATAGCTGAACAGACCGTGAGAAAGCCTTGTCTGTACCTCTCTGTACATTTATGCTAAGTAACCACTATATATTACCAGCTCCCTACACTTTTACCGCTGCTTTTGCAGCAAATATCCACTCTTTATTACTTTTGCTGCTCTGTCTTGCTAGAATCTGATTTGACTATTAGCTTTACCCTATCTAGGAGAGGTGGATGCAGTTCATTCTGATCCTTCTTTTTTTTTTTTTTTTTTTTTTTTTTTTTTTTTTTTTTTGTGAATTAAATTTTATTCAGATTTTCAAGAATAAATTTGCAAATAACAATAAAGGTAAACGTCTCAAGTGTGGTTCAGTGAAACACGCAGGTTTCCAACAACTGGCAGATACAGGTAATAAGGCACATTGTTAGCGATTCTGAGGTGTCGGTAAAGTAATGCAGAGAAACGCGCAGGTTTCCAGGTCGGAACATGTGTAGTTGAGCATTTAATGGCATACCTGTGGTCTGCTGTATCCTGGTCCGGCTGCGCGGCCCGCAAGTCCACCCGGGAAGGGGGGGGGGGGAGGGGGGGAGAGGGGGGGGGGGGGGGAGAAAAAATGGGGGGGGGGGATCCCTCAGCGTTTGAGAAAGCGTCCTCCCTTCCCTTTAGGTTTATGTGGTCCTTCGTCTCTGTCAGGGTCAGAATTGTCGAGTTAACGTCTGTCAGTGGTAGCTTTATGTATGACGTGCGCTGTCTTGTCGGTCCTTCCTTGTCACCCCTACCCATCGTCTCGGGTCATGTCCCTTCTGATGTCTACTCAGTCTGTGATAAGCGTCTGGAAGTCAGGTTTCGTCGTGGTCAGTATCCAGTGTGTCCAGGTCGTCATATACGACTGTTCCCTCCCCTCTGCGTGTGAGGTGAGTTCCTCTAGTGCCCTTAGCTCTTCCATGCGCTTAAACCAGGTCGACACAGGTGGTGGGGTCTTTTGTTTCCAGTATAAGGGAATGAGACTCTTGGCTGTATTTAAGATCCTGATCGTTAGGGATTTTTTGTAAGCTGAGCTACGGGTGGAGGTGTGGTGCAGGAGAAAGGCTGCTGGGTCTAAGTGGGGGGGAGTATCAGAAAATTTGGTGATGATCGTGTGGATCGCTGCCCAGTAGGGTCGTATCAGGGGGCACGTCCACCAGATATGGAAGAGAGTGCCTAGGGCTTTCTCACATCTCCAACAGTTGTTGGTGGCGGTTGGGTCGTAGGAATGGGTGGCCAGTGGCGTGCGGTACCAGCGAGACAGTACCTTATAGGCCGTTTCTTGTATGCCGCTGGATGTTGAACAGTGAAGGGACAGGGTACAGATCTTTTCCCATTGGGCTGGCGAGAGTGTAATTCCCAGGTCGGTTTCCCATTTACTCATGAAGCTCGGTGGGGGAAGTCTCTTTGCGTCCATGAGGAGGCTGTAGAGTGTGGACAGTCCCCTGGCCAGTGGGTTTGGGTCATGGCAGAGCCTTTCAAAGTCTGTGAGCGGCCTGTGGGCATGGATGTCTTTGGTGACTATTAGTAGGTAAGCGGATAGTTGTTTGTATCTAAACTGCAGCATGAACGTTGGTCTCCCCACGGGCAGCAGGGACTCAAGAGTCCGTATCGTGCCATTGGTGGTAGCGTGGCAGAGTCTGGGTAGTGAGTTTCCTAACAGTTGTTGGAACGGGCCTGCGTCTAGTCCAGGTGGGAAGGCGTCATTATGCGTCAGGGGTAAGAGTGGTGAGATGGGCGTGGTGAAGGAGGAGGGTGTCCCCACTTTGTGCCAGACCATTAAGGTTGCTCTAATTAGCGGGTGTGGGTTAGCCAGCTGTCTGCCCTGGTGGTGATCTAGCCACGGTAGGAGCCCTATTGGTCTGGATATTTGGTCTGACTCTATTTCCTTCCATAGCTTGTGGACCTCCGATTTGGACCATTCCATCACCCTCTGGAGATGGGTTGCCTTGTAATAAACCTGGAAGTCTGGGAGGGCCAGGCCGCCCTTCCGTTTTGGTAATGTGAGAGTGTCGTGTTTGACCCGTGCCTGTAGGTTGTGCCATGTGAATCTGAGTGCCATGGAGCGCAGTGTTGAGAAGTACGCCTCAGGTATGTGAATTGGCAGTGTCTGGAACAAGTAGAGCAGCCTGGGCAGGATGTTCATTTTCAACACTCCAATGCGTCCAAACCAGGAAAGGCGAACTTTAGTCCATTCCTCCAGGTCTCTACGTATTGTGGTTAGGAGGGGTTGGAAATTAGCGGTGTATATTTGTGACAGGTCTCTTGGTATGGAGGTGCCTAAGTATCTTATAGTAGTGTCAGACCATTGGAATGGGAGCGTGTGCTTCAGGGCTGCAACTCTATTGGGTGGGATCGAGACATTCAGAACCGAAGATTTGGCGAGGTTAACTTTGAAATTCGATAATTGGCCGTAGAGCTGGAACTCTGCCATAATTGCTGGCATTGATGTTTCAGGCTGAGTGACATAAAACAGCAGATCATCTGCAAAGGCAGCCACTACGTGTCTCGTCTGCCCTATCTGTATCCCTTTTATGGCTTGGTTGTCCCGGACAGAGTTAAGAAAGGGCTCCAGTGCCAGTACAAACAGCAATGGGGACAAGGGGCATCCCTGTCTTGTGCCGTTCCGGATGGGGAACGGGTTCGTGAACAGTCCGTTCACGCATACCCTTGCTGTGGGTTTGGAGTATAGTGCTCGTATCCAGCTCATCATGTGCGGGCCCAGACCTATCTCTTCCAATACCGCCAGCATGTAGCCCCAATCTATGCGGTCGAAGGCCTTCTCCGCGTCTGTGGAGAGCAAGAGGAGGCCCTCCCGACTGTCTTGTGCCTTGTGGATGAGATCTAGTGTCCTGATGGTGTTGTCTCTTGCTTCTCTCTGGGGCGTGAACCCTGCCTGGTCTCTATGTATGAGATCAGGGAGGTAGGTTTGTAGTCTGCGGGCTAGTATTTTTGTGAAGAGTTTAAGGTCACAATTTAGTAGGGAGATAGGTCTGTAGCTCGCACAGAGTTCCGGGTTCTTACCTTCCTTTGGGATTAGGGAGATGTTGGCCTCTAGAGTCTGTGTGGGTAGGCTGGCTCCGTCACGTAAGGTGTTAAGGGCAGTCAAGAGATGTGGGGATAACACGTCAGCAAATTTTTTATAGTATCTAGTGGGGAGACCGTCAGGGCCCGGGCATTTGCCCAATTTCGACTCTTTTATGGCCCAGGCTAACTCGCGAGGCGTGATTGGTTCGTCAAGGGCATTCGTAGCTTCCCTGGGAAGTCGGTTATGTATGCGTGTGCGTAGGTATTGTCTAGTTTCTGGTAAGGCGTCACCTTGGCGTGGTGGCTCCCTGTCGGGGTGTATGGCATAAAGCTCCGCATAATATTCCCGTATTGCCGCCGCCATGTCTCCCGGGAGATGTTTCAGTCGCCCTTCTTTATCACGAATTTTAGGTATGTAGGATTCTGCTCTCTTTTTAGCGATCATACGGGCCAGCAAGGTCCCGCATTTGTTGGCGTGTGTGTGAAAGAAGGCTTTGGTGCGCAGGTGCGCCCTTTGGTGGTAGGCATTCATGATGGATGCCAGTTCCCTGCGTAGTGTCAGTAGCTTGGCACCATCGCTCTGGAGCCGTGTAAGTTTGTGCCTGGCTTCCACCACCTGTATCTCCGTGATTATGGTCGCCAGTCTGGCAGCCTTTGCTTTTTTCAGGGCTGCGCTTTTGGCTATGAAGTAGCCTCGTATCACGCATTTGTGGGCCTCCCACACACAGAGGGGTGTCACATCTGGGGTAACATTGTCAGTGAAGTATTGAGTAAGTGCGGTTCGGGATTCCGTGGCTACTGTTAGGTCGTTAAGTAGGGCTTCGTTCAGTCGCCAGTTGCGGCACGTCGGCTTATAGAGGGGAGACGTTAGCGTCATGGTGAGTGGTGCGTGGTCGGACCATGTCGCTGTCCCAATCGTCACAGACTTAACATCAGTCAGGTAGTAGTGTTGTAGGAAAAAGTAGTCAAGTCTGGAGTACGTCTTGTTTGGATTGGAATAGAAGGTGAAGTCTCTGTCATCAGGGTGTGTCGCTCTCCAACAGTCAGTCAGGCGTTGGTCTCTAAGGGTTTTGTTGATAGTGGTCAACACATGTCTGGGTATCGTCGAGGTGCCCGTAGAGGTGTCTAGGCTCGGTTGTAGGGCCACATTTAGGTCTCCTCCCATGATCAGACAACCCTCCGTGAAGGCCATGATGGCTTTCAGTGATTTAGTCAGAAAACGGTGTTGCGCAGTGTTGGGAGCATACAGGTTGGCTAGCGTGTACGTACGGTCAGCTATCGTTCCCTTAACACATATATACCTTCCCCAGTCATCTTTCATGGTTGCTGTGGGTGTGAAATGTAGGGATTTATGAAGGAGGATGGCCGTGCCTTTGGATTTTCCTAAGGGGTTGTTGCTGAGATAGCATTGGGCGAACCGTTTGTCAGTCATTCTAGGTGTCAGACCTTCCTTGAAATGTGTCTCCTGTATGAATACTATGTGGGCTCTTTGGCTGTGAAAGTGGCGGAGCGCCTGTGATCGTTTCTCAGGTTGGTTAAGGCCCTTGGCATTAATAGAGACAATGTTGATGTCTGCTCTGGTTACCGGTTTCGGGTTCTGCATGACGGAGTACCTATGGGCTATTCTGGGAGGGGTAGTGCGGGCAGATAAATGGTGGGCCTACGGTTTGCAGTACCACTCAGGTGGTGGGTGGGTTCAGGGGAGGAGCGTGTCAGAGGTACAGGGAAAGGGTGTTACCTGGACGGGTGGTCCTTGATGAGGCCCCTTCCCGAGTCCCCACGCGGACACCGCAGCCGGACTTTGAGCGCCTAGGATTAGATACAGAGACGACACAAAAAAGAAAAGAAAAATAAAATGAACACTATGTAAACAATAAGTAAACAATGAACAATAAAACAACACTATACAAAATAATGGCTCGGGTGTAGGCCGAGGTGGAGTCGTCCCGTCCGTACTAGCGGTTCGGTCGAGTCCCCTTGCCTTTCTACCTGACACCCCGACCAGGTGGGAACGTGGCCTACTGGTTACTGAATGCCTCTCGGATATACCCGGTCTCTCTCCGGGGTCCCGGTTCAGAGAGGGGAGAGGAAAGGATAAAAAAGGAGAAGAAAAAAAAAAAAAAACGAGGTGTTTCCCCGTGGGGTCACCTACAGCGGTGACAACAAAAAGAAAGAAAAACTCCCACGTGGAAGGCCCTTCTGGCTACCCCCTACCCGCCCCGCCCAAAAAATACTCTAGCCCCTAGGTTATCTGTGATCTTGTGAGTGGGGTATCGTAGAGGTTATGCATGTCGTGTGGACCAGGCTTCTAGCCTTGTGAGTCGTGTGTGCGAGCATCATGGCGTGTCTAGTTGGATGGCGTGTCGTGTTGTGGCCCTGAGCTCTGGCGTCAGGCGTGTGTGTGGTGGTTGTGTTTCCCTCCTGCCTATCCTTCCCCATGGTATATACCCATCCACTTCAATAGAGGGGGAGGATGGGCCCTCCGACAAAGACCCTATATCACCATTATTAGTAGTCACAAAATGTGCCGGTGGCACCGAGTCTCCCCGTCTCTGCGGCTCGTGGTTGGTGGTGTGGCAATGTCAGTCCCTCTATGGCAACGCAGCCGGTTAAGAGAATGTTCCCCTTCTGAGTGGCGGTCGAGGCATAGCGTGAGCCGCAGAGTCATCAAATCCCCCGTTTCAGCCCCCCACCCAAAAGTGTAACAAGAGAGGGAGACCGGCAGTTCAGTGTGGTTTGTGAGATACCTTATGGGAAGCTCCCCAGCGGGTTATTGTTCATAGGCAGGTACCTCAAACTGTGGGTCTCAAAGTCTCTTAGGAGCCGTAGAACTCAGCGGGTGTTGCCGACTGGTCGCGCCGTCTCCAGTCGAGATCTAGTTCTTCTTTGTGGCAGTGGGTCGTCTCGTGCCGGCCTCGGTGGGCCTACGTAGAAGTCTAATGGGTCCGGCCAAGGCATGTTGAAAGGTGGTAGCTGGAGCTCAATGGTGAGATCTTGCAGGTCCTGTTGGTTGCGTACCGGCATGGGACCATTAGGGGTGTGGGCAATTAGGCCGGTCGGGAAAGTCCATCGGTATCTCACCTTCTGAGCCGTCAGGGCTCGAGTGAGGGGTTTCAGGGCCCTGCGGTAGCCCAATGTGGCCGGGCAGAGATCCGGAAATATCTGGATCGGGTGGTCCTCATGGGTAATGGATCCCGCATTACGAGCCGCCTGTAGTATGTCTTCTTTGAGGGAGAAGATAGTTAAGCAGCATATAACATCTCTTGGCGGCGCTCCTTCAGGGCCTCTGGGTCTTAATGCCCTGTGTGCCCGGACAAAGTCAATCAGCGTGTCCGTAGGACGGCCTAGAAGGTCGTTGAATAAGGAGGTAAGTGTGTCTGTGAGCCGGGTTGAGGGTTCTTCGCCTTCAGGTAGGCCTCGGATCCACAGGTTGTTTCTGCGGCCCCTGTTGTCGAGGTCTTCTACATGGCGCGCCATGGCTTGTAAGTGGGCAGTGTGGCTGAGAAGCGTGGACTCCGTGGTTGTGTGGGCCACAGTGAGGTTGTCTTGTTCCTCTTCCAGCCGCGCCATGCGGTCCGCCATACCCTGCATGTCCGCTCTCATCAGTTGGAGGTCGGCCCGGATCGAGGCATGGAGGGCCGATGTGGCTTGGGTCAGATCAGCTCTGGTAGGCAGTGCTCTCAGCAGGGCCATCCAGTCTGCCGGCGGGTGTTCAGTGGGTTCTCCGCTCACGTCGCCGACCTGGGAGTTCGGGCTCATGGATGAGGCCTCCGAGTACAGGAAGGCCTCAGCGGAGGCCTGGGAAGATGGGTCCGGCTGCGTGGTCATGTATTGCCTGACCGATGCCTGGATTGCAGGTGGGCGGGTGGCCGCTGGTTTGGGGGTACCCCCAGCCTTAGTGTGTTTCCCCATAGTTGCGTTTGGGGCAGCTTTCTAGCGATTTGCAGGGCGAGTACGGAGGAGCTCAGAGATTAGGCAGCCATTCCGCTCCGCTGCTAGGCCACGCCCCCCTGATCCTTCTTTTAGGTCTCTGTACTCCTATCCATCCCTGCTCCTCTAAACATATATAAGGGGTATTTATATGGGAACATTCCCAGGTTTTTAATAGGTGGTTTTGCATCTTTCACTTTAAACACTTTTGTTAGGGTGTGTTTACTATTATTTTTATTTTTTGGGGGTAAATTGGTTTACCAATTACTTGAACACTTTTGTTAGGGTATATTTACTATTAAAATTTACTATTTATTTTTTTCGGGTAAACTTGTTTACCAATTACTATATCTTTGAATAAAGGTTTATTACCATACTTATGTGACCCTCTACTTAAGGGAGTAGTTAGAAGTGGGAATGGACTCCACCCATTTTTAGTGGGTGGTTCTCCTTTTTCCCATTTTCTTTTCTTCTGTCTATTTTGTCTACCCGGGGTTAAGCCCCCACTACTCCCTGTAACCTCTCCGAGGTTTGGATGCGACTCACCTCACATCCTAAACCTCTTCCTTTTCTTTTGCATTCATTATATACACACACTGTAAATAAATATTCAATTAATATAATTTTTTTAGGATATAATTTTATTTAGAAATTTACCAGTAGCTACTGCATTTCCCACCCTAGTCTTATTCTCGAGTCAATAAGTTTTCCCAGTTTTTTGGGGTAAAATTAGGGGCCTCGACTTATATTCGGGTCGGCTTATACTCGAGTATATACAGTATATATCTAGAGTGAGAAATAGGAAGTGAGTGTTATAAAGATTGATTGTAATCTGTTTCTCATTTTGCCGTCTTGTATAATAAAAAATAGGGAGCAGGAGTACTTTTTAGCTAAAAAAAACAAGATGGATTAAAAATGAAAGGAAAAGGTCCACCAACTAACCTCTCCCACCCTAACAAGAACAAAGCTTTCCCACACATTTTTGCACTCAGTCTGTAGCATCAAAGAACTTCCTTCAATGTGAAAAAAACACAGTTCCTTATCAGCTTCTCACAAATGTGTCTGTGGAGGGAGCAGGCATTACAAGACTCAGGTAGGCAGAGCAAAACAACTACAATGACATTTTAGAAAAGGGGAACAGCAACAACAGCATAACAAGTTTACTTTAACAAAACATTTTTGAATGGGAATGTGAGTAGCCAATTGGATCTCAGCTAGCAGATGATGATGCCTCACGTTTTAAACTGAAAATGAGGGTAACCCAAGCTGGGGAGATTGAAGTTGAGGAAGGCTTCCAACCAATGTCTCACCATTTACCTAATTACCTCCAATTTAGAAACATAGAATGTGACAGATAAGAACCATTCGGCCCATTTAGTCTGCCCAATTTTCTAAATACACTGCTGAAAAAAATAAAGGGAACACTTAAACAACACAATGTTACTCAAAGTCAATCACACTTCTGTGAAATCAAACTGTCCACTTAGGAAGACACAGTGAGTGACAATCAATTTCACATGCTGTTGTGCAAATGGGATAGACAGCAGGTGAAATTATAGGCAATTAGCAAGACACCCCAAATAAAGGAGTGGTTCTGCAGGTGGTGACCACAGACCACTTCTCAGTTCCTATGCTTTCTGGCTGATGTTTTGGTCACTTTTGAATGCTGGCGGTGCTTTCACTCTAATGGTAGCATGAGACGGAGTCTACAACCCACACAAGTGGCTCAGGTAGTGCAGCTCATCCAGGATGGCACCAAAATGCGAGCTGTGGCAAGAAGGTTTGCTCTGTCTGTCAGCGTAGTGTCCAGAGCATGGAGGCACTACCAGGCGACAGGCCAGTACATCAGGAGACGTGGAGGAGGCTGTAGGAGGGCAACAACCAAGCAGCAGGACTGCTACCTCTGCCTTTGTGCAAGGAGGAACAGGAGGAGCATTGCCAGAGCCCTACAAAATGACCTCCAACGGGCCACAAATGTGCATGTGTCTGCTCAAATGGTCAGAAACAGACTCCATGAGGCAGAAGTTATTCCACCATGAAAAGACTGAGAAACATCAAATTGCCTCCTGTGTGGTAAATCAAACTTAACAGACATGCATCTAAGCCCACCATCCTGAGGCTGAATACTACTTTCAAGCTCTCAGAAGTCATGGCATTAAAGTTGATGTTGGATTGAACACAACCCCTACCCTTCCTCAATTTCTCCCTGGCAATATGGACAGATCTTTATGCAGGTGGGGTTCTTTTCTTGCTCCAGTAAATTAGGTATACAAATGATAGTGTACTGTATAAACTTATACAACTTTATTATGCAAAAAATGGTGTTGTGTGTTTGGTGTTTGTGTTGCAAAATGGGTTAGTGCTGTAACATTACTGTGTTTGATGTTACAAAGCACTGCCCATACTTCAACATCAAAACAGTGCACAATGCACCGGACCCAGTCAACCAAATATCCAAACAGTTAACAAAATCATCAATAACCAACTGTAAATTTGTAAGTGTCATGTATTCTTCGCCTCCATGTGACAAAACTGGATATAATTACCTAGAGCATGCTGGCTTTTGCGGCATGTTGGTGGATGCCGGCCGCTGTGGACCCACGCAATCATATAGCCCACGTCCATCCACAGTAAAGACGACATTGACGTGCGGGTGACGTCACGCAAAAGACAAACACACACGTTTTGGGGTCAAGGGCTAGGTACAGCCAATCAGATCTGCAAAAGGGTTATATTACTCTCATATTCCCTAAGCTCATTGCCCTGTCCTGGTTTCCCCTAGATGGTTATCTGAGAGTGTGTTCCTGATCGTGTTTTTCTGTTTTTTGACTTTGGCTTAGTTTTGACTTCCCTGATTTCTGGTACCCTTGACTTTTGGCTTTTCCTTATCGCTGTGTATTGTTCTGTGTCTCTGACTATTCTCAGGTACGTTAAGTCCAGCCATTTTAAGGTCCGGTAAGACATTACCCTTAGTTCTACGGTGTGATACTATTCTGCATGCTGGATTATTATAATCCTGACAGTAAGCTAGTCTCAGACTAGGATAATGACAAAATGCCTACCAATCCTCTATCTCCCAACTCTAATTTGTTTCTCTTAGTAGTTAGGAGTTTATTTCCTTCAAATAATTCAAAACAGATAATAAATAAGTAACTTTCAACAACTGTAATTGGTAAGATAGTGTCACACTAGGATGAATGACAAAATTCCATCCAAGTGCCATCTCTTTTCTCACAGTCAAAGTTTTCTCAAGTGCTCCTGGCACTAGATACAGCATAACGTTTTTTAACATGACACCACAATCCTCAAAATTAAGATTTTCTTATCTCCAAGCAGTTAACAAAAATAACTTTGTACAACTGTATATTAGTAAAATAGTTTTATACTAGGATGAATGATAAAATGTCTGCCAAGTGCAAATCTCAATCTGTAATGCGAGTTACAACATTAAGAGAAACCTCAGCTCACACTAGAACCAATGATCTCCTACTCCAACACACACACACAGCAGAGAGTAAACACACAGAATCACTATTGGTCTGTGTCCCTCAAAAGTTGAAATCAAAGTGTATGGAAAAATGCTGCATGGAAGTATAGATGCTTTATTGCTTCTCTTTTTTTCCCCTTTATTTGTCAGCCTCTTTTCCATTTCATCCCCCTTTTCTGGTGCCAGGAATGGTACCCAGAAAACAAATGAAAATGAGCATGTTCAGGCTTGTGCAAGTCAGTTCCACTGAGATTCTGTCACAGGCTGTTTGGAAATCGGAAATCTTCCACTTACCCAATTGGGCACAAATGGGCACAATTGGGCTTCATAGGGCCCAAACTGCAGTTTGATCTGACTTGAATCTACAAGTCTACTATTGGATCTTATAGCACTGTTCTTTTTTTCCTGGTCAACACATCATTGATAGGTTTGTCTCATATGAAGATATGTGTTTAGTATATTTCTGTGTAGATCTTGTCTGTATTTTTGCTTAGTATGCCTCTGTATTTATACAATCTGTACCTGTCTGTTGTATTGAAAAATGTACTGTTTCCTTACTGATTTTTAAATTCTTAAATAAAAAATGTCTGAAAACAAATAAAAGGTTATTCCAACTATTTTCCTCATAGTCAATTTTGAAAAGTGAGAAAAATGTCATATTTAATTGTCATGATAAAGTTTGTTATATGCAATAAACTTTTATAAATCACATATTATTTTACAGATAGATGGATCTAGGAAAATATTTGAAAATATATATTACTTATTGTTCATCAAATCCATGAAACTGTTATAAATTGTTATTCCCTAAATATTATTATTATGACAAGTTGCTAATTCTGAGTTGTCAACATGTCATAATTACAATGTCACATATCTATTAAAAACAAGGGAGGTATAAGGATGATTGATTGTTCAGACGGGTACTGAGGGAAAAAAATGCTTGCAGTTTGCAAAGCACAAGCAGTGACAGGGAAGCACACAACAAATCAAACAATTAGTCTTTTACCAGAAATAATACAAAATAAATGAATCACAAAATTCTAAATCTCTGAATCAAATTGGCACTGGCAGTAGCTGCTAAGAAAGAGGAATTTTTTTTTTTTACTTTAATCTTTTTTCTTTTTAAATTCACTAAATCATGAGGCATCCAACTATTCTTCTCCAATCAAACTCTTGCAACTACTGGCACTATCATTTCTATTAACCCCTGCTCTGCCTAAATCTGGTGGTACTGGTAGTGGAGGAGGTACCTGCTGACAATAGTACACATTTAGATACAGCATAGCATCAGTGGCCATGTGGCCTGCTCTAGAATTTTGATTTTCTGCTTCTTTCTCTTACTGCTTTCAGACTTGTGGTGTCTTAGCATATGTTGGTACATACAGGCACTAGTGAGATGACCCTTCACTCCCCCCCTTCTTACTACCTTGCAGCACAATTTGCACTTTGCAATTTGCCTTTTACTGTAGGCTTTCAAGGTGCTCCCAAACTTTTCCACAGCACAATAGTAGTAATTTTTTTTCTGCTGGATGCAGGTTGCTTAAAATATTTGGATTTATAGAAAGGCTTAAGATGTTTTAAACAAATTTTAAGAAATGCACGCATATTATACCCTCCCACGCAACAACAAATATATTTACCAACATTATATTCATTCTGAAAAACTGTCCAAAAAAACATTTAGTCCACAAAGTCCAATTTACTATTGCTTTGTGTCATCGCTGATTTTCATACTGCAGAGAAACAGAGAATTAAATGCAAGGCTGCAGAGTCTGACAGCCCCTCCTCCTACCATTATTTGAAAATGTAAAAGTGACAGTCCAAAATCCAAAACTCTTATAGGAGTTTTTTCAGTCTTTGTCAAACTATGTTGTATGCTTCCTTGTCACCCAAAACCCATCCTTCCTGCCTGGGATGACATGTGATGTAGTTTTCCTTTATCATTATTTGTCTAAAATATTTTCACACAGGGTATGTCTGCACCCCATCAATGTTACCCTCCTATATATAGTTTCCGTGGAATGCATATAAATAGGTTTTGTGTAATGTGTCTGTGTGTGAATGCAGGTGATTATTTATTTGAGAGTTGTATGTGTGGTTTTTTTTGTACGTCTTTGCATATCTTTATATAGTATTAAGGATTCTTTTATTTAGACATTAATACATATTTTCTTATAATTAATTACATAATTTTTTTTTAGTAGGGTAAATAAACATAACCTCCATATTTTCTTCTTTTTAATATCTTCATGAACACAATATCAGAAGCTTTAATATCCACCCCTAATTAATTTTAGTTATTTATAATTATGTCACAATTTTGGGTGATTTTTGAAGTTCTGTTTTTTCTGCCATATTGAATTATTGATAGAAGGGTACATTGTTCCTGATATTTAAGATCATGACTTTTATTTAAAAAAAAAAAAACATGCTTATAAAGCGTATGTATCCATAATATATGATTAGAAAATGTGCAGTGGCAAGAGCACCTTTGCAATCCATCAGTCATTTGCAAAAGTGCATCACTGTGGGAAGAGATAGAGACATGGAGGAGGCAGTTCGTAATTTGCCACTGCTGGAACAGATAATAAAGATTATGACCGGATTGAATAACATATATATATATATATATATATATATATATATATATATATATATATATATATATATATATATATATACATATATATATATATATATATATATAAAGGCTTGGCCTGTAGTTGTGGGAGGGGCTTGGTTTCCCTATAAAAGGGCTACCAATCCACTCTCACATTACCGTCAATGGTCTGGCGAGTCAGAAACGTTACTTCCGGTTCTGACCGCCATCTTGGATTTCCTCTTACCTGTTCATCGTGGTCTCCGGGTCCGGTGCCCTCCTGAGTGGTCCAGGTTCTCCAGTGCTTTTGCCGCCGCCGCAGCCGCCGCCGCCGTCCGCACAGCCTTCCGGTACTCACTGCCGCCAAAATAACCGTAAGTTGGGCCCGCCGTAAAGCAAACCGCTTCACATTCACGGCTTACACGGCGGAGCCCCTATTCACTTTTAACCGCATCCGGAACTATTTTCATGGCAATCACTCCGCCGCTAAGCAAAATAATCCCTATCTTTGAAACGTTTTAAACAATCACTGCATTCGGCTATATATTTAAAATTATGCTACTAAACGAAACGGTTACATTTATAAATTAATCACACTATTTAAATTTACTTTTTTACTCACTATTTATACACGATCCTGCATCCACTTCTTAGGTGGAATCTCGCCCCCTACCGGTCTATAACGATATTACACCTAAATAAATTAAATTTATGTTACATTTAATTAGATTCCTGATTTCTGATATCTTCCAACAGGTTTTCTGACCAGAATTCATATTAATATTTGGGAACCCTGAGATCGGTATCATTTATACGTTATAGGTTGGTAACATTGTCATATGACCCATGTAATTGACCGTATAAACATATAATATTAGTTAAAATATAATTTACTCTCCTAGGTTTAGTCATTGGAACGGTAGCTTTTACAAGCAAGAAGCCGGTTTCTCTCGGTTATATCTCCTCCGCAGTTATCGGGTAGGTTCTGGTTCTAAGGTCCACGATCTGGCCTAACCACTACCCCAGATTCAGATATTTATATATCATCTTATACCCACAGGTTAACCTACCGACAAAATCACAGATTCTCTTCAATTGAGAGGTCAAGCCTGATCCCACTATTTCCTAAAAATATTATTTGAGGGGTACTGGTCCCAGGTTAGGTGGGCCAATTAGATAAATATTTTCTGGTCTTAATCCATAGGCTAGTGGTCCCGCGAGGCCAACATCCCTAACCTCACACTCGGAGGTGATACGTCCCTCGGGCCAAATCATAGCTAGCCGCCTCGCATCAATGTAAAGAGAGGGCCTCACCTGTCACTCCCAATCTTTCTTATGCTTTAAATGACACCGAGAGGCCAACACCCCGCCACAACGTTTCGGTGGCCTCAAAACGTCCCCTCGGGCCCACGCATAGATAGTGCCTCTCAAGCCGCTTGGCAACTAGCAGGGCCTCATCTGTCACGTTCAAAAAAGCTTAATTGTTTCACCGCTTGGTATTTTGTTAGCCCACCAGTACCCACCCACAAAAACAATTCATACGACTGACTATATATATTTATAATTTCAGTTATGTCACTAACGCCAGATATTCCTGAAGAACTGTCACTATCTAGCACACCCGCTAGGCCTGTCACCCCTGGTCCAAGTACAGACGTGAATAGCCCGGCTTCCCTTAGATCGTGGACCATACCACGTCTTACAGCTGAACTAAGAAGACGCTGCATCCCTTTCCCAGCTACAGCTAGAAAGGCGGAGTTGTATAGGCTACTGAACACTACCACTGACAACTCCGAGGCAGGGGAAGGCCCTAGCGGGTCTCAAGTACCAGCATTTCATGCAATGATGACGTCCCTTATGACATCCATGGGGAAAATCAGCGACAGGCTGGACAAATTGGAGGCCCGTAGTGCTACACACTCCACTACAAATACAACGGTCACCACTCAGCCTCTTGCTGATACCTTACCCGGTAATACCCCACCAGCCACGGCTGACATAGAATCTATTGATCCCTCACACATGGTCCCAGCTCACCTTAAAAAGGACATTCTGGAAGGCAAGGACGTTAACCTAGCTTCATTGCTTATTGCCTCCCAGGATGTCCTTGAGAACAGGACCTTTGCTTGTGGGGACATTTCTGTAGTCCTTAAGGCTAGGGACCCTCGCCTGAACAAAAAATTGAATATACCAGAATTTGTCTTAGGTTTTGGCATCTATAGGCAGGGCCGGCGCGTCCATAAGGCGGCACAGGCGGCCGCCTTAGGGCGCACCGGCCCGGGGGCGCAAATGTCGGGGTGACCGGCAGGAGGGAAGCGCACAGCGTCCCTTTCCTGCCGGTCACTTCTTGAAGCGTGGCCGAGCGGCAGCAGCATCCCCACAAATCAGCCTTCTTCCCTACAGTGCCGCGGACTGTGTGGAGGGGGCGGGGATATGAACACGTCATATCCCTGCTCCCTCTGTAGCACACAGCGCGCCCAGCAGGGGCGGAGCTAACGCTGGCCACCTTCATTTCAGCATGGGAGGACTTCCTCCCAAGAAGACTGCAGAGAGCAGAATGCAGAGAGGAGGGGGGCTGGGCAGGACTAGCTCCAACTCCCAACTACCTGAGCCAGCACTCTAGATCCCAGGTAAGCCACCCTCCTGTGTATGGCTAGAAAAGTGTATATTTTGATCAGCATGTTTGTGTGTGTATGTCTGTCAGTGTGTCTGTGTGTGTATATATCTGTCTGTGTGTATCTATATGTCTGTCAGTGTGTCTGTGTATGTCTGTCTGTTAGTGTGTCTTTGTGTGTGTATATGTCTGTCAGTGTGCCTGTATGTCTGTCTGTGTTTCTATCTGTCAGTGTCTTGTGTGTTTCTGTCTGTCAGTGTCCGTGTGTGTATGTCTGTCAGTGTGTCTGTGTGTGTGTGTGTATCTTTCTGTCAGTGTGTCTGTGTGTATCTATATGTCTGTCAGTGTGTCTGTCTGTGTATGTCTGTCAGTGTGTCTTTGTGTGTGTATGTGTGTGTGCGTATGTCTGTCAGTGTGCCTGTATGTCTGTCAGTGTATCTGTGTGTGTTTCTGTCTGTCAGTGTCTTGTGTGTTCTGTCTGTCAGTGTGTCTGTGTGTGTATATATCTGTCTGTCAGTGTGTCTGTGTGTATCCATGTCTGTCAGTGTGTGTGTGTGTCTGTCAGTGTGTCTGTGTGTGTTACTGTATGTATATCATTGTGTATGTGTGTATCTGTATGTCTGTCAGTGTGTCTGTATGTCAGTGTGTGTTTATCTGTATGTCTGTCAGTGTTTGTGTGTATCTGTATATGTGTGTCTGTCTATCTGAATGTGTATCCGTTTGTGTATATGTGTATCTGCATGTGTGTCAGTGTGTGCGTGTGTGGCAGTGTATGTGTATATGTGCATACATCTCAACATTCAAACACCAACACTACACACAAATAACCACCTGCATGCAAACTTCAACACTACATACAAACACACCCCTGCATTCAAATGTCAACACTACATACAAACACACGTCTGTATCAGACACCAAAATTATATATAAACACACACCTGCATTCAAAAACCCAACACTACACGTAAATGCATGCTTGCATTCAAACTCAAACACCACATACAAACTCACCCCTACATTCACACAAACATACTCTATACAAACACATACTTACAGTCAAACACGCTCCGTGCTAAATACAATCCTGCAAGCATGGGGAATCGGTAGAGCCCCAGCTTTCAAAGCATTGTTAAAGTTGCACGACAGATGGGGGTCTATCTTTTAGCCATCCTGTGTACATACACAGACCGTCATACAGAGACATACAGTCTGTATGTCTCTGTATGATGATCTGTGTATGTATTCAAAAGGAATAAACGCAGGCAACACTCTAATAGTAATAATGGTATATTTATTGATAGGTGAACCACCCCAAAGAAAGTGCAACGTTTCGGCTAAGCAGAGCATTATTGCATTATTAAGGCTCTGCTGAGCCGAAACATCACACTTTCTATGGGGTTGGTCACCTATCAATAAATATACCATCCTTACTATTGGAGTATTGCCTGCGTTTATTCCTTTTGAAGACTTTACTGGTGGATCCAGCGATGTCTGCCTGACGTCGGAGCAACTACCACTGTGGATGGCCGGAGCATTTACACGGTATCAGTGTGCAGGGTTCTTTGTTTGTCTGTCTTTGTATGTCTCTGTATGCCTTGTCTGTATGTCTCTTTATGACTGTCTGCGTATGTATGTCTCTGTATCACTGTGTATGTATGTCTCTATATGCCAATCTCTATGTTTCTTTATGTCTGTGTCTGTATTTTTGTGTGTGCCTGTGTCTGTATGAATGTATGTCTGTGTTTGTACGACAATGTACCTGAATGTGTAGATTGTATGACTGTGTTTGTTTGATTGTGTGCCTTTTATGACTGTGTGTCTGTATATCTTTGTGACTGTGTGCCTGAATAATTATGTCTGTGTGCTTGTATGGTTGTGTGTCTGTATGTTTGTGTATTTGTGCATGTATGTATTTTTGCCTGTATCTATGTCTATGTCTATATGGGAGAAAAAGAGAGATAGAAAGTGTCTGACGGGGAAGTAAGAAATACATAAGAGGGGTTGTATGAGACACACTAAAGGGGGGTGTAAGGCACAAAGGGACCAGAGGGGTAAGAGAGTGGATATGCAACACTAATGGGGGTAAAATTCAAAAGGGGGGCTACGAGACACAGAGGTGAAGGTGCATTGGGTTTTTTTGGGTGCGGGGGGGGCGTCAAAATGCATCTTCGCCTGTGTAGTCAAAAATCCTAGCACCGGCCCTGTCTATAGGGACGTATATTGCACTATATACCCAGGGAAAAGAGCCGAGCTAGATGCGTACATGCACAAGTTGGTGGATTTGGGGCACAAATACGGTGGTACAGCGTTTTACGATTACCACCGTTCCTTCTCTGCAAAGGTGGCCGCAGCTCTGGCTCAGTTCAATTTAAGCATTAAGTGGTATAAGTTGGACACTGAGCTATTCTGTAGGCACTTTGCAGGCCTCAAGCCCCCAACTTGTGCAGTATGCTCATCAGCAACCCACAGCACTAATTTCTGCCCTAATACAGCTGAGGTAGAACAAAACCAAGCAACTACTAACCCCTCAAGGTCAAATAAAGGTTTGAAAGACAAATTAGGAAGGGATATTGTCTTCTTAGGGAAATCCCAAGTATGCAACAATTTTAATGCTGGCAATTGTGGGTTTAGTTCATGTAGACTAATGCATGTCTGTTCACATTGTTTTAGGGCTCATTCCAAGACAATGTGCCCAAATAAAGCTTTTCCTAAACCCTATCTCACATGCGTGAACCTCAGCTTATTCACTGATTTGCTACATCTACACCCATCACGACATTTTAGTGACTACCTCATAACAGGTCTATCGGAGGGTTTTCACACAGGGTTGATACATTTACCTACAGGCACACTGGAATGTGACAACTTACTTTCCACACGAGATGACCCACAGCTGGTACATAAACTTATCACAATTGAGGTGGACCAAGGGTTTTTGCTGGGTCCTTTCCACTCACCACCTTTTACTTCTTGGAGAACCAATCCCATTGGGATTGTCACGGGGAAAAACTCACTTAAACCCAGGCTAATCATTGATTTATCCGCACCACATTCCTCTACAGTCCCCAGCTTAAATTCCCTCATACCATCGGAAGAGTTTTCACTGCATTACGCCACTATCGACCATGCCATTGGGGCTATCATTAAAGCAGGCACAGGGGCATGGCTAAGTAAAACGGATGTAGTGAACGCCTTCAAATTACTTCCTATGCACCCTACACTTTGGCACCTTCACGGCATTAAATGGGAAGGGTTATACTATTTTTTCACTCGCCTCACTTTTGGCTCTAAAAGCAGCCCGCGTATTTTCGACACATTTGCAGAGGCCTTATGTTGGTTGTTACTCAATGTATGCAAATGTCCCTCAGTGATTCACTATTTAGACGATTTCCTCACAATTGAGAACAACACACTTCCACCCACAAGTTTAAGACACATGTTGGCATCATTCGAGTTACTTTCTATCCCAGTCCCCCCACACAAGACCCTGGGGCCTGACACTCAGATGCAACTTCTGGGGATACAACTAGACACAGTACACATGCAGGCTAGCCTCCCTCATGAGAAAATTGAGCGTATCCTGGCGAGCATTGACCATTACCTACAGCAAGGTTGTTGCACAAAAAAAAATTTACAATCATTGCTGGGATCGCTTAATTTTGCAATGAGAATCATTCCTCAGGGGAGATCATTTATTTCACATTTGCTGTCACTATTTCCACAATTTACCTCAGACACATCTTACATTTCACTAGACAACCACGCAACATCCGATTTGCGCATGTGGAGAATTTTCCTCACTTCTTGGAACGGGCGTGCCATGTTTATACCACCTCACTCAGACACTTCACCTACATTATGGACAGACGCTGCAGCAAACACAGGTTTCGCAGCCATATGGGGAGACCAATGGCTTGGGGGGCCGTGGCCAACTGAGGTGAAAGCTCTCACAAAATTCACAGAGACCTCAGCTTTATTTGAGTTGTACCCCATCGTGGCAGCGGCCATTACCTGGGGCCACCAGTGGTCCGGTCACACGGTTTGGTGCTATTCTGACAATATGGCTACTTGCCATATTGTCAATAAAGGCCGGTCATCATCACTGGTAATTATGAGGCTCTTGAGACGACTCACATGGGTAGCAGCCACTTGTCAATTCTTTCTAACATGTATTCACGTTCCAGGGTGCACAAACATCAGTGCTGATCACTTGTCTCGATTTCGTTTTCAGGAATTCTTCACGACACTGCCCACCGCTTCCAGACTGGCAACACCAGCCCCACTTTTCACAGACATGATAATGGATTAAAAGCTTTGTTAAATCACGCACGTCACATTTCTCACCTTGCACTTTCTGTAAATACAAGAAACACTTACGACAGAGCATTTCACATATTCAGGGAATTTATCACTGATTTTCACATTCACGACATGTTCACGATAGAATCAATTTTGGGTTTCACTTCTTTTTGCCACATCAACCTAAAACTATCATTCAACACTATTAAATTATACCTCACGGGAATTCAACACCACATGCTTATTCAACAACCCAAAGCCACTAGTTTCTTGTCATCATATCAAATCAAGACAGTTCTTAGAGGCATTAAAAAATTAGACACACATGTCCCAGCAAAACGACTACCTATAGATAACCGTATATTTCATGCACTAATCAACTTGTTAGATTCCTCCCCGTTTGAGCCCAGGACAAACACGGTCATAAAGACAGCCATATATCTAGCTTTTTATGGATTCCTCCGTCCCAACGAATTCACAACCAGGACTATTACGACCACTGATTACTTAAGAACCATGGACTTAGAGAAACATAACGACCATTACCAACTCATACTTAAACACTCAAAAACCAGCACCATGGGTCATACCGTTACGATCCCTTTGTACCCTACTCATAACAAATGGTGCCCGGTACAAAATGTTGACAATTATCTGCAATCACTCCACAAACAACCATTACAACCTTTGCTAGAACTGCACGGTAACGTTCTAACTACAGCAAGGTTTATGCTCTATGTAAGATTGCTGTTGACTAGACTCGGCTTGAACCCTAGTCAATTTTCAGGTCATTCTTTTCGAATCGGGGCAGCATCTACAGCCTCTGCTAACCACATACCTCCGCACATCATCAAAACAATGGGACGCTGGAAATCTTCCGCTTATACTCTCTATATACCCAATCCTGTTAAAGAATTAAGACTAGCTTTCTGTGACTTATCTAAATAAAGTTTGGTCAACGTATTATGTCTTATGGTATTTTATTTTTGCCCACTTTTTACAGGCCTACTGCTCTGTCGGTTTCGGCACACCACAACCGACTAATTCCAACTAATTGGTATTTATGTTATTATATGTTATGATCTCATATACGGCTATATGGCCACGACCACAAATATAAAGGCTTGGCCTGTAGTTGTGGGAGGGGCTTGGTTTCCCTATAAAAGGGCTACCAATCCACTCTCACATTACCGTCAATGGTCTGGCGAGTTACCCCACCCGCCACTCCCTCTATTACAAACACCCTCTAAGGTGGGCCCACTTTTTACAGGCCTACTGCTCTGTCGGTTTCGGCACACCACAACCGACTAATTCCAACTAATTGGTATTTATGTTATTATATGTTATGATCTCATATACGGCTATATGGCCACGACCACAAATATATATATATATATATATATATATAAAATATACTGTACCTTGCACTCAAGCTGTCACTGTTTTGCAAAAACCGGGTGCATTACCTAGGCCCAAAAATCATATATTCAAATAGTGTGCCTGCACTCACGGAAGTTTCCTTTAAAATGTAACTTTTATTGGGTTTCCATAAAAAATCGACGTTTCAGTCCAGCATGTGGACTTTCATCAGGATTACTAGACATTTGAAAATATGTTACATATAAAGGGATGCAATAATTGTAATAATTGTGATAAACTCACCCCAGGTGCTGTTCGTGCGGTTACCGGCGTCCTCTCTGGCGGAATGCGCATGTGCAGTGATGTGCCCGCCCATTCATGTGACGTAGTCACGTTACGTTGCTGTCGTTACTATAGAAACGCGGGACAACAAAGTTCCGTCACCATAGTGATGTTTACAATTCACCCGGACCTAGTGATCGTTATTTACAAGTGTTGGATTCGAAAGATAAAGTGCAGAATGCAGCAAGTGCTGTACAAGTAATAGGATAAAGTGCTATTGTGTACATAAGGGATCAATTATTCCCCAACTATTCCTAGTGTTGAGGGCAACTAACAAAAGTTGCTATTGAAAGTATGCTGTGACTAGAAATGTGCCAAAGTGCTTGATAGAATTACAAATCTATACAGTGCTGTGATTTAAAGTGACAAACAGTGCAATCAATCAAAGTGCTAATAGTGCAAAAACAATGCAAAACTCTATATATATATGTACATTCTCGAACACATAAAATCTTAATTAATATTAAAATATTGATATTACTCATGGATGGCTCGAATAACTATAGAGGTGTATACATGCAAAAATTGTTACATGTATACATAATGGTATATGTGCCGTTCATAATACAATTATAGCTTAAATTGTTGTTAGCACTTAATATTATATATCTATTTCGTCTTATACCTCTATTATGCGCCATCCTTTGTATATCAATAAAATAAATAATTTTAAATGAATAATCTTAAAAAGTAACACAATACATATACTAATACATTGTATATATTATCTATGCTTTTTTATGTTCTTGGGCTAGCTAGGGCAAATAATTAGTTCTATTTTACAGAAACGAATGTAATGACAGAGCTTCATTAAGCCCCCTAGGGGAGACAGTATCAAGTTCGTGTATCCAAAACGCCTCTTTGTTTAAAAGTGTCTTTCCCCGGTCCCCACCTCTTCTTGATAGTGGGATCTGGTCAATCGCCACAAACTTCAATGCGGTTAGAGGATGTCCAAGTTCCAAGAAGTGTTTTGCCACTGGTTTGTCCGATTGGCCGTCCCTATAGGCAAGTCGTATACTGGACCTATGTCCCCTAATACGTTCACATATGGCAGTTCCAGTTTTCCCTATATAGCAAAGCCCACATGGACAATTCAATTTATAGATTACGTGTGTAGTTTTACACGTTATTGTAAACCTAATAGAGTAAACCTGGTTGTTATGTGGATTGTTGAATTTATTTGCCGGGATCATGTGGCTACACGTGACGCATCCTAGGCATCTAACTGATCCTCTTATCTGATCTTTAGATGTCCTTTGGTAACTTGCTACGGGGTCCGTATGTACTAAGAGGTCTTTTAAATTCTTGTTCCTTTTATAACAAACCAATGGTGCTTGCTTGAATTCTCTTGGGAGTGTCTCATCACTCGCTAATATCTTCCAGCTCCTCTTGACAGAGGCTGCTACCTGTGGAGATGCTGGTTGATATAGCATGGGAAAAACAAGTTCTGAAGACTTCTTCTTCTCTTTCTCTTCAGCGTGTGCACTTAGTGCTTCTTGAAGCGTCGATTTTTTTATGGAAACCCAATAAAAGTTAAATTTTAAAGGAAACTTCCGTGAGTGCAGCCACACTATTTGAATATATATATATATATATATATATATATATATATATATATATATATATATATTATTCAATCCAGTCATAATCTTTATTATCTGTTCCAGCAGTGGCAAATTACGAACTGCCTCCTCCATGTCTCTATCTCTTCCCACAGTGATGCACTTTTGCAAATGACTGATGGAATGCAAAGGTGCTCTTGCCACTGCACATTTTCTAATCATATTTTATGGATACATACGCTTTATAAGCATGTTTTTTTTTAATAAAAGTCATGATCTTAAATATTATAAATATATATATATATATATATATATACACAAGGTCTGTCCGGAAAAAGTACAGCCATTGTTAATAAAAATGAGAAGGGTTTGTGCGACATCAATGTAACCTGGCAGCCAAGGAGAGTCGACTGGAATGCATATGCGTGAATAATGACAACTTCACTATACCAGTGAGTGGGGGCGCTAGACACCTTTGAGTGAGCATGTATAGTGTGTGGCCGATGCATTGAAAATGAGCAGGTAGAGCTACAAATCTGCAACAAAAGTTTGGGGTATCATAGGCACTCTGACTGTTCTTCGGCTATTCAGCAAACAGATATGCACTGCTTGTTCTGACACCTTTCTATCTCAGCCAGCATTAAGTTATTCCGCAATTGGAGCTATAGTAGCTTTTCTGTGTGATTAGACTAGCCTTCACTCCCATGTGCATCAATGAGCTTTGGGTGTCCATGACCCTGGAGACAGTTTACTGGATCTCCTTCCTTGCATTACTCTTGGTAGGTACTAATCACTGCATACTTGGAACATACCATAAGTCTTGCTATTTTAGAGATGCTCAGACACCATTTCACTATTTGGCCATTGTGAAAGTCATTCAGTTCTTTTCAACCGCCCTTTTTTTTTTAATTCTTTATTTTTCTCGACTCACATAGGGTAACAATATTTGAAGCATACATTTTGATGAGGTATCATTTAAACAGAACTTTGAGGCATTAGAGTGTACATTATAGGAAGATTGCGACCGTATTTGTGTTGCCTTATAGAGTGTCGGTGAGTAGAGGTATTTATTTTGTAGCGGAAGCATGACGGGGTGACATGTGAGAGGGGTTGCCACCGGGTTGCATATCCTGTAAGCAGTATTGGTGGTAGGTATACCTGTGGCTTGGGTGCATGTCTCTTCCCTCTGTGGATGATTGTGTGGTCTGTGCGTCTGTGTGAGTTGGGAAAGGGGGTGAGGGGGGAGGATTTGTCCATTACATAATCTGTGAGTAGGTGCCTGTACGGTATGAAATGTGAGGTCTGCCATGCGTGTGCATGTGGGTTGATTGGGTCTTATGTGAGTATCCCGGTTTAAGCGGGTTTGTCGGGGTGTCCTCTCCAGCTAGGAGTATGTGCTGTGGGTGGTGACAAGAGTGGCATACAGCAATATTAGAATTAAGATAACTGAGGCTTATAAGCAGGACACACAATAGCACCGTTCTTATTATGACACCCTCGGGCAAAAGTGAGGAATTTTGATACTTATGCTATATACACTATTAAAAACCCCCGATGGGGGGCAGGTTGAATAGAATTATCAAGGTGGCTTGTGCTACATGCTGTTGTTGCATTGTCGCATTTACGAAACTGTTTGTGTATATTTTGGCTTCTGCGCAAGCCTCCAAGCTGTATGAATCTTGCCTTACCCATCGTGTGCAAAAATAAAGAATTTAAAAAAAAAAAAAAGAATTAAGATAAAAGTATAACAAGTATAACAATAAAATGTATCAATGAGGTTTCATCAATCATGTTGGAGCGTTAGTCAAGCTTAAAGTCCTAGGGTCAGCAGGTCTGGTGTGGTTAATCCACTTGGTCTCAGGTAAGGTCTCAGTATCCCTTCATTTAAGTCTACCCTCCAGTGGATAAGGAGGGTCTCGCTGCCCTTGGTATAAAGTCCTTGATTGTGGCCAGGTCCACCTGTGTCAGAGGTCTTATCTCCGATGCGTTGCTCAGCGGGATTTTCAGTATTTTTGGCCGTTATCGCTAAGTTTGAGCGGAGCACAGTGAGCATGCGACCGTCCAGGTTCACCACTAGGCTCCACCCCTTCCACCTGCCCTTTTTTTTTACTGTGTCCAACACACGAAATTCAAGAACTGACTGCTCAATTGCTGCCCAATACATTCCACTCCTTGATTGATACATCCATAATTACAGTGTCACCATATTGGAAGTTAATTATGCATTACGGTGTGGGGGTATTTCTGTGGTTGCAGGAGTGTAATGTACTTGGTGAACACTAACCACCAAAACATTTATTATTCTGATTCTTATTCTATTCTTAATTCTCTGCCACTTAGGAGTTAAATAATTTTGTTTATGTTGCCCTAGCCACACCTCCCCTGACTGAGACTCATACAGTCTCTCTTTTTAAGGGAGACTTTTTAAAAAGAAAATGTCAACTTTTTTTTTTAGCTTTTCTTGTGCAGTGGGTTTAAATTAAATATACAAAAAATGAAATAGGAGAGCGCAATCGTAAATAAAAAGATAATATACAATAAAATAAATCAAACAGATATTCCAGCAGCTAAACACAAAATAAAATTCCTTAAAAAATCTTACCAAAATAACTTTAAGAGCAGAGTGTCAGCGCTATATATGAACGATATGCATTTATGCAATCTCTAAAAGTGTGCAAAAACACTTGTTTCAGGTAAATGGTGTAAATATAAATATAAACCACCTATGAACCCTCAATCCGTGGTATTTCTTATACACAGCATAAAATATATTATTAAACTTGCAAAGAAGAGTCCAAAAAGTTCTGGGTTGGAGTCTTTGGAGGGTTAATCTTTTGTTGCAGTAGTGGAAATGTCATCCATAGAATACACTGAAGTTGTTTTGTAGATATTACCTTAAAAAGACACAAAAAAAAACTTTGCATAGTGTAAAACCGCTTTAATTATAAATAGATTCCCTTTCCCCCAGATATGGACTCTTACACTCAGGGGCGGACTGAGAACCCTCAGGGCCCCCGGGCAAAATAAATCAAGGGCCCCCTTACAGGCCCCACCTATACTCCGCAGCAAGCGCCACCCATGTCCCGCCTCCATGCACCGCCTCCAGCCACACCCTACACAATCTTTAGACACAAGGAACAAAAGTGCAATAATCCCTTCAAGGCCCCAGTAGAGACTACAATTGAGGGCTAATGGGCCATGGAGGGGGGTCTTTCTAGCAGAGGCTATCTCAGTGTCCTTTAGAGAGTGTGTTAGAAAGAATCCCCTCCAGGCCCTATTAGAGACTACAATTGAGTCTAATAGGCTTGGAAAGGGGTCTTTCTAACAGAGGCCATCTCAGTGTCCCTGCTGGAAACAGTCGCCTCCAGGCCCCAGTAGAGACTACAATTGAGGGCTAATGGGCCATGGAGGGGGGGGGAGCATTCTAGCAGAGGCTATCTCAGTGTCCTTTAGAGAGTGTTAGAAAGAATTTCCTCCAGGTCCCATTAAAGACTACAGTGGAGTCTAATGGGGACTGGAGGGGGGTCTCCAACACTCTGGTTCCTATTCACAATATAGCAACACAACATAGCTCGCTGATACCTAGGCCAAGTTGGCTCCTCTTACCTTAATTACTGTTGCTGGCTGG
Organism: Pelobates fuscus; assembly: GCF_036172605.1. Taxonomy (NCBI): domain Eukaryota; kingdom Metazoa; phylum Chordata; class Amphibia; order Anura; family Pelobatidae; genus Pelobates; species Pelobates fuscus. Next base: position 108,263,525 of record NC_086320.1, read on the forward strand.
CAGTCTGTGGGCTTGCTGGAAGGCTGTGGGCTTACTGGCTGCGGCTGGCAGGCTGTGGGCTTGCTGGCTACTGCCGGCAGGCTGTGGGCTTGCTGGCTGCGACTGGCAGGCTGTGGGCTTGCTGGCTGCGGCTGGCAGGCTGTGGCTTGCTGGCTGTGGCTTGCTGGCTGGCAGGCTGTGGCTTGCTGGCTGCGGTTGGCAGGCTGTGGGCTTGCTGGCTGTAAGCCTAACTGGTGGCCTGTGGGCTGGCTGGCTACTGGCCAGCCTGTGGGCTGGCTGGCTGGCCGGCCTGTGGGCTGGCTGGCTTGCTGGCTACTGGGGCACTTGTAGATTATTTAAAGAAATAATCCATGCACAATAACCACTACTGCTCTGTGTAGTCGTTATGGTGCCAGGAGGGCCGGGCCCCCTCCCAGAGTAAGTAGTCAAACCGTTTAAGAACAGTTTGACAACTTACCTGGGGTCTGCTGGGATATGAGGCTGTAGTAGGGTATAGGAGCAGTGGTGCAATGTGTAAGGGGTGCAGTGTGTGTGAAAGGTTCAGTGTGTGTGAGGGGGTTCAGTGTGTGTGAGTGGGTGTAGTGTGTGAATGTGTAGGGTGTGTGGGGCAATGCGTGTATGAGGGGGCTGTGTATGTGTGTGGCAATGTTAGTATGGGGGGCTGTGTGTGTATGGGTGGGCAGTGTATGTGTGTGTGAGGCAATGTGTGTAAATGTGTATGGAGTGTGTGGGGGCAGTGTGTGTGTGTATGGGGGGCAGTGTGTGAATGTGTATGGTGTGTGGGGGCAGTGTGTTTATGGGGCTAGAGTTCACTCTCACCACTGCGACCACCAGGAATCCCTGGTGGTCACAGTGTTGAGAGTGAACTCTAGCCCGTAGCTCCAGGGCTAGAGTTTACTCTCGCAAGAGCCGTAACGTTGCCGTGGTAACCGCGGCAACGATCTGTGCTCGCGCAAGAAGGACCCAGAGGAGCTGCAGGCTGAGCTCCCGGGTCCTCTCTTCCTCCCTCCCCTGCCGGCTGCCCGCACGGTGCCTGCGGACAGGGGAGGGGGCAATTGCCCTCCTCTTACTCCCCCCTCCCCCTCTTCTTACTCCCACCCTCTTCTTACCCCCTCCCCCCTTACTCCCCCTCCCTCTCTTCTTACTCCTCCCTCTCTCTTCTTACCCCCCCTCCCTCTCTCTTCTTACCCCCCTCTCTCTTCTTACCCCCCTCTCTATTTTTACCCCCTCCCTCTTTACCCCCCTCCCTCTTTACCCCCCTCCCTCTCTCTTTTTACCCCCCCTCCCTCTTTACCCCCTTCCCTCTCTCTTTTTACCCCCCCTCCCACTCTTTTTACCCCCCCTCCCACTCTGTTTAACCCCCCTCCCACTCTCTTTTTAACCCCCCCTCCCACTCTCTTTTTAACCCCCCCTCCCACTCTCTTTTTAACCCCACCCCCACTCTCTTTTTAACCCCCCCACTCTCTTTTTACCCCCCCACTCTCTTTTTAACCCCCCCACTCTTTTTAACCCCCCCCCCCACTCTTTTTAACCCCCCTCCCACTCTCTTTTTAACACTCCCCCTCCCACTCTCTTTTTAACACCCCCCCTCCTACTCTCTTTTTAACACCCCCCCCTCCCCTCCCACTCTCTTTTTACCCCCTCCCCGTAGCGTGGCCGAGCTGCTGTGCGGTCCGCGGTGCCCGGCCGGAGTGATAGGAAGGTGCACACTGAGTGTGCACCTTCCTGTCAGTCCGGCCGGGTACAGGAAACAGAAACTCCTGTTCCGCGCGGAACAGAAGTTTCTGTTTCCTGTACCCGGCCGGACTGACCGGAAGGTGCACACTGAGCACCTTCCTATCACTCCGGCCGGGCACCGCGGACCGCACAGCTACAGGGGAGGGGAGGTGAGAAGCTGAAGCCGCCTGAGGCTCTTAAGAGAGCGCTCAGGCGGCTGCAGCATTTAAAGGGGCGGCCGGGCCCCCTGATGGCGGGCCCCCCTACCGGCCGGGCCCTCGGACCATGTCCGAAGTGCCCGACCGGTCAGTCCGCTCCTGCTTACACTGTTTAGTGGTGATACTTGTCTCCAAGATATCACAATAAAGCATTTACAGGATCAGAGGGCTGAATAGCCGTTTTACCGTCCACTGACTGCTGGTTCGTATCTCCCACCCGATCTCAGCGCTGATGGGGTGGAGTATAGCCTGTAAGCTGAGCTTGTCTGTGTGTGGTCGGTTCAAAAGGCTGTCACGATCAGAGCCTCTGTGTCCTGGATGCTGCGCACACTTCAACGCGTTTCGCCTGTTTTCTCTGGCTTTTTCAAGATAGTGTGACAGCTATAAGTGGCAGTCTTAAATACAGTCCTGCCTAATTGGTTAGTAGCCACATCTTTGTAAAATTAAATACATATTCACTTTAATATCGAACACATCCTAGTGCTCACTTAATCATGTATTCTTAGCATAATATTCAAAGATCATAACATAGAAAATTACTGTTGTTAAAATAACAATTCACAAACTTGCATAAAATAAACAATTACCGAAAAAACTGTCAAATTACTACCGGAAAAAAGTGTGCTTCTTGCTCCAATTATTTACACAATACAAAAGCTATGTCTTGTTGCATATATAAAAGGGACTGCAGTATCGCATTGTGTCTATATTTAAAATATTAAAAGACATTCTAATGGATGAAAAAACAAATGATATAGTTCAGATGATTCAAATATAATCTCCACATTCAGAAAAACGGATAGAGACAAAGATAATGAGTCTAAGTTCTATCCGAAAATAGTACAGTGGCTATGCAAATTAAGCCTCATCTCAATTTTCTTCTTCTATCCAGAAGTGGAGGAGCAAGCATAAGTCTGAAGCTGAAAAATCTAAATCAACAAGTCAGAAGTCAAGAAAAAAATATATCTTACTAAATCTGGGTATAGAAACATAGAAACATAGAATGTGACGGCAGATAAGAACCATTCGGCCCATCTAGTCTGCCCAGTTTTCTAAATACTTTCATTAGTCCCTGGCCTTATCTTATAGTTAGGATAGCCTTATGCCTATCCCACGCATGCTTAAACTCCTTTACTGTGTTAACCTCTACCACTTCAGCTGGAAGGCTATTCCATGCATCCACTACCCTCTCAGTAAAGTAATACTTCCTGATATTATTTTTAAACCTTTGTCCCTCTAATTTAAGACTATGTCCTCTTGTTGTGGTAGTTTTTCTTCTTTTAAATATAGTCTCCTCCTTTACTGTGTTGATTCCCTTTATGTATTTAAATGTTTCTATCATATCCCCCCTGTCTCGTCTTTCCTCCATGCTATACATGTTAAGATCCTTTAACCTTTCTTGGTAAGTTTTATCCTGCAATCCATGAACCAGTTTAGTAGCCCTTCTTTGAACTCTCTCTAAGGTATCAATATCCTTCTGAAGATAGGGTCTCCAGTACTGTGTACAGTACTCCAAGTGAGGTCTCACCAGTGTTCTGTACAATGGCATGAGCACTTCCCTCTTTCTACTGCTAATACCTCTCCCTATACAACCAAGCATTCTGCTAGCATTTCCTGCTGCTCTATTACATTGTCTGCCTACCTTTAAGTCATCAGAAATAATCACCCCTAAATCCCTTTCCTCAGATGTTGAGGTTAGGACTCTATCAAATATTCTGTACTCTGCCCTTGGGTTTTTACGTCCAAGATGCATTATCTTGCACTTATCCACATTAAATGTCAGTTGCCACAACTCTGACCATTTTTCTAGTCTACCTAAATCATTTTCCATTTGGCTTATCCCTCCTGGAACATCAACCCTGTTACATATCTTAGTATCATCCACAAAAAGACACACCTTACCATCAAGACCTTCTGCAATATCACTAATAAAAATATTAAAGAGAATGGGTCCAAGTACAGATCCCTGAGGTACCCCACTGGTGACAAGCCCAAGCTTTGAATATACTCCATTGACTACAACCCTCTGTTTCCTGTCACTCAGCCACTGCCTTACCCATTCAACAATATTGGAATCCAAACTCAAAGATTGTAGTTTGTTGATAAGCCTTCTATGTGCAACAGTGTCAAAAGCCTTACTGAAATCGAGGTAAGCAATGTCTACTGCACCACCCTGATCTATAATTTTAGTTACCCAATCAAAAAAATCAATAAGATTAGTTTGGCATGATCTCCCTGAAGTAAACCCATGTTGTCTCTGATCTTGAAATCCGTGTGTTTTTAGATGTTCAACAATCCTATCCTTTAACATGGTTTCCATCACTTTCCCCACTACTGAAGTTAGGCTTACTGGCCTATAGTTGCCCGACTCCTCCCTATTACCTTTCTTGTGAATGGGCACAACATTCGCTAACTTCCAATCTTCTGGGACTACTCCTGTTATCAATGATTGGTTAAATAAATCTGTTAATGGTTTTGCTAGTACACCACTAAGCTCTTTTAATAGCTTTGGGTGTATTCCATCAGGTCCCATTGACTTATTTGTCTTTACTTTTGACAGTTGAAATAGAACCTCTTCCTCTGTAAACTCACGTGTAATAAATGACTCATTTATCCTTTTTCTTAACTGAGGTCCCTTTCCTTCATTTTCATCTGTAAATACCGAACAAAAATATTCATTGAGGCAGTCAGCTAGACCTTTATCCTCATCTACATACCTTCCTTCTTTTGTTTTTAATCTAACTAATCCTTGTTTTACTTTTCTTTTCTCATTTATGTATCTAAAAAAGGTTTTGTCCCCCTTTTTTACTGACTGTGCTATTTTCTCTTCTGTGTGTGATTTGGAAGCTCTTATAACTTGCTTAGCCTCTTTCTGCCTAATCTTATAGGTCATTCTGTCTTCCTCACTCTGGTTTTTTTTATAATTACTAAATGCTAACTTTTTGTTTTTTACTATCTTGGCTACATCTGTGGAGTACCACAGTGGTTTCTTGAATTTTTTGCTTTTACTGACAAGCCTAATGCAATTTTCTGTTGCCTTCAGTAGTGCAACTTTTAAATAATCCCATTTCTTTTGGACTCCATTTAAATTGCTCCAGTCTGATAATGACTCCTTTACACATATTCTAATTTTGGAAAAGTCTGTTTTTCTAAAGTCTAAAACTTTTGTTTTTGTGTGGTGTGACTCAGTCACTGTTCTTATATTAAACCACACTGACTGATGATCACTGGATCCTAAACTTTCACCTACAGTAATATCTGATACCAAATCTCCATTTGTTAACACTAAATCTAGTATGGCCTCTTTACGAGTTGGCTCCTCAACGACTTGTTTTAGAGACAATCCCAGTAGGGAGTTTAGAATATGTGTGCTCCTGGCACAAGTAGCTATTTTTGTTTTCCAATTTATATCAGGAAGATTAAAGTCACCCATGATGATAACTTCCCCCTTCATTGTCATTTTAGCTATTTCTTCAACTAGTAGATTATCTAACTCTTCAATTTGTCCTGGGGGCCTATAAATCACACCTACACGAGTTACTGTGTGATTACCAAATTCTAACGTAACCCAAACTGACTCTATGTTCGCCTCACTAACCTTTATTAGACTAGATTTTATGCTATTCTTTACATACAGGGCCACCCCTCCCCCTTTCTTGCCTTCCCTGTCTTTTCTATATAAAGAGTACCCTGGTATTGCTATGTCCCAGTCATTTTTCTCATTATACCATGTCTCAGTAACAGCGACTAAATCTACACTATCAGTTGCCATTATTGCCACAAGTTCATGGATCTTATTCCCTAAACTGCGAGCATTTGTAGACATGACTCTAAGCTTATCATTTTTTAACACACTTGCTACAGGCACCTTCTGTCCTTGTTTTGGGGGACAATTGGATTGATGTTTTATCACCCTTTTGCCCCCCCCTCCTAGTTTAAATACATCCTAGCAAAACCTCTGAACTGCTCACTGAGAACATTTGTTCCCTTTTGAGAAAGATGCAAACCATCTTTTTTGTACAGTTTATTTCCATTCCAAACAGAGCTACCATGAGCAATAAAGCCAAATCCTTGCTCCCGACACCATTCACCAAGCCACAAGTTAATTCCCTTATTATGGAATATTACTCCATAACTCACCCTAAGTTAAAAGATTTGGGTCTAGGCACCATAAATAGAGAATGGTCTCCAAGTGCTACTAACTTACATACTTGGTCTAAACCAAAATCGCATAGCTAGTATAGACCAAAGTAGTTCCCCACACCAGACACCCATCACTTCCAGCCCTCCACAGCCCAAAGGGAAACAGATACATATAAATTAAAGTAAAATGCTAGATTTTTTTTACTGCGTTGATCTGAATTCTGCAGTGCATGGGTTACTTATAAGATGTTAACAAGTTCCAGGTCTACATTCATGCCCTGTGGAGCTAGGGTTTTCAAACTAAAAATCCAAGACATTTCTTGGTAAATTCTTTTTTTGCCAATTCTCCCCCTCTCCATGGCACATTAACCTTCTCTATTCCACAAAATGTTAAACAGCCCGGATCACTTCCATGGTACTCCATTGTATAGATGTTCATTAAGTCTTGTTCTCAACATTCTTTTCGTCTGGCCTACATATTGTAGTCCACACAGGCAACCTAGAAGATAAATGACTTGTTTGGAGTGGCATGTGATGCACTCTTTTATTTTATAGGATTTCTTTGTGATTGAAGATTCAAAACTGGAAGTTCCCTTATATGGAGGGCCTGTAATTTTACACACATTGCAATTACCACATTTGAAGAAACCTTTTTCTGTGTTTAAGAAGTGTGATTTAGGTTTCGGCTGTCTAAATCTGTGCACCAGCTGGTTCTTAATCGTCGGTGCACCCCTAAAGATAATTTTTGGACCTTGAGGTAAAAAAGTGGCTAAAGTTTGGTCTTTCTGAAAAAGATGCCAGTGTTTTTTAATGCTTCTTCTTAAAAATTGTGCTTGGCTGCTATAATTGAAAATAATAGGGCACTCCAGACTCCGTGTACTACTCTTGTTCCCTTTCGAAGGATTAAGGAGGGTGGTTCTCTCCAAGGTCTTAACTTTATTAAGTGCCAATTCTAGAAGTTCTGGTTCATATGCTTTCTCTAGGAATTGGGTTTTAACCCTCTCTAACTGTTGTTCACATGTTTTGGGGTCTGTGCAGTTCTTCTTTATTCGCTGAAATTGTCCATATGGGACGTTTGTCAGCCATGGTGGATGGTGGCAGCTAGTTCTTAAAATAAAACTATTTACATCTATTACTTTGAAAAAAGTTTTTGACCTCAATTCCTGTTCTTCTATATACAGAACCAAATCTAGAAAATCAACACTACTTAAACTATACTTCGAAGTAAAGGTTAAGTTGTATGTATTGTTGTTCATGTGTTGTAGAAAATTGCAGAGCTCTTCTTCCTCCCCCTCCCAAATAAAGAAACAATCATCTATGTACCTTCTATAAAGGACCAGGTTCGCAACCCATGGATGACCACTCCATACATGCATGTCCTCCCAGTATGCCATGAACATATTGGCGCAGCTGGGTGCGAACCTGGTCCCCATAGCGTTCCCTGTAACTTGTAAAAAGACTTCATCATTATGCCAAAAAAAGTTATGGGTGAGAATGAAATTAATGCACTGTATCAAAAATTAAATCTGTTCCATCTGTAGTTCTGAGGTTTTATACAGAATATCTCTAACGGCCCTTAGTCCTAATTCATGTTCGATTACTGTATACAGCGATGTCACATCACATGTCACTAACCAATATGTCTGTTTCCAGATTATACCCTCTAACAGACGAAGTAATTCACTATTGTCCCTTAGGTATGATTTTGTGCTTTTAACTGAAGGTTGGAGTAATGTATCAATATACTGGGATAAGTTGGTGGTTAGGGACCCAATCCCTGAAATGATGGGTCTACCCGGTGGTTCAGTCATGTGCTTGTGAATCTTCGGAAGAAAATAAAAGACCGCCCTTCTGGGGTGTAAATTCTAAATAAAATCGTATTCTTTTTTATTCAAGATTCCCACCTCTCTCCCTTTGTCAAGAAGTGAAAAAAGTTCCTTCTGGAATTCCATACTCGGATCACCATTGAGTGATTTATATGTATGGTCGTCCCTCCACATTCCCAGGCATTCTTTTTCATAATAATCCATGCTCATTAGAACAATTCACCCCCCCTTATCAGCGGGTTTAATTATAAGATCTTTATTCTCCCTCAGTTCTTTTAGGGCTTTTCTCTCTTCTATTGTGAGGTTATGCTGCCTATTGGGAATTTTTTCGGGAATTTTTTCTAGGTCCTCCAATACTGCTGTATTGAATGCCTGCATGTGTGCACTCATTGGATTCAGAGGACAGAATTTAGATTTTTGTTTAAGATCTGTATGGAGAAAATAATTCTCTTGCCTGTTATTTACGATAGAATTATTGATGGGATTGTTCAGGAAGAAACATTTTAAATTTAATGTCCTCATGAATTTCTGGACATCTAGAAAATTCAAAAAAGGGTCAGACTTCACAGCAGGGGCATATTTAAAACCTTTGTTTAAAAGTTTCATTTGATTAAGTGATAATGGGGTGTTGGATAGATTGAAAATTCCAACAGGCTTTACCATTTTGTTCTCTTTCCTTCTCTGTGTTCGTCTACCCCTTCTACATACCCTTTGAATGGTCTCTTGAGTTGTTCTTTTGGTTTTGTATTTTGTGGGCGATGGTTTGTAAACATTTGGCGGGGTCCTAAAAAATCTTTCCCCCCAGTGGAGTTTGAATAGTTATGCGATTTGTTGTATACAGCATCCTCTGTGGGAGCCAAAACTTCAAATCTATTAGAGACTCTTCCTACTTTAGGGAGTTGTTTCTGTTGTTGTTGTGGTACTCTATGTTCAAAATTAAATGAATTCCTACGTTTTTTGTTATTAGTCACCCTTGTCCAACCTTTCTCCCTTGGTGTTATAGGGGTGAAGTTGGATGATTTATATTGAGTTCTCTGTTGATAATGTTGATCATTACTTGATCCATTCTCTGCCCCATTTAGGTTACGTGCCCCCCTTCTGTCATTTCTATTATGTCGGTTGTAAGGGGGTGGGATTTGATGGTTACGTGACCCTTCCTTTTTATGGTAGTTTCTTACCCTATTCTCCTGAAAATCTTGTTGATCCCTTTCAAATTTCTTTTTCTTAATATTAATTGTCTCTTCAAAAGATTTTTCCAACTTTTTCTCTATCTTCTCCATCAGCTGAATACAGTCTGGGAGTTCTAGATATGGTGTTAAAGTTTCTTTTAACCCCTTAAGGACCAAACTTCTGGAATAAAAGGGAATCATGACGTGTCACACACGTCATGTGTCCTTAAGGGGTTAAATTGTCTATTTCTTCATCTAGTTTAGATAACATTCTTTTTCTTTTACAAATGATGTGGTTAATCAGTGCAAATGAGCAGTGATCTAAAATTCGATCCCAGACGACGTTAAATTCAGTGTCGTCTTTATCAGCTGCTGATTGAAGCGTCAATCTCAGACCCCTTGGTATAATACGATTATCCCAATATTTTTCTAGGGCCGCTATTTCTAACTTAATTTTCATCTCTTTGATGATACATTTTTTCTAATAAAAATACATGCTTCCTCCAGTGGATATCATCCCTATTTGAAAACAGTACTTCGTCTTGCTTTAAAGCTAAGTCAATTTTACATTGGTCTCTAAAAGTAAAAAGGGACATACTTTCCCTAAATGCTGCTCTTCCTCTTTAAGGAGAAAAGTGAAGATATACAAAAAATGAAATAGGAGAGCGCAATCGTAAATAAAAAGATAATATACAATAAAATAAATCAAACAGATATTCCAGCAGCTAAACACAAAATAAAATTCCTTAAAAAATCTTACCAAAATAACTTTAAGAGCAGAGTGTCAGCGCTATATATGAACGATATGCATTTATGCAATCTCTAAAAGCAGCATCCAGGACACAGAGGCTCTGATCGTGACAGCCTTTTGAACCGACCACACACAGACGAGCTCAGCTTACAGGCTATACTCCACCCCATCAGCGCTGAGATCGGGCGGGAGATTCGAACCAGCAGTCAGTGGACGGTAAAACGGCTATTCAGCCCTCTGATCCTGTAAATGCTTTATTGTGATATCTTGGAGACAAGTATCACCACTAAACAGTGTAAGAGTCCATATCTGGGGGAAAGGGAATCTATTTATAATTAAAGCGGTTTTACACTATGCAAAGTTTTTTTTTGTGTCTTTTTAAGGTAATATCTACAAAACAACTTCAGTGTATTCTATGGATGACATTTCCACTACTGCAACAAAAGATTAACCCTCCAAAGACTCCAACCCAGAACTTTTTGGACTCTTTTTTGCAAGTTTAATAATATATTTTATGCTGTGTATAAGAAATACCACGGATTGAGGGTACATAGGTGGTTTATATTTATATTTACACTATTTACCTGAAACAAGTGTTTTTGCACACTTTTAGAGATTGCATAAATGCATATCGTTCATATATAGCGCTGACACTCTGCTCTTAAGGTTTAAATTAAATGTTCTTATCTCCTGCTCTGTTAAAAGCATGTTAGATCATACAACAACCCCTGTCTATTATTAAGTTCAATTAGCATAATAAGATATTTTAACCTCTAAATGGCAGATAATTGAGTGGTGAGATTGCAGGAGCATGATCTATACACCAAAACGGCTTCATTAAGCTAAAGCTGTTTTCATGCTTAGAATGCCCCTTAAATGCTGCAAGTTTGGCTCTAGCTAACACATGCTCTGCCTAACACATGTTTACTTATGGGTCTCCCTTCTTTCCTAATACATCTACCACCCACTTTTTTCACTTTTCCCAATCCCCAAGTATGCTTTCTTACCCTAACTTTCCTTTCTGTGTTTCTCCTCACTGCCCATGTAACTTCCTCCTACTTGTGACACTTTCCCATCATGATTCCCTGTTATGGTTACTCTTCCACATGTGTGGCCTTCTTACTATATTTACTATAACAAGTCCCTTGTAAGCCTCCTAGCATTTAATTTGCTTCTCCACCCTTTCTCCTACCTTTCATGTGCCTTTCTCGCTGCCTGCTGTACCTCAACTGCCTTTCCATCAACTTTCTTGTCCCCCGTGTGACTATAAATGTTCCTGCGTCCTTGTCACATGAAAAATGCATTCCCCCGTGTGGATCCACAAACAGATTTGTGCAGATATGTGGATCCACACAGGATAATATATTTCAGGACCATGCAGAAATATTACAGATAGGGGCATAAAATGTTTTACACACAATATTGCTTAAATTACGATATTTAAATGAAATATTATCAAAGAAGCAGAAATAAAATGTTGCCTCAAGCAATAGATGAGATAAAACCAGATAAAAATGGTCAAATATATTGCTTATAGATATAAGTAAAGAATTTGTTGGAAATTTTGAAATAAGGTTTTAGGTAATTGACAACAATCATATATGTGCGTACAGCATATAAACATATTGCCTCTATGTGAGCACAATTAACTTACTGTTTTATGCAGGGAATTGCAAGCTGCTATAGCAACTCCTGTCTGCACAGAATGGTATCAGAATATCTCCTTCTATCCTTCTATTTCTTCTTTGGAGAGAGTTCAGAGAAGGGCTACTATACTAGTGAATGGATTGCAGGATAAAACTTACCAGTAAATATTAAAGGATCTTAATATCTATGGCTTGGAGACAGGGGGATATGATATCAACATTTAAATATATAAGGAAATCAATACAGTAAAGGAGGAGAGTATATTTACAAGAAGAAAACCTACCACAACAAGAGGGCATAGTCTTGGGTAGTGATGTCGCGAACACAAAATTTGCGGTTCACGAACGGCAAATCCGCAAACGTTCGCAAACCGGGTGAACCGCCATTGACTTCAATGGGCAGGCGAATTTTAAAACCTACAGGGACTCTTTCTGACCACAAAAGTGATGGAAAAGTTGTTTCAAGGGGACTAACACCTGGACTGTGGCATGCCGGAGGGGGATCCATGGCAAAACTCCCATGGAAAATTACACAGTTGATGCAGTGTCTGGTTTTAATCCATAAAGGCCAGAAATCACCTAACATTCCTAAATCACAATGGATAGGGATTGACACCTGACATATGACATATTGACACCTTGACATATGGATTGACACCTGTCCTCAGAGACCCTGATACACACTGACACAGAGCAGAATAGGGACTGTTCCCACTACATAGGGTCACTTGGCAGATATGGATTGACACCTGTCCTCAGAGACCATGATACACACTGACACAGAGCAGAATAGAGACTGTTCCCCCTACATAGGGTCACTTGGCAGATATGGATTGACACCTATCCTAAGGATCCCTGATACACACTGACACAGAGCAGAATAGGGACTGTTCCCCCTACAAAGGGTCACTTGGCAGATATGGATTGACACCTGTCCTCAGAGCCCCTGATACACAATGACACAGAGCAGAATAGGGATGTGGAATAGTACCTGGGGAGCTGGGGGGCTGCCGTTGATGTGGAGCAAGATGCAGCAGCAGAAGAGGACTCAGCCGAGGAGGTTATGGAAGAGGATGGAGTAGGAAGAGTAGAGGAGGTGGCAGCAGGCCTGCCTGCAAGTCGTGGCGGTGTCACCAACTCCTCTGCAGAGCCACGCATTCCATGCTTGGCAGCCGTCAGCAGGTTTACCCAATGCGCAGTGTAGGTGATATACCTGCCCTGACCATGCTTTGCAGACCAGGTATCAGTGGTCAGATGGACCCTTGCCCCAACACTGTGTGCCAGACATGCCATTACTTCCTTTTGCACAATCGAGTACAGGTTGGGGATTGCCTTTTGTGAAAATAAATTTTGTCCGGGTACCTTCCACTGCGGTGTCCCAATAGCTACAAATTTTTAAATGCCTCAGACTCCCCCAGCTTGTATGGTAAAAGCTGGCGGGCTAGGAGGGGCGTGTCCTAACTACTGAAGCGAGAAGTCACCATGCGTACGTCAGGCATACCGTACGCAACATGCAGGAGGCAGAGGGAATCCTGGGGCAACTGGGTCTCCCCCCGGACTCGCTACTCACATCGAAGCCTCCAACAAACCCTACGCTCCCTCCATATTGGGGCAACGCCGAGGCTCCAACATTTGTCCCTAGAAACCTAGCCGGGACATCATGTGCAACTTGAATGGAAAACGGGACTAACAGGTCAACCCTGCTTACGGAGACTCTCAGGTCATTGATCCTGTCAAGAGGAGGGGAACAACTTCAAAAATAGATTCCTGGCAAATTCTTAAAAAAAACGTGCAAACATGAATCCTGAAAGTACAGAAAGTCAAAACCACAAGACGAATTTTTTGAAGACGACAAATAGCTGTGTGATATAATGTAGAAACATTTTATTCACCAGATAAAAAGCAAACAACCGACTTAATACAGTTTTTTACAACTTTGCTAGTTTTGCATTGAATTTTTTAGCCAGTACTTCCTTTAGATATTGCACTGAATATAGTAAACTCTGTAGTAGGTTACTTTTAGTTGCCAGAAAAGCTAAATAATAGTTTTCACATTTGGTAGATAGCTTGTGTGTGCTAATATTCATACTTGCATTTTGAATTTTAAGGCAGTATTTCTTTTTTATAAGCAGATTTTGATATTTTTGTATCTTGTTAAACATATATTTTCTCAAGCCGCTTTGATAGATTAACATTGATTTATTTTATTAATCAACGTGCTTAATCGTATTGGTGTACTAATTTCCAGTATATCTAAAAATGTTTTACATATTTTCTGATTTTAATTGCCATGTGTACCTTTCGTATGCCCATGTGAAACGTTTTACCATTTAGGGCCCAGAGTGTGGTCATTTAAACAGATCATACCTCGAGAGCAGAGTGTGTTTAATCCGACTCGTTAATGTTAGTTATTCACTAAGCTTAGTGAAAACATAGTTGGCTTAGAGATGTTTTCTATTCAAGTTTATAACGCATTGTGCCGCCAAGGTTTCGTTAGACATGCTCAGCTAAACTAGGACCACGTTTTAATTGTATACTCAGTGTAATGTGTAAACGTGGACAAGCTCGACATAAATAACTGAAAATGTACACGGATTTATGAAAACACCATTGTTAAAAATGTTGATGATCAGCATGAGGAATGCTATTGGGGCACCACACGCCTGCTGTTATGATTTTTTGCACTGCAAAAATAAAGAATTAAATAAAAAACAGCTGGCGGGCTAATAGTTCGGACAAGCCAGCTTCCAGACGCTGGGCAAGGGGGTGACTTTCTGACATTGGCTTCTTACGCTCAAACATGTCCTTGACAGACACCTGACTGTGGGCAGATGAGCGGGAACTGCTCAAGGCGAGAGACGGAGTGGCGGATGGTTGAGAGGGGGCAAGGAGGACAGCAGTGGTTGACGTGGCTGAAGATGCTGGACCAGGAGGAGGATGGCGGCTTTGAGTTTGTGTGTTGCTTGTACTCATGTGTTGATCCCATAGGCGTTTGTGATGTGCGATCATGTGCCTACGCAAAGCAGTTGTACCTAGGTGGGTGTTGGACTTCCCACGACTCAGTTTCTTTTGGCACAGGTTGCAAATGGCATCGCTGTTGTCAGAGACAGACACACAAAAAAAATGCCACACTGCTGAGCTCTGCAATGACGGCATTCTGGTGGTGGACACAGCATGCGTTGATTGGCGTGCTGTCGGGCTGACCCCGGGTGCTGATGCATGCTGTCTGACTGTGCCACTAGCTCCTTGCGACGACCTCCCCCTGCTTCCAACTCGTCTCCTCCTCCTCTCTGTCTCCCCATCTGAACTTTCGTCCTGTTCTTCTTCTTGCCGAGCGGGCACCCACGTGACATTCATGGACGCATCGTCATCATCAACCGCTTCACTTGTATCTGACAACTCAGCAAAGGAAGCAGCAGCGGGTACAACATCATCATCACACTGATGTGGAATTATTAAAAAATTATTATTGTACTTGTATTGAATTATTGTACTAACTCCATTTTAACTTTATACTGTGACTTCTTCCTCCATTTTGTCCTCCTAACCTGACTTCTTCAATCCTCCATTTTGTCCTCATGACTTAACTTGTTCATTTTAAAACTACCTTACGTGACTGAACTTTTCAACCCAATTAGTATAGTAGACAAAGACTGTGTTTCCTGCAAGGACAAGCACCAGGAGGTGCTGGCTACTCCTTAAACCTTGCTGGCTACTCCTTAGAACTTGTAAGATAGTGTAGTTTGAAGGCCACGAGAACACAGTAGTAATGAAATGTTCTATTCATAAGAGACCTTGCACCTGGACATGAAGCCTGATATCATTGACCGTGTAAAATGACGCTCAAGACCCCCTTATCCCCACCCGTGTCTAGAATAATCCCACCTCTGATGGGTGGGCACGGGACTAACCTCTTAATTTTTCGAACCAATAGGTAAGACACTAACCCCGACACTTAACAATTAATCCAATTGATGATGTTTATTTGCTGATATTCTAATAATCAATGATGACGCAAAATGCCTCTTAAAAGGGCCTGCGCGCCCGCTTTTACTTCACTTGCCAATAAACTTTCTCGAAGTTATTTTAACCCGAACCTTGTGTGTCAGACTTAATTACTTCAGCGTATATACGCAATTTAATTTTATTGATTTGGACAGGAACAGATAGACATTTGAACATTTTGGTTTACTTTCAAAAAGTACCATAACAATCTTGGCGCCCAACGTGGGGCATCGGGCTATGTCCGGCCGGTGAGCCGTCCTAAGGAAGACAAGGGTGGACGGAGGAATCCGGGGGGAAGGAAAGGAGATTGATCACCTCCAGGTACACGGTAGAGACTTCTGCAGAGCCACCGGTATGTTCCGGCCCCTTTGATTGACCCGTCCACGTGTCTGTGACTGCTTCCCGGGAGGACATCAAAGACAGGTAATATCTTGCCCGGTGCCTCGTTACTCACTTGTTTACCTGCATTTTAGTCTATCTGTTGCCTGGGTGTGTCTGAATTGTTTGCCTGTTTCCCCATTTTGAGATAAAGGGGGGGGACCTGAGGGGATTTGCCTGGGTCTTCTGTTGCCTGTTTACCCCTTTTAGGAACCACGGTGCTGTGGTTGTAGGGAAAAAGGGGGGTTGACCTGTGGATGTGTTCCTGGGGGTCATCTTTTCCTGTGTAACTCTTTTAGGAGCCTCGTGGCTGGGGCTGTAAGGAAAAAGAGGGGTGTTGGAACTGTGGATTTTGTGTAGACTCATAATTTCCTGTGATCCTTCTTTGTGTCACTTTGATAGCCTAGCTAGCTTCACTGTGCGCTTTGGAAACCTCCGGCTCTAGTTGAGTTGGGGGCTTCCTGACCCGGAACCTCCGGCTCTAGTTGAGTTGGGGGCTCCCTGACCGAAACCTCCGGCTCTAGTTGAGTTGGGGGCTTCCTGACCCGGAACCTCCGGCTCTAGTTGAGTTGGGGGCTCCCTGACCGAAACCTCCGGCTCTAGTTGAGTTGGGGGCTTCCTGACCCGAAACCTCCGGCTCTAGTTGAGTTGGGGGCTCCCTGATTATTTTAATTGTGGTAAGGGACTTAGTCTTGTGGCAGGGGACTTCGTTTCCTGGAGGGATTCAAGTAGGCATTGCTTGTTTTCCGTATCACGTGGTAGTGGGACTTATAAAGAGTATAGGGACACTACGAGTTTGAGGGAGGTGACTTTGGAGTAAGCACATGTAGAAGGAAAGGGATTATTGTTGATTTCATTCGAACTGTAATGCATGCACTGTATTTTAACTGTATTGTTGTCTTGTTTGTTTACTAGGAGTCTCATGAACTCCTGTGTCTGTCTCTAAGGATTTTCCTTGCCTTTCATCTTTTCTGTACTTCCTATATTATTATACTATCCACTCCCATTCCTCTTAAAAGAGAAGTGGTTGGTCACACACTTCTCACCTCGCTCCAATCCGTGTCTACCACCCCGGGTAGGCGGATTCAGTGACTAGTCTACGTTTTGGGAAGACGCACCTGAGAAAGTCCCACGGTTCTCAGGTGGCAGTCGAGCATTGTAGACGTTCTTGTTCAGTTTTCCCTCTCTCTCTGTATCTAGGACGCTGGTATAGGGGTAGAGGGATTATGGGGCAGGATTTAGGTAAGCCCAGTAAGGGCTGGTTAGCATGTGATTTGGTAGAAAACAGAGAGGGTGAGGAGATGGTTAAAGGTGTTGTAAAGATTGCAAAAGTATGTAAAATTACTGTACCAACGGGTGGAAGATTGCAACCAGAAAGTTGGCGTAAGTTACTGGCAGAAATGAAAGGCAAGCTTACAGATAATGGTTTATTAAAGACTGCTGAAGCATGGTACAGAGTAGCGAAGGCTATTCAGCTAGAAGGTTGGGTTGAGGAAGAAATAAATCACAAAGGTGTGAAATTGTTTGTGTATCATAATAATTGTGTTACTGGGGTTTACCCTCAGCCAGCGCCCCAAAATGGCGCCCAGGGGATATCTATCCCCAAGGTTCAGTCAGCCATAAGTGATAGTCAGCTGACTATGTTCCCCACTCCCAATCCTCCCAATACCCTTCCCATCACCTCCCCTGTCTGCCCGGTCCTGAATTCTGATGGATCTTTCTTTTCCCCTTCCCCGTCTCTAACATTCCCATCATCCTCATCCATCCCTACGCTACCTATTGTACCTTCCCCTAACATTTCATCTGCCATTCCTTCCCTACGCTCCCTCTCCGTTCATGATCCCCTCCCCTCCTCATCCGCCCAGCTAACCACCCCTTCCACCCTCGCCCCGGCTCCTCCCTCTACACCCACCCCTACCAATCCCTCTCCGTCCCCTCCCATCTCCACCCCAGTCCAATACCCCACCTCCTTCCCCTCCCCAGCCTGGCCCTACCCCTTCCCGTATCCCATGGCCCTGCCCTATCCCGGATATCCACTACCCCTTCCCCAAGCCACTCCCCAGGTTCCGGTCATGCCCAGTCCGGCACAGTCTGTTCCGGATGTGCCCACATCCAACATGGCCGCCACTTCTTCCCTTAACCCTAATACAGTACCTTTTCCGGCCACCAATATGGCGGCCCCCAGTACAGCCCTGATGCCGGTAATTCCCGGTGACTACCTATCCCCAGGTTATGACTCGCTAGCCACCCCCGCATCTGGGACCCCCGCTCATCCTCCGGTCCTGTCACCCTACTCGGGCCCTGCACGAAAGAAAGCTCAGATCATAGAATTAGATGAGAGAGAAGAGGATAGTTTATCCCAGGACTCGTCGGAGGCTGCAGGAGCCGCTGCAGGATCCTCAACTCATCGTTCTATCGATGATCCCTTTGGACACAAGGGTCGGGGAGAACGGACCCCTCCTAAATATGTTGCCTTTAACCCCACTCAAGCTAGCGCATTAATGAAATCGCTCCCTGACCCAGAAAAACAGCCTATGCCTTTTTACCGAGGGATAGTTCAAATTCAAAAGACCTATTCCGCCGCATGGCGTGATTTGCTGAGCATTTGTGCTATTAAAGCCGGGGATGCATACTGGCCGAGCATGGCCCGTCACCTCAGTACAGATCTGCTTTCCAGTGATGTTGATTACCCCTCCGGGGTAACCTTTTGCACCCAATTAAGAGAATGGGCTAAAGACAAACTTGCAGATCAGGCTGCTGGCCTTACTGATGTTATTCAAGATAAAGGAGAATCAGTGGAAAGGTTCCATGCAAGACTGTATCAAATGTTCACAGATTTAGGATTTGATCTTACTGACAAAATTCATTCACAAATGCTGTCAGGTGCGTTTGTCCAAGGTGTTAAAGACTCTATACGTAAGGGAATCATTGCTGCACGCCCTGAATATAAGGTTGTTCCCCTGGATACCCTGCTTTTAGTTGCTAGAGGTTTGGAATCTGTTCAGACCCCAAGAAGACCCAATCCAGCTCCCCTCATGGTGGCCCGCGCTACCCCCATCACCTCTGGCACCAAGGGAGTCAAGTTAGAGGATGTAATTTGTTTTAATTGTGGGGCTCAGGGACACTACAGAAGTGACTGTCCGGAACCTAAAAGGGAACCAGGGGCACCCAAAAAGTTCTCCAAGCCTGCCCCAGGCCCCAAGACCGAGAAAAAGGTTCCAATTGTTGAAGAACCAGATGATTAGGAAGCTGGCAAGCCTGTGTCTGTAACCCCTGTAATGGCAGTGTCTACAGGGGATAAAGGGGGGCCACTTGCCACAGTGACTTTGCCCATTGAAGGCCACCCTACCACATTCCTTGTTGACACAGGTGCAGCCCGTAGTGTTCTGCGAGAACAAGACCTGCCAGACCCATCTTTTCTGTCAAATATCGATGTCTCTTGTGTTGGAGTGGATGGCCAGCCGAGACATAGCCCTCTAACAACTCCACTACGAGTTGGTTCTAGCCTGCTCGCTCGCTTTGTAGTATCCTCCACATGCCCAATTAACCTGTTAGGTGCTGATGTTCTCTCACGCCTGCAAGCATCCATCACCTTTACCCCGGATGGGCAGGTAGAGATGTTTACACCTCTATCTGTATCAGACACTTCAGCCCTGTGCTCCTTGCCTCTGATGCTGCATTTAGAAAAGCCCCGTGAGGAAGCAGCAGAATCAAGGTCTAATTTCCCAGAGGAATTAAAAACACAGGTGCCCGCCAAGTTATGGTCCTCAGGCCCAGAGGACATAGGTCACCTAAATGTTCCCCCTGTGGTGGTAAAGCTCATTCCAGGAGCTAAGCTACCAAGAAAACCACAATATCCCTTAAAACCAGCACAGTCTGCTGCCATTTCTATCCACATCAAGGCACTCTTAGAGAAGGGTGCCCTGGTAAAATGTAAATCTGAATGCAACACCCCATTATTTCCTGTGAAAAAGAAAACTCCAAAGGGTGAGCCAGAGAAGTACAGGATGGTCCAGGATCTCCGTGCTGTCAATGAAGCTACCGTCCTGGATACCCCTCTTGTACCAAATCCCCATACTCTGCTCTCTGGAGTCCCACCATCTGCAAAATTCTTCACAGTCATTGACCTGGCCAATGCCTTTTTCAGTGTCCCACTGGACCCTTCCTGTCAATACCTGTTTGCTTTCACTCATGAGATGCAACAGTATACCTGGACTGTCATGCCCCAAGGGGCACAAAATTCTCCAAGTCAATTTGCAAAGGCCATGGGTACCATCCTTGATCCATGGCAAGCCGAGCACCCAGAAGTTGTTCTGCTCCAGTATGTGGATGATTTGTTACTCTGTGGAGATGATATACCCACTACTGAAAATTGCTCAATTAGTCTCCTTTGCTATTTGGCAGAACAAGGATGCAAAGCTTCGCTCATCAAGCTACAATTCTGCCAACCTTCAGTAATTTTCCTTGGACATTGCCTATCTCAAGGTACCAGACATCTTACTCGGGACCGGGTGAGAGCTGTGCTGGACATTCCGCCTCCAAGGACTTCCAAGTCTCTTCATGCCTTCCTAGGCCTCATTTCCTACTGCAGAGCATGGATCCCAGAAGCCTCTCTGCTTATGCAACCTCTCTATGATGCTCTTAAGTCTGACCCATTCTGTCTGACCAATGAAGCTCTGGACAATTTCAATGCTCTCAAACGTGCCATTGCTTCTGCTCCTGCCTTGGGCCTACCTGACTACTCCAAACCTTTCAAATTATTTGTCTCTGAAAGACAAGGCCATGCAACAGGAGTTCTCACCCAAACTAATGACTTAAGAGGCCGCCAGAGGCCTATTGGATATTTCTCATGTCAACTGGACATTGTGGCCAGAGGGACTCCTTCCTGTCTCAGGGCTGTTTTTGCTGCGAGAGAACTCATAGACAGAACCTCAGACCTGGTCCTTGGCCACCCTCTGGTTGTTTTGGCCCCTCATGACATTTCTGCTATTATCAACCAAGTCCAGCTCAAGCACGTGTCTCCAGCCAGACACCTGCGCCTACAGTGTCATCTTCTTTTGCCTGACAACATTTCCATCCAAAGATGTCAAGTGCTTAATCCGTCCACTCTTCTTCCACTCCCTGAGGGGGGTATCTATTATGGATTTATCACAGATGAAACCTACATCTACCTGCTCTGTGGATGTATCAAGAAAGTCATGCATCCACATTTGTCATTTTATGAAGATGAGACACCTCTTTGTGAAGGCCCGGATTACGCCTTCTGCACCATGTGGTACAAGCCGAACATTACTCCTGAACCTTGCTATGAAGATGAGCTTTACCACTGGACCAATGTAAAGCTCACTGCACAAGACTTCTATTGTGACTCTGAAGGCAATAGCATGGTCTTGGTCCAGCTACCTCAACAACTTAACTACCTTTACCGTCATTGGGATACCGCTATCCCACATATTCCTGTTACCAAGTTGAAGACAAGGTCATGGAATGATCTTGGGCCCATGGCAAAACTATGGGCCACCATGAATGAAGAACAGCTACAGGAAAATGGTATTGCCAAATACCCAACAACTGACCTTCTAGAAGCATGGCCACGCCATTTCCTGGAAAAGGAATTTCAAGATCTGGTCATAAAGAATGAATATGACCCAGAAACACCTCATGACTGTTTCGAACAGATGAAAATGGAAACAGTGCACTTACCAACTGTGCATGAGAATCCATTACCAGATCCGGATTTTACCCTGTTTGTGGACGGTTCAAGATATGCTGATGAAGAAGGAAGATACCATACAGGATATGCCGTAACCACAACAGATGAAGTTATCAAATCATCATCCTTACCGCCAGCAATGTCTGCGCAAGAAGCTGAATTACAGGCTCTGACTTCAGCATGCAAAATTTCCGAAGGAAAACGTGCCAACGTCTATACAGATTCAAGATATGCTCTGGGTGTGGCACATGACTTCGGCCTAATTTGGAAGACAAGAGGATTCCTTACCACCGCCGGTACACCAGTCAAACACAGCACTGCAATCAAGGAGCTAATGGATGCCCTCCTACTCCCCAAAGAAGTGGCCGTTTTGAAAGTCAAGGCCCATGGGAAATTGGATACAGATGAAGCAAAGGGCAACCATTTGGCTGATCAGGCTGCTAAGCTAGCGGCCAGGGATCTGCAGGAAGTGGACGAAGAAGTGTCCGGACAAGAAGAAGAAGAAGTTCCTATTTTTGCTCTGCAAACTCTTCCTACTGATTTACGAATTTTGCGAGAACAGCAAGCTGCAGTCAGTCCTGAGGAAATCCAGAAATGGAAAAAGAAAGGAGCTGTCCAAAAGGACGGAATATATTACAACAACTTCAAATTTTGTCTTCCCAGAAATTTATACCCAGCAGTGGTCCAATGGGCACACGGGCCTGCACACCTGTCAAAAGAACTGATGGCCGCCCTCATACAGAAGTATTATGAAGCACCTGGAATCACAACATTGATCAGCAACTTCTGTAAAGCCTGTGTCATTTGTGCAAAATGCAATCCAGGAAGACCAGTCAAGGTGCCTGCAAAACACCTGGCAAAGCCCATGTACCCCTTCCAGCGAATTCAAATTGACCACATCCAAATGCCCAAGAGTGGGCCCCATAAATATGCACTAGTCATAGTGGACATGTTTTCAGGATGGCCAGAGGCATACCCAGTGGCCAATATCACTGCAAAAACAACCGCAAGACGCCTACTTACCGAGATAGTATGTAGGTTCGGACTTCCAGAAGTCATTGAAAGTGACCAAGGCCCAGCCTTTACAGCAACAGTGACTAAAGAAATTTGGACTGCTCTAGGGGTGACTCTAGCCTTCCACACCCCTTACCACCCACAAAGTAGTGGTAAAGTGGAGCGTATGAATGGCACTCTAAAAACCAGAATGTTAAAAATGTCACAAGAAACAAAGATGCCCTGGCCAGAAAGCCTGCCAATAGCTTTATTTAGCATTAGGCACACACCTAGAGGGAAGCATTCACTGTCCCCATATGAAGTTCTATTTGGGACAGCACCCAGACTAGGTTGTTATTATCCGCAACAGTTGCAGCTCCAATCAGATGTTTTAGTAGATTATGTAACTGAACTTGCAAGTGCTTTAAACAAAATACATGCCCAAGTTTTCTCTTCAATTCCAGATCCCGAATTGGATACAGGTTCCCATAACCTGCTTCCCGGAGATTGGGTCCTGGTCAAGAAGTTTGTGCGGAAAAATACCCTGGAACCAAGATTTGATGGTCCATTCCAAGTTCTTCTGATTACCGCAACCTCCGTCAAACTGGCCGGTAGGCCAAATTGGATCCACGCTTCCCACTGCAAGAAATCTCCTGCCCCAGAGGAAGCGAATACCGCACAAACATGTATCTCTGGTACACCTTCTCCCTAATTAGCCTTATAAAGGCCCAGCAAGTAGCCATTACCAAAGATATTAGTGGATACACCTTCTGGTATAATTCATCGTGCACCCAGGTGGCTACTTATACCTTTGATTACTGTGATATTGTAGAATGCCCATTTCCCACACCACAAATCCAGAGCATCTATAGAGATATCCCTCATTCGAAAGACCCATATGTTTGTGTAGTTGACAAGCAATGGGGGCACAATTGTGACCATTGGGGGGCGGCGGGATGGAATGCCGGGCCTGCCTGGGGTTACAAACCAAAAAGTGCCGTAGCTAAAGTAGATGATCATGGTAGATCTCTTCTCC
The DNA here is from genome assembly GCF_036172605.1 of Pelobates fuscus. Taxonomy (NCBI): domain Eukaryota; kingdom Metazoa; phylum Chordata; class Amphibia; order Anura; family Pelobatidae; genus Pelobates; species Pelobates fuscus. The sequence goes on from NC_086320.1 coordinate 108,287,119, forward strand.
AGAGAATGACTTTAAGAAAGCCTGGGGGGAGTACACCAATGAAATTAATCCTTAACATTGAGCATCCAAGCCCAACAGATGCAGACCAGTATGTGATGGGAATGTATTGGAAAAAGGGTTCCTACCAAAAATTAGGGCATTTCTACCTCAAAGATATGTGCAACTCTTCTGAGTGGCAAGGGGCCACCCATATGGTCCCTAACCCATTAAAACCTCATATCCAGACCTTTCAAGACATGATGGCCATTGCTAACCCCACCTTTGAAGATACCATGGCCGCTGAAACAGGTTTTAATGATGTAAATCTATGGTTAGAATGGATGAAATATAATGCTAATAAGCATAATAGAACTGCATGTTATGTGTGTGGCGGTGCCCGGCCTCACCTGGGTACTGTGCCTTTAATCCTGCCAGTAGATATAGAAGAATGTGTTTTAAGCCTTTTTGCCTATCACCATAATTTTAACAGGTCCATATGTATTGCATGGACAAAAGAGTATCCTCTCCTAACCCAGGATGTCAAACCCCCAGATGGTATTACTGTGTATAAAGGTAACTACACTTGTTATGCTAATTACGATGGGATAGGTAAATTCTTGGGTAACTTTTCTAAGGGGTATTGTGCTACCTACAGAAATGTCTCTATGGACTTGTTGCAGTTTCACACCAGGTCATTAGGGGATATTTACTGGTTGTGTGGGGATTTACAGCTAAGATCTAGAATGGACAAACAGTGGTGGGGGGAGTGTACTCTGGCTAAAGCTATTATGCCTATACATATCATCTCTGACACACACCTCGTCACCCATGGGTCCAAACACATTAAGGTTAAGCGTGACGCCCCAGTGAAAGGAAGTTTTGATCCTCATGTGTATATTGATGCCATTGGAGTGCCTAGGGGGGTGCCCAATGAGTTTAAAGCAAGGGATGAAGTTGCTGCAGGATTTGAATCAATTTTTACCATAGTTACCGCAAACAAGAATTTAAATTGGATAAATTACATTTATTATAACCAACAGCGTTTTGTTAATTACACTAGAGACGCCCTCCAGGGGTTGGCCGAACAGTTGCAGGCCACATCCCAAATGGCTTTCCAGAATAGAATGGCCCTAGATATGATCTTAGCCGAAAAAGGAGGGGTTTGTAAAATTTTGCCCGACACCATGACATGTTGTACCTACATCCCAGAAAACACAGGCCCTAATGGTAAAGTTACATTAGCCATAGAAAAATTAAATGACCTGTCTGAAGAGTTAAAAAGGAATTCTGGGATAAAAGATCCCTGGGAAAGATGGTTTGGTTGGATGACAGGATGGCAAAAGGCTTTAATGCAGATTGGTATGGCTATACTAATTTTCCTTTTTATTTTTGCTCTTCTCTTTTGTTGTATCCTCCCGTGTCTGAGAAAATCCCTCATGAAGACTGTTGACCAAGCGGCACCCACTTTCACCCATCTCGAAGTTGATGGCCAAGATTTCCAAGACGTCAACTCACCCTGTCTGCCGCTGCAAACAATCCCTTTTGTTGATAAAGTGCAGAAATTCTAGGAAGGGACTAGCTTAGGGACAGCACCTGTCAGTGAATGGTAAAGGCCCCGTGCGGAGAAGTGGTGGGTTAGCTGCCATGGGACACCCATGGGTGTGAAGTGTTCGAGAGCCATACTGACGGATGAGTTAGCCTATTAGGGTCAGCTCTAGGGACAGACTTGCACTTTGCATTAACACCTAGCTAGCGGCCACGGGGTTTCTGTGCCTTTGGGTTAACACGTCTTCTGATACTAACATAATAAAGTTTTATCTCTTAGAATCTAACATTTCATAGGGGGGACTGATGTGGAATTATTAAAAAATTATTATTGTACTTGTATTGAATTATTGTACTAACTCCATTTTAACTTTATACTGTGACTTCTTCCTCCATTTTGTCCTCCTAACCTGACTTCTTCAATCCTCCATTTTGTCCTCATGACTTAACTTGTTCATTTTAAAACTACCTTACGTGACTGAACTTCTCAACCCAATTAGTATAGTAGACAAAGACTGTGTTTCCTGCAAGGACAAGCACCAGGAGGTGCTGGCTACTCCTTAAACCTTGCTGGCTACTCCTTAGAACTTGTAAGATAGTGTAGTTTGAAGGCCACGAGAACACAGTAGTAATGAAATGTTCTATTCATAAGAGACCTTGCACCTGGACATGAAGCCTGATATCATTGACCGTGTAAAATGACGCTCAAGACCCCCTTATCCCCACCCGTGTCTAGAATAATCCCACCTCTGATGGGTGGGCACGGGACTAACCTCTTAATTTTTCGAACCAATAGGTAAGACACTAACCCCGACACTTAACAATTAATCCAATTGATGATGTTTATTTGCTGATATTCTAATAATCAATGATGACGCAAAATGCCTCTTAAAAGGGCCTGCGCGCCCGCTTTTACTTCACTTGCCAATAAACTTTCTCGAAGTTATTTTAACCTGAACCTTGTGTGTCAGACTTAATTACTTCAGCGTATATACGCAATTTAATTTTATTGATTTGGACAGGAACAGATAGACATTTGAACATTTTGGTTTACTTTCAAAAAGTACCATAACAACACCGTATGTCCATGTGTGTAATGCTGCCTGCCTGAGACATAGACCAGATATGAGTGGCACTGTGCAGTGGCAGAGGTTGGCAGAGTACACGCTGTAGGCCTGACACACCCGCTTGAAGACAACTAACTGCTATTCAATCTATAACAGTGAAAACAGTTTTTTTGTTTTTAAAAGCACGCTATTGTCACACCTGATATGAGTGGCAAAGTGGACTGGCAGAGGTTGGCAGAGTACACGCTGAAGGTCTGACACCCAGACGCTTGCAGACAACTAACTGCTATTAGCTTACAGTGAAAAACGTTCTTTGTTTTTAAAAGCACGCTATATTCACACCAGATATGAGTGGCAAAGTGCACTTGCTGAGGTTGGCAGAGTACACGCTGAAGGCCTGACACCCGCTTGAAGACAACTAACTACTATTCAATCTATAACAGTCAAAAAAGTTTTTTGTTTTTAAATGTCAAGCTTAAGCTATTGTGACACCAGATATGAGTGGTGGCACAGGGCAAGTGGGCACAGTACCCACTGTGAGCCTGACACAGAAGCTGGCAGACAACTAACTGCTATTCAATCTATTACAGTGGAAAAACTTTTTTTCTTTTTAAAAGCACACTATTGTCACACCTGATATGAGTGGCAAAGTGGACTGGAAGAGGTTGGCAGAGTACACGCTGAAGGTCTGACACCCACTTTAAGGACACTGACTGCTATTAGCTTACAGTGAAAAACTTTTTTTGTTTTTGAAGGCACGCTATAGTCACACCAGATATGAGTGGCAAAGTGCACTTGCTGAGGTTGGCAGAGTACACGCTGAAGGCCTGACACCCAGACACTTGCAGACAACTAACTGCTATTAGCTTACAGTGAAAAACGTTTTTTGTTTTTAAAGGCACGCTATATTCACACCAGATATGAATGGCAAAGTGCACTTGCTGAGGTCGGCAGAGTACACGCTGAAGGCCTGACACCCCGACGCTTGCAGACAACAAACTGCTATTAGCTTACAGTGAAACACTTTTTTTGTTTTTAAAGGCACGCTATATTCACACCAGATATGAATGGCAAAGTACACTTGCTGAGGTTGGCAGTGTACACGCTGAAGGCCTGACACCCGCTTGAAGACAACTAACTGCTATTCAATCTATAACAGTGAAAAAAGTTTTTTTGTTTTTAAATGTCAAGCTTAAGCTATTGTGACACCAGATATGAGTGGTGGCACTGGGCAAGTGGGCACAGTATCCACTGTGAGCCTGACACAGAAGCTGGCAGGCAGGCAACTGCAATTAGATTACACAGCAAAAAAAAGCAGACTGATGTTCCAGTCCTAAAAAGGGCTTTTTGGGGTGCTGTCCTTACAGCAGAGATCAGATGAGTCCATAAGGACTGTAGTAGACACTGAATACCCTAGCCTAGCTATCAATTTCCCTATCTAATGAGCAGCAGCTACACTTTCACTCCTCTATCTAAGAATGCAGCTTCAGAATGAATCTAAAATGGATGCTGTACAGGAGGTGGGAGGGTCTGGAAGGGAGGGTCTGCTGCTAATTGGCTGGAATGTGTCTGCTGACCGTGAGGCACAGGGTCAAAGTTTGCTCAATGATGACGAATAGGGGGCGGATCGAACCGCGTATGTGTTCACCCGCCGTGGCGAACGCGAACACGCTATGTTCGCCGGGAACTGTTCGCCGGCGAACAGTTCGTTACATCACTAGTCTTGGGCAGGCTAGATGGGCCGAATGGTTCTTATCTGCTGTCACATTCTATGTTTCTAAATGTTATGTAAGTGTTTGCCCCTCTTATGACATAAAGAGAAAAAAATGGTTTATTCGTTTTTGGTAAGTGTAATTAAAGTTGTCCCTATCCTCACATAAATGAAATTCCCAAAATATAAAAGTGGTCCTGGAAAATGTATTTATTTATTATTTTTTTTAACAGTTGCAATGATTTGTGCCTGTTGAAGTTTCCTGATATCAATAGAAGTTTTAGAGTTGTTGAATGAAAATGTGAAGACTTCTTGTCCTATTGATTTACTCTTGTCCTCGAAGTGGACAACAAGAGGTTGTGCTGCATGACAAGAGTTAATTCATTTCAGAAATCTGATAATTAAAACTGAGTTTTTCCAGTAATATTTAGCCAAGGGGGGAATTACAGGTGAAGTGGCATTTTATAATATGTATTTTGTTTTCTTTTGAGGCCATGGTTATAGTGTTATTTGTTAATTCAAGAATCTAAAGGATAACGTTACCGATTGTATAATAATAATACAAGCATGACATTATTCCATCATTTTTTGTTAAAGATAGACATGGACAGCAGCTATGCCCATGTGCATTTTTAGACAATAGTGAGTTATTAATGTACAGAGCACTTAATACCAAAAGTATTGTACTTTCCCATTTGTGGGAAAATTATCATTTTTATTGCCAAGGAAGCTTTATCTTGGATAATCATGCAAAGGTGACATTTTCTTTTTTTTTTTTTTATATATATAGCATTTTATTCGTTTTGGTACAATTGCATAGTAACATCATGAACAGTCGGTGTTTCTTATTGGTACATCATACATCAAAAAAATACATTGGTGTCCTTACTTACATTATTCAACAAGAAATTAACATGTCAGATTCTAGTTCGTACATTGCACCTTAGTGCTTATGCGGCTCACTGGAGCCTGTATAACTGGGGGTATTGGAGGGGGACAAGTGGTGTGGGGAGTGGGGAAGGGATGTGTTTTCGGTCCTCAGCTTGAAGGGCTGGTACCCTCCTGGAAGTTTGGGTATATGTGTTATGCCCTTAGGATCATGTATGGTAATATTGTTAAAGCTCAACATTGTGAAGTGTTAGGTTTTTACTCAATTTTGTTAACGCCATGTGTCCCAAAGGTGACATTTTGTATCAGAAGACTTTATATTGCCATCTCATATATCAAGTATATACTGTGACTTGAAACTGCTGGTTTCTACTTATTTGAATCTCCTAGTCTCACACAGGGTAACGGAGGCAAGCATTTCTCAGCATTGTATTGAGTAGGTGGGTTGAGGGTTACTAATGATGAGCCAGGGAATCCTCAGTCCCTAAATTTGCATATTACGGGCTAACTGGAGGGGTCCCTACTCATTATCAAGGACTCATTTAATGCAAGGTGAATTCAAAGTGAATTTAAAATTTAAGGTCAAAGTAGCCAAACTGGAAAAATTCACCAAGTCAGCTATGTTTTCCGTTCATCTACTCTGGCCTGATATTGAAATTTACTTTCAATTCACTGTGTAATTTCACTTTAGTAAATAACCCTGATAGTTTTTTACCTGTTATGCAAGAAGAGCAAAAAAGGAGAGATATAATTGTCTCGCTTCTATGACCCCGGTGTTGGTTTTTAACCAACCAATATTTTGCACTATTCCTTCAAAGTAAATGGTTTTATGAGTGTTCCCACAGAAAGGGCAAAGCTCAGAGACTTACCTAAGCAAATTCACGTGGGAGCAAAATTTGATTTGTTTTACCTAGTTATTAGCTATAGTCTAATTTACCTCAGCAGAAATTATTTGTCTTGCAAATGTTGCATGTGCATTCACTTACTTTCCTAAGATCAATTTTTTTCTTATTAAGTTGCCACATCCAGTCTTCATCAAAGGGATAGAGCAAATTAATTCAGCACAATAATCATGCAAATCCAGTCAAAATGGATGCCTTCAGGGGGTATGAATTTGAAAAGGCAACAGGTCAACTTTAAATTCCAGACTGATGAATATGTACATGTGACAGAAATCATAAAACCAAGACACGTTTTTATACAGCAGTACTTTTTAGTGCAAAATGATATGATGCAGTAGATCAGAAAAAAAAAAAAAAACAACAACACAGTTTATAAAATACTAATTCATTTTTTAAACAAGTGATTTCTGTGAACATGCATAAAGGTGTAGAAAATGTATGTGAGAACATTTAAAAATAGAAAATAATCACACAAGTCCATTCTGATACACTAAACATCTGTTCTAATAAACATAAATCCTGCCATGCACTCATTGAGTTACTGCTGGGGTGGTGAATTAAGAAATTGCATGTTGTGCTATAAATAATATGTTACCTGACATTGAGATGTATTGGTAGAACTTGCCAGATGACCTTAACGTTAGGAATGAACTATCCCAAAAAGGCAGAGAGGTAAACTGAGAGTTCCAGGGGGGACATCACTGCCTTCTCTTTTCTGTTCTTGCCAATCAAAGACACATGCAATGAGATTAACACAAACTTTGGATACTTTTAAATCATTCCATTTCATACAAGTTCCCAGACTTGAGATATTTGTTTTATTGTTTAAACTGTTGTAGTGTTACATTTATATATTTTTCAGTGTTTCTTTGCAATTTCTATGAAGAATGTCTTTCGCATTTACCGTACAGGTTTGTGTATCCATTTAAAAATCAAGAAGGTAGCAGGTATTTTCATTTTGTAAGAGATACTTTATTAAGTACTACTGTACAGAATGGAATAGAAACCACATGGTGATGCAGGGAGTCCAAATCATGAAGTATGTTATGCAATAATTCATTACAGAAAAACAGAAATGTCTCCTTACAAGAAGCAGTTGCAAGTCAATAAACATGTGCAATTCGTTTAGTTTCGAATGTCAATTCAGACGAATTTTGGACAATTCGGACATACGGATACTTCCGAATGTCCGAATGTCCGAATAGCTGAATTGCCGAAGTTCTGAAGTGTTGAAGTACCGAAGTTGCCGAAGTGTCGAAGTTCTGAAGCACAGAATTGCTGAAGTACTAATAAACCCAGTGGAAGAATAAAGAATGTTACACTGTATACCAGTTTAAATAAGAAGTATACAAACATAGCCAGGATTCAGTTGTAAGCATTTGCAACACTTACAAAAATCAAGTAACACGTTCATATAAAATGTAAGTTACTTAGCCAGTCAATGGATGGGAATGAGTAAATAGATAACTCCCTAATTCCACGGTATTAGGGAGCTATCTACCAAAAGGCTGAAAGACGTAAATTGCTCCCTAATTCCACGGTATTAGGGAGCTATCTACCAAAAAGCTGAAAGACGTAAATTGGTCTTTCAGACAAATTTACTAGGACTAAGTAAAAATCACTTAGTATTAGTAAATTCTGCCCCTACTCGCTATACCGCGAGTAGGGGCATGTCTAGTAAACAGTGACACTGTTAAAAAAATAAATAAAAATAAAAACCCCAAGTGCCAAGCGAGTGGGGGGTTTTAAACTGAAGGGGCAACCTATTGCCCCCACCCCTGAGTGGCAGGTGGGGGACCTAAATCAGAAAAGGGGGGGACCTATTGTCCTCCCCCCGGCCTTCACCCCTGAGCGGCGGGTGGGGGGCCCTAAAGTAGAATAAGGGGGGGACCTATTGTCTTCCCCCCCGACTCCCACCCCTGTGCGGCACTTGGGGGCCCCAAATGCCAATATGAGGGGGGACCTATTGTCCTTCCCCCGGCTCCCACCCCTGTGCGGTAGGTGGGGGCCCAAAATTAGAATAAGGGGGGACCTATTGTCCTCCCCTCTGGCTCCCAACCCTGAGCGCCGGGTGGGTGCCCTAAATACCAATAAGGGGGACCTATTGTCCTCCCCCCTGCCCCCTCCCCTGAGCAGTGGGTGGGTGCCCTAAATAAAAATGTTACCTCTCCCCAGGTGACTAGGGGTCCCCAAACCCCTAGTCGCCCCCCTCCCAACAAAAAATTAATAAACCCCTACCTACCCTAAAAATCGTGAGGGGGGGGAAATAACTAAGTACCTGTAAAAAAAGAAATACAACTTACCATTTGATGTCTTCTTTTTTCTAAAATCTTCTTTTTTCAGCCCCCAAAAATGCCAATTAACAAGCCATAATACCCGTCGCACTTAAAAAAAAAAACTAAAAACCCGAGCGCAATTTAGTAAAAAAATATTGTCTCACCCCTCCTGACTGGAATATATATTTTTTTATTTATCTATTTATTGTTGCGTATTTTTCATTCCGGGGTACTCTATCAGATGCCTTAGAGTCTGAGGGTTCTGAGCAGTATATTAGCGTCTTAGAGCTGCATTATTCTAGACCAGGGATAGGCAACCTTCGGCTCTGCAGATGTTTTGGACTACACATCCCATGATGCTTTGCCAGCATTATGTGTGTAAGAGCATTATGGGGGATGTAGTCCACAACATCTGGAGAGCCGAAGGTTGCCTATCCTTGTTCTAGACAGTGATCTCAGATGTCCCACCTGGTATCTGCTTAACCCCTTAAGGACCAAACTTCTGGAATAAAAGGGAATCATGACATGTCACACATGTCATGTGTCCTTAAGGGGTTAAGCTACTCCCCTATCTTTGGGTTAAACACCTGAGTGCTCCTATGTAAACAGGTACTAGTACTGCCTTTACTTTCCACATCCTTTCTATCTCATCTTTCAGTCATTGGTATTTGTTCACCTTTTCATGTTCCTGCTTCTTGATGTTATAGTTACTGGGTATTGCCATATCCACCACCACTGCAGTCTTCCGTCCCTTGTCTACCACCACGATATCAGGTTGGTTGGCCAGTACTTGCTTGTCTGTCTCGATCTTAAAGTCCCACAGTATCTAAGCCCTGTCATTTTTTTATAATGTGAGCCACATATGATGGTGGTACACCCCATGGAGAAGTTTGTCATGCCATGGATCCTCCCCTTTTTCTGCATTCTCTATCTGTTGTTGCCTCAGGCATTCCCTTAGCAGCTAATCTTTGGGAGCTATCTTCATGATTTACATGTGGATGCTCTGTGTTTCATTCAGGACTGTGGCCTTTACACTCATCAAACTCCGACCTACTTCTATCCAGCTGGTGTACAATATCAGTGTGCTGGATTTTGGGTGGAATCCTCCATTCATAGTGAGTAGATTCCAAGTTTTGACATCCATGGTGATCAGCTCTTAGTTAGCATTGCAGTTGTGTACCCAATGACTGGCAGGGCATATGGATTGATGGCCTAGATATTGTTATTGCCATTGAGTTGGTACTTCAGGGCCATTCTGACTCTCTGGAGGTACTTAGATGTTGCTATCCTCTTTGCCTATTTGACCTTCTGGTACTTGAACTCCTTCTGTCCTAATAATCATCCCTCTTTTTGCTATCATCTGCCCACACTTATCTAGTCTGAAAAATATTCTGATGTTCTTGCTGTATAACCTAGTTAGGTGAATCACTGAGTCAATGTTTCGCTAGTGTTGGCATACACCTTGATGTTGTCCATGTAGAGGTGGCTGATGGTAGCGTCACTCTTGAACCTGTTTCTATATCCACTCTTCATAATGATCTGGCTAAGGGGTTTGAGGCCTATGCCAAACTGCATTGGGGATAGCGCATCATGCAGGTCTATGCCACATTTGTTGTTGACTTATGTTATTGTCCATGATATTTGCTTCTGGAGTTGTTTTCCACTTGTCCATCAAGCTCTCGGTGAGGCTCTTATTGTCTTGTTGACCTTGTATAGAGCCAAGCATTCCAGAACCCATGTGTGTGTGGCATTGTATCATAGGCTTTCTTTTAGTCAATCTAGGCTGTGCACCGATTGATCTGTCTGGTCTTATAATCCCGTATGACTGGTCTACCAGCAGTTGGTGTTTTGATCCTCTGGTTCTGTTTCCAATCCTCTTTTAAGTATTGCTCATGAATCTACTGACTTACATTTGCTTTATGGATGCAGCCATGATTACTTGTCTATAGTAAGAAAGATCTCTTTTCTGCTAAGACCATGTAGAATTTAAAGGTCTGGAACCATCCCGAAATGCCTTTCTAAATGGCCTGCATTTGCTTATGATGTCAAGATATAGGAATGCACACTGGCTCTTGACTCCCTACATTGTTTCTAAGTGGATAATGGGTGTAATGAGTATTCAGTGCAATCAATCATGAGGAGTATCAGCACTGATAAGTAAATACCACACTGGACCGTTTATACTTCAGCACTGTCGACCATTTTCTCCATCAAAAGCAAGTTTTAATTTTGCAGGTCAACTATTGGCAGATTGCAATGAAAAGTACTAGTGTACTGAAATGAAATCACCCCCAATCAAGAACAAATAACATGATCTGCTGGGTCAGATATTCAGACACTCCTCCTAAGCTGGTTTAAAGGCAAAATAATATTAAGTTTTACCAAAAACTGTAAACTATATATGCCCCTGCGGTTTCTGACTCGAACTCCCCTACATTGTTCTTGTCTTTATAATTGTAATTTGACTTCCTTAGTAATAACACACACTAGAACTGTATATAAGATTTAGTAGATTTGGTGTCAATAGCGGTGATGTACCCTATGCATCTACAAGCTTGATTATAATAAAGTGTGCATGTATTAGCAAAAATAATATAAAAACCCTTCTCTATTTATTTTTCTTATTTTCATTGCTATTTTAATAAATTGAATGTTAGAACAAATTGTATTCTTCTCTACATAATACAGTACAAGCTATTTTTATACTCCGATGTCACTGGCATGATTATAGAATAGTATCTTTGTAACTATAGAAAGCGTACAAATAAATTTTATATGGATGCATTTATGTAGGTAATAGTAATTTAAGTATCAATTAAACAGTAAAGTTAGCCAGCCATCCAATGCACTTAGAATAGAGCTCTTTCCTTTGTTACTATGGCTACTGATGAAGTACACTGCAGGGTGAAATCATGTTGTTAAATGTTTGAACAGAGAATAATAGTGAAAATGGTATGCTTTAAAGTAAACATTTCCTGTCTTGCATTTTGTATCCATTGAAAATGGAACATTAATTTCACAATAATTCTTTCATTCTCCCAGCTCTCTCTTTGGCATTTTTTGTTGGTTTTTATTATTATTATCCTGAATAGAACCATGATAAAAAGCCTCTTTACAGCCACTGGTGCTCTGATAAATGGTGAATAAAACATTTACATGTTTGGCCATATCTGTTAAATGGAAAAGGTTATATTTTCATGTGTATTGTGGCAAGGCATTGTGGATGGTTCATAATACATAATAGGTACTGAAAAAATATATTTCTAAAAAAAACAAACAAAAAAAACCATATAACTTGTTGAGAAAACAGTCAAAGCACACATTAAGGTTAGGCACAAAACTATTGATAAAATAATCAAAAGGATGCAGAATTTTACATCAGAGAAAAACACAGCTCGGTTCATATAGTTTGTCCATAAATAGAACAAATATTCACCGTCCTTACCCCAACAATAGCTGTGATGTGCAATAAACATAACTATTAGAGCTAAAATGTGGCTTCATTCTTAGTATTCGTTTGCCTTGTGATTGGCTAGTTTTACATCCAGACAATCACAATGCTCCATTAAAGGAACACACTGGACAGCAACAGTGTTGCAATAGTTATGTTACTGGTCTGTCATCATGTCAGGCCTATGTTGTCCCTTGTTTTCTCAAAGATGCCAAGGACCCTAACCCTGTTCCCCTATTGCTTTATGTACAAAGCATAATTCTAAAAGTAAAGCAGACTCTGCAGCATTGCATTGTGCCATAGTAAATGAGTCAGAGACAATGTTTAATGGTTCACCCCCTGCAGAGCAGGCACATCCTATGTACACAATTAGGGAGAATTGGATTCATTGTTACCCCCTCTGTCTGGTTTTATCTGTACCCGATGTCTTCTGTTAATTAGAGTTTGATATTTCACTAACATTACCTGTTGTCTGGTGTAATTGTAATTGAAATGACTAGTTTTTAATTAGGGTCTCTGTTGCTTGAGATTTACTATGTTATAATTGTTTTATTTTCCCCTGGCACTCTAATGTCCCTGATTGGTCACTGTTTTTTATGTGTTGTTTGGAGAACTGCTATATATTCTTTCCAGGAACCTGAATAAAGTGAGTTACCAAGAAGGAGCTCATGTGTGTCTTGACGCATCTAGGAATATTGCAGTTTGTCGTCCACTGTAGTGTAGTTACTCATAGAGAATTCCCAGGGGACTTGATAGATAGAATATCCTATACAAAGCATAGATATCAGTGAGGTATATCATGCATTATTTGACTGGGGGTGTTTGTGTTTGTGGGGGAATTTAACCCCTTAAGGACCAAACTTCTGGAATAAAAAGGAATCATGACGTGTCACACACGTCATGTGTCCTTAAGGGGTTAAATAAAAAAAAAACATATTTTTAAACCCCTTCTGCTTACCTTTTTGTAGGGAGGGAGTATAATCTCTGGTGGTCCAGCAGGGGTATAATCTGGTGGTCTTGTTGTACTGTGACAGCATACCTGGTGGTCAAATGGGGCAGCATGTTTTGTGCGAATCACATAAGTGCTTTCCATTCTGGCACTCAATGAATCAGTCAGAATATTTAGTGTTGACAAAATAGTGCCCCAATGCCACAGGTTGGTAGAGCCCAGTATGCCGTAGTAGGCTTAAACAAATCTAAAGTGAGATACCGATAAGGATGAGCTAAAGGCAGGGTCAGAAATGGTCAGGTCAGGCAGCACATCTTCATAAACTGAGGTCAAGTCAAAGGTAGTCAGAATAGTAACAGGGAAACAACTGATAGGGCTAAGGAGCACAGTAATACTGAGCAATGACACCTTGTCGGAGCAGGCTTAAATAGTAAGAGGGGCCTGCTTAAAACCTTGAGTGATATGTTTCAAATGGTGTGAGCATGGGTAAACTGGGTAAGGAATCAGGTTGGTAACTATAGATGTGTTGGAAAAAAGAAAAGTGAGTGGAATAATGTAAGCATTTTCTGCTAATTCAGCATATTTCAGAAGGCCTCTCCAGTCAGATTGCAGATGAGATCCTTCAATAACTCTTAAAGTCCAATACGAAATTGGTTTATGAGACCAATTTTATTCCAGCACGTGTCTGGTGTAGCGCTTGAAATCCATGATGTACTCCTCCACTGGTCTATGGCCTTGCTTTAAGGGTCTAATCAAGGTTTGGGCTGTTTCTTATATAAAACAAAGTGTCTGAAAATACATAGAAACACAAACACACATAGAGCAATAAAGTCTGTACATCTGACTATAAGAGAAGAATATCATACCCTTGCAAAGGTGCTTTTAATGCGGACTTGTCATTCATAAAGAGTAATTATTATTTTCTTGATTTTCTTCCAAATGCATGATGCATGCAAATAAAAAATACACAAAAATAGTACAGAGCGTCAAATGACTAAACAATTTTAATATGTATTGCACTTACAGAGTTGGGTGATCTTTGCTAGACAGGAACTGGAAGTGACACACTGTATCCAGATGCAATAATCAAATAAGAAATAAATAAACCACAACAATATAATGAAAGTAAAATCACTAAAAATAACGCATTGAGAACTTCCTCTGCATTCTATCACCCATCTTTAACACTATGGGCAGAACCCAAAGCATCTGAACATATCCGGGCATCATCTACTCGAAGCTTTGTTTTTGTCTTGTTACCTATGGTGTCTACCTCAGAGGAGGATAGACACCTAGACGTCCATCCTCAAAGGGGGGCTGGCATGCCCGATCTCCTCAGTCTCCCCGGCCGTTTACACGCCGGCCGTGATAGCTCTGCCTCCTTTTATGACGCGGCGCCCATTCGCCGACGTCATGACGTCAATCACTTCCCGACCCGCCAGAAACCACGAATCAGGACTTGTTGGGGGCGGGGCCAACAATTAAAGAGCCAAGGTATAAAAGAGTGTAATTTTAAATGATTCATTGCCCTGTCATGGTTCTAGCTAGTCTGGTCACTCAGTGCTCTTATTAAGTGTTCTTGCATAGCAAGACCACTTAATGTTATCTCACATATATATTATTATTATTATTATTAAGTGTTCTTGCATAGCAAGACCACTTAATGTTATCTCACATATATATTATTATTAAGTGTTCTTGCATAGCAAGACCACTTAATGTTATCTCACATATATATTATTAAGTGTTCTTGCATAGCAAGACCACTTAATGTTATCTCACATATATATTATTATTATTAAGTGTTCTTGCATAGCAAGACCACTTAATGTTATCTCACATATATATTATTATTAAGTGTTCTTGCATAGCAAGACCACTTAATGTTATCTCACATATATATTATTATTATTAAGTGTTCTTGCAAAGCAAGACCACTTAATGTTATCTCACATATATATTATTATTATTATTAAGTGTTCTTGCATAGCAAGACCACTTAATGTTATCTCACATATATATTATTAAGTGTTCTTGCATAGCAAGACCACTTAATGTTATCTCACATATATATTATTATTATTATTCTTATTATTCTTATTATAGCCAAATTTGCCACCCTAACTCCTCCCACAGTTTTTACACTACATAGACAAAAATATACCAAAACGTGCAGATTGTTCCCGATCGGATTGCTATTACTTTGTGGAACGTTTCGCCGAATGGTTCACGGAATATCGTCGTTCTTGTGGCGAAATTTGTCCCATAGGAATGAATGGCAAAGCTAGAGTGGGAGCTGGCAAAAGCTGAAAAATCAGGACATGATTTCTAAACTGCCACCACTCCCTCATTTTCAGGCCCACCTACACAAATCTTATATCAAAACGTTCAGCTATCCCTGCTGCCACTAGAAATGTCCACGGCTAAGCCATAGTCCTGATAGTTTTCACAATATGACCATTTGTTTGCAACTCACGCCTTCCATTGACATTCATTGAAACTCCACTCTGCAAAGCTCACATTTGAAGGGCAATTTCTAAACTGCGACTGTGCCTTCATTGTTAATATCTCAGAGACATACTATACATCAAATTGTAGGTCTGGGTCTTGTGATTCTCACAATATAAAGCTCTTCACTGTAGGATTTATAGTTTTTAAAATACGACCGTTTGAAGATGGCAACCGCCAAAATACTCTGACCTGTGCCAGGCTGCAGCAGCAAGTGATGTCATAGACAAAGCCTTTTACACCTGCTAATTTTTTATAACTGTATGTTTTAATGTAACTGTGAAGCACTTTGGGCAACAACATTGCAATTAAATGTGCTATATAAATAAATACTAACAGTTACTCCGCCCACTCTAGTTGTAGACTACTGATGGAGGCAAGAACACTTCACACAATTTCCCCAGAAATTGTAGCTTTTCTAGTTATTATTATTCTTATTATTCTTATTATAGCCAAATTTGCCACCCTAACTCCTCCCACAGTTTTTACACTACATAGACAAAAATATACCAAAACGTGCAGATTGTTCCCGATCGGATTGCTATTACTTTGTGGAACGTTTCGCCGAATGGTTCACGGAATATCGTCGTTCTTGTGGCGAAATTTGTCCCATAGGAATGAATGGCAAAGCTAGAGTGGGAGCTGGCAAAAGCTGAAAAATCAGGACATGATTTCTAAACTGCCACCACTCCCTCATTTTCAGGCCCACCTACACAAATCTTATATCAAAATGTTCAGCTATCCCTGCTGCCACTAGAAATGTCCACGGCTAAGCCATAGTCCTGATAGTTTTCACAATATGACCATTTGTTTGCAACTCACGCCTTCCATTGACATTCATTGAAACTCCACTCTGCAAAGCTCACATTTGAAGGGCAATTTCGAAACTGCGACTGTGCCTTCATTGTTAATATCTCAGAGACATACTATACATCAAAATGTAGGTCTGGGTCTTGTGATTCTCACAATATAAAGCTCTTCACTGTAGGATTTAGAGTTTTTAAAATACGACCGTTTGAAGATGGCTACCGCCAAAATACTCTGACCTGTGCAAGGCTGCAGCAGCAAGTGATGTCATAGACAAAGCCTTTTACACCTGCTAATTTTTTATAACTGTATGTTTTAATGTAACTGTGAAGCACTTTGGGCAACAACATTGCAATTAAATGTGCTATATAAATAAATACTAACAGTTACTTCGCCCACTCTAGTTGTAGACTACTGATGGAGGCAAGAACACTTCACACAATTTCCCCAGAAATTGTAGCTTTTCTAGTTCTTATTATTCTTATTATAGCCAAATTTGCCACCCTAACTCCTCCCACAGTTTTTACACTACATAGACAAAAATATACCAAAACATGCAGATTGTTCCCGATCGGATTGCTATTACTTTGTGGAACGTTTCGCCAAATGGTTCACGGAATATCGTCGTTCTTGTGGCGAAATTTGTCCCATAGGAATGAATGGCAAAGCTAGAGTGGGTGCTGGCAAAAGCTGAAAAATCAGGACATGATTTCTAAACTGCCACCACTCCCTCATTTTCAGGCCCACCTACACAAATCTTATATCAAAACGTTCAGCTATCCCTGCTGCCACTAAAAATGTCCACAGCTAAGCCATAGTCCTTATAGTTTTCACAATATGACAATTTGTTTGCAACTCACGCAGTCCATTGACATTCATTGAAACTCCACTCTGCAAAGCTCTAATTTGAAGGGCAATTTCTAAACTGAGACTGTGCCTTCATTGTTAATATCTCAGAGACATACTGTACATCAAAATGTAGGTCTGGGTCTTGTGATTCTCACAATATAAAGCTCTTCGCTGTAGGATTTATAGTTTTTAAAATACGACCGTTTGAAGATGGCAACCGTCAAAATACTCTGACCTGTGCCAGGCTGCAGCAGCAAGTGATGTCATAGACAAAGACTTTTGTACACCTGCTAATGTTTTTATAAATGTATGTTTTAATGTAACTGTGCAACAACGTTGCAATTAAATGATATATGTAAATGATAACAGTTACTCCGCCCACTCCCGTTGTAGACTACTGGTGGAGGCAAGAACACTTCACACAATTTCCCCAGAAATTGTAGCTTTTCTAGTTAAGTGTTCTTGCATAGCAAGACCACTTAATGTTATCTCACATATATATTATTATTATTAAGTGTTCTTGCATAGCAAGACCACTTAATGTTATCTCACATATATATTATTATTATTATTAAGTGTTCTTGCATAGCAAGACCACTTAATGTTATCTCACATATATATTATTATTATTATTCTTATTATTCTTATTATAGCCAAATTTGCCACCCTAACTCCTCCCACAGTTTTTACACTACATAGACAAAAATATACCAAAACGTGCAGATTGTTCCCGATCGGATTGCTATTACTTTGTGGAACGTTTCGCCGAATGGTTCACGGAATATCGTCGTTCTTGTGGCGAAATTTGTCCCATAGGAATGAATGGCAAAGCTAGAGTGGGAGCTGGCAAAAGATGAAAAATCAGGACATGATTTCTAAACTGCCACCACTTGCTCATTTTCAGGCCCACCTACACAAATCTTATATCAAAACGTTCAGCTATCCCTGCTGCCACTAGAAATGTCCACGGCTAAGCCATAGTCCTGATAGTTTTCACAATATGACCATTTGTTTGCAACTCACGCCGTCCATTGACATTCATTGAAACTCCACTCTGCAAAGCTCACATTTGAAGGGCAATTTCTAAACTGCGACTGTGCCTTCATTGTTAATATCTCAGAGACATACTATACATCAAAATGTAGGTCTGGGTCTTGTGATTCTCACAATATAAAGCTCTTCACTGTAGGATTTATAGTTTTTAAAATACGACCGTTTGAAGATGGCAACCGCCAAAATACTCTGACCTGTGCAAGGCTGCAGCAGCAAGTGATGTCATAGACAAAACCTTTTACACCTGCTAATTTTTTATAACTGTATGTTTTAATGTAACTGTGAAGCACTTTGGGCAACAACATTGCAATTAACCCCTTAAGACCGGAGGGCGTACTATTACGTCCTTTTAAAAGCGGCTCTAAACGCCGCCGGACGTAATAGTACGCCCTCCGGTTTTTAGTAACTTACCCGGTCGCTGGCGGTCCCACGCCGGCGATCGCGGTTCGGGGGACTCCCAGGGAGCCCCCCGCGGCACGTCCGCCCTCCAGGAGCCCTCCCGGCCATGTGAGAGTGAGGTCCTTGCGAGGACCTCACAATCACATGGCCGGTATAGCTGCCTGCTGCATTGCCAGCAGGGGGACCAACTGTAATGACAGTTGGTCCCCCTGCTGGCTGAAAATCAAATAAAAATGTTTTAAAACAGTGTAAAAATAAATAAATTATATACTTAGATCATATATATATATTATATATATATGATCTAAGTATATATATACACATATACACACATACACATACACCGTCTAGGTGTATTTTAATATTAATATATATATAATTATATATATATATTAATATCAAATTACACGTAGACTGATACTGATTAAATATATATATAATTATTGTTATATATATATATTTATAAATAATATAAAAAAAAATAATATGTAAATACGTAAAAAAATTAAATAAAAAAAATAATTAAAAATAAAATATTAAAAAATATATAGATGTGTTTTATTTCGTTCTAACTGTATTCTGATATTAATATATATATATTTATATCAAAATACACTTATAACGAAATAATATATATATATCTATATACATAAATATATACGTATATATCACTATATATATACCTATATATAAATAAAAATATTAAAAAATATATATATATATATATACGTATATATACACATATGTATATATATACATATATTAATTCTACACATATATTTATGTAATAATTTTACATAATTAGGTATCCTAATTAATTACAATTAGCGGGACCTGCCTGACCACCCATGCCGAAAGTATAGGGAATTTAATTTGCTAGCACTATATTTAACCCTATAACTTTCCAAGACACCATAAAACCTGTACATGGGGGGTACTGTTTTACTCGGGAGACTTCGCTGAACACAAATATTAGTGTTTCAAAACAGTAAAATGTATTACAACCATGATATCGCCAGTAAAAGTGACACTTTTTGCATTTTTCACGCACAAACAGCACTTACAGGGACGATATTATTGCTGCAATACTTTTTACTGTTTTGAAACACAAATATTTGTGTTCAGCGAAGTCTCCTGAGTACAACAGTACCCCTCATGTACAGGTTTTATGGTGTTTTCAAAAATTACAGCGTCAAATATAAGGCTTGTGTTTAATTTTTTTCACATTAAAATTTGCCAGATTGCTTACGTTGCCTTTATGACCCTATGGTAGCCCAAGAATGAAAATTACCCCTATGATGGCATACCATTTGCAATAGTAGACAACCAAAGGTATTGCAAATGGGGTATGTCCAGTCTTTTTTAGTAGCCACTTAGTCACAAACACTGGCCAAAATTGGCGTTTTTTGCATTTTTCACACACAAACAAATACAAACGCTAACTTTGGCCAGTGTTTGTGACCAAATGGCTACTAAAAAAGACTGGACATCGCTTATTTGCAATACCTTGGGTCGTCTACTATTGCAAATGGTATGCCATTATGGGTGTAAATTTATTTCCTGGGCTACTATACAGTCTCAAAGGCAACGTAACCAATCTGGCGAATTTCAATTTCAAATGTAACACGCTATATTTGACCCTGTAACTTCCCAAAACACCATAAAACCTGTACATAGGGGGTACTGTTTTACACATGAGACTTTGCTGAATACAAATATGTGTATTTTATTGCAGTAAAAGCAAACAGTATTATGACATTGACAGTTAAAATGTCATGAAGAACGAAAAAAATCAAAAAAAATCTTATTTTCTCCCATTTTTTTCATATTAAATTATGTTTCATAGCTAAATATTTGATATTAAATGAAAGCCCTGTTTCCCCTGAATAAAATGATATATAATAAGGGGGGGTGCATTTAATATGAAAGAGGTGAATTACGGTTGGACAGACATATAGCGCAAATGCCAGGTTTTGTTTACGTTTTGTTTCGTTCACAACTTGTACATTTGGCTGCGGTGTTAAAGGGTTAAATGTGCTATATAAATAAATACTAACAGTTACTCCGCCCACTCTAGTTGTAGACTACTGATGGAGGCAAGAACACTTCACACAATTTCCCCAGAAATTGTAGCTTTTCTAGTTCTTATTATTCTTATTATAGCCAAATTTGCCACCCTAACTCCTCCCACAGTTTTTACACTACATAGACAAAAATATACCAAAACGTGCAGATTGTTCCCGATCGGATTGCTATTACTTTGTGGAACGTTTCGCCAAATGGTTCACAGAATATCGTCGTTCTTGTGGCGAAATTTGTCCCATAGGAATGAATGGCAAAGCTAGAGTGGGAGCTGGCAAAAGCTGAAAAATCAGGACATGATTTATAAACTGCCACCACTCCCTCATTTTCAGGCCCACCTACACAAATCTTATATCAAAACGTTCAGCTATCCCTGCTGACACTAAAAATGTCAACAGCTAAGCCATAGTCCTTATAGTTTTCACAATATGGCCATTTGTTTGCAACTCACGCCATCCATTGACATTCATTGAAACTCCACTCTGCAAAGCTCACATTTGAAGGGCAATTTCTAAACTGCGACTGTGCCTTCATTGTTAATATCTC
The DNA here is from genome assembly GCF_036172605.1 of Pelobates fuscus. Taxonomy (NCBI): domain Eukaryota; kingdom Metazoa; phylum Chordata; class Amphibia; order Anura; family Pelobatidae; genus Pelobates; species Pelobates fuscus. The sequence continues at coordinate 108,308,131 of NC_086320.1, forward strand.
AGAGACATACTATACATCAAAATGTAGGTCTGGGTCTTGTGATTCTCACAATATAAAGCTCTTCACTGTAGGAATTATAGTTTTTGAAATACGACCGTTTGAAGATGGCAACCGCCAAAATACTCTGACTTGTGCCAGGCTGCAGCAGCAAGTGATGTCATAGAGAAAGCCTTTTCAGCCTTGCAAGGCTGCAGCAGCAAGTGATGTCAGAGACAGGGCCTTTTGCACTTGCTAAAGGTTTGTATAACTGTATGTTTTAATGTAACTGTGAAGCACTTTGGGCAACAACGTTGCAATTAAATGTGCTATATAAATGATAACAGTTAATCCACCCACTCCAGTTGTAGACTACTGGTGGAGGCAAGAACACTTCACACAATTTCCCCAGAAATTGTAGCTTTTCTAGTTATTCTTATTATTCTTATTATAGCCAAATTTGCCACCCTAACTCCTCCCACAGTTTTTACACTACATAGACAAAAATATACCAAAACGTGCAGATTGTTCCCGATCGGATTGCTATTACTTTGTGGAACGTTTCGCCGAATGGTTCACGGAATATCGTCGTTCTTGTGGCGAAATTTGTCCCATAGGAATGAATGGCAAAGCTAGAGTGGGAGCTGGCAAAAGCTGAAAAATCAGGACATGATTTCTAAACTGCCACCACTCCTTCATTTTCAGGCCCACCTACACAAATCTTATATCAAAACGTTCAGCTATCCCTGCTGCCACTAGAAATGTCCACGGCTAAGCCATAGTCCTTATAGTTTTCACAATATGACCATTTGTTTGCAACTCACGCCTTCCATTGACATTCATTGAAACTCCACTCTGCAAAGCTCACATTTGAAGGGCAATTTCTAAACTGCGACTGTGCCTTCATTGTTAATATCTCAGAGACATACTATACATCAAAATGTAGGTCTGGGTCTTGTGATTCTCACAATATAAAGCTCTTCACTGTAGGATTTATAGTTTTTAAAATACGACCGTTTGAAGATGGCAACCGCAAAAATACTCTGACCTGTGCAAGGCTGCAGCAGCAAGTGATGTCATAGACAAAGCCTTTTACACCTGCTAATTTTTTATAACTGTATGTTTTAACCCCTTCAGGACCGGCCTGTTTTTGCGATGTTTGTACGTTAAGGACCAGAGCAGTTTTAACACTTTTGTGGTGTTTGTGTTTAGCTGTAATTTTCCGCTCTCTCATTTACGGTTCCCATACAAGTTATATATTGTTTTTTTCAGGACAAAAGGGGCTTTCTTTACATACCATTATTTGTATTATGTCCAATATTGTATTTAAAAAAAGTAATAAAATATGGTGAAAAATTTAAAAAAAAAACATGTTTTTGGACTTTTACTTGAAAAATCTTTTACTTATCTACAAAAGCTAATGAAAAAAACAGCTAAATAGATTCAAAATTTTGTCCCGAGTTTAAAAACACCCAGTGTTTACATGCTTTATTGCTTTTTTTTGCAAGTTATAGGCCTATAAATACAAGTAGGAAATTGCTGTTTCAATATATATATATTTTAAATGTATCAATAGTGACCTTGTAACACCGTTATCTGTCATAAATCCCCGAAACACACCTAACATGTACATATTTTTTTTAAAGTAGACAACCCAGGGTATTCAAAATTGGGTATGTCCAGTTTTTTTTAGTAGCCACTTAGTCACAAACACTGGCCAAAGTTAGCATTTATATTTGTTTGTGTGTTAAAAATGCAAGAAACGCTAACTTTGGCCGGTGTTTGTGACTAAGTGGCTACTAAAAAAGGCTGAACATACCCCATTTGCAATACCTTGGGTTGTCTTCTTTTGCAAATGGTATGCCATCATGGGGCTAATTCTCATTCCTTGGCTACCATACGCTCTCAAAGGCAACCTAACCAATCCGACAAATTTCAATAAAAAAAAAAAAGTAAAATCAAGCCTTATATTTGACCCTGTAACTTTCACAAACACTATAAAACCTCTACATGTGGGGTACTGTTATACTCAGGAGACTTCGCTGAACACAAATATTAGTGTATCAGAACAGTAAAATGTATCACAGCAATAATATCCTCAGTGAAAGTGCTGTTTGTGTGTGAAAAATGCAAAAAAATTCACTTTCACTGACAATATCATCGCTGTGATATGTTTTACTGTTTTGAAACACTAATATTTGTGTTCAGCGAAGTCTCCCGAGTAAAACAGTACCCCCATGTACAGGTTTTAGGGTGTCATAGAAAGTTACAGGGTTAAACACAGTGCTAGCAAATTAAATTATCTGGACTTTCGGCCTGGGTTGGCAGGCAGGTCCCTCAAATTGCAATCATTAAAATTACTTAATTAGGTAAAAATATTACATAAATACACATGTAGAATTTTAATATATATACATATTTATATATTTGACGTCTACGTGTATATTTATGAAATTATTTATGTAATTATGTATATGGACATATGTATATTTCGTATTGTTTTTATTTATTTATTTATACATAGATATATATATCATTACATTCTAAGTATATTTTGATATAAATATATATATATATATATCAAAATACTGTTAGAATAAAATTGCATATATAAATATTTTTTTATAATTATTAAAAATTATTTTTATTTTTTGTTATTTATTTTTATTAACATATTATTTGTATTTTATAATAATATATATATACCATATATATAGCAATTATATATATATTGTATATATTCGTGTGTAATTTAAATATAAGTGTATTTTTATATTAATATACGTATATATAAATATAAAAATACACTTAATATGACATTATATATATATATGATACATATACATATATTATATATAAAAAACAAAACATAGAAAGGGGGGTGCTATATATACATAAAATATTTCAAATACTTATGTCTGTACAAGGAAGGTCTTACTGCTGATAGTCAAATCAAGTCAATCTAGAAAAACAAAAACAGATTGCACATAGCATAATACTGTATGAGGAAAAATAAAATCAATAATGGTGGTTTGGGTCACTCACGATAAACAGAGCCTATTGTAGCAGGCTCTGACTGTATGGGCTCATCAAAATCTCTGTATGCTGTATGTTCCAACAGGATCAGCTCCAGGATCAACTCCCTCCTCCTCTTAGTACTCTTCCAATCACACCAAAGAAACCAAATGGTAAGGTGTAAAAAGGATTTATTCAGAATACTATTTAAACAAATAAAATGACAAAGCACTACGCGTTTCGACTTTTCAGTCTTCTTCAAAGGTGCATAACATACAAGTCCCTCTGATTTCTTTAAATACATCCGGAGTTGTTGATTTTCGCGGGTAAAAGTTCGTGTTACTTCCGGGTTGTGATGTCACTTCTGGGTCCGCCGGCTCAATTTGCGTCATATGACGTCATCACGCTTCCGCCCGTCTGGCATCCTTCAACCTGGATGTTTATGCTTACGGACGCCATTTTGGTACCTGGCATTGTACTAGCGAACTATACTTAGATGAGGGAGAATAGATCAGGCAAAACTATAACATACATATTGTAGAAATCCGCTTACAAAGCTGGTAACATATATATTATACTCTACAATATTAGGAGAAAATACTAGAAAAAGGAAAATAAGAAACATTAAAATTATCCTTATTGGAACCGAAAAGATTAAGCTTATCGGTAATAAGAAAGGGAGGGGTTAAAACAATATAACCCTTTCTCGAAAAAAGCAAAAATATACTTTTTTTTTTTTTTTTTTTTTTTTTTTTTTTTTTTTTTTTTTAAAAGAAGGAAATCCTTCCATATAACAAAAAGATGGATATGAGAAATATTTAAAAATATAAAAAATATATATAACCCCTATAATCTGGGCTGAACTTATTAGATAAGGGCTGCCATCTCAAAGTCCACATTGAGCCCGCCCGGGGTCAGTGTTCCTAGATCAAAGATCCACCTCATCTCACAGCGGCTCAATGCGGACTCGAGATGACCTCCCCTCCAATGGGGTTTAATGGCTTGGATCCCAAAAAAACTGAGCCCCGCAGGGTTTCCACCATGTACATTTAAAAAATGTGCAGAAACACTATGTTTTAAAAAGCCTCTCCTTATATTGTAGATGTGCTCACGTATCCTTGTCTTTAAGTTTCTTGAAGTTTTCCCCACATATTGGAGTCCACAAGGACACGTGAGCAAGTACACCACATTCTTAGTGTGACAGGTCATAAATGAATTAATTTTAAAATTAACAGAGCCAATCTTAGAGTGAAAAGCCTCTACTTTCTTCGGTTTACTCTGGTGGTTCCTACAGCCCATACACTCCCCACAATAGTGAAAACCTTTCTGTAGGGATTTATTGATAGTTAGAAAATTTTCTTTCAATTTGGGAGCTTCTAAATAACTCGAGGTTAATTTCTGTCTTAGATTTTGCGCCCCTCTAAAAATCAATTTGGGTTTATCATCAAGGTATGGTAGGATTTCTTCATCCTGTTGGAGGATATACCAATGTTTATTAAAGATTTTTTTAAGCTCTCTGTGATCTTGACTATAATTGCAGATGATAGGTATTTTATCTTGTTTTTCCTCTGATATGGTTTTAGATTTATATTCTAGTAGAGTGTTCCTTTCCATATTTCTAACCAATTCTATCTCCTGATCTAAAAGTTCGTTACAATATCCTTTCATTAGAAATTGTTCTTTTAGAATTCGGGATTGGAGATCAAAGGTTTCTATTTTTGTACAGTTCCGTCTCATGCGTAAGAATTGACCCTTCGGTATGCTCTCTAACCATGGACGGAAATGACAACTTTTTTTGTGGATATATCCGTTCACATCAACCGGCTTAAAGAAGGTGCATGTGTCAATACTATTCCCTGTAGCTGAGATCTCTAAATCCAAAAAATGGATTTTCTGCTGGCTATATTCCTGAGTGAGCTTAACATTCCACTCATTAGAATTCAAGAAGTCGAAATAATCCAAAAAGGTGGAATGATCCCCCCTCCAAATAATGAAAATGTCGTCTATATACCTCCTATAGAGGACCAGATTCGCACTCCAGTCGTGCTGGGAATAAACAAAAGAATTTTCCCAAAAAGCCATAAATAAATTAGCATAACTGGGTGCGAATCTGGTCCCCATAGCGGTCCCCCGACGTTGCAGATAGTACTCCCCCTCGAACCAAAAGAAATTGTTCCGAAGGATTAACGAAATTCCTTCCATCACAAAGTCTATTTGTTCCTTGGGGTACAACCCGGATGTTTCCAGAAAGGAGTAATTGGCTCGACATCCAATGTCGTGATCTATACAGGTATATAGGCTAGTGACGTCGCACGTAATGAATGCGAAGTCACTTTCCCACCTAAAGTTCTTAAGTATTTGTAATAGGCTCATAGAGTCTTTCAGGTATGAGGGGTTTTCCTTCACTAAGGGTTGGAGAATCGTATCTATATATTTAGACAGATTCGAAAGAAGTGAACCCACTCCAGAGACAATGGGTCTCCCTGGGGGGTTATTCACATCTTTATGGAGTTTTGGTAATATGTAAATTACAGGGATTTTTGGAGATTTTATGTTTAAATAGTCATACTCTTTCTTAGTTAAAATTTCTTTTAGAAAGCCTTTATCTAGATATTCCAAAAAAATCTTTTGGATATCTTGTTGGGGATTTTTATTTAATTTGACATAGGTGTCTTTATCTTCCAACTGCCGATTAATTTCCGTAATGTATTTGGCCCTGTCCATAACTACCACCCCCCCCCCCTTATCCGCTGGCTTGATTACAATCTCTGAATCTTTTCTTAAATCTTGTAGTGCCACTACTTCTGATTTCGTGAGATTATTCCTTTTGTTTATTTTTATCTTTCTAATGTCTTTGGTGCATGCTTTTTCAAAGACCTTCATGGCATTAGATTTTAGATGGATGGGGTAAAAGGTGGAAGGGGCTTTTAATTCGGTATGTACAATGTTTCCTGTTACTCCACTAGTCACATTTTCCACCTGTGGTTTTCTATCAAAGAATTTTTTTATACACAATTTTCGCATAAAGCGATTTATGTCTGTGTAAGCTTCGAATTGGTCAATATTACAGCTAGGAACGAACTTAAAACCTTTTCCTAGGATTTTTATTTGGTCACAATTTAAAACTTTTTCGGAAAGATTGAAGATTTTTACCTCCTCATCACTTTTCCTCTTGGGTCTCTCCAGTCTTTTTCCTCCTCTATTTCCCCTTCTTCTACTTCTCGATATCTCCTTTTTGTAGGGAGTGGGGTTTTGTCTAGGGGTTCGTCCCAACGCTCCTCTAAAAAAGGAGCATTTCTTTGTTTTTCTATTTGATTCAGGGGTTCAAATCGGTTAGATGTTGGGATTCTCCTACTTTCTCTACTAGAAAAACGATAACCTTGATCAGAATTATGTTTGTATTGGTTCCTTCTTTTGTAATCATACTCCTGGGGGATCACACGAGTATCAGATTTTAAAGAGTAGTCATAATGATTTGTTCTTTCGCTACGTCTCGTTCTTTTTACCTCCCTCCATTCTGACCTGGAGTTTTGTCTTATTGGGGATTTAGTTCTTGTTCGTTTGGGAACATAGTTGTTGGAAAAAGGTTCCCTCTCCTTTTGTCTACTTCTTTCTCCTGATCTGGACTCTCTTTGGTTAGGATAATTTTTTGGTTTTTTCCTAACATTGTTGGTGGCATAATCATTAATATCTCGTTGGTATTTTTTCTTTTTATTGGTGATAATGATAGTCTCTAATTTATCCAATTTCTCAATAATAGGATCAGAAATTAATTCAAAGTCCCTGGTTCCAATATAGGGTTCTAATTTGACTTTAATTTCTTTAATAATTTTATCCAGGACCTCTAAATTTATTTTTCTTTGATCTACTATGATTTGCATCATGGTTATTGAGAAAGACTCTAAGGCCCTTTCCCATATATCCATGAACCTTTTGTCATCCTGATCAAATGTGGGGTATTTTGTAAATCGGAGTCCCCTAGGGGTTATTTGATCACTTAAATATTTTTCCATGGTGAAAACCTCCCATTTGATTTTTAACTCCTTGGTTAACAGTTTTTCTAGCAGTAAACCCATATCTTTTAAATTGTCAGTAATTTTATATTTTTCCGGGGTCTCAATTTCTGTTTCCTGGAAAATCTCTTCTGACCATTTCTGCAACTTAGTTCTTTTCTCAAAAATGGCCATTGTGACTTAAGCTGCCCACACCCTGGTGATTGAACTGCTAGTGAACAAAAATAGATACTTTCCAAGAAAATATCTGTGGGTGGATTGGCGCTATTAATACTGTTATAAAGGTGAAACCACAGCAACTACCCCCAAGTGCCTAAAAATCACCCAAAGGCACTATACAAATGGATACAAAAAACAAAACATAGAAAGGGGGGTGCTATATATACATAAAATATTTCAAATACTTATGTCTGTACAAGGAAGGTCTTACTGCTGATAGTCAAATCAAGTCAATCTAGAAAAACAAAAACAGATTGCACATAGCATAATACTGTATGAGGAAAAATAAAATCAATAATGGTGGTTTGGGTCACTCACGATAAACAGAGCCTATTGTAGCAGGCTCTGACTGTATGGGCTCATCAAAATCTCTGTATGCTGTATGTTCCAACAGGATCAGCTCCAGGATCAACTCCCTCCTCCTCTTAGTACTCTTCCAATCACACCAAAGAAACCAAATGGTAAGGTGTAAAAAGGATTTATTCAGAATACTATTTAAACAAATAAAATGACAAAGCACTACGCGTTTCGACTTTTCAGTCTTCTTCAAAGGTGCATAACATACAAGTCCCTCTGATTTCTTTAAATACATCCGGAGTTGTTGATTTTCGCGGGTAAAAGTTCGTGTTACTTCCGGGTTGTGATGTCACTTCTGGGTCCGCCGGCTCAATTTGCGTCATATGACGTCATCACGCTTCCGCCCGTCTGGCATCCTTCAACCTGGATGTTTATGCTTACGGACGCCATTTTGGTACCTGGCATTGTACTAGCGAACTATACTTAGATGAGGGAGAATAGATCAGGCAAAACTATAACATACATATTGTAGAAATCCGCTTACAAAGCTGGTAACATATATATTATACTCTACAATATTAGGAGAAAATACTAGAAAAAGGAAAATAAGAAACATTAAAATTATCCTTATTGGAACCGAAAAGATTAAGCTTATCGGTAATAAGAAAGGGAGGGGTTAAAACAATATAACCCTTTCTCGAAAAAAGCAAAAATATACTTTTTTTTTTTTTTTTTTTTTTTTTTTTTTTTTTTTTTTTTTTTAAAAGAAGGAAATCCTTCCATATAACAAAAAGATGGATATGAGAAATATTTAAAAATATAAAAAATATATATAACCCCTATAATCTGGGCTGAAACATCCGGGTTGTACCCCAAGGAACAAATAGACTTTGTGATGGAAGGAATTTCGTTAATCCTTCGGAACAATTTCTTTTGGTTCGAGGGGGAGTACTATCTGCAACGTCGGGGGACCGCTATGGGGACCAGATTCACACCCAGTTATGCTAATTTATTTATGGCTTTTTGGGAAAATTCTTTTGTTTATTCCCAGCACGACTGGAGTGCGAATCTGGTCCTCTATAGGAGGTATATAGACGACATTTTCATTATTTGGAGGGGGGATCATTCCACCTTTTTGGATTATTTCGACTTCTTGAATTCTAATGAGTGGAATGTTAAGCTCACTCAGGAATATAGCCAGCAGAAAATCCATTTTTTGGATTTAGAGATCTCAGCTACAGGGAATAGTATTGACACATGCACCTTCTTTAAGCCGGTTGATGTGAACGGATATATCCACAAAAAAAGTTGTCATTTCCGTCCATGGTTAGAGAGCATACCGAAGGGTCAATTCTTACGCATGAGACGGAACTGTACAAAAATAGAAACCTTTGATCTCCAATCCCGAATTCTAAAAGAACAATTTCTAATGAAAGGATATTGTAACGAACTTTTAGATCAGGAGATAGAATTGGTTAGAAATATGGAAAGGAACACTCTACTAGAATATAAATCTAAAACCATATCAGAGGAAAAACAAGATAAAATACCTATCATCTGCAATTATAGTCAAGATCACAGAGAGCTTAAAAAAATCTTTAATAAACATTGGTATATCCTCCAACAGGATGAAGAAATCCTACCATACCTTGATGATAAACCCAAATTGATTTTTAGAGGGGCGCAAAATCTAAGACAGAAATTAACCTCGAGTTATTTAGAAGCTCCCAAATTGAAAGAAAATTTTCTAACTATCAATAAATCCCTACAGAAAGGTTTTCACTATTGTGGGGAGTGTATGGGCTGTAGGAACCACCAGAGTAAACCGAAGAAAGTAGAGGCTTTTCACTCTAAGATTGGCTCTGTTAATTTTAAAATTAATTCATTTATGACCTGTCACACTAAGAATGTGGTGTACTTGCTCACGTGTCCTTGTGGACTCCAATATGTGGGGAAAACTTCAAGAAACTTAAAGACAAGGATACGTGAGCACATCTACAATATAAGGAGAGGCTTTTTAAAACATAGTGTTTCTGCACATTTTTTAAATGTACATGGTGGAAACCCTGCGGGGCTCAGTTTTTTTGGGATCCAAGCCATTAAACCCCATTGGAGGGGAGGTCATCTCGAGTCCGCATTGAGCCGCTGTGAGATGAGGTGGATCTTTGATCTAGGAACACTGACCCCGGGCGGGCTCAATGTGGACTTTGAGATGGCAGCCCTTATCTAATAAGTTCAGCCCAGATTATAGGGGTTATATATATTTTTTATATTTTTAAATATTTCTCATATCCATCTTTTTGTTATATGGAAGGATTTCCTTCTTTTAAAAAAAAAAAAAAAAAAAAAAAAAAAGTATATTTTTGCTTTTTTCGAGAAAGGGTTATATTGTTTTAACCCCTCCCTTTCTTATTACCGATAAGCTTAATCTTTTCGGTTCCAATAAGGATAATTTTAATGTTTCTTATTTTCCTTTTTCTAGTATTTTCTCCTAATATTGTAGAGTATAATATATATGTTACCAGCTTTGTAAGCGGATTTCTACAATATGTATGTTATAGTTTTGCCTGATCTATTCTCCCTCATCTAAGTATAGTTCGCTAGTACAATGCCAGGTACCAAAATGGCGTCCGTAAGCATAAACATCCAGGTTGAAGGATGCCAGACGGGCGGAAGCGTGATGACGTCATATGACGCAAATTGAGCCGGCGGACCCAGAAGTGACATCACAACCCGGAAGTAACACGAACTTTTACCCGCGAAAATCAACAACTCCGGATGTATTTAAAGAAATCAGAGGGACTTGTATGTTATGCACCTTTGAAGAAGACTGAAAAGTCGAAACGCGTAGTGCTTTGTCATTTTATTTGTTTAAATAGTATTCTGAATAAATCCTTTTTACACCTTACCATTTGGTTTCTTTGGTGTGATTGGAAGAGTACTAAGAGGAGGAGGGAGTTGATCCTGGAGCTGATCCTGTTGGAACATACAGCATACAGAGATTTTGATGAGCCCATACAGTCAGAGCCTGCTACAATAGGCTTTGTTTATCGTGAGTGACCCAAACCACCATTATTGATTTTATTTTTCCTCATACAGTATTATGCTATGTGCAATCTGTTTTTGTTTTTCTAGATTGACTTGATTTGACTATCAGCAGTAAGACCTTCCTTGTACAGACATAAGTATTTGAAATATTTTATGTATATATAGCACCCCCCTTTCTATGTTTTGTTTTTTGTATCCATTTGTATAGTGCCTTTGGGTGATTTTTAGGCACTTGGGGGTAGTTGCTGTGGTTTCACCTTTATAACAGTATTAATAGCGCCAATCCACCCACAGATATTTTCTTGGAAAGTATCTATTTTTGTTCACTATATATTATATATAGATATAATACATGTATATATATCATATATATATACACATATTATTTATTTATTTTTACACTGATTTTACACTGGTTTTTTTTTTACTTTATTTTTTGGATTTTTTACTTGCAGGGAGACTGCCTGTCAGCACAGACAGTCCCCCTGCAGGCAGATACAAAGACCCCTATTGCGGTCATGTGATCGAGTGATCACATGGCCGTGGGGTCCTGATCTGCCGAGGGGGGACTGCCCGGGCAGACAGGCAGTCCCCCTGGACCGGGTGGAGCACTGATCGCCGCCGTGGGACCGACGGCGATCAGGTAAGTAGCCCCAGACCGTTATGACGGTTCAGGACCGTCAGCGGTCCAAACGCACGTTTTACCGCTGACGGTCCTGAACCGTCAGCGGTCCTGAAGGGGTTAATGTAACTGTGAAGCACTTTGGGCAACAACATTGCAATTAAATGTGCTATATAAATAAATACTAACAGTTACTCCGCCCACTCTAGTTGTAGACTACTGATGGAGGCAAGAACACTTCACACAATTTCCCCAGAAATTGTAGCTTTTCTAGTTCTTATTATTCTTATTATAGCCAAATTTGCCACCCTAACTCCTCCCACAGTTTTTACACTACATAGACAAAAATATACCAAAACATGCAGATTGTTCCCGATCGGATTGCTATTACTTTGTGGAACGTTTCGCCGAATGGTTCACGGAATATCGTCGTTCTTGTGGCGAAATTTGTCCCATAGGAATGAATGGCAAAGCTAGAGTGGGAGCTGGCAAAAGCTGAAAAATCAGGACATGATTTCTAAACTGCCACCACTCCCTCATTTTCAGGCCCACCTACACAAATCTTATATCAAAACGTTCAGCTATCCCTGCTGCCACTAGAAATGTCCACAGCTAAGCCATAATCCTGATAGTTTTCACAATATAACCATTTGTTTGCAACTCACGCCTTCCATTGACATTCATTGAAACTCCACTCTGCAAAGCTCACATTTGAAGGGCAATTTCTAAACTGCGACTGTGCCTTCATTGTTAATATCTCAGAGACATACTATACATCAAAATGTAGGTCTGGGTCTTGTGATTCTCACAATATAAAGCTCTTCACTGTAGGAATTATAGTTTTTAAAATACGACCGTTTGAAGATGGCAACCGCCAAAATACTCTGACCTGTGCAAGGCTGCAGCAGCAAGTGATGTCATAGACAAAGCCTTTTACACCTGCTAATTTTTTATAACTGTATGTTTTAATGTAACTGTGAAGCACTTTGGGCAACAACATTGCAATTAAATGTGCTATATAAATAAATACTAACAGTTACTCCGCCCACTCTAGTTGTAGACTACTGATGGAGGCAAGAACACTTCACACAATTTCCCCAGAAATTGTAGCTTTTCTAGTTATTAAGTGTTCTTGCATAGCAAGACCACTTAATGTTATCTCACATATATATTATTATTAAGTGTTCTTGCATAGCAAGACCACTTAATGTTATCTCACATATATATTATTATTATTATTCTTATTATTCTTATTATAGCCAAATTTGCCACCCTAACTCCTCCCACAGTTTTTACACTACATAGACAAAAATATACCAAAACGTGCAGATTGTTCCCGATCGGATTGCTATTACTTTGTGGAACGTTTCGCCGAATGGTTCACGGAATATCGTCGTTCTTGTGGCGAAATTTGTCCCATAGGAATGAATGGCAAAGCTAGAGTGGGAGCTGGCAAAAGCTGAAAAATCAGGACATGATTTCTAAACTGCCACCACTCCCTCATTTTCAGGCCCACCTACACAAATCTAATATCAAAACGTTCAGCTATCCCTGCTGCCACTAGAAATGTCCACGGCTAAGCCATAGTCCTGATTGTTTTCGCAATATGACCATTTGTTTGCAACTCACGCCTTCCATTGACATTCATTGAAACTCCACTCTGCAAAGCTCACATTTGAAGGGCAATTTCTAAACTGCGACTGTGCCTTCATTGTTAATATCTCAGAGACATACTATACATCAAAATGTAGGTCTGGGTCTTGTGATTCTCACAATATAAAGCTCTTCACTGTAGGATTTATAGTTTTTAAAATACGACCGTTTGAAGATGGCAACCGCCAAAATACTCTGACCTGTGCCAGGCTGCAGCAGCAAGTGATGTCATAGACAAAGCCTTTTACACCTGCTAATTTTTTATAACTGTATGTTTTAATGTAACTGTGAAGCACTTTGGGCAACAACATTGCAATTAAATGTGCTATATAAATAAATACTAACAGTTACTCCGCCCACTCTAGTTGTAGACTACTTATGGAGGCAAGAACACTTCACACAATTTCCCCAGAAATTGTAGCTTTTCTAGTTCTTATTATTCTTATTATAGCCAAATTTGCCACCCTAACTCCTCCCACAGTTTTTACACTACATAGACAAAAATATACCAAAACGTGCAGATTGTTCCCGATCGGATTGCTATTACTTTGTGGAACGTTTCGCCGAATGGTTCACGGAATATCGTCGTTCTTGTGGCGAAATTTGTCCCATAGGAATGAATGGCAAAGCTAGAGTGGGAGCTGGCAAAAGCTGAAAAATCAGGACATGATTTCTAAACTGCCACCACTCCCTCATTTTCAGGCCCACCTACACAAATCTTATATCAAAACGTTCAGCTATCCCTGCTGCCACTAGAAATGTCCACGGCTAAGCCATAGTCCTTATAGTTTTCACAATATGACCATTTGTTTGCAACTCACGCCTTCCATTGACATTCATTGAAACTCCACTCTGCAAAGCTCACATTTGAAGGGCAATTTCTAAACTGCGACTGTGCCTTCATTGTTAATATCTCAGAGACATACTATACATCAAAATGTAGGTCTGGGTCTTGTGATTCTCACAATATAAAGCTCTTCACTGTAGGAATTATAGTTTTTAAAATACGACCGTTTGAAGATGGCAACCGCCAAAATACTCTGACCTGTGCAAGGCTGCAGCAGCAAGTGATGTCATAGACAAAGCCTTTTACACCTGCTAATTTTTTTATAACTGTATGTTTTAATGTAACTGTGAAGCACTTTGGGCAACAACATTGCAATTAAATGTGCTATATAAATAAATACTAACAGTTACTCCGCCCACTCTAGTTGTAGACTACTGATGGAGGCAAGAACACTTCACACAATTTCCCCAGAAATTGTAGCTTTTCTAGTTATTAAGTGTTCTTGCATAGCAAGACCACTTAATGTTATCTCACATATATATTATTATTATTATTATTATTATTCTTATTATAGCCAAATTTGCCACCCTAACTCCTCCCACAGTTTTTACACTACATAGACAAAAATATACCAAAACGTGCAGATTGTTCCCGATCGGATTGCTATTACTTTGTGGAACGTTTCGCCGAATGGTTCACGGAATATCGTCGTTCTTGTGGCGAAATTTGTCCCATAGGAATGAATGGCAAAGCTAGAGTGGGAGCTGGCAAAAGCTGAAAAATCAGGACATGATTTCTAAACTGCCACCACTCCCTCATTTTCAGGACCACCTACACAAATCTTATATCAAAACGTTCAGCTATCCCTGCTGCCACTAGAAATGTCCACGGCTAAGCCATAGTCCTGATAGTTTTCACAATATGACCATTTGTTTGCAACTCACGCCTTCTATTGACATTCATTGAAACTCCACTCTGCAAAGCTCACATTTGAAGGGCAATTTCTAAACTGCGACTGTGCCTTCATTGTTAGTATCTCAGAGACATACTATACATCAAAATGTAGGTCTGGGTCTTGTGATTCTCACAATATAAAGCTCTTCACTGTAGGAATTATAGTTTTTAAAATACGACCGTTTGAAGATGGCAACCGCCAAAATACTCTGACCTGTGCAAGGCTGCAGCAGCAAGTGATGTCATAGACAAAGCCTTTTACACCTGCTAATTTTTTATAACTGTATGTTTTAATGTAACTGTGAAGCACTTTGGGCAACAACATTGCAATTAAATGTGCTATATAAATAAATACTAACAGTTACTCCGCCCACTCTAGTTGTAGACTACTGATGGAGGCAAGAACACTTCACACAATTTCCCCAGAAATTGTAGCTTTTCTAGTTAAGTGTTCTTGCATAGCAAGACCACTTAATGTTATCTCACATATATATTATTATTATTATTAAGTGTTCTTGCATAGCAAGACCACTTAATGTTATCTCACATATATATTATTATTATTATTCTTATTATTCTTATTATAGCCAAATTTGCCACCCTAACTCCTCCCACAGTTTTTACACTACATAGACAAAAATATACCAAAACGTGCAGATTGTTCCCGATCGGATTGCTATTACTTTGTGGAACGTTTCGGCGAATGGTTCTAGGAATATCGTCGTTCTTGTGGCGAAATTTGTCCCATAGGAATGAATGGCAAAGCTAGAGTGGGAGCTGGCAAAAGCTGAAAAATCAGGACATGATTTCTAAACTGCCACCACTCCCTCATTTTCAGGCCCACCTACACAAATCTTATATCAAAACGTTCAGCTATCCCTGCTGCCACTAGAAATGTCCACAGCTAAGCCATAGTCCTGATAGTTTTCACAATATGACCATTTGTTTGCAACTCACGCCTTCCATTGACATTCATTGAAACTCCACTCTGCAAAGCTCAAATTTGAAGGGCAATTTCTAAACTGCGACTGTGCCTTCATTGTTAATATCTCAGAGACATACTATACATCAAAATGTAGGTCTGGGTCTTGTGATTCTCACAATATAAAGCTCTTCACTGTAGGAATTATAGTTTTTAAAATACGACCGTTTCAAGATGGCAACCGCCAAAATACTCTGACCTGTGCAAGGCTGCAGCAGCAAGTGATGTCATAGACAAAGCCTTTTACACCTGCTAATGTTTTTATAACTGTATGTTTTAATGTAACTGTGAAGCACTTTGGGCAACAACATTGCAATTAAATGTGCTATATAAATAAATACTAACAGTTACTCCGCCCACTCCAGTTGTAGACTACTGATGGAGGCAAGAACACTTCACACAATTTCCCCAGAAATTGTAGCTTTTCTAGTTCTTATTATTCTTATTATAGCCAAATTTGCCACCCTAACTCCTCCCACAGTTTTTACACTACATAGACAAAAATATACCAAAACGTGCAGATTGTTCCCGATCGGATTGCTATTACTTTGTGGAACGTTTCGCCGAATGGTTCACGGAATATCGTCGTTCTTGTGGCGAAATTTGTCCCATAGGAATGAATGGCAAAGCTAGAGTGGGAGCTGGCAAAAGCTGAAAAATCAGGACATGATTTCTAAACTGCCACCACTCCCTCATTTTCAGGACCACCTACACAAATCTTATATCAAAACGTTCAGCTATCCCTGCTGCCACTAGAAATGTCCACGGCTAAGCCATAGTCCTGATAGTTTTCACAATATGACCATTTGTTTGCAACTCACGCCTTCCATTGACATTCATTGAAACTCCACTCTGCAAAGCTCACATTTGAAGGGCAATTTCTAAACTGCGACTGTGCCTTCATTGTTAATATCTCAGAGACATACTATACATCAAAATGTAGGTCTGGGTCTTGTGATTCTCACAATATAAAGCTCTTCACTGTAGGAATTATAGTTTTTAAAATACGACCGTTTGAAGATGGCAACCGCCAAAATACTCTGACCTGTGCAAGGCTGCAGCAGCAAGTGATGTCATAGACAAAGCCTTTTACACCTGCTAATTTTTTATAACTGTATGTTTTAATGTAACTGTGAAGCACTTTGGGCAACAACATTGCAATTAAATGTGCTATATAAATAAATACTAACAGTTACTCCGCCCACTCTAGTTGTAGACTACTGATGGAGGCAAGAACACTTCACACAATTTCCCCAGAAATTGTAGCTTTTCTAGTTATTATTATTCTTATTATAGCCAAATTTGCCACCCTAACTCCTCCCACAGTTTTTACACTACATAGACAAAAATATACCAAAACGTGCAGATTGTTCCCGATCGGATTGCTATTACTTTGTGGAACGTTTCGCCGAATGGTTCACGGAATATCGTCGTTCTTGTGGCGAAATTTGTCCCATAGGAATGAATGGCAAAGCTAGAGTGGGAGCTGGCAAAAGCTGAAAAATCAGGACATGATTTCTAAACTGCCACCACTCCCTCATTTTCAGGACCACCTACACAAATCTTATATCAAAACGTTCAGCTATCCCTGCTGCCACTAGAAATGTCCACGGCTAAGCCATAGTCCTGATAGTTTTCACAATATGACCATTTGTTTGCAACTCACGCCTTCCATTGACATTCATTGAAACTCCACTCTGCAAAGCTCACAATTGAAGGGCAATTTCTAAACTGCGACTGTGCCTTCATTGTTAATATTCCAGAGACATACTATACATCAAAATGTAGGTCTGGGTCTTGTGATTCTCACAATATAAAGCTCTTCACTGTAGGAATTATAGTTTTTTAAATACGACCGTTTGAAGATGGCAACCGCCAAAATACTCTGACCTGTGCAAGGCTGCAGCAGCAAGTGATGTCATAGACAAAGCCTTTTACACCTGCTAATTTTTTATAACTGTATGTTTTAATGTAACTGTGAAGCACTTTGGGAGAGGACGTTAGCCTCCTGAGCTCCTGCACCAAGCTTTCAAACTAACAGTCTCACACGACCCAAACGACGACTAATTGTGCCATAAAGGCCAGCAAAAGTGAGGGGACATCGAAAGGAGCGAAATGACACCCCTTAAGCGACAATCCGAGACCTACTCACCCGACAAGCGCTTGAGGCCTACCCACGTGGCGTGCGCAGGAGAGGCGGCCGCTCTCCCACCGCCACAACTAACAGCCTCGGAGCATACGGGCCCTTGTCCCCCCCCCTATGGACCGGCGGGGGTCATCCCGGTCCACCTGCCTACTGGGAGCACTCACCTACGGGTCGCTCGAGAGAGTGGCTCCGAACAACGGGACGCATATGGCCTAGCCAAGATGGCCGACAGCGGTGCAGCCCACCAGGAGCAACACAGCACAAGCGACTGGGCAGCGACCTTTCGGGCCAAATTTGACGCCGTATGCCGGCGTTTCTGGGAGCGACTGGAAGAGAAGAGTCGACTCCCTGCTCCGGCACCGACTAAACCGGCGGCTCCACAACCTGCGCCCCCTCCCAGTCAGCTGTGTTACCCGGACGCATCCTCAACACCGCGGAAGCGGGCAAACGCTGGGACTGCGGCTCGGAGGAGACCTCATCGACCACAAGGTCGCCTGCATAAGCAGCCCCAACCAGCTATGACGGGCGAACAGCACAGAGGGCACTGCCAGCCGGCAACGCAGAGACCACCCTGCAGAACCCAAGCAAAGGCCTACCAGACACTCCGGAGAACTCCTCACAGACCCGCTACAACAAGGCGCCTGAGACGCGACAGAGCAGCCATAACCCTCCACCTCTCCACCCCATGTGCCGATCTACCGCAGCAGCCCAGAGGATATACCGGTGAGGTGCTGACACATAAATCTCAGGACACTGCTCCGGTTCCTGCCTTGACAGATTACAGCACACCACACCAGCAGATCGCCACTATGGGCATTGGCTGACCCCGGGCGGCAAAGTGGACTTCCCCACATTATAATACCTAAGTACTGGGGACGGCTCCTGTACTGCTACTTATCCATGATATGCATGCTCTATATATGTTACAGGCAGCCAAGCTATTACTATGCATACTATAACATTAAAGGTACACATTGTTAGTAAACTCTTGAATGCCAGTTCAGGTACCGACTGTAGGAAGTCTACCTCGATTGCATAGCTTAAAGTATGATTTAAGTAACTAAGCCTGATAATCTTACATGTCTTTTCTCTATGCTAGTAACTTAGGTTAAATCCCACTCTGATGGAATAACTATTTAGTTAAGCTTGAAACTTGTGCTAGCACTCAGTAACTAATCTAAAGCAACAGTTATACTTAACCTGCCATACTATGTGTACTGCAGTGAAGTTTAATCAGTTATTACTCTATACAAAAATTGTGCAGAATATTCCACATGCCAACCAACTGTTAAATATCTGTTTCATGCTTGTCATAGCTTTTGGGGCATGATGAGCCCACATGTTATATTTTAATGCACACCAAAAATAAAGAATTCAAAAAAAAAAACTGTGAAGCACTTTGGGCAACAACATTGCAATTAAATGTGCTATATAAATAAATACTAACAGTTACTCCGCCCACTTAGTTGTAGACTACTGATGGAGGCAAGAACACTTCACACAATTTCCCCAGAAATTGTAGCTTTTCTAGTTATTATTATTCTTATTATAGCCAAATTTGCCACCCTAACTCCTCCCACAGTTTTTACACTACATAGACAAAATTATACCAAAACGTGCAGATTGTTCCCGATCGGATTGCTATTACTTTGTGGAACGTTTCGCCGAATGGTTCTCGGAATATCGTCGTTCTCGTGGCGAAATTTGTCCCATAGGAATGAATGGCAAAGCTAGAGTGGGAGCTGGCAAAAGCTGAAAAATCAGGACATGATTTCTAAACTGCCACCACTCCCTCATTTTCAGGCCCACCTACACAAATCTTATATCAAAACGTTCAGCTATCTCTGCTGCAACTAAAAATGTCCACGGCTAAGCCATAGTCCTTATAGTTTTCACAATATGACCATTTGTTTGCAACTCATGCAGTCCATTGACATTCATTGAAACTCCACTCTGCAAAGCTCACATTTGAAGGGCAATTTCTAAACTGCGACTGTGCCTTCATTGTTAATATTGCAGAGACATACTATGCATCAAAATGTAGGTCTGGGTCTTGTGATTCTCACAATATAAAGCTCTTCGCTGTAGGATTTATAGTTTTTAAAATATGACCATTTGAAGATGGCAACTGCCAAAATTCTCTGACCTGTGCAAGGCTGCAGCAGCAAGTGATGTCATAGACAGGGCCTTTTGCACATCTGCTAATGTTTTTATAAATGTATGGTTTAAAGTAACTGTGCAACAACATTGCAATTAAATGTGCTATATAAATGATAACAGTTACTCCGCCCACTCCAGTTGTAGACTACTGGTGGATGCAAGAACACTTCACACAATTTCCCCAGAAATTGTAGCTTTTCTAGTTATTATTATTATTCTTATTATAGCCAAATTTGCCACCCTAACTCCTCCCACAGTTTTTACACTACATAGACAAAAATTTACCAAAACGTGCAGATTGTTCCCGATCGCGTTGCTATTACTTTGTGGAACATTTCGCTGAATGGTTCTCGGAATATCGTCGTTCTTGTGGCGAAATTTGTCCCATAGGAATGAATGGCAAAGCTAGAGTGGGAGCTGGCAAAAGCTGAAAAATCAGGACATGATTTCTAAACTGCCACTACTCCCTCATTTTCAAGCCCACCTACACAAATCTTATATCAAAACGTTCAGCTATCCCTGCTGCCACTAAAAATGTCCACGGCTAAGCCATAGTCCTGATTGTTTTCGCAATATGACCATTTGTTTGCAACTCACGCAGTCCATTGACATTCATTGAAACGCCACTCTGCAAAGCTCACATTTGAAGGGCAATTTCTAAACTGCGACTGTGCCTTCCTTGTTAATATCTCAGAGACATACTATACATCAAAATGTAGGTCTGGGTCTTGTGATTCTCACAATATAAAGCTCTTCACTGTAGGATTTATAGTTTTTAAAATACGACCGTTTGAAGATGGCAACCGCAAAAATACTCTGACCTGTGCAAGGCTGCAGCAGCAAGTGATGTCATAGACAGGGCCATTTGCACCTGCTAATGTTTTTATAACTGTATGTTTTAATGCAACTGTGCAACAACGTTGCAATTAAATGTGCTATATAAATAAATAACAGTTACTCCGCCCACTCCAGTTGTATACTACTGGTGGAGGCAAGAACACTTCACAATTTCCCCAGAAATTGTAGCTTTTCTAGTTATTAAGTGTTCTTGCATAGCAAGACCACTTACTGTTATCTCACATATATATTATTATTATAGCCAAATTTGCCACCCTAACTCCTCCCACAGTTTTTACACTACATAGACAAAAATTTACTAAAACGTGCAGATTGTTCCCGATCGGATTGCTATTACTTTCTGGAAAGTTTCGCCGAATGGTTCACAGAATATCGTCGTTCTTGTGGCGAAATTTGTCCCATAGGAATGAATGGCAAAGCTAGAGTGGGAGCTGGCAAAAGCTGAAAAATCAGGACATGATTTCTAAACTGCCACCACTCCCTCATTTTCAGGCCCACCTACACAAATCTTATATCAAAACGTTCAGCTATCCCTGCTGACACTAAAAATGTCAACAGCTAAGCCATAGTCCTTATAGTTTTCACAATATGACCATTTGTTTGCAACTCACGCAGTCCATTGACATTCATTGAAACTCCACTCTGCAAAGCTCACATTTGAAGGGCAATTTCTAAACTGCAACTGTGCCTTCATTGTTAATATCTCAGAGACATACTATACATCAAAATGTAGGTCTGGGTCTTGTGATTCTCACAATATAAAGCTCTTCACTGTAGGATTTATAGTTTTTAAAATACGACCGTTTGAAGATGGCAACCGCAAAAATACTTTGACCTGTGCAAGGCTGCAGCAGCAAGTGATGTCATAGACAGGGCCTTTTGCACCTGCTAATGGTTTGTATAACTGTATGTTTTAATGTAACTGTGAAGCACTTTGGGCAACAACGTTGCAATTAAATGTGCTATATAAATGATAACAGTTACTCCGCCCACTCCAGTTGTAGACTACTGGTGGAGGCAAGAACACTTCACACAATTTCCCCAGAAATTGTAGCTTTTCTAGTTAAGTGTTCTTGCATAGCAAGACCACTTAATGTTATCTCACATATATATTATTATTATTATTCTTATTATTCTTATTATAGCCAAATTTGCCACCCTAACTCCTCCCACAGTTTTTACACTACATAGACAAAAATATACCAAAACGTGCAGATTGTTCCCGATCGGATTGCTATTACTTTGTGGAACGTTTCGCCGAATGGTTCACGGAATATCGTCGTTCTTGTGGCGAAATTTGTCCCATAGGAATGAATGGCAAAGCTAGAGTGGGAGCTGGCAAAAGCTGAAAAATCAGGACATGATTTCTAAACTGCCACCACTCCCTCATTTTCAGGCCCACCTACACAAATCTTATATCAAAACGTTCAGCTATCCCTGCTGCCACTAGAAATGTCCACGGCTAAGCCATAGTCCTGATAGTTTTCACAATATGACCATTTGTTTGCAACTCACGCCTTCCATTGACATTCATTGAAACTCTACTCTGCAAAGCTCACAATTGAAGGGCAATTTCTAAACTGCGACTGTGCCTTCATTGTTAATATTCCAGAGACATACTATACATCAAAATGTAGGTCTGGGTCTTGTGATTCTCACAATATAAAGCTCTTCACTGTAGGATTTATAGTTTTAGAAATATGACCGTTTGAAGATGGCAACCGCAAAAATACTCTGACCTGTGCCAGGCTGCAGCAGCAAGTGATGTCATAGACAAAGCATTTTACACCTGCTCATTTTTTTATAACTGTATGTTTTAATGTAACTGTGAAGCACTTTGGGCAACAACATTGATATTAAATGTGCTATATAAATAAATAATAACAGTTACTCCGCCCACTCCAGTTGTAGACTACTGGTGGAGGCAAGAACACTTCCCACAATTTCCCCAGAAATTGTAGCTTTTCTAGTTAAGTGTTCTTGCATAGCAAGACCACTTAATGTTATCTCACATATATATTATTATTATTATTATTCTTATTATTCTTATTATAGCCAAATTTGCCACCCTAACTCCTCCCACAGTTTTTACACTACATAGACAAAAATATACCAAAACGTGCAGATTGTTCCCGATCGGATTGCTATTACTTTGTGGAACGTTTCGCCGAATGGTTCACGGAATATCGTCGTTCTTATGGCGAAATTTGTCCCATAGGAATGAATGGCAAAGCTAGAGTGGGAGCTGGCAAAAGCTGAAAAATCAGGACATGATTTCTAAACTGCCACCACTCCCTCATTTTCAGTCCCACCTACACAAATCTAATATCAAAACGTTCAGCTATCCCTGCTGCCACTAGAAATGTCCACGGCTAAGCCATAGTCCTGATAGTTTTCACAATATGACCATTTGTTTGCAACTCACGCCTTCCATTGACATTCATTGAAACTCCACTCTGCAAAGCTCACATTTGAAGGGCAATTTCTAAACTGCGACTGTGCCTTCATTGTTAATATCTCAGAGACATACTATACATCAAAATGTAGGTCTGGGTCTTGTGATTCTCACAATATAAAGCTCTTCACTGTAGGATTTATAGTTTTTAAAATACGACCGTTTGAAGATGGCAACCGCCAAAATACTCTGACCTGTGCAAGGCTGCAGCAGCAAGAGATGTCATAGACAGGGCCTTTTGCACCTGCTAATGTTTTTATAACTGTATGTTTTAATGTAACTGTGAAGCACTTTGGGCAACAACGTTGCAATTAAATGTGCTATATAAATAAATAATAGTTACTCCACCCACTCCAGTTGTAGACTACTGGTGGAGGCAAGAACACTTCACACAATTTCCCCAGAAATTGTAGCTTTTCTAGTTAAGTGTTCTTGCATAGCAAGACCACTTAATGTTATCTCACATATATATTATTATTAAGTGTTCTTGCATAGCAAGACCACTTAATGTTATCTCACATATATATTATTATTATTATTAAGTGTTCTTGCATAGCAAGACCACTTAATGTTATCTCACATATATATTATTAAGTGTTCTTGCATAGCAAGACCACTTAATGTTATCTCACATATATATTATTATTATTATTAAGTGTTCTTGCATAGCAAGACCACTTAATGTTATCTCACATATATATTATTATTATTATTCTTATTATTCTTATTATAGCCAAATTTGCCACCCTAACTCCTCCCACAGTTTTTACACTACATAGACAAAAATATACCAAAACGTGCAGATTGTTCCCGATCGGATTGCTATTACTTTGTGGAACGTTTCGCCGAATGGTTCACGGAATATCGTCGTTCTTGTGGCGAAATTTGTCCCATAGGAATGCATGGCAAAGCTAGAGTGGGAGCTGGCAAACGCTGAAAAATCAGGACATGATTTCTAAACTGCCACCACTCCCTCATTTTCAGGCCCACCTACACAAATCTTATATCAAAATGTTCAGCTATCCCTGCTGCCACTAAAAATGTCCACAGCTAAGTCGTATTCCTTATAGTTTTCACAATATGACCATTTGTTTGCAACTCACGCAGTCCATTGACATTCATTGAAACTCCACTCTGCAAAGCTCACATTTGAAGGGCAATTTCTAAACTGCGACTGTGCCTTCCTTGTTAATATCTCAGAGACATACTATACATCAAAATGTAGGTCTGGGTCTTGTGATTCTCACAATATAAAGCTCTTCACTGTAGGATTTATAGTTTTTAAAATACGACCGTTTGAAGATGGCAACCGCAAAAATACTCTGACCTGTGCAAGGCTGCAGCAGCAAGTGATGTCATAGACAGGGCCTTTTGCACCTGCTAATGGTTTCTATAACTGAAAAGAAAATCCCCAAAAGTTAAAGGTTGCTGGAGAGGAAAAAGAATCCGACCTCCAACCCACGTTAACCAGAGGTGTGCCCATACAACATAGTATATGGCTCAATGTGCCATGGTAAACCATAGAAAAAGTATGTATGAATAAAACAAAAAAAACTTTAATAAATCGTTACATAAAGGTAAACAGACAAGAATAAAAACTGTAAAATACAGTGCTATCCTCTGAGGGTCTAGGTTGTAGATGGGGTCTAGATGCTATTATGCAGATTATTGCAGGAGAGCTTTGAGCAACTTTCTAGTGTAGAAATAATAATAGTAATACGGATAGTATAGGGATAAACCCAATTTTCAGGTAGAGAGTTGCTCCTCAAGGTAGTGGAGACAGAGACAGTACGGGATATCTACTAATAGGTAGAGTGCAACTTACAAGAACAGGTGCTGCCAGTAGTAGGGGCAACCCTGAAATAATATATGAGACACGAAGTATATGTCTCAAAGTTGAATGCGCCTATAGGGGCCTCTAAATCTAAGCTGTATCCTTAAACATGCTATCCCACACGCAGTCGGGTCAGATATAGAAGGCAACCCTAGATTAATACTATGTTAATATATCAGTTAACTTGTAATCTAGAGTGCATACAGTCTAACACCTGAAAAGCATATACTTGTGGCCACAGTGGCAATAGTAGACCAACTAACTGGTAGGTATAGTAGATGACAAAACCGTATAGGATGGTCAGGCAAAGGCGACAACTCAAAAATATATACATATGCAAGGTTTAAATTAAATTAAATCAAGTTAAACTCTTGGTAAAGGAGTGTCAAGTTCCTTATACCTGTCCGAAGGTTATAAACAGTCAGCTACTCATGCCCTAAAGACCACCTTGGTACAGAGTGGCTAGTATGGGCAAACAGTTAGTGGTACCTATAAAGGTGAACCTCTATCTATTTCTAAGCTAACCTTATTTAACTCCCACTTTAGAGCCACTCACTACAAAGGTGGCTTTCTAGGTACCACTAACTGTTTGCCCATACTAGCCACTCTGTACCAAGGTGGTCTTTAGGGCATGAGTAGCTGACTGTTTATAACCTTCGGACAGGTATAAGGAACTTGACACTCCTTTACCAAGAGTTTAACTTGATTTAATTTAATTTAAACCTTGCATATGTATATATTTTTGACTTGTCGCCTTTGCCTGACCATCCTATACGGTTTTGTCATCTACTATACCTACCAGTTAGTTGGTCTACTATTGCCACTGTGGCCACAAGTATATGCTTTTCAGGTGTTAGACTGTATGCACTCTAGATTACAAGTTAACTGATATATTAACATAGTATTAATCTAGGGTTGCCTTCTATATCTGACCCGACTGCGTGTGGGATAGCATGTTTAAGGATACAGCTTAGATTTAGAGGCCCCTATAGGCGCATTCAACTTTGAGACATATACTTCGTGTCTCATATATTATTTCAGGGTTGCCCCTACTACTGGCAGCACCTGTTCTTGTAAGTTGCACTCTACCTATTAGTAGATATCCCGTACTGTCTCTGTCTCCACTACCTTGAGGAGCAACTCTCTACCTGAAAATTGGGTTTATCCCTATACTATCCGTATTACTATTATTATTTCTACACTAGAAAGTTGCTCAAAGCTCTCCTGCAATAATCTGCATAATAGCATCTAGACCCCATCTACAACCTAGACCCTCAGAGGATAGCACTGTATTTTACAGTTTTTATTCTTGTCTGTTTACCTTTATGTAACGATTTATTAAAGTTTTTTTTGTTTTATTCATACATACACCTTTTCTATGGTTTACCATGGCACATTGAGCCATATACTATGTTGTATGGGCACACCTCTGGTTAACGTGGGTTGGAGGTCGGATTCTTTTTCCTCTCCAGCAACCTTTAACTTTTGGGGATTTTCTTTTCATTTATCGCTTTGGGTTATGCCCATTTCTGCTGCCCATCTAGTCCTATTTCTGTGTCTTTAGGATTGAACTTCTGTCTAATCCTTCAGTCACCTTTTTCTCTATATGGTTTCTATAACTGTATGTTTTAATGTAACTGTGAAGCACTTTGGGCAACAACGTTGCAATTAAATGTGCTATATAAATAAATAATAACAGTTACTCCGCCCACTCCAGTTGTAGACTACTGGTGGAGGCAAGAACACTTCACAATTTCCCCAGAAATTGTAGCTTTTCTAGTTTCTATTGTCTTTTGGTTTTTGATTCGGCTTTGTATTTTCGACCCTGCTTACCTCTCTTATCCTTTTGACTCGGCTTGTCTCTCGCTTACCTGCTCTCTCGTTCCCTTGACCTCGGCTTGTCTCTGACCATTCTTTGCCTACTCCTTACGTTAGTCCGGCCATTCTAAGGTCCGGTATATGTACCTATCTCCTGTTTGCATTCTGCGTGTTGGATCCCTGTCACGATCCTGACAGTTTTAAGTCATTATAGCGCATCAGCAATATGGACTTTGGCTAAACAGACGATCTGCCCAAATTCAACCAATTATCAACCAATTCAGCCAAAGCCGAAATACAGGAGTTTAGACCATTTTATCATTTATTACATGAGCCAGTCAGTTGTCAGAATAATATATATTTCCAACAATTAAAGAATTATCCAGATGTGCAGCCTTAATAATTTGTTATAACAGTTGCTCTTCCCTGTTGTGTATTACCAAACTCTATAAATTATTATGTACGCATACACATATAAACTCTGGTCCGTCTACTTTAACAAATATTTATTCAGAGACAAAACAACAACAACATACAAATAATTACACACAATCTAACTAACTATACCAACAACAACAACAACAGCAACCTAACTAACAATAACAACTAAATCTTATAAAATCACCAGATCCCACTCACAGTTCACCATGATAAAAATTAGCCCATGTCTGCTCAGTAGCACAGCCAAGAAGGAACAGGAAGTAATGGGGATAGGGGGGAGTGGTTATCTCTTTCCTGACCTGTAAAGGTATTGAATTACCATATCAAAGGATAAAGCTTATCCCAGTGTGAGAAAGGCATACATGAGCTTGGTCACATGACCCCTGGTCACCATATTAGTTTGATGACAGAATGTCACCACATTCCCTCACTTTTTTTTCTCTTATGTTGAGCACATTTAAAAGTGAGAGAGAATATAGTCAAACAGGGGTTGCATCACCCCACATTTCCCCAATTTCTATTGTTTTCAGTTGTTCCGTTTTTAAATTAACTACTGCCCTAGTGGGTTGGTAAGAACCCTGGTAGTTGTTCATTAATATTATATGGTAATGTGTTCATGTGAAGTAAAGTAAAATCCAGACACAATCAACCCCATACAGTAATAATCACTAGTTTATGACACAATATGATGTTTAGTTTAGCCTGGGACTGGAATCTGAAGACTGTGACTGATCTGTGTGCTTGATAGCTGTGGTTTTAGAATGAATTCTCCTTGAATATTGTCTTAGCCAATCCATTACAAAGCT
Source organism: Pelobates fuscus (assembly GCF_036172605.1). Taxonomy (NCBI): domain Eukaryota; kingdom Metazoa; phylum Chordata; class Amphibia; order Anura; family Pelobatidae; genus Pelobates; species Pelobates fuscus. The sequence goes on from NC_086320.1 coordinate 108,336,215, forward strand.
TGAGGTTTGTTTGTTTAATGGCTGTAACGGATCACCTGGCACCCCGACTTGGTACCTCCGTTAATGGATGCTCCTAGCGCTTCCTGAGGACTCCAAGCACTCTGGCAGACACCACAATCACCGAATCCGAGAAACCTTTTAAATTCTCCCAAGCATATGAATGCTGTAGACCATTGAATAGGAACCATACGAATAGGCTTGTACTCCTAGCAGTCAACTGGAACAGCATGCAATAAATCCTTCCCCCAATAATGAGACGACACATCACTTTGAGGGTAAAACAGGAACTCTGGACTGGCTCATCCAGCCTGGCTTTTATTTCCAACTCACACATACAGGCCACACCCAGGGGGAGGCATAAAAGAACCAATGACATAGATGTTACCTCCCACACATCCCCTCCCCTTAGTGTGACACATAATCCCATTATGCATACAGTGTAAAATATACTTTTACACAACTTTCATAACTTTAAAACCATACATCACATTCACATAAAAATACATATCCACAATCAATCCATTCAGGGGAACAACATATTAAAAAATGGCATGAATCTGACCAGGGGTTCAAAAGTTACTAAAAGTATCTTTTGTTCCTTTCTGGCTGGCAGAAAAACATCCCCACAATGCACCCTGGTTTCCTCCCTTCTGCCCTGGAGTTAATTGGAGAAGTAATCCAATTACCCAAGACTAAAGGCAGACTCCATTAACCACATGGTTGCAAAACGACATAAAACACTTTAAAATACATAAAGTCACATTTACACATAACACACAGACATTTCACCTATCCCCAGATAGCTGGGATCTGCACGCACAAAACTACCGAATAGCGCGCAGATCCTACTCACACAGTACAATTGCCATGGAGCTAAAGTCTTTCCCATAGTCTTTCATTATATGAATAGGCTCCATGGTATGGCTATCTGGGGTATCACATTCCCATAAAGTCTGGTCCATAGTCCAAAGGCAAGAGGCGGGCAATCAGCCCCCTCCAAGGACACGTGGCGAGGTCGGTTTCGCCACAATGGCACATGCAAGTTCATGAGTGTGGGGGAAACTCATTCTGTGACCACCTTGAAATGACACAAATTCCTGCTTCTTGCTGTTTATCCTCATTCTGGGCTGTGTTAATAGTTTGACTTGGTAATCTCAGGACTTCTTCATCTGTATAGTATCCATTTTCAGGATAATAGTTTGTCTTGGTAATCCCAGCACTTCTTCATCTGTATAGTAAACTGTGACAGGACATGTCAGTTACCTTCACCTCTCTGGGCCTTCCAATTAAAATGTTCTTTGAATCAAACACAGACAATGAAAAATGTACAACAGTAATCAGCGTATTGTCTTGTGTCAAAGGCTTAACTAGTTTTGTCTAATCACTAGTTTATGACACAATATGATGTTTAGTTTAGCCTGGGACTGGAATCTGAAGACTGTGACTGATCTGTGTGCTTGATAGCTGTGATTTTAGAATGAATTCACCTTGAGCCAATCCATTGATGACAGAATGTCACCACATTCCCCATCAGTATTAATGTTTAATATTTGTAACATATTCCTACTTATTCTTGGGTGTATGTATCAAGGCTACTATTGATAATATAGTTCTTAATGCCATAGTTAAGCACAAATCCTATTTGGTGATTATTTGTGTTTCAAGTTGTCCATACTATGCACAGAATGGGAAATAGGTGCATTTGTATGCTTCTTTCTAGAGCAGGTGCGTTGCTGGGGTTGACTGAGTGGTGCTGGAGCCCGCAGTGGAACATTGAAAAGCATTGATGACAGGTTGGTACATATAGATGTTTATGGGCTTTAAACACCATTCTGCATATTAAAGGGACACCTAAAGCACTTTAGCTTGTTGAAATGCTTTATGTTGCTCATTTTACAAAAAGCACAGATTATAATAAAATCTGTCACTTTTATAAATTAACCTTGTTACACCCCCTGGCTGTCAATCAGACAACATGTTCCGTTACTTCCTGGTTTGGTTAGCTCAGTGGAGCTAAACTCAAGAGGCAGCAATTGCCCAGAGCACCTACCTTGCAAAGACTTCTCATTGGGCTGCATTGGTAAGTCTTTGATTGGACATTCACAAAAAGTCTGGGCGGGGTTAGAAGCGGAGAGCTTGCAAAGGCCACATACAAGAGATCTGCAGTGTTTGCAAGCTGTTTTACAAATAATCCATTTAAAAACATGCATAATTAAATGGGTAGATTTTTTCATTGGGTTATATCTACAAAACAGTGATTCATTTATTTGTATTTAGACAGCAGAGTGTCCCTGTAAGGGTACAGAGCAAGTAAGCACAAAATCAACTAAGGCAATAATGGAAAATATGTTTTAAAATATGTTGTTTTTATTTTTCAATAATTTGTATAAGTGAGCAGATTTTCTTAACAGGTGGCATCCCGTGTAATCAGGGCCGTCTTTAACGCGGGGCAAATGGGGCAACTGCCCCGGGCCCAGTTGCTCCTGAGGGGCCCCAGAGCAGCTGCCCCGTGGGCCCCGCGATTTGCGCTGCCCCCATGGACCGTGCGGTGTGGCTGCACAGAGCCGCACCGGCCCGCACACTAAGGAGGCCCCCCGGGTGGCCCATGCACTAAGGGCCACCCGGTAAGAATGTGTGAGCAGGGGCCCAGTCGGGCGCTGTGATGCTTAAACAGTGCGACTGGGCCCCTTCCTGTACCTGCTGGGAGGAAGTGACGTCACTTCCTCCCGACGGAGATCACAGCCGCGTGGGAGGAGAATGCCAGGAAGAGGGGAGTTCCAGAGGAGAACTCCCATCTGCCTCAGCCTGCCACTGGACCAGGGAAACCACTCTCCAGAAAAAGGTAAGAACCTGGAGGGTGGCTAAATGTATGCTTGTGTGTAAGTATGTCTGTGTGTGTCAGTAGGCCTGTGTGTGTGTCAGTATGTCTGTCTGAGTATGTATGTGTGTGTGTATGTCAGTAGGCCTGTGTGTGTCAGTATGTCTGTCTATGTATGTCAGTATGCCTGTGTGTGTGTGTCAGTGTGCCTGTGTGTGTGTGTGTGTCAGAATGTATGTGTGTCAATACGTCTGTCAGTGTGTGTGTCAGTATATCTGTCAGTGTATGTGTCTGTGTGTGTCAGTATATCTGTCAGTGTATGTGTCTGTGTGTGTCAGTATATCTGTCAGTGTATGTGTCTTTGTGTGTATGTATGTCTCTGTGTGTGTGTCAGTATGTCTGCCAGTATATATTTGTGTGTCAGTGTATGTGTGTGTTAGTATGTATCTGTGAATGTTTTTTTTTTTTTTATAATTCTTTATTTTTGCGTCAACAGTTACATTGCGGTAGTGATTCTTTTCTTGGCTTACGCAGAAGCTCCGTGGTTATGTTGTAACTGTCTGTTTTTTGTTTCTATAAACAAGTATATCATAACATATATAGAAAGAAAGGAAAAAACATCATAACATAAGTACAAGTGATATTTGTTTCAAAGTGGTTGTTGGTATGTGTGAGCTGAGCTCTGTTTTATATTACCCTTTGTTGTCGTGTGCTAGCGTTTCCTTGTCCGGTTTCAGGTCTCCGCAGACGGCTCGTCCCCTGGAAGGCTAAATCGTCTTGTCAGGTTTGCTGTGTTTGTCCCTCCTGGTAAGTGGGCATCATATGTCGAATTGCTCCCATGGCGCCCATAGTTTTTGAAAGGTGGATGTGGTGTTCCGCACCTGGGCCGTCAGCTTGATCTGTGAATGTTTTAAAGTCTGTCTGTGTGTATGTGCCAGTATGTCTGTCTATGTGTATGTCAGTATGCCTGTGTGTGTGTGCCAGTGTGTCAATACGTCTGTCAGTGTATGTCTGTGTGTGTCAGTATATCTGTCAGTGTATGTGTTTGTGTGTGTGTCAGTATATCTGTCAGTGTATGTGCCTGTGTGTGTATGTATGTATGTCTGTGTGTGTGTCAGAATGTCTGCCAGTATATATTTTGTGTCAGTGTATGTGTGTGTCAGTATGTATCTGTGAATGTTTTAATGTCCGTCTGTGTGTATGTGCCAGTACGTCTGTCTATGTGTATGTCAGTATGCCTGTGTGTCTGTCAGTGTGTCTGTGTGTATGTCATTATGCCTGTGTGTGTGTGTCAATACGTCTGTCAGTGTATGTGTCTGTGTGTCAGTATATCTGTCAGTGTATGTGTTTGTGTGTGTGTCAGTATATCTGTCAGTGTATGTGTTTGTGTGTGTGTCAGTATATCTGTCAGTGTATGTGTCTGTGTGTGTATGTCTGTGTGTGTGTGTCAGTATGTCTGCCAGTATATATTTGTGTGTCAGTATGTATCTGTAAATGTTTTAATGTCTGTCTGTGTCTGTATGTGCCAGTATGTCAGTGTGATTGCGCATTGGGCGTAATTGGGGGGGAGGGATGGGAAGGGCAGGGCCCAGGAGGCCCAAGAAAATGCATTGCCCAGGATCCTAATCATATTATAGACGTCCCTGCGTGTAATCTGCAAAACCCAACTCCAGAATTATCTTTGATGATTTTTCTCTTCCCATCTCTATACTGGATATGCACTTAAACATCAATTCCATCAGTATTTAGACAATATTCATTGGTGCAACGTGTCAGCTAAGACAAGTCAATGAATGCCATGCAAACGTGGGGACCCTCAGTTTGTGTCAAATCATTCAAATACAGTTTTACATAGATCCAAGGGATGTTGCCAGGGTTTGGTACTATAACAATGCCAGCAGGTTAAAGTATTTATAGTGTTTAGAGTGCCCCTTAAATCCCCCAAGTGTCTCCTCAGTGTCTTGATTGCTTCACACCCACAGCCAAAACCCTAAAGTACAGAATTCAGTTTCTGTAACACATGCTACTTGCTATGGTATCACAGAAAGGAGAACACAATATGGTTGTTTCTTTCAGTCTTTCTTTTTTCATGGGGGTGTGACTGTCAGTTGTTCCAGGTAGCAGTAAAAGTATCGCGTCTTTTGCTACTTTAGATTTTGTGGTTGCTATGTACCTAGCACAAATTACACATTGACAAATAGCTCTTATCACATAAGTAAATACATACAATTGAAATGATCCCAGCACTCGGGAAATAATAAAAACAATACATTATTTTCATATTAGTGCCAGAATTCTCTTTAGATCAGTTTAAATATTAGACAGAGGATTCATGTTTCAAAACAGAGGGAATGGATGGTACCATGTTAGACCCTTCACATAATGGATACTAATGTTTCAATGTATTTTTTATTTCAGTAGGCATAGATAGCACATTATTTGATGAAAATGCAATTTTAGCTAGCACGTAAAAAACATTTAAAACAAAATTTGCCAAATAAGGAAGCTGTAAGTACATAGCATTTCTGAGTATGTAACACAGACTTTTTCCTCTACAATCTTCTCAGTATCCCATGTGCATGCAGATGTGTGACCTTGTGACTGTGGCAGGGTGAGTGTGACAGGGTGACTGTGGCAGTGTGAATATGGAAAGTGAGTGTGACAGAGTGACTGTGGCAGTGTGAATGTGGAAGGTGAGTGGTTATTGCCAGGGGTTCAGTGTGGGGGTTGCTGATGGAGTGTGAGTGTGTGTGTGGAGGTTGTGTTTTTATATCCAGTCACCACACACACTATTGATATATTTATTTTATTGTAGCCCTCCCCCTCCTTACCTTTCATGCATGTAGAGGAGCTCTAAAATAGTTCCTGGTGGTCCAGTGAGGCTCACAGGTAGCCCAGTGGATGATGGCACCTTCTGTGGGTGCCCAGGCTTATGAATCATAGTGATTTGGTTTGCCATAAATAATTTTTACCTTTGTTAGGGAAATAGCCTCAATACTTATCCTCTTCCCAATTTGCAATACGTATAAGTGTATGACAAATTAACTCTGCTTTAGGATGTCATGCTATTACTATTATTAACAGAACATGTTTCAGCTATTGTATTTTACCTCCTAACTTTCCCACTTTCTGTGTATCCACACAGTTCATAACACTTCAAGTTGGTGCAGCTATCACACCTTTGTTATTTGTGTTCCTCTAAATCTAAAAACAAAAACAAAAAAATCTGAGGTCATGGGGAACCAGACAGTTTGAACACCTACATGCGTTGCTTGGTAAATAGCCATTTAATACTCTTGGCATATCATTGGACCTTAACAGCAAGCTTCAGCTTACTATCTAAATTTTCCATTCCATTTTTATTGAGTTGTAGCTGAAATATTGTGCAATTTCACTAGAAAACAGATAAGAAACATACAAAATTAAACATTTCAGGCATTTACATATTTTTGTATAAAGCTGTGTCAATTTGCATTTACTGTGTCATGTATTTCCATTTTTTTTTAATCCAGTAAATATGTGCTTAGAATAATCACTTAACTAAAATTGTCAAGTTTGTGTTCCTTCACCAAAGGACACAATGTTGTTGTAATTCTGGGGTAAGTAATGCAGTGGAGCTAATAAGAACAAACTTACCTTCAAAGAAGTTCTGTGTCCAGATTGATGTGGTTTATGATAATCCGGCATACATGCTTTAGCATTCCTGCAGTAGTACCATAGGGGTTCTTGAGGTGCACATCATGCACCATGAGGGCTAAATTTATTTGCATTGTATTCTCTAGCCGTGCTATGAAAGGCAAACATACAATGTGAACAAGAAAAAACACAGAATTTAGCCCAATAGATGTTGGGAACAGGCAAAAAAAATATATAACTTAAAATTAATAGCAATTACTGAAATATTGGAATGCTGCATTATAGAGTATTCAATGTAAATGTAATGTTTTATATAAAATTGCATGCTTTTCATTTTACGATGAAAAGTATTTTGAATCTTGTTTGTTACACTCAAATTTTAAAATATAAATTTTACAGATTTTGAAAAATATTTAATATTATTTAAATATTCCTGTTGATAATATTGATGCCATGTCACCTTTTCTATCACACAGTTAAAAAATGTCAGGTCATTTTATTAACGGATTCTGCAAGTGGCTACACAACGTTGCACTCTCTTACTAGGACTATGTACAATCTCACAAGTATGAAAGGGGCATGCATCTTTTCAGACATACCTTGTTTAACATTGCTATCTTCTTTCAGATCTTTTTGGAATCTCTTGTCCTATTCAAAGGAGAGGGTCAGTGGTAAGGCATGAAACATGAATATTTTGGTATTAGGATCATATGGACTATATAAGCATTAGCACCAGGGATCTGTGTTTTTCCTGAAGCAACTCTTATTGAGATAGTAATCAACTACTACTAGCCTTTCATTAAATCATACACCATCTACCCACCAGAGTTGGGTGAAGTGGATAGGGCTATTCACCATGTGTGAGAGCGCGTAACCGCTTCTCACCCAAATGCAATGGGATGAAGAGAAATAATCATCTGGGTAGAAGGATGAAGAAAAGCCACTATCCAGGCCCAGACTGTTACAAAGGACTGATTTAGGCACATCCCATGTACAAACCAGGATGGGGAAAATGCCCTATGTTTGTTTTGCAGAGTGCAAGCACATGTAATTACAAAATTGTGCTGTGTTCAGTGTGGACTTGTCTCTGGTGTCCTCAAAAGTGGGATATCAGAGGACAAAATGGGACAGGGCTGCTAAAGGTGCATGTGTGGGCAGGCTACCCCTGGTGTTGTATGTGTTTAGAATCTACTTGTGGGATTGTTTGTGTAAAAGGATCTGTTAGTGGTGTAGGGGGTGTATGTCAAGAGGTCTGTTTGTGGTGTAGGGCTGTAGTGTGTGTATGTGTGCACTCATATGTATAGGACCTGTAGAGATTGGGTGTGTCTATGATTTGCAAGTTGTATGTGTGTATAGGGTGTATAGGGTGTATAAGGGGAGGGCAAATGCTGCCCAGCTCCCCTACTCCCTGGCCTTAAGGTTTGCTGGGCCGGTGAGGGAGACCTTTGATCTCCGCACTGGTCCATGAAGGGACAGAAAGCCTTCTTTGGGCTGTGCTACCCTACATGGAACCAGCCAGGGAGATTTTTTGATCTCCCCAGTTGGCCATTGCAGCCCACTGGCATTTAATGGTTTGCCTAATGGTCAGTTTTGGCCTGTCTCTATTACTGTCTCCGCCTTCTAAAAGTGTCCAATCGTAATATTATATATATATATATATATATATATATGAGCATTTTCCCTTCTTTGGTTCACAAATTAAGTGAAAAAAAAAAATGAACCGTGGAAAACAGAAGGAGCAGTAAACAAATCTATATTTATATAGTATAACCAAAAAACAAACAAGAGTCCTGTGCATCCAGTATAGGTGTGCACACCCAGGTGCTACCACAATTTATTTGAGGACAAAGTTAAAGCAGCAAACATTTCAAGCAGCAGCCCTTTCTCAATGCTATTGTCCCAGCATTAGCATTAGCATTGAGAAAGGGCTGCAGCTCGAAACATTTGCTGCTTTAACTTTGTCCTCAAATAAATTGTGGTAGCACCTGGGTGTGCACACCTATACTGGATGCGCAGGACTCCTGTTTGTTTTTTGGTTGTATATACACTGTTGGGACTTCAGTGTGGAGTATCTGCAGCAAAGGTCCAATTTTTCTTTCTTTATACTTTGAATTTTGTAGGCATTTTTTTGCCTCTACCTCACCATATATATATAGTGATTTATATATTATACATGTATTACATATATAATATATAATATTGGGGTTTTGTTTTGTTTTTTTATTGCTTCTTCATTTTTCCCTCTGTTGCTCACTTTTTACTTGATCAATATAGAAAAATCTAAATATAGTGACTGTCCCCTGTCATCTCTTTTTTGGCATTATTAGTGGAATTCCAAATTCTGATCCCAATCTAAACACATTCTGCATTGCGTGTTTTGGTTGCTCAATGATTTGTGTACATTCCGGCTCAGAGTTCTTGAATTTGGATGATCACCTGTACGACTCAAATTCAACTGATTTGTATTTCAGCCAGCATTATTTATTTCAGTCCCTTCTGTTTTGCCAACAGGAACCACCTGGCATCTCTGCAGGGTTTCTACTTGGTAGGGTATTGTTCTTTCCCACTGGACTGGTAATACCTACTCCTTTTACCTGGTAGGTATTGTCCTATATGCCTCTCAGTCTTCCTGGAGGGTATCATTGCCTCTCCCAAGACATGTCTAAACAATGGTCGCTGTCTTTACAAATACATTTTGGCTTATTATCACTAGCTGGAAACCAATCAATCTTGTAAAACATCACTAATAGAAAATATAGATAAAATTATACAATAAATCGCTTCCCCTTTAAATCATTCAAACCAGATTGAAGAAACAGATTGAAGAAAAAAAAAAAGTACTGTTTCCTTAGAGGATTCTGTGTTTCTCTCAAAGAACAACTGACTATGAATACTAAAACACATACAACTCATAGGGCTATACATTCAGATCAGATAAATAGAATACTACCTGTAATCGCAAAAATAGATCAGTCTCTCATATCACATATTTTCGTATTCTATGTGATCTGAGTTTTCAGTTCTATAATTTCTATAATGTGTGTTTTTGGGTTTTAGAGTATGTACTTTTTGAAAATTAATAAAAAAAAACATACTTACTATAACATCAATGGATATAACAACAATTTACAAAATTTCAATTACACTGATCAATTACAACAGTAAAACCACTAACAAGTGATGTTAATAGTATTATTTATTTTGTTATATTGGCACCTATAATTGGGTGGGATATATTAGGGAGCAAGTGAACAGTCAGTTTTTGGAAGCAGGGATTTTGACAAGCATCAAATAGTGATGGCTAGATGACTGGGGTAGAGCATCTCAAAAACTACAAGTCTTGTGGGGTGTTCCTGGTATGCAGAGGTTAGTACCTACCAAAAGTGGTGCAATGAAGGACAACCAGTGAACTTAAAACGTAATGCTGGCCATGGTAGAAAGGTATCAGAACACACAGTGCATCACAGTTTGCTGCAGACCGGTCAGAGTGCCCTTGATCACCCCTGTCCACCTCCAAAAGCACTTTTAATGGAGACGTGAGCATCAAAACTGGGCCATGGAGCAAGAGGAGAAGGTTGCCTGGTGTGATGAATCATGAATTATTTTAGATCAGGTGGCTGGCCAGGTTTTTGTATGTAGTTTATCTAGTGAAGATATGGCAGTAGGATGCTCTATGGGAAGAAGGCAGGTCGGCAGAGGCATTGCTTGCATTAATGTGGATGTTACTTTGGAATGTACTACCTACCTAGAGATTGTTGCAGATCACGTATACCCGTTCATGACAATAGTGTTCATTGGTGGCAGTTCCTTCATTTAGCAGCATAATGCCCCCTGCCACAATGCAAAAATGTTCAAGAATGTTTTTTAGAACATGACAAATAGTTTAAGGTATTGCCTTGGCCTCCAAATTCCCCATATTTCAATATGATTGAGCATCTGTAGGATGTGCTGGAACAACAAATCCAATGCATGAAGCCACACTGCACAACTTGCAGGACTTAAAAGATCTGCTGCTAATGTCTTGGTGCCAGATATCACAGGACATGTTCAGAGGTTTTGTGGGGTATATACTTCAATGCATCAATGATTCAATGCATCAGCGCAAACCATTGTGTGAAAATCTATTCACAAACCAGACTTAACATAGGACACGAGGTCATGCGTTTAGACTGGAAGAAATAAGATTTAGTCTAAGGCAAAGAAAAAGTTGTTTTACTGTAAGAACAATAAGGATGTGAAATTCTCTGCCTGATGGAGTGGTTTTATTAGAGTCCATACAGATGTTCAAACAGCAACTAGATGCATACTTGCAAAAACAGAATATTCAAGGATATCATTTTTCAATGTAGGGTAATAGCTGCTTGATCCAAGGATAAATCTGACTGCCATCCTAGGGTCAAGAAGGATTTTCTTTCCAGTTTGTTGCAAAATTGGAAGTGCTTCAAACTGGGTTTTCTTGTCTTCTTTTGGATCAACAGCAAAAAACAAATGTGAGGAAGGCTGAACTTGATGGACGCAAGTCTCTTTTCAGCTATGTAACTATTTAACTATGTAAGTATGATTTGGCAGCAAGAAGAGTGCCTACGTGATAATATGCAGGTGGTTTTAACCCCTTCAGGACCGGCCTGTTTTTCCGATGTTTGTACGTTAAGGACCAGAGCAGTTTTAACACTTTTGTGGTGTTTGTGTTTAGCTGTAATTTTCCGCTCTCTCATTTACGGTTCCCATACAAGTTATATATTGTTTTTTTCAGGACAAAAGGGGCTTTCTTTACATACCATTATTTGTATTATGTCCAATATTGTATTTAAAAAAAATAATAAAATATGGTGAAAAATTTAAAAAAAAAACATGTTTTTGGACTTTTACTTGAAAAATCTTTTACTTATCTACAAAAGCTAATGAAAAAAACAGCTAAATAGATTCAAAATTTTGTCCCGAGTTTAAAAACACCCAGTGTTTACATGCTTTATTGCTTTTTTTTGCAAGTTATAGGCCTATAAATACAAGTAGGAAATTGCTGTTTCAATATATATATATTTTAAATGTATCAATAGTGACCTTGTAACACCGTTATCTGTCATAAATCCCCGAAACACACCTAACATGTACATATTTTTTTTAAAGTAGACAACCCAGGGTATTCAAAATTGGGTATGTCCAGGTTTTTTTAGTAGCCACTTAGTCACAAACACTGGCCAAAGTTAGCATTTATATTTGTTTGTGTGTTAAAAATGCAAGAAACGCTAACTTTGGCCGGTGTTTGTGACTAAGTGGCTACTAAAAAAGGCTGAACATACCCCATTTGCAATACCTTGGGTTGTCTTCTTTTGCAAATGGTATGCCATCATGGGGCTAATTCTCATTCCTTGGCTACCATACGCTCTCAAAGGCAACCTAACCAATCCGACAAATTTCAATAAAAAAAAAAAGTAAAATCAAGCCTTATATTTGACCCTGTAACTTTCACAAACACTATAAAACCTCTACATGTGGGGTACTGTTATACTCAGGAGACTTCGCTGAACACAAATATTAGTGTATCAGAACAGTAAAATGTATCACAGCAATAATATCCTCAGTGAAAGTGCTGTTTGTGTGTGAAAAATGCAAAAAAATTCACTTTCACTGACAATATCATCGCTGTGATATGTTTTACTGTTTTGAAACACTAATATTTGTGTTCAGCGAAGTCTCCCGAGTAAAACAGTACCCCCATGTACAGGTTTTAGGGTGTCATAGAAAGTTACAGGGTTAAACACAGTGCTAGCAAATTAAATTATCTGGACTTTCGGCCTGGGTTGGCAGGCAGGTCCCTCAAATTGCAATCATTAAAATTACTTAATTAGGTAAAAATATTACATAAATACACATGTAGAATTTTAATATATATACATATTTATATATTTGACGTCTACGTGTATATTTATGAAATTATTTATGTAATTATGTATATGGACATATGTATATTTCGTATTGTTTTTATTTATTTATTTATACATAGATATATATATCATTACATTCTAAGTATATTTTGATATAAATATATATATATATATATATATATCAAAATACTGTTAGAATAAAATTGCATATATAAATATTTTTTTATAATTATTAAAAATTATTTTTATTTTTTGTTATTTATTTTTATTAACATATTATTTGTATTTTATAATAATATATATATACCATATATATAGCAATTATATATATATTGTATATATTCGTGTGTAATTTAAATATAAGTGTATTTTTATATTAATATACGTATATATAAATATAAAAATACACTTAATATGACATTATATATATATATGATACATATACATATATTATATATAGATATAATACATGTATATATATCATATATATATACACATATTATTTATTTATTTTTACACTGATTTTACACTGGTTTTTTTTTTACTTTATTTTTTGGATTTTTTACTTGCAGGGAGACTGCCTGTCAGCACAGACAGTCCCCCTGCAGGCAGATACAAAGACCCCTATTGCGGTCATGTGATCGAGTGATCACATGGCCGTGGGGTCCTGATCTGCCGAGGGGGGACTGCCCGGGCAGACAGGCAGTCCCCCTGGACCGGGTGGAGCACTGATCGCCGCCGTGGGACCGACGGCGATCAGGTAAGTAGCCCCAGACCGTTATGACGGTTCAGGACCGTCAGCGGTCCAAACGCACGTTTTACCGCTGACGGTCCTGAACCGTCAGCGGTCCTGAAGGGGTTAAAGCTGTAGCTGATCAGCGAATGTATTTTTATTATTCCTCACAAAACAAATGTAAATCCTGTACTGGAGTATATAATTCCCATCTTTGTATTATCTCACACATATTACAATAACCATTACAACATTTATATGAAAGAATGTGTGTGTGTGTATATATATATATACACACATATACATATACATATATATATATATATATATATATATCATTATTATTATTTTTTTTCAAGCAATAAGTTTGGCACTCTGCCTATTTATGTAGAAAAATGAAAATACCCTATGTAGGGGGAACAGTCCCTATTCTGCTCTGTGTCAGTGTGTATCAGGGTCTCTGAGGACAGGTGTCAATACATATCTGCCAAGTGACCCTATGTAGGGGTAACAGTCCCTATTCTGCTCTGTGTCAGTGTGTATCAGGGTCCCTGAGGACAGGTGTCAATCCATATCTGCCAAGTGACCCTATGTAGGGGGACAGTCCCTATTCTGCTCTGTGTCAGTGTGTATCAGGGTCTCTGAGGACAGGTGTCAATCCATATCTGCCAAGTGACCCTATGTAGGGGGAACAGTCATTTTTATCCCAAGGCAGCTCATCTCATCAGGCCTTTTTTAGTCGAGTGTATCACCCACTGTCAGTCCCTTCAGGATCCATCCCTCATTCATCTTAATAAAGGTGAGGTAATTTAGACTTTTTTGACCTAGGCGACTTCTCTTCTCAGTGACAATACCTCCTGCTGCACTGAAGGTCCTTTCTGACAGGACACTTGAAGCGGGGCAGGCCAGAAGTTCTATTGCAGATTGGGATAGCACAGGCCACAGGTCAAGCCTGCACACCCAGCAGTGAAGGGGTTCTTCGCTCCTCAGAGTGTCAATATCTGCAGTTAAGGCGAGGTAGTCTGCTACCTGTCGGTCGACTCGTTCTCTTAGGGTGGATCCCGAAGGGCTGTGGCGATGCGTAGGACTTAAAAAGCTCCGCATGTCCTCCATCAACAACACGTCTTTAATGCATCCTGTCCTTGCTGGCGTGGTCGTGGGAGGAGGAGGATGACTTCCACCTCTCCCCCTGTTAGATTCCCGTTGTGCTGTGACATCACCCTTATACGCTGTGTAAAGCATACTTTTTAATTTATTTTGCAAATGCTGCATCCTTTCCGACTTGTTGTAATTTGGTAACATTTCAGCCACTTTCTGCTTATACCAGGGGTATTGTAGCATGGACACCCAGTACAGGTCATTCTCCTTCAGCCTTTTTATACGAGGGTCCCTCAACAGGCACGACAGCATGAAAGACCCCATTTGCACAAAGTTGGATGCCGAGCTACTCATTTCCCGTTCCTCCTCCTCAGTGATGTCAATGAAGGTATGTTCTTCCCCCCAGCCACGTACAACACCATGGGTACCAGATAGGTGACAACGAGCACCCTGGGATGCCTGTTGTGGTTGGTCTTCCTGCTCCTCCTCAAAGCCACATTCCTCCTCTGACTCCTCTTCCTCACAATCCTCTTCCAGCGTTGCCGCAGGTCCAGCAAGCGATGCTGATAAGGCTGTTTCTGGTGGTGATGGTGAACACAACTCTTCCTCTTCCTCTTCACGCTCATCTATGGCCTGATCCAGCACTCTTCACAGGGCACACTCCAGGAAGAAAAGAAATGGTATGATGTCGCTGATGGTGCCTTCGGTGCGACTGACTAGGTTTGTCACCTCCTCAAAAGGACGCATGGGGGGGCGGGGCCTGACAGCCAAAATGGCCGGACGTGCTCTCTGAAAGCTCCAGCATCAGTTCCAGCGCAAAAACACAAATCCTGACCAAACAAATGATCCCAGCAGCACAAGGTGCCCGTAAAATGATTCAGAATCACGCAGGCAAAGGAAAGATACCTGTCCTGCGCCGAAACGCAACGCAAGAGCCTGAACCGGCCATGCGGCCTAAACTGGAGCGGAGCCTGAAGCCTGGGGGAGGCGGCCGATCACCCAGCACGGGACCCGCTTGCAAGTGAGAATCAAACACTGCCCTGCTACCCCCCCCCTTTGGACCGGCGGGGGATATCCCGGTCCTCGCTGGGGATGAATACCCACGAACAAGCGACAAAGCCTGCAGTCAAACAAAATTGACAACCAAGATGGCGGCACAGACGCGGCCCTTGACTGAGAAAACCCACGTCAAACCACCCAAGCATACTCTGGATTTCTTTGACCGGCTCGGCGCAAGCCTCTGGACAAAGCTCCACATCAAAGGCCAGACCTTTAAACTAGCGATGAAAAAAGTGGCGGCATGGATTCGCCCCGCAACCAGGTGCCACTTGTGTAGGCACCCGCCCAGAGCCTCCAGAGCGGCCTCCAGATGGCAGAAAACGCCGACATACCCCCCGGGCACCACTCATACACACCAATGGGAGACCGCCCAGCATGCTCGACCCGCTTACCTCTCAGTGGCACCTGAAATCTCTGTCCATCAGGGGGAACCCACCACCTCCCAAGCACACGCTCGTGAAGGTGAGAATAACCGTAGCGGCGAACACCACACATGGGCTCCAGGAAAGGTCCGGCGAGACGAAGCAGACAAGGTCATTACCCCCCACACACGCCAGGAGGCTACCGTGACTCACTCTCCTGATGCACTTCCAGAACGCTCGAGGTACCAGCCGAAAGCCGGAATCGGATGAACTCCCCCCCCTGATTTGGGGCCCCAGAAACTGAAACCTCCAACCACCGAGGTTATAGTAATGACCCAAGGTTTGACTTTCCTGTAAAACTACCCACCTCCTTGCCTTTTAATATAGCGAGCAATAGTCTCCATCCCTACATAACCCTCGTTATGTGTGGCAGCAATGTATATGTTCTCTCACCACAGTTGGTTAGCTAATGATAGCACATTATGGCATATGCATAGACTCACTGAAGTAGGGACTGGCCTGCTAGCCCTCATTGCTTTAAAAGATATGCATGACACTATTACAACACCACTAGATCTGCTTACCTAAGACAGGACCAAACACTTCCTAACTGCCTATCGTTTTGTTTAAACATGTTAAAAATGTTACGCACGCCACAGATAGAAGATATGCTGACAAGTTGAAACGTTATGTATACCCACTGTCTTTACTCTAACTAAATCTAAAAATGTGCTGACCACTCTTACACCATGTTACGTTTACTATACCTGTTCCTATAAAGCTTGTGAATGCTATTGTGGCCGAAAAAGCCCTTTGTTACCCTATGCACAATAAAAAAAAAGAATAAAAAAAAAAAAAAAGAAAGAAAATAAAAAAAAGGACGCATGAGCCTACAGGCATTGTGCATGAGCATCCAGTAACCTGGCAAAAACATTCCCAGCTCCCCAGAGGCTGTCCTAGCACCCCGGTCATACAAATATTCATTAACGGCTTTTTCTTGTTGGAGCAGGCGGTCGAACATTAGGAGTGTTGAATTCCAATGTGTCGGGCTGTCGCAAATCAAGCGCCTCACTGGCATGTTGTTTCGCCACTGGATATCTGCAAAGTGCGCCATGGCCATGTAGGAACGCCTGACATTGCCACACACCATCCTGGCCTGCTTCAGGACGTCCTGTAAGCCGGTGTACTTATGCACAAAGCTTTGTACGATCAGATTACACACATGTGCCATGCACGGCACATGTGTCAACTTGCCAAACTTCAATGCCGCCAACAAATGTGTTCCATTGTCACAAACCACTTTGCCGATCTCCAGTTGCTGCAGAGTCAGCCACTTTTCCACCTGTGCGTTCAGGGCGGACAGGAGTGCTTGTCCGGTGTGACTCTCTGCTTTCAAGCAAGTCAAACCCAAGACGGCGTGACACTGCCGTATCCGGGATGTGGAATAGTACCTGGGGAGCTGGGGGGGGGTGCCGTTGATGTGGAGCAAGACGCAGCAGCAGAAGAGGACTCAGCAGTAGGAGGAGTAGAGGAGGTGGCAGCAGGCCTGCCTGCAAGTCGTGGCGGTGTCACCAACTCCTCTGCAGAGCCATGCATTCCATGCTTGGCAGCCGTCAGCAGGTTTACCCAATGTGCAGTGTAGGTGATATACCTTCCCTGACCATGCTTTGCAGACCAGGTATCAGTGGTCAGATGGACCCTTGCCCCAACACTGTGTGCCAGACATGCCATTACTTCCTTTTGCACAATCGAGTACAGGTTGGGGATTGCCTTTTGTGAAAAGAACTTTTCACTGCGGTGTCCCAATAGCTACAAATTTTTTGAACGCCTCAGGTTCCACCAGCTTGTATGGTAAAAGCTGGCAGGCTAATAGTTCAGAGAAGCCAGCTGTCAGACGCTGGGCAAGGGGGTGACTTTCTGACATTGGCTTCTTACGCTCAAACATGTCCTTGACAAACACCTGACTGTGGGCAGATGAGCGGGAACTGCTCAAGGCGAGAGACGGAGTGGCGGATGGTTGAGAGGGGGCAAGGAGGACAGCAGTGATTGACGTGGCTGAAGATGCTGGACCAGGAGGAGGTTGGCGGCTTTGAGTTTGTGTGCTGCTTGTACTCATGTGTTGATCCCATAGTCGTTTGTGATGTGCAATCATGTGCCTACGCAAAGCAGTTGTACCTAGGTGGGTGTTGGACTTCCCACGACTCAGTTTCTTTTGGCACAGGTTGCAAATGGCATCGCTGTTGTCAGAGGCAGACACACAAAAAAATGCCACACTGCTGAGCTCTGCAATGACGGCATTCTGGTGGTGGACACAGCATGCATTGATTGGCGTGCTGTTGGGCTGATCCCGGGTGCCGATGCATGCTGTCTGACTGTGCCACTAGCTCCTTGCGACGACCTCCCCCTGCTTCCAACTCGTCTCCTCCTCCTCTCTGTCTCCCCATCTGAACTTTCGCCCTGTTCTTCTTCTTGCCGAGCGGGCACCCACGTGACATCCATGGACGCATCGTCATCATCAACCGCTTCACTTGTATCTGACAACTCAGCAAAGGAAGCAGCAGCGGGTAGAACATCATCATCACACCGTACGTCCATGTGTGTAATGCTGCCTGACTGAGACATATCCCTGTTATCTACATCCTCTGGCAATAATGGTTGCGCATCACTCATTTCTTCAAACGGATGTGTAAATAACTCTGACAGATAAAGTGAAGCGGCTGTGGTGCTAGTGTTGGTGGTGGCGGCAGGCGGGTGTGTGGTATCTTGAGAGGTGCCTGAAGCTAAGCTGGAGGAGGATGGTGCGTCAAGGTTCCAAGCGGAAGCTGTAGAAGATTGGGTGTCCTGTGTTAGCTAGTCAACTATGTCCTCAGAACTTTTCAAGTTCAGGGTACGTGGCCTCTGAAAACTGTGCATTATTCTAGGGCAAAAGGGAATCAGAGCACCACGACCACGATGGCCCCATGCGGGGTGGCCTGCCTCTGCCTGTCTTTTTTTTTTTGATTAGTGGTACTATGCGTGCAAGCTACTGTGAGACCAGATATGAGTGGCACTGTGCAGTGGCAGAGGTTGGCAGAGTACACGCTGTAGGCCTGACACACCCGCTTGAAGACAACTAACTGCTATTCAATCTATAAAAGTGAAAAAAGTTTTTGGGTTTTCAAATGCACGCTTTTGTGACACCAGATATGAGTGGCACTTTGCACTGGCAGAGGTTGGCAGAGTACACGCTGTAGGCCTGACACACACGCTTGAAGACAACTAACTGCTATTCAATCTATAACAGTGTAAAAAAAAATGTTTTGGTTTTAAATGCACGCTAGTGTGACACCAGATATGAGTGGCAATGTGCACTGGCAGAGGTTGGCAGAGTACACGCTGTAGGCCTGACACCCGCTTGAAGACAACTAACTGCTATTCAATCTATAACAGTGAAAAAAGTTTTGGGGTTTTAAATGCACGCTATTGTGACACCAGACCAGATATGAGTGGCACTGTGCACTGGCAGAGGTTGGCAGAGTACATGCTGTAGGCCTGACACACCCGCTTGAAGACAACTAACTGCTATTCAATCTGTAACAGTGAAAAAAACAATTTTTTTAAATGCACGCTATTGTGACACCAGATATGAGTGGCACTGTGCACTGGCAGAGGTTGGCACAGTACACGCTGTAGGCCTGACATACCCGCTTGAAGACAACTAACTACTATTCAATCTATAACAGTGAAAAAAGTTTTGGGGTTTTTAAATGCACGCTATTGTGACACCAGATATGAGTGGCACTGTGCACTGGCAGAGGTTGGCAGAGTAGACGCTGAAGGCCTGACACACACGCTTGAAGACAACTAACTGCTATTCAATCTATAACAGTGAAAAAAGTGTTGGGGTTTTTAAATGCACGCTATTGTGACACCAGACCAGATATGAGTGGCACTGTGCACTGGCAGAGGTTGGCAGAGTACACGCTGTAGGCCTGACACACCCGCTTGAAGACAACTAACTGCTATTCAATCTGTAACAGTGAAAAAAACAATTTTTTTAAATGCACGCTATTGTGACACCAGATATGAGTGGCACTGTGCACTAGCAGAGGTTGGCACAGTACACGCTGTAGGCCTGACATACCCGCTTGAAGACAACTAACTACTATTCAATCTATAACAGTGAAAAAAGTTTTTGGGTTTTTAAATGCACGCTATTGTGACACCAGATATGAGTGGCACTGTGCACTGGCAGAGGTTGGCAGAGTAGACGCTGTAGGCCTGACACACACGCTTGAAGACAACTAACTGCTATTCAATCTATAACAGTGAAAAAAACAATTTTTTTTAAATGCACGCTATTGTGACACCAGATATGAGTGGCACTGTGCACTGGCAGAGGTTGGCACAGTACACGCTGTAGGCCTGACATACCCGCTTGAAGACAACTAACTACTATTCAATCTATAACAGTGAAAAAAGTTTTTGGGTTTTTAAATGCACGCTATTGTGACACCAGATATGAGTGGCACTGTGCAGTGGCAGAAGTTGGCAGAGTACACGCTGTAGGCCTGACACACAGACGCTTGCAGACAACTGCTATTCAATCTATTACAGTGAAAAAAAATTGTTGTTTTTAAATGCAAGCTATTGTGACACCAGATATGAGTGGTGGCACTGGGCAAGTGGGCACAGTATCAACTGTGAGCCTGACACAGAAGCTGGCAGGCAGGCAACTGCAATTAGATTACACAGGAAAAAAGCAGACTGGTGTTCTAGCCCTAAAAGGGCTTTTTGGGGTGCTGTCCTTACAGCAGAGATCAAATGAGTCCTTCAGGGGGGCTGGGCTTGTCACCGCACCGGAGCAGATGCCATTGCTGGGAGCTCCGGCACAGACTCACCAAATCTGCCGAAATCCGAGAGCATCCTCCACAAACGCGGGCTAGAAACGTTGGGAACTGCTGCAGCACCCACTGCCGATACCGCAGATGCCCTTCTTTGCCACACCGGGCGCGAAAACTCGAACCCGCGGCGCTAAGACCTACCGCGTGGGCGGTTTGCTGGGAGACCCTACCAGACAATCCAGAGGCTGGGACACACAGAAATACCTGGGCCTCCAAGAGGAAGGTGAGATGGGGCGCAAGACACAGAAACTGCTTACACAAACCCCCAAACAGCACCGGGACATTAGCCACATGCTGACAACTCCTCCCTCGCAACAGGCCCTACCACCACGGCCGATCTCCGCTGAGTCCTCAGCCGATGAGACTCACTTAGACAGCCCACCCTCAAGCCCACACCCTGCACCAACAGACACGGCAGGGGACCATGGCCCGGCCTCTAAAAGGGACATACAAAATATGCTAGCAGGCCTGCAAAGTAACCTGAAACAGATGTGGAAGGCAGATCTAGCAGCTTTGACCACCACAGTACAGGCAGTGGAAGCGCGCTCCCAAGCTAATGAGACAGGCCTCGCAGGCCTAACACAGGACTACCGTACCTTGAGTGCCCAAGTCCAACAAATCCACACCACACAGGCCACAATGGCCAGACAGCTTAATATAATAGACGACAGGGGCAGGAGGAAAAACATAAAAATAAGGGGGATCCCTGAGACTCTTCCCTTAGAAGAATTGCCCCACTACATCAGGTGCCTGGTGGGCTCCGTGCTGTCGGTGAAACAGGCCAAGCAATTTCAATTCGACGGGGTATACAGGATTGCCATCACCACAGGCACCTACCCTGGCACCTCGCGACCTCCACTCCGATGCTGCTCGATGACAGACAAGCTGGGACTCATGGCCGCTTTCCGGGGAAAAACCCCATATGACTTTGAAACAAGCCAAATATCCCTTTTTCAGGATCTAAGCAGGGACACACTCTTACGGCGCAAAACAATGCAGCCACTCACCACACAGCTGTGGAACGCAGGAATCACCTATAGATGGGCAACACCAAAAATCCTCTGGGTCTCTAAGGAAGGACAAAACTATAAGGCCTCACATCCCAAAGAGGGCCCGGCCCTGTTGGCTGCATTGGGCCTAGCTGACCAACCTGAAGCTGCCGCCATCCGCCCTCAAACTACGCGCATGGAGGTCACAGACGCCCCCACACCCAGAGGGATACGAGGCAACGTGACCTGACCACAAGACTACTGCCACAAAGTAGTTCTGTTTTAAATCCGGGACACTCTATGTTCGGTTATGTTATGTTATCTCACACAAGTTATTTGCCCTGCCTTACCCACCAAGCGGGTAGGAAACGACTGCCATACCCAGAGACTGGGACTTTGTGCTCTGGTGCACGATATTGCACCCCCCCCCCCCCCCTTAGGCCCCAAGGTATAGGGGCACTTCGCTCCATGGAGCCTCCTTACGTGAGTCCATTACTGGTCTACCCTCACACGTCCTTGCAACTTGCACATCACATTGTTGGACCACAACCGCTCACACAGGCCCCACTTCACACAGACTATAGAGACTAGCTTTACCTCACATACAACAAATGTCACAGACGATAGCATATCACCCAGCCCACGCACTCCTCATACATACCTAGGCGACATAAGGAAGCGCAAACTTCAGCGACTTACTCCTAGACGCAGAGGGACGATTGCTCTCAGAATCTTGGGGGGGCCACCCTTATCAGGCTATGACGGGGACGCCAGGTAAAACCACCGAGGAAATCCCAGATCTCAACCCTGTCCACTTAGCTTAGACAAAGCTGGCCCCAACAGCGCATATGTTCGCCCGCCGTGGCGAACGCGAACACGCTATGTTCACCGGGAACTATTCGCCAGCGAACAGTTCGGTACATCACTAAACATCAGTTGTTTTAAGTGTTAAACTATTTTAGTTTGTTAGTCCAATAAAAAAAGGTAGTATTGCATACTGCAATACTCTGGTATTTTGGCATGATATATATATATAGCAATGACAGGTTATTAGACTACAAAATATGTTTACATATTTACATTATCAGAATCAACATCTAAATAGAGCTGTAATGAGCTCTAACATACATGCAGAAAAGCAATAACAATACGTAAATTTACCTTAGAATTGAATGACATTTGTTGACATTTACTAAACAGTCAGGTATATTTATGTGTAGAGGCAACAGCATCTGAGCCTAAAATGCAAAGTTTAACTTATTGTGCCTCATTCATTGCTCTTAACCCCTTAAGGACGTAGGACGGTTCAGGACCGTCATCGGCATTTTTCCATTGCCGATCGACGACGGTCCTGAACCGTCCTAAATTTAAAATGTACTTACCCGATCGCCGTCGTTCCCCCGGCGGCGATCGGCGGTGCTCCCGTTGTGGGGAGACTGCCTGCAGCCCAGACAGTCTCCCCATGGCAAATTAGGACCCCTGTGGCCATGTGATCGCCCAACAGGGCGACCACATGGTCACAATAGGTGTCCATGTGTCTGCCTGCAGGGGGACTGTCTGTGCTGACAGGCAGTCTCCCTGCATGTGTAAAATCAAAGAAAAAATGTAAGTTATAGTTAATAAAAAAAAATATTATTATATATGTGTATATATATATATATATATGATATATAGACATATATTATACCTATATAATATATGTCTATATATCATATATATAATGTCATGCCAAGTGTATTTTTATATTAATATGTACATATATTAATATAAAAATACACTTATAATTAAATTACACACGTATATATATAATATATATAATAACTATATATATTGTATATATATATTATTATAAAATACAAATAATAAGTAATTTAAATTAAATTAAACATGTAAAAATAATAATAAAAATGTTTAAAAAAATATATATCTATACGAAATTTTATTCTAACTGTATTTTGATATTAATATATATATATTTATATCAAAATACACTTAGAATGAAATTGTATATATATCTATGTATATATAAATAAATAAAAAGAATACGAACTATTCATATGTCCATATACAAAATTACATAAATAATTATATAAATATACACGTAGACTTCAAATATATAAATATGCATATATATTTAAATTCTACGTGCGTATTTATGTAATATTTTTACATAATTAAGTTATTTTATTGATTGCAATTTAAGGGACCTGCCTGCCAACCCAAGCCGAAAGTCCAGAGAATTTAATTTGCTATCACTGTATTTTACCCTGTAACGTTCTACGACACCCTAAAACCTGTACATGGGGGGTACTGTTTTACTCGGGAGACTTTGCTGAACACAAATATTAGTGATTCAAAACAGTAAAACATATCACAGCGATGATATTGTCAGTGAAAGTGACTTTTTTTGCATTTTTCACACACAAACAGCACTTTTACTGATGATATAATTGTTGTGATACATTTTCCAGTTTTGAAACACTAATATTTGTGTTCAGCAAAGTCTCCTGAGTATAACAGTACCCCCCATGTACAGGTTTTATAGCGTTTTTGAAAGTTACAGGGTCAAATATATGGGTCAAATATTTTTACATTGAAAATGGCCAGGTTGGTTACGTTGCCTTTGAGAGCGTATGGTAGCCCAGGAATGAGAATTACCCCCATGATGGCATACCATTTGCAAAAGAAGACAACCCAAGGTATTGCAAATGGGGTATGTCCAGTCTTTTTTAGTAACCACTTAGTCACAAACACTGGCCAAAATTAGCGTTCAATTTAGTTTTTTACTTTTTTCACACACAAACAAATATGAACGCTAACTTTGGCCAGTGTTTGCGACTAACTGGCTACTAAAAAAGTCTGGACATACCCCATATTGAATACCCTGGGTTGTCTACTTTTAAAAAAAATGTACATGTGGGGTGTTATTCAGCGATTTATGACAGATAATAGTGTTACAATGTCACTATTGATACATTTTAAAAATTTATGTTTTGAAACCGCAATATCCTACTTGTACTTATAGCCCTATAACATAGCAAAACGCATGTAAACACTGGGTATTTTTAAACTCAGAACAAAATTTTGAATCTATTTAGCAGTTTTTTTCATTCGCTTTTGTAGAGGAGTAAAAGAGTTTTCACATAAAAGTAAAAAAACATGTATTTTTTTCAATTTTTCATCATATTTTTTCATTTTTTTAAAAATTAAATTACATGAGATTATATAAATAATGGTATGTAAAGAAAGCCCCTTTTGTCCTGAAAAAAACAATATATAATTTGTATGGGAACAGTAAATGAGAGAGCGGACAATTACAGCTAAACACAAACACTACAAAAGTGTAAAAAGATGCCTGCTCGCAAATGTACAACATCGCAAAAACAGTCCGGTCCTTAAGGGGTTAATTTTATGGAAAGAATGTTTTAGGAAAATAACATTCCAGCTTAATTTTCAAGGTCAACGCATTCTCATTTTTGTAACCATGCTCCACCCTTAGATGAGGAAATTCAGGAGTTAGCGAGTGGTACTAGATCATAAACTAGTCATCTGTCTATATCCAGAAAATGGTGATCAAATATTTCTATGTGAAATCAATAAAAGGCATTGCAATATCATCGCTCCCGGTATTGTCAAAAATCTTAGAAAAATGTGTCCATACGCAACTATGTGAGTACTAAAAACAATCAAACTATCTAACCCCTGATCAATCAGGCTTTCGCCAGAATCACTCCACTACAACTGCCCTCTTAAGAGTTCGCAATGACATCCAGACCTAACTGGAGCTATTTTCCTTGATTTTGCTAAGGCCTTTGACACAGTAGACCACGACATTTTACTGCATTCGCTAACCTGGTTTTGATCGTATGTATCGGATCGCTCGCAATATGTGTCCATTTCTGACAGCGGCTCCCTCCCTCTCCCAGTCACGTGTGGTGTTCCCCAAGGTTCCATTCTCAGCCCCCTACTATTTACATTATTTATAAATGATCTGCCTAATGTCTGCAAATCCTCAAATGTACAGATGTATGTAGAGGACACAGTAATCTATGCGAACAAATCCAATCTACCGCAGCTTGAGATGTGCTCCAAGACCAGTTTACAGAGGTAGAAAAGTGGATTGCAAAAAACAAACTCTTCCTGAACACTGACAAAACTGTCACAATGATCTTTGGAACAGTACATAATTTACACAATTAGACAATTCCCACCTATACATCAAAACAAATTCAAATAGCACACTGAACGCAGTCCACTCTTTCAAATACTTGGGTATGATGTTAGACCCCAATCTATCTTTTGGCCTGCATGTAGAAAAGCTTGCATCTAAACTCTATCCAAAACTAGGTGCCCTGTAGAGAAACAAATCCTGCCTAAGCCCTACAGTAAGGGAAAAGATTGTACAGCAAATGCTGATGCAAATCATTGATTATGGCGATGTAGTATATACATCTGCATCGCAATCCCACATTAATAAACTCAACACATTGTATAACTCGTTCTGATGATTTGTGCTACAATGTAATTACAGGACCCACCATTGTGACATGCTAAAAGAACTAAACTGGCTGTCGCTGGAATCCAGACGCACCATTCATCTTTCCAGCCTTGTGTTTAAGAGCTTTTCTGGGAAACTCCCACCCTACCTGAACAAAATGCTTTCCCCAGCTGTTCCCACTTTCTATAACCCCCGATCCAGTACCAACACTTTACTTAGTCTACCTCAATACAAAAAGAAAGCAGCCAGATCCTCCTTCTCCTACAGAGCACCGCAATTGTGGAACGACCTCCCACAATTTAAAATCTTCCCTAAGCCTAAAGTCCTTTAAGATATCCCTTTCTACATAACTCAAAACAGAATGCACCTGTCATGGTTGATTATATATTTCCTGGGAAAACAAGGGGCTGGCTGCACTCTGCTAAACATGCTTAAATGGGGTGCTGCTGGGGGCCAATAAGTACAGTAAAAATAGAAATCCAGCGCACTCACTTATCAACTAAACAGCTACTTTGATGCTGACAGATTTTACTAGTTTTATTAAAAACACCTAATCTAGGCAAAAAACAAATGGGGGGTTAGTTACACTATATGATCATACATTGCATAAGCCTGCCACAAACGTCAATGTACCCCATCTTTGGCAGGTCCTACTCTCATTGCCAACTGTCTTCTAAATAAGCTACTCACTTGGGGAAATCCTTCCATCTCGAGTTCTCTGCAGTACAAGGCTTAAATAGGGTCCTGAGATGAGACACCTGTGACAGGGAGCGGTGCAAAACCAAGGAGCTGGCTAGACTCC
The DNA here is from genome assembly GCF_036172605.1 of Pelobates fuscus. NCBI lineage: Eukaryota > Metazoa > Chordata > Amphibia > Anura > Pelobatidae > Pelobates > Pelobates fuscus. The sequence goes on from NC_086320.1 coordinate 108,362,978, forward strand.
TAAATATATATATGGGAAAACAAGGGTCTGGCTGCACTCACCTAAACATGCTTAAATGGGGTGCTGCTCTACCTGTTCTATGTTGAATTTTGTATTTATTGTGTATTAATATTGTTTTATGTATTTTATTGTACCCTAATGTAACAATGCAATGATTTGTGGACCCAGGACATACTTGAAAACGAGATAAATCTCAATGTATCTTTCCTGATAAAATATTTTATAAATAAAATATGTACAAATGGACAATAATTAAGTTGCTGTTTGATTTGCCTCCGTATCTGGTATGATGTTCTGACTGAGATCTGAAAATTCAGGAAATTACATGTGTGCATGGTTAGATAATGAATCAGATTAAACCAAGGTCCTTTCCAGGTATCAGTGTTTGATGTTCAAGGGGAAAGCAAAAACGATTTCCATCTTTGTCACAAAGAATCAATAAAATCCTTCTTTACTCAAGCATAAATCAGAAAATAATGTTCCCTGGATCAACAATATAAAGTAAACCTATTTGTATAGGCACAATATGGATGTCTAAATCAGTTAGAAAGGTAGTTACATTTCAGAATTAACTAAGATGAATGGATGGACAGACAGACAGAGCCAATATTTTGTCGTTTGTTGTATTGTGTTTTTTGTTTTGATTTTTAAGAAAGCTAACCAGTTTTTGACATTATGGCGTGCAATGCCATCCTACAAAAGGTAATGGTCAGGCCCTCCCTGCAGCATCTATACTTACCCTCCTTGTCAGACCTGTTCGAGGGGGGGGGGGAATTTGCCTGACAACCCAGGCAACCAATCTACTAAACGGCTGCAAGATGCAGCTGTGGAACACAGCAGATATCAGAATTTAATTCATCCAAATAAAATTCTGAAACAATGACTGAATTTCATCTAAAAACGAATGCACAAATGGGCGAAATTCAATTTGGACGAAGCAAAGCTTTTTTCCTTTGAAAGTATTTGGAAAAAAAACATTTGGTGGCTCCCAAGTCTAGTGCACATGTGAATGTAAAATAAGTAAATTATGGTTAAACAGACATATATCTCAAATTCCAGGTTTTCCTTTGGTTCCGAAGTTGTACAGTTGCCTTTGTCCTTAAGGGGCTAAAAAGAACCCACTAAACTCAAAGGAACTCTATAGACACCAAGATAACTTTAGGTTAATGAAACAGTTTTGATGTATTGATCATGCCTCTGAAGTTTCACTGCTCAGTTCACTGCAATTTAGGAACTAAATCACTTTTGCTTCTGTTTCTGTAGCCCTAACCACACCTCCCCTGGCTGTGATTAACAGAGCCTTCATGCAAACAAAATGGTTTCATTTTCAATCAGATGTAGCTTATGTTACAGCGGCACTGCCATGTCGAACTTACCTTTCTCCTATTGTTTCTTCTCTTCCTCTCTCTGAATCTATTCTTGTTTTCGTCCTTTCTGATCTAGTTTTCTTTAAAACATAAGACAAAGTAGGGACTACTTTGTCATGTATTTTTCCTATGCTTGACCTTCTTTGACCAAAGGAGGAGCCTAAGTCCACTCCATTTCCACTGGTCAAAGAAATTTTCCCACAATACTCACTCTCCTGTGTTCTCACGATGCCTCCTTTTACTGTTCCCGAATATCCTGTCATATAGATAGAGCTCCAGCGAATTCACTGAATTTCATGCAAACCGAATGCCAATTGTTTGTCTATTCGTGTTCGAATTAAATTCGGTCATTTTGTTTGGTTTGGAAATTCATTCAGAGAATGAAATTCCAATTATTTTCTTGCTGCAGCTGCATCTTGCAGCCCACTTAGTAGATACCCCCCTATTTCCTATAGTATTAGGGAGCTATTTACTAAAAAAACTGAAAGACCAAACAAAATGACAGAACTTTACCCACACAAAGTAAAAAAAATACGTAGTATTAGTAAATGAGAGAGATTAACATCTCTTTCTGATCCCACTCGCTATCCTGCAAATAGGGGCATGTATTTTAAACAGTAAGCAGACCTCCCTGCGCATCTAATAAAGTGTCCCCATAGTAGGATACCCATTAAACTACCCTACACTATATGTCCTCCATAGTCACCACCCATGCCCCGTTACTAGGGGCTGTTAGACTAAAATGAGGACCTAGTGTCCCCCCATAATTGCCGGGTGGAAGTAACAAATGGGGGACATATTGTGGGTGAGGGGAACACCACCACCAGCTCCCTACCCATTGGTGACGGGTATGGGCTAATTGCTAAAATAACCTCCCAGCCTCCGAAGTGACATGGTGTCCCTAGGCTCCTAGTCAACCCCTGAAGGCAATGATTATACTCACCAGAAAAACTAAATTAAGCCATAGTTGTTCTGGTGACTATAGTGTCCCTTTAATACTCCCAGTACATGATGCGTCATGTAGAGACAGTACATTTGAAGATATTTAATCAGAGCATCATGCAGGATTGATGTTATAGTTAAAATGGAAAATAAATGTTATCATTTTAAAAATGGTACATGTTCTTCTTAAAGTCTGAGGCTTCCTGTCTGTCCCTGAACTGTAGCACTTTCATCAAACATTAAGTGCATCTGAAATGTTTGTTCCAATGGAATACCTCCTTGGGATTTTCAGTCTACTTTTACAGATATTTACTGAAAAGATATTTTTAGCCTGAAAAATGTCACTTACGTGAGAAAAATGTGTACAGAAAGATATGTGAGTTTGTATGTTTTGCTAATAATTTCACATCTTATATTTGTATAATTATCAATGAATCTATATAACTACATTTTATACAAACCACTTTAGCCAATGTCTTGACACAAATATATCTAAATAGTCATACAGTGTACTAAATAATATGTTATATGAGGATTAAATCAAAGTACCATAACCACTATAGACTTCTGTATTGGCTATACTGCCAGAGGTAATGTGTTATCCACACCCTATATAAGGAATCAAACTGCTTTAGAATAGTTTCTCACTTAGAGCTTGCTGGCTGCTTAAGTTCATTGGTGTTCTCAGCCAATGAGCTAATTCTGTGCTCTTCGCAGGATGCACATTCACTAATTATCATTCACCTGCTTTTGAAAGTGAATGACAAACTGAACCACAATTAGCCATCTGCGCTACACAGGTTAATTATATGGAGCTCTTTATATATTTAGTTATGAACTATTTGCCTGCTGGCTGATAGCGTTACTAGCAGGCAAATTGTTCTTCAGATTATCATTTGACAATACCAAAAAACTTCTTAAACATCCAGTCCAAAAAGGTATAATTTTAAAACGTTTAATAGTTAAGAGTAAAAAGTATTTAACCCCTTAAGGACACATGACATGTGTGACATGTCATGATTCCCTTTTATTCCAGAAGTTTGGTCCTTAAGGGGTTAAAGAAACCATATCTATTAAATGTAATATGTTTTTTGTATTTACTTTGTATCACACAGCCTGGTTACAATGCTGCTACCCATCCCATGTGTTCCCTATTAAGGGTTAATAAGTAAAGGGGTGTATATAAAAAAAATACCCCTTTCTGTCTCATTAGAGATATCTTTGCCAGAAGCTCAAGGAAGCAGGCTGAAGGGTCAGTGTTAGGACCCGCTTAGGGGGGTCTTCCTTGACGTTGGCAGGCGGGCATCCCTCCAATGGCCATTGGAGCAACTAAATGACCTCCATTTGTCTAAATATACATAGGGATTAAGGAGAAAGCGCAAGTAACATTTTCTTTTCTTTGGTTTTTACTATATATTGGGGCTGATGTGTGTTGTAGTCCTTGCTGCTTAAGCGCAGGACTTCTCTTTTTGTATTTGTATTTACTTTGTATCACACAGCCTGGTTACAATGCTGCTACCCATCCCATGTGTTCCCTATTAAGGGTTAATAAGTAAAGGGGTGTATATAAAAAATACCCCTTTCTGTCTCATTAGAGATATCTTTGCCAGAAGCTCAAGGAAGCAGGCTGAAGGGTCAGTGTTGGGACCCGCTTAGGGGGTCTGCCTTGACGTTGGCAGGCGGGCATCCCTCCAATGGCCATTGGAGCAACTAAATGACCTCCATTTGTCTAAATATACATAGGGATTAAGGAGAAAGCGCAAGTAACATTTTCTTTTCTTTGGTTTTTACTATATATTGGGGCTGATGTGTGTTGTAGTCCTTGCTGCTTAAGCGCAGGACTTCTCTTTTTGTATTTGTATTTACTTTGTATCACACAGCCTGGTTACAATGCTGCTACCCATCCCATGTGTTCCCTATTAAGGGTTAATAAGTAAAGGGGTGTATATAAAAAATACCCCTTTCTGTCTCATTAGAGATATCTTTGCCAGAAGCTCAAGGAAGCAGGCTGAAGGGTCAGTGTTGGGACCCGCTTAGGGGGGTCTGCCTTGACGTTGGCAGGCGGGCATCCCTCCAATGGCCATTGGAGCAACTAAATGACCTCCATTTGTCTAAATATACATAGGGATTAAGGAGAAAGCGCAAGTAACATTTTCTTTTCTTTATGTTTTTTGTAAAAGCCTTAGGAAATGTATAACACAAATGCCCACTAACTAGTAAATTGTTTAGTGTACCATCCCTACACCAAAGGCTTAAATATTGACATAATTGATACCTAATTTTTCAGGGACCATATACCATCTATTTACGAGTTTGTAGAAATGCTCTACTATATTCAGGCAATGTACTGATTTATTCACCTTGACTAATGCCCTTATCATATCTTGATCTGTAATTTCGGTATTTAAGTCAACTTAAGTCACTTAATCTTAGATTCCCACGCATAGATCTTCTGAGAGTGTCACATAATGCTCTGTTCTGTGGAGATGTCTGGTCTTGGCTTCTGGTATCCAGTACTCTTTTTACAATCCTTGCTTAGTTTTTCTGGTTTTCTATTCTATGTCTGGTTTTCTTTATGCTGGCATTCTGGGTTCATTCTTATATTCCATCCCTGGATTTCCCAGTCTCTTGGTTTAATTTAAATGTTTGTTTTCCATCATTCATTTTGTTTCAGTGTCCTGCAGGCAGATGCTCAAGCCCTCTGCCCTTTCTTGCAGGTAAGTGCTATTGTGGTTTAGTATGGTTCTTTTAGCGTACATTAGGCAGTGTAGGACCTGCCGAATATGGGGTACATTGGCATTGTGGCAGGCTTATGCAATGTATGATCATATAATGTAACTAAATCCCCATACTTTTCATATATAGTGCTTAGTTATGTCTCCTCTTGTTTTGCCTATTATGTCTTGTCTTGTTTTATTTTGTAATCCCAGTCCATGTACAGTCCTGTCCTGCCCCTGTTTAGTTAATGTTCCCTTATGTATTGTGTACATGTTCTGGGTTTAGCTTCCTATCCTTCTCTGGTTCTGGGTTCTACTAGTATTGTCTTGTTTTCATGTTTGGTGACTAGCCTTGCCTTGTTTCTATACTGGATACAATCTTGCTGCAGAGCCTCCCTATTCAGCTCCTGGGAGGTCTGCGTATTTCCAAGCTCCTGGTTTCTGCTGCATAGCCTCCCTATCCAGTTCCTGGGAGGTCTGCATATCTTCTAGCTCTTGGGATCCGCTGCAGCTGCATCAGGGTTCTGGTATGTGGCCGCACAAACGCTGGTGCTCAACACCAGGGGGCATGTGGTTATCCTGCAATAGGCCCTGATAAATCCACTTCCACACTGAAGACTCCCAACTTCTCATCAGGCACTCTGGGGTCCCGGTTTCCGTACCACTACCCCTGACAGAGAGTCTCTTTAGAAATTCATAACATCTAGTTATATGTCCTTTCGATCTGTGATTATCCAGAATATTTTTTAAGTTATTCGCAGTTTTATCTACCTGAAATTCCAAAAATTTCCACAGATAGAATTTGATTCTTAAATATGTAAAAATCTCATTACTGTCAATACCAAACTCTGTTTGTAACTGGTTAAAGGGCTTAATTTCCTTTATGTCTATACAATCTTGAATAGTCTGAATTCCCTTCTGTATCCATTTACTAATATTAATATATAAAGATCACCTTCATAGGTAAAAAAGGAAACAATCTATATTCTTAGAGTCCTTTTTAATTTTATTCCACAGTCTCAGAATACTGTTAATAATAATTGCGTTTTCTGGGAAAACCGGTTTGATCTTAATTTTCACCTTTTTTGTTGTCCAAAATAGTTTGGAAAAACTATCTACCTCTACCAATGCCGATTTCTATTTGGTACCAAGCTTGATCCTTTTGGTTTCTACTTTGGGTGGTTATAGCATGTGCTAGCATGCAAGCGTTATGGTATTCTATTATATTTAGGGCAGCCAGTCCCCTGTCTTTTTTTTCTTTTTAGAACTCAAATTTAAATTTATTCTGGGTTTTTTCCCCTTCCAAATTAATTTAGAAAAAGCTGACTGTATAATTTTTAACCAGGGTATGGGCACTTGTATCGGTAACATTCTAAAAAATAATAGTTCCATTTGGGCAAAATATATGAACGGATCACATTTATGCGTCCTATCTCCTTACTGACCCATTCCTTCAAGGTCTTATTTGTATATTTTATAAGTGGAAGAAAATAAGCCTCAATTATTTTATTTGTTTCTTAGAATTTTAATACACAGACACGTATTATCCTTTGTACAGGCAAAGTCATAAGTTGTTTTAATAAAGTTCCTGTCTTCACTATCTATCTTACTTGCCATTATTGTGGTCTTATTTATATTTAATTTATAGTTTGAATATTCACTGTATTGGCCCAGTACCCTTATCAATTCTGGCAGCGATGACCTTGGGTACTGTAAAGTAAGCATGACATCATCAGTGTATAAGTTAACTTTATGTTCTACTTTATTTATCTTGAAACCCTCAATCTTTCTATTTTGCCTTATTTCTTCTGCCAGGTGCTCGATGGTTAAAACATACAATAAGGGGGACAGGGGGCATCCCTGCCTGGTGCCGTTCATAATGTTAAACCAATCTGCCACTATTCCTGGTCCTACCGTCTTAGCTGAGAGGACCATGTACAACGCCATAATCGCATCATAGACTGCCCCTCTAAACCATACGACTTCAGAGCGTCACTCAGAAAATCCCATCTGACCCTGTCAAAAGCTTTCTCAGCATCAAGTGACAGGGTCAGAAGCGAGGCATTCATCCTCGATCGTGCATCGTGGACATACAAAACCCATCTGAGGCCACCTGCTACTCTACCTGGGATGAATGCAGCCCGATCCTGATGTATCAAGTCAGAAATACAAAATTTTAAGCGGTCTGCTATAATCGTAGCATAGATCTTAACATCTCCATTGAGAAGAGATATGGGGCGATAGTTCACCAGTTTATCTGGGTCTTTGTCCTGCTTCAGAATTGGGACAATATTGGCTTGGAGTATCTCCTTAGGAAAAGTGTGATTATGACAATCTCATTAAATATCCTTGCGAGACGTACAGATAGTATATCTCTAAATATCTTAGAAAATGTATTTGAATAACCATCTGGTCCTCGCGCTTTATTGATCTTTAGCTTACTTATTGATGCTTTAATATCTTCTGGAGTTATAGGTTTATTTATATCTATTAGTTGTTCTCTAGTTATTTTTGGCATTTTTTTATTTTTGAAATATTCCTTTGAGGGAAGTTGTTTTCCTTCTGATTCTAAGTTATATAATCTAACTTACAGTAGTGATGGTGTGCAACAACAAAAATCATATTCACTATGGACCTCTTATAGAGAGTGAAAGTAACCCTGTGTACATGAAATTAGGTGTTTACAGAGTGGAAATATTATAAATAATTGAAAAACAAACAGTGGCTGTGGTGAAACAAAGCACGATCTGTAGGTATACTTGCAAACATATACCTATACATAAACAAATAGGTACACCTATTAAGGAGACAAAAGCAGAAAGAGAGCTCCTAGTGCAGCATAGTAATTTACTTATAAATATATAGAATAAAGCAAACAGAGGTGCCCTTTAGGTGTTACACTCACAAGATTGGAATGGTAAAAGCCCCTAGAGTGCGTGGGATCCGTGGAAAGGAAGCTTGCAATCCGGATCTCAGGTAAGTATACTTTATTAATAGCAATTTAAAAACGGCAAAACTTGTTGTGGGGGTAGTTAGTCCGCTCACCAGCCTCAGGAAACCGCAAAGAAAGTTCCATATACTCATGTAATGTAAAAAAATCTTCCGGCTGCTGTTGCCGACTGTCTGCAAATCACTTCCTGGTTCCGGGTCCGTAATGCATTTCGCCCCACCCACAGGGCTTTGTCAAATGGCTAAGTTATATAATCGTCTATAATATTCATTAAAAGCTGTACCAATTTTCTTTGGACACATATATATTTCCTTCTCCGTCTTAATTTTATGAATCCTCCTCATTTGCTTTTTATTTTTCAGTTTATTTGTAAGTAACCTAACTGCTCTGTTACTCTTATAATACCAATTTATCCTTAAAGATTGTAAATTCCTATTTTTCTCCTCAAACAATAATTAGTTTATACTATTTTGCGTTAGTAGCATTTTTGTACTTATCTCATTAGTTGGTGAAACTTTATTTTCTTTGGATAATTTGTAGAAATCTATATAGAGATCTGTCAAGGATTTAACCCTTTTTTTTTGTTTTAATTGTGCCCAATTTGATTAGCCATGTGTAACACATTTGTATGCATTCCATACCACAGGAAGTGGCACTTCACCCACCTCATTTTCCTGAAAATACCTTTCTGTCATCTCCCCAATATATTCTCTATTTTCCTTTTTAAAAAAAAGGATATTATCATTTAATCTCCATGATGTTCTTTTAACACGGGTATTCTCAATACCTATTTCCAGGATTATAGCGTTATGATCAGACCAAGAAACTTAATTTATGAGGACTTTGTTAGTGCTGTTAGCCAATCAATCATTTCCCAGACATAAATCTATTCTGGAGTATGAGAAATATGTTCTGGAAAAACGTGAAATCCCTCTCCGTTGGATGGAAAATACGCCAAATGTCCAATAATCCATATTTCCTAACTATTCTTTGGAATTGTGCCGCTTGCGAGATTAAGACTTTATTTATTTCACATTCTTTTAATGTTTTTTTTTTTATCTAGACTAACATCCAGAATTCGATTGAAATCACCCGCTAGGAGTAATTTACCCTGTTTTATTTTATCAACTTTATCTAGAAGATTAAAAAAATACTTATTGGGGGGATTATTAGGCGCGTATACATTAACTAAAGTATAAATTTCTGCTTGAATTTTAATTATCAATATAATAACTCTGGCTTCCTCGTCTGTCTCTTGATAAATAATTTTAGTATCTATATCTTCACTTATTAGAATAGCCACCCCTCTCTTTCTCTGTGTCTCTAGTGAAGCATATACCACTATTGGGAACCTTTGTGGAATAAATCTTAAACTGTCTTCTGTTCTCCAATGTGTCTCATGTAAAAAGGTAATTTGAGCTTTTTCTTTCTTGACATAAACAAATAAATAAAATAGATCTTTTACAAGGAGAATTTAGACCATGAGTGTTTAACGAAATAATTTTAACCATTTTCCTGTCCTCATATCAATCAGTAGAATGGATCTCTCATACTTAAAAAAATGTATTTGTAAAAAATTTTCCGGAAACTGTTATCCATATTCTTGATGGAATTCCTTTGTGAGTAACTTCCTAGTCTGAACTTCCGCCCCCGCCACTAATCTACTGACCACAACATTCATACAAACTCCCCTCATAATCGAGGGGCATACATACCCTTGACCCTGAGCCTCAAACTCAGAGTACAAATCCCAAAAATGTGAACCCCCTGATTGGGATCTCATCCTCACCAAGATGACTCCTAAATAGGGAAATAAAAAACCGAGCTGTATTCGCCCCTTGTAATTAACTTATTCCTTCGCCCTCTGATTACTTGCGACAATATCAAAATCATCCCCACTGTATATGCTATTATAAAGGCCCTTTTGCCATACACTGATTTGCAATCCCAACAGATCTTTGCCGCCCAGTGCCAGACACCTTATAAAGACTTATGATAGGCTTACATCTATCTTATCGCTGATGTTTATAACTTTGTGATTCAAATTTATACCTGGTGCCAATCCCTTCGGAAAAAAAAAGTTTATCAATTGAAGTGTACCTGTTTTCAATTAATTATTTCCAAGTGCTACGCCTATCTACAAACATATTAATCTCCTTTTTAACTAGAAAACACCCAGTACTGTGTACTCTCTATTTGCCAGTAACTCCCAACCCTTATAATCCTCTTGCTGTATTACCCAGCAGACCACCATTTATCACAGCAATCCAGTTTACTTAAATATAACGTGCTTTTTTTTTTTTTTTTTTTTAAACGTGAAAACACTGTGCTGTGTACTCTCTATTTAGCAGTAACTCCAATCCTTTATATTCCTCTTGCTTCATTACCCGAAAACCATCATTTATTACATCCAACTAGTATACTTATATATAACGTGCATTTCAACATGCAAACACACTGTGCTATATGCTCTCTATTTGACAGTAACTCTAAACCCTTATATTCCTCTTACTGCGTTACCCGCAAGACCCACATTTAACACCACAAATCAGTTTGCATATATATAACAAGGGAAAAGAGATAAAAAAAAAATAAAGGACCCTCTTTCCTTTAGTGTATTAATCTCATTGTGAGGCTGTGCCTATTAGCTCATTACACACTTATAAACTAAAAATGGAGAAATAAAGTAAACAGAGTGCAGGTCAGGAGTCCGGATACAAGTCAAGGGCTCATGAGCTGCACCAATGTAACCACCTAATAGGGAGCTCCAATGAGGGGGTAACACTCCAAAATATGGAGGTAATACGAGTAGGTGATATATATAGAGTCCCACAAGGGGAAACCAACATCAGAAAAGCTCCACTGTATAAGAAATGAGGAAGGGAGGCCCTACCTTTAATCAATCTAAGGATAAAAAGGGATATGCAAACAAAAAGTATTACGTGGAAAAAAAAGGGAGATCTACTAAACAGTGCACAGGGGATAAATTGTCTGGAGTGCTAGCTAGCATCTAAGTTCCAGTTCCCCTAGTGTCCGACTGACAGGAGGGTAGTGTAAACGAGGTTAGAGAGAGAGAAAAGGCACAGGGACCCCAGAGAACAAGGGGCCAGGTAATCTGGTCTAAATGCAGATGAAAAGCCTCACGCAAAAAATAAATAAATAAATCTCTCAACTTTTTCCTGCTTTTTGAGGCGGTTGTTAATTTTTGGCTGTGTTTAAACTTTTTTTCTCCTTCTCTTTATCCACCTCTTTTTCAGCCCACTGCTCTTTTTGGCAATGTAACTTTAAGAGTATTGTAAAACTATCATTAGTAGTTGCAGCCTCTCCACTTCTATCTTACTACAGCTGATTCCATACAGTTTCTTTCCTTTGAAAATATGAGAACATTAATTGTCGCAAAATTACCTTGATTGCACGAGCTCACCTCACCACATCATATTAGGAAATATTTGGCATAAACACAATACAATTTGCACTGTTTGCACTGTTGGAGGGAAACAATCACTTGTCAAATGTCACTAAATTCCAATTACAGTTTTTGTTCATAGATACTAAAAATTATTAGGACAGAGGTATTATTCCCCATACAATACTGAATTACTTTTTTTATAAAGAAAGCTACGCATGATTGGCATCTCTATTTCCTAGTAGTTGTTTTACTGAGTTGATGCCAAAATATTTTACTCGGATTTGATCTCACTATGGTTGCATGTAAATAAACACTGTTAATTTACTGACTTCCAGTCAGGTATGTGGAACAACTAACACATTTTTAAAATAATGAGTTAAAAGTCATGCCAAATATGACAAAGTGCCCTTTAATTGACATCATGTTTTTTTTCTGTCAGCAACTGTTTAGATTATGATCAGACACTTACCTGTCTAGGGCTTTGGTTATTTAAAAAAATAAATACAAATTTCACCTAGGCCATAACATGTTTACTGTGTATATGTATTTTTCTGCATTAACTTGACTTATAGGGTTATTGATTAAAGAGAGAGTTCTTGGACCTCGAAGTGCATAAACAGGACATTTCACATTTTAGAGTAAAATAGTTGAACTGGAAGTATAGCTGACTGGTAAAACTTTAGCAATGCTAATTTAAACAAAAGTTATTTGGGCCTTAAATTTTAAATTCTTTTGGATTTTTTTATTTAATTCCTGACATTTCTCAATTTAGTAAGTAACATAAGAATTAAACTTCCTTTAACCACCAGCTTGTTCAAAGAGCCTCTTTTTTTTAGCAGAACTTCTGATATCCTTTCAACAAAATCTATATCAGTATTCAGTGGTTTTTATTTTATCCTAGACCACACAGCATCCTGAAAGCATTCTACATTTAAGACGAGCAGGAGATACATGCTACAATAATAAACAATCATCATATAAAGCCTCTGAAAGGTTTGTTTGGTTCTTAATTAATTTACATGATTTATTTTCATTAACAATATAAAACCACATATGCACAACACTGAGAGTGACAAATATTTGACTTTATAATACAGTGAGATGTGCAAATAGCTTGGTAGGCAAGAATTGAATGAGGATATGAGTTAATAAGCATAGTTAGAGAAGGCCAAAATCAGTCCAGTTAAATTGATTGAGGTGTCAAGTGAACCTCTGGAAAAGATCCACATGTATTAGCATTTCTTGAATGATTTAACAGAGATACTTGCCTTGAATGTCAGATGAGGCTTATTAATCTAGTCATATCAAAATACAAACAGCGGACAGAGCGAACATTCTGTGCTACGCTAACTACAAAATTTACAGCATGGAAAAATCTGAACTCACTCTGTTGCATTAAAATCTGTAGGAATAAAGACAAAAACAAAACAGAAAATATAGGTTACAGCCTTATATTTATATGAACCAGCTAACTATAAACAGTATAATTTCATATTAGGATAAATGCTAAATATTAATTGAATGTCAAATTATTAGAAAATATTATTGAGATAAAATTTACTTTTACCTCCATATTAATATGGACATATAGTTAAATACACTATTTCTTACTACCATGTGTAGAGATATGTTCATTATCAAATATATTGTTAATCTTTAATTATGTTTGTTTTGTGAAGAAAAAACTCTTTACTATACCATTTACTTTAATTCTTTATAGCATGTTATAGAGAACATTTTTGTTTACTAATGTTAATACGTTTTTATTAGCTATATATTAAATAACCTATATTAACTTTAATAATACCTTTGTTCAGAACAACAGCAATTTAGAAATATTATTATTATCTCTATCATTAATATTTATTTTTACAAAACATTGAGTGGTTGAATAAAAAGTACAAGAAATTCCTGGTTTTACAATTCATCATGTAAACAGCATATTATTTTTTTAACTTTCAAAGTGAATTAGTGAATTATAACTACAAACATATCACAGAGACATACAATGCAGAATTTAAAAATATATAGATTATTCTACTTTAATACTGCCACTAAAAGCATTTTTTGCATGTTACAATAATATAATGGATTATATTTTTTTTAATACAATAATAATTCAGAACTTGACAAATATTTTTCACATTTAAGTTACTTCTTTTCTAAGTTGTTATGGTGTCCCATGTATCCCTTTAACCCCTTAAGGACACATGACGTGTGTGACACGTCATGATTCCATTTTATTCCAGAAGTTTGGTCCTTAACGGGTTAAAGTTAAAATACATTAACACTCTGTTACAACACATTTTTACACCAATTACACATTGTGCATAGAAAAAAAATATTCATATATCTATACTGCTTAAACCTTCAATAAACCAAATAGGGATGGTCAAAGGTGGATCTCCATGTGCTGCAGGACAAAGGTAGATCTTCATGTACTTTTTTAAATTTTTTGAGCCTCATTTATGACAAAGCATTATGGTGGTTGTAGTTCAACAACATAAGTGGATATACTGGAGCACTATACTATTTTTTGTAAATTGAGCTTTTAGTCTGCATTAAACATTAACCTCACAGGGAGAAGTGACAACAGCTAAATCCCTATGTGGTATAGAAATAACTCTTCTGTAATATATATTGTCTTACTTATACAGACACAGTCCCACACACTGAATCCACTACACAAACAAACACTGCATCCACTACAAAAACTTCATCCACTATATAAACACACACTTCATCAACTACTCACAATGCATCTATACACCCACACTGCATCCACTACACAAACACACACTCTACATACACCATACACACAGAGACACATATACTGCATACACTAAACAGACACAATGCATCCACTACACACATTGCATACAATGCACAAAAACAGACATTGTATCCATGACACACACACTGCATTCACTACACACAGACACCAAATGCACTACACACTCTATATCCAATATATACACACTATACACATGCACACAATGCATTCACTACACACACTTCATACAATACATACACTGCATCCCCACTGTTTCTTTTAATTATTATATTTGTTGCTCTCCTCCTGGTCTAAATAAACTTATAATATTAGTTCTGTTACATCCTAGTTCTTACTTTGCATTAAGCTTGGCCGCTCTAAGGTCCTGTAATACTCCTTTGTTGCCATTTATCTTGCGGAGGATCCTAACATACCATGTCATACACATTCAAAAATACAGACACAGACAGATATACCGTATATTTACAAGTACAGAAAACACAATCCAAACTACAAATAATTGAAACAAGAAACAATATCCACACACATTATTAAATAAAATACCATATCTAATAGCTCGTTATACAACCTTCAGACATTCTTAGTCTGATTAAGAGCAGTATACAAAATATGAGGGATTCAGCATACCTAAAAATAACCAGTAGAACAGTAGTCCACTAGCACTCCTGCGAATATGTATACTTGTGAGTTTGTATGTAATAGTTTGTGGTTGTGGTTGTTCAAATTGAATTTCAAATGGAAGCCAAAATGGAAGCATAGCTAACTTGGGAGATTTTTTCCATTTCTGCTATTTTTGTCCATAAACGTAAAATTCACTTTGAATTTGAGTGTTTGTTTTTCTGTATGGAAGCATGCATGGTTGTATCTGTGAGTCTATATATCAGTGTGTGTGGCTGAGGATTTGTGTGTCTGTATGAGTGTGTGGGTATTGTATGTAGCGGCAGAACTGCCACCAGTGCAGTTGCACCGGGGCCCGCATGCTGATGGAGCCCATCAGGTGGCCCATGCACTTAATGCAACCCAGTGGACATATGTCTTCAGGGGCCCGGTCAGCGCCCCGGCCCTTTAATTGTGTGACTGGGCTTCTTTTAATGATATCAGCCACACTAATTTAGGGCCCCCACCCGCCACTCAGGGCACGGGTGGAGGCTCAGGATGGGGGGGATGTCTTGTAAACAGGCTGCTCGCTGTTTACTAGACATGCCCCTAGCAAGTAGGGGCAGAATTTTGTGCCGTGGGAATTAGGGAGTTATCTACTAAGCGGCTGCAAGAGAACATCCAATGTCCCAAAGTCCTGAAGTTCTGAAGTCCCGAACTGAACCGAAGTGCAAAAGTTACAAAGTCTTGAATTTCGGAAGTGCCGAACCGAAGTGCCGAAATTCCGTAGTGCCGAAGTCCAGAATTTCGGAATACGAAATATTTTGCCCATGCACATTCCTATTTTGGTGCGCATCTCTGCACATTTCTAGTGCCTCAATATCCTTCTTTACAGCAGGTGCCCAAAATCGCACAGCATATTCAAGATGTGCAAAATGATATTCTCATCCTGAAAATGAATGTCCTTTTTTATACATGACAATATCTTACTGGCCTTAATTACTGCTGATTGGCATTGCACATTGTTGCCTAGTTTTTGTGTCTATAACAATTCCCAAATTCTTGCATGTTGTAAATCCCTATTTCACTACCATTTAGGGTATAAATTGCTTGTGCATACTTCACACCGAAGTGCAAAACTTAGCATTTTTCTACATTAAATTTAATCTGCCATTTGAATGCCCAGTCCCTCAATCTATCTAAATCCCTCTGCAGCAAAGTAATATCTTGCTCACATTGTATTACTTTACAGAGTTTTGTGTCATCTGCAAACACAACATATACAAGGCGGGCCCCCGGGGAACCAGACCTTGTGCAGTGTTAAGGGCCCCAACATTTCTAATGGTATCCCTGCAAGAAGATAAACTTGATGGGAAGTGGCTGACAATAATGTGGAGGTACGTAAATATGGGGTATTGTGACTGAATACAGTAATGTGTTGAGCACGTAAGGTGAGTGAATTTCAGAAATGTGTCTTTACATTTAAAATGTGAAATTGCTTTTTTTCCTTCTGAATGTACATTTTTCTGTTGAATAAAAATACTCTTATCTCTTTAAGTATTTGACTTCTGCTATTAATGTTATCTCAGTTTTATTGAGCTGTGTATTTTCCTGGCACCAAAAATAAAATGCTGCATGCCAGTAGAACATGACTCAATATCCCACTTGCCCAAACAACTAGTACACACAGCCACTGCCTATGTCCATTACATTTTGCAGTAACATTTTCCACCCCTGTTTTTTAAAAACCAATCAGACAGCACACAGTAATCTGACTCCTTGTGTTCTCTTGGTCAGGGTAATTACAGCACTTCATTTTATCCAGAGAAGGAATGAGTGGCAGACCTGTAACAAGACATAGAGGGTGAGTGTTACTTTATTAGTGGCAAATTGCATTATATAATTGTCTAGTAACATTTTAAATACTGCCTTCTTCACTAACACTGCAGCAGTTAAACATAATAACGTGTTAATATGTTAACAAATATATATTTTTAAATTGATAATCAAGGAAACAAGCATCCTTATACATTGTGCATGTGTGTTTCCATATGCAATGACATGTAGTAATTGACTACAATATCTGAACACATGTGAATAGCAGGGTGAAAATTCAAAGTGAATTTCAAATTTAAGTCCAGATTAACTGAATGGAAAGTATAGGGAACTTGGAATCTTCTTCTGTTTTAGCTATCTTAACCACAAATTTGAAATTCATTTTGCATTCAACTTGAATCCTCACTTTAGTGAATAACACTGTATATTTGTAATTTACCTGCTTCTCTATTCTGTATACCTCAGGAAAATGGATCTTTACAGCGTGCACACAGTTTTATGAGACTGATTGATCAAGGAATTATTTAGATGTATTTCGAACAAGCCTTTGAAAAAAGCTACATGTCTTGATAATATCGAGGGAAAAAGGGCTACAGTGCTAAACTAGTCAGCACTGATGCCCCCACAGCAGGTTACGGCATGCACCGTGAATATATTGGAACAATAGACAAAGTGGAGTGGGGATGACCACTCACATAAAAGTGGGCAGTCCACACTCCATATAGGAGAACTTGCAGGGAGTTAAAATTTTGTATTTGTGGTATAAGCCTTTATTAATATATATCCGAAAAATACTAAACAAATAAAGTGTGCAAACCCAAGTGCTATAAGTGAAAAGATAAATCAAAACTAGAAAAGCTACAATTTCTGGGGAAATTGTGTGAAGTGTTCTTGCCTCCACCAGTAGTCTAAAACTGGAGTGGGCGGAGTAACTGGGTGGAGTGGCTTGAGTAACTGTTGTGTGGTTGGAGTGGCTGGAGTAACTGTGGAAAAGTTGGACTGGGCAGAATAACTTTATGAAACATTGATTAGCTGTATTGTTGTAACATTGTATGTTACTGGTTTTCTGTTACAGGTATAACGCATTGACTAACATGGAAATATATTTATTCAATGTGATAGTGCTCACTTTTGTGTTTTAAAAACTGTAGGAATTACAGCAGTTTAGAGAATGTGTTTCATCTAGCAGCCTCTGTGTTCCGGAACACTCTGCTGGTTGCTCACACACCTGTGTTCCTATGGCAACTCACTCTACAGCAAGGGCTAAATCCTACAGTGAAGAGCTTTATATTGTGAGAATCACAAGACCCAGACCTACATTTTGATGCATAGTATGTCTCCGAAATATTAACAATGAATGCACAGTCGCAGTTTAGAAATCGCCCTTCAAATTTGAGGTGGCTAGAGTGGAGTTTCAATGAATGTCAATGGACGGCGTGAGTTGCAAACAAATGGTCATATTGTGAAAACTATCAGGACTATGGCTTAGCCGTGGATATTTTTAGTGGCAGCAGGGATAGCTGAACATTTTGATATAAGATTTGTGTAGGTGGGCTTGAAAATGAGGGAGTGGTGGCAGTTTAGAAATCATGTCCTGATTTTTTAGCTCACACTTTTGTTAGCTCCCACTCTAGTATTGAACATTCCGCCATTCATTCCTATGGGACCAATTTTGCCACAAAAACGACGATATTTCCACAAAGTAATAGCACACCAATCGGGAACAATCCACACGTTTCGGTATATTACTGTCTATGTAGTGTAAAAACTGTGAGAGGAGTTAGGGTGGTAAATTTGGCTATAATAAGAATAATATATATATATATATATATATATATATATATATATATATATATATATATATATATATATATATATATATATATATATATATATATATATATATAAAATATGATAATAGTAAGTGGTCTTGTCATGCAAGAACACTTAATAATAAGTCTTGAAATATGGGAGATTTGTCACACATATCAACTTCCTATAACATACATCAGAGTACCCTGTGTACCTTGAGTATATATCTTTAAGTAAGTTAATAGACAGATGGATACCTCTAATATAATCGGATTGTATGTATGTATGTATGTATGTTCTTTTCACTTATAGCACTTGGGTTTGCATACTTTATTTGTTGATTGTTTTGGATATATATATATATATATATATATATATATATATATAATGTGAAAAAAAAAAAAAATATATATATATATATATATATATATATATATATATATATATATATATATATTGAAATATTAACTGCCTGGAGGTTCTCCTATATGGAGTGTGGACTGCCCATTTTTATGTGAGTGGTCCTCCTAACTCCACTTTGTCTATTTTTCCATGTTTTAATAATATCTCACACATTAGATAAACACACTGTAGATGTAGAGGTGTAACACAAATACTCTGCCACAAATTAGAGAGAGGGCACAAGAATGTGTTATTGAATCTTTTGATACTTAGTGGGGATTAACCCTATCAGGACTTTCCATACTGTCATCACAATTTGGTCCTTGAAGACTGTGTTCCAGGCCAGGATGGAATGAGCTTATTCAACATCTATGAAGCCCATGTGCTTTCGAATTACTTGTAGATTCAATTTGACAGCAGGTTATTTAAAGGGCAACTTTAAACAGCATAGCCATTACAGAGTAAAGGAACATTCAAACATTGTATACATTTCATTCTAGCATTGGAGGATTTTTCTTTTTATCTTTAGATTCAATTTACCCAGTGTCTCTTAAAAAGGGGGTTACTTACCTTTTATCTTGCAGAGAGATGATCTTCTCTCCACTGCTTCACTACCTCAGGGAGTTCATCACTAGTGATGATCAATGTTTCTTACAGAGAAGCATTAGGGGGCATGGTGCATGTGTGGCAACTGCAATGTCAATGCTTATCATAGAGAATTTATCAGTTCAAAGTTGTCACTTCTTTTTAAAGGAAAGTTCAAGGACAATGTTCCATTGTCAGCTGACAGGTGTTCCCAAGAAGGTTTATAAAAGTGCCAATTTTTTCTTCAAATGTGTACTTTTATAAAATTGGGTTCCAAGGACACTTTACCACCTAAATCACTTAAGAGAGTGGAAATAATTTAGAGATTTGGAGTTTTCAAATGAGTATTCCAAGATAAATCACACAAATTAGCCTGCACACTAGCTGTTTAAAGTGCCTTTAAAAGTTGAGACCACAAGTGAGCGAGTCAAGCAATGGACCCCCACATGCTGCCAGAGGCATTCATTGGCAGTTGCCACAGAGTTTGAATGTCAACCTCCATGTAAATTTATTGGTGGATCATTGCTGGATGCTTCAAGCATGAGACATCCAGCAATAGCATTGGCAAGTAGTGATGTCCCGAGCGGTTCGCCGGCGAACATATGGGATGTACAGTCCGCCCCCTATTCGTCATCATTGAGTAAACTTTGACCCTGTACCTCACAGTCAGCAGACACATTCCAGCCAATAAGCAGCAGACCCTCCCTCCCAGACCATCCCACCTCCTAGACAGCATACAATTTAGATTAATTCGGAAGCTGCATTTATTTTTATTTTTTTTAATTTTTTTTGTGTTTATTATACATTATCCCCCATAGCCAGTAACCTATGTTTATTATACATTATCCCCCCATAGCCAGTAATCTGTGTTTATTATACATTATCCTCCCATAGCCAGTAACCTGTGTTTATTATACATTATCCCCCCATAGCCAGTAATCTGTGTTTATTATACATTATCCTCCCATTGCCAGTAACCTGTGCTTATTATACATTATCTCCCCCCATAGCCAGTAACCTGTGTTTATTATACATTATCCCCCCACAACCAGTAACCTGTGTTTATTATACATTATCCTCCCCATAGCCAGTAACCTGTGTTTATTATACATTATCCTCCCCCATAGCCAGTAACCTGTGTTTATTATACATTACCCCTCCCATAGCCAGTAACCTGTGTTTATTATACATTATCCCCCATAGCCAGTAACCTGTGTTTATTATACATTACCCCTCCCATAGCCAGTAACCTGTGTTTATTATACATTATCCTCTCATAGCCAGTAACCTGTGCTTATTATACATTATCCCCGCATTTCTGGAATTTTCGGGACTTTTGCTGCAGCCGCTTGGTAGATAACTCCCTAATTCCCACGGTATTAGGGAGTTATCTACCAAAAAGCTGAAAGACCTAAATTGGTCTTTCAGCCAAATTTACTAATACTAAGTAAAAAATATTTAGTATTAGGAAATTGTGCCCCTACTCAAAATACCGCGAGTAGGGGCATGTCTATTAAACAGTGAGCAGCCTGTGGCTGCTCAATGTTAAAAAAAAAATAAAAAAATAAAAAAGGGTCCCGCCTCCCTGAGCGGGTGGGGGCCCTAAAGTAAAAAAAGGGGGGGGACCTAATGTCCTCCCACCTGTCCCCCACCCCTGAGCGGCGGGTGGGGGGCTCTAAATACTAATAAGGGGGGGACCTAATATCCTCCCCCCTGGCCCCACCCCTGAGCGGCGGGTGGTGGGCTCTAAATACTAATAAGGGGGACCTAATGTCCTCCCCCCCCCTGGCCCCCACCCCCTGAGCGGTGGGTGGGGGCCCTAAATACTAATAAGGGGAGGACCTATTGTCCTCCCCCTGGCCCCCACCCCTGAGCGGTGGGTGGGGGCCCTAAAAAAATTTCCCCCAAGGTGACTAGGGGTCCCCAAACCCCTAGTCACCCCCTTCCCCCCCCCAAAAAAAGTATCCCCCTACCTACCCCCCTCACCCTAAAAATAATGAGGGGGACCTTTAACTAAGAACCTGTAAAGAAAAAGAAAAAAAACTTACCATTGGATGTTTTCTTTCTTCTTATTTCAGCCCCAAAAAAGGCCAAATAAAAAACCATAATAACCGACGCAATTAAAAAAAAAAAAAAAATGAGCGCAAAAAAAAAACCTTCACCCATGGAGGGCTTCGCGCAGACTGATCTTTGCAGGGCGGGGGAGGCTTATAAAGCCTTGTCCCGCCCTGCAATTAGGCTCAGAGCACTCTGATTGGTGAGTTTAAGCAATCCAATCAGAGTGCTCTGACAGGTAAATGAAGAGACTGACAGGTAAATCTCTACATTTACCTGTCACAGCACTCTGGTTGGTTTGAAATCCACCAATCAGAGTGCTCTGTGTCATTTTATACAGCGTGGGAAAGTTCTTTGGAATTTTCCCACGCTGTGTAATTTGACTCATAACACTCTGATTGGTTACTTAATCCACCAATCAGAGTGTTATGAGTCAAATTACACAGCGTGGGAAAATTCCAAAGAACTTTCCCACGCTGTGTAAAATGTCAGTCTCTTCATTTACCTGTCAGAGCACTCTGATTGGATGGCTTAAACCCACCAATCAGAGTGCTCTGAGCATAATTGCAGGGCGGGGCAAGGCTTTATAAGCCTTCCCAAGCCCTGCAGAGCTCAGTCTGCGTGGAGCCCTCCATGGGTGAAGATGGATTTTTTTTTTTTTGAGCTCGTTTTTTTTTTTTTTTTTTTTTTTTTTATTGCGTCGGTTATTGTGGTTTTTTATTTGCCCTTTTTGGGGCTGATAAAAGAAGATTTTAGAAGAAAGAAAACATCGAATGGTAAGTGTTTTTTCTTTTTCTTTACAGGTTCTTACTTAAAGGTCCCCCCTCATTATTTTTAGGGTGAGGGGGGTAGGTAGGGGGATACATTTTTTTTTTTTGGAGAGGGGGAGGGGTTGACTAGGGGTTTGGGGACCCCTAGTCACCTGAGGGGACATTTTTTTTTAGCGGTGGGTGGGGGCCGGGGGGAGGACAATAGGCCCCCCTATTGGTATTTAGGGCCCCAACCCGCCGCTCAGGGGTGGGGGCCAGGGAGGAGGACCTTAGGTTCCCCCCCTTTTTAGTATTTAGGGCCCCCACCCACCGTTCAGGGGTGGGGCCAGGGGGAGGACATTAGGTCCCCCCCTTATTTTACTGTAGGGCCCCCACCCACCGCTCAGTGGTGGGGGCCAGGGGGAGGACATTAGGTCCCCCCCCATTAGTAATTAGGGCCCCCATCCACCGCTCAAGGGTGGGGGCCAAGGGGGAGGACATTAGGCCCCCCCCAATCTGATTTGGGCCCCCACCCACCTCTCAGGGATAGGGGCCAGGGGGGTAGACGGGGGGGGGGGGGGAAACGAATTGCACATGTCTACACGTTATTCCAAACAATTTAGGAATGTTAGGTAATTTATGCCCTTTATAGATTAAAACCAGACTCATCAGCATCAACTATGCAATTTTCCATGGGAGTTTTGCCATGGATCCCCCCCGGCATGCCACAGTCCAGATGTTAGTCCCCTTGAAACAACTTTTCCATCACTATTGTGACCAGAAATTCGACTGCCTATTGAAGTCAATGGCGGTTCACCGGGTTCGCCTGTTCGCGAACATTTGCAGAAGTTCCCGTTCGCCGTTCGCGAACAGAAAATTTCATGTTCGCGACATCACTATTGGCAAGCACACCCCTGCATTGGATCACTGTGACAAGCTGTTACAGTGATATGAAACATCTCAGCTCCTACTGCAGCACTGACAAGCAGGCTCTCTGCCAAATACACACCAATAGGTACAAACAAGGATTTTGCTGTTAGTTAAGGTATGCTATTACTGTGATTGCCTCCCATGGCATTCAATCAACTTGGGGGGTAAATTCTACTATAAATATACTTTAGGGTAAGTTTGGGCTAATATTAATGTTAGTGTTTGTGTTATATAGGGTTAGGGTTAGAATTATAGTTAGTGTATATGTTAACTGGTTAAGCTAGGGCAGATATATTAACTATTGAACTAGTTTTAGTTAAGGTTTGCTAGAGTTACCAAAGCTGATCTACTGAACAGGTAACTGCTCATGTTAGGGTTAGTGTTACTTATGGTTAGTTAAGGGTTAGACGTGTCATCAGAGTTTGATGTTGGTCACACAGATATACCAAATAGTGTCGCCTGGGAAAAAGCGGCAAAAATACATTTAATGCAAAACTTGCCAAATTTGTGATTAAACAGTCAGGTTAAAAGACTTAAAATAATTCATATCAAATAGTCCATGTTTTCTTATTTTGAAAATGGAATGACAAGATAAGGGTAACGTGCAGCTGGGAGCTGGTGCTGTTACCAAAAAGTGGCATGACCTAGCTAAATAAACTGGTAAAAAAAAATTAGAAATTTATAAACAAACATTTATTATGTCTTTAATGTGTCATAATCTGGCAATGGTCTATATAGGGTACATTGCAGCAGTAAATAAATGTATATATAGCGTAAAGAGGAATAGTGAGAAACACATGATCTGTGAAATTAATTTACGAAAACAAAACATGTATTTGAAAAACACAAAAAAATACATATTACCAGCAGTTTGGCTAGGATGAGGATGCAATAGTTAAATGAAAACTGTTGAAATGCTCTCAGTTAAAAATCATGATGGCTCTTCTTTCTACTCATTTAAACCTTTGTGTAACAGACTTCGATAATTGGATTCTGCAATTAAAGGTATATTCTTAGCATGCCATAATTGGCAAGGGGTTAGTTTGAAAAAAAAATCACTCCTTGCCATATTTGCCATATAACTTCAAAAAAATCTATTGAAATCCTAGTCATATTGGGCATTTTAATTTAGTTGTTGTTACACCAGTTGCGTGGAAGTTTTGGAGATTTGTTTTATTCCAAACTGCAGTTTATATAAATTTAGGCCAATCGGGGGATTAGTTGAATTCCCATAATCCAAGTCTAAATGTTGCCGAATAACGAACCAACCAAAACACACAATTGCTGAACAAGTTTTCTTTGATTCATAATTCTGAATACCAAAAAAAAAGAAATAGTTATTAAGAAAAAGGTGATTGATGGCTAAGGGACAGTGAATACATTTTAAGTTTATTCACAGAGCCAATAGTGACCAGTAGAGGGATAAAAACGAGGAGCTGTAAAAAAAAAATAAAATAAAAAAAATCTATCTTTATATATTACATATCTAAAATATGTATCATATATAAATATAGATTTTTTTTTTTTACTTCTCCAGTTTTTCCCTATGTGGGTTACTCTTTCGCACTGGATCTGTGAAACAAGTGGTGGGAAATAGCTCCAATCAATGTACTGCAAAATATATACATATTAGCCCATTTTTGTGCCCTTTGGTTCATCTGATTCATTTCCCGAAACAGTTTTTAATACTGAAATCTGCCAAGCTGAGCCAACATATGGCCAGAATTTAATTGTTCCAAAATTTTCATTTCTTGAAAAATACTTGATCATGAAGGTTAATGTAGTGGTTGTAGGACAAGTAGTATTTTGATGCAACCCTCCTAATTTTTTATGAAATCATAGTCAATTAATTTGACAAAATAACAAACTAACATCCAAAGCCAGTGACCTGTCCTACCATTCAGATAATGTCTAACCTTTAGTCCTGTACTATCCATCTATAGTTGTTCAACTTTGGAAGTTATGATGGCACTGGACATGAATGTTCTACCTTATATGAGTGGTAGGTGAGGCGTTTGCCCTCTGATGCTGGGAGAGCTCTGTTTTTTGTCCAAATCTGCCAAGCTGAGCCAACATATAGCCAGAATTTAATTGTTCCAAAATTTTCATTTTTGGAAAAAATGGTTTGGCTGAAAGGCATTTTCTCACTGTGCTCAGGTCTAGTTATCATGAGCAACACAGTGAAAATGTGGGACTCCCCCCCCCCCCCCCCACTGTTTTAAAATATTTTTTCATAATTAGTGTTATTTTAAGTATAATGGTTACCAGATAAAACCCCAATCTGTCTTTAAAAAAATTATACATATTATATATATATATGGGTACCCTTGAAGGTAACATGTCAGTCATGGATACATAAATCTCAGAAAATCCTTGATCATGAAGGGGTTAATGTAGTGGTTGTAGGACAAGTAGTATTTTGATGCGACCCTCCTAATTTTTTATGAAATCATAGTCAATTAAGTTGACAAAATAACAAACTAACATCCAAAGCCAGTGACCTCATCCAAAGCGAGTGACCTCTCCTACCATTCAGATAATGTCTAACCTTTAGTCCTGTACTATCCATCTATAGTTGTTCAACTTTGGAAGTTATGATGGCACTGGACGTGAATGTTTTACCTTATATGAGTGGTAGGTGAGGCGTTTGCCCTCTGATGCTGGGAGAGCTCTGTTTTTTGTCCAAATCCTCAAAAAAATTTGAAAGAAAGTTCGGGGATAGCAGTAAAAACTCCTTGCACCACAATCTTTACAGTAATGGTCATGGTGGTTATGCCAACAAAAGTGTTGCTCTAAAAATACATTTTCAACTACTCTTGTATAACGCTTAGATACTGGTAAATCTGTAGCTGAATTATATGCAGAGTTACATGATTTCGATTTTTATTCTAATTGCAAACCCTTGATATCTCACAAAAGAAAATTACATTAGATGGTGCCATTGGTATTATTAATAGTAGATTTATAAGGTCTTCAGAAAGTATAGAGTTACTTTATTCAGGGAAATGTTTCAAATAATGCTTCATGGATGTATTACCTTTAACCCCTTAAGGACACATGACATGTCTGACATGTCATGATTCCCTTTTATTCCAGAAGTTTGGTCCTTAAGGGGTTAAACTGCCCATAGTTGTACAGAATCATTAAGTAAATCTTTTGTCTCCCTATTGCAAAATCATTTGCAGTTTCTTTGCAACCCAATTAAAACAACAAAATGGCAGACTATAGTGTGACTGATTGGTCCATTTGTATAAAAAGAATCATATTTTGGCATAGTATACAATAAATGTATAAAAAATATAAAAAATACTTAACTTTAAATGGTTTTTTTTTTATTGTTACATATAGGAAAACCTTTTAATGGAAACTGCTTGCATGTATTTAGTTTGGAAGAAACTTGTGAGATGAGAGCTTTTTGAGTAGACGTAATTTGTGTCCCAGTTAAAGGTATAACTAAACAATCTTCCCTTTCCTCTTGAATGTAATGGAAAGGTCAGATTGCACATATTCTCAAGTTTATGTGTTCAAGTATTTGCCCAACTTTCATTTCATAATAGAAACTTGCAAATTACTTAAATGACTAAAAATGCGGCCCTAGAGAGGTGGCCCAGTATTCTACTGAAAAATAAGTTAAATCATTGATATTGCAAATATTTGTGTTCCTTAAGATTTCAACACTTAAAACTTTACATTGAAGTGCATAAGTGTTTTTTAAAATCCCTGGAAATAAGGAACCCTAGATCCTACACATTATACTGCAGACTACTAGGTTACTTTGTATTGATCCTCTGGTAACAATCAGGCTATCTCCTAAATCTACATAAATGTACATTGTTATCTCCTTCTTTATCGGAATTACATTTCCAAATGTGCACAGCATTGTCGTATTAAGATATTTCGGTCACACATACTGGAGCATAAGAATGTAAATTCAGTTAAAATGTTCCTAAGATTTGCAATATGCTGATCTATCCTCACCTGGTACCAATTTGTTCTCCATCTCCCTAGAAATAAATGTGTCTACGCTAAATCTCACATTACATTAAATTGTCCGTAGAAGACAGAAAGGAGATGTGGTCACTTATACATGTACACTGCAGAGAAAATTCCAAACAACATGGACATTGTTATTCTAAATGCTTCACTGATCTTTACATTAAAATAACCTTTACAAATGCCAGGAATGAATGCTGTGACACAAGCTGTAAATATGATCTAAACTTGTAAAACTAGAACACTAACTTCAGTTCATAAGGAGGTCATTCCCCCCGATAAACCAGCTGTAGGCACAAAAAGAAACATGCTGCAGAAAACCATCAATGTGATCTTCTTATTTCCAATCCACTTACTGGGTATGGGCAGTATTGCTACTGCATGTGACATTTGACCTAAAAGCGTATCTCAGATTTACGGAAAACGTAGTGATAGCATGTTTCATTAAGAACAATTTACAATGGCCGCAGTATGCTGTGAGTAGATGTTTGAGACACACATTTAAATCTGTCACAGTTCATATCATGCTATAACTTTTTCTTATTTCTTAATTGGCCTACGACTTTTTGCCGTATTGCATTCAAATGTATAAAAGTATGTATTTATATATCATCTAAACAAAACATCAAAAATGAAAGGCACTGATTCTTGACCATACAATCTATTTCTCAGTAGAAAACCAGTATTTATGCTGCTCAAAATAACAGAAAATCCTAATTTGTACAACTCAGTTAATAGGTCTACATTTTGCGGTTCATTTACACCATTGCTGTTTAGAATACAAACCTTGGGGGGGCGGAGCTAGTTGGAGACCAGCAAAGACGCATGGAGGAAAGCTCCGTACTGAAAACCGAGAAAAACGCATGAAATTGGCGGAATTTGGGCACTCATCTTACTCAAACCTCACCCACCGTTCGAGGAGGGGACAATGGGCAAGAAAAATAAAAAAATTTAAGCCGGACAAACCGCCTTCCAGCCGCGACATCGGCGAACTCGCAGAAGGCCGCATGGGAGAAAATGGCGCTGAGGGAGGATGCATACTCCGACTCTTCGGGTGACTTCTACCCAGACTTGGGTGAGGGCGCATCTATGAACCATCCCCCAGGGCCCAAGCTCCAAGCATCCCCTGCGGAAGAACCAGCCACAGCGGCCCTGCTAACTAAAATGTTTACCGAACTCTGGCAGGAGAAGAAATAACGTGAAGGTTAGGGGGATACATGATGATATAGGGCTAACTGACCTCCCACACTATGTGAGACGCCTAATTGCCACACTTCTGCAACCCAAACAAGCCAAACTCGTAAAGATTGACAGAGTGTTCAGACTGCCCAAGCTGAAAAATGTAACCACAAACGCCACGGCTGATGTTATCATAAAATTTCAGACCCACCAGGACAAGACAGCTCTCCTGGCAGCGACTCGGGGAAAAACCCTCCTATCGTTTGAGGACTCACAAATACTGCTATTCCCTGACCTCACAAGAACCACACTAAGTTGGCGTAAAACGCTCTAACCTAGCTTACCACTACTGAGAATAAATAACATCCTGTACCGCTGGGGCACCCCACGGATGCTCACATTCAGCACCAAAGGAACTGTCTACAGAGTAAAAAGCCTGCAGGATCTGGACACTTACCTGGGCCAGCTGGGCCTGAAGGCCCCGCAAGCAGAATCTACAACCACGTCCACCAGACTGAATCCTACCACCGCCAAGGAATTCGTACCCAGGTCAGCCAGACACACCACATCGGCAGACGATGCTACCTGAGAACACCAA
Organism: Pelobates fuscus; assembly: GCF_036172605.1. Taxonomy (NCBI): domain Eukaryota; kingdom Metazoa; phylum Chordata; class Amphibia; order Anura; family Pelobatidae; genus Pelobates; species Pelobates fuscus. The sequence continues at coordinate 108,391,893 of NC_086320.1, forward strand.
ACTAACCGAAGGACTCTCCACCCCATTGGAGGCCATAAAACCCGCCACTGGAATATGTGACTATAACCACTATAAGTTTTCTGTTTTTGTTTTCTAATGTTTTTTCTTGTTTATTGGCTGCCACTATAAAGCATCGCCTTGGAGAACGTAACTCCGAACATTATACCCGTGGGACCTGGACGCACTGAAGGGGATTGCTATCTCACCTTCATTTGAGTACTTTGATTATGTTTTCATTTCACATTCTCTATTTCCCTTCTCTATTTTTCTAATGCCAAATCTTTAGACAACTCGAAGGGAGAAAATAGATGAGGGACGCACCCTTAGAACAGAGCAGCCCACCCAGGCACCAACCGCGCCTTTCCCATATGGTCCTCCAGGCCCACCCAGACACCCCCCCCCCCCCATATTGATTTATCTAATGGATAAAAGTGTTAGTTACTGTAGGAACCCCGAGGGGGGCTTTTCTCCTCCCCCTGGAGCACTAATGCCTATGTAAGGAACCCTGATACATCTTTGATCTACGAATACCCTTTGCTCAGGGGACCACCTCCATCTTATTGTAGCGTTATCCCGTTGTTAGACATGTCACTAAAATTTATAATCCACTCAGCACACGACCGCACACTAGACAGCTAAGATGCCTCTTTTACTACATACAGAACATATGGGCTATGGCCCATCCTGTTGTCTCCTTGCCGTTGGCATTGCTATACTAATATGATGAGTGAGAAAAAATGAGGGATTTAGAAACTATCCTCACCGTTAGAGACCACCAAATGTAAAGATAGATATTTCAGTTACAGTTTTCACTTTACTTTAAAAGTTTATGTTGCATCGAACTGAGCCAACCTGGAGTCTCTTATTTTGCTAAAACTGAATTTACCACAATCCGGTGATCTATCAGATACCACTCACCGATCTCACCTAATGCTCACAAATTATTGCTAAGTCTTCTTCAATATGCAGTATGCCTGTCAAAAAAACAAATGTGCTGAATTCCATGTACAATGTTTGAACCTGACAAACTTTTTCTCTGTTATATTTGTATATTGTGCAATCTTTGAATTTACACATGCACAAAAAAAAAAAAAAAAAAGAATACAAACCTCTTTGTAAGCTTTCATAACCTGATTATCTCAACAGTGGGATGAACAATCTTCTTTGACTTCAATGGGAGTTCGGCAATGGAGCTCTACTTGGAGTAAACTCAGTATATATAAAATGGCTACATGTCTCAAATTTAGTAATCCTGTCAGTGAATGTTTAAGTGATGTGAGCAGGAACACAGATGTGCAGCAACATGACCAAGATTAACAGCCATAGTGGCCTGTGTTAGGACTGAGATAATTTTGCCAACTAGCCAAGGTGATAAATGTTAAGTTTACCCAAGAATTATCACATTATCACAGGGCAATAGTTTTTTTGTAAGGGTGGAGGTAAACACAACTGACGTAAAACTGGTAACTTTAAGAAATAAGTGAATTACTCGAAACTTTGATCTACGTAGGAGCAAACAGTTGTCAATTTCATACACGCAAATTCAATTTAATATTAGATCCATAATGTTCTTAGCTTATTGAAAATTCTTCATTGGGGGCTTTGTATAAAACTGTCTGATCTAAAAAGTGCTGCAAAAATCGAAAAGGGGAGGCATCACCAATGCTACGTGCCTTCTGGATCCACTGGTTTCCTTGGTGACTACCCCACTTTTAGTACGCTAGACCACTTTTCAGAACACAACCATTTTTATAAATAACCCTCTCCCACAATCTCTTTGGGTCTATTTACAAGTGATTTTGGGTGAATCATTAAGCCACTTACACACTTTAAACCATAATAGCATTAAAATACAGTTTAAAAAAAAATCAACATCTCAGGATAACTGGACATTTTTGTCTACCTCGTTTTTTTGGTTAAAATGTTGTATGTTTATTGTCAAAATGCCATAAATCATTGAATATGCCTCAAATTAAAAGAATGTACCTGGTACTCAGCAATTAATGACATGGACCATGACAGAACTAATGGAGAACAATTTGAGGGCCTCCATCCATTTTTTTTTCTTATAATATATTTCATTACCACTTTCATTGTAAGCAAGCAAGGTATAGTTATTAGCCACTCTGGATAGAACAAGGTTATTTTCTTCACTAGTTCCTCATGTTTTCTCCCAACAAACACTTAATCTTTTACACACCTGGAGCTTTTCCCACTAAATGGAATGTTATTTGCTGGCTTATTCTTGGGAAGAAGATGAAATGTCACAGGTGACGTTAAGGTCAATGCAATTGAGATAATTTTATACCCGATAAGAGTGTTTCCTTACAGTTGTATAGCTGAGATCCACAATTTGACCAATTTAGTCCACCATTAATATAGTAACTCTGTTCCTGTAAAAAGAAGCAAGTTCAAAGTAGTTTTCTGCTTGAAAGGTGTTTTAAATAGCACAAACAAATAACAAATTATTTTCATTAAACTCCAAACAGGAGATTATTCTAAATTATAGTTTATTGCAGCTGTCATTAGTCACTTTATTAAAGTGTCCATAAATAAAATACATTTAAAATTCATTGGTGCCCATCTGATGTGCTAAAAAATAGTGACATTTGCACATTACTTTTTCAAACGTTAAGATGGTCTGTTTTCCTGGAGGTTTTTTTTACTAGCTAAAAGCGCCCTCTAATGACAATTATGTGACAGTGCAACTGAAATAGCAAACGATTGCTTCTTGCATTTCTCACCTTGTGTTCTATACTAATAGCAAGTATTAGAAAGTTTTACCACTGCCCATTATGCTATTTTCAAAACACAAATATTTCTCCATTATGTTTGCATTTGCATTTACTAATTGCATTCAAATACCTATTAAAAGCTTCCTTATAAGTGATTTTGAAGTTTGTTAATCACTGACCTATAAATACAATAAGGTTTATTCAAGAAGGCATAATTTAGAAATTCCTAGTAAAATGAAAAGGAATTTAAAAGTTTAGCCCAAGGTAGCTGAATTAAAATTATAAAAATCAGTATAAGATGTGCTGTGCATTTAAAACTAACCATATATGCAGGGGGTTCACCTAAATAATATTCAAATACACCTATAAAAACACACGCGTGTTAATTTACATCAATCTGATAAAGTGCATTGTGTAGGTATGATCAAATCATGTAATAAAAAACTTGCATCGAAAATATCATCAAAAATAACCTCCATAAATGTGTACATAAATAGAAAAAGGCAAATATACAGTGTAAAACTGTAAAAAAAAAAAAATGGAAACGTTTAATACACTCACAAGTGCTGCAGTAAATACTGATCCAACTGTAAAGGCTCCACAATAAACATCCAGTGTCTGATGCGATTTCCCACAAAAATGGATAGAACCAATGGACAGCTTGACAACCTTTATTCTGATTAAAATGCACTTATAGGAAAACAGGAATCTTTATTGATTAATAACTATGAGTCCAACAACAGTCATCGGTTCCTGGTCACTTGGAGTTGCTTGCAGTACTTCCTGGAAGTTGGGTAGAACGTCTTTACATACATGTGAATGTGCGTTGCGCCATAACCACCACTTCATCAGATCACTATCATTGCCCTATTTATACGTATCGTACCACCCACAAATGACATGCAGAAATAAAACAAGTCTGTTCTTCACACAATGTCATGCATAAAAACTCCACTATCAAGCACCTATTCGAGAGACAGCAAAAACAACTACCTATTTCTCATATCCCTTGGACCAGTTGGGGTGATCCCAGTCCAAATCAGAAGGGCAACCCAGACCCTACACGGGCATACGGGTGACACCTCCCACGCTAGCATCCACGACGACTCACCCAATATGCTGGAGGCCCTGTATTTCCCTAGCACAAGCAATGACTCGCTTTATCTCAAATCCAGGCTGGACAGGCTCTTTGATGATTTCTGGTGACAGCTGTAATGTAAGATGCAATGGAATGCCCTGCTACAATCTAGTGACCACCTACACCGCTAGCCAGCTTTACGCCAACATCAGAAGTACTCGGGACTCCCAGTGAAGAGAGCCCAAGTATGAAGGCAGAACAGACAGAGAGGTTCACCGAAATGCAAAGCACTTCAGAGACCGAAGATCTCACTTTTTTTTTTACACATGGTGGCACTAGGTTTTTGATTCACCTCGTTATTTTATTTCAGCACAGAGTTATTTGACTTGAGGGGAGACTGGCAGAGGTATTTTTTTTTTCTCTTTTTTTTCATCTTTCCTTCAGGGACAGTATAGAACATCCTTGAAGGTGTTTGTCCTAGGAGCTATAGGGATTGTACTTTATATCTACATTTCTCCTCTTATATGCTGCCCTTTCAAGCCTTCCCCAATGAAGTATGATTCCTTGCTACATACCACTAGGGACAGCATAGAACACCCTTGAAGGTGTTTCATTTAGGAGCAATAGGGCAGATTTATTTTATATATACATCCCTTTTGTAATCCTCTGGCTGCCTGTTTTACGGCTATTAGTTCTACCTCCTATTTTGAGGCTAGTAACTTATTAAAGCCTCTTTGCTTGCTCTCTTCCCCTATTGATACTTGGTATATTTATTCATATTAATTTTTACTTTGAATTTCCATTTATAGTGCCTCTCTTTATCTGAATCACAATAAAGTATTTTTAATTAGATTTTTTGTGGCACCTTTTGGAACTAGTATGCAATATATTAAATGGATAACTTTCTCTACCAGTACTCAGTGCTGATTTTCTGAGTCATAATATGTATTAAGCATTTCCTATACTCCGTTTAAAAACCAGTTCTGAGTCTCATTTCTCTGAGACTTCAGTATTTTCTATTTTCTAATAAACCACAGCTGGGTCTCAAGAAAAGTTGAAGGCATTGTGGGAAGCCCTGTTCCTGGTGTATGCTATGACCAACCGACTGACCATATTAGCTCAGAGGCATGAAGCATTTCTCTATAGAGCTGGTCTGCACTGAACCTGTGGAGGGCATCGGGTGAACTGGGACTTGGGGACTAAACTGTGAAGTGCTCTTGCTCACCCATTTTGCCATTTTAAGACTACATTGTCTCATGCTTTCCTGGATTATTTCTGGTTTATTACCTACACTGGTGCACCCCTTTTTAACTGTTGTTTTATGTTATTTGTTTTTTGTTATTTTATTTTCTGGTCTGGTTTTACCTGATACTGCCTACACTCATCGCTTTATCTACAGGGGGACCTCCACGGGAAATACTATATGTTCTATCTTAAGTCAGTTCAATCTGTCACATCTCTTATTTTGTGTTTCTTTATCTCTGATTCTCATTAGCCTAGCATGTTTCATTTGTATAAAAAGTGCAGTATTTCTTATGACGTTTTCTATTACTTCTATGACGTTTATCATGTACACATTTTTGCATATCCTATATACTCATCCTAATCTATATTAATGTTAGAAAATATATAACATTTTAAAATATATAAATTGTAAAAATATAATTTAAAAAAATGTGAAAAGAATCTAAACAAAATTTGAACAATAAAAAAAAAAAAAGAATCAAACTCTATATTTAAAACATGGGGTTCCAAAGTGCGCAATTCATGCATCCACTTAATTTCTTCCTTTCCAATATCAATAATGATATTATCTATTCACCATATTTTGTAACTATTTGAATACCCCAAACTATTAGTCCATTAGGGTCTTTCTATGATTTTCTTTTTCATATGTCTCTTTTATTGTGAATTTTCTATTATCACGTAATAACAGTACACATAACATCAGCATATGCAGCTGCAATGTCACATTCATTAATAACAACAATGCATATAAGGAATGCATATTGCAATATGTTTCATACAACTATAAAGAGTGTGTCGGGCAGTCCAAGTATATTGACGCCATATTACAAATACTTCACATTATAAATAACATTGAAGGCGTACTTGTAAGTTATTCAAACACAATATATCATGGAATGTTAACACATTGTACACATTGTCCTGTCATGTGCATGGGTAAGTACAGCTGCATATATCTCGGGGAATAGATGTGTGATAGGTAAATGAAAGGAAATTTGGGGCGGGTAGCCCGATATGATTTTTTTTTTTTTTTAATGTGCTGAAATACTGTGTTGGTTGGAACCTTTTATAACATTATTTAAATGTTTATAATTTGTTTTGTATAGGGGGCAAATTGTACGACCTACATATTGTAGACTGCATGGATAAATATGGAGATAAATCACACTTTATAGCTGACTTGCTAATTTTTTCCAATATGGCTATTTTTTTTTTTTTTAATTCTTTATTTTTGTAGTGCGTGAGGTAATAACAAGCAGTTAAGAGGTACCCCAAAGGCATTCCTCCAACGTATCGTCATATGAACATAGGGGTAGATGTGAAAAACAAGCACATTTTTGTATTTAAGGATTTAAGGATTCCAATATGACTATTTTAACCTAAAAATGTACCTTACTTTGAACTCCCTAATTTACATTTGTATTCACAATAAATAACTTTTGATTTTGACTCACAGTATATCAATGTATTTTATTTCAGTAAAGGTATCAATTTTCAAAAATGCACATACACATTATTCAGTTTGTTTTACCTAAATTACAATATTTTATTTGAACAGTAGTGTTGCCATTACATAAAGGTACACATGGGATTCCATGTTTTTTTGGCAACTCAAGAGATCAAGTGTGTCACTTCATATGCCACAGAGTCCATTGTGCAGCTATCCTTGAAAAGGCAACTGAGTTTCACATGGTTAAATAACATGAGGACCAAATAAAATATCCATTAGCTTGCACAGCACAGCACCTTTCATTAGGATAAGCACCCGGCTGCCTTTTCATAAAATATGAAAGTGTATTGATTATTCACTTATAAAGAACGTCTATAAATATCTATCAGACAAACAAACTAAATCACCTTTACTTTTTTGTAGAACTACCCAATACAATTTCTTTTATAACAAGCTTAAAAAAAACACAAAATACCAACAAATTGGTCAATAATAAGAAGACGTACATAAAATAATTTTTTTAATGCTCATTCTTATCTTCAAAAAGATTAACCAACATTGATGGAAAAAATGTAAGTTGGGATCTAAATTAGCCCTACATAAAAAAGTGTGTCTAGGCACACTTTGCACCCATCTGAATATCCTATACAAAATATATGATACAGCTCATTAAGAAGTATTTGCAAGGCAGTTGCCCTTTGCAAAATAGCCTACTTTTTGAGTGTAGTGTAGCTCCACAAAGCTTAACTACCAGGAAGTAACAGGACAATATATTGATTGACTGGTTTGGTGTCTAGCAGTTATTGAGCAAAGGACAATCACTATAGTTTAATAGTGCAATCTTTGATATAAAGCATGATCTATTTGGCCATGTTGTTAAGTTGTGCCTGTATGAAATGTCAAAATGTGTTTTATACATGACCGAAAATTTGGTACTGTTGTTAGTTTTTAATCGGTTACTGGAGAGCTTTTATTCTTATATTTGTAACTTCTGTTCTAGTGCATGTAGCACCAAATACAGGATGGCAACATACATATGTTGAGACATGGCGCTGCTGCCTAGGAGGATATTAATAATGATAATAAGAGTAGTCTTATCTGGAAAATCAAGTGGCAAAAAATAATAACAATTACCATCAATCTGTCATACTAATAGAAAAGTACATAAACAGTTCTTTAAAAATCCAATAGTGATGCTGGTTCTAATTTGTGCTTCACAAAAGTGTCCACAGATTCTAAAAGAAAGATCAGAGACTGAAGTTGCCACTAAAGAACACCCACATGCAAAATGGAATTGAATTAAGATGGAGCAATAAGAATGGCAAAGGAAACAACACTCCTACAATGCCCCTGAACAAGGAGCAGGATCCAGCAGGAACAGGATCTGCTACTTGGTCAGATGAAATGGTCCATAGTGGAACCAGCATCACTACTGATCTTGTAATAAACTGTTTGCATATTTCCTAGTAAGTCTAGTATGACATGCATTCACTAATTGTTTATCATGTGTGCCACATTAATTATCTGGACAAGATTACTGTTTTTGTTTTGCAAAGGTATTTATTTATTTTAGACATGAATCTTTTTATTCATACACTCAGAAAATATTTAGGTAACATTCATCAAAGTGCTGTATTAAAAATGGTGTAAAATACTGAAAGTGGGGCAATCACCATTAAAATCAATGGAATATGTAGTGAAGATAGTGGCTAGAGATATTGTAATAATGATGAAGTAGAAGGTATTCTTAAAATGTAGAAGCTCTCAAAGTTTTTTTTTTTTTATATTTTATTCCCTTTTTAGTTCAGTATACTAGGTAAATATCAGCTGGGTAAAGCAGTATTACTGTCACTGACGTAGAACTGAGAATCCCTGTCAAGACCACCTTACCAGTAAGTAAGTATCCTTGTGCAAGACAGAATTATATATATCCACCTACCTCAGATCCTTTAATAGATTGTAAGCTCATTTGACCAGGGCCGTCTTAACCAAATATCACCTTTCTACAATTGTGCAGTGCTGCAGAATATTTTGCTGCTATATACATGCTAATGATAATTCAAATAATAATATGATTAACCCCTTCACTACCAAGCAATTTGCACACACAAAAAAAAAAAACAGCCCTAGAATCCAAGTATTCTGGGTGTCCTTGAAAGTTATGTTTCAATATATTTTTCGTTTCTGTATGCATAGAATTGTAGCTCTGGCTCTGTTGTCCCGATAGCCATTGCAAAACAAATTTGTTTTGAAATTATTAAAATAGTGTATAAAGGTTTGCGGCAGTTGTGCATATATAATTGGTGACATGACAGGGTTAATGATGACATGTTAGAAATTAATTTTATTTTGGTCTGTATTCTACAAATTCCACAGAAATTCACGAGAGCACAAGTCAGTTGTCAATGATCATCCACTAGAAATTAGAAATAACCAGAGATTGCAAATTGCAAACCAAAATAGTTGAGCTGCAAGCACGGCCAAGCTGAAGATTATTTTTTGGTGTGAGATTCTGTTTTTTCAGTGCAAACCTTGTCACTCCCTAGTCAAATCCAAATATAGTAGATGACTATGGCAGTGGATTGTAGAGAAGCTACATTGGTAGAAAGTCGGCCACAATAATATGTATTGCTCTTAATAACATAATATATACCAAATAAATACCTGACAGATGTATTAACTCTATACATTTTATAGTTTTAATATGATTCACTTTTAGTTTTTAGAAACACATTTTACAGTTTTAATTATTATGTATTTCAGTAAGTGGTGGCCTCTCTGCAAGTGTGATTCAATCATGGTGGCGTGCAAAGGAATATGGACACAACCTTTCTGGAAAGCAGTGACGGGAGAATTTTTGGCAATGTTTATATTTGTCCTACTAAGCTGTGGTTCCACTATCAACTGGAGCAGCAAAGATAATCCTCAGCCAGCAGACATAGTCCTGATCTCTTTGTGCGTTGGACTTAGCATTGCTACCCTCATACAATGCTTTGGACACATAAGTGGTGCACATATTAACCCAGCTGTGACCGTTGCAATGGCTTGCATGAGGAAGATAAGTCTTGCAAAGTCAGCCTTTTATATTGTTGCACAGATTTTAGGTGCAATAGCTGGGGCAGGGATTCTCTACTTAGTTACACCATCAAATGTGGCTGGAGAGCTGGGCGTTACCAAGGTAATCAATTATGCTAAAAATTTCCTTCCAACTTTTCATAAAAATAAATAACAAAAATGATGTACAATGTTTTAAAACAGTTTGCCAGTTTAGGAACTTGTTAACGATATTCCTTCCAACATTTGCCATCTGTATCATATGTTTAGACCTTATTGAGCAGTACTTTTTGCAGTACTCATTTTCTTAACTGAGTTCTCATTTTGTATAATATGTTATTAAATATATTTTAAATTAAGTATATTATTCACTTAACCTCAAATTTTACATCTGATGTTATTGTTCAGAAACTAAAGTGGAGTCAAGTGACTTGAGAAAAATGACTCCTCTCATGAAACTGGTTCAGAAGAAATGATTTGAAGTTAAAAGAAAATGAGATGTACTAGTTACGAGAGCCACTGGTGCATCTTGACAGTACTCTGCAGGATTTAATCTTTCCTTTTTTCAGAGGTTGTAACAGTTTACAAATGGGTATTGGAAAATAATCTTGTACAATATAACATATGTTCATGTAGGGTCATCACATTGAGTAGTGACAATGAAAGTCATAATGAGAATATATGGTTGCGGTTAAATCTCTTTGCACATAGAACAAAAAAAGAGATCGAAAGAGAATTTACTGCTTTGCAAGAAAAATAAATGTAGAGTAAAAGGGAAAGGCAAGTGATATCACTGATACAATAAAAATGAGTTAGGGGACGTTAAGTTGCATTCATTAATATTTTAGCCAATAAAAGATTAAGATAAATTATTTGTTTGCATACATGATTCATCATAATCCTGTAGTTTTCAGCCCACATTGTTATGTATACGTTTTAAAGTTTTAAATTCAAGGCATAAAAAGTACAGACATAGGGCTTGATTACAACTTTGTCACCACTTTTTAGTAACCAGCTGCTATTTGTTAATTCATCGCAAGGAGTTACTTGCATCCCCTACTAGAAGCCAGTCACTAAGGAAAAGTGAATGTCTCCTGTTGTTTTTTATGGAAGATGTTAACCGTAACTTAGCAACTGGTTTCTAAATGGCTTGAGACTAAACAAAAGATTGGCAGCCTACATCACATATTTTCCTTATATACTATATAACAATGTGTTGTTAGGCTAGTTTATTTAGGCTGGTGTACAAGCACAGGTGAGAGCAAAAAGATAATTGTAAAAAAGTAAAATCACACAAGTATAGATAATTGTAAATAAGACATGCCTCAATATAAATTTAGTTTACAAAAAAGTTTACATTTGGAGAAGTACTTTTTTTTTATCCCACTAAAAACAATCTATGTAAAAATATCTCCCAAAATATGAAATACTCTTGTCACTGAATTTCATACACTCATGCGGAAAATCTCCAAAACCACTGTGAAACCAAGCAAAAAAGTACAAGTTCACATATAGTTTTTCACATAATTTGGCATTTTCTTCTTCCTCCAAATAAAATTACTGTATAATTTCCTGTATAAAGTTTTGTATGCATTTTTGCTTCAAACATCGTAACTTCTTCTTTAAAAACTTTTGTTCTTTATTAGAATTACATATCTAATGCTTTTGCTAAGTAAAAATAAGCTATCAAAATCAATTATAAATGCAGTGGTACTATGAATTGTACTTTAAATTAACTGATCAGTTTGTGTTAACAAAATGTTTAAGCCAATAACCCAATAATATAGAATTACTGTAACAGATTTAGGTTAATTAATTTATTGGTATAATTGTTAATTGTGTATTTTTTTTATTTTGTAATATGTTCACAGGTTAATAAAGACCTCTCCATTGGCCATGGTCTGCTTGTTGAAATAATTATCACGTTTCAACTGATTTTTACGATTTGTGCAAGCTGCGATTCGAAACGCAATGACATCACAGGCTCAGTAGCATTAACAATTGGATTTTCTGTTGCCATAGGACATTTGTTTGCTGTAAGTAAATTACAATATATATATATATATATATATATATATATATATTACCCATCCACCTATTTTTTTTATGTGTACATATTAAAGAAATGTCACTAATATTGATGTTTGACATGTAAAGAAATAGAAATATTTTGTTCTGAAATTAGCATTGTTCTTAAAGTTGCATTTAAATTACATATATAATGATTTACTTACCATGCTCACATACTCACTTCTGAGTGGTATTTTTGTGTATTACTTATTCTTGGGTCCTCTACCAGAAGTCTCGTAGTGTGAGGGTTCAGCAGAGGTGTTCCTAGATGTGCATCCATCTGTACACATATCTTAAATGTCTCACCTGGAATCTTCTGAAGCCACTCTCACAACTTAGGGATTACAGTCCACAGTGCTCCTATCATAACTGGAACTACTACTGCCTTCACTTTCCACTTTCCTTTCTACCTTTTGCAGACCTTGGTATTTGTCCACCTTTTCATGTTCCTTTTTCTTGATGTTATGGTCACTGGGTATTTCAACATCCATCACCACTGCAGTCCTCTGCAGTTTCTTGTCTACCACCACGATGTTGATTTTATTGGCCAGTACTTGCTTGTCTGTCTGTGTCTAGAATCCTACAGGATCTTATCCCTGTCATTCTCGACTCCTTTTTGTGGTATCTGGACTTGCTTTTTCCAACCACAGGTAGAATTTTATAATGTGAGTAACATCTACTAACAACTGATGGTATATTCCATTAAGAGGTTCGTCTTGCCATGGATACACCTCCTTTTCGGCATTTTCTAGCCGCTGTTGTACCAGGCATTCCCTTAGCAGTTTGTCTTCGGTTGCAGTCTTTGTGATGTACTTGTGGATGCTCTGCATTTCTTTCAGGTCTGTGTCCTTGACACTCATTAGGCCAAATTCTGGCTGATGTACAGTGTCTGGGTGCTGGATTGCAGATGTACTCTTCCATTCTGTAATGAGTCTTACCTGATAGGGAGTCCAGCTCGCAGAGTTATACGCTCACCCTTCCAAAGTAGACACAGACCAGGGTGACCAGGTAAGACGCCACCTGGCCTGTGAGTCTGTGCATGGGGGCTTTCCAGGAAAAGTGCTCCAAGTCTCAGTACAGCAGGGATTAGCAGAAGCGTAGTCAAGGAAAGCCAAAATCAGGGAAGCCAGAGATCAGAGTAGTCCAGGAGGAAAGCCAAGGTCAGAAGCCAGAATCAGACAGGAAAACTGGAATGCAGATACGGAGAGACAGGAACCAAACAAGGGAACCAGAGTCAATGAACTGACACCCCTCCCAGGGTGAGGCAGGCTTTTATATCCAGCCAATTAATATGGGATACAGGTGTGCAGAGCAGCCACGGGTAAGTTCAGCTCCCAGTGCTGGAAACAAGGCGAGGACACCTATTAAAGCAATACATGAATGGCTGGATAGCACAGTGGCAAAAGAGCAAGATTCACAAAGCCAAAGTCCAGGGTTCAAATCCCCTGCTGGGCACTCCTGGGGTGACCTCGTCTGGCAGACTGTTTTCTTGTTGTTGAGTTGTTTTCTTGTTGCCTTGATATCCATGGTGTCAAGCAATACTCTTGCCCAGCTGGGTACCTGATACCTGGTTAGGCATGTATTTTGTTCTTGCTATTGAGCTAGGACTTAAGGACCTGACTGACTCTCTGGAGGTACTTAGATGTTACTATCCTCCTCACCTCTTCCTCATGCTTATCACATGTTGTGCTGATAGCTGATATCTACAGCTCCTATAAAGGTACTTAAAGATAGGCAGACAATGTAATAGAGCAGCAGGAAATGCTAGCAGAATTATTAGTTATATAGGGAGAGGTATTAGCAGTAGAAAGAGAGACGTGCTCATGGCATTGTACAGAACACTGGTGAGACCTCACTTAGAGTATTGTACGCAGTACTGGAGACCGTATCTCCAGAAGGATATTGATACTTTGGAGAGAGTTCAGATAAGGGCTACAAAACTAGCTCATGGATTACAGGATAAAACTTACAAGGAAAGGTGGATGCTTGGAATAGCCTTCCAGCTATTCTGGTAGAGGTTAACACAGTGAAGGATTTTAAGCATGCATGGTATAGGCATAAGGCTATCCTAACTATAAGATAAAGCCAGGGACTAATGAAAGTATTTAGAAAATTGGGCAGACTAGATGGTCCGAATGGTTCTTATCTGACATCACATTCTATGTTTCTATATTTGGCTTTTTGGCACTTCAACCTTTTTAGTTTTTATCATCTTCACTCTTTTTGTTATCATCTGCCCACAATTATCTAGTCCAAATGACATTATGATGTCCTTGCTGTATATCCCAGTTAGGTGGATCAGTGATTTAATGTCCTACTCACTCTTGGCATTTAGCTCAATGTTGTCCATGTACAATTGTAGTATAGTGAACTTGTATCCATATCCACTCTTCATGATGATTTAGTTAAGGGGGTTGCGGCCTATGCAGAACTACATTGGGCATACTGAATCACCCTGGTATGTGGTACACTTGATGTTAACTTGTGTTATTGTCCTGGAATTGGCTTTTAGAGCTGTTCTCCATTTGCACTTCAAGCACTTGATACGGGTCTTAGTGTCTTGGTAACCATTTATAGAGCCAAGCATTCCAGTAACCATGTGTGTGTTGCATTGTGTCATTGGTCTGTAAGGTCTTGGAATCCAGAGTGACTGCTTGCTTTAACAGCAGTTGGTGTTTTAAGTCTTTGCTGTTGTTTCCGATCCCCTTCTGAGCATTGCTCATGTATGGACACATCTGCTCATTGATCCAGGAAGCTATGATGCCTGACAGGACCTTCAATGTTGTCGGTACTTAAAAGGTGTTTTTCCATTTAAGGGTGTTCAGGAACAGTACTGAGCTGTCTTGTGTTTGCCATCCAGGTTGGCAGCCTGTTACTAGTAGTAGATTTATTTGTGCAGCTAGGCAATCATGCAGTGTTGTTAGGTGAGCATCATGTCAGGTTCTGGTGCTGACCAACTGTTCATGTGGTTTACTTGTTGTTGGATGGTGACTGATTCATGTTCTAGGAGCATGCAGTGGTTAGCTTTCAGTTAGTGGGCCTTGATGTTATGTGATGCTTCTCAAAGATGTTCTTCTAGTACTGTTCAATCTTAGTCTAGATCGGTCTTATGGGGATATGCCATGGTGCTTGTTTATACCTGGTAACTTAGAGTGATCTTTCATACACTGATACAGTACCTTGCAAAATTATTCACCCCCTTGGCATTTTTTTCGTGTTTTGTTGCCTCACAACCTGAAATTATGATGGATTGTTTGAGGATTTGCACAATTTAATTAACAGAACATGCCCACAACTTTGAAGATTTTTTTTTTATTGTGAAGCAAACAACAAATAGAACAAAATAACAGAAAAGGTCAATGTGCATAACTATTCACCCCCCTAAAGTCAATACTTTGTTGATCAACCTTTTGCAGCAATCACAGCTCCAAGTCACTTTGGATAAGTCTCTATGAGCTTGCCACATCTTACCCCTGGGACTTTTGCCCATTCCTCCTTGCAAAACTGCTCCAGCTCCTTCAAGTTTGATGGTTTGCGCTTGTGAACAGCAATCTTTAAGTCTGACCACAGATTTTCTATTGGATTGAGGTCTGGGCTTTGACTAGGCCATTCCAACACATTTACATGTTTCCCCTTGAACCACTCAAGTGTTGCTTTAGCAGTGTGTTTTGGGTCATTGTCCTGCTGGAAGGTGAACCTCCGTCCTAGCCTCAAATCACGCACCGAGTGGTACAGGTCCATCCATCTTTCCCAAAACGCTGACCAGTTTCCCAGTCCCGGCTGCTGAAAAACATCCCCACAGCATGATGCTGCCACCACCATGTTTCACTGTGGGGATGGTGTTCTTTGGATGATGGATGTGTTGGGTTTACGGCAGACATAGCGTTTTCTTTAATGGCTGAAAAGTTCAATTTTAGTCTCATCAGACCAGAGCACTTTCCTCCATACATTTTGGGAGTCTCCCACATGCCTTTTCGCAAACTCAAAACGTGCCATTTTGTTTTTTGCTGAAAGTAATGGCTTTCTTCTGGCCACTCTGCCATAAAGCCCAACTCAATGGAGCGTACGGCTTATTGTCGTCCTATGTACAGATACTCCATTCTCTGCTGTGGAACTCTGCAGCTCCTCCAGGGTTACCTTAGGTCTCTGTGCTGCCTCTCTGATTAATGCCCTCTTTGCCTAGTCTGTGAGTTTTGGTGGGCGGCCGTCTCTTAGCAGGTTTGCTCTTTTGCCATGTTCTTTCCAGTTGGTTATGATAGATTTGATGGTGCTCCTGGGGATCATCAAAAATGAGGATATTTTTTGTATAACCTAACCCTGACTTGTGCTTCTCAACAACATTGTCCCTTACTTGTTTGGAGAGTTCCTTTGTCTTCATGGCAGTGTTTGGTTAGTGGTGCCTCTTGCTTAGGTGTTGCAGCCTCTGGGGCCTTTCAAAAAAGGTGTGTATATGTAATAACAGATCATGTAACACTTAGATTGCACACAGGTGGACATCATTTTCACAAATGATGTGACTTCTGAAGGTAATTGGTTGCACCAGAGCTTTTTATGGGCTTCATAACAAAGGGGGTGAATACATACACACATACCAATTTTCTGTTTTCTATTTCTAAAAAATAATTTTATGTGTATAATTTTCTCATTTCACTTCACCAACTTAGACTATTGTGTTCTGATCCATCACATAAAATTCAGATTAATAAAACATTGAACTTAAGGCTGTAATGTAACAAAATAGGTCAAAAGTCAAGGGGGTGAATACTTTTGCAAGGCACTGTATATATTTGAAACTGGAATTAGAAAGACACAACTATGCTATGTTGGATTCCAGCAAAAATGAACCACGATTGAATACAAACTTGGGTGAGCACAGATATGCTGTGATGGATTCCATCTATGTTAGTTAATATCCTTATAGCCATATAAGTATTTTTTAAGTCAGATTTTTGCTTCTTGGCAGACAGCTTAAAAAAAGCAGCATCAAGCTAGCAGTTTAAAATGAAATTACATGCTAGTTCAGTTTATAATAGTGTGAAGCGTAGATATGAACAAAGAATGGACATACTGCCCCACGCCTTATTATAACATGTTTCTCAGTATCCACAGTTAGTACTATCCCACTCTAAATTATCAAAATAATGACCAGCCACTCTGCAACTAAATAGAAGAATTCCCCTAATTTAAATAGGTTGTGGGGTATCCCCAACTGTTGTTCCTACCTCCCTTTATTCACATAAATATTTGTGAGAAAGATCACTGTGTTCTATAACCATTCATGTCACATTTTCATCTTACAAACAAACATAAATGTTACCCTTGTGTCCTCATCTTCTATCTAGTGAAATAGGCATCCCTAGAAAAACTCATAGAAAGCCATACGCATTGAACAGCAATCTATAAAAACTTCTGCTGGCAATATAAAGAATCTTTAGCTTTAATGCTGAAGAGCAACACCGGCCATTTTTTTTTTAACATTTTGGATACACTTTTACAATTATTTTATATTAATAGTTTTGTTTGTTTAATATAACAAGTTATTTTTATATGTGATATATTTTTTATATTTTGATATTCTAAAAAAACTAAAATGTATAAAGAAATATTCAATAATTTGAAAAGCTTATACAAAATGTCTCATTCCCTATTTCAACAAGTCACAGTAAGGTAGTAAATTAAATACATGAAAGATCAATGTCTGTCACTTTTTTCACTATAATCCCTGTTACCCTCATGAGTAGCGTTACTTCAGAAGCATGTTCAAGTATTTTGCCTTGGTTTTCTTCTTCTCTGGTTTGATTCAATATTCAATTGCATGTCCTCTCAGTAAGCACTGAATACAGTAGAAAATGAAGGAAGTTTCATCTTTCTAAAGGTTCACTGCATTGAAATTCTCCTCATATTCGCATTTGAATGACAACACAGACTGGTTTAAAATGTATGGATGAATTTCAGATATCAAAGAATTGTAATCCTACATTTCTAGCTGATTAGTTTAATTAGAAACCAATGGTGGTACAATATACAGAGACTATTCTGAAAAATGTATTGTTTACTAGTGTCAAATAGATTTGGAGATACATTTTGTTATGAACTGTAAATTCTCCAAATTTGGGTTGATTGGGTGGTCGTATGAATCCCCGAACTCCAAGATGAAATGTTGCTGTATCAAAAATCAATGAATCACTCAAAGGAATGGCATGTTCATTTTGATTCTTGATTCGAAGTTATGATTGTGGCACAAAAAAAGAAAGATTGAAAACAGAAATCAAGTGGGATCAAGTGGGAACAGACAAATAGAGGGGAAAAAGAGCAGCAGTTAAAGCAGTGTATATAAATATATATATACTTGTGACGAGACAAATCTCGCCACATTCCATTGGAGGAGCCTGGTTGCCCGCCTGTTGCCTCTGGACTATGGCCCCATGTTAAAAAGCTAGATTTTCCCCTGCAAAGACACGAAAGCCGGGTCATTCGGTGCTTGCCCTGTTTGAGTGGTGATACCCCAGATAGCTATGCCATGGAGCCCATTCGTATAATGAAAGTCTATGGGAAAGACTTTGGCTCCATGGTAATTGAACTGTATGTGTGTGATCTGAGTGCCATTCAGTAATAATGTGCGCTCAGATCTAAGCTATCTGGGATATGTTGAATGTACCTGTTTTATGCAATGGCTGCACAGTTATATATTTTTATGTATTTTATTGTCTTTTGCTGCCATGTGTTCAATGGAGTTTTGCCTCTGTCCTTGGAGATAATTGGATAACTTCCCAATTATCTCCAGGATAGAAGACTCTGTGGAACTGGTTTTGGGCAGAAAAGCCATGCTTCATTTGGTCACAAAGGACTACGATCTATCTTTTGAACCACTGGACCAATTTGTATGATTTTGACGTATGTTTGTATTTGGAGTATGCTGATTCTGAAAATGTAAGTTTTATGTGAATGTGATACTTTTTAAGTTATGAATAATGTGGAAAACTGTATTTCTCTGCTTGTGATAATTAAATTACCCTTTGTGTAAGGTAATTGTATCACAGGCAGAGGGGAGGATTTTGTGTGGGAGTGTCTGAGTGTATTGTACGTGTTTATTGGTTGTTTTCCAAAACCCTGTGGGTGGTACTAATGTGTATATAAGAACAATAAACTCACAGCTCTAGCTTTTCCTGCTTGACCCATAAAACGGAGCCTTGTCTCGTTCTTGGGGGAGATTTATTGTATGCTGGTCCAGTTTGACTGCTAGGAGTGTAAACCAATTCATATGTTTTTTCCTATTCGGCTGTTTACAGTATTCGTATGGTTCTGGTTCAGCTGTTTACGGCATTCATAAGCTTCTCTAGTTCGCTGTATTCGTGTCTACAGTAGCTGTGCCTGTGTCTCTGGAAGGGAAGATCTACTAAATCCCTTTTATGTCTGGGGGTGCCGTTACAATACTATATATATATATATATATATATATATATATATATAGTTTTAATCAAAATTATTATTCAACCCTCATTGAAAATTCGGTTTATAGTCAATTTTCAGATTTTCTGCTATTTTTCACAATGAACAAATCAAACAAAAGCAATGGATGCTTCAAGTAGTTTCCCCAAACTCAACTGAAAATGCAACTTATAATGACTTCTCCAGTCTCAAAATTATTAACACCCTTCATGCTATCCTTGTATCTTTTTTATTATTTTTGCCCTGACGTTTTGCAGATTTGGGGAATAGCTGGTGTATTAACTTCATTCAGATTCATTTTAACATCTGAGAATCCCAGCTGCAGATTTATTTATTGTCTCAGAGATATGTGTCCTTTTTATATTGCTGTTTCTTAGTAGCCTCATCGTATCTTTCACTTTTAAATATGTAGGTCTTCAACAAGGAGCTTTAGAGCAAGTCAATAATAAAACAGATTATATTCTTAGACATGTATATGACATGCTCACCTTCGTTTTAACAATATGTATTAATAATACGTTTGATGTACATGCTCTATTCCTTTAGATAAACTACACAGGAGCCAGCATGAACCCAGCAAGATCTTTGGGACCTGCTGTTATTATGAACATCTGGGAAAGTCATTGGGTAACTGTCTTTTTTTACAATTAAGAATAGCCGCAACAATATATATGTTGCAAATAGAGTAACCTTATTTTATTATTTTTCTAATTTATATTGAATTTATTCTAAAATGATTTACAAACCATGTCAGTACGTATTCAGAGAAATGTCGGTTATACTTGCTACTGCTATGTAAATTCAATAGTGGTAAACAGTCTTTCAAGAGGTTTATGAGCTTGATTCTGCAAAGTCCCCATCCCACACGCATTTTCAGGAATTGTTGTAATATCACCAACCATGTAACTACCTGGTGCTTTACTATTACTACTAAAGTCTGTCAAGTTCCACATTTAGAAAACATTCCTTTATTCTTTTGATTTCAAATATAGCAATTTCCAATTATGACACAAAATTAGAAAAAAATTGTTTTTACTCCATAACGACAATCAGCGATTTCTCTATGGATCAACAACCTATACACATACATATTAACCCCTTCAGGACGGAGTCAATAGTGCACGTTCTGATCAAAACAAAACGTAAACAAAAACTGGAATTTGCGCTATATGTCTGTTCAACCGTAATTCACCTCTTTCATATTAAATGCACCCACACTTATTATATATCATTTTGTTCAGGAGAAACAGGGCTTTCATTTCATATAAAATATTTATATATGAAACAATTTATTATGAATAAAATAAAAAAAAACTGTAAGAAATTAGAATTTTTTTTTTTAATTTGTAGTTCCGCCTCACATTTTAGCTGTAAATGTCATAATACTGTTAGGTTTTACTGCAACAAAATGCACATATTTGTAATCAGCGATGTCTCACGAGTACAACAGTACCCCCCATTAACAGGTTTTATGGTGTTTTGGAAAGTTACAGGGTCAAATATAGAACGTTCCATTTTCAAATTGAAATTTGCCAGATTAGTAATGTTACCTTTGAGACGGTGTGGTAGCCCAGGAATGAGAATTACCCCCATAATGGCATACCATTTGAAAAAGTAGACAACCCAAGGTATTGAACGTGGGGTATGTTTAGTCTTTTTTAGTAGCCACTTAGTCACAAACACTGGCCAAAGTTAGCGTTCATATTTGTTTCTGTGTGAAAAAAGCAAAAAACTAATATTTGGCCAGTGTTTGTGACTAAGTGGCTACTAAAAATGACTGGACATACCCCATTTGCAATACCTTGGGTTGTCTACTTTTGCAAATGGTATGCCATCATGGGGGTAATTCTTATTCCTGGGCTACCATACGGTCTCAAAGGCAACATAACCAATCTGGCAAATTTCAATGTCAAAAAAATGAAATGCAAGCCTTATATGTGACTCTCTAACTTTCCAAAACACCATAAAATCTGTACATGGGGGGTACTGTTATTCTTGGGAGACTTCACTAAACACAAATATTAGTGTTTTAAAACAGTAAAACATATTACAACAATAATATAGTCCATAAAAGTGCCGTTTGTTTGTAAAAAATGCAAAAAACTTCACTTTTACTTAAAATATCATCGTTGTAATACAATTTACCAGTTTGAAACACTAATATTTGAGTTCAGCGAAGTCTCCCGAGTAAAACAGTACACCCTATATACAGGTTTTATGGTGTCTTGGAGAGTTACAGGGTCAAATATAGTGCTTGCGAATTAAATTCTCTGCACTTTCTCGCTGTGTTGCCAGGCATGTCAATCAAATTTTAATTAATTAAATGACATAATTATGTTAAAAAATTACTTAAATATACACGTAGAATTTTAATATATATGCATTTATAGGTATTTAAATTCTACGTGTATACTAATGTAATCTTTTATGTAATTATATGTATTTATCTATCTATATATATTTGCGGTTATTTGTATTTTATATATAGATAGATATATATAGAATGTCATTCTAAGTGTATTCTGTTTCCAATATATATATATTAATAACAAAATACAGTTAGAATGAAATTACATATGAATATATAATTTATTTTAAATTTTGTTTCAATATTTTATTTATTTATTTTATTATTTTATTTATTTATTATTGTAATTATACGTATATATATATAATATATATGTAGATCTATTATATATATAATATATATATACATATTATATATGTAACGTCATTCTAAGTGTATTTTAATACTAATATATATACTAATATTAATATTAAAATACATTACGTATGACGTTACATATATATAATATGTATATATATTATATATAATATATATACATATATTATATATATATATATAAATACTTGTATTTTATTTTAACATGTGTATTTAATTTTTTTTTTACACTACCTACCAGCAGGGGGACTCTCTAATATTTTAGACAGTCCCCCTGCTGGCAGATCCATAGCCAGCTATAGGGGGCCATGTGATCGCTCTTTGAGAGCGATCACATGGCCCCCGGGGGCCTCATTTGCCGGAGGGGGGCTGCCTGGGCTCTCAGGCAGACCCCCAGAAGAGGATCGCAGCGGAGGTAAGTATAGCTTACCTCCTGGGGGCTTCAGCCGTTACGGCGTTCTATGCCGCCGCAACGGCTTTAAAGCCCTTTAAAGCCGCGACGGCATAGAACGCCGTAACGGCGTTAAGGGGTTAATTATATCATTGAATATTCTGTTTTTGCAAAGAAAAAGAAGCATCTGGGCATTTTTTTTTTTTAAATATATTTTAAGACAACGTCACTGGGTAGAGAATTACACATTTTTATTTTCCTTACTGTAAGTAATCCTTACCTCTGCTTCAAGCTAAACCATCTTTCTTCCAGCCTCAATAGGTGACCTCTTGTCTGTTGTATATCACTATTAATTAACACGTTCGCACATTTCTACTGACCTTGCTATCATATCCCCTCTGAGACGCCTTATTTCTAGAGAGAACAAATGCAGATTTCCTATCCTTTCTGCATAACTATTGTTTTCCAATCCCCTTATTCATTTTGTAACTTGCCACTGCACTCTCTAGTTCTGCAATATCCTTTTTTAAAAAACGGTGCTAAAATTTGCAATTGATATAAGGCCCAAGAATACAATGTATGACCCTTACCTGGCCAAGTATATATTTATATTAAAATGTTCACCTCCATTCGTCAATTAAAAGGGATCTATGAAACATCTCAGAACTTCATTAAAGGTGAAATAAAGATGCACATCCGCAGGGGTAACTAGAAGCCTCAGGCCCTGGTACAAGAATCAGTTAAGCCACCACCCAATCCAATGGAACAGAGGTGGCCAACAGGTAGATCCTTAGCCGCGTTACACATCCCACAATGCTTTGCCAACTGTGAATCTACTATTAACCCACACTGGCAGGGTTTTATTTGTATGCAGTATCTGTGAATGCAGATGTGTTTTTGTATGGACTATATTTGTGTGAATGTTTGTGAATAATTCTGAATGAAGGGGGTCTGTTTGTGTGTGGTGTTGGCATTTAAATGCAGGTGTGTGCATACAGTCAGTGTTTGAATGCAAAGTTTGTTATGAAGTGTTAGTGTATGCACGCAGGGGTGTGTGCTTATTATGTTGCTTTTTGAATGCATGACTGGTTTTGTGTACAGTGTTGGTGTTTAAATGCATGGTTGTGTTTATATGTAATATTGGTGATTGTATGCAAATGTGTATTCACAAATACATATGCATTACTACACACACATACGGGGGTACATACACAAAAACACTCATATACTGCCACATATAGATGCCCACAGACACACATATACACTCCAAGTGATGCACACACATACACATTTACATTGACACATGCTGACATGCATGCACAGATCCACTTACACAGATTCACAAACACTGACACACATGCATGGATATATACACTGATATACATAAACACACAAGCACATACACACAAACACTGACACATGCACTGAATTCATGCACTGAACCCCAATACAAACATTGACACACATATATATATATACTGACACACACAAACACTAACACATGCACTGGATTCATAAACTCACACATACAAACATTGACACACATATATACACTGACACATGCACAGATTTATACACTGGCACACACAAACATACACACACGGATGCATACACTGAAACACAAAAACACTGACACATGCACAGATACATACACTGACACACACAAACACTGATACACATGCACACATATATACACTGACACAGAAACACTGACACACATGCACAGATGAAAATAACTCACACACACAAACACTAACACACTTACCCTCTCTCTCAGTCCAACCCCGCTGTTATATATTCCCTGGTGCTCCGGTGGTATATGTGATGCTCTGAAATCCCTGCTGAAATTCTGTCATATCCCCTGCTTCACATTTCTGGCACTCAGTATTCAGTCAGAGCACAGGTTTTAAATCTCCTTGGCTGTGCTATGACTCACTGCCTGAGCGCTGGAGCCACGAAGAGTGGATATGATAGAGCATTTCAGCAGGGGGTGCAGAGCATACACCCCCTGACCACCATGGATTCACCGAGGAGTAGAGTCTGGTACTGGACTCAGTGAAGTGCTTAAGCAGGCTTGTGAATAAAGTAAGCTGCTTGTTGCTATCCTGCTTGCTGCTACCATCCTCGATGGGCCCCACTGACACACGGAACTTCAGGACCCAGTGGCAGTTGCGACCTTTGCAGCCCTAGTAGTTCCACCACTGCACAACTATACTTTACTATCAGTATTTTCTACTACGCGCTGTCTATAATTTATTTTTACCTATTATGTTTGCTTTTGTGACTTGTTTTTTTTTTCAAAATGTTTCAATATTTTACAACAACATGAATTCAGGCTTGAATATATAAACAAATCTTATTAGAAGTACATTTAACAGAATTATATTAGTATATGATCCATTGAATATCTTTAATGTTCATATGTATGAATCTTGTTAGTGTGATTGCCATTGCATATAAAACCACTTAATTTGCAAGTATTGTGCATTCTGCTTGTAATTATCACATAATTACCCATATTTAAATGGACTGACCGAAATGTAAAAGAAGTAGTTTGACTCAAGAAAATCTGAATTAAACAGTTTTCATGTCAAACGACCAAACCTCTACCAGTGTATCATCTCTATGGAAACAGATTTGACTAACCACTTCAGGAGTTAATTATCACAAGGACCAGATAGACACTGCAGGCTATATTTACATGGTGGGATTTGCCATTTCTCATTCATCACTGTGACAAATTGCAGAAAATAGGGTAAAAGTGCCTCATGATCCATTTTATATGAGAAGCTGATGACATTAGCATTATTTCTGCATTTCACATGTAGAATCTTCCCTAACAGTGTCATCCTTTGTGAAGAATTGCACTCTTCCTGCACTGCAACATATTATGCTGCAACACAGAGGTTCACGTGTGTTTGAACAAAATTATAAGTAACTATAAAAGTATTTGAGATATTAGCTAAATACCACTTAGGTATAGTCAAAACCACGTATGCATCCACTCTCATTTTCTTTTTTTTGTAAAATTAGCAATTAGAGTTAAATGCTAGCTTTAAGGCCAAGCTGGGATTGTACTTCAAATAACAACAGTGCAACTACCATTCACACTTTTGGTGTTACTCATTAACCCCTTCACCTCCGCACCCATGTATACACAATTGCAAGAGAATGCATTTATAGCCTGCAATCGTGTATATACGATTTGCATAATTGCAAATGAAATTTGTTTATTGCAAATCATTATGCCTATTTTAAAGTTCCTGAAATTCACATGGCACACTGTGGACTTTAGAGAGATAAATACAGACTGATTGTGACTGTATTCACCTCTCCTCCAGACTGAACTGCAGCAGTTGAAGAAGAGGAGGTAGCGGGGTAAGTTAGAAGTTCAATCTCTCCTGCCTGTCTTCACAGGTGCTAAGAGATGGATGTTTTAGTATACAGGGCTGGTGCACAGATTTTTAGCTACACCTGTGTGTCTTGTTGTAACACCCCCTCCCCCATTTTAAATTTGGTACACCTTTTGTGCTGTAGTGTATTTAATTCCCCCTTTAGTGTGTCTTACAGCCTCCTTTGTATGTATCTTACTCCCCCCCCCCCCAGTTCCTTTGTGTGTCCTTTCCCTCCAGCCCCTGTAGTGTCTCTTTCTTACAACAGCCCCTTTCTGTGTCTCTGTCTCACCCCGGTCCCTTTCTTTGTCTCCTTCTCCACTACAGTCCCTCTGTGTGGCTCTTTTTCCCCTTAGTCCGTTTTGTGTGTTCCCTCCCCTCCAGATCCCTTTGTGTGTCTTTCCTCGCAAGCCACAGGCACACAGGCATTGTTTTCAGTCACACAGTCATAAAAGGCACACAATTAAAGTCATACAGGTACACTGTCATATAAGCACAGACATAATCATACAGAAACATAGAGACACCAATACATACAGTCAGAAACATACCGACACACTGGCAGAGACATACAGACACAGTCACACAGAGACATACAGGCAGAGACATACACACATACAGAGACATACATACATCCATACATCCATACAGAGACATACATACATGCATACAGAGACATTCACAATTACATACTTACATCTGTTCAATCTGGTCCCTGGGGTACATGCTGTCCGGCTCTGTGGAGTCCTGTAAATGAAACTTGTTTTATATAATCAATAATGAATGACTATAGGATAGAATAGGAGTCCCAGGCTTGAAAGACAATATAGTATTGGACCTAATTCCCTCGCAACTGCTATGTGAGGATTAATACAATTATGAATAGGTGCATATTCTATTTTAATATTTATAACAATGAGCAATGTCAGTCAGCAGTTGCAAGGGCCTTTTAGGTATTGTTATACTTAAAAATAGGTATTAATTAATTGTGTGATGATACTATTATTTTTCTTCTTTATTTTGCATCTGCAATGCAATTTCTGGTGCTTGTTAAGAAATTAATGAATGCATTGCAGATTCAAGGTGGGATCTTCCCATTTTAAAATAAATATGAAACATATTTTTATGAAGAATGACAGAATACATGAAAAATAAAAATGGTGTTATCCCCTTAACGCCGTTACGGCGTTCTATGCCGTCCCGGCTTTAAAGGACTTTAACCCCTTAAGGACACATGACGTGTGTGACATGTCGTGATTCCCTTTTATTACAGAAGTTTGGTCCTTAAGGGGTTAAAGCCATTGCGGAGGCATAGAACGCCGTAACGGCTTAAGCCCCCAGGAGGTGAGATCTACTCACCTCCACCGCGATCCTCTTCTGGAGGGCTGCCTGACAGCCCAGGCAGCCCTCTCCCGGCAAATGAGGCCCCTGGGGGCCATGTGATCGCTCTCAAAGAGCGATCACATGGCCCCCTATAGCTGGCTATGGATCTGCCAGCAGGGGGACTGTCTAAAATCCCCCTGCTGGTAGGTAGTGTAAAAAAAAATATAAGACATGTTTAAAATTAAATTAAAAGTATTTTTATACATATAATATATATATTATACATATAATATATATATACATATTATATATATGTAACGTCATACAAAGTGTATTTTAATATTAATATTAGTATATATATTAATATTAAAATACACTTAGAATGACGTTACATATATATAATATGTATATATATTATATATAATAGATATATACACATATATTATATATATATATATATATATATATATATACGTATAATTACAATAATAAAATAATAAAATAAATAAATAAATTATTGAAACAAAATTTTATATAAATTATATATTCATATGTAATTTCATTCTAACTGTATTTTGTTATTAATATATATATATATATATATATATATATATATTGGTAACAAAATACACTTAGAATGACATTCTATATATATCTATCTATATATAAAATACAAATAACCGCAAATATATATATACATAGATAAATACATATAATTACATAAAAGAATACATTAGTATACACGTAGAATTTAAATACCTATAAATGCATATATATTAAAATTCTACGTGTATATTTAAATAATCTTTTAACATAATTATGTGATTGTATTAATTAAAATTTGATTGACATGCCTGACAACACAGGGAGAAAGTGCAGAGAATTGAATTCGCAAGCACTATATTTGACCCTGTAACTCTCCAAGACACCATAAAACCTGTACATAGGGGGTACTGTTTTACTTGGGAGACTTCGCCGAACTCAAATGTTAGTGTTTCAAACTGGTAAAATGTATTTGAGCGATGATATTTTAAGTAAAAGTGAATTTTTTTGCATTTTTTTTTTACAAACAAACGGTAATTTTATGGACTATATTATTGTTGTAATATGTTTTACTGTTTTAAAACACTAATATTTGTGTTTAGTGAAGTCTCCCGAGAATAACAGTACCCCCCATGTACAGATTTTATGGTGTTTTGGAAAGTTAGAGAGTCACAAAGAAGGCTTGCATTTCATTTTTTTGACATTGAAATTTGCCAGATTGGTTATGTTGCCTTTAGCGTATGGTAGCCCAGGAATGAGAATTACTCCCATGATGGCATACCATTTGCAAAAGTAGACAACCCGAGGTATTGCAAGTGGGGTATGTCCAGTCTTTCTTAGTAGCCACTTAGTCACAAACACTGGCCAAATATTAGTTTTTTGCATTTTTCACACAAACAAATATGAATGCTAACTTTGGCCAGTGTTTGTGACTAAGTGGCTACTAAAACATACCCACTTTCAATACCTTGGGTGGTCTACTTTTTCAAATGGTATGCCATTATGGGGGTAATTCTCATTCCTGGGCTACCACACCGTCTCAAAGGTAACATTACTAATCTGGCAAATTTCAATTTGAAAATGGAACGTTCTATATTTGACCCTGTAACTTTCCAAAACACCATAAAACCTGTTAATGGGGGGTACTGTTGTACTCATGAGACATCGCTGATTACAAATATGTGCATTTTTTTGCAGTAAAACCTAACAGTATTATGACATTTACAGTTAAAATGTGAGGCGGAAAATTTTAAAAAACATTAAAATTTCTCACAGTTTTTTTTATTTTATTCATAATAAATTATGTTTCATATATAAATATTTGATATGAAAGCCCTGTTTCTCCTGAACAAAATGATATATAATAAGTGTGGGTGCATTTAATATGAAAGAGGTCAATTGCGGTTGAACAGACATATAGCGCAAATTCCAGTTTTTGTTTACGTTTTGTTTTGATCAGAACGTGTACTATTGACTCCGTCCTGAAGGGGTTAATTTATATAATTTAAATGTTTACATTTTTCTGCAAAGCAATCTATACACAAAATGGCTTTGTTGTGTTTATATGTCCGCTATGCAGCCCTTGACTCAAATGCACGTAATGCTTTTTGTTAGACATCTGTTCCAGTTTGGCTTCTGGCTTTTCTTTGGTTCGTCAGCAGAAACATATATAACTATGTGGACTGGAAAGATAGCCTCCCAAGATACACAACATATTAGTCTCTATTACGTAACCCTTTTGTCATGCCTTAATTACGGTATTCCCTTACTTCCTGGTTCCACGGAGCCTAGCCACACCTCTTTATGACACGGTCTGCCTATTTAATCTGACCGCACCAGCTGATCGAGGCTGGATTATTAAACTACGTTCCGTACCTACCAACCGGTACTACTTCGTTGTGAAAGCCTCTGCTACCAGACCGGACTGAAAGACTCTGCAAAGTTCCCTTCACCTCTCCTCATCCACGACTAAAGCTTAACACTCTTCATCCGCCTCTGAGGAGATCTCGGGAACCAGTGTTCTATGTGCCGGAAGCTAAGTAAAACCAATGTGATAAGCGTTGCATCTAAAAGCTGTTATTACCTGTCTCCAAAGTCCTTCGGTAAAACCAACCCCGTTACAGCTAACTTCAACTCATACTGCATATCAGTTATCTGCATCAGTCTTGCTTCAGTTAAAGTTATGGAACAGCTATTGTAACTACTTATCACCTAAACCGTTAATTCTACTAAGAGACTTTATTTGATTCAGTATCTGCAATTTACTATCGTTTACTCCTTAAAGCTACAGTACCTATAATTGTGGACTTCAGTTATCGTTTACTCCTTAAAGCTACAGTGCCTATAATTGTGGACTTCAGTTATCGTTTACTCCTTAAAGCTACAGTGCCTATAATTGTGGACTTCAGTTATCATTTACTCCTTAAAGCTACAGTGCCTATAATTGTTGACTTCAGTTATCGTTTACTCCTTAAAGCTACAGTGCCTATAATTGTGGACTTCAGTTATCGTTTACTCCTTAAAGCTACAGTGCCTATAATTGTGGACTTCAGTTATCGTTTACTCCTTAAAGCTACAGTGCCTATAATTGTGGACTTCAGTTATCGTTTACTCCTTAGAGCTACATTGCTTATAATTGTAGACTTCAGTTATCGTTATTCCTTAAGGCTACAGTGTCTGTAATTGTGGACTTCAGTTATCGTTTATTCCTTAAGGCTACAGTGTCTGTAATTGTGGACTTCAGTTATCGTTTATTCCTTAAGGCTACAGTGTCTGTAATTGTGGACTTCAGTTATCGTTTTCTAATTAAAGTTACAGTACCTGTGAATTGGACTAACGTCCCATTATCTTTTACCTTTTATAATAAAAACTTCAAACTATACGAAATCTACAGTTGTGTTCCTTCATATCAAATGTTTAGACGTGACACCTTTGCATGTGGGGTATGGGGATCTGGGAAATGACGCAAGCTCCGTTATTAAGGAAATCTAGAGGGTTGCCTTTCAAAGAGAATTGTTAATTAAGTGGATCTTCCATCAAATTGCTACACATTAATCCAGTTTGATTTATCATCTTGCTTAAAAAAGTTAGAGATTAGTAAATGACCACACATTAATGTTGCTTACATGGATTTAAATATAAAATTATATTCTAGATTGATGTGCTCTGTTAGGAATGTATTTGCAATGTCTATGTTAAGAGTTATGAAATTCGCATTTGATAGGGGACCTTAGAGACTCCTATGTAATTTCTTGCAAAGTGTGGTGTATTTCTTTTTTAAATATTATTTGTATATATTACTAATAAAATAATCCTACCAGCATTTCTTTTAATGACTGATATTTCATTCCAGGTCTATTGGATTGGCCCATTAGTTGGTGCAGTCATTGCAGGAACCCTCTATGAATATGTTTATTGTCCTGATCCAGAGCTGAAGAATCGTTTTAAGAATGCTTTAACGAAGGCCACCAAACAGTCACCAGGGGATTATTCAGAGGTAGAAGAAAGCAAAAGCCAAGTAGAATCAGATGATCTTTTGATGAAACCAACAACTGCTCACACCTTTTTTGATAAAAAGGAGAAGGATCCATCGGGTGATGTCCTTTCTTCGGTATGACTAGCACCAAGCACTGAAAACAGAGAACCTCCTGGAACATCAGCCACTTTTTGTTCAATTAAAGAGACTGATATATTATAACAGAAGCATTTTGGATATCATAGATCAATTCTTCATCTAAAACAACATTCAATGAATACTATTGTCAGACTAAGCAGAGGAAATATAAGTATTGTTTAGACTATCATTCTCTGATGTAATCATACTTTGTTTCTTTGGACACGGTCCTTGTGGCGAATTCAAGGAGAGCAAAAGTGATCCATAATTTAAGAAGTCAATAGTGAGCCTAAAATCTGCCAGTTTAACATTGAGATTGACAGTATGCATTAGTTTAAAATACCCATTGGCGCATTCAAACTAATGACTCTACATCTGGCACATAATTGGCTGTTGTCAGCACTGATTAAGACATGTTCCCTGTAATCACTTTTTCAACACTTAGTAAAAACAAAGAAAAATTGGGAAACTGAAAAATAAAGATTTACAAATAATTAAAATATAAGAAATGCACATACAGTAGGAAATTATGTAACAAAAAGTCACTAGTTCTCAATTTCTAAAAGTAGAGTTTGAAAGATAACATTTTCAAAAGAAGTTAAATGTTTACAAACAGTAATATCTTCAGGATGTACAGAAAACAACATCTGAAATTTTTGGTGTTTTGGCTGTTCACTCACCTCTCTCTTTCTCTGTTAGAACTGCATCTATTCATCAAGAACATATAACATTGTACAAATCACATTCTAAAAACAGAAAAATGTATTTTTTTTGTTTTTTTTAAAAAAAAGCTTTTATTCTGTAAATATACAAAAACAAATTGTGATCTGTTTCCAGTGCAAGTACTATGCATTTTTTTTTTATTAACTGTGTGGTGTGATAACATTAATTCACATTAGATATTTACATATTATCTCACGTATTAGTAGTGATAATTGTTGTTAAGTAACAATATATGATTATAAAAGTTCATTACCTATAAGCATATAAATATCTTTATCATCGACATAATCAATACATGATTTCAGATTTAAAACGTATGTTAATGTTTATTTACAATTATGGGATCCAGTTGAGATTTTATTTTTTTATTTTATTATTACTTCAGTTTTGCAAGACTACTGCACGTATGTATACATACATACCATCTAATAAATACGTAATTGTTGCAATATGCATAATATGTACACAGATGACTGGTTACTGTGTGATTGTATTTTTTTTATTTCTATAATAGAATTGTCTAAAATGTATTTATTACATAAGATTATTCTGCTATATTTTAAGCATTCAACTCGTATCATGCATTTTTATATATTCAATAATTGGTATTTCTTGTTCATGTGAAATATTTAATCGTCCAATAATTCAAGTTTCTTTTACAGAATTTGATCTCATAATGGTTCAATGACACCAGTGTTTTCTTTTATAACAGTTTTCATTAAGGTTTTTGCTAAGGTCGTTATGGAACCTAAGCTTCAGTTGGTTAAATGTGGCTTCTGATGATTTATTGTTTTTATTTATTTAATCATTAACTTGAGCTGTGTATTTACTTTAGCTGTGGGAACCACTCTGCTTTCAACATATAAAAGTTTTACTTGCTGGGGAGAGCCCACTGGCACTCAATATAAAACTCCATCAAATAATTATTTTGTGGATTCCTATTCGGTGATGCCTCAGGGCCCTATTGGATTTTTAATACTTGAAAAGCAACTCTTAATATCTCCTCAAAGTGGGAATCCCATTGAATGAAAGTAAAATGACAAATTCTTTATATTTTGAAAAGCTTCCTGAGTAGGTTGTTTTATTTCTGCAAAGCCTTGCGGTCTTTGATAGTATATACATTTTATTATTTATTTTACATTCCTTTATATAGTATCCTTATTTACAGCGATTATAAAGATTGACTTTACTTGGTCAGCAATGGAAAAAAATAATAAAAGTAACAGAAGTGAGGCTAAATGATAACAAGTGACCTGATGCTGTCAACACAAAAGATGCACCCTCTGCAAGGGACCTACCATAGAGAGTGTCTGCAAGGGACCTACCATAGAGAGTGTCTGCACGGGACCTACCATAGAGAGTTTCTGCAAGGGACCTACCATAGAGAGTGTCTGCAAGAAGCCTACCATAGAGAGTGGATGAAAGGGACCTACTGTAGAAAGTTTTTGCAAGGGACCTACCACAGAGAGTGTCTGCAAGGGACCTACCATAGAGAGTGTCTGCAAGGGATCTACCATAGAGAGTTTCTGCAAGGGACCTACAATAGAAAGTAGCAGATGACAAAAAACATGGTGGTGAGTGAAACATTATTGCAAACGTGCTCAAAGGGAACACATATTCCCATAATGCTTTCATATTTCCAATCTTCCACAAAGTGTGAATATTTACAGGAAAAGATCCACTAAAATATGGACAATGGGATGACTTCCTGCAAAATCTGCTGAGCAAGCTCCATTCATATTATGAGACCCACTTCCATGTATATATTGTCGACACTGAATCTGCAGTGATTTAATGATAATGGAACCTTCATTTCTGTTTGGTTTGCTTGCACTCTTGATGCCCTATTGCGTTAGCAGAGAGTGTCAATATATAATGTAAACATGGCACGCTGTGGCATATCCACTCATTCAGAGATGTTGGAAATATTGGAACAGAGAGGAACGAAGGACGGAGGCAGATAAATGTTAACACCTCACAATCATGACCTTCCCAAGACTAGAAAGCAACCCAAAGATAAGTAATTAGTAAAACATAACCTTTAATAAATATAATGTAAAATTAATTATAGAGTATACATCGTGTATACATTGTTTCAGAGATGTTGGGTCCTGGCACTGCAGAACTTAAGCAATGCCATTATGAGTTTCCTCACATTTAATATGAATTCATATTAATAGGTCGATAACGCATGAATCAGTCACCTAATTTGATTAGTAGATTTGGTAACCTCCAGTGTTCCAACATGTTTGGACAACAGATTCCGTCTTAGATATAATTGCAGAGGGTTAAAGGGTTACTCAAACCACCATGACCACTTCTGCTTGTTGAAGTGGTAATGGTGGTAGGAGTCTTGATGTGCAGTGTTTCAGCTTGAAACATTGCATTTCCAGAATTGTGTTTTACCTCCAGCTCACATGATTAGGCAGCCCAGAACACAGTTATTTCTGTGCATATTTTATGTCTGTGTCTTCTTCCTTGCAGGCACAGCCTGCAAGAGGGAGCTCTTGTCTCGTCTTTCTCACTCCCACACTTATTGCAGCCTTCGCTGCTCTGAGATGTTTGTTACCACCTTCCCTCCTTTTTTTCCCCACCTGCCCTTTCTTTCCTACCCCCCTCTGCCTCAGTGCGTGCACATGCACTCTAAGCTAGTTAAATGGTCCAATCAAAGGTTTCTCTTTGAGAAGCTTTTGAGTGAACTTCTGTGAAGCTTCTGTGAGGTCAGACTGGAACGTGCCTTGCAGGGCTGGGAGCTTATTTTTTTACTTTTCAAGCTTCTTTTGTGAGGGGACAAAAGAAGGAGTAGAGTCAACGCTAATCAGGAAGGCAGCAGTCCCAAACAAGGACTCCCTCTAATGTCCCTGGAGATAAATAGACAAAGCAAGAGAATGGGGGATGGGTCTGCGCTCTGTCAAGCTGTAAGTAAGAACTTTTCCATTTTTATAAAATTGGATTATCCTCTATGTCATTGACATCTTCTGGATATCGTATAAAGTAGAACTTTGGACACAAGGATATAGATCCCATTGGACTTAATATCATTATCTGTTGTACACAGTGGCGCAGACCCATCCCCCATTCTCTTTCTTTTGTGAGGGGGCAGAGGGGGCTAAATAATAATGCCAAGTAAGGTATTATCAAAAACCAAAACAAAAATAGTTGTACAAACCCTTTAACCCCTTAAGCACTGAGCCAAATGTACACGTTGTGATCAAAACAAAACGTAAACAAAAACTTGAATTTGCGCTACATGTCTGTTCAGGCGTAATTCGCCTCTTTCATATTAAGTGCACCCACACATATTATATATAATTTCATTCAGGGGAAACAGGGCTTTCATTTAACATCAAATATTTAGGTATGAAACATAATTTAATATGAATAAAATAATGGGAGAAAATAAGAATTTTAGTTCTACTTGACATTCTAACTGTGAATGTCATAATACTGTTTGCTTTTACTGCAATAAAATACACATATTTGTATTCAGTGATGTCTCATTTGTAAAACAGTACCCCCTGTGTAGAGGTTTTATGGTGTTTTGAGAAGTTACAGGGTCAAATATAGCATGTTACATTTTTCAGTATTTTCACAATGACATTCGCCAGATTAGTTACGTTGCCTTTGAGACCGTATGGTAGCCCAGGAATGAAAATTACCCCCATGATGGCCTACTATTTGCAATAGTAGACCACCCAAGGTATTGCAAATGGGATATATTCAGTCTTTTTTAGTAGCCACTTGGTCACAAACACTGGCAATACCTTGGGTTGTCTACTACTGCAAATAGTAGGCCATCATGGGGGTAATTTTCCTTCCTGGGCTACCATACGGTCTTAAAGGCAAAGTAACCAATCTAGCGAATTTCAATGTGAAAAAACTGAAACGCAAGACTTATATTTGACTCTGTAACTTTTGAAAACACCATAAAACCTGTACATGAGGGGTACTGTTGTACTCAGGAGACTTCGCTGAATACAAACATTTGTGTTTCAAAACAGTAAAAAGTATTGCAGCAATAATATTGTCCGTGTAAGTGCTGTTTGTGCGTGAAAAATACATAAAATGTCACTTTCACTGATGATCTCATCGTTCTAATACATTTTACTGTTTTGAAACACTAATATTTGTGTTCAGCGAAGTCTTCCCAGTAAAACAGCATGTACAGGTTTTATGGTGTCTTGCAAAGTTACAGGGTTAAATATAGTGCTAGCAAATTAAATTCCCTGGACTTTTGTCCTAGGTTGTCAGGCAGGACCTGCAAAGTCTATTTAATAAAATTACCTAATTATGTAAAGTTATTACATAAATATATACGTACAATTATTATATATATATATATATATATATATATATATGTGTGTGTGTATATATATATATGTATATATGCATATCATTTTTTTAAATTATTTTTGTTTATATATAGGTGTATATATATAGTGATATATACGTATATATTTATGTATATAGATATATATAGATATATATATATATATATTATTTTGTTCTACATGTATTTTGATATATATATATATATATATATATATATATATTAACTTTAAAATACAGTTAGAACGAATCTTTTTTTAATTAATTTTCTATTCTTTTTATTTTATTTTTTAAAGTATTTACATATTTATTTTATATTATATATAAATATATATAATGATAATTATATATATATATTTAATCAATGTCATTCTACGTGTATTTTGATATTAATATATATACATACATATATATATATATATATTAATATTAAAATACACTTCAACAGTGTATGTGTATGTGTGTGTGTATATATATATATATATATATATATGTATATGTATTAAGGCAATTTTGCCTGGGAGGTGCTGGTTTTTGTGGGAGGTGCTGGTTTGCTACCCCTAGCCTACTTAAGGCACTCCCCTTACCTTGCTCCTTACCGTTTGAGGTCAGCGTTGAATGAGGATCCACTTCTGGGTTCTCTCAGGTGCCATCTTGGTTTTTCTTACCCACGAGTTTCTCCGCGGCAAGCTGTGTCCAGGAATCCTCTTGCAGGCCTTTTCCATCCGTCCAGCTTCTTACCCGGGTCTTCGTCGTAGATCGCGTCCCAGGGACTATTAAACCGTAAGTTAGACCTACCTGTCACGCCAGGATCGGTTCCCACGTCGCACGGTACAGCACGGGTCCTACCATACATTTCATTTCTTCCCCCTAGGTTAGAGTACTGGCAATAGGGTCACAGACTTCCCAATAGGTATTTACCCCATCTTGGCAGTCGCCATCAGTTAGTAGTCCAGCGAGGCCAACACCCCGCCTCAACGTTTCAGAGGCAAACACCCATCGGGCCACACGTTAGCTAGCCGCCCCGCTAGCCGCCCCTTCCCCTGTTTTCTGTCTTACAGTCACAGAGAGGCCTAAAAATCCTGCCACTACGACGAGTGGCCTCAATAACCCCTCGCGCCAACGCATAGATAGAGCCTCTCAAGCCCCTTGGCAATTAGCAGGGCCTCATCTGTCACCAAACAAGTATAATGTTGCGCCATCCGGCCTAGCTAGCCTGCCAGTACAATTTGGTGGTTTCATATACTAATTAATTGTTTTGTTTATAGTATGTCTCAGGAAGGGGTAGAGGATTTCTCCCTGCCTAGCACCCCAGCTAGAGCTGTCACTCCCACACAAGGAGGAGAGCTAGCTAGTCCAGCATCGATCAGATCCTGGACGATCCCGCGTATAACCATGGTATTGAGGAGACGACAAATCCCCTACCCCGCTACAGCAAGGAAAGCAGAACTTTTCAAACTGCTACGTACATCTACCAATAACATGGATGCTGGGGAAGGACCTAGCCAGTCCAACCCAGGAGACATACATGCCATGTTGTCCTCACTCATGGCGTCCATGAGCAAGGTCAACTCCAGGCTGGAGAAACTTGAGTCGGTCACCACGGCCCTTACTCTAGCAAGTACCAGCCAACTTGCCATTAGTTGCTCCAGCCATCACCCTAGATGACCAGGAAGTTAGCCCGGCTCATATGATACCTGAGCACATAAAAAGGGATATCTTGGAAGGTAAAGACGTCAACCTGGCTTCCCTGTTGATTGCCTCCCAGGATATTGTTGAGAATAAGACGTATGCTTATGATGATGTACCTGTTGTTGTCAGATCTAGGGATGCCCGCCTGAACAGAAAACTGACTATCCCTGAATTTGTACTAGCCTATGGTATTTACAGGGATGTCATCTGTGCGGTGTATCCCAACAGAAGAGAGGAGTTTTATCTCTATATGCACAAGCTGGTAGACCTGGGCAACAAATATGGTGGTTCAGCCTTCTACGACTACCATAGGTCTTTTTCTGCAAAAGTGTCTGGAGCCTTCTCCCAGTACGGAACACGGTCCAACTGGGGAAGGATTGATACCGTCATTTTTTGCAGACACTTTGCAGGTCTAAGAACACCGGCTTGTGCATACTGCTCCTCCACAGCCCATACTACAAATTTTGTCCCAACACGGCGGACGAACATGCCTCCACGCAAGGAGCTAGTTCCTCTGGTGCTCCAGAGAAGTTGTCAAGAGACAAACTGGGACGCCCAATCAAGTTTCTGGGCAAGTCCCAGATATGTAATAATTTCAATGTTGGGTCTTGTAATTATAGTGGATGTAGACTTTTGCATGTCTGTTCAAAATGTTTTAGGGCACATGCAAAGACCATGTGTCCAAATAAAATGTATTCCAAGCCTTACCTAACGTCCATTAATTTGCCAGTATTTTCTGCATTTATGTCTCAGCACCCATCTAGACACCTAGTAGACTTTCTTATTTCTGGTTTAACAGAAGGCTTCCATTCAGGTATCCTACACATACCAGCCGGAACTCTGGAATGCCCTAATCTACAATCCGCACAACACAACCCCACAGCGGTTGACACCCTCATAGCCCAAGAAGTGGCTGAGGGCTTCGTATTGGGGCCTTTCAAAACTCCCCCATTCATAGAATGGCGCACTAACCCCATTGGTATTGTCACAGGGAAATCTTCCCAAAAACAGAGATTCATCATTGATTTATCGGCACCCCACTCATCGGCCAACCCCAGTCTTAACTCCCTCATACCCTCTGAGGAATTCTCCCTGCAATACACCACCATAGATCACGCCATTACCGCTATCATACAAGCAGGGGTTGGAGCCTGGCTTAGTAAGACCGACATTACTAACGCCTTTAAATTACTACCAATCCACCCCACACTGTGGCACCTGCATGGCATCAAGTTGTCCAGGAACTACTATTTTTTCTCACGGTTAACTTTTGGGTCCAAAAGTAGCCCAGCTATTTTAAACACATTTGCCAAAGCATTGTGCTGGTTACTATTGAACATAGCCAGATGCCCTACGGTATTACATTACCTGGACGATTTCCTACTGGTCGAGGAGAATACTTCCCCTCCTACTAGTCTCAAAGCTACCACTAAGCTATTTGAGCAACTAGGTGTACCTATCTCCCCTAAGAAAACAGAGGGGCCAGACACGGTTATCACTTTTCTAGGTATCCAATTAGACTCTGCCACAATGCAAGCGAGCCTACCACACTATAAGATAGAGAATATTCTCACTTACATAAACAGCTACCTTCAGCTCGGCACTTGCAACCGCAAAGAGCTACAGTCCCTGCTGAGATCACTAAATTTTGCTATGCGCATCATACCTCAAGGCCGCTCCTTTATATCACGACTATTGCACCTTTTCCCACTTTTCCTACATGACACGCTCAGGATGTCCTTAGATACCCAAGCTACAGCAGATCTAAACATGTGGAAGAGATTTTTAACCACTTGGAATGGTAAAAGTATGTTCCTCCCTCAATTGACTGACTCATCTCCTACCATTTGGTCAGATGCGGCATCTACCACTGGTTTTGCAGCAATTTTTCGGAACGAATGGCTTTGGGGCAGCTGGCCTTCAGCAGTTCAGGATTTGGAAGGTTTTTCCACTACCTCAGCTCTTTTTGAGATCTATCCCATCGTGGCGGCTGCGGTAGCATGGGATCATTTATGGGCTTATATGCCAGTGCGTTCTTACTCAGACAACCAGGCAACCTGTCACATCATCAACAAAGGTCATTCCAAATCCCTTACGATCATGAGATTTCTGAGGAAACTCACTTGGTTGGCAGCTTGTCATAATTGTTTCCTATATTGTTTCCATGTTCCAGGTGTATGTAACACAGCTGCTGACAATTTGTCTCGCTTTCAATTTCATCAAGGACTCCCGTCAGCTGTGCCCACAGCCACCATCACTCGAACATTTCAACAACTCATACTGGACTAGAAACCATCATGTAGCATAGCAGGACATTGTCCCAATTGGCACTTTCAAACAATACACACAAAACATACAACAGGGCTTTCACACTATTCAAAAGATTCCTTCTGGAACATAACATCATGCAACCATTTGTTATGACATCTTTTGGGGATTTGCTTCTTTTTGCCACCTCAAACTTAAAATGTCATATAACACCATCAAAATCTATCTCACTGGCATTCAACACCACATGCTAATCCTACACCCAAATAACAACAGTTTCATGGCCTCTCACTAGATTAAGACCATACTCAGAGGTATTCAGAAATCAGAACCCACACATACAGCCCAGAGGCTACCCATAGATAACCATATCTTCAAAGCATTGTCTAACCTGCTTGACTTAAAACCGTTTGACACCAATACAAATTCTATCATCAAAACAGCAATATACATAGCTTTCTATGGATTTCTAAGACCTAGAGAATTCACTACAACCACCACGACCCAAACTACTCCTTTCCTCCTCTATTCCCACTTGACAAAAGATATGGATCATTACATCCTGACTTTACCACACTCCAAAACCAGTCAGCACATACCCGTAAACATTCTGTAGTATCCCACGCACAACAGATGATGTCCCATCAGGGTTCTTGATGCATACATACAGCATCATAACTTACTGCCCTCACAACCATTACTACAGCTACAAGGTTCAGTACTCACCACTACAACCTTCATGACCTACGTCAGGTCCTTGCTCACACAACTGGGCCTCAACGCAGCCAACTACTCAGGGCACTCCTTTCATATAGGAGCCGCGTCCACAGCCTCCAGTTTCAACATGCCAACTCATGTTATCAAAACACTGGGGCGCTGGATGTCATCCGCTTACTCACGGTACATACCGAACCCAGTACAAGAATTAAGGGATGCTTTCAAAAACATGTCTGGTTGATAAATGTATCTGTATTGGTTGTCTGTAATAAATGTGATTACTTAATTTTTGCCCTCTTCTTTCTCAGGCCTACTTCATCGTTGGTTCCGACACACCACAACCGACTTGCTCTTTTTATTATCCTACATTTATTTATGGTATTTCACACTGTACTATCATAAGCACCTAACACAAGTATTAAGGCAATTTTGCCTGGATTTGTGGGAGGTGCTGGTTTGCTACCCCTAGCCTACTTAAGGCACTCACCTTACCTTGCTCCTTACCGTTCGAGGTCAGCGTTGAATGACCCTCCCACCACACCACATTTTAACATTTATTGTTTTCTATCTTTCTTTCCCTGGGTAGGCCCTCTTCTTTCTCAGGCCTACCTCATCGTCGGTTCCGGCACACCACAACCGACTTGCTCTTTTTATTATCCTACATTTATTTATGGTATTTCACACTGTACTATCATAAGCACCTAACACACACATATATATATATATATATATATATATATATATATATATATATATATATATATACTTAGATCATATATATATATGATCTAAGTATATATAATTTAATTTTAAACTGTTTTAACATTTATTATTATTTTTTTCAGGCAACAGGGGGAGTACCTGTCATTACAGGCACTCCCCCTGCTGGCACTGCCTTGGACGGCTATGCTGTTGATGTGATTGGAGGTCCTCGCAAGGACCTTGCGATCACATGGCCCAGGGGGGCCGAAACAGACTGGGGGGGACCTGCCAAAGATGGGGTACATTGACGTTGTGGCAGGCTTATGCAATGTATGATCATATAATGTAACTAAATCCCCATTATTTTTTGCCTAGATAAGGTGTTTTAAAAAAAAAACCTTTTAAAAACTAATAAAATCTGTCAACATTGAAGTTGCTGTTTAGTAGATAGGAGAGTGCGCTGGATCTTGTGTATTGTTTATTGTATAACATGGCCCCCAGCAGCACCCCATTTAAGCATGTTCAGGTGAGTGCAACCACCCCCCCATGTTCCATATATATATATTTGGGAGTCTAGCCAACTCCTTGGTTTTGCACCCCTCCCTGTCACAGGTGCCTCATCTCAGGTCCCTATTTAGTCTTGTACTGCAGAGAGCCTCAGATGGAATTTGTTCCTCAAGTAAGTGGTTAATCTCATAAGAGCAGACATTAGACTGTGAGAGTAGGACCTGCCAAAGATGGGGTACATTGACGTTGTGGCAGGCTTATGCAATGTATGATCATATAATGTAACTAAATCCCCATTATTTTTTGCCTAGATAAGGTGTTTTTTAAAAAAAAAACCTTTTAAAAACTAATAAAATCTGTCAACATTGAAGTTGCTGTTTAGTAGATAGGGGAGTGCGCTGGATCTTGTGTATTGTTTATTTTATATATATATATATATATATATATATATACTTAGATCATATATATATATATATGATCTAAGTATATATAATTTAATTTTAAACTGTTTTAACATTTATTATTATTTTTTTCAGGCAACAGGGGGAGTACCTGTCATTACAGGCACTCCCCCTGCTGGCACTACCTTGGACTGCTATGCTGTTGATGTGATTGGAGGTCCTCGCAAGGACCTCGCGATCACATGGCCCAGGGGGGCCGAAACAGACTGGGGGGGACTCCCTGGGCTGCCAGGGGAGTCCCCACACCGCGATCGCTGGCGTGGGATCGCCGGCGACCGGGTAAGTGGGAAGGACAGCGGAGACGTGCTCTGCCGTCCCCCTGCGTTTAGAGTCGGGTCCCCAAGGATGGCATAGCACACACGCCGTCCTTAAGGGGTTAAACTTGCACCATAGCATATAACCCTTTTTGGAAATCCCAGCTGAAACCAGGTCAGGAATCTTTGATTAATTTGATTCAAAGTAAGAGTGGGAACATCAGCCCATTGCTAAGTTTTTCAGAAAAGGAATACAGGTAGGGAATGTAACTGTGCTTTGAGATCTGTGTACTACACTACAGTACTGCCCTGAACTGAAAGGAAGGGCAGATATGACTGCTGCCCAGAAGTAAGGGGGTTGGCACAAATGTACAACATTGTTGCAAGTTGGAGGGTAAAAAAAGGATGAACAGGGGAGGGGACTCACCAGTAATCCAGAAGGAGTGTTGGGGTCCCTGACTCTTTCTGACCCTTTGCTGGGCACAGTACCTGAAAATAAAAAATGTTGTGCTGTCTGTGAGTGGTAGGAGTTGCAGTCCGAGTCTATCATGGCGGCAGCATTTTTAGCAAGGACTACTGCAATACTCTTCTCAATGGTCTTACGTGTTCCCAGATTGCACCGCTGAAATCTATAATGAATGCGACGGCGAGGCTCATTTTCCTGTCCGCCCACACCTCTCACGCCTCCCCGATCTGTCAGTCCCTGCATTGGCTTCCAGTTAGATATAGGGCTCAATTTAAAATTATGGTGCTTGCTTACAAGTCCCTACATAATGCTGCTCCAACCTACCTATCCTCCCTAATACACAAGTATGTCCCGTCGAGGTCCCTACGCTCTGCCAAAGACCTACGTATATCCTCTGTCCGTACTCCCACCTCTAACGCTCACCTCCAAGACTT
The DNA here is from genome assembly GCF_036172605.1 of Pelobates fuscus. NCBI lineage: Eukaryota > Metazoa > Chordata > Amphibia > Anura > Pelobatidae > Pelobates > Pelobates fuscus. Next base: position 108,435,475 of record NC_086320.1, read on the forward strand.
TTCCAGGGCTGCACCTCTTCTGTGGTACTCCCTTCCCTTCTCCGTAAGAATTTCACCCAGTCTCCACTCATTCAAAAAATCATTGAAAACTTCTTCAAGAAAGCATATCAATTAAACTGTTAGCAGATTTTCATCCCCCACCCTCCATGACTCCTCTCTTGCAACTGTCAAAAATTACCTACTAAGCCCTCAATTAATACTTTTCTAACAACCTACTTCGTACCCATACTTTTACCCTTTGTGTCACTATACCCCACTCCCTCTAGAATGTAAGCTCATGGAGCAGGGCCCTCCACCCCTCTGTTCCCGTACGTCCAGTTGTCTGGTTACAATTACATGTCTGTTAGTCCACCCATTGTACAGCACTACGGAGTCTGATGGCGCTATGTAAATAATAGAATAATAATAATAATAATGATGATGAAATGGTGACGATGTTGCAGGCTTACCAGGAGTCCCATGAGTGAGTATGTGGACTTCTTAGCCTTAGTTTCCCCAGACAGGGAATCAGTGGATAGGCCATGCAGAGGGGATGCTCAGGATGGGGACAAGGCGAAACAGCTCCCCCGCACTGGCGGCAGGGATTCAACATTTTATCCTCAAATCCCCATTGTATTCTTTAGATTGTAAGCTCTGGGCTATCTAGCTAAGCACTTTATATAAAAGAGCTCCAATTGCTAGTTATCAGCTTACGGGTAGGGCTCTTTCGCCCACTTGTATTTGTCTATGTATATTGTACATTCTCCACTAATTGTACAGCGCTGCAGAATCTATTTGCGCTTTTAAATACCAGTAGAAAATAGAAAAAATAGGTGTAAACATATGTAAAAAATCCTTTAAGAGACACCAACTGTTTGGCTTGCTTTGCAGTTTCTTGCATGTTAAACATATTAATAAAAACACATTAAGATAATTTCCAAGTCTTTGAATGTTGCCAGAAGCAGATATAAATATTTACACACATTTGTAGGTGCCAAAATTAGTGATAAACTAAAAAGTAAATGTAGATATATATTGCAGTTTTTCAAGTTTATGCTACATGGTGTCAAAAGATGAAAAACGTGGGAGTGTTATGAATCTCATTTTATACAACACATGTTGATACACTGGTGTTCTAACTGAAGATAAACTGCTTGTGCCCATTTAAGAGTTTATTTAATATCAGAAACGATAAGTAAGGCATGTTTACATTTCGTTGATGGATATTCTTTTTAGCTTCAATAGGCGTCAGTTCTTAACCCCTAGCTGAATATTCACAAATAAGAAAAACAAAGTACACTAAGCACACAAAATGTCATAAAGTAAATATTTATATTCACAAATAAGAATAACAAAGTACACTAAGCACACAAAACGTCAAAAAGTAAATCTTAATGAGTTAACACAACACGGCATTGAAATTATTATTATTATTACTAGTATTTATAAAGTGCCATCATATGCCACAGCACTGTACAGTTGGGTAAAAAGAAAGTGCAATATACACAGACCAAAAGGTAAAGAGCTCGTTTATACTAAGTACAAAGATAGAAAGCCTGTGAGCTTGCAATCTAAAGTCCTTGATTCAACTAGAGCAGGGATTCCCAGCCCAGTCCTCCAGTACCCCTACCAGTCCAGGATTTAGAGATTACCCTAGTTGATTTTTTTTTTTACATTTTTTCTAAATCCCTAAATTCTGGACTGGTAGGGGGTATTTGAGGACTGGGTTGGGAACCACTAAATTAGAGCCATTAGGTTTGACTAGGTATGGAAGATGACATCTTTTAAATGAGCTCAATTTGCTGTCTCACAAAGTCAGGCTCTTTCAATTGCATTGTTCATAACATTAGTTAATGTTTGAGGCTCTAACACTGAAATTTCTTCTCAGATTTTCTCCTTGAGCTGCCCAAGTGTACACGATTTCTTCACGTACACCTGAGATATCCCCACTGGAATAAGTTGGGAGCTGAAAGGTGGGGCGTATGTGGAGGCCAATTAATCAGGGAATGTGCATCAAAATAATAGACCATTTTGAAAATAAAATTCTACTATTGTTACTCATTGTTCCTTTGTGAAATTATCCATGATGAATTTCCCAAAACTTAGTTATAATATGTACTTGCAACAAAAATTTTTACTTGGTGCACAATAAAGATAAGAAGAGTACAGTGTTATCAAATGTACTGTGGCCTGTACTTACCTCCACACAAGCCGCATGCGGCTTGATTGCTTCTTCTGAGCGGGCCGTGTGCACTGACCGTAGTGAACAGTCAAGCAGCCCGCCTCGCACTAAGATCGCGGCTTGCGTCACAAGCGCACTCTTAAAGGGGCAGAGGGAGGCACAAGTTGGTTCAGGCTTCCATTGGCCCATGTCATTCCGGTGCCTACACACAGGCACGTGTTGGGGGAATAGGCATGATGTGGGCCAATCAAATGTAAAGTAAGGCTATTTTATCTTCCCTGGCCCTCTCCACTTCCCCAATCATGGTTTCTGTTTCAGTACGCTTTAGTGTGTTCCTTGATCTATTGTGTTTCTATTGTTATTCTTGCATTGACCTTGGCTTTGTTCTTGACACTGTGTACCTGACTCTGGCTAGTTCTTGTTTTCGCTGTCTCCCCATTACCTTGACCTCGGCTTGTGTCTGACTACACTATCTCTGTCTGAAGTATAGTCCGGGCATTCTAAGGCCCGGTAATACGCTATATGTATCTTGTCCCTTGCTATCCTAGACTCTGCGTGTTGGGGTATTACACCGTGACATGTACTAAGTGTACGATAACACAGAAGCACATATGATATACATGCACAATTTCTGATAATGGTCCAGTAGATCTCAAAATAAAAACAACAAAATGGAAACAGACCAAGTGCAATATTGCAAAAACAATATAATATCACAGTATATTGTCTGTAAGACTCATAAGAGAGGATTATGTAGTACCACGACTACAACTTTGCAGCATAGGAGGGATCTGCCCCTTGTTAACATAAGATCCAAAAGCCTCAAAGCCACAAGGACTCACCACCAGCAAAGTCATGACTTCAACTCTTTATTGCAGCAACAGATAATATAAAAGCAATGCTCCTGAGTGGAATATGCAAGATCCTGGGATTACTGAGGAACCTGCCAAGTCTCTGCTCCCTTTATAGTCCTCCTGAGGATACTGCTTCACTCCGTGTGTGGAGCACTTACTTCCTGGTTTGCCTCACCTCTCGGGGCTTTTTCAAGCTATGCTACAATAAAGAGTTGAAGTCAACTCTTAAATTAGTGCTGTTATAGGCTTTACTTTTTGTGCATACATTGAATAACCTGCCAGAGAATATGAAGTCTGCCACCAGTGTAAATAAAACATCTGTAACATCTGTAACTATCTACCTTCAATCAAAATGTCAAGTCTATAACGACATTAAAAATAAACAAAAGCCTATAAAAAAGAAAAAGAGAGAAAAAGAGAGAAAAAACTACCGAGCTATTTTGGTGCTTCTGACAGATTTTCATCTAAGCTTAAATTATATTTTCTGTTACTAATCAGCTGTTAGTAAATGTAAAATGTTAGGTAGAACAGAAGTAAACTTTTTAAAAACAACAGGTAAGCTTATTATAGATTTTGAAATTGCTATTCCAGATGGATAGAGAGTGGAAGGTGAAATCATTTTTAGTTTATTCTTCAATCCTCTACTGATTAATACTTAATCAGAATTTTTAATACTATGTTACATGACTTTGGTTTAATATTTAACTAAAAAACCTGCTTCAGGCACTATGCAATATTTAAACTGCTGAGTGTCATCACTAACAATGTATTTCAAAGAATTGGTACTGAAACAGAATAAACTAGCAAAAATCTGGGATTGTATTACTTATGACAAAACAAGAGCAGTACATGAATAATACCAATGCTTTACAGTTATCAAAGACAAAATGTCCTTAGAAATTAAAGGAACATTTTTTTTTTGCTGAATTGCATATCTGTTTGATAAATAACTAAATTTGTATTTATTAATGCTTATATTTTGGGCCATAGTCCCAATCCATTTAAGCTAATAATTAATAAATAATCAATTAAAAATTAAAGTTAATATAATAAACACCATGTTAAAAACTACAATTTACACTTAATTTCTAACAGTTGTCAACTATGTGTTAAACAATAAACAATAGAAGGCATGTACAAAAAGTGTGTGAAAGAAATTTAATAAATGCCACATCATTTTGTGTGCCTTAAACATTCAAAACAAATAAAGTGAAAGTAATGTCAGCTCTGAAACCTAACATTCCTTCCTACAAAATACATTCTCTACAATACCAGTATACTACACACTTCCCAAAATTCATAAAAACCTTATGTAACTACTTGGTCACCCCATAGTTGCAGGCAGCAACACTGTATTCCAGCTCTTGGCCATCTACATTGACCAATTTTTGCAACCACTGGTTAGTGCAAGCCAATCCTATATAAAGCATGCCAAAGATTTTTTTGTTAAAATTAATGAACAAACTGTAACACCTGATACAATCTTGGCTTCCTTAGATGTGGAAAATCTTTACACGTCCATACCACTTAGTGATGGCTTCAAAGTGGTTCAAACTAAACTGTCACATTTCCTAATGGATGAGAAATTGTGTATCTTTGTGATAACCCTTTTGAAAATTGTCATTATTAAGGGCAATTAAACCAATAGAAAACTAATTTTCAAAATGTAGGCAAAAAGTACTGCGGTCATTATAATGTCCAGGAAGAATTAAAATTAGTCCAGAAACAGATTGTGAAACATGAGACTATCCAGGCAAATATAATAGTTTAAATTGTAACATTCACAGGGTGGGCCGTAATTCTGAGTAGGATTTGACTGGTAAATAGCTTATTTATTAGTAGTTCAATGTTTATGTTGCCTTACATATTATAATGGAGTCTTGGCTGATTCATCATGGGTAATTTCACAAAAGAACAAGTAAAACTAGTGGAATTTTATTTTTACAATGGCAGGTCCATTATTTTGATGCAAAAAGGAAAATTGTCAGAATGGGGCAACTGCCCATACAGCAACAGCCACAATGGACCTCCTCAGACGACTCTTCTGCTAGTGGATACATTTCAAGAACTTTCCAGATTAATTGGCCACTACATTTGCCAACCTTTCAGCTCCCAATACTTCCTGTTGGGATATCTGAAGGAGAGGATACAAACCATTTACACTTGAGCAGCTCTAGGATAATTTTGAGCTCTAGAGCCTCAAACATTAACTAATGTTATGAATAATGCAATTGAAAGAGCTCGACTTTGTAAGATGGCAAATGAAGCTCATATAAAAGATGTCATCTAGTGTACCTAGCCAAACAAATCTCCACACAATAAGCATTCATTGTATGTAATATCATTGAAATTGGTTTGCTAATAAAACAGTTATTAGCTCCTCAAACCCTACTTTGAGTTATGGTCCACCCTATATTATTTTGAGACTCCAAGATCAAATTGATACATATCGGAATGACTTATTGAGATTTAAACATCAGAAATTGTCTAAATAAAATGATGACTATGAAAACCAAAAAGTTTATAGTTGGCTTAGTGGGAAATCCACACAGCCACAAACGACATTGAGACAAAATGACGTCATATATCCAAGAATATTAGAAAATCTGTACAATACACAATTGATCAAGGTTCTGCTGACTCAACATCTGCTTCAGAAACAGAGATGGCTCCCTCAAGGCAATTTCAAAGAATGGAGACAAAAACAACTTCAAATAAAAGTGATTTTTTTTTTTAAGTCAGGAGACCGTTTCTTCGATCAATACCAGAAGCATGTGCCCTGATGTGGAAAAATAATTTCTTTCATTTGGGTTGAGCTTTGTCCTTACTAATGTTGTGAAAATGTTTGATTGGCAGGTGGATTACTTTAAATGTAATCGTCATTTGAGACTTAAATCATTCTTCAAAAATAGAATATTGTGCTTATGCCATCTGCTAATGCCCCTTCCTCCCCCTACAACTCTCATCCATTTCACATGCATTGTTATTTTTCACCATTACTATGTCACTTATTTTTCATTGTGCATGGTTTTGTTTCCTCGCTTCATTCAACACTTTCCCCTTCCCAGATTTTTCCCTTTTATGCCTGTATATTCTGTCCATTCCTCCGTGTCAGATACTCGGTCCGTACCCATCTTGTGCACACCCTCACCTAGCAACCATGGTTGGTTTACACACAGGTTTGTTTATTGGTCTCCTAGCAACCACACTCTGTCTCGCTCACGTAATCACGTCACATGGGATCCCAACACTTCTGGGTGGAATCAGTCCTTGAGCTGTCTTCACATGCTATTGGTAAGTTTTATTTGTTATTTCTTATAAAAGTTTGCACCAGCACAGTTACTGTGATCTTGATAAAATCTCAAATGGGTCGAAACGTTGATTGATTGATTTTCACAGCAATGATGAATATTTGATTTTCTAATAAATACACCAACTATCTTCAATTCAAGTACACCCTGATTTTTCATTTTTGAGATATATATATATATATATATATATATATATATATATATCGTTATCGTCTGCAGAAGAAACATTTATTTTTGCAATTCCTAATGGAATTAGAAAACTTAAAAACATGCAGTTCTCTGAAAGAAAATATTTTCTTTTAAGAAAAATTATAAACATATCTTTGGTTTGCATATTGCTCATTATTTTGGTGTGATAGTGTTGCTTGCTATTAAAATGGCAACCTATTACATCAGATTACAAATATACATCTGAAAATGGTGTGATTTTATTGAAAACACTGCAGAGATTATACAAAATGCCTTGCTTAAATTAATACCTATTAAGATATATGGCCTACAATACATCAAAAATGCATTTTGCACAGTAAGACCTGCAATCTAGTTTTATTGCCTGCAGCATAAACAGAGACAAAGACTAACACAAACTCATAGAAGTACGAAATAAAGGAAATATGGTTTGTGCTGCAATAACCCATTCATGCCAAGCAGGAACATATTTATATTTGAGCTATTGGCGATCAAACAATAGGTCCAATTTATCTAATTTCTTTTTTTCTTTTTGTGATCTGCAACTACCCTGTAATGTTGGATAACATTCTCATAGCATGTACAAAGTAGCCATGAACAGTTTAAACCGGTGCCAATTGTATATCATCATGGACCTGGATATTACCACTTGGGACACAATGTCCTAACATGTGGTGCATGTAGATAACCAGGCCTTCAACATGCAGCATAATACAGAAGATGATGTGGCAGCTGCAAACATCAGAGTTGTAAAACTTCCAATATACAGCAAGAGGATCTAGATGTATCAGATGTCTAGTAAACAGCTGTTCCAATTTCAGAGTCTTGTCCTGCCATCCAGATTTAGTTACCTGGTGTCCCACATCAGACTAGGTTGCATGGCATTATAAACTACCAAGGAATGCCTTAAAGAGGCATGTAGGCATGAGAAGATGTTATACCTGCCCAGATGGACAAACCAACCGATTTTATCGCCCGGCATTTGTTTAGTTAGAATACGGTTTATATACTCATCTCTGTAATTTTTATAGCTTTCTAGATTTTTGGTTTAGTTAATTACTCCAAAGTCAGCTCTCAGCTTAATATGAATCGTTTAAAATCAAAGGAATATTCAAAGCACTATAACCACTATTGTGTTCTTTAGTGGATTTTGGAGGAATGCCCTGGTGCTCCTCCATTGGAAATATCAATACCCTTTTTGGAATGGTTAGACTTCTTACCTAGGGTCGACTGAGTGTCTCTTCCCACCTCCATTGTTAACGATGGAGAACTAGAAGCTCCTAAGCCGGAGCTCTCATAAACTAAGCCCTGCAGGGCTAGTTCATTGGCTGCTAGCATCAGCTGATGGGCCCTCAGTTAAGGAGAATTGATCAAATAAACTCTTCTAAGATGTGCACCAGTTCTATTTCAGGATATGCAGAATAAAGATGCAATTATTAAGCGAATTTCTGAGTTACCACTCAGTAGAAATGTCATCAAAGACAGAATAATGAGACTGAAGACAAACATACAGCGTAAATTAAAAGGAGACAAATATTTATAAATATTTTTCAATTTCTCTTGATGAAACTACTGATGTCACATCAAATGCTCGGTTGGCCATTATTGCTCGATATTCTGATGGTCTCACAATGAAAGAAGAGTTGATAAAGTTAGAATCAGTGTCAATAAGTACATCAGGAAGGGAAATGTGTAAGGTTGTTATAAAATCATTTTGTGACCTAAGCATTGATATCTCTAAAGTTGTGTCAGTGACGGCAGATGGGGCAGCTAATATGGTGGGAAAAAATGCGGGATTTGTGAAATTGTTTATGGAAGCTATTGGATATCCACTTGTGCCTTTTTTTTTTTTAATTCTTTATTTCTGTTGTGCATTATGGGTTACAAACATGCCTGTTATGCCACAACAGCAGTCACATTTTTTATAAGAAGGTATGTGTACTAATACATGCGATCAATGTTAAAAGTATGCGAGTTGTTGAAAGTTACGCTTATTAACGTGGTTGTTGTTCTATGCCTGGCACACTTTAGCAATTATTTGACTTAAACAATTATTAAACTTAAGGGAAACAAGCTTAGTCTAGTAGTGTTACTCAGATATCAGAAATACAGTTTTGTTCATGCTTAGATTATTAGGTCTATTTCCTGTCCTATTGCTTGTTAGATATTATATTATTATCGAGTTAGTGTGTGTCAGCACATAAACAATAGGCAGGTATCATTGTAGGGCATAGCAACCGTTCGATGATCTATAATAGCTTAAAAGAAAAGGAAAATAAAACATATTTTAACAAAAGCTTATCGGGCATTATGCCCTGCAGGGACCTCACAAGATCAGCCAGGGTGCCGCAAAGTTCAGTGTCCACTCATCAGGTGCCCAGAGGTAGTGAGACATTGCCTCCATCTCATTCAGCCATCACGGGGAGGTAATTCCGCATGGACCGCGCCGCTCTCTGTACCTGTATTGTGCGAGTGCAGTCCATGGGTAGCACAGTTTGACCGATGCCCAGGGATGGGAGGGTGGTAGCAGGTGAGTGCCGTAGGCCGCTTGTTTCGACTGTAGCACAACAGGACAAGGGATACTTCCAGCCCTCGGCATGCAAGAGGGTGTATAACTCTGGGCCACCTCCTCTGGAACTGCTGGTTGGGTCTGTGGGTCTCTTGTTGGGCCGAAGCTTGGTGGTGTGTTTGAGTGCGGATGGCTTGTTCGTGCTTGAGGAGGTGGCGGTCTGTGGCTGGGGCCGCTTGGGTCTGCGCCCTTGCTGTGGGTTTCGCTTTCGAAGGCGCCATTTTTGTGCTCTCTTCTGTCTGCGAGGTGTGCCTCATGGCCGAGGGCATGAGGAGGGTGCCGTTGGTAGGTGATCTTCCAGAGTGTGTGCCCCAGCCTGCCGCTCTGCCAATTTTGTCCAGAAGGCTGCAAATGTGGCCTCAAGCCGCGTGAGGATGTCGGGCCAATGTGCTTTCAGGCCAATGTTTGTCGCCATTTCGGGTTTGGTAAGCGCTGCTTCTGTGTGCTTCCCCCGGGGCTGTTGCCGTATGACAGGGACCGAGGTGACCCCTGCCGGTCCATAGGGGGGGGGGACTGAGGTCCAATCGCCAGCTTTTTGCCTTTGAGGGCAACCGGGGAGCAGCCGTCTCCTCAGTGCCATGCAGGTTTGCAGGCCGCAGTTGTCTCTCCGATTTTATTTGCAGGGATGGCATCATGTTTGGTGTCATTATGAGCCCTGCTAGTTCACCTCTCGATTGGTGACCCTTTTGGGTCATTTGCGGGCCATTTTTGGCCTGTATGTATCGATTTGTGACTCGAAAAGCAGGAGCCATGCTGTTCTGCATCCTCTCTGTTCAGCGGCTAGGCCCCGCCCCCCACTTGTGCCTTTTCATGGCATTATCCATTAAGAGGTATTATGTGCCAATGCAGGATTCACAGAATTACATGATTTAATGTCAGTTGTAACAAAAATAGTGAATTTAATAGCTGCTAGACCCCTTCACAAGTGAGAATTTTCTGCACTTTTACAGGAAGTTGATTCAACCTACAGTGGACTGCTGATGTTCAATAATTTGAGATGGCTGAGCTGAGGAAAAGTACCTGAGTGATTTGTGGAGTGCTTTGTAGAAATGATGGTATTTCTTGAGGATAAGGATCTGGCAAATTTTCCTCAGATCAATGATCATAAGTGGGTCAGCACATTGATGTTTTTTTACAGATCTCTCTGTTCGTATGAATGAAATGAACTTAAAGCTATAGCTAAGCAATAGCTAAGACGGAAAAAAAAAAAAAATGGAATAACACAGAATATATGGAATAGTATGGAATATCGTTAAGTCCCATGTACACGTTCAAAATAGACATTCAAGAGGGAAAATTACTATTTTGTAAATGGCCTGGAGCTATCTGGAGAGCTGTGGGTTAATTGGATAAAATTATATTTTTTTTTTCTTTCTAAATGCTCTAAAAGCTCTAAAGTTCACTTGTTGAATGTTAAGATGTTAAGAACGAATGTTAAGATAACTGGAGCTTAAGAATAAAACGCCAGAGAAAAACGCCAGAGAACAATTGAAAGCCGTGGAACGCCGTGAGACCCTAGTCCCTGAACTCAAGATACCGGACACAATCAAGCGAAAGAAAGACGGAACAATCAAATAAAAAACTTTTTTTTTTTTTTTTTTTTTTTTGATATATACTTTTTGATACATACTATCCTGCTCTTATTAACTCCATACAAGAAAGTGCAATAATGGCAAACAAAAAAAGTGAACTTAAGCTGGGAAACAAAAGAGAAAAAAAACTCGACCAAAGAAATGAAAAAAGACTTTCAAACTATTTCTCACCCCAAGATAAGGAGAAGGCAGAAAGAAGAAATAGTATAAATGGAGCAGCCCAACCCATAATGCAATCTATAATACAAACAAACCCCGAGCATGAAATATCGGACTCTCTAAGTAAAGACGCTGGCCTGATTGGAAAAGATCTCTTGAATGAATGCTTACAAGCGCAACTAGAAAATATAAAGAAAGAGATACACCTAATGATGGGGGATTTTAAAACAGAGATAGCCAAAATAATGGGCAGAATAAATCTAATGGAAGACAAAATGGATCATATAAAACTACAACAAGGTTTAAATGAAGAAAGAATTATACAGATGGAAAAAAAAATGGCGGTAATGGAAGCCAAGATTTCAGATAACGAAGATAGAGCAAGGAGAAACAACATCAGAATAAGAGGAATCCAAGAAGAAGTGACTTCAGGAGGACTTGACGAATTCCTAAAAGAGTTTTGTAAATTTTTGGGGGTCCAGCAGAACAATAGCCAATTTTGTACGGAAAGAATACATAGAATCCCAAACCCAAGCAATATTCCAGCCCAGCATCCAAGAGACGTCATTGCAGCTTTAAACTCATATAGACTTAAACAAGAAATTATGAGGGCAATGAGAACCAAGTCCCTACAGGACTCTAAATATGAATCCATCAAAATATTTAACGACCTATCTAGAAGTACCAGAATGGCTAGGAAAAATTTTACATCTTGCACCGTTAAATTGAGAGAAATGGGAATTAAGTATATTTGGTTGTTCCCAGTTGGATTAAGATTCACGTATGGAGAAAAAGTGGAAATGTTTAGAGAAGTTCAGAGTTTGCAAAAATGGATTCAGGAAACCTTTAAATAATAGATGTATGGGTCTACATTAGACTTCCCCCTCCCCCTCCCCATGAATAGGGGTCGGGAAGAGGTAACTCTAAGTAGCCCTATAAAGGTTTTTTTTGTTTTTTTGTTTTTTGTGTGTCTTTCCCCCTATATCGTTTTCCCTTGAAGAGAGAGTATGGTTGGTAACATTGATAAGCAGTCTATACAAAGACGCGTGTTGAAACAAAGAATAAGGAAATTAGGAAAGTAGGGTAGCTAATATAATTTTTTCTATAGAAATTAACACGAGGTGAATTGAACTGAGATAAATACAATTAGAGAAACAGAAAATCATATGGTTAAATAATTCACACAAATATTAAAGAATATCTAGAAAGAAAGGAAATAGAGAGGAAGAGGATGAGTAAGACAAAGGGGGTTAGAAGTGAAGGAATATAAGATACTTTTGAATATCACACAAATAAATGATAGTAGTTCCAGGTAAAAAGAAGTAAAATTCAAGAGAGGGGAGCACTTGAGCACGGAAAAATAGATATTATTAGTATAAATAGTAAGGAACAAGGATAGGGAAATTAAATAAATAATAAACAGAGAGAGTTTAATACACTTTAAGTAAATAATATTGGACATGAGCACTAAAGATAAATAATACAGGGGAAAAGACAGAGGAGAGAGAAGGAATTTTGGTAAAGAATGTAAAGCAACTTTTTTTTTTTTTTTCTCATATTATTATCTCCGCTTGAATTCAGGGTAACTCGCAGATTTCTTACATGTTTGATAGAATTGTTAGTATATCCCATCACCTAACCATATAGGGTGGTTAATTTGTAAATTTCTTCCCTCCTGATATACAGGGGGAAGGAACGCAGGGATATTTATGGCTCCTATGGGAAAGGAACCATTTATTTTAATGTTAAATGTAGGGGTGCAATGTCTTGTATGTTATGTTATTTTTTGGTTGTCCAGACTGAGGGGAAAGGGGTCAGATAGAATTAAGGTATGCTTAGAATAGCATCTCTCAATGTAAGGGGGTTAAATACACAGCAGAAAAGAGTTATCCTCACCGATTTTATTAGGAAAGAGTCAATACATATATGTGGAATACAAGAGTCACACTGGTTAAAAAATGACAAAGATAGGTTTAGCTCAAAAGAGTTCCCACATATTTTTAGATCCTCTATGCCCAAGAACAAGAAAAGAGGAGTAGCAATTATAATTTCTGCGAAGATAGATTTTAAGTTAATTCACCAAGTTTCAGATGACGAAGGAAGGACTCTCATAATAATTGGAGAGATAAACAATCAGAGATACACAATTGTAAATCTATATGCCCTCAATAAAGCTCCCATAAGGTTTTTAAATAAACTGGTGAATAAAGTCGAAAAAATTAAACAAGGGAAAATAATATATATGGGAGACTTCAACTGTATACTAGACCCCGATATGGACAGAAATAAATTAAAAACAAATGAGAACAAGAGACAGTTAGAACAATCCTCCCAAAAATTTAACGAGGTAATTAAAAAGGCAGGTCTTATGGATATTTGGCGCATATGGCATCCTATGGAAAGGGATTATACTTGCTTTTCCTTCCCGCATCAGGTATATTCAAGAATAGATTACATATTGACAGAAATAAATATTGTTAGAAGGGTCAAGAAAATTCTGATCACTAATATCCCATGGTCAGATCATAATGCTCTAATTTTGGAAATCAAAGAAGAATTTGCCAAAACTAGATCTAACTGGAGATTGAATGAATATTTGTTAAAAAAAAAAAACAAAATGTGGACACAATACAAAAGGCTATAGAAGACTATTTCAGAGAAAATAATAATTCTGAGATCTCCTTATCTACGCTCTGGTGTGCGTTTAAATGTACAATCAGGGGAAGCTTTATAAAAATGGGCACAGAGGAAAAAAAAAGAAACTTACAAAACTTGGCACAACTTTATATAGATCATGATAGATTGGAAAAACAGAATAAAAAAAAAATATCGTTTGAAACAAGTAAAGAATTAAAAAAAATAAAGGAGAGTATTAATAATATATTGATAAACAAATCCAACCTTGCGTTAGAACGTTTAAGAAGAAACTGGTATTATAAAGGGAATAAAGCGGATAAACTACTAACAAATAGATTAAAAAAGGAAAAAATTAAAAAAATTATTTCTAAAGTAAAAATAAACGGAGAAGAAGTAGTCCTGTCGCCAGAGAAGATCGGTAACGCATTTAAAAAATATTACGCAGAACTATATAATCTACCCGGGGGAAACAGTACTGATGATATTTCCAAATTCTTTACAGAACTCAAACTCCCGTGTATAACAGAGGCTCAACTGGAAGTATTAAATGAACCTGTCTTACAAAATGAAGTAGAATCTGCAATTAAAAAATTAAAATCAAAAAAAGCACCAGGACCTGACGGGTTTAGTAATTGCTTTTAAAGAACCTTTAGGGGTAATATAATAGAACCTCTTACCAAAATATTTAATGACTTTATGTCATACGGAAATATCCCCAGCGAATTGTTAAAAGCCCACATAGTTCCAATTCCAAAGCCTGGGAAAAATGTGGAATTAGTAATAAATTATAGACCTATTTCATTACTTAACAGCGATATTAAAATCTACTCTTCTGTTCTAGCAGACAGGTTATCTAACGTAATAACTAGTATTATTCATCAAGACCAGGTGGGGTTTATATCCAGTAGAGCCCCAACTTCTAATATTAGGAGATTGATAGATGTGGCAGATTTGGCAACCAGACACAAGATCCCCCTCCTTGCCCTGTCATTAGATGCCGAAAAGGCCTTTGACAGGGTAAGGTGGGAGTTTCTGGAGAAAGCCCTATCTGGCTTCGGAATTCAAGGTAATATCACCAGGGCTATCATGGCTTTATATACAACTCCAACGGCTAGGGTAGTGGGAAGCGGATTTTCTTCCGAATGGTTCCAGTTAACAAATAGAACAAGACAGGGTTGTCCCCTGTCCCCACTATTATAACTGATTAGTCTTGAACCATTAGCACACAAAATCAGAGCGGATGACTCTATAAAAGGAATAGAACTAGAGAAGGAATCATTAAAGCTTACAATGTATGCAGACGATGTGGTACTTACTCTGAGAAACCCCGTGAAATCCATGGAAAAGGTCATGGATTCCATAGAGGAATATTCATTCTATTCAGGATATAAATTAAACTTAAGCAAGTCTACAGCACTTTCATTCAATCTCACGTTGAATATTAAACAAAAGTTATTTGACAAATTCGGATTTAATTGTGAAAAAAAAACCATGGAAGTTTTGGGCATAGAAATTACTAATGAACCGAATAATATGATGGAACAAAATTTTTTAAGACTAATGAAAGATACAGCAAAAACCCTGAATAATTGGAAGGGAATTGAAGTATCATGGTGGGGGAGAATAAATATTATAAAATTCTATATATACCCAAAGTGGGTGTATCTCTTCCGCATGCTACCCCTTTACTGTTCAGAAAGCTGGCTATCTTTAGCACAATCAATTATTAATAAATTTATTTGGGGTCAAAAACGTCCTAGATTAAGTAGAAACCATTCAAAATTAAAGATAAAATCGGGTGGATTGGGAATCCCACAATTAAACCATACTTGGAGAGTTTGTAACATAGCACAAGCAATAATAACCCAATCCGATTTAGCAAAAGAACAAATTTGGTTTAAAATGAAACAGAGTTTACTTAACGATGAAATAAAGGAGGATATATATTCTCTTTTCTGGAAGACAGACCATAGAAAAAACCTTAGACAGGGTAATTATGATAAGGGCTTGATCCTAAACAATTTAATCCCCATATGGTATGAATTAAGAAAAGATCTAGACTTACAAGACAAACTGCTTACTAGCATTGATTTTAGACAGCTGCAAAAAAATATAATGGATCTAAACATCCAGAGCTGGATCAATGCAGGGGTTAACAAAATCAACAATATAATAGATAATGGTAAGATAAAAGATTTTAATACTTTAACAGACGAATATAAGCTACAAGCTAAAGAGATATTTACCTATATGAGAATAAAGGGGTATCTTAAAGAGCACTTAATAAAAAATTATTCAGCGAAACATTTAATACTGGAACAATTATTAAAAGACCATACTTTTATTAAAAAGTTAGTCTCAAAGTGTTTTAATTTAATCGAAAATGACCCGGAAGAAATTATTGGTCTAGTGATATCAAAATGGGAGAAGGAAATAGACAATAACATAAGTTACGATGACTGGATGAAAGCACTGAATTTGACCATAAAAAATGTACACTGTCTGAACTTAGTGGAACTCCAATACAAAATCATGAATAGATGGTATTTAACGCCAGATAAACTTGCTAAAATGTACCCGGATGCATCGGATAAATGCTGGCGCTGCGGGGAACATAAGGCAGGAATGCTACATATATGGTGGGAATGTGGTGAGATAAAAAGATTTTGGGATATGGTAACTATGAATATTGAATCATGGACAGGAATTAAGGTCGACAGGAAACCACAGTTATTTCTGTTACAACTATATATGTCTCAGAATTTGGATCAATATGTTGTCCTGATAATCCATACACTGTTAGCAGTTAAAATATCAATTGCTAGGAAATGGAAAGCCAGAGAAATCCCAATATGGGAGGAAGTAAAATCACAATTAATCTATCAGTTGAAAATGGAGATAGGGATAGTTAAAGAACCAAGTACTTTGAAAAACTGGCTAGGTATCATACAGGAAAATTAGTCTACAGATAAACCCTGCTTACATTTGATATAAAGATAGCTTGATGCTATAATAGGAATGTAAAATTACTAAATTAAAATCTAATCTGACTCAAGAGAGCCCTCAGTCTGGACTTTTTGTTTATTGTTTATCTTTGTTAATGTATAGTCAATGTTTTGTATGTTAGATATGTATACACTTGAATTTTTTTATCACGTAATTGCAATATGAGAAAATGGTAATGCATATTATGCTGTATATGTTTTATATAATAAGAAAAAGAATAAAATATTAAATAAGTAAAAAAAAAAAGAAATGAACTTAAAGCTACAAGGTTTTGGCAAAAGTATTGACCTTATGTTTGGGTACATAAAAGCTTTTGAAAGCAAACTTACAATTTTTAAGCGAGATGTAGAGACTAAAACGTATAAGTATTTTCCTTGAGTAACAAAGTATTTTGAGAAGACCAGTGCAACTGTACAAAATCAACTCTCCAACCTCGCAGAAACCTCAAGTCCCTCGATCTCCAGCACTTCTCCACCAAACTCCAAACACTCATTTTACCCATCTCAAATCTCAACTGCCCTAACTCTGCAACCACACTCTACAACTCCACTCTCAATTCTCAACTTGACATCATGGCACCTCCTACAGTTAAATGCAGCAAGCGCCCCCAACTACAACCCTGGCACACCAAGCCGACCCGTTACCTCCAAAAATGTTCCAGAACTGCTGAACGCTGCTGGAGAAAGTCTCACTTTGCATCTGACTTTGTCCACTATAAATTTATGCTGCGCTCCTACAGCATGGCTCTTTCCTCTGCAAAAGTAAACTACTTCAACACCCTCATAAGCACACTGTCCCATCAACCCAAACACCTGTTTCACACTTTTGATGCCCTTCTTCGCCCTGTGACTCCCCCTCCTTCCACCACCTTGTCTGCCACAAACTTCGCATCTCATTTCACTGAGAAGATCTCTACAATTAGGAACGAGATCTCTAATCTCTCTCCTACCCCTATCAATACAACACCCAACCCCACTCCCCCTGCCATCCTATGCTCATTTGCACCTGCTACAGCACAAGAGGTCTCTGCTCTGCTCCTGTCCTCCCGCCCCACCACCTGCTCCCTCGATCCTATTCCCTCGCATCTCATCCGCACTTTCTCTCCCTCTCTTGCTCTACCTCTCGCTAACATCTTCAATCTCTCCCTTTCCTCTGGCACATTTCCCTCACCCTTCAAACATGCAACTGTAACCCCGATTCTGAAAAAGCCCAACCTTGATCCCAACTCCCCATCCAACTACCGCCCTACTGCCCTATCTCGCTACTGCCATTTGCCTCTAAGATCCTCGAGAGAGTTGTGTACGCCAGATTGACAGACTTTCTCGAATCCAACTCTCTGCTTGACCCCCTTCAGTCTGGATTCCACGCTGGTCACTCTGTCGAAACTGCTGTGACCAAAGTATCCAATGACTTAATTGTAGCTAAATCTCACAGCCAATACTCTATCCTAATCCTCCTTGATCTTTCTGCCGCCTTTGACACTGTTGATCATCAACAGCTTCTTCACATTCTCCGTAACTTTGGTCTACGGGATACTGCTTTATCCTGGTGCTCCTCCTACCTCTCCCAGCGCTCTTTCAGTGTTTCTTTCTCTGACACTGCCTCTTCTCCCCAACCCCTCTCTTTCGGCGTCCCCCAAGGTTCTGTCCTCGGCCCCTACTGTTCTCTATCTATACTGCCTCCCTTGGTAAACTCATCAGCTCCTTTGGCTTCCAATATCATTTATATGCAGATGACACGCAAATCTACCTGTCCTCCCCTGATCTCTCTCCACCCACCTTGACTCGTGTTTCTGACTGCCTCTCTGCTATTTCCAACTGGATGGCTGCTCACTTCCTTAAACTCAACCTGTCCAAAACAGAACTTCTAGTTTTTCCTCCCTCAAGTGCTGCTACTCCTGTGTCTGTCTCCATCCAAGTCAACGGCGCTACTATCACTTCTACCTCGCAAGCTCACTGCCTAGGGGTTCTTCTTGATTCTGACCTCTCTTTTACTCCCCATGTCCAATCGATAGCCAAATCATGTCGCTTCCAACTCAAGAACATAGCGCGCATCCGCCCATATCTAACGCCGGACGCAGCGAAGGTACTGGTTCATGCTGTTGTTCTCTCTCACCTTGACTATTGCAATCCCCTTATCACCAGTCTTACATGTTCCCAGCTTGCACCACTGCAATCTATAATGAACGTGGCTGCGAGACTTATTTTCCTGTCCGGTCGCACCTCCCATGCCTCCACGCTCTGTCAGTCCCTGCATTGGCTTCCAGTTAGATATAGGGCCCAATTCAAAATTCTGTCACTTGCTTACAAATCCCTACATAATGCTGCTCCAACATACCTATCCTCCCTCATACACAAGTATGTCCCGTCGAGACCCCTGCACTAAGCCCAAGACCTACGCCTATCCTCTGCCCGGATCCCCACCTCTGATGCTCGCCTTCAAGACTTCTCTAGGGCTGCACCTCTTCTGTGGAACTCCCTTCCCTCCTCAATCAGACTTTCACCCAGCCTCCACTCCTTCAAAAAAATCTCTGAAAACTCACTTCTTCATTAAAGCGTATCAATCACACTGTCCACAGGTTTCTCATCCCCCACCCCATGACTCCTTTCCTGCAACTGTCAAAAATGACATACCAAGCACTCAATAAACCCTTCTCTAACAAACTATTTAATCCCCCTACTTTAACCCTTTGTGTCACTATACCCCACTCCCTCTAGCATGTAATCTCATCGAGCAGGGCCCTCAACACCCTCTGTTCCTGTACGTCCAGTGGTCTGATCTCAATTATGTGTCTGTTAGTCCACCCATTGTACAGCACTACGGAATTTGTTGGCGCTGTATAAATAATAAAATAATAATAAAATAATAATAATAAAATGAAATGGAGTCCATGCATATAAAGTACCAGCATATTGTAAACTCGTTACTTGACCAGTTCGGCGAAAGATTTAATCAACTTAGAAGCCTGAAATAGACATTGAAAAAAAATTAAGTATAACGTAGTAGTCTACAGTACTATGAAATTAAATGGTTTTCAATGGATGCAAATTGATGATTTGGAGATGCAACTTGCAGAATTTCAAGTCAGCATCTGGACTCAAGTGTTTGTTGACTTGAGGTCGAAACTAGAGAATCTGGAAAGGAATTGCTTGGAGATTGAAGAAGAGTGCCACTACGAACAGGAAATTTGGAGTGCTTGGAACCGATTACTGGACACTTTTAGAACCCTGAAAAAATCTAGCGATGGCTTTACTCACAATTTTTCCCTCTATGTACTTTTGTGAGACCTTATTCTTAGCGTTAAATAATATTAAAATCAATAAAAGAAACCGACTGACAGATGAAGTTAGTAGCGCTTGCTTGAGTTTGAAGTGTATGAAATATCAATCTTCAATTGAAGGTTTAGCAAATGAAATTCAGCAACAAAAAAGTCACTATTGTAAAGAATTATTTGTTTTTGCTTTTTTAATAAATAAATATATAAAAAATGGAACTCTTTTTTTCTGTCCTCGGCCCCTACTGTTCTCTATCTATACTGCCTCCCTTGGTAAACTCATCAGCTCCTTTGGCTTCCAATATCATTTATATGCAGATGACACGCAAATCTACCTGTCCTCCCCTGATCTCTCTCCACCCACCTTGACTCGTGTTTCTGACTGCCTCTCTGCTATTTCCAACTGGATGGCTGCTCACTTCCTTAAACTCAACCTGTCCAAAACAGAACTTCTAGTTTTTCCTCCCTCAAGTGCTGCTACTCCTGTGTCTGTCTCCATCCAAGTCAACGGCGCTACTATCACTTCTACCTCGCAAGCTCACTGCCTAGGGGTTCTTCTTGATTCTGACCTCTCTTTTACTCCCCATGTCCAATCGATAGCCAAATCATGTCGCTTCCAACTCAAGAACATAGCGCGCATCCGCCCATATCTAACGCCGGACGCAGCGAAGGTACTGGTTCATGCTGTTGTTCTCTCTCACCTTGACTATTGCAATCCCCTTATCACCAGTCTTACATGTTCCCAGCTTGCACCACTGCAATCTATAATGAACGTGGCTGCGAGGCTTATTTTCCTGTCCGGTCGCACCTCCCATGCCTCCACGCTCTGTCAGTCCCTGCATTGGCTTCCAGTTAGATATAGGGCCCAATTCAAAATTCTGTCACTTGCTTACAAATCCCTACATAATGCTGCTCCAACATACCTATCCTCCCTCATACACAAGTATGTCCCGTCGAGACCCCTGCACTAAGCCCAAGACCTACGCCTATCCTCTGCCCGGATCCCCACCTCTGATGCTCGCCTTCAAGACTTCTCTAGGGCTGCACCTCTTCTGTGGAACTCCCTTCCCTCCTCAATCAGACTTTCACCCAGCCTCCACTCCTTCAAAAAAATCTCTGAAAACTCACTTCTTCATTAAAGCGTATCAATCACACTGTCCACAGGTTTCTCATCCCCCACCCCATGACTCCTTTCCTGCAACTGTCAAAAATGACATACCAAGCACTCAATAAACCCTTCTCTAACAAACTATTTAATCCCCCTACTTTAACCCTTTGTGTCACTATACCCCACTCCCTCTAGCATGTAATCTCATCGAGCAGGGCCCTCAACACCCTCTGTTCCTGTACGTCCAGTGGTCTGATCTCAATTATGTGTCTGTTAGTCCACCCATTGTACAGCACTACGGAATTTGTTGGCGCTGTATAAATAATAAAATAATAATAAAATAATAATAATAAAATGAAATGGAGTCCATGCATATAAAGTACCAGCATATTGTAAACTCGTTACTTGACCAGTTCGGCGAAAGATTTAATCAACTTAGAAGCCTGAAATAGACATTGAAAAAAAATTAAGTATAACGTAGTAGTCTACAGTACTATGAAATTAAATGGTTTTCAATGGATGCAAATTGATGATTTGGAGATGCAACTTGCAGAATTTCAAGTCAGCATCTGGACTCAAGTGTTTGTTGACTTGAGGTCGAAACTAGAGAATCTGGAAAGGAATTGCTTGGAGATTGAAGAAGAGTGCCACTACGAACAGGAAATTTGGAGTGCTTGGAACCGATTACTGGACACTTTTAGAACCCTGAAAAAATCTAGCGATGGCTTTACTCACAATTTTTCCCTCTATGTACTTTTGTGAGACCTTATTCTTAGCGTTAAATAATATTAAAATCAATAAAAGAAACCGACTGACAGATGAAGTTAGTAGCGCTTGCTTGAGTTTGAAGTGTATGAAATATCAATCTTCAATTGAAGGTTTAGCAAATGAAATTCAGCAACAAAAAAGTCACTATTGTAAAGAATTATTTGTTTTTGCTTTTTTAATAAATAAATATATAAAAAATGGAACTCTTTTTTTTTTTTTTACTGGAGCTACAAATATCACAAAACTATAGATATTTCTAGATGTGACATGGCACCCAAGTTAAGCTAGGTTTTTTACGTATTTTGACACACCGAGCTCAAAAGGTTCGCCATTATTGGTATAGTAACACAGAATGCAGGTTTGTAAAATTATCTCAAGTGCTAACAGTCAGTAATAAAGTGATGATAAACCAATAACAACAGTGTGAGTTTATTCCACCAAACTGTACTCTCCTTATAATCATACTTTTATTACTATTGCAGGATTATATGCACTCAAATTACAAAGAGTTTATCTAGTGTTAAAAGGGTTTATTTATGTCTATATTTTCCTTTTGACACAATCTAACATGTATAGATATACTCATCCTTTAAAGCTACTATAATACAATCGGAAAAAAGGAGAACATAATATTAATAGCATAAACCAAGAACTGTACTTTTTTTTAATATTTATCATATCATATTATATATTAAGGATTTATTGACTCTAAGACCTTGAGCAACCCTTCTGGTATGTGTATTCTTTAAGTCAAGGACTACATTGAACAACAAACAAGTTCATCCACAGTCAAAACAATTACGATTGAATCCGGGCAAAAATGCCATAAGACTTTTATGAAAATAAATTTGATTGCTAAAGGAATACAAATGTTGTATGTCAGCCCTAAGAGATTTAACCTTTGAAGAAAGTGATTAAAAAAGTAACATAGTAGAAAGTTGTCCAACTTGTCCCTTAATCCTCCCGAAAGGAAGCCATTGGATTTACAATATAAGAAAGGTGTCAACTGAAGACTAAGATTTAATGATTAAACACGACAGTGCATGGACAAAATAGACCAGAAGGATCATGAAATGTACGCAAGTGATGGGCTATGCTGTTTGCCCCAGGTACAGCTCCAGAGAAACAGCTGCATAGCATCTACCAAGAAGCATTGCAGGCCAGCTGTCCAGCATATTAGATATACAAAACCCTTGTGTTACAGAACTACTTTTGTTTTTTTTTCTCTGCAGAGTATTGAGACAGTTCAAAAGGAATAGGTCATTTGCTTGAATGTATTTTCTAAATATTTTATTTGCAAAACAATTCTGGTATCCAGTATGCTTTCTGTTTTAAGATATATTTCTATTAATTGAATTGTTTGCATATTATAATAGTTCTAAAACTATTCTTATTTTTCTGTAATTTGATTGATTGATATATATACATAGAGAGAGGGGGGAGAGAGAGAGAGAGATTCGGTGTATGTATTCACATACACGGGGAAAGTGTGGTAAAGAAAAAGTAGTAAATTAATCATTTAATACAGTCAGAACATAACATAACGTGCTGCAGCAACGTTTCACATCAGGAATGACCTCAATCTAATTTATTTCATTAAAATGGTAATCGTACAATTCTATCTCTGTTTTTTATTGAGATATGAGGTGTTAAGCGTTATTTATAAATTCATAGCTTGTATTGTGCAGAGTGTGCTAACCACCCCTTTGTATTGACTTTAACTTTTGATAATTATATATAATTAATGCTTAATATAGTTGTTCTGGTGTCTACAGCATGTCCCTGCAGCCTAAGCCCTTTCAGATAAAAAGGCAGTGTTTTCTCCAGGGCTGCCATCAGAAATTTTGCGGCCTTTGACAAAGCTCAAGGTCTGGGCCCCCGGGAGCCCAGCCACGAGTCCACCAACAGGGTTCTTCCCCAGTCAGCCCACAATGAATGTGGTGTGTATAGTGGATTTCAAATTAGTAGGTGTGTAATGGATTCACAGTTCATGTGTAATGGATGTAGATACAGTGTGCAGACGATGCAGAGTGTGTGTTTGTGTAGCAGATGCAGTATGTAAAGTGAACACAGGGTGTGTGTTTGTGTAGTGGATGTAGTGTGTGTACAGTGAATACAGAGTGTTTGTGTAGTGGATGTAGTGATTGTGTGTATTAGATGCAATGTGTTTAGTGGATGCAGTGTCTGTGTTTGTGTAGTGGGTGTAGTATGTGTGTATTAGACGCATTTGGTGCAGAGTGGCAGTTTACCACTCATGAGCAATAGTCTCCCAATGGGTCTATGGAGGTGGAGGTGGAGCCAGATTGGGCCCGCCATGGTGAAACTAGTGCTGCATGGGAAAAGGTGAGTAAAAATAAGTTTCGCATGTGATCGGAGTAGAGACGGTCATCTAAACAGTTAGGAAAGCATGTTTGCATTCCTGATACTATAGTGTTCCTTTAAATTTGAAATCACTTTGAAAGGGACAATTCTCACTTTAGTGAATAAAACTGTGTATGTAGGAATGGAGACTGGAAAGAAGCTAGCACAAGCATCTTCACATCTAACCCCTACGTGGACACCTTGGGACACCTTTTCAATTAACCCAGGTATGCCAATGTTAATATGCCGCACAATATGCATGTCAACTTTGTTGTGTAGGTAGTGGTTTATGTTTACAAATACAAAAAAAAAAAAAAATGCGCTCACTCCCATCACTCCTGGGCAGCAGCAACAACCACAGTACACATCAGCCCCAATACATACAGTAAAAAACGACTTTGTCGACTTTGTTGTGTAGGTAGTGGTTTATGTTTGTTACTCATAGGGAAGAATAAAAGGAAATTGGGGGCACTTCCAGAACATGCATCTTACAGGAATGGTTCTGCCGTAGATGCCTTATCCTCGTGTGCACCCAATTCCCTTCTTCTTCACTATATAAGTTTGGAGTCAAGACCAGATTTATTTTGGGTTGAGCACTCCGTCCCGGCCCCTGCTTCATATGCTCCTTTAGAGGTGACCACAGGAAAGTATAAATTTGAGGAGGTTTTGAACAGTAATGTCACTTCAATTATAATTTTCATTTGGTATAAAGTAAATATATGATGTGCATTGTGAGCGCTATCACTTTAATTGTTTAGTTGCGACACTGCATTTTTTGTATTGTGCCTTTGATCACATTAATTTAGCGTTTTTTTTATATATGTATATATTACTTTGTCTCCTACATTGGAATTAGAATCCACAATGTAGGATCCACCGATATTGGGATACTGTGGCGTAGTGTTGGTCTTAACACAATATGGCCATATGGTGGCACTGAATCTCCATATTTGCTTGCTGAGATAGGTGGTTTTAAGTAGCTTTATAAAATTTGAAACTGTATTTTTATGTGTGTTCTGTTCCTTAGTCTGTATATTGTTACTCATAGGGAGACATGTATTATTTAAGAAACCGGTGCTATTCTGAAGCAAAATGCTTAATAAGGACAAATCACCATTAAAACCAATAGAAAGTCTCTCAATATTTAGCATTTTGGCTGATTTCTTTAAAAACTTCAATATACTAATTAAGTAAATTAATGAGATGTCATGTTACAAAATAAATATTATATTAAGATATTAAAAAAGTTCCTGCTTCCTCTGTCTTTCCAAGTGAGTATATTCATATCAGGTGCAAATAAAATTAACAAAAAAAAATTTAAGTAAAAAATGGAGATAAAGTGAGGTTAATGAATGTATTAAGTAGATATTGCAGGCAAACAAATGCAGACAAAAGATATATTCACATTTGAGAACTGCACATGAATATCCTTGTGTATATTTCTGATGTTATGTATTGCTGTTACAAAATAATTGTGTTTCGTCCCAAAATTGGGCGACCAGCATTTAGTTTGAAATCACAAATGCTACATGGACAAATCACAAAACAAATTAAATGGACAATGGATGAAACCAGTTTGTTTTGTGATTTGGAGTTCTGTCTGTAGCATCAAAAAACAAAGTTGTGTGATGGAAAAAGATGTGTGATGATCAAGTGAGAAGCGACCAAAATAGGGAAAAAATTGGAGGACCAGTAAAAAAAAAAAAAAAAATTTAAGTCATAAATTTCTATATTATATAAAATAAATATAGAATACATAGATTTACCTTTGAATTGCTAATTTCCTTTTAACCTCTCTTGGTTACTTCTTCTCTTGGATCTGTGAAATGGTGTGAAAATGCACCTGTGCATCAGTGGTGCTTCCCAATGCAAGTCTCGAGAGAAGTAAAACTTGCCTGTCAGAGTGCTCTGATGAGAATTCAAAGCATGGGAAAGCCTTCGTAAAGGCCCTCTTTGATGCTTTGTTGGTGTGGAGCCCTTGCAAGGCGAAGATGGGTGTACTTTTATGCCTCTCAGTTTTTCATTTATTCGTTAAGTTTTTGCGATCAGGAGTTTTTATATTTCCAGAGGGCATGTAGAGGCATAAGGGATGTTAAAAATTTTCCTTATAGTAATATGAGGGTCATAATTATCTGCATAGACTTTTTTTTACATTTTAATGTGGCAGGTAGCGGGATAGCAAGCTAGCTGCCACATGCTTCATCCTCACACTGTCAGCAGTTATTTAAAGGACCACTCTAGGCACCCAGACCACTTCAGCTTAATGATGTGGTCTGGGTGCCAGGTCCCTCTAGGATTAACCCTTTTTTTTATAGGTTTTTTATAGGTTTTTTTATAGAGAAACTGCTATGTTTATACTGAGGGTTAATCCAGCCTCCAAAACCTCTAGTGGCTGTCTCATTGACAGCCGCTAGAGGCGCTTGCGTGATTCTCACTGTGAAAATCACAGTGCGAGCACGCAAGCGTCCATAGGAAAGCATTGTAAATGCTTTCCTATGTGACCGGCTGAATGCGAGCGCGGCTCCTGCCGCGCATGCGCATTCAGCCGATGACGTCGCAAGGAAGAAGGAGAGGAGGAGGAAAGCTCCCCGCCCGGCGCTGGAGAAAGAGGTAAGTTTAACCCCTTCCTCCCCCCAGAGCCCGGCGGGAGTGGGTCCCTGAGGGTGGGGGCACCCTCAGGGCACTCTAGTGCCAGGAAAACGAGTATGTTTTCCTGGCACTAGAGTGGTCCTTTAACAATAACAAGAGGCAAACTAGTACTTGAAATTATCTAGCAAGTGAATGATAATTTGCAAATATGCATCCTTTCGGGTATTTGTAAAACCTGTGCTTTGTGAATATTCCAAATCCTTTACATTATATAGGGTTCGGATGCGAAAAGCACAGATTTTAATCTGGACACTGAATGCATCTCGGCGATTGATGCAGATTCACTTACACTGATTGAATTCTGACTAGATTTGGCTAAATATGGTAAACATGGTATATATGAGAACTACCACTCCGGTTGAATTTTGGCCATTTTCACCAGATTTGTTTGTAAATGACTCTGTAAAAAAAGTCCTAATATTTGTATTATTGACACCCCTTGAAGAAAATCTTGTCCAGACTTGAAAGTACCAATAATTAGTTTTACAACTACAAAGAGGCCAAGCTGCATAATAGAGTCCAGTGCTGTGAGGGAAAAAATGTAAGTAAAACTACCTTTTTAATCATGGCAGCGGGCCCGGTCACCACAATGGCACTATAGGGTTAGGAATATAGATTTGTATTCCTAACCTAATGCTATAATGTCCCTTTAAGTTTAATTTTAAGCAAATGTCTTACTTATGTAACAACATTTAAAACTATTCAAATTAGACATCTAGTAATATGAATTTGGTACAAAATTACAAATTTAAGACTCCTTAAAACAAAAACAAAAAAAAACACATGCAACAATGGATTCAAACTGAAAATGTCAATTCAACCCTCCAGCAACTCAACCACCTATATATTTTTTTTATGCATTACTGAATCTGAGATCTAGACATGAAATAAGAATTTACACTATAGACTGAGTTTGTTCACAAGATTAACAAAACATCACTAACTTGACAAAAGATAGAATCCATGTTATAATAGACACAATATGGCACAGTATTATAGTAGAAATGATTTTGGCACTATCACAAAGTGGTCTTGTACCAACATAATGACACAACTGAGTACAAAGAGAACTAACATACAGTAGATTGCCAAAATATCAGTCT
Source organism: Pelobates fuscus (assembly GCF_036172605.1). NCBI lineage: Eukaryota > Metazoa > Chordata > Amphibia > Anura > Pelobatidae > Pelobates > Pelobates fuscus. Next base: position 108,463,216 of record NC_086320.1, read on the forward strand.
GAGCATCGTCTGACATGAGGTTTCCAAGCAGGTTATATTATCAAACTTTGTTGCTGAAAGGATATTAAGATCTTTTTGCAGAGTACTATGTATTATTGTCCCATCAATATATACATCCCATAAATTTACCCAATCATTTAACTGATATTGTCATTAAGGAGAAGAAATAAGAAAAGGGAATTTGGGCCACACCTGGAACATGCATTTCTCAGCATTGGTGCTGCCGTAGAAAGCAACATTTCTACAATATACAGATTAAGGAACACGACACACAAAAATACAGCTTTGAATTCTATAAGGCTACTTAAAATCTCCTTATAGCAAACAAATATAGGGAGTCAGTTCCATCATATGGCCATATCGAGTTAAGCCACCACTACTTCACAGTACCCCAATATCAGTGGGTCCTACATTAATTCCAACATGGGAAACAAATTAAAGATGCCACGATGTTGAATGGGTAATAATCAAGGACTAAACTATGACATAACTCATAGTTGATTGTATGTTTAAGCATTTCATCACATATTTAGTCATGACCAAAAGTTGTTATAAATAAAATCTGGCCTTGTGCAGGTCATTGCATATAGCAAACTGCCTATTATTTCTCAAAATGTCTTTGTATCCACAGGATTATTGTGATCATCACAAGATATCCTTCATGCACATCTTAAAACCTGTCATCCTGAATTTCTCTTTTGGTTTACATTTACTAGACCAGGGGTTCCCAATAAATTTTTCATGTTAAACCCTTTGATATAGTGTATCAACATTGTGGAACCCCCCTTCCCTCCAAAAAAAAACACAATTTTGTGCCGTTGCATAAACCTTTTTTTGTATGTGCTGGAGTATGTCTGTGTATCAAGGTGTGTGTATCTGTGTTTGTATATGCCAGTGTGTGTATCTGTGTGTCAGTGTGTATCTGTGTGTTTGTATGTATCTGACACACAGATACACACACACTGGCACATAGCGGCACACAGATAAACACACCTTTACACACAGATACACACACCTTGTATGTATATATCTGTGTGTCAATGTGTGTGCATCTGTGTGTATCTGTGTTTGTATGTGCCGGTGTGTGTCTGTGTTTCAAGGTGTGTGTATCTGTGTGTAAGTGTATATGTATCTGACACACAGATACACACACACACATACACCTTGAAACACAGTGTGTATCTGTGTGTGTATATGAATCTGTGTGTCAAGGTGTGTGTATCTGCGTTTCAAAGTGTGTGTATCTGTGTTTGTATGTGCTGGTGTGTGTTAAAGTGTGTGTATGTGTATTTGTATGTACCAGTGTGTGTATCTGTGTGTGTGTGTGTGTGTATGTATCTGACACACAGATATACACACACCGGCACATAGTGGCACACAGATACACACACTGACACACAAATACACACACCTTGACACACAGATACACACACCTTGATACACACTGTGTATCTGCTTGTGTATGTATCTGTGTGTGTATGTATCTGTGTGTTGAGGTGTGTGTATCTGTGTGTCAAGGTGTGTGTATCTGTGTTTGTATGTGCCGGCGTGTGTGTGTTTGTGTGTGTGTGTATTTATGTATCTGACACACAGATACACACACACACTGGCATATAGTGGCACACAGATACACACATACAGATTTACATACATTGGCAGATACACACACTGACACAGGTACACATACACACAGGCACATACACATATGTTTAACTTACCTTTTTTCTACCTTTAGTGCTGCAGGCTGCTGGCTGAGGATGGTGTGCCAGCTGCTCACTCCCCGTTGCGCTCCCTCTCCCTCCAGTCGGCGTGCTCTGTCTGGGAGGAGTGCTGTCACTTCCTCCAGCATCCCACAAAAGGGGTCCAGTCGCGGCGCCTGACCAGATCCCTGTTTAGCGATACCCATCGGGAGACCCTAAATGCTTTGGCCATCCAATGGGCAAATCGCAGAGGAACCCCAATTTTGTTGGGAAACACTGTACTAGACCTATCTATCAGTGAGTGTGTCTACCAGTGAGTGTGTTTCCAATCAGTGAGATTGTATGTATGTCATTGAGAGTGTGTATCAGTGTGTGTACCTGTCAGTGTGTGTCTGTCAATGAGTGCTTCTGTCAAGGAGTGTGTCTGTCAGTGTGTGTGCCTGTCAATGTGTGATTGTGTCTGTCAGTGTGTCTGTCAGTGAGTGTGTGTATGTCTGATTACAAAAATGAATGGGATTATAGATGGAGAGGTGGAATTGTTTCAAAAAATCTGTATGTCTGGACTGGACATTTGCAAAAGGGAGGAGTCAGTCAGATGGTCACGCCCACCGGGGAGGGAGGGGGCACAAAAAGAAATGTCTGCACCCAAGCATCTGGCAAACAGAAAAGTAATCTCTAGGCACTCAGGGTCTTCAAACCAAAGGCAGATTTATTGGGTCAAAAACATGTGACATAGCAGCAATGTTTCAACCTGCTATAAGATCTTTGGTGTCCACTGGAATTGAGTGTGGCTCCTCTCTCATGCACCTAAGCATATATGACCCTAGATCAGCCCTGTCTTATGTCTAATATCTTCTTGGTTTAGTAGTGGCTTAAAAATTCTCAGCCATGAACTCAGTATCATGGTCAGACCTTATGCACTTTATGTTTTCATATGGGCTGTGTCAGCCAGGCCCGGACTGTCCATTGGGCAAATCTGGCAAATGCCCGGTGGGCCGCGATGGCCATGGGTCGAGGCTGGCAGGAGAGGTCACAGGATCTCACCTGCCGGTCTATGCAGGGCCTGCTGCATTTCATGATGGGCCAGTGGGGAGATCAAAGATCTCCCTAACCAGCCACTTTGCACAGACATGCAGCTGGGGAGAGGAGGACCCGGCGGAGATCTATCTTGCAGCTCCACCAGGTTCCTCTCGCAAGATTCAGAGCATTGCCATGGCAAGGCCCCCGATCTTGCGTGAGTGAACTCACCACTAGTACCACCAGGGATGGCAGCATGGTCCCACCTCCCAGACTAAAGGTAAGACAGGAAGGGGGATATAATGATTGTTTTCTCTTTGTAAATAAATTCTAATATAGTGGCATTAATCTGCTTTCCCCCAACACACAATCCCTCCTAACATACATCACCCTCACACACATCTCTTTCACACACATCACCCCCTCACACAGCACTCTCACACACATCACCTTCACACACATCACCCTCACACACACACATTATCCTCACACACACAAACACACACACACACACAGCACTCTCTCACACAGCACTCTCACACACAGCACTCTCACACATATCACCCTCACACACACACATTACCCTCACACACACACATCACCCTCACATACAGCATTCTCACACACATCATCCTCACACACAGCACTCTCACACATACATTACCCTCACACACATCATCCTTACAGACAGCACTCTCACACACATCACCCTCACATACATTAACCTCACGCACACACATCACCCACACCAGGGCCGGCCTCAGGCCATTAGTCGCCCTGTGCAAAAAGTCTTCACGGTGCCCCAACCACCTACCAAGTTGCCTGTTTACAGTCACACACACAGGCATAGGCAGACAGTCACACAAACAGTTACAAGCAGATAGTCAGACATGCTCAGTTACAGGCAGACAGTCACACACACACACACACAGGTACAGGCAGACAGTCACACATGCTCAGTTACAGGCAGACAGTCACAGAGCCAAACAAACAGTTAAAAGCAGACAGTCACACACAGTTACAGGCACACAATCACGAACAGTTACAGGCACACAGTCACACACACAGTTACAGGCACACAGTCAAAAGCAGACAGTCACACATACTTCATTAGAAGCAGACAGTCATACACACTTGGTTACAGGCATCCAGACACTCATGCATGCTGATAGGCACACACAACCTCAGTTAAAGGCAGACAGTCACACATAAAGGCACAGGCACACACAACGACACAGCTACAGCAACACACACAATTGGAGTCACACACAGGCAGACAGTCACAAAGGCAGGCAGGCAGACAGTCACACACACAGGCAAGCAGACAGTCACACACACACACACACACACACACGGAGGCAGTCACACAGACAGGCAGACAGACACAGGCACACATACACGCAAATAGTCACACACAGGCAGACAAACTGTCACACACAGGCAGGCAGTCACACAGACAGTCACACACACACATGCAGACAGTCACATACACAGGGAGGTAGTCACACATACACAGTCACACACACACACACACACACACAGGCAAACAGTCACACACACACACACAGGCAAACAGTCACACACAGGGAGTCAGACAGACAGTCACACAGACAGACAGTCACACACAGGCAGGCAGGCAGTCAAACACACACACAGGCAAACAGTCACACATAGGCAGTCAGATAGACAGTCACACACACATGCAGGCAGTCACACAGAAAGAAACACAGGCAGGCAGGCAGTCACACAGACAGACAGTCAAACAAACACACACACAGGCACACACACACACACACAGGCAGTCACACAGACAGACTGTCACACACACAGGCAGGCAATCACACACACAGGCAAACAGTCACACACAGGCAGACACAGACACACACACACTTACCTCTTGCCATTATGGCTGGAAGGGGGAGTGGATGCAGTTGGATGATGGGGAAGCACTCCTTCCTTCTTCCTGTGCAGGAGTTACCGGGGGATTTGGGTATGTATTAGCCCCGCCTACGCCTCGCAGCAATCCCCGCCACCGCCTCCGATAAGCCCCACCCCCCCGCCGCCTCGATTTTTTTTTTTTTAATAGACCCGGGTGGAGAATAATTAATCCTCCACCCGGGTACCTGCTTTAGCTCCCCTGACACCGGCCATGTGCGAGCTGTGTCGGCCACATGGCGCCCCCTGGTCCATGGCGCCTCGCACACCCCTAAGGCCGGCCCTGACCCACATGCACAGCACTCTCACACACATCACCCTCAGACACAGCAATCTCACACACACATTACCCTCACACACATCACTCTCTCACACACACACACACACACACACACACAGCACTCTCACACACACATTACCCTCACACACACACATCACCCTCACACACACACAGCTCCCTCACAGCCATGGCATATTTGAAACCTTCTTTGACTTGTGGTTCTATAGCTTGTCAGTATGCACCAGCTTTAGTGCTGCTGTGGCACTGGCATTAGACTCTTTACTTCTACTCTCAACAAATTATCCTTGAGAGCAAATTTCACAGTTTAGGTCCAACCTATCAACTTTACCCTTAATCATCATTCCTTCTACAACACTTTGCATCTTTGCAATGTCATCATAATTACAATGGCCTAAGAATGTTTTGCCAAGTTTGAATGTCATTACATGAATAACAGCTACCTTCATTTTCATCAAAAGTATTTACATAGTAAAGAGTCACTGTTCCACGCTAAACAGATGTATCTACAGAAGTAACTATTAAAGTCTACATGTGTTGATGGCTCCTTGTATTTAAGTGTATTTTTACAAAAAACTATTGCTTCAGCACTGGTTACAAACAATATCACACTATTGTTCATTCTCACTGTTATTTATTGTCGTTTCATATCTTGGAACTTAATCAGTGAAATACATTGAACTACCTACTACAACTATCACCATTACCAAGGACTTTCTTATTGTTTTACAAGAAAATTCTTTGTAATTATAGATTCCAGTTACAACTACTTGCATGCAACTGTATTCCTTGGCAATACCAGTACTGTCTAGTTATTTGGCGCAACTTTCTTTCTTCTCACTATATGTCTTTGGATTGTTAGGGTATCCAAGTACCAGAGTGTACTGCCATTTTTGGAGTCAGCATCGCATCTATTTACCAAACAAAAACAATATAACACCACAGTGAAAAAAAGTGTGATGGAATAAGTATATATAACAATACTTAGCTTGAAATTACAGTACAGCCTCCCAAGATCGTTACCCAAAAGATGACCTTAACAATTTGTAGTAAAAACAAAAAAACAACTATTCGGGATGCGGCTGAATAAATCTAAAAAGGAACATAAAATAAAATATAGTGTAATACAGTTAGCAACATAAATTATGCACCAAACATGAATGCACTCACTAGATAGCGGTGAATGGGTCACTCAAAAGGTGCCTCCCCCGATGTTCTAAATGGCCGGTCTGATAAAGGACTTCAATAGATGAGGGTAAAAAAACAGCGACTTTATTGGTAAAAATGTGAGCAGTCACCATAAGCATAGGATAAAAGAAACAGCATTTTTACCAATAAAGTCGCTGTTTTTTTACCCTTATCAATAGTTGCTGTTTCTTTTATCCTATGCTTATGATGACTGCTCACATTTTTACCAATAAAGTCGCTGTTTTTTTACCCTCATCTATTGAAGTCCTTTATCAGACCGACCATTTGGAAGTGGAAAGTGGGACCCTATTCAGTCGCATCCCGAATAGTTGTTTTTTTGGCATTTTTTTTTGCATCTATTTACCTTTTGTAACTAACATGATGCTGAGTGAGCCAAGTTCTATCCACGCAGGTTTGAGAAGTAATGACTAACCAGCCAGATTGCTAAGCATTGTGAAAAATATAATCCTACCTACCAAAAAGAACTAACCATCATTAATCTACAAACAAATTCAGCATTAATAGAATTGAATATCGTTTATAGTAATTAAAGTGTCTGAGGATGCGTGCATCTGCTCACAAACTATTGCATTTGTGTGAATCCAAATCCAAAATATTCAAAATAAAATTAAGCTTGTTTACTAGAATCCATTCCTGTTAGCTTAGTGTAAATCATTTCAGGGCTTTTCAAGTCAAAATAAAGGATATATTGCTCCGAAAAGACATGGACCACCAGGAAACACATTTCAATATCATCTGTGGATGGCAGAAGGGTATAAATAAAAACTGTTGGTACTTTTAAGCACGCTTTGCTAAAATCATCTTCAGGCAAAACAAAATGCATGTTATCAATATGCATATGGAATTTCTCTTAGGCAGAGCTGCCTCTGAGTTATATTTTCAGTAGGACAGCATTTTCCCATGAGAGACATTGAAAAACAGTAAATCATATGTGTGGGAGGGAAAGCCTACAAGCTATGTACAGTATCTATTCCCTCTGTGCCGTGCTTTTCCCCTCACTATTTCTTATTAGTGGCTTCTACAATTACAGCTGAAATGGTTACATTGGCTAGCAATCAAGTGACTGCATGTATTACTTTACACGTTTCTTCTACAGTATAAAAAAACTGATCTACTACTAAATCTTGAGTTTTCTTCTAACACGAAATATGACATCCTTGCTACAACAACTTTGATGAGCAAGATTCTTCCCAGTTGACTTTTCTGATCCTAGGAAATGTTCTTTCACTTGAGGGATTACTGGCTTCCCCAAAGAAGACTAAAATGGCTAATTGAAAAGTTTAAAAAAACGTAAAAAGAACAAATTGTTGGTGTTTTATGTGGTATTGTGAAAACTCCCACAGGAGGTAAAAAGCGCCAGTTTCCATTTGTTTCTCTGGTCTAGTAAAAGGTCACTGTTATACAAGGTTGCATACAAGATAATCTACCATATGCCTAGAAAGGGTACATTATCAAAATCAGTGTAAAATCTTTTTTTTTTTTTTTTTTTTTTTTTAAAGGCCTGTAGGTTGTGCTGTGTTTATACAAGTCACTACAGATACTTTATTTTTGATCAGCCAAACATCACAGTAACTGGTATGTGCTTACAAATGGTTAATTCTGCATCATAAGATCCCATACAGAAACATATCAGAAGGAGTAGAAAGAGTTGTCAATAGATGATGGCTGAATTTTGCAATTGTTATCATTGTTTGCTGCTTGAGTAACTCAATTGTAGAAATAATAACAAAGAGTAGGGTGAGATACATTTGGCAGGGGGGCAGGGACTGGATGCCATGAGAGAGTACATTCTCCCAGAGAATTTTTTTTAAACCTATTACAATCCTTTATATGTTATCCACTGTTTGAAGACCTTATCAAACAAAGTTTTGGAATGGTGGATATGGGACGTTACCTTATCCATAAGATATATATCTAGCATTCTATATTTCACCTCTGCTATCTGAGGGACATTGACCTTTAAACAAGCTTAGCGCTTTTCTGGCTGCCTGGGTTATTTTGTTATTGTCAGGATACACTAATACGCCCAGCACGCAGAGCTTAAGTAAAATATAAACAAATCCCTAAGACGTATTGCTGGGCCTTGAACGGACGGATTTAATGAATAAAAAGAAAAGTACAAGATAGGCTGAGGTCAGGAATACAGAGTATACGTAAACAGTAGGCAAGTAAAAGGTGAAGGAATAAAGAAGTCAGAATACAAGCCATGGTGTAAGGGATACAGAAACAGCCCCTTTCTGTGGGGCTTCATGGGTGCAAACATTTTCAAATCTGGTAGGTGGTGTCTTTGACGCTTTTTGAATTACCTCTTTTTATTCAAAATCGTATATTTTATAAATCTAAAGAACTCTCTGGTCGAGAGAGGTGCAGTAGCCTGTAACTGTTCGGATTACTTTTTTATTATGAAATAGATGTGCTCCTCTGTAATCCTGTGTATTCTACACTCTTGAAATCCCTCACTCTCATCCCTGGTGGAAAATAACAATTCCATAGTTTGGGAGTCATGGGGAAGGGGAAGTGCATATTTCTGTAATCCCATGTATTCTACACCCTTGACATCCCTCGCTCTCATCCCTGGTAGAAAAGAATGATTCCATATTATGGGAGTAATAAAGCAAGGGGATGGGACTAGGTAAAACCCTGTACACTACAGATATTAATAAAGCTTGCTGATCCAAGGAAAATCATAACGATTTTGTTAATCTTTTTGTGTCCACGGTTAGAAGTTACTTACAGTTGGGCTTTTGCCTTCTGATCAATTGCAATGGGGATGTGCAAAAGATAGAACTTGATTGACTTGGGCCTTTTTCTTTCCTAGCATGTTATCATCAGTTTGGTTCCATGGTTTTTAGTAACTTTTACTGAAAACCACAAGACACTAACATGGCTGTGTAGACTAGTGACTACCTGCCATTTTTGAGCTACAAAATTTTAAGTTTAGTGATTGTCAGGGCCGGATTAACATAGGGGCTGATGGAGCTGCAGCTCCAGGTCCAGGCCCATGGAATAGGTCCATTTAAAAAAAAAAAAAATTGTTTTACTTTTTTTTTCTTTTTTTACACACTACTCTTGGGTTTGCCACCTGACTGGTATTTTACCAGCACAGCCGGTATTTTGGGCTGCCTGGCCGTGCCTGTATTGCAGTAATACCGGCAATACAAATGCAGATATTTTTCTCAGTATAAATGGAGATTACTCTGCAATACCAGCACCAGCCAGTAGGGGCCACTGTGTGTGGAGAGAGGCAGGGATAGGAAGTTACAGCATATCCCTTCCTGCCTCTCTCTACTCATTGAAGCAGCTACACAGCACAGAGAGTTCAGTCAGCAGCTCCCAATCTGCAGACAGACAACAGCTCAGAGAAGTGAAGGATGGGGGGAAAGGCAGCAGGGAAACATGAGGACACTGAGACAGTAAGGGACACTGAGACACTAGGGGACACTGTGAGACATAGGAACATTGGGAGACACTAGGGACACAGTGTCTCCATGTCTCCCAGTGCCCCTATGTCTCCCAGCCAATGTCCCAAGTGTCTCACTGTCCCCTGGTGTATCAGTGTCCCCATGTCTCACTGTGTGCACATGTCTCACTGTGTCCACATGTCTCTCGGTGTCCCCTAGTATCCTAGTGACAAGGGAAACACTGAGACATGGGGACAAAGGGAGAAATGAGGACACTGAGACACTGAAAGACTAGGGGACTGGGCGTCCAATTCTTTGGCCAGACATGCCCCCTTTTTGGGCATGTTCGCCCCTTTTGGCAGTTCTGGTCACGTGATTCGCGTCAGTGGCCCACCCTTTTACCCCGCCCATTGACTTCCTACTTCACTGGACACTGCTGTTAATGGGTATGGATTTACTTGAAAGATAAAAGCATAAATTAGAGAGAGATTAGCATAGAGTATGTGTATTCTTATAGCTGCATTCTTTGAGTTTCCCTCCAACACTATCTCCATCAGATACATGACGCTTGGGAGGTATGACTGTTTTAGTGTTTTTGGTCGATAAGATTCTGTAATTAGGCCCCATCATAATTGTCAGCAACAGGCCCGTGATTGGTAATTAGTAGTGGCTGAACGTTTTAACATCTCCCATAAAAATTAACAGGTAATGTAAATGTTATTTAGCATCTTGTCTCTATACTAGATGGCTAAAAAAAAAATACCAGCCTCATTTACGTGTTAAAATATAGAGACCCATTTATGAAGGCAAATCCTCAGTACATTTAAAAAAAAAAAAAAGGAAAAATGTGCAATATATATTTAAGGCTGGGCCTGTAGTTGGGGGAGGGGCTTGGATCCCGGCATCCAATCCTCTCCCACTTTAACGTGGTTGGCCATGCGAGTTACACTTACCTGGGTTTCTCTGTGCCGTTGCATTGCGGAGGTCCTGCTGCCGCATGCCTGCCGGTTACATCGGGTTCGTTTACCAGTCGGTGAGTTGGCCTGACGGGTGCCTCTCTGCACGCCGTCGGGTCCTGTGGCTCAAGTCCCTACCGGCTCGCCAGGTTCCCCCGTACGTCTCCGCCCCCCCACGCAGCTTTGCGTTGCTGGCGGTGCAGTGGCAGTGGGTCTCTCCCTCCCCACTGGTTGTCACACCTCGCCCTCAGCTGATGAGCCACTCCTCTGGCCCCTTCTGGTTGGCTGTCTTGGGGGAACAGGGAGGGGCTTGGCTGGATGGGTTACTGTGCTGTCGGGTGGGTCTGTTTTTTTTTTCATGCGGGGGGGTTGGGGCCAGTGTTGCGGGCTGTTCGTTTTTTTTATGGCCTTCCACGGGCATGCTGGCTGTTCTGCTCGCGTATGTCTTGCTATTCGTGCTATGTTTGGCGCTCTCGTTGCAGTTCTTCTGGGTGGGCTTGGTTTGCAGGGTTGGGCAGTCGTTCATCTTCGTTTTGCATTGCTGGGTTGCTGATGTTTCTTGCTTGCTGGTGCTCCAGCTCGCAGAGTATACACAGTTAGTCCGGCATCCCATAGAGCCGGGACTACTCCATGAATCAGGGCCGGACTCGGAAACTGCGCGCATGAGACTCTGGCAATCACCCTCTTATACATTTACAAATCAAAATACATCTCCTTTTGGGTGTACCACAACTGCTAAAATAAATAAACAGTAGCAGTTCTATATACTTGTGTGGAAATATCCTCTTATCCACATCAAAATCCAAAAATCTGTAAGATGGTGTAAGTAGAAACCTACACCTTTAAGTGGAGCGCTAGAAAGATTTTGTGCATAAGTGAGGTAAACTTACCCCAAGTAACCTGGTTAAAAGCTTGGCTTGAAATACATATAGAAGATAAGAGACAAACAATACAATATAGTGCAGATGGTACGTGGAATTAGATAAAATAGGTGGTGGTGAAGTCAGGGCACTCACATTTAAAGCAGCCTGTGTATGAATACTGGCTCTGTAATTCGAGCTTGTATGCTTTTATGGCAGCATCACACCTCCAATACGTTGTAGGGTATATCTCAAAGAGAAAACATAAGAGGTGTGAGGTGTGTGGCTCTGAGGTATGATGGTATTGTGCCAATTATGTGGGGATGGCACTACCCCTGTGAAGATTTCAGAGGCCCCTGACTGAAGAAGCTCTACAAGAGTGAAACACGCTTCAGCCATATTCAGGACTTGCTATATTAAGATATTTTTTTTTTTTAACTTTTTTATTTACATCATATGATATATGTTTATATTGTACCAATAAATTTCATTATTTTTAACAAGTCCCCTGGAGCCTCTGGAATCTTCACAGGGGTAGTGCCATCCCCACATAATTGGCACAATACCATCACACCTCAGAGCCGGAAGTGTAAGGCTCTGAAAAAGGTGAGCATCATATTTATTCTTACCTTTCCACCTGATCTTAACAGGCTACACGTTGGTTCCCCTCTATTATGTTTTCTCTTTGAAATATACCCTACAACATATTGGAGGTGTGATGCTGCCATAAAAGCATACAAGCTCGATTACAGAGCCAGTATTCATACACAGAAAAGATAGGGGGCACTCCCGAGACCTGAATTTTGTATGAAAGGTGCTGCCGCTGTGACCAAAACTTCATGAATGAGAGAATAAATAGTTGCGGCACACTCATACTACAAAAGAATACAAGAAACAAAGAAGGCTACTAAAATGCCTAACTAAGTATAAATATGGGGATTTGGTTCCACCACATGGCCATATGTTGTTAAGCCCACCACTACTTTCAAAGTACCCCATTATTGGTGGGTCATACACTAAAATGTGGGGGGCAAATAAATAGCAATAGTGTTAAAAATAAAAAGTGTTAAATACTAGTAAGAGTATAGTGAGTATACAAACATAAGTGATGAAAGCAATTAAAAACAGTGTTAAAACTAAATAATTAATGTGTTAGTGCTGAAAATGAGTATACTCACTAATGCAGATAACTGTGCTAGCTGGAAAAAATAATAAAAGTGACTTGACTATTGATAAACTCCTCCTTAATATACACACCTGTGGCCACCTCTAAAGGAGACTCTGAAGCTGGGGGGGCCTGGGCGGGGTGCTTAACCCCTAAGGAATCTGGTCTGGATTCCAAATATAATATAAACAGAAAAGATAGGGGGCACTCCCGAGACCTGCATTTTGTATGAAAGGTGCTGCCGCTGTGACCAAAACTTCATGAATGAGAGAATAAATACAAAATTCAGGTCTCGGGAGTGCCCCCTATCTTTTCTGTTTATATTATATTTGGAATCCAGACCAGATTCCTTAGGGGTTAAGCACCCCGCCCAGGCCCCCCCAGCTTCAGAGTCTCCTTTAGAGGTGGCCACAGGTGTGTATATTAAGGAGGAGTTTATCAATAGTCAAGTCACTTTTATTATTTTTTCCAGCTAGCACAGTTATCTGCATTAGTGAGTATACTCATTTTTAGCACCAACACATTAATTATTTAGTTGTAACACTGTTTTTAATTGCTTTCATCACTTATGTGTGTATACTCACTATGCTCTTACTAGTATTTAACACTTTTTTATTTTTAACACTATTACTATTTATTTGCCCCCCACGTTTTAGTGTAGGACCCACCAATAATGGGGTACTTTGAAAGTAGTGGTGGGCTTAACAACATATGGTCATATGGTGGAACCAAATCCCCATATTTATACTTAGTTAGGCATTTTAGTAGCCTTCTTTGTTTCTTGTATTCTTTTGTAGTCTGAGTGCGCCGCAACTATTTATTCTAGTATTCATACACAGGCTAATTTAAAAATGAGTGCCCAGACTTCACCACCACCTTTTTTATCTCATTCCACGTAGCATCTGCACTACATCCTCTTATACATTATCTATACCGGAACCAGTTAGGGATTTGTCAGGCTTCGTGACTTCTCCAAGTAATTTTAAAGCATTGTAGAATGAATATATTTGTATGGTACACTTCTTTTTGCCTTCTTTATTACAGGCCTACTGTCTCGTCGGTTCCGGCACACCACAATTGACCGGTGCTATTGACTAAGATGTTTATTGCTAATTATGTGTTATCTAACCATTACGGCAATATTGCCCCAACCACAAATTTAAGACTAGGCCTGTAGTTGTGGGAGGGGCTTGGGTCCCCTTTATAAGGGCATCCAATACTCTCCCACTTTACCGTGGTTGGCCGGGCGAGTTACCCCTCCCACCAATAAAGGGAGTCCTTTGTTCACATCACCTTGTAAGGTGGGCCCTCTTTATTACAGGCCTACTGCATCGTTGGTTCCGGCATACCACAAATGACCGGTGCTATTGACTAAGATATTTTTTGCTAATTATGTGTTATCTAACCATTACGGCAATATTGCTCCGACCGTATACATATTGCATAAGTACCTGAAAATGTGGTAATCATAAATAAAATGTGCTGGCCCTGAGTGAACCTTTTTATAGCTTCCTGGTGAAGTTACAATAGCATTTTTATTTGGAATGTTCCTATCATACAGTAGAAACAAGTTGCAAAACAGCATTATACAGATATTAAAATTAAGTGTTGAAAAGAGACATGTACATATTTTTTAGCCTCAATTGCCTAACAACCATCTGTAATTGTATTGCTTAATGGATACATTTTACCAAAAGAGATGGAAACAAGCCTTTCAACCATAACCCTGAGAATATCATATATTATTAAAGATACATGGTCTTGCAGATTGTTATAAAGTCTCCATGACCACTTAATGGCATTCTTTTCTCAATACATGGTCATTGTATGTCCCATGCTTTGTTGACAATATATGAACTGGGTGCATAAAAGCCAATATTTTTGTATGGAAACAGATTTGACCCGGAATTTGTCAATTATGTTACTGTATTTTTTTATGTTTGGCTATGCATAACGTTGTTATGCTCATTATTACAGTTTTTAGTTGATTTTGCAAATATTTGTATTTATATATTTTTGCTATTTTTCACTCCTTTTTCATCCCCTGTTATCATATCTTCTTAGAAACTTTTGCCACCAACCACAAAGGCTGTTGTAGCACATACTTGCAGGAAGGGTTGTATATTGATTTGTGTGCACCCTTTTGAGATCATTCAAATTTCAGCTGCTAAGGATAAATTCCACCCAGGAATAAGTGCTGGTATTGTGTGAAGAGTTTCACAATATCTACCCATTTTCTACTTTGTAACATAGAATTGTTGGACATAAAATCAAGTCATTATCTCACTTTTTTCTTATAACTTCAATCTTTCAGTCTCACTTACCTGGTCAATTTTTGGAATACCAACACTGCTTTTCAATGACTGCTATTAGCCCTTACTTTTTCACAGTAAGAGCTAGATATGCAGATTGATAAATAGACAGACCAATACAAATTAACAAAACATATAATGGATTTTATTTTTGAATCAAGTTCTGGGAGATATTTTGAAATATGATTAACTTCAAATGTTAGTAGAGCCATACAATAATTGACCATTTGCATTATAAACATTTTCAATGTTTTTAAATCCTGATCAAATGATAAAAAAATTCAATTTAACAGTAAAAAAATAAATAAAAAAATACACAATGCTGCCTTCACATGCATTGAGATTACAAATGTAAAAACAGTTTTCAGATTTGGCCAGCAAGGGGAGTAAAACTTCTATCTATCAAAACATCTTATTCATGCTAGACAATGTACTTCATTCCAGATATATCACAAAAAGATGATTATATTCAGTTTTAGCATGTATTATAAGTACTTTTATTCTCGTCGATATTACAAATTATGTATGCAAATTAATTCAGTTTATTTACTCAAATGCTGTTCATCTCAGTGGAGACAATTGCTCTTTTATAACCTGTGCTGTGTTTATATATTTAACTACATTTTTTTCTAAGGCCTTTCAAAATCTTATTCCTTGTCCTAAATAAACTACATTAACCCATCTAATACCAGTGGGGATAGCAGTGTAATGTTTGATACTGCAGGAGCTGGGTAGAAAAATAAACATTACAATAAATTAGACATTCTGAAGCACTCCGTTTACCAAAGAGAACAATCGCAAAGGATCAGCCAACAGTTCTACCTTTAGCTTTTTGCTTAAAGGATCACTATAGTGTCAGGAAAACAAAGTAGTTTTCCTGACACTATATAACCCTTAGGTCCCCCTCACCCTCAGGGCCGCCCTCCCTTGGCGCTGAAGGGGTTAAAACCCCTTCAGTTACTTACTTTAATCCAGGGCCGGGCTACCTCTGCGCTGGTGGCCTCTCCTCCCACTCCGACGTCAGCTCCCGAGTGGAGTGGAATTATCAATGCTTTCCTATGGACGTTCTGCACGCTGAATGCGATTTTTGCATTCAGCGTCGCAGAAGCGCCTCTAGCCGCTGTCAGAAAGACAGCCCCTAACACTAAACAAGTGCAGCACCTTTGTGAAGGGAACAGTGCCCATAAAATAAATATATATATAATGACACTTTTGATGATAAATAAAACTTAATTGAGTCTATTTGAAACTGCTGAAGTATATAGGAGAACTTCCAAGGTACTGGATAGACGACCAATATATCCAGAAGTTACTTTAAACAAAGGGAATAATGCCAATTAGAATGTTAAAGGAACACTATAGGGTCAGGAACACAAACATGTATTCCTGACCCCATAGTGTTAAAACCACCCTCTATCCCCCTCTTGCCTCCCTAAATATAGTAAAATCCTACTTGTATTCAAGTCTCCTGCTGGCTCTGCCTCTGACCTGTCTGCATGCCTGACATCATCAGAAGTGATTCTGTGAGCCAATCACAATGCTTTCACATAGGATTGGCTGAGATTGTCAAGGAGGCAGATCAGAGACAGAGCCAGCACAAGTCAAACACAGCCCTGGCCAATCAGCATCCCCTCATATAGATGCATTGAGTTCAGTGTCTGCATGCAGAGGGTGGAGACAATGAAAGGCAGTACTGCACAGTGTGAAACACTGCCCTAGGAAGCACCTATAGCAGCCATCTGAGGAGTGGCCAATGGAGTTATCCCAAGGCTGTAATGTAAATACTGTATTGTCTCTGAAAAGACAGTGTTTACTGCAAAAAGCCTGAAGGGAATGATTCTACTCACCAGAACAAATACAATATGCTGTAGTTGTTCTGGTGACTATGGTGTCTCTTTAATAGTCACATTTATTCAAACAAAAGTAAGAAGAAATACTAGAGTTCCACAAACATCCACAACAAAAAAATCAAATAATCCCAAATGCACAACATGTTTTGATGGGTTCCCTCTTCCTCAGGTGAAATCCGGCCCCTTTGTGTTGAGGAAACATTAGCCCCAGCAGTAATGGGTGGTGGCAATTGAGTGAAAGTGTAAATTGACCACTCTTAGGCTATCACAGCCAGCCATTACTGGTATAAAATAAAGTAGATAAGTAAGAGACTAATAACTGTCTTAGCCATATCTGCAGGAGCGTTAAACTATTTGAAAATGGTTTATAACTGAACAGAGGAATGGTGCCAGGGGACTCCAGGCACTATAGCAAGGTTAGGCAGCCTTCGGCACTCAAGATGTTGTGGACTACATCCCCCATAATGCTGGCAAAGCATCATAGAAGGTGTAGTCCAAAACATCTGGAGTGTCAAAGGTTGCCTATGCCTGCACTATAGCATTTGCAATGAGATAAAATGGTTATAATACCTGAAATGTCTGTGCAAGATATTACAGCATCACGTGTCTCTGTAGGAAAAATTGTTTGTTTTATACCTATGAAAAATCCTGAAAGAGAAGAATTATCTGAAGACTATCTTCATTGTAAAGATATTGTTACAAAGTTAATTTGTAGTCATCTTAATTATCTCTCATAATTGCCTACTTAATTAAATTGTTGATTGAATAACTTTTACATAAAATGAAACTCTTTCAAGTTCAACTTTAATGGGATCAGAAAATATTATGTTTATTGATTCAATACCAGTTCATTCCCTATAGTGTTTAAGGCCAAATTGCAAAATTACAAACCAGGATTTTTTCTTGGCTGAAAATCATGTAATTTGATTTAGCCAACCATACTCTTATTGGGTTATTATACGCTTCAGCCATTAAATAGTAGACTGTATAATTCTGTTTATTAAAAAAAAACAGACTCTTGGTATTTATAACAACAACAAAAAATAAAAAAAGACAAACTAGCTTTTTCTTCCCACATGCATCAATGAGCTTTTGCTGCCCATGACCCTGATGCCGGTACAAGGTTGTCCCTCCATGCACCACTTTTGGTAGTTACTAACCACTGCATATCAGGAACACCTCACAAGACTTGCCGTTTTGGAGATGCTCTGACCAGTCATCTACCCATCACTATTTGGCCTTTGTTTAAGTCACTCTTTTTGCTTTCCCATTTCTACTATTTCCAACACATGAAAATCAAGAATTGACTGTTCACTTGCTGCCTAATATATCACACATCTAACAGGTGCCATTGTAATGATATAATCAATGTTATTTATTTTATCTCACTCAGAGTGCCATGACCGAAAGGCCTGTTAATGCGGGCATGAGCATCAGAATTGGACCATGAAGCAAGATTAGGTGGATGGCCGGGTGAGTGCGTAGTTTACCTCTGTGAATAGACGGCAGTAGGAAGCACTGATGGAAGTAGGCAGGACAGTGGAGGCAGTGGGCAATGTTCTGCTGGGAAACACTGGTCCTGGCATTCATGTGGATGTTACTTTTACATGTACCATTTATGTAGAGATTCTTTGCAGACCACGTACACCCCTTCATGGCAATGGTATGCCCTGATGGCAGTGGCCTCTTTCTGCAGAATAATGCACCCTGCCACATTACAAAAATTGTTCAGGATTGGTTTTAGGAACATGACAAAGAGTTCACGGTGTTCACTGGCCTCCAAATTCCCCAGATGTCAATCCAATTAATCATCTGTGTGATGCACTGGAGTCACAAATCTGATCCGTGGAGGCCCAACCTCACAACGTGCAGGACTTAAAGGATCTACTGATACCAGATACCATGGGGCACCTTTAAAGGTCTTGTGGAGGCCATATCTTGATGCATCAGAGCTGTGTTGATAATTCGAGGGCAACCCACATGATATAAGGCAGGTGGTTTTAATGTTGTAGTTGATCAATGTAAAGCCATAAACAATAAAGGTATTTAATAAAATACAAATACCTAATTACAGCTTTTTTAAACTACTTATACAGTAATATTCACTAAAGTGAGAATTCAAAGTGAATTGCAAATGTAAGGTCAAAAGAGGTGAATTGGAAAAATACTTTAAGTCAACTATGCTTTTATTTTGGCTACCCGGGCCTTAAAGGGACACTATAGGCACCCAAACCACTTCAGCTCATTGAAGTGTTCTGGGAGCAGTGACCCTGTCCCCTTAACCCTGCAATGTTAAGGTCAATGCTCTGAAAAACTACAATCATTGCATTGCAGGACTAAGGCTGCCTCTAGTGGCTGTCAATCAGACAGCCACTAGAGGCACTTCCTGTTTGCTAGGCAACTTTTGGTCACCTGAATCTGTAAAGTCTCCATGGAAAGCATTCCCATGTATTTCCTATAGGTAGGGCCTAATGCGCAGCCTCCTCCTCCCCCCAAACCTCCCATTAGGTGACGTTGGAGTTGATGGAGCACCTGCCGATCAAATTCAGAGCTGGAATCAGGTAAGTACAGTAGTTTTTAGTACCCCTTACAATGCAGGTGGGGGAGCGAGGGAGGGGTAGGCCAGAGGGAAGTATAGTGCTAGGAATACAGATTTGTATGGTATGCCTTGAAATGTAAAATTATCTCAGAATTCACCTTGAATTCTTACTTTAGTAAATAACCGTGTTAAAATGTCAAAAGACAATTTTATTCCATCATTTTATGTTAAAATGTAACTTTTATTGATGGATTTCATATATGCATTAAATAGTAATTTGTAATATATATAAATGTCTAGTGATCAATTATAAAATGTATTAAAAGTTAATATCTTGTTAAGGTATATTAACAATATAATATCATATATATAATAATTAGCTTTTTATTAATGTATAACAGAAAAAGGTTAAATATTAAGATCCCGTTTTCAGTCTGCATAATACGCGACCAAAAAATTAATAGTGTAAGCTTTTAGTTCAGTTTTAGGAACTTTGCCTCTGCATCTATTTTAAATATTTATTTTTTTGAATCTACAAGTTAGTGGGACTAATTTTTGTGAAAACATTTTATTGCTATAAAAACATAATAATCAGGAGCAAATTAAATAGGAATATATGTATATATATATATATATATATATATATATATATATATATTTTATTAACTATTAGCCTTCATTAGGGTAATAGGACTGGGATTAGGTGTGCTCCTTTGCAGATCCCTTCTCAGCCCTTGCTATTACGGCAATACATTTGCTCACCTTTTTAGGAGCCTGTAAATATAACTGGCTCCCAACTTTATGTATAGTGTCAAATTGTAGGATGACACTTCCCTGTTAGGAATCTGGGATTCCAATGTGATGATGTGCCTAATCATTAAATTCATGAAGCGCCAATATAAAAAAAGTAATAATCAATTACCCTAAGGTTTTTAAAGATATTGGTGGGCACTAAAACCCTATTTGGGATGAGTGAATTGAGTATTTGAGAAAAAGACACTGACACCAAGTACTTGTAAATAATCAATACAAACTTTATTGATTAACAGAGACTTAATCAATAATAGCTTAAATAAACAGCTTAATATTCGGCTTAAGTATACATCACCATAAGAGAAGCTTGCTGCACTCAACTGAGAGAACTTCTGGCAGTCAGGCTTGACTCTCTTACTGGGAATCAGCAGAACCAGCAATACGCGTCCGTATTACAGGTGGGTAGTACTCCAATGAGTGCCAAGTTTTCTCGTCTTTTATAAGTTTACCAATGGGATAGAAAATCTATACTTTTCCATCAAATCTCCTTATCAGTGCAGCCCAGCAAAGACCTTGCAAAAGCATTGGATGGGACCTGCAGCTGGCCAGGCTGTCAAGCCCCACCAAAAATGCCATGCCAGGTTTCTGTGGTTAGTTATCTCTTATCTAAAAAGCTTGCTCTGTTCTCATAATATTCTCGTGAAGCAATGCATGAGTCATTCTGGTGCTGTGTTTTGTGGTTATTAGCATTTTCAGTTCTGTGTACCGGTGCCATCTTAACTATCTATAAAAGTTTGATTTGCTCAATAGTGATGAATCATTCTTAATTAATATGGAATTTTTATTATCACATTCCATCCCTTGATCACTCAGTGAGCAAAACCTCACACATTTACGCATACTATTCAGATTATCAGAAGGGGGAAAGCCCATTTACCCACTGATTCCCATATTGCTCCATTCACACATGGAACCAATTCAAGCAATAAAGCTCTCCAAGTTGAGGGTCACCTAAGTTAGCCAAATTTAAACAGGATAAACCTGAAGCTTAAACCTTAGGACATACCTCTTCCCGCTTAACAATCCTGATTAAATTTATCTAGCTCTATACTAGTATTTATTTATTAATCTATAAATTATTTGAATGCAGCAAATTGTAATTTTTTAGCACAGATAAATACAAAGTATAGTAAAAACACAATACCTTTTATTATTATTATATCGCAATGGAAAGTCTCTTAGTTCATATAATGTTCTCAGAAGCACATAGATACATATTTATGTATCAGCATGAAAAGAGACAAAAAGATACATTTAAAACAATTAATTGAAAATAAGAGAATAAGAGCATTTTAATCAAAACACTTATGAAACCTTTCTAAGTATGAAACTTTACAAAAATAGACAATACATTTATTCCAAAACATTCAGTGTAAAAAGTATTTTATATATATAATATATATATATATATATATATATATATATATATATATATATATATATATATATATAGTGTATATATTAAAAACAACAATTTTATCCCAACTGGCTTATAAAAAATGATATCATTCAACATCTTCATTCAAGCCTAAAGGACTTAGAGTACACTGCCGTGTACTCACCTACCCCTGGGGCGCCCTCGCGGCAGAGTCACGGTACTCGCTGCTCCTAGAAGCCTCCCTCCTGGGACTGCGGCGGCTTCTTCTGTCCCTCTCACTGCTAAGGTCCGCGGCGAGCACGCCGTAGTGGCAAGATGGTGGCCGGCATGCGGACCCGGCATTCAGCACAGGGAGGAGGAGGAGAGTTGCAGATCCATGAGGGAGGAACAGGTCAGGGACTATGATGTAAAGCAAGATGGCGCCGAGTCCCTGACCTCTTTATATAGCTCCTGTGTGCTCCACCTACTGGTGGAAGGTGGCCGGTCATGTGATCCCAGCCACCTATTTAAACCCAGCACACCTTCCAGTCAGTGCTTGGTAATTTTGCTTGTCTCTATATACCTGCCTATTGCCCTGATTTACAGCATTTGTTCCTGGTTCCTGATCCTTGATTCTCTGGTTGATTATTCCTGCCTGCTTCCTGACCTGACTCCGGATTGATCAACTACGTCTGACTGCGGTTTTCTCTCTACGTTCCCTGCTCCTGTTTCCTGGGATTCTTCATTTGGCTTCTTCCAATTAAAGGCCTCCATGCCACCACAGACCCTTTGGGACCCTGTTTCCACTTCCAGGTGCTCCTGAGGGTCATGATAGTAAGGGAGTGCTGATCCGCTGCAATTAGATTCCATCAACTCTGCAAATTCCCCAGGTGGGTGTGACATTGAAATTTAAAATCCATTTCATCTCACACTTTCCCAGTGATATGGTATTGTCATCTCCTTGCCAGTTATATTTCACTTTCTGAATGGCCTTGAACTTTAAGAATTAAGGGTCACTGGTGTGTACTGCTTTAAAATGTTTAGAGATACTGTGTTTTTGATAGCCGTTTTTTATGTTTCTTATGTGCTCGTTCATTCTTACATTTAGGGAGCGTTTAGTTCTCCCTACATAACATAAATTACATGTGCAGGTCAAAATATATATGACACTTTTTGAGAAACATGTTATCATATCTTGAATTTTGTAAACTTTATTATTACCGTGTAGGTCTTCAAATGTTTTTATGTGTGTCTTCTTGCTTTTTAGTGTTTCTGCAGGCTAAACAGAGTCCACACCTAAAAAACCTTTTTGTTGTAAAAATTTGGGGGGGGGGGCGGGGAGGGAAGAGGGGGGGGGTTGTTTTTATATAATTTTTCACCAAAATCTGTTTCAAGCTTTTTCTCTCCTCTAAATACAGTGTGGGATCATTCCTATTACATATAAAAGGGACTTCTGATTTAATCTTATTCTGTGTTTTAGGTTTGTATTTTAAAAGGGAATTTCGGTCTTTGTTTCTTATTTCTTGTATTGAATTTTCTAACTGAATTGAAACATATCCTTTTTCTATAAACTGGTCTTTTATTTTATTTGCTTGAGTGATATAATTGTTCATACTGGAGCAGTTCCTCCTTATTCTGAGGAACTGTGACTTTGGCAAGTTTTTTAGCTAGGGTTAAAAATATTTGTATATAGTTATTTACATCAACTGATTTAAAAAACGTCTTGGTGTTATTTGTATTATCTATAAAAATTTAAATATCTAAAAGATTTACTTCTAAATCACTAAAAGCACTCGTTAAAAATACCGGGGGACGGCATAGCACGTCTCCGCCGTCATATGTACTTACCCAGTCGCCGTTGATCCCATGCCGGCAATCGTGGTGGGGGGACTCACCTGACATCCCAGGGAGTCCCACTGCTGCCGTTCTGGCCCTCCTGGGCCATGTGATTGCGAAGTCCTCTCTTTTAAGATATCTATTTCCCCTATTTCTTTTACCATATTTAGTAGTGAGTTCTCCTCATATCCTTTTTCAGCAAATTGATTATTAATTCTCATGGCTTGTGATTGAAAAGTGCTTATGTCTGTGCAATTCCTGCTTACCCTGAGAAATTGTGACCTTGGTATATTTTTAAGCCAAGGAGAGAAGTGGCAACTATAATTATTTACATCCACCGTTTTAAAATAGGTTTTCGTTTTTATGTGGTTATTTTTAATTGAGAGTTATAAGTGAGAGTTATTTCACATTAATTTGCATTTTAAAAAGGTTTTTAAAAGTCTCCGAGGGGGGCG
This sequence comes from Pelobates fuscus, assembly GCF_036172605.1. NCBI lineage: Eukaryota > Metazoa > Chordata > Amphibia > Anura > Pelobatidae > Pelobates > Pelobates fuscus. Next base: position 108,486,919 of record NC_086320.1, read on the forward strand.
GTGCCTGACCGCCGACGGGATCAGACGTGTTCTGTCTGAGCTCCTGCTCCAGGGCCCGAAATTCAGAGTTAACTGGAGGTCCACAGCGCATATATACCCAGGAAAGTGACCACGCTGACCCCTAGCTGCTGGGTTATGTTGGGATAACACTCAAGACCCTGCCCGGCACCAACAGTGACCTGATGGGGGCCCAGAGCTCTCCCGGGTCTCCAGTCGGTGTCTCGCTCCCCCCCCCTGGACCGGGGGGGGTCATCCCGGTCCATAAGGGTGTTGAACAGCTCACCAAGCCAGGCTCAAATAACCACCCGGACGCGAGGTGACCACCGCGTGGCGTTTCTAAAGATGGCCGCCACACGCCAGCCATGTGCACGAAAAGCCAGTTCGATAACCATGACAGTCTTCCCCAGGGCTATACTGGTGGACTACACCAAGCAAATAAAGGTACAGCCCAGGGGCATCATGCAGGGGGAAAATAGGGTGCACATAGAATGAGATCCTATGGAAGAAAACATATAAAGCAACCCCACAGGTGTGAGCAGAACCTGGCATAGCCTGCCCCACAGGGACTGGAACACCAATCCACCCACCCTGCACCCATCCAGCAATAAATTACCCCACCAGCCAGGACCTAAGCCACCGCACCTATCACCACAGGTCAACGAAACTGTGCAGGAAGACACCACAGCGCCACAGGGGCATATGAGGCGCTTGACAAACACCGGAGTGGGATGAAACCCCTGATGGGGAACCCAGAGACTGCACCTCGTAATATACACAGCTCCAGCTTTACCCCATGATAATCTTCAAACGCACGTTTGCGAAATACATATAATGAACAGTTTTAATGAACTCACTTATTAATGCCAAGCTTGCCCCTGGACCTCACGATAAGTGTCTGACCAGCTTACCCAGCGGACTACACCCGAGAAGATACATGGACAGTTAAGCGTATTTTGTTCACTGCATTACAATCCATGCTCACAACTCACCCTCAGTTAAAGCATAACTTATGCACTGTCTGGCGTAAATCTTGTGTGAGGGTGAGGGGATTATGCACCAGCACTATAGTTACTGGAACAGGTTTTGCTGTAGCTTCTGTTGCTACCATCTTGTGATAAAGTTATATTTGATGTTTATAATGCAATAACATTCTTAGGTGGTTTTATTCTATCTGTATGAGTGCCTTGGTGAGATGGCTAGGGCCATAAAAGCAACTGTACCTAAGTCTTAGTATTACACAACGTTTTAATGAAGCAGAAATGTTTAGATAAAAAAACGATGACATTTGACATAAAAATTTATATATTAACTTTAAGCTACTGTTACTACTCACTTAAGCAGTTTATTATGACAGATGTAGTGATAGCATGTACCTAGCTTGTGATGTTAAGTAAAAATTGTGCGTCTACTCTGAATGCTGTACAGCAATGAACGAGAATATTCTTTCAAAATGTGTGTAAATGCTGTTGTGGCATTGGTGACATGCGAATGTTATTTCATGCACAGCAAAAAATAAAGAATTAAAAAAATAAAATAAAAAAGTCTCCAGATTCTCTACTGTGCCATTCCAATACAAATATATATTTAATAAATTCATCATCCACCTCTATCTGCATCCTGTACCTGGTAAGGGTAGTGTCACCCTTCAAATTGACACAAAGTCAGCACATTTAGAGACAGTTATCAAAAGGCTCTTAATAAGGTGAGCACCCATTTTATACTGCATATGGATTTGATCCAATCTACAACTTGTTATACCACACCTAGAGTTCTTTTTTCTATTTTTGTTTCCTCTATATATATCGTGGAGACAAACAGAGAGAAACCCAAGCTTTAAGAGGGGTATAGTTGTCTACCTTAAAGACACAGAAACGTTGACGTTTAGAGCCTTAATGTAAAAGGGCTCTTAAAATTGTGAGTTTATTTTCACTCAATGACCATAAAATATAGTCCAGTACAGTATTGTACTATTATCTGTTTCTTTCTTTTTATTTTTATGTATACCCCCTAAAATACAATTTTTAAAGGGTAAGTGATTTATGTATTTATCCTGTTGGAGATGCGCTGCACTCCAGCTGAGAGCATGGAAGGTGTTAACACCAACCAGACTCCAAGTTTTGTGTGTTCTATCCCCTTATACCTGGTGGGAATGCCCTGTATCTCAGTACTGGTATTAGTGGAGAGGGGAGATTTCAAAGGGAATATTTTTGTCGTGTCTGGTCCCATAGTTGGCTTGAATTGATAATCGCTGGGCATGCTGTCCGTAAGATAGACCTTTGAGTTTTTGGTATCCATATGTAAAATTGTGGAAAGTCCATTCCAGTTATCAGGGACTCTATATCCACCCAACGTCATTTATCGGGGGCAGGGCTGCCATCAGAAATTTTGGGGCCCCTGACAAAGTTCAAGGTCTGGGCCCCTAGAGCCCACTCACGAGTCTGCCCACAGGGCCGTCCTTGAATCTGCCCACAAGGATGCTGTATGTGTAAAGAGTGAATGCAGAGTCTCTGTGTGTGTGTAGTCAATGCACAGTGTGTGTTTAGTGGATGCAGTGTGTGTAAAGTGGCCAAATGTAGTTCTGAATCTGTTGTAAGTCCCAGAATGCTTTGCTAGTTGGGGATCTACAATTTGCAGGGCTGTATTTAGCACTCAGCAGTGTATGTGTGTTTGAATATAAACATGGTATTGAATGGAGCATGTGTGTATTTGAATGTTGGTGTTTGAATGCAAGCATGCATTTGTCTGTAGTGTATACACACACAGATAGATACACACCCTGACATACATGCAAATACACAGACACACAGTTACACATATTGGCACATAGTTACACACACATATATACTCAGGTTCACACTGACATAGATACATAGACATACAAACATATACACAGACACATTCCGGTGCAAACTGACACACAGACACATACACACACTGATATACATACATGCACACACATAGGAGATACAGGCACATGCATTGACATACATGGAAATATACAGACACGGTTACACACACACACACACACACACACACACACACACACTGACACACAGATACAGACACACAGATACACGCACACATAGATACACACTCAGGTGCACATTGACACAGATACATACAGACACATAAACAGATACACGTAAAAACTAAATATAAATAAAATATATGTGTAAAAATGTAGAAAAACAACAATAAAGTAATCAATTCTATAGGCAGATTAACACAGCTTTAGTTGAGAATCTCAGAAAACAAAGAAAGCGTGAGCGCTCCAGCAAAATATTATATATATATATATATATATATATATATATATATATATATATATATATATATATATATATATATATATATATATATATTATGTATTGCACTAATTAACACACTTTAAAAAAATAAATGCAAACGACCGAAAATGGGCCATGCACATAATAAAATATAAGACAGGCTATGCAAGATAAAAACGTACACAACATGGACAGGCAGCGCCAAATAGAAAATATATACATTACAACAAAGTTACCAAAACAAACTAACAATCTGTTTAAACATTTAAATAGAGCCACAACTAAAACTAAAATAAATGGGGAATATCAACTAAGTAGTGAAAATGATTGTGGACAAAAAGTGTACATAAAAATCAAAAGCACAGACACTAGAAAACCATGAAGATAAAAGCTGCAGCACTGCTATAAAAAAAAAAAAATCAAAGAATAAAACAATAACAAAAACATACACTCAGGTGCACACTACCAACCAGATACAAACAAACACATAGATACACACACTGATAGATACATAGATACAGACAGACACCCACACTCTCAGGTACACATAGATACAGACAGACACACACACTCTCAGGTACACATAGATACAGACAGACACACACACTCTCAGGTACACATAGATACACACACTGATAGATACATAGATACAGACAGACACACACACACACACACACACATTTAGGTACACATAGATACACACACTGATAGATACATAGATACAGACAGACACACACACACACACATTTAGGTACACATAGATACAGACAGACACACACACATTTAGGTACACATAGATACAGACAGACACACACACATTTAGGTACACATAGATACAGACAGACACACACACACATTTAGGTACACATAGATACAGACAGACACACACACACATTTAGGTACACATAGATACAGACAGACACACACACACATTTAGGTACACATAGATACAGACACACTGACACTTTTTTTTAACCACCCTCCTGTTTCTTACCTTTAGGCTGCAGGAGGGTGGACTCTGCTGGCTGGGGCTGATGTGAGTGTGGGTCTGACTCTGTCCTCCTCTCCTCCCACCCTCATGTTTTTACCTTTAGGCTGCAGGAGGGTGAACTCTGCTGGCTGGGGCTGATGTGAGTGTGGGTCTGACTCTGTCCTCCTCTCCTCCCACCCTCATGTTTTTACCTTTAGGCTGCAGGAGGGTGGACTCTGCTGGCTGGGGCTGATGTGAGTGTGGGTCTGACTCTGTCCTCCTCTTCACTCTCCCCAATGCTTCCTCCCACCCTCCTGTTTCTTACCTTTAGGCTGCAGGAGGGTGGACTCTGCTGGCTGGGGGCCTGGGGCTGATGTGGGTGTGGGTCTGGCTGTCCTCCTCTCCTCTTCACACTCTCCGGTGCTTCCTCCCGCGGGTGTTAGCTGGGAGGAAGTGAGCTCATTTCCTCCCAGCACTGCTAGTGCCAGGATCCTTAAAGGGGCCCGGACTAGCTATTAAAAATCCACGGCACTGATCGGGCCCCTTCAGAGATATGCCCATCGGGTGGCCCTAAGTGCATGGGCCACCCGATGGGCCCCCTCAGGTAGTTCTGCCACTGCCAAAACACATGTATATAGCGATAACTGCTATATATATGTATGCACATTGGGAATCGGGGGCCTGGGTGCCTGGGCCCCCCAGGACTGCCGGGCCCATGACAACAGTCATGGTTGTCACCCCCTGATGGCGGCTCTGATCGGGGGTGAGTACCAGTGAAGAATGATTTGGCTCAGCTGTGCTGCTAGGTAATAAAAGTAAAAGTAGGGTAAGCCCAACCCCGCCCACCCCCCCAGCCCCCATGCCTATAAAAAAAGACTGTGAGCAAGCCTTGGACATTTATCTTAATGGCATGTATGCATCCCAACCAAGAGATCAGTTTGTCTGTCCACTGTTCCAGCTCTCTAATGAGGGTGCAGAAAAGAGGGACATAGCTATGGTTAAATAAAAATGCAGGTTTTGCTGCCAAATGAACACCCAAATAAGTGTATTCCTCTGTGGAATGTTGAAGCAATAGTTATTTTGGAGAAGTGCACTCTTACCGAAATGGATAAGAGCCCTTCTCAAAAATCCCCAACCGATCCTGTCGAAGGCCTTTTCTGCATCCACCGACAGGGTCAGAAGGTGTGTTCCTGAACTGTGAGCCCAGTCCAAGACATCTATCACTCTTCGAGTGTTATTACATGACTGTCTACCCAACAAGAATCCTATCTGGTCTGAATGTATTATTGAGGGGAGTATTTTCATTCTTTACACCTGTATATGTATATGTATATTTATATGTATATGTATATGTATATGTATGGTTTAACATCTACGTTCACTAAAGAGGGTGGTAATTGGCTATATCAGTGGGAGGTTTACCTTGCTTAAGAATTGGGATTATGTGGGCTCTTAACAAATCTGACGAGGCACGACCTATATCTGCAATTTCATTAAAAGTAGCTGTTAATATCGGGAGAATGTTTATTTTAAAGATTTTATAGAAAATATTGGAATAGCCGTCCGGACCTGGGGTTTTATTGTTCTCTAGTTTATTTATTATGTATTCTACTTCTTCTGGAGATATATTTTTATTCAAGGTTTCACTCTGTGCTGGTGTAATTTTGGGGATGATTGAATTTTTTAGGTAGTTCTCTATCATAGTTTTTGAGGGGTAAGATTTTAGATTATATAAATTGGAATAATAAGATCTAAATTTACTAGCTATCACCTCTAGCTTGAAGATGTCTTTACCACTTTCAGTTAATTTATACAATTTATTTTCCGAATTACGTTTCTTTAATTTATTTGTCAACATAGAATCTACTCTGTTATTCTGTTATTCTTATAATAGAATATTATATTAAGCTTATGTAAATTGCGTTCTATTCCTTCTGAAATATTTTTATTAATTTTATCTTGACATTCCTTAATAAGGATAGCTCTGTCTGAAGAATAATTCATTTTATTGGCGGCAGATTTTAAAACTCAATGTATAAATCAGCCAGGTTAGTATCTCTATTTAATTTCTGTTGACTTGCTCACTTAATCCAATAACATCTTAATACTGCCTTAAAAGAACACCATAAACACTCATTAGATAGTGGGCCACATTTGACATACTTGTGCTTGTAACCCCTCAATACATGGCCATGTAGGATTTTAACGGTTCAAAAAAACCTTTTTATTTATATATATATATATATATATATATATACACACACACATTTAAAACATAAATGTTTAACGTTCAAGCTTACTAATGCACATCGGTACACATGCAAGCAATATGTACTTCTAAAGCTGCAGTTGACTGTAATTTTTTTTTTTTATTCTTTATTTTTGTTGTGCAGAAAAGTTTGACAGACATGTCTGCAGTGCCATAATAGCAGTAGCAGGCAAGATTAGGCATTCATTCATGGAGGGAACAAAAGATGAAGTTGCACATTTTGCTAAAGTAACATATTAATACGAATTATGTTGTTAGGTGATTAAAACTTAAAAACAGAATAGAATTACAAACGGTTTTATAACCGAGCATCTTCGTGGTGTATAGCAATAGAGTCGGAATATTGCTATGTTAAAATAATCAGTCAAGGGTGAAATGGCCAATGTAGTATGAACTAGGGCTATGTCGCTCGTAGTTTAGTTTGGGGGCCGCTCTGGAGTGTAGGGGAGTAGGGACGCTGTTTGGTTTTTCATAGTTAGCGTTTCGTCGTCCTCTGGGGTGTATGTTGGGTCAGTGGACTGTAATTATTTTAACATGTTAATTGACCAATGATAATCACATATACACATACTACTGTGCAGTGAGCCTTGATTTACGCAATGCCCCAGCAATCTTTATTTGGATACTCAGGATAATATCATAGTAAGGCACATGAAGCTACGTCAACAAACATACTTCAAGAAACCAAGAAGAACAGAGAGCACAGCAAGAAGCGAAGTTAAAGATAACAATGTGGCCCTTGTTCTCCAGTATCCAGACAGACATGAAAAGCTTCCAAGCCCAGGGGAAAGATATGAAGAACGCAGTCTCGCTGTGCATTCCAAATCCTATAATTCACAGGGATGGCAACACACCTGTGAATTACTAGTTTGGCAATCATAGTCTTCCAGTTAAAATAACAGACAAAACTTGTACAACATGCACTCTCGATAATGTATTCTATTCGGAATGCTTGTTTCCATATTGCTGTGTGTACCATGTCATTTGGATTCAGAGGCCTTTTTTTTTTTTCTTTAAATTGCCTTTGATCCTACCTCAATATGCCTATTTTATTTTCATGTGAATATTACCTCCCCCCAACTGACTCCTGTCAAAGCAGTGATTCTGATAGTGGAGAAGGAGGGGTGAGTAACAGACGGTTGCCTGTAATTTCTAAACTCATGCATGCCATAATAGCTACAAAAGTTGTAATAGTGCGACGCTGTGAATTGCCCTCATTGCAGCTCAGAATGCTAAATCTTCTACTCCATTCTAATCAATAGCAGCTGCTTGCTTGTTCTTTGACTAACTTATTTCTAAAAATGGTTATGTGAATGCATTGACACTAATGATATATGGATGCAGCGGCACAGCACAGGGCCTCAAGCTCAGTTGGCAATAGGCAGAGGGACTATTTTGCAAGATATGCCTGAAGCTGCATCTCAATCAACCTTCTTCTTAATCCAGCCCAGGCTGGGTGTATTATCATACATGGATTTACATTTTATATCTGTATATTCATTTTAAAGATTTCGTTTTTTCACATGCCAAAGATACAGTATGCATTCTGCAGCTAGCTGTCATTGTGAACATACTCATTTGTTGCCTTTTTTCAGACTGGTTTTCAAGCTCTCTGCTCTCTAATGTGATGTCTTTATCTGTTTCTTATTACTGTATATTCATTCTCATCAGCATTAATCACTTGAGTTTTACCGTAATAAAAATATAAATTCTTCCTTAGTGATTGTTTATTTAAAGCAATTTCCTCGGGGCGTGGCCGAGCGACGGATGAGAGAGGTCGCCTAAACCCGGAGCTCTCCCGCCAGCAAGTGCACACAGCGTGATTTACAGCGATTTTCCTACCCTCAAGCCCGGCTGAAACAATACCTAAACGCAGAACAGCGATGTCCACCAAGCAGTTTAAAAAATACAAGCAGAAAACGCTTCAGATGCAGCTAACTTCGACGCCGAACACCGGAGCAGAAATCCAAGATGGCGCCGACAGGCCGGAGTCCCCAGCCTCATGTGCAGATGCAGGTGAGCTTACCCTCACTACAGGCAATATGCAAAAGCCTGTCACTAACGACACTCTGCACAATCTGCTCATAGACCTCAAAAGCACATTCAAATCTGAACTTAAACACATTGCCAATGATATCAGATCTGACATTAAATCTTTGGGAGAAAGAACATCCCGTTTAGAAGAAAAAACGGACGAGCTCACTGACTCCCACAATAACATACTGGAGGCCCACTCAGCCCTCCTCACAAGGCTGCAATCCTTAGAAGCAAAAGTAGCAGACCACGAAGACCGAGACCGACGCAACAATATTAGGCTCAGGGGGATCCCAGAGTCGGTAGGTCCACAGGATCTGACCAAATACGTCCAGGATATCCTTAAAGCCTATATACCAACCCTGACGGAGACCGAATTGCTTCTAGACCGCACACATCGTCTCCCGAAACCCAAACACCTACCAGCGTCCATACCAAGAGACGTGATTACTCGGGTGCACTACTTCACAGTCAAAGACCAAGTCATGCAGGCCTCGAGGAGCCAAGGCCAACTCACGGGCCAATTCTCGCAGGTCAAACTGTTTATAGACTTATCCTCCACTACAATGCTCAAACGGCGCACGTTTGCACGCATAACAACAGCACTAAGGGCAGCAGAGGTCCCATATAAGTGGGGCTTCCCAACCAAACTTGTGGTCAAACGCAACGGTGTGGACAACCAAATCTCTGACCCCGAAACTGGCAAGAGACTCCTGACGGAATGGAACATCCCGATACCGGAAGAAGCCTTGCGGGACACGGGCAGCAGACCTCCCAGACCCCTGCAGAAAGATTGGGAAAAGCAAACTCGCACCGTCATCGCGCAAGGGCGCACTTGAAACACTCATGGACCTGACAACCCAAGTCTACAACACAATTCCATACAGGGACAGGTCGTATACATTACATGTGCCTTATTTGTCACAACTGTTTTATACTCCCAGTTTCCGCCTTACATGATGGACTGCCGGACTCATAGCCTATTTGCACTGTGCTAAGGCGACTCTGTGATCCTCCCCACTACATCTAGTAGTTAATTTGTTTAACTTGCTAAATGGCATCTATGCCTACCCCCAGAGTGGCTACTCCATCGAAGCCACGAATGAAACCGTTATGCTCATTATTGCACTGCGAAATCGCGGTGAACGGAATGTTGTACATAGTTATTTACTGTTTTAGTTATTTTCTTATTTCTTTATTCTTTGACAAACAGGACATACATCACCTAAGTCCCATACTCATGTCCACTATAATAATAAGACGCCTATGCACTTCCCTCCCACTGAGAACACGGCCAATGGCATATTATCACTGCTCTAGCGGCCCTTTAGATGTACCCAAACGTGCCCACAATCTCATCCAATACCGGGATGGCACTTAAAATCTGCTCATTGAATGCCAAGGGACTAAATTCCCCAAACAAACGCCGCTTGGCTTTACGTGAAGCGAAGTCCCTAGGTGCCCACGTAATGTTTTTTCAAGAGACACACTTCCAATGGGGCCATAAGCCTAAATTTAACTCCCCAAATTTCCCCATAGACTATCACTCCTGCTACTCCACTAAGAAAAGGGGAGTATCCACTCTGATCAGTAAAGACGTGGCATTTTCCCTGATACGTAAAATAGGGGATAAAAAAGGAAGGTATCTCATATTACAATGCTACTTGAATAATAATGCATATACCCTGATCAATGTATATGGTCCTAACACTAATCAAAGTGAATTTGTCGATGTATTGTTGGGATTGCTATCTGTACATGCATTGGGGGAGGTAATTATTGGAGGAGATACAAATTTTCTTTTAGACAGTGACATAGATTCCTCTGGAGGCCCACATTTGAGGAACCAAACACTAAAGGCCAGGTCCAAATTAACCTCGCGCATATGCGACAAACTAGCAACCCACAACCTCGTGGATCCCTGGCGCGTTACACACCCCACAGAAAGAGACTACACGTATCATACTGCAGTACATAACAGCTACTCCAGAATAGACAGATTCCTCATCCACAACTCTTCTCTAGCAAGAATAGAACACACCGACATTGGCCTGATCTCGTGGTCGGACCATGCCCCTATCTCAATCTCAATTCGAGAACAATTCCCCAACAAAGGGAGGGGTAGCTGGAAACTTAATGAACAACTCCTATCTGACCCAGAAGTAACCAAACAGATAGAACAGGACCTGCACCACTATTTTAGAGAGAACAAAACCCCGGACTCACCCCTAAATCAAATATGGCTAGCACACAAAGCCTTCATACGAGGTTGCTTTATCAAACACGCTAGTTACGCAAAAAAACAACGCCTAGAGAAATACACCTCCATACTATCGGAGTTAGCCTCATTAACTCATGCCAATAAACACACACCAACCGCATCGACTCACGCCAAATTGTTGCACTTACAATCTCAATTAAGGGATATGGAGCTAGCCAAAACCACATTCCTCACGCGCAGGCTTAATCATAAATACTTCGCTACCGGTAATAGATCGGGAGCCTGCCTAGCAGCACAATTAAAACAGAGAACAACTACCTCCAGAATTGCCTCCCTCAGGGGAAATAAGGGTAACAAGATACTTGACCCACAAGGGATTGTGGATGAGTTCGCACAATACTACGAAAAGTTATACAATCTTAAAGAGGACTCGCAAACAATATGCCCTACAGAGTCTGATATAGATGCTTTCCTCTCTGAGGTTAACCTGCCGACACTGTCGCTAACTGATATTGATTCCCTACGCAGCCCCATCACGGCAGAGGAGGTCATTTCAGTGATCTCATCACTCCCACAGCATAAATCCCCGGGTCCAGACGGGCTACCCAATAAATACTACCGCACGTACTCCAACCTTTTGTCACAACCCCTCACAGACATGTTTAACCATTGCATGAAAGAGGGTTCCCTACCAACAGAAATGCTACTAGCTCACGTCTCCACCCTTCCTAAGCCAGGCAAATCTAAAGATCAATGCAAAAATTTCAGGCCCATTTCACTGCTAAATTGTGATGCAAAAATTTATGCAAAGCTTTTCAGTGAACGATTGGCCCCGCTCCTCCAAAAATTGGTACATAATGATCAATCTGGGTTTGTGAGGGGCCGACAGGGCTCCGATAACTCTAGGAAAGTACTAAACATAATAGCCGGGATGGAGAGGGGGAAACTCGGAGGCCTTTTCCTGGCGCTGGACGCCGAAAAGGCCTTTGACAGGTTGAATTGGAGGTATATGACAAGGGTGCTTCACAAATTTAACTTCCCCGAAGAAACAATCAGGGGCATGCTGGCACTCTATGCACAACCCAGTGCCAAAGTATCCCATGGCGGGTTCCTCTCTAGACCCTTCCACATTACAAACGGTACACGCCAGGGATGCCCGCTGTCCCCCCTGCTTTATATCCTTTCCCTAGAACCCCTAGCCTGGAAGATACGAGAACACCCAGACATAACAGGTATCACCTTGAGAGAGAAAGAGTATTGTTTAGCCTTATTCGCAGATGATATCTTTGTGGCACTATCGAAACCAGAGAGCTCCTTGCCCACCTTACTGACACTACTAGCGGACTTTGGAAAAGTCTCATACTATCGTTTGAATAAAGAAAAAACACAAGCCCTACCCATAAATCTATCCAGGCTAACAGTGGCAACCCTAAAGGATACATTTGAGCTAGACTGGCGGACAACCTTTTTAACGTATTTAGGTGTGAAGATCACCACCACTATTGACAACATGGTACAGCTTAACTATAAACCCCTTATTCACATGTGCAAAAATGAAACGCTTAAATGGAAATCTGCACATCTTTCCTGGCTAGGACGTGTGAACGCGTACAAAATGATGCTCCTACCGAGACTGCTGTACAAGTTCAGAATGCTTACTATAGCAGTACCGGTGTCAATCCATAGATCGCTGCAAACCATATGCAGCACATATATATGGGGGGGCAAAAAACCTAGGTTACCTCTACACCTCTTACAAAAGTCTTATCAAATGGGTGGCATTGGACTACCCAACATTGGCCTATATTACAAAGCCTCCTTACTGGCCACAGGCATACTATTGCATGCCCCGAGGGGCACAACACAGTGGGTAGATATGGAACACGAACAACTTACTTGCCCAACCCTGATAAACTACCTGTGGACACCAAAGGCCCTGAGAGGACCTAACACACAACTCTATCCCACCACGACTGCGACACTCAAAGTATGGGACGAATTTATGACATCCCTAGGCTGGAAGAAACACTTCCATCCTGAAGCCCCTCTTAAGGCACTACATGCTGTAAACCCCACAATCCCCCTCACCAGGTGGACGAATCTGGGAATATCCCAGATCAAACAGATATGCGACGACCAAACAATAATGGACTTCCCGGACATGAAGAGTAGATGGGGAGTACCAGAGAGAGACATTTTCCCATATTTACAACTAAAAAACACAGTTAACTCACATGTAAAAACCTCCCCCACCCCACCGATAACACAAACTATAGCTGCGAGACTGATACCCAGCAGATGCTGGACAGCTCCGCAGAAGCCTAAAGCCCTCTCCATCTGTTACAAAGCCTGGTTAGAACTAGCCCCCCACAAAACAACACCAAGCAAACGTCGCTGGGAGGCAGAGGGAGGGATTGAACTCACTGACGAAGTCTGGCTATCAGCATTAAACGGCCTCAGAAAATGGACTAAATGCCATTCCCATATGGAGGCACACCGTAAGCTATTATATAGGTGGTACATGACCCCCGACAGACTTCATAGGATCTACCCAGCGGTGCCGGCCACATGCTGGAGGTGTGCAACCGAGGTTGGCACGCTTTCACACATCTGGTGGCACTGCAGTGGCATACAACCGCTATGGGGAGACATTAAACACATATTAGAGGCTTTAGGTATCAGAGGCTTCCCCCTGAACATCCAGACCTGCCTCCTCCTCCTGTTTCCCAAGGAGACTCACGAGAGCCATAAACAACTACTCCTGCTGATTTTTATGGCTGCACGTAACCTTATTGCGCTCAACTGGAAAAAGCACAACTGTCCATCCACACAACAACTGAAAGACAAAATTCAGCAGTTTTATATTTATGAGAAAATGTCCGTAGACACTTACACAGATACTACAAAATTTAGGGACACCTGGAAAAATTGGGAAAACTGGCAGGGAAAAGGAGGTATTAAGGATAACTAACATCATAGGGAGTGTGCTATAACCCAGTGCCAGACAAAAGAAATTATGCCGATCCAACAGAGGATGAGTGTTAAGAGTATTGTCAACTGATGTCACTAGACATGTATAGATACCTGTTGTCTTGTTTCCTTTTGTATATACCTTTCTATGTTATGTTTTATACTGATATGCATAGATTGTACCCTCGGCTGTTATCGAGGGACTCCATCTATACCACAGCACTGAGCTTTCTAAGTTGTAACTATGTATGGACTATGTATTTGTAAAACTTCAATAAAATACAATTGATAAAAAAAGCAATTTCCTCTAGTATTTCACATAATTTATATATGTGCATGTGTGTCTGTGTGTGTGCATTAATAAAAAAAAAAGATCAACAAACAAATGGACAGAGTACATTGGACCCATGGCCCGTTGTCAGTTTTTGCTTCTTAGGTAATTTGCATGTGATCATGGGTAGGTTACCAATTTAATTTCATGTGGTAGGTATAAATGAATGACCTGGTTATATTGTGCAGTGGTAGCAAGAGTTTATGCACACCCACAACTCTTCATAGTTACATGCGTCCATCAAGTCCTGTTTCCCATTTGTTTTTGCTGTTGATCCAATAGAAGGCAAAAAACCCAGATTGAAGTGCTTCTAATTTTGCAACAAACTAGGAAACATATCCTTCTTGACCCCAAAATGGCAGTCAGATTAATCCTTGGATCAGGGAGCTATTACCCCACAAATTAAAAATGATATCCCTGAATATTATGTTTTTGCAAATATGCATCCAGTTACTGTTTAAACATCTTCACGCTCTTCAAAGTCTATCCCTCTTTATCAATAGAAAATATTGACTTTTGTGAGTTTTTGTAAGATTCTCACAAAGCCAGTAATGGTCAGATGTATTGTGGGAATGGTGATGTTAAAGGTAACAAGTGACACCATTAATGACGAAACCTCCATCTCATCTGCAACATCATCATGACTCATAATGTTCAATTGTGAGTGTTTCAACATTGATTTTTATATTCATCTATAACATAAAGAACGTTTAAATGGTGTGTCCTTTTACATATCTGTTGTAATAAATATCTTGAATGTATTATTCACTGTTGAAGTTGTTTATAAATTCCCTATCCAATTCCCTTTTTTCCAGTAACAGTGTATATTCATACGCACAATTCTAGAGAACAGATACAAATTCTTAGTTGCAAAACAAAAATACATACAAACAGGCATTACAATAAATATGAACTTAGTATGGCATTTATTAAGAAATACAGTCTTATAAAATATGACATTTTGCACAGGAAATATTTTTTCAATTTTCTTTTTATTTTATGTGGATTTATTTTGTATGCCTTCCATATCTATAAAACGTACAATGCCAATTATATAAAATTAGACTTCAGATTGAATAACAACTGACTATAAACATATATTTTTATGCCAGCCTTATTGGGCAATGACTACTGTCATGAAGTCATTTGTCAGCAGGGATAAGAAAAAATTCAAGTGTCAAGGTATCTGGCTCAAAGCCAATTCCTTTCAGCAAACAATAGCTCAACAAATATAAAGTTATAACAAAGAGTGACATTTCTCATGTTGCATCAGTTAAATAAATCCGCCAAATTCCATAGATATAGATGTCAGATATTGGAACATTTAGTCTTCATTGCTCATGGACATTGGCCGAACCAGCACCTGTCTACTCAGCAGGTTCCACATCTGATCGAGAAGGAATAAACATGATCACATTATATTTTCCTCCATTACCTTAGGCAGTAGACACATAGAGCATTGACTATACTCCCCCGGCCTGTGTGAACACATGACAGTTATTTAGACATGAGATGCAACTTTAATGAGTACAGGATCCAGATGGCAATTTCAATAGCTTCACATGCATGTGCTGGGTAGATAATTCTACCGATCTCCACCAGACTGCCCTTAAAAATGAAGAAAAGTTATCATATCTCAGACTTTAAAATAAACTGCTGAGATGCTTTGACAGATGTCTCTTTTTCTTTATACAGATAAATATCTTGATATGCATGAGTAGTGTGTGTATATATATATATATATATATATATATATACATACAGTGCATACATAGGTACACATTTTAGATGTTGTGATGATAGAATTTCAGTGAACCTGTGACATGTTAAATTTCCATTTAATTTAAAAAAAATCTCTCAATTGATAGGACAAAAACTATGATCCCTAAACTATTCACCAACTCACAGAACAGTGTAATGCTAATTATTTATATAGCCTCCTCTATTATAAACTTATACATTTGGCAGCATTGTTGTTGTTTTTTCAGGTCTGCAATATTTGGTTTATACCACTGTTCAGCTCAGCAGAATTTTGGTACTGAAAAAATTTGGAAAGGCCCTTCAGGGAGCAAGAACAGAAGTAAAAATGGTGTGTATGACGGTGCTGAACCTACCTCTTCTTCTAATTACCATTCCATATCACTACTCCCCTTCACTTGTAAGCTTCTTGGGTGGGTTGAATATACCCATCTAACTCAATTTTTCAATACTAACTCTCTCTTTGACCAACTTCAATCTGGTTACTGCTATCTCCATTATAGTGAAATTTCCTTTACCAAAATGATTAATGACTTAATCACTGCTAAATCTAAAGGTCGTTACTCTTTCTTAATTCTACTCAACCACTCTGCTGCAAGGTGGAACCTTATGTGCTGCCACCTTGCAGCTTGAAAAGGATGCTTCCTGTGATTTGAATAAGTTTTAAAGAACCCCTCTACACTGAACCTCAAATCAATACTACCAATGGAGGAGATGGTGGTGGAAGCAGCGGTGGCAGCTATCCTTATGACTGAGGTGCTCAATCTCTTAGAATCCATGGAACTACTAAAATAAAACAAAAATGGTGGACAGCACACTTGTGTAACCTTAAAACTTGAGACAATATTAACTGCAGTAGTGAACACTCTGACCGTGAATTAGTGAGAAATAGTGATGTCGCGAACATAACATTTTCCGAACCGCGAACCGGGCGAACTGCCATAGACTTCAATAGGCAGGCAAATTTTAAAACCCACAGGGACTCTTTCTGGCCACAATAGTGATGGAAAAGTTGTTTCAAGGGGACTAACACCTGGACTGTGGCATGCCGGAGGGGGATCCATGGCAAAACTCGCATGGAAAATTACATAGTTGATGCAGAGTCTTGTTTTAATCCATAAAGGGCATAAATCACCTAACATTCCTAAATTGTTTGGAATAACGTGCTTTAAAACATCAGGTAGGATGTTGTATCGATCAGGTAGTGTAAGGGTTACGCCCGCTTCACAGTGACAGACCAAACTCTCTGTTTAACGCACCGCAAACAACCGCAAACAGTCCATTTGCACAACCGCAAACTCCCCATTTGCACAAGGTTGCATACCAAGCTAGCCATGTCCCGTTCCTTGTCCTCACTGATGTCATTGAAGGTCTCTTCCTCCACCCAGCCACGTACAATACCAAGGGTCCCCGAAAGGTGACAACAAGCCCCCTGTATTTTTTTTTATGATTTGTAGTTTTTATTTTATTTTTATACAAAAATAGACATTAATCTTACTTGCTTACATAAAACATGATATTCAGAGTTCAATCGAAATCAAACAAAAGGTCATAGTACGGTATATACGTACAAATACAATACATCAACTTTCATGTCAAGTGGAGAGCAGAGGGAGATCTACCAATTGGTTACTGAGTTCCAGAGTCACATTAGAGTCCTATGCCAATTTTCCACCCTTTAGTCTCTAAGTGTGACCTGGACATTCTGTCACTCAGGGACAACCATAATCACCATATTCACTTTATAACTTTTCTATCCAAAAGGTGCTATAATCTTTGGCTTTCCGATCTTTGCCATATAGCTTGTCTAGTTGGGATTCCATTCCCAATTGAAACTTAACTTGAGATAGGAGTTTGTCTAAAGAAAAGGGTAATGGATTTATCTTTATTATCTTTACGGCTATCATAAAATGAATATAAACAGTAGAATCCTTCTGAGATAAGGAGTCAATATTTAAATGTAAAATAGCATTTTCTGGACATTTAGGAATAGGCTTAGAAATCAATTTTTCAAGAGTAGCAAAACTTTCCTGCCAGAAGTTTCTGACAGTCTCACATTCCCACCAAATGTGTATGTAAGAGCCCAACTGTTGCTTACATCTCCAACATAGAGGTGAAGTCGAGCTATACATATTAGCTAGTCTGGTAGGGACAAGGTACCATCTATTTATTACTTTATATAATGTTTCCAGTAAATTCAAACAATGAATATTTTTGGCTGTTCTGGATATAACCGTACACCAATTTTCCCTGTTAATTCTTATTTTTAATTCTTTCTCCCATTTTTGCAAGGAAGTAATGACAGGAGGTGCATCTAGTTTTAGGATAGCATTCATTGCTAAAGCAGATACTCTGTTTACTGTCTTATTATTTAATATTAAACATATCAGCTTAGCCCCGACTTGTAGATTATGGTCAATCTTTTGGTTTAAGAAGTTTTTTAATCTCAAATATGTGAATAGTTCCTTGTTAGGTAACCGGAATTCCTGCTTCAGTTGTGGGAATGGTTTAATTTTATCGTTTACAAACATCTGGTCAGTCTGGACAATACCACTAGAAATCCAACTCTTTAAGTTCATATCTGTTATGTAATATGGTATTATTTCAACTTTAAGGGTTAAGGGGATTTTGGTTTCTATGTTGCACTTCCTTTTTATAATCTGCCAAATTTCTAGTATTGAATCTATACATATATTTAGTGATGTACCGAACTGTTCGCCGGCGAATAGTTCCCGCGGGCGAACACATGGGCGGTTCGATCCGCCCCCTATTCGTCATCATTGAGCAAACTTTGACCCTGTGCCTCACGGTCAGCAGACACATTCCAGCAAATTAGCAGCAGACCCTCCCTTCCACACCCTCCCACCTCCCTCCCAGCATCCATTTTAGATTCATTCTGAAGCTGCATGCTTAGTGAGAGGAGGGAAAGTGTAGCTGCTTCTGATTAGATAGGGAAATTGATAGCTAGGCTAGGGTATTCAGTGTCCACTACAGTCCTGAAGGACTCATCTGATCTCTGCTGTAAGAACAGCACCCCAAAAAGCCCTTTTTAGGGCTAGAACATCAGTCTGCTTTTTTTTTCTGTAATTGCAGTTAGTTGCCTGCCAGCTTCTGTGTCAGGCTCACAGTGGATACTGTGCCCATTTGCCCAGTCAGTGCCACCAAACATATCTGGTGTCTCTATAGTGTGCTTTTACAAAGAAATACTAACTCTCTCTTTTCCAGTGTAAGCTAATAGCAGTCCTTAAAGCGGGTGTGTCAGGCCTTCCTTCAGCGTGTGCCCTGCAGACCCCTGCCAGTGTACTTTGACAGTTGCCACTCATATCTGGTGTCTCTATAGCGTGCTTTTACAAAGAAAAAAAGTTTTCCAGTGTAAGCTAATAGCAGTCAGTGTCCTTAAAGTGGGTGTGTCAGGCCTTCCTTCAGCGTGTGCCCTGCAGACCTCTGCCAGTGTACTTTTCCAGTTGCCACTCATATCTGGTGTCACAATAGCTTAATCTTGACATTTAAAAGCAAAAAACCTTTTTCACTGTTATAGATTGAATAGCAGTTAGTTGTCTTCAAGCGGGTGTGTCAGGCCTACAGCGTGTACTCTGCAGACCTCTGCCACTGCACAGTGCCACTCATATCTGGTCTATGTCTCAGGCAGGCAGCATTACACACATGGACATACAGTGTGATGCTGATGATGTTGTACCCGCTGCTGCTTCCTTTGCTGAGTTGTCAGATACAAGTGAAGCGGTTGATGATGACGATGTTTCCATGGATGTCACGTGGGTGCCCGCTAGAAGAGAAGAAGAACAGGGGGGAAGTTCAGATGGGGAGACAGAGAGGAGGAGGAGACAAGTTGGAAGCAGGGGGAGGTCGTCGCAAGGAGCTAGTGGCATAGTCAGACAGCATGCATCGGCACCCGGGGTCAGCCCGACAGCACGCCAATCAACGCATGCTGTGTCCACCACCAGAATGCCATCATTGCAGAGCTCAGCAGTGTGGCATTTTTTTGTGTATCTGCCTGTGACAACAGCGATGCCATTTGCAACCTGTGGCAAAAGAAACTGAGTCGTGGGAAGTCCAACACCCACCTAGGTACAACTGATTTGCGTAGGCACATGATCGCACATCACAAATGCCTATGGGATCAACACATGAGGACAAGCAGCACACAAACTCAAAGCCGCCATCCTCCTCATGGTCCAGCATCTTCAGCCACGTCAACCACTGCTGTCCTCCTTGCCCCCTCTCAACCATCCGCCACTCCATCTCTCGCCTTGAGCAGTTCCCGCTCATCTGCCCACAGTCAGGTGTCTGTCAAGGACATGTTTGAGCGTAAGAAGCCAATGTCACAAAGTCACCCCCTTGCCCAGCGTCTGACAGTTGGCTTGTCCGAACTATTAGCCCGCCAGCATTTTTTGTTGATATGCATTTTTATTTCTTCTTAGATAACAAAAAAATTCTGAGACGACATTGGCAGGGCTATTCACTTGTGTGATCTGTCATGAATTGTCATTTGAATGTTAATTTGAACTGTGGGGCACAAGAACTTGAATCGAAAACATCTTTAAGCCAACTATGTTTTCACTAAGCTTAATGAATAACTAACATTAACGAGTCGGATTAAACGCACTCTGCACTAGAGGTATGATCTGTTTAAATGACCCCACTCGGGCCCTAAATGGTAAAACGTTTCACATGGGCTTACGAAAGGTACACATGGCAATTAAAATCAGAAAATATGTAAAACATTTTTAGATATACTGGAAATTAGTACACCAATACGATTAAGCACTGTACTTTCTGTACTGTCAGGATTTATGTTTGCACTTTTTTTTAAGAATTTGACAGGAATCTATTTTTGAAGTTGTTCCCCTCCTCTTGACACGATCAATGACCTGAGTCTCCGTAAGCAGGATTGACCTGTTAGTCCTGTTGTCCATTCAAGTTGTGCATGATGTCCCGGCTAGGTTTCCAGGGACAAATGTTGGAGCCTCGGCGTTGCCCCAATATGGAGGGAGCATGGAGTTTGTTGGAGGCTTCGATGTGAGTAGCGAGTCCGGGAGGAGACCCAGTTGCCCCAGGATTCCCTCTGCCTCCTGCATGTTGCGAACAGTATGCCTGGCGTACGCATGGCGACTTCTCGCTTCAGTAGTTAGGACACGCCCCCCTAGCCCGCCAGCATTTACCATACAAGCTGGTGGAGTCTGAGGCGTTGAACATTTTTTTAGCTATTGGGACACTGCAGTGGAAGGTACCCGGCCGAAATTTCTTTTCAAAAAAGGCAATCCCCAACCTGTACTCGATTGTGCAAAAGGAAGTAATGGCATGTCTGGCACATAGTGTTGGGGCAAGGGTCCATCTGACCACTGATACCTGGTCTGCAAAGCATGGTCAGGGCAGGTATATCACCTACACTGCGCATTGGGTAAACCTGCTGACGGCTGCCAAGCATGGAATGCGTGGCTCTGCAGAGGAGTTGGTGACACCGCCACGACTTGCAGGCAGGCCTGCTGCCACCTCCTCTACTCCTCCTACTCCATCCTCTTCCATAACCTCCTCGGCTGAGTCCTCTTCTACTGCTGCGTCTTGCTCCACATCAACGGCACCCCCCCAGCTCCCCAGGTGCTATTCCACATCCCTATTCTGCTGTGTGTCAGTGTGTATCATGGTCTCTGAGGACAGGTGTGAATCCATAACTGCCAAGTGACCCTATGTAGGGGTAACAGTCTCTATTCTGCTCTGTCAGTGTGTATCAGGGGCTTTGAGGACAGGTGTCAATCCATATCTGCCAAGTGACCCTATGTAGTGGGAACAGTCTCTATTCTGCTCTGTATCAGTGTGTATCATGGTCTCTGAGGACGGGGAATAGTCCCTATTCTGCTCTGTGTCAGTGTGTATCAGGGGCTTTGAGGACAGGTGTCAATCCATATCTGCCAAGTGACCCTATGTAGGGGGAACAGTCTCTATTCTGCTCTGTGTCAGTGTGTTTCAGGGATCCTTAGGATAGGTGTCAATCCATACCTGCCAAGTGACCCTATGTAGGGGTAACAGTCTCTATTCTGCTCTGTGTCAGTGTGTATCAGGGGTTTTGAGGACAGGTGTCAATCCATATCTGTCAAGTGTCCCTATGTAGGGGGAGCAGTCTCTATTCTGCTCTGTGTCAGTGTGTATCAGGGATCCTTAGGATAGGTGTCAATCCATACCTGCCAAGTGACCCTATGTAGGGGTAACAGTCTCTATTCTGCTCTGTGTCAGTGTGTATCAGGGGCTTTGAGGACAGGTGTCAATCCATATCTGCCAAGTGTCCCTATGTAGGGGGAACAGTCTCTATTCTGCTCTGTGTCAGTGTGTATCAGGGGCTTTGAGGACAGGTGTCAATCCATATCTGCCAAGTGACCCTATGTAGGGGGAACAGTCCCTATTCTGCTCTGTGTCAGTGTGTTTCAGGGATCCTTAGGATAGGTGTAAATCCATATCTGCCAAGTGTCCCTATGTAGGGGGAACAGTCTCTATTCTGCTCTTTGTCAGTGTGTATCAGGGGCTTTGAGGACAGGTGTTAATCCATATCTGCCAAGTGACCATATGTAGGGGGAACAGTCTCTATTCTGCTCTGTCAGTGTGTATCAGGGGCTTTGAGGACAGGTGTCAATCCATATCTGCCAAGTGACCCTATGTAGTGGGAACAGTCTCTATTCTGCTCTGTATCAGTGTGTATCATGGTCTCTGAGGACGGGGAATAGTCCCTATTCTGCTCTGTGTCAGTGTGTATCAGGGGCTTTGAGGACAGGTGTCAATCCATATCTGCCAAGTGACCCTATGTAGGGGGAACAGTCTCTATTCTGCTCTGTGTCAGTGTGTTTCAGGGATCCTTAGGATAGGTGTCAATCCATACCTGCCAAGTGACCCTATGTAGGGGTAACAGTCTCTATTCTGCTCTGTGTCAGTGTGTATCAGGGGTTTTGAGGACAGGTGTCAATCCATATCTGTCAAGTGTCCCTATGTAGGGGGAGCAGTCTCTATTCTGCTCTGTGTCAGTGTGTATCAGGGATCCTTAGGATAGGTGTCAATCCATACCTGCCAAGTGACCCTATGTAGGGGTAACAGTCTCTATTCTGCTCTGTGTCAGTGTGTATCAGGGGCTTTGAGGACAGGTGTCAATCCATATCTGCCAAGTGTCCCTATGTAGGGGGAACAGTCTCTATTCTGCTCTGTGTCAGTGTGTATCAGGGGCTTTGAGGACAGGTGTCAATCCATATCTGCCAAGTGACCCTATGTAGGGGGAACAGTCCCTATTCTGCTCTGTGTCAGTGTGTTTCAGGGATCCTTAGGATAGGTGTAAATCCATATCTGCCAAGTGTCCCTATGTAGGGGGAACAGTCTCTATTCTGCTCTTTGTCAGTGTGTATCAGGGGCTTTGAGGACAGGTGTTAATCCATATCTGCCAAGTGACCATATGTAGGGGGAACAGTCTCTATTCTGCTCTGTGTCAGTATGTTTCAGGGATCCTTAGGATAGTTGTCAATCCATACCTGCCAAGTGACCCTATGTAGGGGTAACAGTCTCTATTCTGCTCTGTGTCAGTGTGTATTAGGGGTTTTGAGGA
The DNA here is from genome assembly GCF_036172605.1 of Pelobates fuscus. Lineage (NCBI taxonomy): Eukaryota > Metazoa > Chordata > Amphibia > Anura > Pelobatidae > Pelobates > Pelobates fuscus. The sequence goes on from NC_086320.1 coordinate 108,510,356, forward strand.
CAGGTGTCAATCCATATCTGCAAAGTGTCCCTATGTAGGGGGAACAGTCTCTATTCTGCTCTTTGTCAGTGTGTATCAGGGGCTTTGAGGACAGGTGTCAATCCATATCTGCCAAGTGACCCTATGTAGTGGGAACAGTCTCTATTCTGCTCTGTATCAGTGTGTATCATGGTCTCTGAGGACGGGGAATAGTCCCTATTCTGCTCTGTGTCAGTGTGTATCAGGGGCTTTGAGGACAGGTGTCAATCCATATCTGCCAAGTGACCCTATGTAGGGGAACAGTCTCTATTCTGCTCTGTGTCAGTGTGTATCAGGGGCTTTGAGGACAGGTGTCAATCCATATCTGCCAAGTGACCCTATGTAGGGGGAACAGTCCCTATTCTGCTCTGTGTGAGGAGGAGGAACGGGAAATGAGTAGCTCGGCATCCAACCTTGTGCAAATGTGGTCTTTCATGCTGTCGTGCCTGTTGAGGGACCCTCGTATAAAAAGGCTGAAGGAGAACGACCTGTGCTGGGTGTCCACGCTACTAGACCCCCGGTCTCTATTCTGCTCTGTGTCAGTGTGCATCGGGGGCTTTGAGGACAGGTGTCAATCCATATCTGCCAAGTGACCCTATGTAGGGGGAACAGTCTCTATTCTGCTCTTTGTCAGTGTGTATCAGGGGCTTTGAGGACAGGTGTCAATCCATACCTGCCAAGTGACCCTATGTAGGGGGAACAGTCTCTATACTGCTCTGTGTCATTGTGTATCATGGTCTCTGAGGACGGGGAACAGTCCCTATTCTGCTCTGTGTCAGTGTGTATCAGGGTCTCTGAGGACAGGTGTCAATCCATATGTCAAGGTGTCAATATGTCATATGTCAGGTGTCAATCCATATCCATTGCGATTTAGGAATGTTAGGTGATTTCTGCCCTTTATGGATTAAAACCAGACTCTGCATCAACTTTGTAATTTTCCATGGGAGTTTTGCCATGGATCCCCCTCCAGCATGCCACAGTCAATGTGTTAGTCCCCTTGAAACAACTTTTCCATCACTTTTGTGGCCAGAAACAGTCCCTGTGGGTTTTAAAATTCGCCTGCCCATTGAAGTCAATGGCGGTTCGCCCGGTTCGCCGGTTCGCGAACGTTTGCGGAAGATCCCGTTCGCCGTTCGCGAACCGAAAATTGCATGTTCGCGACATCACTACATATATTAGATTTTCTTATAAGTCGTACGTTGGGATCAGCAGAACTATACCAGAGTAGAGAGCTTAGGTCTTGGACCTGACATATCTCTTTCTAGAATATACCACCCCTCGTTCTTAACACTTTCCAACTGGGTTCGGTAAATATGGAAGAACTCGTTTGCCAGATATATATCATTGATGGTCGGAAAACCCAAGCCTCCTTCTTTAATTTTTGTGCCAGGAGTAATTTGTTTATTTTGGGTCTCTTGTTTTTCCAAATAAAATTAGTGACCGAATTTTGAATCATATCGAGCCGTGGTCTAGGTATTTTTATGGGAAGCATTCGGAACATATATGCCCATTTAGGAAAAAGATATGCCTTTATTAAATTCATTCTGCCCCACCAAGAAATTTCTATTTTTTTTCCATCTGTTCAAAGCTTTAGACATATCTCTAAAGTTACTCAGAAAATTAATCTGCATTAATTCTGAGGGATTGCTTGTCAAACATATCCCTAAATATGGGATACTGTTTTAAGCCCATTTAAAGTTATAGGAATCGTGTAGATGAGTCCTGGTGGCTGTATTTAAATTGATATCTAATATGGTTGTTTTATCTTCATTTAATTTGTGGTTTGAAATTTCGCTATATTCCTTTGCTGTCTCCATAAAAACCCTGATAGGATCGGTAAGGGTCAAAATTAGATCGTCGGCGTAGAGTTTCAGTTTCAGCTCTCTTTGTTTGATAGTTATCCCACTTATATGTTGGTTAGATCTTATTTTATTGGCCAAGATTTCCATAGTAATTATGTAGAGAATAGGGGATAGTGGACAGCCCTGTCTTGTTCCATCATGCAAATTGAGCCAGTCAGCGCAGATGTTAGAGCCCACTGTCCTCGCAGAAGGACCGCTATATAGAGACATTATAGCTTGATGGATCCAACCCTGGAATCCAAATTTTTTCAGGATTTTGCTCATAAAAACCCAATCCACTCATTCAAACGCTTTCTCGGCGTCCACCGTTATTATAGCAAGGTGTTTTTTTTTTGTTCTATTAGCCAAATCTATGATGTCAATAAAACATCTGGTGTTATCAGAAGACTCTACCTGGTACAAAGCCTATTTGATCAGGGTCTATTATATCAGGTAGTATGGTTTTCATCCTATTTGCTATTATTGCGGCAAAGATCTTGACATCAGTATTTGAGGGAAATAGGTCTATAACTTTCCACCTGAGTTGGATCTTTATTCTGCTTTAGTATTGGTGTTATATTAGCTCTTAGTATTTCTTTGGGGAATTGGCCTATTTCTACTATATTGTTAAATAAAACTGCTAATAGTTTTTTGAGGAGATCACCAAAAGCCTTATAGAATATATTTGAAAATCCATCAGGACCTGGAGTTTTATTATTCTTCAGTTTTTTAATAGCATCCTCCACCTCTTGGATCGTTATCTGAGCATTAAGGAGTGTTCTTTGAGAGTCTGATATTGTTGGAAGATCAATAGCCTCTAGATATTTATCTATATATTTTTATTTTGTTGAGAGGGATTATAAGCTGCTATAATATGTATTGAAAAATTGCCCTATAGACGTGGGGGTAATATGGATCTTGCTATTCAGATTTATTTTTATTTTACTTGAGACCCTTTTGTCTCTAAGTTTCTTAGTTAGAAGTTTTTCTGCTCTGTTCCCTATACTGTATTCTTTCAACTTTAGCTTTGCCAGAATTTTTGCATTCTTTTCTATATTGATTTGATTGATTTGATCTTTAATCACCTTAATTGCTGCTGAATTAGCTCTAGATGGATTCAACTTATTCTTTTTCACTTTTTCAGCTAGATTATTATAAAGAGGGAATAAGTCCAGACTTTTATTTCTATTTAAGTGTGCTTCTAAGCGTATTAAGTTGCCTCTCATTGTAGCTTTAAAAGAACACCAGTTGTTAGAATATGAGGTTTCATTGGGCATATTGGTTTCAAAATAGCATTCCATCTGGGATCTAAGAGTCTAGATTTGATTTATTATGGAGTAGATAATCTTTTAATCTCCATGTAGCTTTGTTGATATTGTTCCACTGATCTCTCATAGTCCAGATATTAATGCTATGGTCTGACCAGGTATTATCCCTGATTTCAATCTTCTCTACATTTTCTAAAGCTATTGCGTTGCCCCACACCATATTAATACGCGAGTATGAGTAGTGTACTCTAGAAAAAAAAGTATAATCATGTCTCTCCGGGTAGGAAGATCTCCATAGATCAAAAAAATCAAATTCATTCAATAGCTTGTTTAGGGATTTGGCCATTTTTATTACAGAACCATTAAATTATTACTAAACTTCTTATCCAAAATTGGATCCAAAACGCAGTTAAAATCTCCTGCTATAATACACACTCCAGTTTTTATAGATTCAACTTGTTCTAATATATCTCTAAGTGTAGTCACTGGGAGGGTATTAGGTAGATATATGTTAACCAACGTATATTTAATTTCATTTAGTTTACAAACAATAATTAAAAATCTAGCTTCGGTATCTGCAAATTGATAAATTACTTCAAATTTCACAGAACTTGCCACAATAATAGCCACCCCTCTTTTCTTCCTATCATTAAGAGAGGCATGAAATACATTTGGGAATTTAGCCCCTCCCCATTTTACATTATCTATCAACCTCCAATGGGTCTCTTGTAAGAACCCAACCTCTACATTTTGATTCTTAAAAAAAATCATGAACCAAAGTTTTTTTTGCTCGTAAATTTAAGCCCTGAGTGTTTACTGATATCATTTTAACCATGTTCTTTACAGAAATCTCCCGGTGCTCCCATCGGCATGCACAAACACTTCACAACATTGACATTTACATTAACTATACAGTCATACTCTTCTATTCTGGTTATGAACCAGAAAATACAGATTGGCCTCTCACCCTTCAAGATAACCTTGATGGTTAGAGCCATTCTCTCGATAGTAGGTTTAAAACAAAACCCTCCTAACGGTATTAGTGTCTCAACAAGGACACATGGCCGGGGTCAAGAACCCAACCCAGGGGGATAGACCTTCTTCATCATTTCTACTCTTCCCTTATCTTCTCTGATATCCCTTATATTTCTCATTAAGAGAGAGAAAAGAATGGAAGAGCGAAAAAGAGGAGAGGAGAAAAAAAAACCTCTTTAAAGGGATACTCTTTCCCTTTATTCTGTTTACTTCAACATTCTACCTTTTTACCTCCCTATATGTATTGAGTGCAAAACCAGCTTGGGGCGAATTAATCTAGTGCTATCCTATTAAGTACTATTATGTTTATAAGTGCTTACATATGACCTTCATAAGTGTCATTAGAACCTTATTAGTATACTTATGTTCTCTAGTATATATATATATATATATATATACGTATATATATATATATATCCCTATTATTTACTTAATTAATAAATTATACTTATGTCTTCCTTTACACAAACTAATATGAGGATCCTTACTTATTTTAAGCTTCCTGCCGTGATTTGTGATTGTTAATACCACCATATTTCATATATTTTTGTAATCTTTACTTTAAATTTGTTTTTGTGATCATATTTCCCCTATTCCCCCCCTCCTTGTTTCCTTTCCTCTCTCCTCCCCTTACCCTTTTTGTAACTTATCAATAGTGCTATAGTGTTAAAATAGTGTTAATACCATATATACTCGAGTATAAGCCGACCCGAATATAAGCCGAGGCCCCTAATTTTACCCCCAAAAACTGGGAAAACTTATTGACTCGAGTATAAGACTAGGGTGTGAAATGCAGCAGCTACTGGTAAATTTCTAAATAAAATTAGATCCTAAAAAAATTATATTAATTGAATATTTATTTACAGTGTGTGTATGAGTGCAGCGTGTGTGTATGAGTGCAGCTTGTGTGTATGAGTGCAGCGTGTGTGTATGAGTGCAGCGTGTGTGTATGAGTGCAGCGTGTGTGTATGAGTGTATGAGTATGTGTGCAGTGTGTGTGTGTGTGTGTGTTGCAGAGCCTTGGTGGGGAGTGGGCAATTTTTTTTAATTGTTTTATTATTTTAATATTTTTTATGATTAATTTTTATTTTATTTTATTTAATTATTATTTTTTTATTATTTTAATATTTATTTTTTATTTTATTTGTATTTATTATTATTTTTTCTTCCCCCCTCCCTGCTTTATACATAGCAGGGAGGGGGGCTCCTTCCCTGGTGGTCTAGTGGCATTGGTAGTTCAGTGGGGGGAAGGAGGGGGCTGTCAGAGAGTTTACTTACCTCTCCTGCAGCTCCTGTCAGCTTCCTCCTCCTCTGCGCCGGAGAGGAAAATTGCCATAATACAGACTATTGACTCGAGTATAAGCCGAGTTGGGGTTTTTCAGCACAAAAAATGTGCTGAAAAACTCGGCTTATACTCGAGTATATACGGTATGTATATTTCTACTGTTTCTATTATCTGTAACATTAATAGAAATTTTACGTGAATCAGCGTGCTCTATATTAAGAGAGTGAGAAAAAAAAACAGGGAAGTTCTTGCTTAATAGTGGACTCTTTTCCGGACCTCTCCATGAATTGGCTATAAATGTTCCGAATATCTTTGGTTTTTCCATCCAACTTTTCAAAGCTTCTTTTGAGGCAAAATTAAAAAAAAATCCATTCCAGGACACTCTTAATGATGAAGGAAAACCCCATCTATAGCTTATGTCCTTCTGTCTCAAAATAGGTAACAGGTCTTGAAAACTTTTTCTCCACATTCTTGTTGAGTATGATAGGTCTTGAAATATAGATAGATTCTTAAATTTGTCTTCTGGTATAGGATTGTTCCTCATCGCTGCCATAACTTTCTTTTGTTTGATATGAATGAAATTTAACTATTACATCTCTTGTATATGTCTCCGGAGCATTCTGGGGTCTGGGTAATTGATGTCGACGACCCATTAAATAGTCATGTGGAGCTCCATCCAGAATTAAATTTTGAAAAAACTCCAGAAGGAAACGTTCCAGATTTTCATTGGAGATTTCTTCTGGAATATGTCGGATTCTGATGTTTGCTCTTCTAGATCTATCTTCAATGTCACAGACTTTAGCTTCCAGTGTTCCTATTTTATTTTTCATTACAGCTATCTCTTCTTGACAAAGTTTATATTTGTTATCTAATTTGGTAAAGTTGGCCTCCATAGTTGCTAATTTAACTTGTATCATTTTGAATTCTTGTTTTAACTCTTTCGTGTTTGCGGCCATATCTTCACCTAGTGCTCTGGAGAATTTTTCCACGTTTTTAGTTAGAATATCTTCAGTCATGGGAACGGCCGTTTGTACCTCTTTGATTAAGCTAAAATTTATTTCTGAGTTTTCATCTGTGTTTTCTTGAGTAATTTGTGTCTTGTGTTGGGATGGAGAAAAGTATCCTAATAATCTTTTATCCGGTGGTAAGTCTCTTTTATCTTTTTTCCTGGGCTTTTTTAGACGCCATATCGGTTTTTCTTCTTTTTCTCGGCTCTCCCTTCCTCCCTCTTCCTCCCCTCAGTGCTCCTCTTTCTTTTATTATTCCTTTCCTTATGACGCAGTAGCCAACAAGATCAAACAGCAGAAAAAAAAAATACTTTCTTCCTTCTTTTCTCCTTCTCTTTTTACTTTGCTTTTCTTTCTGACTAGGAACCCAGTTCAGGAACAAAATCAATCCTTATTATATATAATGTAGAATATTCAGTTTTAGGGCTTGCCCAAGAGATTATCTCCTTATCTGGGCCTTTAAGATATCCTTCTGTATGTTACTTTCTAGGATTTCTCTGGGCTCTCTCTGGAATATATCCTTATCTGCCCCTTTAAGATATCCGTCCATATGTTGCTTTCTAGGATTTCTCTGGGCTCTCTCTGGATTATATCCTTATCTGCCCCTTTAAGATATCCGTCCGTATATTGCTTTCCAGGATTTCTCTGGGATTTCTCTAGATTATGTCCTAATCTGCCCCTTTAAGATATCCGTCCGTATGTTACTTTCTAGGATTTATCTGGGCTGTCTCTGAGTTCTCACTCTGTCCTCACCTCTCCGTTTTCACCTTCCCCTCTCTCCCGCTCTCTCAACTCTTTATTTATTCCCTTTTTATCTCCAACCCCACCTTCAGTTTTCCTTTGTTATATACTCCTTCTCCTTCTCTTTTCCATTCCAACCTTTGCCACCATATGTTTGGTTGAGCTTCAATCGGAAGCCTCCCGCTCGTTGTATTTTAGCCAGTAGGTAGTCTAAGTAGTCTGGGGCACCCATGGGGAAAGAGAGGGATCTGCTTCTGCTGCGTTGTATTTCGTCGCAGGGTAGCGTGTGTTAGGTAGGTAAGCTGGGAGATATCAGTAGGGAGGAGGAGGAGGCAGGAGGAGGCAGTCCACTTCCACTACGGCTGTTGCAGCTTCGACCGATCCCCTCGGACAGATATTCCGACCCCGCCTATCGACGTCAACGTCTTATGTTATACGCCATCCCCTTGAGATCCCCCTGTATTTTTTTTTAAATGTACACTACTGTTACACCAGATATGAGTTGCACTGGTGTGACACTGTGCCCTGGCAGGCCCTGAAACGCACACGTGTGAAGGAAACTGACTGCTATTATATTACAGTCAAAAAAGTGTTTTGTTTTTTTAAATGCAAGCTATTGTGACACCAGATATGAGTGGTGGCACTGGGCAAGTGGGCACAGTATACGCTGTGAGCCTGACACACACGCTGGCAGACTGATGAAAAAAGCAGACTGATGTTCTAGCCCTAAAAAGAACTTTTTGGGGTGCTGTCCTTACAGCAGAGAACAGATGAGTCCTTCAGGACTGTAATGGACACTGAATACACTAGCCTAGCTATCGATTTCCCTAATAAATCAGCAGCAGCTACACTGTCCTCTCACTAAGAATGCAGCTTCCGGGGGGCGGGGCCTAGCTGTCATGGAGGAAAGACGCACTTTGTGTGAGCTCCCTCAATATCTCACTTTAAGCAGCTATACACAAGCGAATTTCACCCCAGAAGGGGATGACTCAGCAATGTTGCTCCTACCTGACCGACCCGACATGCTTAATAGCGGTCAGCAACTCGACAGAGTCTTACTTACCTCTGTGTGGCCTAGTGCTCACCGGGCGGGAGAGGCAGCTACTTCCCGGCAGGAGCTCCGTTACACCCCCCCCCTTTCAGACCATTGGGGTTATCCCGGTCCACCCCTGAGAGGCTGTCTGGAGATAATGGACGCACAGAGCACAGCCGCCCAGGCTGACATACTCATCTGCGACTCTCCCAATATGGCGGCAGCCGCGTGTCCTCCTGGTACCAGCAAAGCATGGCAGGATATTGAGTCTAAGCTGGACAGACTCTTTAATCAATTTTGGAAGCAAATAACAAGCAGGAAGCCCCAACAAGCTCCACCACAGCCCCAACAAGCTCCACCACAGCTAAGCGAAGCAGTCCCCATTAAAATCCACCAACGCAAAAGGCGTCGAAGACGGGACCGGAGGCACAAACAGAAATGCAGAGCCTGCCCCCCGTCAAGCACTCTCCTCCACCTTAAGCCACCACAATCCCGCACCGCACGTGAAGCACCACCGGGACAGATCCGACCACCCGACAAAACAAGCTTCCACCACCTCAAGCCGCGAACCCGGCACTCAGCCAGAGACTTGCCTTTGTTGTTCCAGGTGTCAGGGACTCCCAGGGTCTGCACCTGACGCCCAGAAGGGATCGGATGAGCACAAGCAGTAAACAGCAGCCTGCCTAGCATGTCCCACTATAGCCGATCCTCCACACCATGCCTTTGATCACATGAACTGCTCTCTGCACATTAACTAATCGTAAAGTAGCAAGCGTTTAAACAGGTCATTATTTCACCTCCTAAAGAGTTATTGTCATAGTTCCTTACATGCCTTTACCTTAACCGTTCATGTATTATGTTATTCACTAGTCTCATCTCATGGGGCGACTCACACTTGATTTATAGCTAGTGGTGGAGCTGCTGATATAAATACAGTTGATAACGTGCAACAGAGGCGGCTCTAGACTTTATGAGGCCTTAGGCGAAACTCAAACATGAGGCCCACTAACAAAAAAGTGTCACATATACACATTGATGCACAGCTTACCTGTGTATGTGCCTGAGAGTGTGTCTGACAGAGTATCGTTGTGTGTGAGAATGTGTATGTCTCTGTGAGCATGTTTGCGTTTTTGTCTGAGACTGAAGTGTGCTGTGTGTATGGCGGGTGATGGTGTGAGGGGGGTGATGGTGAGAGGGAAAGGGGGGTGATGGTGAGAGGGAAATGGGGGTGATGGTGAGAGGGAAATGGGGGTGATGGTGAGAGGGAGAGCGGGGTGATGGTAGCAGGGGTGATGTGAGAGTGAGGGGGGGTGATGTGAGAGTGAGGGGGGGTGATGTGAGAGTGGGGGGGTGATGTGAGAGTGGGGGGGGTGATGTGATGTGAGAAGGAGGGGGGCTGAGGGGGGTGGGGGGTGAGGCTGAGGGGGGTTGGGGGTGGGGGGGTGATGCTGGGGGTGATGCTGCGGGTGGTTGGGGTGGGGGGTGATGCTGCGGGTGGTTGGGGTGGGGGGGTTATGGTGAGGGGGTGATGCTGAGGGTGGTGGGGGTGGTGAGGCTGAGGGTTGTGGGGTGCTGGGGGTGGTGGGGAGGGTGGTGAGGCTGAGGGTGGTGGGGAGGGTGGGGAGGCTGAGGGTGGTGAGGCTGGGGGTGGTGAGGCTGAGGGTGGTGGGGGTGGTGGGGTGGTGGGGGTGCTGAGGCTGAGGGTTGTGGGGTGGTGGGGATAGTGGTGAGGCTGAGGGTGGTGGGGAGGGTGGTGAGGCTGAGGGTGGTAGGGGGGTGGTGGGGAGGATGGTGAGGCTGGCTGAGGGTGGTGGGGAGGGTGGTAGGGAGGCTGAGGGTGGTGGGGAGGGTCGTAGGGAGGCTGAGTGTAGGGGGGGTGAGAGAGCCTACCTTCGGTCCCTGGTGGTCCAGTGGGCTCACTGGTGGTCCGGTGGCCACTGCTCCCGGTCTGCAGCTCCACGGCAACGCTCTGATTGGCCGGTTTTCGTGAGACACATGGTCTGCAGTTCTTCTGACTGCGGAGCAGCAGACCGGTGTCTGCGGTGGCTGGCCGGGCAGCCAGGAGGGGCCTCGCACCCGGCGGCATACCGGGCAAGCCACCGGGCCCCCTCCTGGTGTCAGGTCCTTGGTCAGTGACCGAGGACCTGACAGTCTGCCCACAGGCGGTTTAGGTGGCCGTGAGGCCCCAGCCAGCGCGAGGCCTTAGGCGGCCTCCTAAACCGCCTAATTAGAGAGCCGTCTCTGACGTGCAAGCTACACCCTAAACATGACAGCCATCTTTCACAACAATGTACTGCTATATACTCATACCCTCAGTGCAACTAGCCATGATATACGCACGTTCAGCCTAACATGCTCAAATATAACACACTTCTGTCTAAAAAAAAAGAATGCAGCTTCAGAATTAATCTAAATTGTATGCTGTCTAGGAGGTGGGAGGGTCTGGGAGGGAGGGTCTGCTGCTGATTGCCTGGAATGTGTCTGCTGACTGTGAGGTACAGGGTCAAAGTTTACTCAATGATGACGAATAGGGGGCGGACCGAACATTGCATATGTTCGCCGTCCGTGGCGAACGTGAAAGAGCTATGTTCGCCAGGAACTATTCGCCAGCGAACCGTTCGGGACATCACTAGTGAGAAAATAAATATAGAATATACATATAGGAGTTATTCCAGATGCCACTATACAGGTACTCCTCACTTACAAACCATGTTCCGTTCCTACGATCCGGTCGTAGAACAAATCGGTTGGTAAATGAGGAGTTAAGGGATTCCCTGCTCTGGTGCACTTGTCTATGTTCGGGAAAATTTCAAACGCAGCAGAGCAGGGAATCCCACTAGTTCCCACGACGGCTCGCACTTACCAGCCCGCGAGAGAGCTGGTCGTAAGTGCGAGCCGTCGTAAAACAGGTCGCAAAATGAGGACCACCTGTAAAAGAGAATACTCATATAGGGGAAATATAGTTTGTACGCATTATCTGTTAAAACAATTAGAAAAGATAAATCTTTATTGCATCCCACTCACAATTTTATGAGCCTGTGCATGATTGACTCAAGTAACTCTGCATATGTGAAAAGGGGCCTTTTCTGGAGTGGAGCTTATGATATTGGATACTCCCAGAAAGATGTCCATGAAGCTACATTTTGCGTTTGTCTGCTCCCAAAGTTCAAACAATCTTATTAACAGTATTTAACACTTCTACAATCACCACATGGAATATCATAAATTAATGATCCCGCAATGTAACAACAGATAGAATTGTTGCTATGCAGAGGGAAATGACAGCTTTTAGGGCTAGAACAAAATGAGAACAAAATATTCTGGTTGAAATCTGTCAAATATGCTGCTGCTTTTAAATATATGCAATTAGTATTAAACAAATGAAAATGCTTGGGGCAGGTAAATGTAAACCAAGCATTAAAAAACTATGAGAAGCTACATCAATCATGTAAGTGAAGGAAGTCTAACCAAAGCTGATTAGCAGTGTTACATTAACTTCAAGGAATGCCATGCTTCTTAAACATGATCTGATCTTGTATAAATAGATCTGATACTACTTTCCAAAATATATGTGGAAAAGTAAAATTACCGATTGCATTTAGCCGATACTTTTTTAACTATGGACATCAAAAAAACATATTTTATTAACACAGAATTCATTTTATTTTTGCACCTGATCTTGAAAGATAGAATGTTAAAGGAATACAGGGCCACTTAAAGCTAACAAACTCACCTTTTTCAGTGCAAGAACAATCTCCACTACCCAGTTCACTCCTTCCACAATGACATCATTAAGGCTGATGATCTCTATCCAGTCCATTGCATTTCATTGAGAAGCTGCATTCTGCCAAACCAATGCTTCTATACTTTGAAGTATAGTTCAAGGCCAATGAGGCAGAAAACCCTAAAGTAAACGTAAAAGTGACTTTTTCTTTTTATTGACCCTGTCTTAAGCTGGAATGCTTTAGAGGATGGAAGTTTCCCTTATGTAAATTTGTGTAAATGTACCGTATATACTCGAGTATAAGCCGAGTTTTTCAGCCCATTTTTTGGGCTGAAAAACCCCAACTCGGCTTATACTCGAGTCATAGTCTGTATTATGGCAATTTACATTGCCATAATACAGACTGGGGGAGAGGGGGGCTGGCAGAGATCTTACTTACCTGTTCTGCAGCTCCTGTCAGCTCTCTCCTCCTCCGCGCCGTCCGTTCAGCACCTCGGTCAGCTCCCAGTGTAAATCTCGCGAGAGCCGCGGCTCTCGCGAGACTTACAGTGTGAGCTGATAGAAGGAGCGGCACGGACGGCGCAGAGGAGGAGAGAGCTGACAGGAGCTGCAGAACAGGTAAGTTACAGCTCTGCCAGCCCCCCTCTCCCCCCCACTGAACTGCCACTGGACCACCAGGGAAGGAGAGCCCCCCTCCCTGCCATGTATCAAGCAGGGAGGGGGGACGAAAAATAAATAAAATATAAATAAAATAAGAAAAAATAATAATAATAATAAAAAATAATAATAATAAAAAAAGGGGGTATAAGGACCACTGTGGGAGGGGGTGGGGGGGTATAAGGACCACTATGGGAGGGAGGGGGGTATAAGGACCGCTATGGGAGGGAGGGGGGGGATAAGGACCACTATGGGAGGGAGGGGGGGATAAGGACCACTATGGGAGGGAGGGGGGGGGATAAGGACCACTATGGAAGGGAGGGGGGGATAAGGACCACTATCGGAGGGAGGGGGTGGGATAAGGACCACTATGGGAGGGAGGGGGGGAGAAAAGGAACACTATGGGAGGGAGGGGGGGATAAGGACCACTATGGGAGGGAGGGAGGGGGGGGGGTAAGGACCACTATGGGAGGGAGGGGGATAAGGACCACTATGGGAGGGAGGGGGATAAGGACCACTATGGGAGGGAGGGGGGGATAAGGACCACTATGGGAGGGAAGGGGGGATAAGGACCACTATGGGAGGGAGGGGGGGATAAGGACCACTAGGGGAGGGGAGGGGGAAGTAAGGACCACTAGGGGAGGGAAGGGGGAAGTAAGGACCACTAGGGGAGGGGAGGGTAAGGACCACTAGGGGAGGGGTGAGTCAGGACCACTGGGGGAGGGGGGTGAAGGAACACGGGGGTGGGGAGGTAAGGACCACTGAGGGAGGAGGAGGGGAGGTCAGGACATATGGGGGGGGGCAAATATCCATGCACCGGCCCTGCACACACTGCATTCATACACTGCATTCATACACACACTGCATTCATACACACACTGCACTCATACACACACACTGCACTCACACACACACACGCTGCACTCATACACACACACGCTGCACTCATACACACACACGCTGCACTCATACGCACACACTGCATTCATTATACACACACTGTAAATAAATATTCAATTAATATATTTTTTTTAGGATCTAATTTTATTTAGAAATTTACCAGTAGCTGCTGCATTTCCCACCCTAGTCTTATACTCGAGTCAATAAGTTTTCCCAGTTTTTTGGGGAAATATTAGGGGCCTCGGCTTATATTCGGGTCGGCTTATACTCGAGTATATACGGTATATATTTCTTTGTATATGAGAACAGCAATCCATGTATTAAGCCCACCATGCCTCGTCTTCTCTTCTGAATGCTGCCATATCTCGCTATGTGCCACCACAAAATGAATGCTGCTTAGTGCCATATCTCGTTATGTGCCATATCTCTCTATGTGCGATCACAAAATGAATGCTGCTTAGTGCCATATCTCTCTATGTGCCATATCTCTCTATGTGCCATATCTCTCTATGTGACACCACAAAATGAATGCTGCTTAGTGCCATATCTCTCTATGTGCCATATCCCTCTATTAAAAAGTTACATTTGAGAATTGTAATCACATATAGTAGTTATTTGTTCATATACCAGCCCCCCTTAATTCTCTAATTTATTGTTTATAAAATATATTGTGGGAAAGTTCTATGTTCCTTAGATTTATAAAATCAGAATTGATTTGTTGGCAGTTGAATTCATAGAAACCTAAAATTAACATAACATAGTAAATGGAATTGTCTGTTTTTCCTATGTTTACCTCTACCTATGTATACCATGTTTTAAATAAATAAGTCATTTTTACAGATCATCATTAGAAAAAGAATTAATAAATAAATAAATACAATTCATTAAAGAAACCCCCAAAGAAAATACGCATATTATTTGTTGTGCATGTTTTATGCCATTTTGAAATCGATATTTTTATAAAATGAATCCCTTAAGGACATGCAATTATGCATATAGTGAGTACTCTAACCCTTTAAATCCATTGAAATCACCACGGCTGGAAGTTTGCTCTTAGCTGTGGTAATTCTAGGGCAACAAGCTGCATATGGGAAACCCCCAGGTTGTGAATCAACCTTTACAGGATCAATCTGCATGCCCCTATGTCCACTGTGATCGGTGCTGGGCTTTCCCAGATTCCCAGCACTGATCACAACGTTATCGGCAGGCTGGAGTTTTAGCATTACAGGGATCTCCCTGTAATGCTTAGATCAGACAGTAGATGGCAGTCACAGAACACTATCTACTATTTTCACTATGAAAACCATATAATGAAATCAGTACTGATAATAGCAAAGAGTTTCTTAGGGTTAGGGGTGGTGTGAGGATAGGGTTTTTTGCAGGGATGTATTTACCACAAGGCAAACAAGGCATTTGCCTAGGGCTGCACTTTTTTGGGGGGAGGGGCGCCAAAAAATGCCACCTCAAGCTCCCAGACAAATGCCTTGTTTGCCTCGTGTTCTGGGGATGTCCACCTTACTGTGAGTGAGTATAGCTGTCAGTGTGTGTCTGTGAGTGAAAATGCATGTGCCTGTGAGTGTGTGTTTGTCATTTTATGTGTATCTATGAGTGTGTGCCTGTCAGTGAGTGGGTGTGTCAGTGTGTGTCTGTCAGTGAAAGTGTGTGTTGGTTAAACAGTGTGTGCCAATGACTGTATGTGTGTGCCAATGACTGTGTATTAGTCGCGAACATAAAATTTTCCATTTGCGAACAGCGAACGCGAGCTTCCGCAAATGTTCGCGAACGGGCGAACCGCCATAGACTTCAATAGGCAGGCAAATTTTAAAACCCACAGGGACTCTTTCTGGCAACAATAGTGATGGAAAAGTTGTTTCAAGGGGACTAACACCTGGACTGTGGCATGCCGGAGGGGGATCCTTGGCAAAACTCCCATGGAAAATTACATAGTTGATGCAGAGTCTGGTTTTAATCCATAAAGGGCATAAATCACCTAACATTCCTAAATTGTTTTGAATAACGTGCTTTAAAACATCAGGTATGATGTTGTATCGATCAGGTAGTGTAAGGGTTACGCCCGCTTCACAGTGACAGACCAAACTCGTTTAACGCACCGCAAACAACCGCAAACAGTCCATTTGCACAACCGCAAACTCCCCATTTGCAAAACATTCGTGTGTGGGGGTGCTGGAATGACGTGGGCCAATGGGAGCCTGAATCAACTTTTGGCTCCCACTGCCCCTTTAAGAGCGAGCTTGTGACTCGAGCCGTGCTCCTAGTGCCAGGCGGTCCACGTGACCGATCACTGCGGTCAGTGCACGCGGCAAAGTCAGAAGAGGAGATCAAGCCGCATGCGGCTCGTGTGGAGGCAGGAGTGATCCAGCCACGCGCGGCTCAAGCTTAGGAGCCAGGTCGGTCCCAGGATAAGGTAAATACAGCCACAACCACTTATCCCAATCACACACCTTTCCTAAAGTCCTATTCCATTAAAAGCATATTACCGCGTATTTAATAAAACAGATAGACCCCCTACTTAATCCAGGTTACCGATCGATGGTTCGATATTCTGAGCCCTCTCTGATTTATTGTACACGACTATTCGATATTCCCACAAATTTTATATAGCATTTTATGTTTGTTTGAGACCACCTTAAAAATATTGGATATCGCTAAAAATCATGATCACTATATACTTTCTCTACAAACCTCTAAAACGAACCAAACTACTCATCCATCCGCTATACCACTTTATCCCACCTAGAACTAGTGCCCAGTTAAAATACTTGACTCTTACTTACCCACACTCCGTCATGCCACACACATTTCACCACTACTCTCACTGAATCCCTCTGACTACGGCTAAATTCATCTTCTACATCAGAACACTACTCCTAAGATTGGGTTGTTTCCATGTCTCGGGTCTTTCATTTAGAATAGGGGCAGCTTCGGTCTCCTTCAACACTGACACGCCAGTGCATATTATTAAAAGATTGGGCAGATGGAAATCCTCAGTCTACAACCGATATATTCCTCATCCCGAGAAAGAAATGAGGAAAGCTTTTAAAAGTTTGGCTTTGTGAATTTGATGCATTAAGTGTGTTTTTCTTTAATACCTTTTCACCCTCTTTGCATGAACCCGATTTACATATATTACTAATATGTTTCTGAACATATATATTATATTATTCACTCACTCACTCTCTGGGCCGGCCTAAGACATCATGCTGCCTAGGTCCAACGATAAAGACTATGGGGGATAATGTATAATAAACACAGGTTACTGGCTATGGGGGGGATAATGTATAATAAACACAGGTTACTGGCTATGGGGAGGATAATGTATAATAAACACAGGTTACTGGCTATGGGGAGGATAATGTATCATAAACACAGGTTACTGGCTATGGGGAGGATAATGTATAATAAACACAGGTTACTGGCTATGTGAGGTATAATGTATAATAAATACAAGTTACTGGCTATGGAGGATAATGTATAATAAACACAGGTTACTGGCTATGGGGGGATAATGTATAATACACACAGGTTACTGGCTATGAGGGGATAATGTATAATAAACACAGGTTACTGGCTATGGGGGATAATGTATAATAAACACAAGTTACTGGCTATGGAGGATAATGTATAATAAACACACACAAAAAAAAAGAGTGCAGCTTCAGAATTAATCTAAATTGTATGCTGTCTAGGAGGTGGGAAGGTCTGGGAGGGAGGGTCTGCTGCTGATTGGCTGGAATGTGTCTGCTGACTGTGAGGTACAAGGTCAAAGTTTACTCAATGATGACGAATAGGGGGCGGACCGAACATCGCATATGTTCGCCATCCGTGGCGAACGCGAACAAGCTATGTTTGCCAGGAACTATTCGCCAGCAAACCGTTCGGGACATCACTTCTGTGTATCTGTCAGTGAGTGTATATCAGTGCTTTATCAATGAGGGCCTGTGTCTGTCAGTCAAAAAATGGCCATAACACAAATTAGGGGGGCAAATTTTGATTTTGGGGGTGCCCGAATTTAGTCGTGCCTAGGGCAGCACAAATCCAAAATACACCACTGGTTATTTGTAAGGTTAGGATTAGTGTGGGACTAGTGTTAAGGTAAAGTAAGAGCTAATGCTGGGTTTGGGATGTTGCTGTTTTAGGGTTAGGAATAGTGTCGGGTTAATGTTAGGTTAAGGATAGAGTAGTTATATAGCTAGAGTTAGTGAAAGCATAGGGTTGGGGGTAGGGTTGTTATAGCATTTTTGGGGTTGTGTTAATTACCAAAAATGAGTTTGGATCCTAGACATATGAGGCATTTACCAGTCCTAACTGCCATGTGAATCTGTTTTGAGTTATTTTTATTTAGTTGCACTGGATGTGTAAAAAACCCTTAAATTACAGTGGAACACAAAAAACCCCCACATATTTTAGGTTTTGTTTTGGTTCATAACTTGGACAATTGTCTTCATCCTTAAGAGGTTAAAAAGAGGACACACTCTTTTAGCAAGCTGAAGTGCTTTGTATGTTTGAAGTGTTCCGTTAATAAAAAAGAGTTAACCAATGCCCATCCCTTTAAAATCATTATCATTTCATATGTGGGGTGTTTAGAAAAAAAATGTTTCCTAAGTTTTATTTTATAGTCTGAAATCTCAAATGTGTTTGTGCAGCTCGGATTTAATGCTTTTCCTTGCTCTCTAATTAAAGTTATGTTCTGAATCTTTACATGTTTTTGTCTACACAGGGGAAAATCTTGCAATAAGTGCATCTTATTGGGAATAAAATGTCTTTTAATGATTTCTAAAATGATGTTTTTTTTTGTCAGTCAGCAATAAAGGTCCATCTGGACAACTACTTGCACCAACAGAGAAGTGTTTACAGATTTTAAACTACTCCTTTTTAATAACTTTGTGCTTTCTGAATATCACTGGATAGAATTTGATATAATGTTATTAGGTTATGTGTACTTTTTGGTTTCAATATAATATATCTGAATTCTCACTAGATATACTGAAGGATTATTTATTTTATAAGGGCTGAGCTGTGTTTAAGTATGTCAAATTAAATATTTAAAGCTAAATTATTGGTATATAGTGAAAATATGATAAATTCAATGAGAAAATAAACAATATTTTTTGAATATGCATCCAGTTTGATGCAATCAGTCCCACCTAAGTTTATAAATTGGTGCTTTGTGCATATTCCGAATACATTGTATGGCATTTGTCTGAGAAAGAACTGAACAGAACACCTCTGACCAAATGGTACATTTTCAGTTGGATCGATTGAATAAATATGAGAATTGTCATTCTGGTTGGAATTCAGACATTTTCCCAAAATGTTGTATATTTTGACAAAATACAGATCCTAGTGAATAAACCTGTTTATGTTCTTATTTGTTTTCTGCAAACTGTAAGCTATACATTTTAATACTAATACTAATATTTAGATTAATTATAGATATTTATAGTCAGGAATTAAAGGTGAATTTAGCATTTTCAGGCCAAAATAGATTATTTGAAAAATGTACTAACTCAGATTATCAGTTATCAGAATGCCTGTTCTGGGCCTAAAATGTTAAATCCAGTTTGAATTCACATAGAATAGTTAACACCCAGTAATATATGTGAATAACACATTCACAACAATTGCATAGCAGGTAACATTAAGACAAATAAAAAATAAACATAACAGCCTGATCAATATTGTTGGGGTTATTCACCAAATTTTGAATGCATTCAGATTGCAAAATCTGTACATTCTTCACACTATTTAACAATGTCCAGATTCTGCAATTCAGCTGGACCAAACACTGCCAGACGGCTGTAATCCGGGCCGAATGCTTCAAATCTGGACCTAGATTTAAAAATTCCAAACTATTTACAAATATAGTAACATAGTAAATAAAAAACCTATGGTGGCACAATGGTTAACCCCCTAAGGACTGAGCCAATTGTACAAATTGTGATCAAAAGAAAATGTAAACAAAACCTGGAATTTGCACTATATGTCTGTCCAACCGTAATTCACCTCTTTCATATTAAGTACACCCACACTTATTAAATATCATTTTATTCAGGAAAACAGGGCATTGATTTAACATCAAATATTTAGCTATGAAACATAATTTAATATGAATATAATGTAAGAAAATGTGAGAAATTAAAAAATATCTAAAAAAATGTTGTTCTGCGTGGTATTTTAACTGTGAATGTCATAATACGGTTAGCTGTTACTGCAATAAAGGACACATATTTGTATTCAGCTATGTCTCACGAGAAAAACAGTACCGCTCCATGTACAGGTTTTATCGTGTTTTGGAAAGGGTCAAATAGCATGTCACATTTTTCAGTTTATACACATTGAATTCGCCAGATTGGTTACGTTGCCTTTGAGACCGTATGGTAGCCCAGCAATGCAAAAGTAGACAACCCAAGGTATTACAAATGGGGTATGTCCAGTCTTTTTAGTAGCCACTTAGTCATAAACATTGGCCAAGGTTAAGGTTGATATATGTTTGTGTGTGAAAAATGCAAAAAAATAATATTTCATTATAAAAAAAATTTTAAGAAATTTGCTTCAAATTCAGTTTGAATTTTCAACAATTTCCACTTCAATAAATAATCCTGTAAGAGGTTTATTCCCTATATTTAAAAGGAAACTATAGTGCCAGGAAAACAAAGTTGTTTTCCTGGCACTATAGTTCCATAAAAAGCAAACAGAAGGGTCAGTGCTGTACCTCCAAATAGAAAAGAAAAAGCAGCAGCAAACCTAAAAGGGGCTCTCTCAAAGGCACAACAGAAATAGAATAATGCAGCAAAACAGGAAAAGGTTGTGCCAATTGTGAACAAATGTGCTTAAAATATTAAAACACTAAAACAAATAAACAAAGAACAAGTAGCAAATATAAAAATCCAAAGTCAATGTGTAAACTTGCAAAGATAGCAGATAAATCCCATAGACGAGTCTTTTCATCCTCTTCTATAGGGATACCAGATCCAATGTTTCTTGAACCATATAGATATACAAAATAAAACAAAGAAGAAAGTAAATAGTGCAATATGTTCCAATATTTTGTGGTACTTTGAAAGTGCAAGTCTTATATGGTTCTACTCACGTTTTATAGAGGTTAGACCAGCTCTAGTATGATGGGCGTTCAGTGGTATAATCCCCACTTGTAGGATATGTGTTGCAGTGTAGTCAGCAACGCAGTTTTCACAGCGGTATGGGGACCATGAGCCCAAAAATGACAAATAATTACAACAACAGTACTCACTGTGTATACTAAACCAGGAGTAATAAATAGAAATAAATGTACTCACATTTAATTTAGCAGACACATCACTCAATAAATAAGGCGTGCGTGGTATAATCCCCACCTAGGATTGTTTTGTGAGATCCTCTCTGAAGCGATGAACTAGATGCCAGGTTAAAAAAAAAAAAAGCGCAATAAAAAAGGAAAATGCCACAATCACAGTACAAAAGTAGCCAAAATAACTTTAATGAAAATGTTTTAAATAATCCACTTTGGTTGCTTCCTTTGCAAGTTTACACATTGAGTTTTGCTTTTTATATTTGCTACTTGTTCTGTGTTTCTTTGTTTTAGTGTTTTAATATTTTAAACACATTTGTTCACAATTGGCAAAACCTTTTCCTTTTTTGCTTCAATAGTTCCCTAGAGTGTCCCTCTCCCTCGTGGCCCCGGTTGGTGCAGAAAGGTCTAAAAACCTTTGCATTCAAGATGTCCCTTGGCACTGGTTCGAGCTCCTTCTCCACCCCCAGGTCAACCGGCGGGTTTACCTAATGCGCATGCACAGCAAACGCTGTGCTAATTTTACAACTTCCCACATAGGAAAGTATTGTATATTGTATGGATTTTGTTTGAGATGCTGGATGTCCTCATGCATAGCATAAGGACATCCAGCATCAGTTAGGCGAGCAAAAGTTGCCTAACTACCCGGAAGTCCCTCTACTGGCTGTCTGATAGACAGCCACTAGAGGTGGAGTTAACTCTCCAAGGCAATAGTTGCAGTTTATTATTATTGCCATTGCAGGGTTAAGGGACCTGGGACACTGCACACAGACCACTTCAATAAACCAAAGTGGTCTGGGTGCCTATAGTGTCCCTTTCAAACAGAAGCCAATTAACATCAAGAACAATTCTCCAACTTAACTATAGTCACAGCTTGTCTATTTTTGCTTTATTTTTGAAATGCAGATTTTATTTGCTATATTTCGACATTTAGAGAATAACCCTGTAAAAATGTGTGATATGTAAATATAAAATACGTTTGTGCTGATTCAGTTTTTGATATGCACGGAGTGTACAATTTCTCTTTATTTTTAATGTTATCATCATACCTTTTTTTAATACCTCGGTTCTAGTACCTTCTCAGACTCTGGTTGACGCACCATTCCTACATTTTAAAGTCAGTAGTTAATCCTTTTGCCTTTATTGAGTTTCATATGTAACTCTTTCACTGCCAGGCCAACGTTCTATCCATTCAAACTGCTAATTAGACAGAAAGTCTATCTCCTTATAATGTTTTATACGTGTACTTCACCATCTCGAAGATTAGGAATGCTGTTTAAAATATTAATTAACCGTTGTTTTGGAAAAATGAAGCAAGGAAAACAATTCAGCATTTTAATGTGGTGTTTAAAAAAAAAATGTTGTTGGAGGCTAATGAAAGTTTTATGCGAGATGCTGATGAGGTATTTATTAGATGCACTTGCTCAATAGTACTTATTTGTCACTGTGATGATGTTCAGATTTACTACATAGTGTTGCACATTTCATATGGTCTTTTACTTTAGCGCTGAAAGGGTAGAAGAGCAACTTTGAAAACTCATCCTTGAGGCCAAAACAGAAGAATAAAAACAGCAAAACATTTGCATCTGTTTAAGAGTCCTAGTTCTAAGAGTTCTATCAGTGAAAGCAAAATATATACATATCTCCGGGTTAAACCGAGCTGAACGGAAACTTTGAAGGCTGCTAAATTCTCTAGGCGGATATTTATTGTCAGAAGTGACCTGAGAATTGGTGTCTTGCTGATTAAAAAGACAAAGTCTAAGATAGTTACAATATTTAGCATTTTTTTTTCTTCTCTCTTCTTTTCCTATTGAGCATCAGCTTAGGTGACTGAAGAACCAATTTAATGTGTCTACAGTAAGAGGAAATGAACTGAGCCAAGGGCAAATATAAAATTATACAAATGTTATTATAGACTAGCCTGCTCCTGTCCTAGTTTAATTCACAATTCTTGGCTGTGGGCTGTGCTGCTGGCGTTAGCCTTCCTGAATAAATCAACATTTGCTTACATCTAAATTATAGGGAGGCATGTGACTTTGTTTATTGTATAAATTATAGACAAGGTTCAAGCATTAACTCTTGCACTTGCTGCTCTGATCAGGCATAACAATATATTTTGAAGGCCGAAAAATTAGTGTATTTTACTGTAAGGTTGTTGTTAAAGTGACTGGATGAAGTTTATAGTTATATTTGATTTATCTCTGACCTGATGCTGACAGATTAATTTCATATTTTTTTTTTTAACTCATGTTGATGAATTGTGCTTTTACTGACTTTTACTTAACGTGGAAATGTTAATCTATGAAAGTGTTAAAACAGTATGAAGAAGTGTCCTTCCAAAGTAAAGGAAAGGTCTTCTGTACAATATGGGACAACTTGAAAAATTCTATGATCTACTGAGCATGATACTGCAGGACTCCAGCCTCCGAATTTCTGGCTTTCTGATCCCTGGTCCTCTATTTATTTTCTTTCTCCTTGCTCCACCTCCTTCTTTTTTCTTTTCTTAACTCTGTGACCACTATAGTATTGTTAATACTATACGCTGTTAATACCATACCCCTTCACTTCCTCGATTACCATTTTGACATATTGTACCATATTGTGATCATGTGTCCTTTTCACTCGTTTTCTAGATGGCTGAGAGTAGTGTACTCACTAAGTGTGTTAACCACTATTTTATGCACTTACAATTTAATAAATATTATTAATTGAAAAATAGTAAATCTATAATGTAATCTCTGGTACCTAAATGCCAGTGTTTGTTTTAATTGGCAACTCCTGATTACCAATTAAAACAAACACTGGCAATCAGGAGTTCATGCAGTGCTGTATTTATTGCAAGGCTAACAAGGCATTTGCCTTGGACAGCTCTTGCCAGGGGGCAGCAATAAACACCTTATGTCATGGGGTTAACACCCGAGGCATTCAGCTGCACTTATTGTAGGTGGGTGACTGATCTCTGTGCTCTTCCTGCTCTGCTCCCTTGCACACTGTGCTGTGATGCCAGGAGACGGAATATGACATCCCTCTGGCCCTGGCATCACAAAGCGCCATGCAAAGGAACAGGGCAAGAAGATCACCGTTCCCTTGCAGCCTAGTGGAATAGTGGACCAACATTTGCATGACAAGTTTTAATTTGTATCTCCATAAGCCCCTGCCTTTTTTAAGATGACACCATTGGCTTATCTCTGTATTGTAACTGAGAACTGCCTTTTAGATTCATGAGGACTTTCAAGTTGCCATCACATTATGTCCAATCCTATCATTTGTTTTCTATTTTCATTGTGCTTTTTATTTTTATATTCAGATTTTCTTTTTGTTGCCAAATAGAATAGACAATAAACAAGTTGTTTGAAATGTGGTTTAGGTGTTTTACTTTATTATATAACACAACAGCATTGTTTCTTTCCGCAGAATTTTGAACAAGCATTCATGTAGCAAATTTCTCATTCCACTATAGGGGACTGTGCAAGCCACTAGAATAAGTCCCTGACATAGTTGGGGAGCCAGATTGAGATGATGTGAACACACTATGCTGCTGGATAGAGATGTCCCGAATAGTTCGCTGGCGAATAGTTCCTGGCGAATAGTTCCCGGCGAACATAGCTTGTACAGCATCCATTTTAGATTCATTCGGAAGCTGCATTCTTTTTTTTTTTTTTTAGACAGAAGTGTGTTATATTTGAGCATGCTTGGTTGAACGTGCCTATATATCATGGCTAGTTGCACTGAGGGTATGAGTATATAGCAGTACATTGTTGTGAAAGATGGCTGTCATGTTTAGGGTGTAGCTTGCACTTTATCAACTGTGTATTTATATCAGCAGCTGCACCACTAGTTATAAATCAAGTGTGAGTCGCCCCATGAGATGAGACTAGTGAATAACATAATACATGAACGGTTAAGGTAAAGGCATGTAAGGAACTACGAAAATAAACTCTTTAGGAGGTAAAATAATGATATGTTTAAACGCTTGCTACTTTACGATTAGTTAATGTGCAGATAGCAGTTCATGTGATCAAAGGCATGGTGTGGAGGATCAGCTATAGTGGTACATGCTTGACAGGCTGCTATTTACTGCTTGTGCTCATCCGATCCCTTCTGGGCGCCAGGTGCAGACCCTGGGAGTCCCTGATACCTGGAACAACAAAGGCAAGTCTCTGGCTGAGTGCCGGGTTCGCGGCGTGAGGTGGTGGAAGCTTGTTTTGTCGGGTGGTCGGATCTGTCCCGGTGGTGCTTCACGTCCGGTGCGGGATTGTGGTGGCTTAAGGTGGAGGCGAGTGCTTGACGTGGGGCAGGCTCTGCATTTCTGTTTGTGCCTCCGGTCCTGTCTTCAACGCCTTTTGCGTTGGTGGATTTCAATGGGAACTGCTTCGCTTAGCTGTGGTGGAGCTTGTTGGGGCTGTGGTGGAGCTTGTTGGGGCTTCCTGCTTGTTATTTGCTTCCAAAATTGATTAAAGAGTCTGTCCAGCTTAGACTCAATATCCTGCCATGCTTTGCTGGTACCAGGAGGACACGCGGCTGCCGCCATATTGGGAGAGTCGCAGATGAGTATGTCAGCCTGGGCGACTATGCTCTGTGCATCCATTAGCTCCAGACAGACTCTCAGGGGTGGACCGGGATAACCCCCACCGGTCCGAGGGCGGGTAACAGAGCTCCTGCCGGGAAGTAGCTGCTCCTGGGCATCCCAGGATCGGGAGATCGGCCGCCTCTCCCGCCCGGTGAGCACCAGGTAAGTAAGACTCTGTCGAGTTGCTGACCGCTATTAAGCATGTCAGGTCGGTCAGGTAGGAGCAACATTGCTGGGTCATCCCCTTCTGGGGTGAAATTCGCTTGTTGATAGCTGCTTAAAGTGAGATATTGAGGGAGCTCACACAAAGTGCGTCTTTCCTCCAGGACAGCTAGGCCCGCCCCCCGGAAGCTGCATTCTTAGTGAGAGGAGGGACAGTTTAGCTGCTGCTGATTTAATAGGGAAATCGATAGCTAGGCTAGTGTATTCAGTGTCCACTACAGTCCTGAAGGACTCATCTCATCTCTGCTGTAAGGACAGCACCCCAAAAAGCCCTTTTTAGGGCTAGAACATCAGTCTGCTTTTTTTTTTTTTTTTGTGTAATCTAATTGCAGTTGCCTGCCTGCCTGCCAGCGTGTATGTCAGGCTCAGAGCGTATTCTGTGCCCACTTGCCCAGTGCCACCACTCATATCTGGTGTCACAATAGCTTGCATTTAAAAAGAAACAAAACTTTTTTGACTGTAATATAATAGCAGTCAGTTTCCTTTACACGTGTGCGTTTCAGGGCCTGCCAGGGCACAGTGTCACACCAGTGCAACTCATATCTGGTGTAACAGTAGTGTACATTAAAAAAAAATACAATTTTGACTGTAATAGATTGAATAGCAGTTAGTTGTCTGCAAGCGTGTGTGTCAGGGCTACAGCGTCTACTCTGCCAACTTCTGCCAGTGCACAGTGCCACTCATATCTGTTGTCACAGTAGCTTGCATGCATAGTACCACTAATCGAAAAAAAAAAATGACAGGCAGAGGCAGGTCACCCCGCAGGGGCCATTGTGGTCGTGGTGCTGTGATTCCCTTTGGCCCTAGAATAATGCCCAGTGTTCAGAGGCCACGTACCCTGAACTCGAAAAGTTCTGAGGAAATAGTTGACTGGCTAACACAGGACACCCAATCTTCTACAGCTTCCGCTCGGAACCTTGACGCACCATCCTCCTCCAGCTTAGCTTCGGGCACCTCTCAAGTTACCACTCGCCCGCCTGCCGCCACCACCAACACTAGCACCACAGCCGCTTCACTTGATCTGTCAGAGGAGTTATTTACACATCAGTTGGAAGAAATGAGTGATGCGCAACCATTATTGCCAGAGGATGTAGATAACAGGGATATGTCTCAGTCAGGCAGCATTACACACATGGACTTACGGTGTGATGATGATGATGTTGTACCCGCTGCTGCTTCCTTTGCTGAGTTGTCAGATACAAGTCAAGTGGTTGATGATGACAATGCGTCCGTGGATGTCACGTGGGTGCCCGCTAGAAGAGAATAAGAACAGGGGGAAAGTTCAGATGGGGAGACAGAGAGGAGGAGGAGACGAGTTGGAAGCAGCGGGAGGTCGTCACAAGGAGCTAGTGGCACAGTCAGACAGCATGCATCGGCACCCGCGGTCAGCCAAACAGCACGCCAATCAACGCATGCTGTTGCCACCACCAGAATGCTGTCATTGCAGAGCTCAGCAGTGTGGCATTTTTTTGGTGTGTCTGCCTCTGAGAACAGCGATGCCATTTGCAACCTGTGCCAAAAGAAACTAAGTCGTGGGAAGTCCAACACCCACCTAGGTACAACTGCTTTGCGTAGGCACATGATCGCACATCACAAACACCTATGGGATCAACACATGAGTACAAGCAGCACACAAACTCAAAGCTGCCATCCTCCTCCTGGTCCAGCATCTTTAGCCACGTCAACCACTGCTGTCCTCCTTGCCCCCTCTCAACCATCCGCCACTCCGTCTCTCGCCTTGAGCAGTTCCTGCTCATCTGCCCACAGTCAGGTGTCTGTCAAGGACATGTTTGAGCGTAAGAAGCCAATGTCACAAAGTCAGCCCCTTGCCCGGCATCTGACAGCTGGCTTGTCTGAACTTAGCCCGCCAGCTTTTACCATACAAGCTGGTGGAGTCTGAGGCGTTCCAAAAATTTTTAGCTATTGGGACACCGCAGTGGAAGGTACCCGGCCGATATTTCTTTGCACAAAAGTCAATCCCCAACCTGTACTCGATTGTGCAAAAGGAAGTAATGGCATGTCTGGCACACAGTGTTGTGGCAAGGGTCCATCTGACCACTGATACCTGGTCTGCAAAGCATGGTCAGGGCAGGTATATCACCTACACTGCGCATTGGGTAAACCTGCTGACGGCTGCCAAGCATGGAATGCGTGGCTCTGCAGAGGAGTTGGTGACACCACCACGACTTGCAGGCAGGCCTGCTGCCACCTCCTCTACTCCTCCTACTCCATCCTCTTCCATAACCTCCTCGGCTGAGTCCTCTTCTGCTGCGTCTTGCTCCACATCAACGGCACCCCCCAGCTCCCCAGGTACTATTCCACATCCCGGATACGGCAGTGTCACGCCGTCTTAGGGTTGACTGGCCTGAAAGCAGAGAGTCACCCCGGACCAGCACTCCTGTCCGCCCTGAACGCACAGGTGGATCAGTGGCTGACTCTGCACCAACTGGAGATCGGCAAAGTGGTTTGGGACAACGGAACAAATTTGTTGACGGCATTGAATTTGGGCAAGTTGACACATGTGCCGTGCATGGCACATGTGTGTAATCTGATCGTACAACGCTTTGTGCATAAGTACCCAGGCTTACAGGACGTCCTGAAGCAGGCCAGGAAGGTGTGTGGCCATTTCAGGCGTTCCTACACAGCCATGGCGCACTTTTCAGATATCCAGCGACCAAATAACATGCCAGTGAGGCGCTTGATTTCCGACAGCCCGACACATTGGAATTCAAGAGTCCTAATGTTCGACCACCTGCTCCAACAAGAAAAAGCCCTTAATGACTATTTGTATGACCGGAGTGTTAGGACAGCCTCTGCGGAGCTGGGAATTTTTTTGCCACGTTACTGGATGCTCATGCGCAATGCCTGTAGGCTCATGCGTCCTTTTGAGGAGGTGACAAACCTAGTCAGTCGCACCGAAGGCACCATCAGCGACATCATACCATTTGTTTTTTTCCTCGAGCGTGCCCTGCGAAGAGTGATGGATCAGGCCGTAGATGAGCGTGAAGAGGAAGAGGAAGAGTTGTGTTCACCATCACCACCAGAAACAGCCTTATCAGAATCGCTTGCTGGACCTGCGGCAACGCTGGAAGAGGATTGTGAGGAAGAAGAGTCAGAGACCAACCACAACAGGCATCCCAGGGTGCTCGTTGTCACCTATCTGGTACCCGTGGTGTTGTACGTGGCTGGGGGGAAGAACATACCTTCAGTGAGATCACTGAGGACGAGGAACGGGACATGAATAGCTCGGCATCCAACCTTGTGCAAATGGGGTCTTTCATGCGGTCGTGCCTGTTGAGGGACCCTCGTATAAAAAAGCTGAAGGAGAACGACCTGTACTGGGTGTCCACGCTACTAGACCCCTGGTATAAGCAGAAAGTGCCTGAAATGTTACCGAATTACCGCAAGTCGGAAAGGATGCAGCAGTTCCAAAATAAATTAAAGAGTATGCTTTACACAGCGTATAAGGGTGATGTCACAGCACAACGGGAATCTAACAGGGAAAGAGGTAAAAGTAATCCTCCTCCTCCCACGACCACGCCGGCAAGGACAGAACACTTTACAGACGTGTTGTTGATGGAGGACATGCGGAGCTTTTTAAGTCCTACGCATCGCCACAGCCCTTCGGGGTCCACTCTCTGAGAACAACTCGACCGACAGGTGGCAGACTACCTCGCCTTAACTGCAGATATCGACACTCTGAGGAGCGATGAACCCCTTGACTACTGGGTGTGCAGGCTTGACCTGTGGCCTGAGCTATCCCAATTTGCGATAGAACTTATGGCCTGCCCCGCTTCAAGTGTCCTGTCAGAAAGGACCTTCAGTGCAGCAGGAGGTATTGTCACTGAGAAGAGAAGTCGCCTGGGTCAAAAAAGTCTAGATTACCTTACCTTTATTAAGATGAATGAGGGATGGATCCCGAAGGGACTGACAGTGGGCGATACATTCTACTAAAAAATTCCTGATGAGGGGGACGTAACAGGGATTAAACTGATAAGAATAGTACTACTTAACACACCACTCCTATCTAGTGGCACATTAGATTGCACGCACAGTGCCCCAAATTTGAAGTTGGAGGACCAACCAAGCATCTTTTGCCATTTCCCGGTTCCTAAAATCGATGCCATATACACGTCCCCTGATAGGGGACGTAACAGGGATTAAACTGATAAGAATAGTACTACTTAACACACCACTCCTATCTGGTGGCACATTAGATTACACGCACAGTGCCCCAAATTTGAAGTAGGAGGACCAACCAAGCATCTTTTGCCATCTCCCGGTTCCTAAAATCGATGTCATATACACGTCCCCTGATAGGGGACATAACAGGGATTAAACTGATAAGAATAGTACTACTTAACACACCACTCCTAACTGGTGGCACATTAGATTGCACGCGCAGTGCCCCAAATTTGAAGTAGGAAGACCGACCAAGCATCTTTTTCCATCTCCCGGTTCCTAAAATCTATGCCATATACACGTCTACCTGATAGGGGATGTAACAGGGATTAAACTGATAGGAATAGTACTACTTAACACACCTTATAATAACGCAGAGAGAGGCAATGCAGAGAGAGGAGTCTGAAGAAGAGGAGTCAGAGGAGGAAGGGTGCTTTGAGGAGGTGGAAGACCAAACACAGCAGGCGTCCCAGGGGGCTTGTTGTCACCTTTCGGGGACCCTTGGTGTTGTACATGGCTGGGTGGAGGAAGAGACCTTCAATGACATCAGTGAGGACAAGGAACGGGACATGGCTAGCTTGGTCTCCAACCTTGTGCAAATGGGGAGTTTGCGGTTGTGCAAATGGACTGTTTGCGGTTGTTTGCGGTGCGTTAAACGGGGAGTTTGGTCTGTCACTGTGAAGCGGGCGTAACCCTTACACTACCTGATCGATACAACATCATACCTGATGTTTTAAAGCACGTTATTCCAAACAATTTAGGAATGTTAGATGATTTATGCCCTTTACGTATCCTAAATTGATGTTCAATTGATGTTCAAATCCTGTTAAGTCCAATGGCAAGAATTGAGTTTATGCTAATTCCAACTTTTAAATATAGTACATGCCCTTTCACCACAATGTTTTATCAATAAACGCAACACACTACATACAATTAATTGTATTGATTTTTTCACAATTTAATGAGAATTGCCTAAAGTCAATGTGAAGTGAATTTCAAAATTAAGGAAAAAACTGGCAAAATTAGAAAACTTCTAAGAGTGAATACATTTTTCACTCTTTTGGCCTTAAATTTAAAATTCTCTTTGAGTTCACTTTAAGTTCTTGGCAATTCTCACTTTAGTAAAAAAAAAAAACTGCAATTATTGTGATTTGGGTAACATTTGACTACATTTCGGTGTTTAATGATAAACCCCTATTTGTATGAATTTATTAAATTATCTAAACTGGATAATATTTCCTGTATTCCACATTACAGAAATGAAGCAGATTAAACAACCTTCACAAACAGAACTTCACGTCTGTGGAAAAACCATCCAGAAAATATAAAACCTTTCAGCTATTTAAAAACTATTAAAAATATATCCAACTCTATATCGAACAACCTTATCTACATTTTGTTTCCAAATATATTAAGTTGTGATTACTGTATAGTTGCACTTTTCCTGTTCATTTTATATCTTAATCACTTTGTTTGTTAATAAATTAAAAGGCAGCATTGACCTGATTAACTTCATATTAATTCCCTCGAAGTCTGGAATATTACCTTCAGAATCTTCATCTATCACTTCCTAAACAATTTATCTCATTATTAATCTCTGACGTGAAATTATATTTGATCAAGGCAATTGTCCCTGTAACCATTGGGAAAATGTGATTTCTGATCACAATACAAAATAGTGACAGAACAGATAGAATCATCTATAAATAAATACATACAAAAGGTGGTAATTCACACTTCCGGTTATATCTGTAAAAAATACATATAACACACACAATAGTGTAATACAGTAGGTGTAGCTGGACAATGCCGAATTCTCAAAATGAGGTACTCACAAACGTGGAGCCAATGACGTGTGGCTCTCACTGATATCGCCTTGGGACGTTTTTTGGAAGGATGTCCCTCTCCTGCCTGGCTCACTGCTCCCACTTGACTTCCACACAATTCCACGATGGGTTGGTATACTCAATTACGTAGGAACAATAGCGAAATAAATCAGGCTCTTGACTGAGTTGAAAATGGCATAGGAAGCCAAAAAATTTATTATAAGAGCAAAATATGAAAACAAACTATAAAAACATACTGTATAAAAATAGCATGTAAAATAATGTAAAACTTTTAGCTAAAATCTGCTAAAAGATAAGGTAGCCAAATGGCTAATAAGTAGTCCGAAACGCGTTTCGCCCCTGTTGGGGCTTTTTCAATCGGTAATAGAGTCCAAAATCTTCTCTGGCGGCTTTTTCTCGCATTGCGTCTTTTTACTTCCGGGTTCCGGCTGGGTTTCACCGTGGAACGCACTGTGCGTTCCAAATCACTTCCGGGTTCGGGATTTTTCTCTTTTGGAACGCAGTGTTGCGTTCCACTTCGTTCTCCACATCACTTCCTGGTTTCAGACCTCAGTCATTCACAGCACTCAGTGTATTTAACCATACACAAACCAGTCTCTTACTTTAGTTCCAAAAGAGAAAAATCCCGAACCCGGAAGTGATTTGGAACGCACAGTGCGTTCCACGGTGAAACCCAGCCGGAACCCGGAAGTAAAAAGACGCAATGCGAGAAAAAGCCGCCAGAGAAGATTTTGGACTCTATTACCGATTGAAAAAGCCCCAACAGGGGCGAAACGCGTTTCGGACTACTTATTAGCCATTTGGCTACCTTATCTTTTAGCAGATTTTAGCTAAAAGTTTTACATTATTTTACATGCTATTTTTATACAGTATGTTTTTATAGTTTGTTTTCATATTTTGCTCTTATAATAAATTTTTTTGGCTTCCTATGCCATTTTCAACTCAGTCAAGAGCCTGATTTATTTCGCTATTGTTCCTACGTAATTGAGTATACCAACCCATCGTGGAATTGTGTGGAAGTCAAGTGGGAGCAGTGAGCCAGGCAGGAGAGGGACATCCTTCCAAAAAACGTCCCAAGGCGATATCAGTGAGAGCCACACGTCATTGGCTCCACGTTTGTGAGTACCTCATTTTGAGAATTCGGCATTGTCCAGCTACACCTACTGTATTACACTATTGTGTGTGTTATATGTATTTTTTACAGATATAACCGGAAGTGTGAATTACCACCTTTTGTATGTATTTATTTATGTTATGTAGAGTGGTGTGAGGGGTTTCCCACTCAGGTGGTCTGTAGCACTCTAGCTACCACACTCGCTTGCATTGTTTACACTGTATACACCCTTTATTCTCACTGTATTACTTTAATTCCCCTCTGTTTACATTTGGAATTAACAATGTCATATTTAGAAGATAGAAACTACACAGTTAACAACATAGACCATATGTTTTCTACAAATGAAGTAGCCACCCCCAGCACAGAATATATCAACTCAGACAAATGTAAAATTAATTTGGAAAAATCCCTTATACGGGAGATGAAAATTAAATGGGAGATAGCAACCCTAAAGAAATACGTGAAGGAACGGATCACCCCGAGAGGGCTAAGGTTCGAAAAAGACCCTACATTTGACAGGGAAAACGAAAACTTTATGTCAGGATGGAACAAATTACTTGAAGGTTTTTCCTTCAGCGTAATCGGGTACATAGTGTCCAGAAGAGAGGAAACACTGTTACAGCTAGATGAGGAAGTTAGTATGTGGAAACAAAAACTCAGCGACACCTCCAGCCCAGATATTTTTAACCAAATTGTAAAAGAAATTAAAATAAAAGTAGAAAGAGCTGAAAAAGAAACAATTGCCATTAAAAGAAAAAAATATCTAAGAGACACTGACGATTACAAAACAGGTAACATCAGGTTTCCAAAAAGAAAAAATAACAGACACAATTACAATGACCGAAAAAATGAGAATCCCCGCCCCTATAATGGTCCAAGACACCATAGAGAGTATAGAATTCAGGAAGGACTAAACAGACAGAATAGACAGCCAAGAGACGACAATACCATGAACAAAGCGACTGAACAAAGAATAAGTAGCCAATACAACAGCAATAATAGCACAGAATATCACCAGTCCCAAAAAGCATCCACCTCAACATATTACCACCCCAATAGGAGTTATAGAGATGTTGTAAAAGAGGGTCGGCGGATAATACAGGACGATTCCCCCCCCAAAAAAACGCAAGATTCTCAAAAATACAGAAGAGAAAGACAAGCACCGATAGATTGGAGAAGGAAAGAAAGAAAAAGTAGAAGCAACAGTCCCAAACAAGGAATTAGAGATAGAAAACGTGACCAGCAAAGACAGGAGGAAAAAGAAAGAAGAGCAGACACACTACAAGAGAGAGGCAGAGACAGAAGAGAACCCCCTTTAGAACAACGACAGACTAAGAGAAGACAAGAATGCCCACCGGTTTTTCAGAAGGACCCCACAATAGAAAACCTCAAATGGCAAGAAGAACCCATACTGTGGGAGTCTCCAGGCAAACGCCAGAGATCAAGGGAATTAGAACCGGAGGAAGGAACAGGGGGGAACAAAGAAAAGAGGGGACGAATGTAGATTCCAGTGGAATCTTCAACCTCACAAACAGTCCACTATCAGAAGGAGAAATACAAGTCCTACAAAAAGGGCTGAAGTTTGCTCCAACTGCTGAAATGAATAAATTCAACTTTTTCATAGATATGAACAAATTCATGAGGAGTCTATGTCTCAAAAAATTCTTCAATGAAAAAGAATACAGCACCATTAGTGTAGAAGAACCAAACACAAGTACAAGGTACATACAAACCCATTTAAAAGATAAATCAACTTTCTACCCAAAACACATGGCCTCAGACAAGATGAAAACCTTTGAGACCATGGTGATGGGAGAAATTAACAAAATGAAAAAGTTGAACAAATTTCAGCACAATTTATCAATAAAAGAAAAGAAAATATTGGAAAATTTACAGAAGAACAAAGAATTGATAATAAAACCAGCTGATAAAGGGGGAGGGATAGTGGTGCTGTCGAAAGTAGAATATATGAAGGAATCCGAGAGAATCCTATCTGATACAACAACATACAGAAAATTAAATTCTAATCCCACTGAGAGAGTAAAAGAGCTGTTCGATAAATATATTAAGAAAGGAGTAACAGAGAATATTCTCACGGAGAAAGAAGGAAAATACTTATCAATAGCCCATCCAAAAATTCCAGTCTTTTATTACCTACCAAAGGTGCATAAGAATCCAGCCAACCCTCCAGGCCGCCCAATTATCTCCGGTATAGATTCAATATCCTCACGTATCTCCGAATATATCGATATACTATTACAGCCCATAGTTACAAAAACACAAGCTCACCTCAAAGACACCATCCACACCCTACAAATTTTGGAATCAACACAATGGAAAGATGGATACAGTTTAGTCACAAGCGATGTCACATCGCTGTATACTATCATTCCGCATGAGAAAGGGATAAAAGCGGTCGAACACTTTTTAATTAAAGCTGATTTTAGGAGGGAACAAATAAATTTTATTATAGAAGGAATTCACCTCATTTTAACCAATAATTTTTTTTGGTACAACGATACTTTTTATCTCCAAATCCGAGGCACGGCTATGGGCACCAAATTCGCACCCAGTTATGCGAATCTCTTCATGGCGTATTGGGAAGAACACTATATCTTTTCCTGCCAGCCCTGGGTGTCGAATTTGGTGTCCTACCATCGATACATTGATGACATCTTGTTTATTTGGGATGGCCCTATAGAGTTTTTAGAGAATTTTATATTTTATCTTAACGACAATGAATGGGGAATTTTATTAACCTCTACGCACAATCAGACAGCAATACAATTTTTAGACCTACAAATTTTTATAGAAGATGCTCAGATCAAAACTAGAAATTATTTTAAAGAAGTGGATGCCAATGGGTATATAGAGAAATCGAGTTGTCACCACAGGCCTTGGTTGAACAATGCACCAAAAGGGCAATTCATGAGAATTAGGCGGAATTGCACCAATGAGGAAGATTATTTGGCACAGGCAGGAAGAATAAAAGCTCAGTTTGAAGATAAAGGGTATGAGAAAACAACCTTGGAGAAAGACATAGAGGACGTCAAAAATATAACGAGAAAAGAACTTCTGACATACAAACCAAAACCTAATAAACAAACACACTCTAAAGAAATTCCCTTTATTTGCAACTTCAACGGCAATCATAGAGGTATACATAAGGTTTTAAAAAAATATTGGCACATTTTACATGAAGATCCCATTTTAAAAAACATTTTACCTACTCGACCTAATATAATCTATAGAGGTGCGGCCAATTTCAAAAGAACCTTGGTTCACAGTAGTGAGGGTCCAACCACGAGTACGCATTTTTTAAATCAGAACAAAGGTTTTTATGGATGCGGAACATGTTTAGCTTGTAGGAGCACTAAAAGTAAGAAACGACACCTCACTAATTTGAAAGAACATATTAATAAGGATTTTAACATTAGGGACCAACTGACATGTTTTTCAAAGGGAGTGATCTATGTATTACAATGTCCCTGCAATTTACTATACATAGGGAGGACTATAAGATGCCTGCACATAAGAATCTCAGAACATATAAGAAACATCAAAAATGGGATAGAAACACACAGCGTGTCTAATCATTTTAAGAGACATCACCAAAATAATCCCGAGAATCTGTTTTTCTGTCCGTTGAAAACAGTTAAAAGAGATTGGAGGGGAGGCGATTTTAACCAAAAAATAGGTAAAGAAGAGATGCAATTTATATATAATTTTAACACACTCGCACCCCACGGTCTGAATTCTGATTTTGAGGTGTGTCACTTTCTTTAGATGCATGTAATGTGTGTTTAATTGCATGTTGTTATAAGCCCCCACACAATGTAAGGGGAGTTTATTTATGTTTTGCCCCCTTCAAATGAGTAGCAGTTAAGAAGACTTCCCCTTTTTTTATATATCATCCTTGTTTTTTTATATATCATCCTTGTATTTATTATACCCCTATTGGTTATACATCAGATAGATCTGGCACATCCTAATGGTTATCACATATATATTTTAAGGTCTCTCCTTCCCCTTCCTTCCCTCTTTTTATTATGGTCAAACAAACAAGAAGTGCATATATATTTTTTATGATATAACAATAAGGATATTTATCTGTTTAATTGAGGTGAGAAAGAGACTGTTTCCTCCATACTAAAGTAAGAGACTGGTTTGTGTATGGTTAAATACACTGAGTGCTGTGAATGACTGAGGTCTGAAACCAGGAAGTGATGTGGAGAACGAAGTGGAACGCAACACTGCGTTCCAAAAGAGAAAAATCCCGAACCCGGAAGTGATTTGGAACGCACAGTGCGTTCCACGGTGAAACCCAGCCGGAACCCGGAAGTAAAAAGACGCAATGCGAGAAAAAGCCGCCAGAGAAGATTTTGGACTCTATTACCGATTGAAAAAGCCCCAACAGGGGCGAAACGCGTTTCGGACTACTTATTAGCCATTTGGCTACCTTATCTTTTAGCAGATTTTAGCTAAAAGTTTTACATTATTTTACATGCTATTTTTATACAGTATGTTTTTATAGTTTGTTTTCATATTTTGCTCTTATAATAAATTTTTTGGCTTCCTATGCCATTTTCAACTCAGTCAAGAGCCTGATTTATTTCGCTATTGTTCCTACGTAATTGAGTATACCAACCCATCGTGGAATTGTGTGGAAGTCAAGTGGGAGCAGTGAGCCAGGCAGGAGAGGGACATCCTTCCAAAAAACGTCCCAAGGCGATATCAGTGAGAGCCACACGTCATTGGCTCCACGTTTGTGAGTACCTCATTTTGAGAATTCGGCATTGTCCAGCTACACCTACTGTATTACACTATTGTGTGTGTTATATGTATTTTTTACAGATATAACCGGAAGTGTGAATTACCACCTTTTGTATGTATTTATTTATGTTATGTAGAGTGGTGTGAGGGGTTTCCCACTCAGGTGGTCTGTAGCACTCTAGCTACCACACTCGCTTGCATTGTTTACACTGTATACACCCTTTATTCTCAGAATCATCTATAAGTAGAAGGTATTTATTTTCTCTGATCCAACCAGACTAAATAATATTTTGCTATCATAATAGCAAATGTTTTTAGCCAGACGAAATTGTTAAATAAATAGGAATAGATTGTATCATCTGTCTCCATTAAGTATTTAATTTGATTACACTTGTAATAAATATTGTTTTGTGGGTTGGACAGGCATTCGTTCTGCATTTGATTCTTTCTGTAGTTTCTGTGTTTAATTATACGTTGACAATATTCTAACCAGATCTGTGTGAATCATTGTTTCAAATCCCATGGAGAGACATTAAGTTGAGAACATGACAGCATGGCATATCTGAACAATTCTAGTTTTTCCTGATTTTGACAAATGAAAAACAGCAGAAGGCTAAAAAATAGCTATAAAATAATAACTATAGCTATAAACTAAGCTATCAAAGGCAAAATATAGGACACGAAACTGGTAGAATAAATTAATGGTCATCTAATGAGCACATCTTCTTACAGGAACACCTGCTATACAAGGGTTTATGATATGCATTGCATTCACGCTGAGAACAAGGGGAAGGAAAATATTGGATAAGGGTTTCCAGCCACTTCACAGCTCTTGAGAAAGCTTCAGATTTATATAGCAAGAGAGATACATTTTGCTACTCTTTTAAGAGGAATTCTAGCCTTCACTTTACCTTAAGTGGCTTATGTGATTGCAAATCATTTTATAATGTATATAGTATATTGGTGCTTCGTGCGGGAAATGCTTTCTGTGTATGTTAGCTCAATAAAAGAGAAACTCTCACTTCAAAGGGTTTTTAATATTACCTTTACTTTGCCACCCCCAAATGTTGATGGCCTACCATTCCTAGAATTCTTTGAATGTAACAAATGGCCAGAGACACATTAGTATTGTACCATAGGGCGGCATCGGCAGCTGCCTTAGGGCACACCGGCCCAGGGGACGCAGGATCTAGCTGACCGTCAGGAGGGGAGAACACAGCACAGTGCTTCCCTCCTGCCAGTCACTGAATGTAGCATGGTCGAGCCACAGACCAGGGTAGAGGAGATGGTTTCCCTCTACACAGTCTGTGCAGGAAGTGCCGAGTAGAGAGAACAGGAGCTCCTCTACCAAAGTCCACGGCACGCCCACACTACACAGGTAAGGTAAGCTGGCACAGTTCAGGGAGAGGGGGATAGACACAGAAGGAGGAAGGGAAGGAATTGAGACACATAGAGGCAAGATAATAAGACACATGGGGGACTGGGTGAATGAGAAACATAGGGGGCTGGGGAAATTAAACACATGAATGGAGATGCAGGGGAGGAAATAAGACACATGGGGGGGCTGGAGGAATGACACACATGGAAGGGATAGAATAAGATACATGGGGGCTGGGGCAATGAGACACATGTTGGTGGTGGGGGAATTAAACACATAGTGGGCTTTGGGAATGACACATGGGGCGGGAATGAAACACATAGGGGAGGGAATTAAAGACATTAATGGAGAGGCTGGGTGGAGGAAATAGATTTGCATCTATAGTTTGTTCGTGCACATGTGCGCAAGTTACATGGGGTGCTGTTCATGTGTTTTAGCATACGAATGAACACTTATCTTGATTGAGTATAGCCCGTTCATGCACATGTCTGTGCGTTCCTTTGTTTCTGCTCATGTGTTTGGACACACAAACAGATATTTGGTTTGGTACCTACATGGATCTGTAGAAGGGGTGGTCCCTTTGCATTCCAAAAGCCCTTCTGCGGTTCAACTAACCGGAAATTACTTTCTAGCGCCCAGACAAGCGTTTATTCACTGTAGCTTTTTCATTTTTTATTTTTATTTATATTTCTTCTATTTTGGTCTCTCCCTTCTTTGGCACATAGGGGTAAGTTCTAGGTTATTGTATATAGTTGATCTATAGATATATTGTGCATCATTTGTACTGTTTTGTCTTAATTTGTGCTAATGACTTTCACTTAAGTGAAGTATTGTTTGATTTCTTTTGGCATTTCTTGCTATATATGCACTGATTCTTATTAGAGACCACACCTGTCATACTAGCCCTATACACTCTTCCTAAGATCCACAAATCATTGATTAGACCTCCAGGTAGGCCTATAGTGGCGGGGATTGGTTCCCTTCTTTTTCCATTGGCCAAATTTGTGGACAATATTTTGAGACCTTTTTTGATAAATATTAAATCATACATAAGAGATACCACTGAAGTGTTGTTGAAACTTGAGGAAGTAGTACTTACGGATTTTCTGATCCTTGTCACCTTTGATGTAACAAGTTTGTACATCTATTGAACATAGTGCAGGCCTTGCAGCAGCTAGACCAGCCTTGGTGACATTGGGATTTAAGGATGATGTTCTTAACTTTTTGATGGTACAGTTGGAGATAGTGATGAAAGATAACTATTTTCTTTTTCAGGATCGCCTTTTCCTTCAATTAAGAGGTACTTCGATGGGCTCCAATGTGGCACCCACATACGCCAGTATATTTGTGGCAGAGTTAGAGGAG
The DNA here is from genome assembly GCF_036172605.1 of Pelobates fuscus. Classification (NCBI taxonomy): domain Eukaryota; kingdom Metazoa; phylum Chordata; class Amphibia; order Anura; family Pelobatidae; genus Pelobates; species Pelobates fuscus. The sequence continues at coordinate 108,550,625 of NC_086320.1, forward strand.
AAACTTATTTATCCTCACATTTTATTTGTACAATTTGCCACCAGGTGGTGGTGCTACATTGATGATATACTGGTGTTGTGGAGTGGCACATTGGAGTCCCTTGAGGAATTTTATAAATTTTTGAACTTGTGCTCTGATATTGTATATAGTAGATCTATAGATATATTGTGCATCATTTGTACTGTTTTGTCTTATTAATTTGTGCTAATGACTTTCACTTAAGTGAATTATTGTTTGATTTCATTTGGCATTTCTTGCTATATATGCACTGATGTTTGGTTTGTGGTGTTAGCTTGAAAAAAACCTCTGTGGAGGTCGAAACGTTGCTGCTCTTTCTGTTCCATTAAAATCTGCCTGCGGCTTTAACACTAGAGTGCCTGGAAATTTCTTTTTATGCCTGTTGGGTGGAGGAAATGAGACATATGGGGAAATAAGACACATGGGGGATGAGATACATGGAGGGTTTGGGGGGAGGTGGGAGGCACATAGCAACATAAAGAGCCCGTAGAAGAAAGAGACAAGTACTAGGGGAAGAGACACACAAAGGGACTGAGATAGAAAGAGACACACAAAGGTGCTGTGGTACAAATAGGACAAACAGAGGGGCTGGAGGGGAGTAAGAGAGGGTGCTGTATTATCTGGAAGTGGGGGATATAAGGTGCCGTGCTTTCTGGGAGTATGGGGATATAGGGTGCTGTATTATCTGAGTGGGGGAAAAGAGGGTGCTTTATTACCTGGGGTGGGGGGATATAGGGTGTTGTATTATCAGTGGTAGGGGGATACATGGTGCTGTATTATCTTAGTGGGGGGATATAGGGTGCCTATCACAGGACTCATAGCTAATATGAATTGGTATAGCTAGGTAGTGTACAATCTCTGCCTTAGTCATATCTCCAGTAGTGGCCTGGCTGTGGGAAAATATTGGATAAGGGTTTCCAGCCACTTCACAGCTCTTTAGAAAGCTTCAGATTAATATAACAAAGATACATTATGCTACTACTTTTAAGATGAAGTCTAGCCTTCACTTTACCTTAAGTGGCTTATGTGACTGCAAATCATTTTATAATGTATATAGTACTGTTACTGTTATATTGCTCGAAAATATTTTAAGAAACATAGAAACATAGAATGTGACGGCAGATAAGAACCATTCTGCCCATCTAGTCTGCCCAATTTTCTAAATACTTTTATTAGTCCCTGGCCTTATAGTTAGGATAGCCTTATGCCTATCCCACGCATGTTTAAACTCCTTTACTGTGTTAACCTCTATCACTTAAGCTGGAAGGCTATTCCATACATCCACTACCCTCTCAGTAAAGTAATACTTCCTGATATCATTTTTAAACCTTTGCCCCTCTAATTTAACACTATGTCTTCTTGTTGTGGTAGTTTTTCTTCTTTTAAATATGGTCTCCTCCTTTACTGTGTTGATTCCCTTTATGTATTTAAATGTTTCTATCATATCCCCCCGTCTCGTCTTTCCTCCAAGCTATACATGTTAAGATCCTTTAACCTTTCCTGGTAAGTTTTATCCTGCAATCCATGAACCAGTTTAGTAGCCCATTTCTGAACTCTCTCTAAAGTTTTAATATCCTTCTGGTGATATGGTGTCCAGTACTGCGTACAATACTCCAAGTGAGGTCTCACCAGTGTTCTGTACAATGGCATGAGAACTTCCCTCTTTCTACTGCTAATATCTCTCCCTATACAACCAGGCATTCTGCTAGCATTTCCTGCTGCTCTATTACAATGTCTATCTACCTTTTAGTAATCAGAATAATTACCCCTAAATCCCTTTCCTCAGATGTTGAGGTTAGGACTCTATCAAATATTCTGTACTCTGCCTTTCGGTTTTTACATCCAAGATGCATTATCTTGCACTTATCCACATTAAATGTCAGTTGCCACAACTCTGACCATTTTTCAAAAAGACATACCTTACCATCAAGACCTTCTGCAATATCACTAATAAAAATATTAAAGAGAATGGGTCCAAGTACAGATACCTGAGGTACCCCACTGGTGACAAGATCATGCTTTGAATATACTCCATTGACTATAACCCTCATTGCCTGTCACTCAGCCACTGCCTTACCCATTCAATAATATTGGAATCCAAACTTAAAGATTAAGCCTTCTATGTGCAACAGTGTCAAAAGCCTTACTGAAATCTAGGTAAGCAATGTCTACTGCACCACCCTGATCAATTATTTTAGTTACCCAATCAAAAAAACAATGAGATTAGTTTGGCATGATCTCCCTGAAGAAAACCCATGTTGTCTCTGATCTTGAAATCCATGTGATTTTAGATGTTCAACAATCCTATCCTTTAACATGGTTTCCATTACTTTCCCCACTCATGAAGTAAGGCTTACTGGCCTATAGTTGCCCGACTCCTCCCTACTACCTTTCTTGTGCATCGCTAACTTCCAATCTTCTGAGACTACTCCTGTTAATAATGATTGGTTAAATAAATCTATTAATGGATATGCTAGTACACCACTAAGCTCTTTAAAAACGGTGGGTGTATTCCATCAGGTCCCATTAACTTATTTGTCTTTACTTTTTACAGTTGAAATAGAACCTCTTCCTCTGTAAATTCACATGTAACAAACAACTCATTTGTCCTCTTTCCTTCCTTTTCATCTGTAAATACTGAACAAAAATATTAATTGAGGCAGTCAGCAAGACCTTTATCCTCTTCTACATACCTTCCTTCTTTTGTTTTTAATCTAACTAATACTTGTTTTACTTTCCTTTTCTCATTTATGTATCTAAAATATATTTTGTCCCCTTTTTTAACTGACTGTGCTATTTTGGCCACATCTGTGGAGTACCACAGTGGTTTCTTGTATTTTTTGCTTTTACTAACAAGCCTAATGCAATTTTCTGTTGCCTTCAGCAGTGCAAATTTAAATAATCCCATTTCTCTTGGACTCCATTTAAATTGTTCCAGTCTGATAATGACTCCTTTACACATATTTTAGGAAAGTCTGTTTTTCTTAAGTCTAAAACTTTTGTTTTTGTGTGGTGCGACTCCTTATGTTATATTCTTATATTAATACAATAAACAAAGTATGGAGAGACTAAATAACAAAAAGCATAACCATCTGGGTGCTAATCCTCACTGGTATTCCCTCAAATACCCATATAAATAGTAATCTAACAAGAAAGAGAATGCACACCAAAAAAAGCCACAATAGTCACTTAACCTGGTTTAATAAGCCAATATCAGATACAGGCAAAAACAAACAATTATAATTAAAGTGACAAAATTAGGCACAAAAAATAAATCAAAAAAATCAATGATAATTACCAAAAGTTTTCACAAGCCTTACAGGGCAGAAACAGGACACAAAAAGTAACCCCCCAACGTTTCGGCACCTCCTGGTTGCCTTTATCAAGGGAACATTATATCTAGACACACCACAGTTCCTTTATAAAGCAATAAATCACCTGATGGCCATCAGTATGGAGGAGGAAAGTTGAAACCGGAAGTGACATCATCACTTCCGTCCTCAGACTCATCCACTTCATATAACACATAAAGAAACAAAAAAAAAAGTGATCAAACATCTATGCGACCTGAAAGAGTAAAAAAAAAAATGCCATAGAGGTTCCTGGCTAAAGCCTCTTAGCCATAGCAGAGCATGCGCAATGGTGCACTAAACGCATAGAGGGACTCGCGTGTATGCAAAACTCCATAGAGGTTACTAGCAAAAACCTCTTTACTCATGCCGCGCATGCGCAAAAATGCGCTAAGCTGGTTAAATTTCACATGCGTGTGCATCAGCAAGCATAGTTACAAGAACTAAGTAATATATCTATGGAAAGATAACCATTAGTGTAAAAAATGTGTTATACATACCAAACTAACGAACCACAAAGAAATGAGTATAAAGCATGCAAAAGTGAAAATTACCTAAAAAATTTGTTTTACAAAAATAATCTTTAAAAAAAAGAAAATAAGAAAAAGACATTTATAAAATTGTGCCAAATGGATGTGAATAAGATACATTGGGGAAGAAAATGCAAAATGAATCTGAACAGACAACAATGGGCTACACTCAATGAATTAAGAAATGATAGGACCCTCTCAATAAGACCGGCAGACAAGGGAGGAGCCCTGGTGGTCATGGATACCGGTGAATACATGGCAGAAATGAATCACCAGTTGACGAACACGCAACACTATAGGATTCTGGAGTGTGGCCCAATAGGTGAGCTACAAATGAGGATTAGAGAGATAACTGGGATAGCACTTGATGATGGATTAATTGACAAGAAAGATTACAATTTTTTGAATGTGGATCATTCAAAGATCCCCTTTATGTATCTATTACCGAAGATTCACAAAAATTTGAGACACCCCCCTGGCCGCCCCATAGTCTCGGGATGTGGGTCAGTGCTGCAACCCTTGTCTAAATTTGTTGATGCACATCTTCAAACATTGGTTTTTAATATGCGCTCTTTTGTACAGGACACTACTGATTTTATCAATAAATTACAACTGATTAGTGATATCCCTTGTGGCACTTTTTTTGTGCACGATGGACATCAATAGTCTATACACCTCGATACCTCATGAGGAGGGAATTGAAGCAGTTTTTGGAGCTATACAGTCACTCGAGATCAGTGAGAGGTATAGGGAGTTTCTCATGGAATTATTATCCATAGTGTTACATAAGAACTATTTTGTGTTTCAGGATGTTTTCTATTTACAAATACAGGGTACAGCGATGGGGTCCAATGTGGCCCCGTCCTATGCCAATTTGTTTATGTCAGCTTTTGAGGAGACCTTTGTATACCCTGATATTTTGTTTCAAAAATTTGTCGTCAATTGGTTACGCTATATAGACGATATTTTCTTTCTTTGGGCAGGTAGCATGGAAGACCTGCTTCTCTTTAAAGAGAAATTGGACACCAGATTAGACACTCTATCGTTTACAATAGAATTTGATGCACAGAGGATGCATTTTTTGGATGTTTCAATGGAGGTGAGTGATGGGCGCATCACTTTTGATCTTTACCAAAAACCTACAGATCGTGCTTCTTACCTACATGCTAGGTCTTTTCATCCACCACATCTTATTAAACACTTACCTTATGGGCAATTTGTCAGGACAAGACGCATTGTGTCTGCAGATAACAACTTTGACAAACGTGCTGAAGATTTAATCCCAGCTTTCTCCAGTAGGGGATACGATACTGAGACTTTAATTGATTGTAAAAACAGGGGAAAATCATTGTCTAGAGAGCAATTGCCAACTAAGAAAATAAGAAACAAGAATATTGGTATTCCATGTGTGACGACCTACTCAACACATTCACAAGAGATTAGACATATTGTGAACAGACATTGGAATGTCCTACAATCTGATTCCAAGTTACAATCTTGTTTTGATAAGAAACCATTATTCTCATTCAAAAGGCACAGAAACTTTCGGGACCGACTGATGCGAAACGTGAACTTACAAGCAACTACGGCTGCAAATGAAACATGGCTTAAAGCACCAGTAGGTATGTACAGATGTGGGCACTGTATTAATTGCAGTGGCGTAATCACTGGGGACTATTTTGTCCATCCAAGAACTGGCAAGAGATATCCCATTAAGGAATTCCACAACTGTCAAACGGAATTTGTAGTGTACATGCTTAAGTGTCCTTGTGGCTTAGCGTATGTGGGTGAAACCACTAGGAAATTTACTGCAAGATTGAAGGAACACAAAAGCAGTATTAGGACTGGAAAAACACAGTATCCAGTTGCTCGACATTTTACCGAGAAACGACACACTGTATCTCAATTGAGGTATATGGTCTTGGAGTGGGTGAAACCCCTGGCTAGGGGAGGATCTAGAGAATTGACGTTGAAACAACGTGAATTGTATTGGATATACGAGTTGCAGACTTTATATCCTAAAGGTCTCAATGAAGAACGTGATCTTTCCCCTTTCTTGTGACTTCCTCTCTGTCTCCTTTTTTTTATAGTATAGGTATCCACCTTGCTTGTGTATTGTTCCTTATATCTTGTTTGATTGTTTTTAATTTCATTTGTTTATTTAGATCTTCAAGTGTACCGTTTTGGATGGTTTTGGTGCCGAAATATGGAATTGGTGAAAAAATCCCTTTGATCAGATTATTTGAAGACTGATCATGAAATATGTATAGATCTACGGAGATTATATTGGATCCTATGGGATAATGTAATGGATAGTATTATATTGTTCTATCTATATATAGTATATGTTGTATATGTTGCAATGACTCAGTATTATACTATATCGATTTTCAAGATGAATTGTAACCGTTTATTACCTTGTATGAAGTAGTATCTAGTAGTCAGCTAATTTTTTGATATTGTGAAAATACACGATATGGCTTATTCATAAGCTATATCTAGTTGAATTATATATGCGTTATTGGTAATATAGTGTGCCTTGGCGATTACTTCTATACTTTTTGTTAATGCTTCTACATAATTCAGAGGTTACAGCATATATGTATAAATGTTTATTTAACTTTGTTATTGTTAAATTATAAGATAGACACTGTCATATGCTTATTATATCATATTTCATACTTGTGTGAATTATATATGTAGTATTACATTGATAGAAACCATTGGTTTGATCCAATATTGCTTTAATGTAAATTTATTTAAATAACTGTACGAATTACCAATCTATTGTTGGTTTTCACTTTGAAGATAATAAATTAACATTTGATGCACTTTTATACATAATTATTATCACTTTTTTTAAGGTGTGTTACTTTAAGATATTGGTGTTGGTGGATTATTACCAATAGTATTAATATTTGGGTATTATTAGCAACCCTAATGTTAAGCACCACTTTTATTTTTCTTATTTTCTTTTTTTTATGATTATTTTTGTAAAACATTTTTTTAGGTAATTTTCACTTTGTGGTGGGTCAGTTTGGTATGTATAACACATTTTTTACGCTAATGGTTATCTTTCCGTAGATATATTACTTAGTTCTTGTAACTATGCTTGCTGATGCGCACGCATGTGAAATTTAACCAGCTTAGCGCATTTTTGCGCATGCGCGGCATGAGTAAAGAGGTTTTTGCTAGTAACCTCTATGGAGTTTTGCATACACGCGAGTCCATCTATGCGTTTAGTGCACCATTGCGCATGCTCTGCTAGGGCTAAGAGGCTTTAGCCAGGAACCTCTATGGCGTTTTTTTACTCTTTCAGGTCGCATAGATGTTTGATCACTTTTTTTTTTTTTTTTTTTTGTTTCTTTATGTGTTATATGAAGTGGATGAGTCTGAGGACGGAAGTGATGATGTCACTTCCGGTTTCAACTTTCCTCCTCCATACTGATGGCCATCAGGTGATTTATTGCTTTATAAAGGAACTGTGGTGTGTCTAGATATAATGTTCCCTTGATAAAGGCAACCAGGAGGTGCCGAAACGTTGGGGGGTTACTTTTTGTGTCCTGTTTCTGCCCTGTTAGGCTTGTGAAAACTTTTGGTAATTATCATTGATTTTTTTGATTTATTTTTTGTGCCTAATTTTGTCACTTTCATTATAGTTGTTTGTTTTTGCCTGTATCTGATATTGGCTTATTAAACCAGGTTAAGTGACTATTGTGGCTTTTTTTGGTGTGCATTCTCTTTCTTGTTAGATTAATATTCTTATATTAAACCACACTGACTGATGATCACTGGATCCTAAACTTTCACCTACAGTAATATCTGATACCAAATCTCCATTTGTTAACACTAAATCAAGAATGGCCTCCTTACGAGTTGGCTCTTCAACAACTTGTTTTAGAGACAATGCCAGTAGGGAGTTTAGAATATGTGTGCTTCTGGCACAAATATATCAAAAACTTATCAGAAACACCTCAGTGGGAAAGGAGAAAACAAAGGTAAACAGATAGAATTAATTTACCCTAATTAACCAATAATGTGCATGTAGAATAGGACTCCTCCAGGTCCCCAACAACAAAGAATACACAGTACCAGAAAAACGGTTACTACAATGAAAAAAAGAGAAAACATAGGGCAATATTGCCATATACAGAGTAATATGTAAATCTGTAAAGATGCACTCACAAACCCCAATTGATTGCAGACTTATCAATATATTGGAGAATATCTTCGTATCACAGCATATGGGAGAGAAAAAAAGATAATGGTGCAGAATTTCTATGGCAAAATAAACCTTTTAATAAACATTGCACTTACAAGATAAAATCAATTCATAGGCATATCACCAAGAAGTGGCTCAGTAAGGAAGCAGGAACTCCCTCAGAGAAGATGTAGAGAAAATGGGGTCTTTCTGGTATCGCCAGGAAAAAAACAATATAAAATAACATATAAAAAACTCTAAGCAACATAAAGACTAAAGCGTTTTGTTTAATAATTGAACTTCCTCAGGGAAAACAGAGTATCAATATATCTCCTTGTGCTCGTCTCAGTGAACAACAGACCGTGGAACATTTAAGTAGATGTAGAGTTTCCCGCGGGTTGCTGTCAGCCTATCGGCATGAAGCTCAAGCAGCTATATTCCATTCTGCCGCAATGTGAGTTTCAAGCCTCTTTTTCGTCCAGGGATTCTTTGCCATCGGCTGTATGATGTCATCATTTGCCGTCAATATGCGGCCCACGGTCGTGAATGTGTTCCATTCGCATTCCGGAAGTTTAAAAGTCTGTGTATTAAAAAGTAAAAGCGATACAAAGATATATATTAAAAATACAAGATCAATCAGCAACTACATGAGAATGAAAGAATGCAAACTATAAAAATAACACTAAAATTAACAAATGTATATACAGACATCAGAAAGTGTAATGTACAGCCATATAACTAAGAGAGATATATAATTGTAGGGTGTGTAAAATTAAAAAAGATCAAATGACAATAATTATGGGAAAAATAAAGTAATGGAAAAAATGTATTTGAAATTATAAAAAATTATAAAAAAAAAAACACACCAGGTCGAAATCAACGTTAAAACCCCTAGGCTGCAAGGTTTGGAGTCTATGAATCCAATAACCTTCTCTCTGTCTCAAGTTGGTCACCAAGTCTCCAACTCTGTGATCCAAAAAAACTTGTTCAATAGCTATACATCAGAAATTGTTGATATTAAACATAGGACACTTCATACAGTGTACAGGGACTGAATGCGTTTGTAATTTTTTCTTAATGTTGTTTTGGTGTTCCATGAATCTAATTTTATCTTTCCTCCCTGTCCTCCCAACATACTGCATACCGCAAGCTCATGTAAGCAGGTAAACGACATTGGTAGATGAACAGGTAATTAGATTTTTGATTTTAAATTGCTGAAGAGTTTGATTACTCTTGAACCTTTTAACAACATTATGCCTGTGGTTACAGCTTTTACAACTACCACAGGTGTAAAAACCTTCTTTCATATTTTTAATTTGAGGTTTAGTGGAATGGAAAGTTCTAGGTGCTAGAATATCCTTAAAACTAATCCCCTTTCTAAAAATAACTTAAGGATTAGTGGGTAATTTTTGTTTTAAAAAATAGTCTTCTGAAAGTATCCCCTAATATTTCTTAATTCTTTGGACGTCAAAGGATTTTGAATTAAAAAGTGTATTAAAAGCAAACTCAGTCAAAATTTTTAGTGCGGCCATCTTTGTTCTTATCTAGAATTAGGTCATTTCTATTAAGATTGCCTACTCTGCAGATTTCGGTTTCCAGAAAATACTTAGAATAGCCTTTTTCCAAAAAGCGTTTTCTAAGGACATTTGCCTGTGTGTAATAAGACTAACTGTCACTACAATTTCTTCGAATTGTAATTAATTGGCTCTTAGGAACCCCTTTGAGCCAATTTAGATGGTGACCACTCTTAAAGGACCACTCTAGGCACCCAGACCACTTCAGCTTAAGTGGTCTGGGTGCCAGGTCCAGCTAGGGTTAACCCAATTTTTTATAAACATAGCAGTTTCAGAGAAACTGCTATGTTTATAAATTGGTTAAGCCTTCCCCCTAATCCTCTAGTGGCTGTCTCATTGACAGCCGCTAGAGGCGCTTGCATGATTCTCACTGTGAAAATCACAGTGAGAGCACGCAAGCGTCCATAGGAAAGCATTGTAAATGCTTTCCTATGCGACCTGCTGAATGCGCGCGCAGCTCTTGTAAGGTAAGTTTTACCCCTTTTCCCCTTTCCAGAGCCGGGCGGGAGGGGGACCCTGAGGGTGGGGGCACCCTCAGGGCACTCTAGTGCCAGGAAAACGAGTATGTTTTCCTGGCACTAGAGTGGTCCTTCAATATCAATAAAGCTATTAGAGTCATTTGATTTGAAAAAAAGTTTTGGTCTTGATTACTTAGATTTTTGGGATTTAACCATCTACATAGAAAATAATTTGTGTAAGACCAATTATCAGAGTGAAAACCAATGACATAGTTCTGATTAACAAGCTAAAAAAAACTATTGAGACTATCAGTAGAGCCCCGCCATGTAATTAAGATGTCGTCTATATAGCGCCTCCAGTGCACCAAGTTTGCACCATATGTGTTACCAGTCCAAATGGACTTCTTCTCCCAGCTGTCTATGTATATGTTCACATAACTTGGTGCAAACTTGGTGCCCATGGCGCTGCCCCTAATTTGTAAAAAATAAATTTCATTAGAATTACATAAATTATCAGTTAAAATAAAATAAATAGATTGGATAAGAAAGGCAATAAAATTCAAATCCATTTCTAAGTCATTGTTCAGATTATTTGAACTGCCTCTAAACCGATATCGTGGTCAATGATGGTATATAAGGATGTCAAATTAAGTGTGGCCCATATGTAGTCATCTTGCCACTCTATCAAATCTAGTTCCTGAATTAGATGCTTAGTGTCTTTTATATATGATAGGGCATTTTAGGCATATTTTTGTAGATGGACATCTATGAATTCTGAAAGTTTTGAGGTGAGGGAGTCTATGCCGCTGATAATTGGCCTGCCAGGTGGTTTTTCTTTGCATTTGTGTATTTTCAGAAGAAAATAAAAGGTTGGAATCTTAGGGAACTCTACAAAGAGGAACGCAAATGTGGATTCATTAATCAATCCATCCTTTTTGGCATAATTTAAAAGTTCTCAATTCAATATTAAATTTTGAATTAAGATCACTTTTTAATTTAGTGTACGTCTGTCACCCAACAGTCTATAATATTCTGTTAAGTAATCTTCCGTGGACATGACGATTATGCCTCCTCCCTTGTCGGCACTCTTAATCATTAGATCCTTCCTTTGTTTAAGAGTTTTAAGTATGTTCCTTCTTCCTGCGTTAAATTATTACACGATTAATCCTTCTTAGTCCTCTACTTTAATTTCACAAAATCTCTTAATATCATTTTGTTAAATGCCTCAATTTGGCTGCCTTTTTCATTCGGGCAAAACTTAGATTTAGGTTTAAATCTGTTTGTTTCTTTGGCCATATTACTAATGTTTGGATTATCCATATATCCTTCTACTTATTTTTTAATAAAAAAAATCTCTTGATGCTCATCTTGCGAATACATTTTTGAGCATATTCAAATAATTCAAAAACATTGGGTGGTTCATTAGGGACAAATTTCAAGCCCTTACTTAAAAGAAAAAATTCTTGTGAAGTTAAAACTTTATTTGAAATATTAAAAACACCTAGACTTTCTTTCTGTTTGGTATTACTTATTGAATACCTGGTACATCGTCGCTCGTCCTCCTTCTCTTTCCGGGAGTGTCCGACTCTCTCAACTGGGCAAATCTGTTGGTAAGAGGGAACTGAGACCTCGGGTGGAGGAACTCTGTAATCTCTCCCCTCCTTTGATTTTGTTCTTTAGAGTTTTAATATATTTTTATTTTGATTTGATTCATTTTAATTTTCAATTTTATTTTTATTATTTTTATTTTTGTTTATATAAATTATAGTTCTATTTTTCACAAATTTTCTTTCCTTTTTTTTTTTGTAATTTTATTAATTTTTTCCAAAAATGTATTTTATTTTTCCCATAATTATTGTCATTTGATCTTTTTTAATTTGACACACCCTGCAATTATATATATCTCTCAGTTATATGGCTGTACATTACACTTTCTGATGTCTGTATATACATTTGGTAATTTTAGTATTATTTTTAGTTTGCATTCTTTCAGACTTTTAACTTCCGGAATGCAAATGGAATGCATTCACGATCAAATGATGGCAACAAATGATGACATCATACAGCCGATGGCAAAGAATCCCTGGACGAAAAAGAGGCTATATTGTTTTATTCCTGGCGATACCAGAAGGACCCCATTTTCTCCACATCTTCTCTGAGGGAGTTCCTGCTTCCTTATTGAGCCACTTCTTGGTGATATGCCTATGAATTGATTTTATCTTGTAAGTGCAATGTTTATTAAAAGGTTTATTTTGTCATAGAAACTCTGCACCATTATCTTTTTATTTCTCTATATGCTGTGACACTGATATGAAGATTTTCTCCAATATATTGATAAGTCTGCAATCAATTGGGGTTTGTGAGTGCATCTTTACAGATTTACATAATACTCTGTATACTGCAATATTGCCCTATGTTTTCTCTTTTTTTGCATTGTAGTAACCGTTTTTTGGTACTTTGTATTCTTTGCTTCTGGCACAAGCAGCTATATTGGTTTTCCAGTTCACATCAGGAAGATTAAAGTCACCCATGATGATAACTTTCCCCTTCATTGTAATTTTAGCTAGAGTTTTAGCTAGAGTTAGTGGATTATCTAACTCTTCTATTTGTCCTGGGGGCCTATAACTCACACCTACACAAGTTACTGTGTGATTACCAAATTCTAACATAACCCAAACGGACTCTATGTTCACCTTACTAACTTTTATTAGGCTAGATTCTATGCTATCCTTCACATACAGGGCCACCCCTTCCCCTTTCTTGCCTTCCCTGTCTTTTCTATATAAAGATTAACCTGGTATTGCTATGTCCCAGTAATTTTTCTCATTATACGATGTCTCAGTAACAGCGACTAAATCTACATTATCAGTTGCCATTATTGCCACAAGTTCATGTATCTTATTCCCTAAACTGCGAGCATTTGTAGACATGACTCTAAGCTTATCCTTTTTTAACACACTTGCTACAGGCACCTTCTGTTCTTGTTTTGGGGGACAATTGGATTGATATTTTATCACCCTTTTGCCCCCATCCCCCCTCCTAATTTAAATAGGACTAAATAAGACTGAATAGAGGGACAGCACCAGGACATTTAAGACACTGTAACCAATTCAGTCAGTTGAAATGTTGAAAGTGTTCAAATGGTAAATCCCTAGCTGTCAATTATAACAGCAATGCCTCCAATGATGCTAAGCCAGTCTTTAGCTTTTTGGTTACCCTACTTTTAAAACAATAAGATATAATCACAAAAAACAAACACAGACACTCTTGGGCTTTTGTACCCCTGTGGTAGCTTGCTGCTGTAACTTGTTTATCTACTTAATATTAATTTCTTACATTGTCTTCCCCTTAGAAAGAGTAAGTCCCTTTACCCCAAATAAACCATGTAAAGTCTCCATACACCCACAGATGAGATGGGGTAAGGAGCAAGAGGTAGCATCTGCTCATCATACACTCTGTTTTCAATCCTCACAACACTGCCTTTGGAGTGAGCATTATGTAAGAACATTATAGGAGATGTAGTCTACAACATCTGGAGTGCCAAACATTTCCTACCCTTGATGTATATGACTATATGGTACACTTCTACAATAATTACTTACACTTTGTTTTAGTTAATAATGTTTTCTGTTAGGTGTCGCCTACCAGTGTTAATAAAACAAGTTTGGGGCGTGGCTGACGGCCGAGGAGAGCGGTCGCATGGTGTGAGAGCTCCCGGCCGTACAGGACCTCAAAGCCTGCAATTTCGAAGCAAACTGCTCTGAATACAACCTACAGTGGGCAATTTACCCACCAACTTGCTGCAATGGCCCCTGCCACGCAAACAAAGCTCACGGACACGATCCGCCAGCAAAAAAAGGACAGGACGCGGGCCGCCCAAGATGGCGGCTAAGGACCCGCGCTCTCACAAGTCTCGGACTCCTCACACGAGCCTGAAATTGAGGTAAACCCCTATACTGATGCCCCGGTCACAGAGAGGAAACTCTTTGCTATGCTGTAGGACTTCAGGGTTACCCTGCAGACGGACCTCCGACAAGCTACTAATGATATTAAAAGGGAAATATCAGAGCTGGGAGAGAGGACAAACAGCTTGGAAGTAAGACAGGACGAAATATGCTCAGCGCATGATATGCTGGCAGCAACTGTACAGTGTCTAAGCGAAGAGCACATGTTCCTGAAAACAAAAATAGCTGATATGGAGGACCGCTCTAGGCGGAACAATGTCAGGTTCCGAGCGATCCCAGAATCCGTGACGAATGACAGCCTCGTGGAATACATAATGTCACTTTGCAAGACACTGGTGCCGACAATACCAGCCCAAGAGTGGCTTACGGACCGGGCGCATCGACTGCCAAGGCCCCAGAGACTCGCGCAAGATACACCACGTGACACAGTAGTGCGATTCTATTATTTTAAAACTAAGGATGCTGTACTAGCAGCGTCAACACTGCCTGCACCCTATGAAAACGTCCAATTGTATGCAGATCTTTCGGCTTTGACCATGAGCAGGAGGCGAGAGTCTGTGACAGTCACGAAGACGCTAAGAAACAACAACATCCAATATCGCTGGGGATACCCGACCAAGATCATCATCTGGAGAAATGGGAGAGAGGTGGGCATGCGGCTACTAAAGGAATGGGGCCTATTTCCAGTGAGGTCTCTGGACAGAGCACCGGCAGAGTCGCCAAAACGCCTGCAGAGAGAATGGCAGATGGCTGGCTCACCCACCCTGACTTAATGCTCCCGAACAGACCCTCTCAACAAGGCATTGTAATATACCATACAGTGACTGTTCCGATAGCCATCTGTAAAATGAACTGACAAGGTTGTGAGTATATATGTATATGCACATTTGTACAGAAATTTCATATCACAACCTTAGCATCACACACTCAAGGCAAGGACTGGTTGAGAGGTTAAAAATCAAGAAAGTAAGGGATGGGTAACAACAGGTGCCTGGACTATAAGGGTAAGAGGAGGCTCTGATCCCCAGTTCGTAAGGCTTGATGAGTTACATAGCAGCACCGACCGAAGGCAAGATACATAGATCATGCGAGAATTCCCACCTAACTACAGGGCTCTGTGGGAGTATTGCCAACCCCTACGGGGTAGGATGCTCAGGGATAGAGGGCGGGAGAATAAATCAGTATGAGGTCATACGTGCACGGCTCTCATCGTCAGACAGACCCCTAGGTTTCGCCAGAAATAAATAAATAAAAAGTAAGAAATAAAAAAATGTAAAATATAAATGAAAATAGGTAAATTTGAATAAATATCAGAAGGTAAAATGGATAAAGTCACTAGTTCCGCTGTAGTTCTTGTTATAGTAGTTCACACCATCTCGTGATATGGAAAACACAAGAAGAGAGGACCAATCGTGCGGAGTGTATACAATTAATGTAACAATAGTAAAATAAATATGTTACACTCACATTTGGATGAGCTATGGCCAGCTCAGGATTTGTAAGCATACAGCGGAATAATCCCCGCTTATAGGATATGTTGGTGCTTGTCCTCCAGGGGGTTTGTCCAATTCTCAGGAGAAGAAGGAGATAAAACAGCAAATAGTGCTCTCTGATAATATAACGGAGTAGTGAATAAAATAAAATAAAATTTACTCACAAAAAAATAGTGTTGGTGGTATAATCCCCACCTCAGGATAAGTAGTATAAAATGCCAGGAAAAAATAAATAAAAATAATAATTGTGTGTAAAATGATAGTGGGTATGACCACTAGGTGTCTCAAAACCAGACTAGCAGAACACTGCAGAAATATAAAAAACGGATATCCCAATCATTCCGTGTCCAAGCATTTTGTTAAACATAATCGGGACCCTACATTTCTCAAATGTATAGGAATCAAGAAATGCAAGTTGCCCTGGAGAGGTGGTAATATAAAAAATATCTTAGGTAGATCTGAAATGGAGTGGGTATTCAATTTACAAACTTTAACCCCCCAAGGCCTAAACGTAGATTTTGATTTATTTAATTTTTTATGACAATATTATTGGTCTTTTTTTTATTACTTTTATGTTTTATTGTTTTATTATTCTTGCTGTCAGTTTGGGGCTATCCTATTCATAGTTGTTACCTACGGCATTATAGTCTAGGATACCCCCAACCTGACCGCATTTTTTACTACTATGTGCTGCATAAATATGTCTGTTAATACATGCTCCATTATATTATCCATGATCCATTATATTATCAGAGAGCACTATTTGCTGTTTTTATCTCCTTCTTCTCCTGAGAATTGGACAAACCCCCTGGAGGACAAGCACCAACATATCCTATAAGCGGGGATTATTCCGCTGTATGCTTACAAATCCTGAGCTGGCCATAGCTCATCCAAATGTGAGTGTAACATATTTATTTTACTATTGTTACATTAATTGTATACACTCCGCACGATTGGTCCTCTCTTCTTGTGTTTTCCATATCACGAGATGGTGTGAACTACTATAACAAGAACTACAGCGGAACTAGTGACTTTATCCATTTTACCTTCTGATATTTATTGGAATTTACCTATTTTCATTTATATTTTACATTTTTTTATATCTTATTTTTATTTATTTATTTCTGGCGCAGCCTTTCTTTTTCCTTACTATATATTTCTCATTTAGAGGGTTACCCCCTATGAGGTCGCTGCCTATCCACTATATTATTAGCGCTAACCTACCCTTTTTTATTTAGACCCCTAGGTTTGTGCGCGAGGAAGATCACCTGACTCACGCCTAACTCAGGAAGAGCAATGAAGACACATATGGCGCTATGTATATACTTAATTTTAGTGCAGTTTTTTTCCCCCCGAGTTTTTCCCGTAACCTCTTCCCCCTGGAAAACACCGACTTTACTTGCTTCACATAAACACCCAAAAATGCACGCTCCACATAAGCAATTCCACAAAGGAAAGCATGGCTGACACACTGAAAATCCTAACCCTAAACGTAAAAGGTCTCAACAGCCCCCACAAGCTTAGACTGGCGGTGCAAGAAATGGTCAGAGCTAGAGCCGCAATAGTATGCCTGCATGAAACTCACTTCTGTATCCGAAACCCTCCTAAATTTAACGTAAGACAATATTCCCAGAGTTATCATGCCTTTACTCTGACTAAATACAGGGGGGTAGCCTTATACTTCCATAGGGATTGGGCGTTCTCCCTCTCCAAACAATACGCCAGGTGGGATGGGAGGTTATTGATTTTGGTGGGGTCGCTAAATGGACTGCAATTGACGGTAGTGTCACTATATGCCCCAAATGACTCGCAGAAATCCTTATTAAATATGGCCTTCCGTACAATCGCACAACATAAACAGGGCCACACCATCATATGTGGGGACTTTAATTGTACTCCCGACCCCTCCCTGGACATTCGCAGGGTAAACAACGAACCGCCAAAGTCAGCCTCCTTGGCCTTAGGCCAACACCTGAGTACCCTCATGCACGAACACGATTACTTCGACACATGAGGAACCTATATCCCCAAGAAAGAGACTTCACCTACTATCCGCCCGTA
Source organism: Pelobates fuscus (assembly GCF_036172605.1). Taxonomy (NCBI): domain Eukaryota; kingdom Metazoa; phylum Chordata; class Amphibia; order Anura; family Pelobatidae; genus Pelobates; species Pelobates fuscus. The sequence continues at coordinate 108,568,275 of NC_086320.1, forward strand.
CACATGACCTACACTAGAATAGACTTATGCCTTCTTGACACCAGAACGCTACCATTTGCATTAAGCATCCGTATCGGACTGATCACGTGGTCCGACCATGCCCCACAACTTATAACGATAAAAATCCCATATCCAGCTAGGGGACGAGGCACATGGCGCCTCAATGAGGGCCTTCTAGATACTCCGGGACATCTACGGCAAACACAGGCCCAGGTAAAGGCTTATTTTGAGAATCATGCGAACTGCCCGACGTCAATAACTACCCAATGGTTAGCTCACAAGGCAGTTGTAAGGGGAGATATAATTCAGATAGGAGCAAACAAACTGTATACGACCAAAAAAACACGACTAGAACAAGACATAATCAGACACAAAGAGGCACATATATGCAAACCCACAAACAGCACGCACGAACAATTAGTAGAGCTCAGATCAAAATTTAGGTCCCTACAATTAATGGAAACAGAAAAAAAGATGCGGTTCCTCAAACAATCCTATTACACCATGGGAAACAAGGCGGGTAAGCTCCTAGCTAAGAAAGTTCATCAAACAAAACTACAATCGAAAATACCCTATATTACCTCGGACCGAGGGGTGATATTGTACAATCCCCAGGATATAGTCAACAAGCTAGCATGGTACTATGCGTCCCTATACCAATTAGACAGGGATCTTGAAACTCACCAACCGACTAAACAGGAGAAAGCACAATTTATCGAGCAAGTAGACATGCCATGCATGTCCCGAACACAATGCTCCTTTCTGGAGGAACCCTTCTCAGAGGAGGAAATAGAAGTGGCCATCAAGTCCCTACCCAAACATAAAGCCCCTGGCCCGGATGGTCTGTCAAATTATTATTACATTAAACTAGCACCACACTTGATCGCCCCCCTAACCAAACTTTTTAACAACATAAAAGCATCAGGGGAAATGCCCAAGGAAATGCTGGAAGCATTTCAATGTGACACTGCCCAAGCCAAACAAACCCCCCACCCACTGCGCCAACCTGCAACCGATATCCCTACTAAACCACACTAAGCTCTACGCCAAGCTGATAGCAACGAGACTCAAAAAAATACTTCCAGATCTCATCTCCGAAGAGCAGGCAGGGTTTGTACCAGGGAGGCAGGTGGAAGACAATACCAGACATTTTCTAAATCTCATAGACTGGGCGACATCATCGTCCCAAACCGGCCTGATTTTGGCGTTGGACGCTGAAAAGGCTTTTGATCGCCTACATTGGGATTAAATGTCACAAACACTAACCAGAATGGGTTTCTCCCCAGCAATACTGTCAAGCATTCTAGCCCTATACCAGAAACCAACTGCCAGGGTGTTCAGCACAGGGTTCATATCCGACCAGATAGAGATTAGGAACGGCACACGGTAGGGATGCCCCCTTTCGCCCCTCATATTTATCCTGAGCCTGGAACCCCTGATACGCCTCATTAGACACGACCCAGCCATACAGGGACTCCATACACCAGGGGGAACTAAAAAACTGGCATTATTTGCGTATGATGTTCTTTTATTTAAAACGCATCCGGAATCCTCACTACCACAACTACTGCACAGACTGGATACATATAGGCAGGTATCTTATTACAGGAATAATACTGTGAAAACACAGGCATTACCTATCAATCTACCGAGCACTACCGTCACGACACTACAAGCACAATATACCTTTGACTGGCGCAAAATCTCCTTACAATATCTGGGGATCAAGCTCACAAAATCCATCCAGTCAATAGCACAGGAAAACCATTATCCGGTCATACCCAACTTCAGAGCTACACTCGAGAAATGGGAAGCACTTGAGGTGTCCTGGTTAGGCCGCATCAACCTAGTTAAAATGATGGCACTGCCGCACATACTGTACCTGTTTAGAACTTTGCCCATTTCCCTCCCTAACAAACTAATCAAACTTTTCCAAAATACAATAAATGCACATGTGTGGAAACGGAAACCCCAGAGAGTTGCAAGGGGAACTCTGGGGCTCCCATGTACTAGTGGGGGATTGGGTATTCCTGATATTAATGCATATTACAAGGCATCTTCCCTGGCGCAGGGAATTAGGCTACTACGCCCCACAAACACACAACAAAGACCCATCTGGTTAGCAATGGAAAGTGCATGCCTAAATACTCACGATATGACAAGGCACCTGTGGGCAGGGGGATACTCCCAAGCTGCAGCAGGAAAGATGCTGCAGTGCTCAAAGTTCTTACTAAGGGCCTGGAAAAGCTGGAGCCCACACATAGTAGACACCAAATCACTCTTTCAAGCAGCTCCTCTGGAAACACTAGAAATATTCTCTCCTGACCTGCAAGTGAGTCGTTGGAGGGAGGGGGGAGCGGGCCAGGTCCAGGACCTATTAGAGGGGGAAAAAATAAAGCAGTTCCCCGTCCTGCAAAACGATCTACGGCTACCAGCGAGAGATATATTCCTATATCTCCGAATAAAAAACATAGTGCACTCGTATGTCCAACATAGAACTAACCACCCTACAAAACCCCACCTAACGCTAAAACAGGCACTCTCCCATGGGCACATAAAACCAATATCAGCATGCTATAACGCGCTTGTCACCAAAACAGCTTCTGACAAGCCGGCATACATGATACAATGGGAGGAGGTCCTGGGACTCCAGATTCCCACAACAGACTGGCAAACGGCCCTGGCAACCACGAAAAGGGCATCGCAAAGCCTCGCCCTTTGGGAGGCTTACTGCAAAGTACTAATGAGGTGGTACTTGGTACCACATAGACTGGCACGCATGTACCCGGGAACATCCGGGAAATGCTGGAGGTGCAATACAAATGAAGGGACTATACATCACATTTTCTGGGCATGCCCCTTGCTAGTAGAATATTTGAAAAAGGTCTACTCCCTCCTATTGCGCAGGACAGGTATAACTCTCCCCATTAAACCAGAACACTACATTCTCCACATTGTACCCGGCATTGCCATCCATCCCCATAAGAAGGTGATACTTAACGTACTCACAGTAGCGAAAATCGTGCTGGCAGGCAGTTGGAAGAGCAACATAATTCCAACCGTAGACATCATTGTTAACAAAATGGACACGATTAGTGCATACGAAAGGATGGCAAGCAGGGTAAACGGTTGTAGTGAGAGATACGAAAAAGAATGGGGTAGTTGGCCAGCTGTGTGTTAGAAGGGTGCACAGAGGCCATGACGCCGAAAGTGTTACAAGGCAAAGGGTTTAGGGAGGAGCTGAGGCAAACATGCCAGTGGCATACAGAGAGTCAAAATTACAAATGTAAAACGTGTTGTCTAGTTTACCCCCCCCCCCCCCCACAACCCTCTCTTGTTTTCTTTCTGGACCCTCCCCGTTCCCCAAGTTAAATGTTCAAAACTTAAAGGCAATGCAAAATGATTACCAGACGTGCACCATGAAACGAGAGGTTACCACTCACATTGTGATCGCATGTAACACAGGTAGAACACGAACTATACCACACAATATGTCTACTTAAAATATGTGAAGTCCAAGAGTACAACCTGTGGAAAGCAGTCACCGGGTCTCTAAACATACATACAAAAAGTGCTAGCCATACCTTCTGAAGGAATGGCATCCACAGCTGCGACTGTGATGGTATTGTACGAAAATGATGCACTGCGTTGCACAATGTCTGAACCTTATTATGAATCAATAAAAAGACAAATGAGAAAAAAAAATAAAACAAGTTTCATGATTTTACTTGCGATATTCATTTTCTAGATTATAATTTATTTTTTACAACGATAGAAACAACTTTACCAGTAAAACTGCAATGTTGGTTAAGAATATGAACATGAAACAAGTACTATGTATTATATAGTTTATTGACACTAGATGGCAGATGGAATATTTCCAATGTTAAAAAAGAGCTTGTACTTTGGTGGAAGAAGAATGAAAGTACTGAAACTATTTTGTTGTTTTGTTTTTGTCAGTCAAATCAATACACAATTAATATAAATGAAATGATTATCTATTAACATAAAATGTATTTTTTCTATAATTATTTACTATATTCCAACATTTAAAAACACAGAGGTTATTTATATCTTGCTCACAAATAGCATATCAGTATAACACATATAATGAAATTAGATGATAATTTAGACATAAACTCTGCACAATGTACTCTACATAAATTTGTACATCTAGATAAATTTGTACATCTACATAAATTTGTACATCTAATAATGTTCTGGCAGAAGCTAGATGGAACCCTGAACTATAACTCCAGTAAGGCATGCTCTGTCAACATGACTGACACTTGAATACGATGTGTAGTAGGCCAAATGTCCATTCTGTGACAATTATTGTCCTACATTGGGTTCACTATACCTCTGTTGGGATATGAAGATTAGTCACTTAGAGTCAACAGCTATCTTTAACACCCATAGCCACCATCACCTGTTAAATGGAGAAAATTATCGTTATTAATAAACAATGATGTACATTGATTATATACTTTATAAACATAACTTTAAAAAGAATGTATATACATATTATCCCATTAGCCAAAATCAAATAAGTATGCCAGCGTCATACTCCCTGCACAGAGACAGGACCACCATCAGAATTTTTGTGGCACCTTACAAAACTACATGCTGGGTCCCAAAACACACTCAGGATACCAGATAGATACACATTTCCAGACATACTGCTAGAGAAACATATTTACAGATACACACACACACACATATATGTGCATTCCAGACACACTCACAGGTACACACAGATACAGATATACATTTACACCTCAATACACACTGCTATGCACAAATACATATTATACACTATCACACTGATAAAAAAAACACAGTGCTAAACATATGCAGACACCCTGCTAGACACTCTGCTGCACACATACATTGCTGCACATAAACACAAAGATATACTCTGCTACAGTCACAAATACATCCACATTGCTAAACATACATCCAGCTACATACACATACAATGCCACATGTACATACAGCCACACACACTACTACACACACAGCTACCCCACACATACACTATTACAGACATAAACAATTACATTGACTTACACTGTAAAAACACTTACATTTAAAATTATGTCTTATTTAGCCAACCTCCTTTTTAATTAGCATTTTGGACCTGGAGGCTGACTACCCTGAGGTCCATTTGGGTATCAGGTTGACAAAGGATTCTGGACTGTTGGCTGCAGGATTCTCTACTAACCTCCCACGCGGCTTCCACAAATACTGGGAGGAAGCGTTCTGATATCAATTCCTTCCAGCACTGTCATTTAAGAGTGAAGAGGGGAGCAGTCAGTAAAGTCAGTTAAGGACATAGAACCTGTATTTTGTACTCCATTTATCATGGAGTTTCATGCTATAGTTGATATTTTGAATAAGCATGTACCTGTCTTGACCTACAATGTGATGTCTCACTTAAAGTGAGTGCAAGATGTGGTAAGGGTAATAAGGGCATGTGCAAATAAGGCTTGATATGCAAATGTTGTATATTTGTGAAGAAGGGTAATGTTTTTACTTCTAAAGTCACCCGTAAAATGTATTCAGTGCAGTATTAAATTTGCTGTAGAACTAGGGACGTGATATATCGAATTTGTTTCTCAATATGTGGAGACCAATATGTGAGCCAAACTACATGGGAATTCGGTGAATGAATTCGGGAGCATCTACTGGATGTAAATAAGAATCATTTGGATCCCCAGTAAACAGACACTTTCAATGATGTAATGAATGTAAATTGACATACTTCATATTTTCATATTCAAGGTATTGAAAGATGTGTGGTTCCAAGGTGAGGAAAATATTTGATTGTAAGGTTGAAAAAAGGGAAGCATATTGGAATTAACCACGAAAGGGATCTTTAATAGATAATTCAACATTAAAAAGAACACTATAGTGTCAGGAACACAAACATCTATTCCTGACAGTATAGTGGTACAATGGCAGTGTTCTGAAAAGCTACATTCATTAACTCTTGTTTGGTAGACTCATGACCTCTTAGTCCTCCAGTCCCTTCTTGGAAGATCTGATGATGGCACAACAGCATTAAACATAAAGCTGTTTGTTAAATATTTCATTGAACTAAGGCATTTCACTTGATTGACAAGGCTCCCGGCTCTATTTGATTGATTCACATTTGATTTACATTTCAAATGTATCTCCCAATGTAATTATAACATTGTGTCTTTGAACCTGAGATACAATTTGTGTGGGCACTAACCTTTTGGCTGTTTAACCATTGAACAGTCTGAAATATATATTCTGGGGGGAAAAAATCCTACATTTTAAATGGCGAAAATTTGGCGATTTTGCATATGCTAATACACAAATCATCTAAATGGATCTGTGCAGTGGGGCTTTTGTTAAAAACACTATAACATAGCTCACACAGAGACCAGCAGTAGGAAATTATCATTATTGTTTAAAATGACTGCTATTTGAGCAAATTAAAATATTACTGATTCGACATACACTGGATTAAATACAAATTATTTTAATGATTACCTCATAATACAGAATAAAAGTTAAAGGCTTTAAAATGGAAGCATAAATTATTGATGTATACCTTTGATAAGACAGCTGATATTGTTGAGTGAATTGTCACCTAAATATAATCAAATTACATAGGAGACATTTTTTGGGGGAAAGTATTTTAAAATGTCAGCTTCCATGATTTCTATCTAGTATCAAATGAATGTGAGGGAAGAGTTGTTGAGCAAAGATTAGATATGCTAACATACTTAGCCTGAAGCTGAAGAGGTTTTGTAGAGATATAACATCAGCCTTAAATGACAAAACAGACTGAGCAGATTTATTAGCCCGTAATCTGAATCACGATCTGTGCAATGCAGCAGGAACTAGGTACATTTCTTCCATCACAGATGAATAAAGATGCGGGATGGAAGGAAAGGATGGCAAACTGGCAAACTGTCTAACTGGCTAAGCTAAAGTTGAAAGTGTCAGATGGACCATATTAGGTCATTGACCTACTGAGGGTATTGCTAAATCGACCCCTTTTTTTGAGCACTTTAGGATTGATGTTCTGTTGTTCAAGCCTGTTGGCTAGTGGAAACAAACAAATACATGCATGGACACACATACATATATTTTCTATAATCAAACAAAATTCTGAAAAGAATAATTAATAGTTAGCAGAAAAAAGGCACTTTATTTGAAGTAAACATTCAAATATGTTTACCTCCAATTGGAATTGTTAACTGAACCTTAGGGACACTTGTTGATTTGACATTTTACTTCTGTATTCCAGTCCTTTTTACAGGATAGTGCAAACAGTAAACTATTAGATCCTTCTCATGCAAAGAAGGGGTTTCCCAATATAATTTTCCTTAATGGGTTACTCTAACCCTTTATATATATATTTTTTTATTTTGTGTAAAACACCATACTAATTACGGTTCACTAGGTCTCCCCCTTTCGAAACCCTGTAAAATAAACATTAAAGTTACCTCGAATTTACCCTAGCTGGTTTAAATACCTCCATTAACGTCACCGCTGGCCACTCGTGGTCCAGTGGACAATTCTCAATAGCTCAGAGTGCATTCATATGCTCTGAGCCAGTGAGGGAAGTAGTGTTGGTGGAAGGATTGAGAAAAATAACAGCAATTTAAGATTATAGGAGGAGGCGATTGAAGTAATTGCTGACGACAGAAGCATTTTTTGCAGAGAATTAACATTAAGGGACACTATAGGCACCCAAACCACTTCAGCTCATGGAAGTTGTCTGAGTGCAGTTATCAGTCCCACTTAGTCCTGCAATGTAAATAATTGTAGTTTCTGAAAAACTGCAATAATTAAATTGCATGACTAAGACTGCCTCTAGTGGCAGCTTTGTATTCCTTACACTATAGAATCCCTTTAGTATGTTGTGCCAGTGGTCCAACAGTCAAAATAATTCAGTATATGCAGCGTTTCAAGCAGAAATGCTGCACATAGAGACTCCTATCAGCATAATCACTTCTAAAAGCAGAAGAGGCCGTGGTGTTTGAATAACCTTTTTGTGAAGAAAATGGACTTTCTCCGACCTTTTTCTTCCTTGGAACAGGTCGGGTTGGGGGAAAAACTAGATCCCACTCAGCAGGCAGACGCTAAGCACCTGCTGCAGGAATACGGTGGGCTATTCTCAGCTCTACCCGGATACACCTCCGCCGCAGTGCACCGGGTAGAGACACAGGGGGAGACCCCCTTGAGGCAGCAGCCATATCGTATCCCGGCAGCAGTACGAACTAGCATGTGGAAGGAACTCCAAGAAATGTTAGAGTTGGGGGTTATTGAGGCTTCCCAAAGTCCCTGGGCGTCCCCGGTGGTGCTAGTACCGAAGCGAGACGGTACGACTCGCTTCTGTATTGACTACCTGAAACTGAGCGACCGGACGATTACGGATGCCTACCCTATGCCACGGATCGACGAATTGCTCGATCGCATGGCCAGCGGGCACTTCCTGACTACCCTGGACTTATGTAAAGGTTATTGGCAAATTCCACTAGACCCGGCCGCCATCCCTAAGTCGGCATTCATCACCCCATTCGGGCTATACCAATTTAGGGTTATGCCGTTTGGGATGAAGAATGCCCCGGCTACGTTTCAAAGGATGGTGGACGGACTTCTGGAAGGGATGCAGGACTTCGCCTGTGCCTACTTGGATGACATCGCCATCTACAGTGGCACATGGGAATCCCACCTGGTACACTTGGCTTTGGTATTTAGCAAGTTACAGGAAGCCGGCCTCACCCTGAAACCCGATAAATGCCATGTGGGCATGGCAGAGGTCCAGTACTTAGGGCATAGGGTAGGATCTGGTAAGCAGCGCCCCGAACCTGCCAAAGTAGAGGCCATAGCGAATTGGCCCCAGCCCTGCACTAAGACCCAGGTATTAGCCTTTTTAGGCACAGCAGGGTATTACCGCAAGTTCGTCCTTGAGTATAGCACCCTAGCAAAGCCCCTCACCGACCTAACCAAAAAGGCCCTACCCAAGCAGATAACGTGGTCCCCGGAGTGTGCAGCAGCGTTCCAGAGCCTTAAGACGGCTTTAAGCGAAGCTCCAGTATTGGCGGCCCCAGACCCTAATAAGACATTTCTCGTTCACACAGATGCCTCTATGTTTGGGCTGGGAGCCGTGCTGAGCCAAGTGGGGGAAGATGGCATGGAACACCCAGTGGCATACTTCAGCCGTAAGTTACTACCTCGGGAGGTCAGCTATGCCACCATGGAAAAAGAATGTCTGGCGTTAGTATGGGCCTTAAAGAAACTCCAACCGTACCTCTATGGCCGTGCTTTTACTTTACTTACTGACCACAACCCCCTCATTTGGCTCAACCGAGTCTCTGGAGACAATCCCCGGTTGCTACGCTGGAGTTTAGCATTGCAGCCTTATAATTTTACACTGCAGTACCGCCCGGGCAAACAGAACGGTAATGCTGATGGGCTTTCCCGTCAGACAGACTTGGACAATTAAGGATACCACCTGGACATCCCCTAGCCAACCTGGCAGGGTCTAGGCGGGTATGCCGACCCATGGAACTAAGGGGGAGTAATGTGAAGAAAATTTACTTTCTCCGACCTTTTTCTTCTATTTTTATGTGTTATTACCTTTGTTTTTTGCCTAAATTGGATTATTAGTTCGGCAGTTGGAAACTACCGAACCCCGACCTCCTCCTGGCTTGTTATGTTCAAAAACCCCGACAATTAAGTGTCCCCTGGGTGGCCGCTGTTCGTATAGCCGAACGCCACGTGGAAAAGAAAACGGTGGCCATCTTGTTCGCACGAGGAGAGTCAGCGGGACTTGGTCGTCGAGTGTCTGGAACTAAAATCGGACACTCGACCGCACGAAGTACCGCTGAGAACTACCGAACTCCAGCTTCTCCTATCTACCGAACAGCCAGAAGAGCGGCATTCGGTAGTTATGTTTGTACAGACCAGGGGAACAATCGCTACTATGAGCCAAGAGGATATATTCAGTATTTTGACCGTTTTTCACCCTTTTCCCAATTGATCGACCACACACGCTGAATTCGTGGAACTGTTTTGGGCAGGAGCCTCATGTGTGGTCGGTAAAACAGGACTTCCACACTTTTCAAGAACCCCTGAACCGATCTGGGTGAAATTTGGATATGTTTGCCTCCCAGATCGGGGCTATCAGGGGATATGTATTTTGTGGGGATACCTTGTGAGGAAAGGGATGTTCTAACTTTTGGGGAAAATGTGTGCCCTTTGCCTGGAGATAATTGATTTACTCCTTAACTTATCTCAATATCTCCCAGGCAGAGGGAGGGCGTGTATTAGTAAAATACTGTACAGTGATTGGTGAATGTATTTGTTTGTTCTGGGACGTCCTCTTGCATGAGGATCCCCCATAAAAGCCAGCATGTTTCAATAAAGCTTTAGTTCTGTTACACCCTTCATGAAGTCTTGGCTCATGTTTGGGGAAGGAATATTCTATCTACTGGGAAGGATTGTCTGGGAAGCTGTATTCATCTCTACCCCCTGCTGGAGCTATAATCACTAATACTCAGCAGTTGGGAAAGGAATAGGAGACCACAGCACCATCACCACTGCAGGTCTTAACACCTTTAATATAAAGATCAAACTAAAATACACTCACAAGTACAGCATTTTATATTATTTATGTGTTCATAATTACTATTCTTGACATAAGGAATTATTATTTACAGAAGGAAGTTCTATGACATTGTTTGCAGGCCCAAAATCGCAGAGTGCAAGTAATGAACCAATAATTTTAGAAATTAATGCGTGCTGAATAAGATACAAAATATACCCATGAGTTTGCACACATGCATATCAAGAATGCATTAAGTAATATGGGTTTTAACCTGATGATTTATATATCATTCAATATGAGCTTCCCTGCTTTCTGTAGTTCCTGATTAAATGCAAGAGGTTCATTAGATATTTAAAAAATCTGGATTGATACCATATTGCATTCAGTTTAGCTCACAATGTTTTTAGATGTAAAATATTTAGAGGTAACATATTCTCTGAATAGTGGGATTATGACACTGGCTAACTCAGGACATCAAACACTGAGAGGTGTATGGTTGTAAAGGAACTCAACTATCACCATAAGCACTATAGTGTTCAATGACACTCTCAGTCAATGGGACAGCCTTCCCCGCAGGGCTTAGTTCCGTGGGGCTAACAGAAGCTCTGTGCTGGAGTTGCCAGCTCTCCTGGTGCCCAGCAGACCCTAATTAAATTGTCAACACATTTGCAAATGGTTTGACTTCTGGGAAGCAATTAATTAAATATAAATGTAGTGGTTTTGGCACTTGTAGTGTTCCTTTCAAGTTATAGTAATTTCCTTGTCATGTGAGTTAATTAGACCATTAAAAGGGCATTCTTAGCATCATAACATCTACAGGTCTGCAATGATTTTCATGCTGTCTCAAGGCCTACAGTCCAACCACTTACCTGGGATTAGACGATACGCAAGTAAAAGTCCACATTGGTCCATCTATAGGGCAACAATGACAGGCTGACAGCACCATATTCCTTAATCCAGTATTTTCCCCCTATATTAGATAAGCTAATGTGGATGTTCACTCATGCATTAGTCAAGCTACAGCAGAGAGGCCAGGCTCTAGTAAACTGAAGAACCAGTAGAGTTTTTCAAACCACTCCAAATTGAGTGACTATGAAGGGAGAGGGTGCACCCCTATCACCTCTCATCCAGAGTGTACCAACTCCCCCCATTTGTATACTACTATACTATATATATTTGTTATCTTTATCATATTTTATTTACTTGATAATCAATATTGCTATTTTAAAAGGCTCTGTATGTGAAAAACGTGTTAATGCCAAATTAAATTTCTAGTTGATTTTGAAAATTGCTGGAGGCATGAAATATTGACAGCAGCAGAGTTTAGCTTTCAGATATTTCATTTACTTTGTTATATCTCATTCATATGCAGCCTAGACAGTAATGATACAGTTGAGCTGGGGGCATGCTGTTTAACTTTGCATGTATGGCAGATGTCTTCTAAGCTGGACTGATAAAGGCCTTTTGGTTTGTGTGCTGTAAAAATGCATTCCAGTTGTTTATTTTAGAAAATGTGATCTCATTTGAAGTTTTATATTCAGAATATTGACAATAATATTTATCTAGCCACAAAATATTTAACTTAAATTCTAAGACAAAGTAATTTATTACATGCTAATATTTAATTTAAAATTTGTAAATGTTGGTGTCTCACAGTAACTTTTTAAGTACTATGTCCATTTCATATGCAAAACTTAAGCATGACATTTATTTCAAGAATGACGAATATGTAAATTATTCAAATTTCATGTGTAAATTACTTTTCAGTGTTGCCTAATGGTATAAATGCCCTGCTCTTTGGTCAGGGCTGGTGCGTTTCTGGCCCCAGATCTTGTGCTTAGAGGGTTCTGTCATTAGACTGTCATACAGGTATCCTGGGTGTGAAGCAGCATACTTAGAATGTCTGTGTGAGATCAGCTCAATTGATCTCTAATCTCTCTCACACTCCATTTCTTCTCTCAGATATTTTGTTATTGAGAACCCCCTCACCCAACATTTTCAGCCTAACACTACTAAACTCTGGAGAAAATAGAATTTACTTTGACCTCCAGCAGTTGTCAGCTGATGTCCATTCATATCTTTCATCCATCCCTACCTCCGCATGTCCCTCTCTGGCTATCTCCTCATATAATGCTACCTTCAACTCTGCCCTGGATGCTGCAGTCCTGTTCTAAAAAGCCACTACTTCATACTACGTCTTATAGACCTCTCTGCTGTCTTGACACCGTTGGTCTTGTCCTTCTTCAAACTCTTCAATCCCTCACTCTCTATGACAGTGTCCTCTGCTCTTAGTTCAATTTTGTTTCTCTTTATACTGCCTCTGGTTACATAATTATACAAATTGATATATATAAATATATGCCCTTCATATATGTATAATTGAAATGCACACAAATGCAATACAACTAGGTGCAATTACTCTAATTGCACCTAGTTGTATTGCATTTGTGTGCATTTCAATTATACATATATGAATAGCATATATTTATATATATATTAATTTGTATAATTATGTTGTATTGATATACTACTTTTCCTGATTTGTAACTTCTTTGTTTCCTTTTGTATATGCTTTAAAAATTAGCCATATTAATCCCAATAAGTTGCCGGGAAGCTGGACAACAATATATTTCTATTTCTTACACCGGCGTGTAAGGGAATTTACCACAATAAATATGTCTGAGCAACATAGAAATTACGTTACCTTCAGGATTTCTAGGAAATACACACGGACCATGTATAAACACGCCCTATTCATGACGCCGCGTGTGACATGTAACAATCCATCGGACACAGCTGATTCAAGCGCACGGCCATGAAATACAAGTATCCAATTGGAGGACTCTGCGAGCGAATCACCAATCAGCAGGAATGAGGAGACATTTAAACCGCCGATATGCAGCATGATGGAAACCGATTAAGAAAGCTGTTACTATACAGCAAATGCGTTTTGGGATGGACGATTTGAAAGGACTTTTAAATATTTTTATCAGTTGATTTGTTAGCTTTGATATATTTGTTTAATAAATATTATTTTATAAAGAACACAAGTTGACCTCCTTCCATCTGCTGCACAAAGAAGGGTTGTTGCCCCCTTAAAGGCACATTTACTTATATACCAGGAGCCAGGCCTGGGCTCCTGATAAGGTGAGAAGCCACTTATTCACTACATTTTTCTCTATCTTGTGGAACTTATTGCACTGGAAGCCACCTTGCTTCCTTTGTCTCCGTACACTCTTCTTTTTTTGTATGGGGATCATCTGAACAAGAAGTACAGAGGTACAGTGTCACCATAGTACACACATACTCAAGCAATCTGAGCCTATCCTAAGTTGCTCTTTCCCATGTGAGTGAGACTGTTACCATTTATTTCACATTGTTCCACTATGATATTGCACTATATTTGGTTTTATACTTTCAGACGTTTATACTATACCACATTTCTTGTATGCTGAATATTGTGTTAAGAGTAAGAGTACCCTTAAGAGTAAGTTACTGAATCTTTAAGCGCACCACAATCACACTAGTGGTGGATTACCGTATATATATCTTCCTTCACACTTAGTGCATAAATCCATTTATACATATAGTCAGGTGATGATTAAACAATTTTACCAAACAGGTCTAATGATCATCAATTTAAAATGTAGGTTGAAGCATAACCCCTAACTCCTTTACTGTGGTATTTACATATAATGGATTCCTAGGGTATAATCCCATATATGCATATAAATAGAATTGTATATACACAGTTTTAACAATTGCCAGCAAAAATAATTTATTGCAAATTAATTTCATTTACAATTGGTGCTCATAGTGTGTTGGGCAGTCTGTCACTGTGGCGAAAGGCAGAAAAGACCAGTGCTCTGGCTGGTGAGCGGATCTAAAGATCTCTCACCGACTCTTTCTTGCACCTGCGAGGGAGCAGGAGGTCTGCACCTCTACTGAGAAGAGAGAATTCATAGATGTGTACCTCCAAATGGAAATGCAAACTTTAAGCACAGGAACTCCAGACCACCAAGAAGAAATGTTGTAGGCCCATCGGACACCAGGGAAACTATCTGGGCATTGTGTGTTCCCTATGTGTTCACAATCATAACATTCAGTGCTGTGTTAATGCCTTGAGTCACTAACTGTCCCTGAATATCAATGAAACTCTGGAACACTGTTTTCAGTCAACCTTAGTTTTTAGTTATTCTTTAGTAACAACTCAAAATGGTTTACAACTGTAACACGGTGACTTAGACACTCAAAATTGTGTTGATACCGGAGAAACTGACGGAAGCCAAGCACAGAGAGATGGACACAGGTTTCTTCAGGAAGGAAGAGATTATTTATTCGATTCACCGACCGGGACTCAGAGGGACTAATGTCACCAAAAAACAGCAAAGTCTGAGTCCTGATCATACAGTGTAGGTCCCTTATATAGGCATGTAGCTCCTCCCATAATCAGTTCAACCTACACATACTCTTATCTAATCAACCAAATAGAGACTAAAATCCTGTTTGACCACATGGCTTGCCCAGCACAATGGAGGAGGGGAAATACTCGTATATCCTGTATTCCTACTTATGCTCCTTACACTACTGATTGTATCTTAGCTACGTGTAACTGACTTAACTGGTACATCAACATATGCAAATGCACATACCATGTGGCAATCTTGTCCTAGTAAATTTATTTTTACTGAGATTCCACCACATTCCCCCCTTTGATGCTTCTGATATTTCACAATTCCAGATGCATCACTTAACCATAGTTTGCTTACACCTTAGGTTGCTATGAACCAGACCAGACTTTGCGACTCCCTAACGATATGAATCCCTCAACATTCCTCTTCCTGTACTAGTTCTCCCTGATTTAGAGCCTCATACCTATATATATATATATATATATATATATATATATATATATATATATATATATATATATATATATATATATATATATATATATATATATATATATATATATATATATAGCCATTATCTGTGCAGCAGCCTTTCTCTCTGCTATATTCTCTATAATGCTCTGCACAGACCTAACTACCAAAGGAATCAGACATGGTAGAAGAAGGCACAGCATCAAAATTAGCATGACTCCACCTACCAATGCCTTAAGTCCTCCAAACTGCTCATACCAATTACCAAACCAACTACTTGGATTATACCCTTTCCATACCTGGGTAGGCACATGCGCTAGTTTAACCATATGGCTAGTAAGCTCAGCTATTGCTTGCCCTTCATCATCTATTTGAAGACAACAATTGCTTAGGTTAAACTTCCCACATACACCTCCCTCTACTGCCAATAGGTAATCCAAGGCTACTCTATTTTGGTAAACGGCTGTCCTCATCCTAGTATGTTTCGCTAGGAGATTGAGCACTTGTGATATCTCAACCACTGCCTGTAATCTTATAATGCGGTTGAGCATATATATTGGGGTTCTATATCCGAAAGTACCATATTCTGCCCAAGTGGCTGGCCCATAATAATCTATGATACGCTGGGGAGGCCATTCATTATCTTCCCAGGTACCTATCTCTAGGGGTCCCCTTTTCTTCCTATGATTCACATCATATACTTTAACTCCCAAAGTCTCTCCTGATTCAATAGGCAACAAGAAGAAGGATGGTTTGAGCATACCTAACACACATGCCCCTTCCCAATCCTGTGGTAACTCCGAATAGGCCTTCTTACCACAGATCCAGTACAAATTTGCTGGGGCTTTCCAACTAGATGTGATAGATCAAACCACACGTCCTTTAAATTGGCATAACTTGCAAACGGGTTAGGTGGTTCTGAGACATTTGAAGCCGACCACCAGGTTGTATTCTTTGTAGTATCATCATAAGCTTTTTGCCCTAGACAAGTTAGTTCTCCTACAGATGTGTTAAACATTATTCCTTTTCTTGCTATGCAAACATTATTATTATTATTATTATTATTATTATTATTATTATTATTATTATTATTATTATTATTATTATTATTATTATTATTATTATTATTATTATTGCAATTTATATAGCGCCAACAGATTCCGTAGCGCTTTACAATATTAAGAAGGGGATTTAACTATAAATAGGACAATTACAAATAAACTTACAGGAACAATAGGTTGAAGAGGACCCTGCTCGATCGAGCTTACATTCTATAGGAGGTGGGGTGTAAAACACATTAGGACAGGAATTTGCAATCAAATAAGGTGGACTGCCCTTTAGGAGAGGGCAAGAGACAGGTATGTGAGGTATTGGTTAGTCTTGGAGGCCATAAGCTTTCCTAAAGAGATGGGTTTTAAGGCACTTCTTAAAAGATGCAAGACTAGGGGAGAGTCTGATGGCAGTAGGCAGGCTGTTCCATAGGAAGGGAGCCGCCCACGAGAAGTCCTGCAAGCGCGAGTTGGCCGTACGAGTGCGGACAACGGACAGGAGGTGGTCACGGGCAGAGTGGAGAGACCGAGAAGGGACATACCTATGGATCTGTGAGGAGATATAAGAGGGGCTAGAGTTGTTCAGTGCTTTATAGGTGTGAGTAAGTACCTTGAATTGACTCCTATAGCATACAGGAAGCCAATGTAAGGACTGGCAGAGGGGTGAGGTGTGAGAGAAACGACTAGAGAGGAAAATCAGTCTAGCAGCAGCGTTCATTACGGACTGTAGGGGTGCAGTACGGCTTTTGGGAAGACCAATCAGGAGAGGGTTACAGTAATCCATGTGGGAAATTACTAGAGCATGGACAAGCTCCTTGGTAGTATCTGGTGCAAGAAAGGGGCGGATGCGGGCTATGTTTTTAAGATGAAATCTACAGGATTTGGCAACATGCTGGATGTGAGGCTCAAAGGTGAGACCAGAGTCAAGTATGACGCCAAGACAGCGCGCTTGCAAGGATGGACTGATGTTGGTACCACAAACTTGAAGGGAGAGCGAAAGAGGAGGATCAGTTTTAGGAGGAGGAAAGACAAGGAGCTCAGTTTTTGAGAGATTGAGTTTCAGAAAGCGGGAGGACATCCAGTCAGAGATGGAAGAAAGGCAAGCAGTGACACGTTGCAGGACGGCAGGGGAGAGGTCCGGGGAGGAGAGATATAGCTGGGTGTCATCAGCGTACAGGTGGTAGTGGAATCCAAAAGAGGTAATAAGTTTGCCAAGAGAGGCAGTATAAAGAGAAAATAGAAGGGGACCAAGGACGGAGCCTTGGGGGACACCAACCGAGACAGGGCGAGGGGAGGAGGTATCATTAGAGAAGGAGACACTGAATGAGCGTTGGGAGAGATAAGAGGAAAACCACGAGAGGACAGAGTCACAGAGACCAAGCGATTGAAGAGTTTGAAGAAGGAGAGCATGATCAACGGTGTCAAAGGCCGCTGAGAGGTCAAGAAGAATTAGTATGGAGTAGTGGCCTTTGGATTTAGCTGTGATTAGGTCGTTAGTGACTTTGATAAGGGCAGTCTCTGTAGAGTGGAGAGGGCGGAAGCCAGATTGAAGGGGGTCAAGGAGAGAGTTGGAATTGAGGAAATGAGACACACGGGTAAAGACAAGTCTTTCCAGAAGCTTTGAGGAAAAAGGGAGCAGGGATATGGGACGGTAGCTAGAGAGGGTGGATGGGTCGAGGGATGGTTTTTTTAGTATAGGCACTACAGTGGCATGTTTAAGGTCAGCAGGGACAATGCCAGAAGAGAGCGAGCAGTTGAAGATGTGTGTTAGAGAAGGCACGAGACAAGTGGAGAGAGATCTGATAAGGTGAGATGGGACAGGATCGAGTGGGCAAGTGGTGGGGCGAGAGGAGCAAAGAAGAGCAGCCACCTCTTGGTCAGTAGCTGGGGAGAATGTCTGAAGGGTAGGAAAGGCATGATCTATGTGTGATTGAGAAACAGAAAGGCAAGGAGGGGAGAATTCTTTCCTTAGCTGTTCAATCTTGTCAGTGAAGTAACATGCAAAGTTATCAGAAGTAAGGTTAGTTTTGGGGGTGGCCACAGCAGGGCGAAGAAGAGAATTAAAGGTGTGAAAGAGACGCCTGGGGTTGCGGGAACATGAACTAATGAGAGAGGAAAAATAGGACTGTTTGGCAAGGGCAAGGGCTGCACTGTATAAACACAATATGAATCTATAATGGAGAAAGTCTGATTGGGTACGAGACTTCCTCCAGGAGCGTTCAGCACAACGGGAGCATCTTTGCAGGTAGCGCGTTAATTTAGTATGCCATGGTTGGGGGGCGGGTCCTCCTCGAAGGTGCTTGTTTGTAGTGGCGCTGCAGTGTTCAAGGCAGATGTAAGAGTAGTTATATATGGAGATGGCCAGTGAAGGACAGGAGAGGGAAGGGATGGACAGCAGTTGTGAATCAATGTCAGCTGACAACTGTTGGAGATCAAGAGAATTAAGGTCCCTTCTGAGTTGAGGGGGGTTAGGCTGAGGTTGTTGGGTGAGGGGGTACGCAAGAGCAAATGATAAGAGGTGGTGATCAGTGAGTGGATATGGAGCGTTGCAGATATTAGTTACTGTACATGCATAAGTGAAGATTAGGGTATTGCCAGCTACATGGGTGGGAGAATTTGCCCACTGCGATAGCCCGAGGGAGGAAGTCATTGAAAGTAGTTTAGTGGCTGCAGAGGTCAAAGGTGGGTTTATAGGAATATTGAAGTCCCCGAGAATTAGGGATGGAATGTTAGAAGAGAGGAAATAGGGTAGCCAGGCAGCAAAGTGGTCAAGGAAGAGAAGAGGGGAACCAGGGGGACGGTAAATAACAGCAATGTTAGCAGAGAAGGGTTTGAAAAGGCGAATTGAATGTATTTCAAATGACGGGAAAGAGAGGGAAGGGGGGGTGGGAAGAGGTTTAAAAGAGCAGTGAGGGGAGAGGAGAAACCCAACACCACCACCTTTACATTCAGAGTTTCTTGGGTTGTGGGTAAGTTGGAGACCACCGAAGGACAAAGATGCAGGGATGGCAGTGTCAGAGGGGGAGAGCCAGGTTTCTGTTAAGGCTAGTAAATCTATTGAACGAGAGATGAAGAAGTCATGGACAGCAGTGGATTTAGTTATATTGCAAACAGAGCGTGCGTTCCAGAGGGCAGTATTGAAGGAGGATCTAGAGGAACATGAGATGGGTATGAGATTAGTGTGGTTCCTTGGGTTAGTATGTGCTGTGTTTGTTGAGAGGGGACCGGGGTTTGGAGAAACATCACCAGCTGCTAGGAGCAGAAGGATAGAAAGGAAGTGAAGGTGGGAGTAGGATTTGAACGTTTTGTAGGAGGGTATGTATGTAGAGGGTTTGGGAGGAGTTGGTGGAGATAGGCTGGAAAGGTATGTGTAGAGTGCATGGGATGAATAGAGAGGGGAGGGGAGTAAGGTGGCAGTAATGATGATTGTGTTGCCAGGGACAGGTGAGTGAAAGGATAGGGATATTTTAGTGATCAGAGAAGTTAGTGTTAAAGTGAAAAATAGAAGGGAGAACATTAGAGAAAATGTGTATTATATAGATAGGTAGATCATATATACAAACACACACAAATATCAATGAGTGTTTAAACCAATGTAAGGATGCAGTGTGTTAAATGAATTCAGGTGAGGAGAGGTTTAGTGACTTGATTGGTGTGTTAAGGAAACCAGCTGATGTGCACTATCTATAAGTAAGCTGTTGACCATGGGGTGGGGTGGGCAATCTTCCAGAGATGATACCTCTGCTCAGAAGATTCTGCAGGACTTGGTTGCTTGGGAGTGCTGGGTGTTAATGCTGTTTTAAGGGGCCCAGTCTGAAATATAAGGTCTGAGGTTAGAGAAAAAGAAATAAAACACTATTATGGGTGGGGAGACATGGGGCTATTGAGGTAATTAATTAGAGATGAAAAACTAAAGGAGAGAACATTTGGGATAAATAGATAGGAAGGATCAGATAGGTGAAAGTCATAAACCATGAACATAAATTTACTAGATTATCAGTGAGAGTAGTAACACTAGCTAAACAAGCAATTAACAAAGTCTTAGAGAATGAACATAAAATGACATGATCATACCAGCTTTAAGAAAAACAAAAACAGAAAATCAGGATGGGAGATATAGTTATCAATTAAGTAGTGATAGTATAGAAAGGGAGATGAAATAGAACACAATTTTAAAATAAGAGTTTAAAGGAAACAGTAGAACAGGTATTCTTGAGTAGATCTTCCAGAGATGATACCTCTGCTCAGAAGATTCTGCAGGACTTGGTTGCTTGGGAGTGCTGGGTGTTAATGCTGTTTTAAGGGGCCCAGTCTCTGCTCAGAAGATTCTGCAGGACTTGGTTGCTTGGGAGTGCTGGGTGTTAATGCTGTTTTAAGGGGCCCAGTCTCTGCTCAGAAGATTCTGCAGGACTTGGTTGCTTGGGAATGCTGGGTGTTAATGCTGTTTTAAGGGGCCCAGTCTCTGCTCAGAAGATTCTGCAGGACTTGGTTGCTTGGGAGTGCTGGGTGTTAATGCATAACCTATAATGGAGGTCTTTAATCGCCACTCAGATTTACCTCTTACACTCATTTTCGGCTTGAGAAGATGTTATCTGTTCAATTGTCTCAGAACCAGAATACATTACCTCCTTTGCTTCCCAGGGCCATTGGTCTCCCATATTAGTACCTCCACACACATAGCAGTTGGTCACATTAAGACTACCAGCAATACTCTCGGCTAGATCAATAAACAGGTTCTTAGCATTATGGGGAATCTTATTTTCTACACTCATCTCTTCATAAAAAGAATGGAAAACCTGATGAGTTTGGGATGCTACGGTATCGGTCTCTATCCCTATAAATAATATTGTCCCAGGATCCAAACCCGTCCCATATATCTGGAACCCAAATAAGTTACCAAACCTATCTAAAAATTGTTCAGGATTATTAATAAGTATATGGACTGGGTTACACTCCATAGACTTACAATACGGTTTGGTAGGCAACTTAGTAACAATCATATCCTTATCTACTGTCTGTCCCCAAGTTGCCCACCCCACACAAGACCAATATGGGCAATAATTATAATCCCTATCTGGGCATTTTGGACTTACGTACTTATTTTTACTACTGGGACAAATATACTTATCGTTAGACCCATACGTTCTCTCCCACTTAAGATCCCTGCATACATTCCACGGTTTTCTACCACTTGATATCGCCTTACATGCATCAAATAGCAGAACACCCGAAGAATGTACGGTTTCTAATACTGTTTTATTTATTAGGGTCCCCTGTGAGTCTCCATTCCGGAGGGTCAACCAAATTGTACGGGGTTGATACTCTGGATTGAAGCACTTAGGTTCGCCTACTCCTAAATGGCATACACTATACTCTATACCCAAGTATCTACACCTTGATACATATCCTTTACATTCATATTGTGAATGCCAAATTAGGGTCTGGGAAATATGATTACCTGTTATAGTAGTCTTAATGCAAACCTCACAGCTAGGTGTGTCGGTACCTCTACCTTCCTGAATAATAAAAAACATAAAAATACACATTATCAAGAGCACTTCTTTCGACGTCTTCATCCTCAGTCTTCGTCCGTGCGATGGCACCTCAGCTTGCAGGATGTAAGGGCTGCAAGGAATGGAGTTCTGCAGGTCCTCTCTTCCCTTCACAGAGGTCCCTTTGAGACACCCTGGCTATGTCACGTGGGTGAGTGGTCTGGCTTTATTATGGCCGACAAAACACTCACTTACTGATCTCTTTAAACACACTTGTAATCCCAATATCTCCTCGTTACTCCGACTGAGTCATGCGCTTTAACCGGATCTTGCAGGGATTCTCTGGATCTGGTGTAGCTTGCCAAGAATCTACTGCTGCTGATTTAACCCTGGAGTGATGAATCCACGGAGTCACTTCAGCCACCTTTATTGCTGTAGGGGTAGACAAAAGAACAACATAAGGACCCCTCCACTTAGGCCCTAACGGTATACTGTTCCACTCTTTAATCCACACTTGATCTCCTGGATGATAGCTATGAACAGGGGGATAAATATTCACAGGTAATCTATCTTGTACCCATTTCTGTACCTCCTCCATAGTTTTACCCAACTCTACAACCTGCTCCCGGGTAATTCCTTCTCCCAACTGACTCAAATCCCCCCTTAAGTTACCAAGTATGGGAGGTGGACGCCCATACATGATTTCAAAAGGTGAGAGACCCATCCTTCTGGTAGGTGTACTACGAATACGTAACAGAGCTATAGGCAAAAGAACATTCCACTTAAGTTGAGTTTCTTGACACATCTTTGCCAATTGGTTCTTAATAGTTCTGTTCATCCTTTCCACTTTCCCAGAACTCTGAGGTTTATATGCCGTATGAAGCTTCCACTTAATACCAAGCATATGAGTCAGTTGTTGTAGGCACTGGTGAACAAAGGCTGGACCATTATCCGATCCTATAGAACATGGTAGTCCATATCGGGGTATTATTTCTCGCAACAGGAATCGCACAACTTCTCCTGCTTTCTCTGTACGAGTGGGACATGCTTCTACCCAACCTGAGTAGGTACACACAACTACTAGAAGGTAGCGATGTCCGCCGGATTTAGGCATTACGTATAGTCTATTTGAAGATCGGACATAGGGAGTCCCCCCATATACTGGACTCCCGGTGGTTTCACTGGTCCTTGCTTTGCGTTATTCTTAGCACATAGTACACATCTTCGTACAATGGCTTGAGTCAAGTTGGACAATCTTGGTATGTAGAAATGTTTTCTGAGAGATTCTTCCATACTATCTCTTCCAGAATGTGTCCCGTTGTGATAGTTCTGGACAATTTCTACAGCTAGTGATGCTGGAATGACTATTCTTCCATCTTCTAACTGATACCATTTGTTCTCCAGGTATTTCCCAGCTTCTGTCTTTAACCACTCTTCTTCTTGAGCTGTATAAACTGGAGTCCATTGAGACAGTGGAGTCGGTATAAGTGCAGCTATATGTTCCACATATTCCTGTCTTCCTGATTCAGCAGCACGCTTAGCTGCATTATCTGCCATCCGATTTCCTTTGGTTACGTCACCATCTCCTTTCAGATGCGCCCGACAATGTATAATACCAACTTCTTTCGGTTCCCACACGGCTTCCAGTAGTTGCAATATTTCAGCTGCGTACTTAATTTCTTTACCCTCTGAATTCAATAGTCCTCTTTCTTTATACAAAGCTCCATGGGCATGAGTGGTTAAAAACACATACTTGGAGTCCGTGTAGATGTTCACTCTTAAACCTTCTGCCAATTGTAACGCTCGTGTTAGTGCAATTAATTCTGCCTTCTGTGCCGATGTTCCTTTTGACAATGGCCAAGCTTCTATCACCTTGTCTATGGTAGTCACTGCATATCCTGCATAGCGAATCCCTTCTTTCACATAACTACTGCCGTCCTTATAATACTGGACATCAGGGTTCTGGATAGGAAAATCACGAAGGTCCGGTCTACTTGAGAACACTTCATCCATCACCTCCAGGCAATCATGTTGACTCTCAGTAGGTTGTGGCAAAAGGGTAGCTGGATTCAAGGTATTAACAGTCTCTAAATGCACTCTTGGGTTTTCACACAACATAGCTTGATACTTAGTCATGCGTCTATTACTAAACGAATGATTGCCTTTATAGTCTAGCAACGTTTGTACTGCGTGTGGGACTCGCACGTAGAGTTCCTGACCCAGAGTGAGCTTATCAGCTTCGGCTACCAGCAGGGCGGCGGCAGCTACAGCTCTTAGACAAGGTGGAAGACCACTGGCCACTGCATCCAGTTGTTTGGACATATATGCAACAGGTCTTTGCCATGATCCCAAGTACTGTGTCAATACTCCCACAGCCATTCTTCTTTGCTCGTGTACATATATGTAGAATGGACGTGTATGATCAGGTAGACCTAATGCTGGGGCACTCATCAATGCCTTCTTCACATCTTCAAATGCCTTTTGCTGTTCAGGGGTCCACAGGAAGGGATCGTGTTCTGTACCTTTTATAGCTGCATAAAGAGGTTTCGCCAATATCGCATAACTGGGAATCCATATCCTACAGAAGCCTGCTGCCCCCAAGAATTCCCGCACTTGTCTTCTATTCTTGGGTATTGGTATTTGGCATACAGCTTCTTTTCTCTCTGGCCCCATTATCCTTTGACCTTCAGAGATATGGAATCCCAGATACTTGACAGTTGGCTGACACAACTGAGCTTTCTTCCTGGACACCTTGTGTAACGGCTACCCAGGTAGAGAGAGGGTATCTGCCGTTGGAGACGTCCTTTTCCCTGCAAGTTGCTGTGGAGAAGTGAAGCTGGTGTAATCCCATCCACGATATCCAGAGCGAGAGTCAGGTTCAGCTGTAACAGGAGCAGAATAACATTCCCAAATAATCCCCTTCCAAGAACGAGACGAGGCTACGTTTTGAAGGGTCAAGATGAACTGAGGACTGGGACACCCAGCCTGCTTTTTATTAGGATAAGGTACACACAGGACACTCCCAGTTGAGGATGAAAATAACCAATCATACATATGGTAACACCCCCACGTCTCCTCCCCTCAGATAAACACATAACATAATTAGAACGTACAATATTTTACCCCAGTTCTGGATGTACCCCAAAAACAGGGGGTACAGCTTTAAATCCAGTATCGATTGATAGCTCTCATTCAGGGGAACAATACATCCAAAAATCAGCCCATTCGGATGAATGGTTCGGGAGATACAGAGTTCCAAAGTTTTGACCGACCGCACAGACCAACTAGCCGAAAATAGTTCCATGAGTTTTGGCCTTGCGGTCGGTCTCTGTTCGCACGGTAAAAAGCTACGAAAATCTTGCCATCCATTCGAATCTCGGGGTTCGCTGAAATCCCCATAGACAATTAAATATTATTTTAACATTATTTGGAAGCAGACTCTATTAAGTAGACTCTTTCAAGTAGGAGTTAGAAAACCAGGAGTTGCTTGGAGTGGTTTGTATACTGTGGAGAGTGGTTTGTATTTTATTTTTGTTTAATTGGTTCAGTCTGTAAAGTTAAAAAAAACAAAAAAAAAGCTTTTTTTTTTTTTTTTTTCCTGGTGTTCTGGTTTTTCCCCCTCTTTTGTGCTGCTGCTGCTTGATTGATTGGGGGGAGTGTTCATTAATTGCACCTGTGTGGGATTTGTATCCCTATAAAGGCACACCCCTAACTCACTGAGCTTGCTCACATTATTTGGAAGCAGACTCTATTACGTAGACTCTTTCAAGTAGGAGTTAGAAAACCAGGAGTTAAAACTAACAAGGGGTTTAAACTATCAAGGTAATTTTTAAAAAAAAAAAATGATTTATATATATAGATTTTTTTTTTTATTATTTTTTTTTTTTTTTTATCTGTATCTGGGGAAATGAGTGTTAGCAAGATTGTTAGTTTAACTCAATGCACATCTTGTTGCATGTATGGATGCCTGGATGTACCCGTCCATGGTCCATACCTCTGTGATGGTTGTGTGCGAGTGGCTTCTCTGGAAGCTCAGATTGGAGATCTTGAGAAGCAAATCGCAACTTTGAGGGAGATCGACAATCTTGAGAGGAGTCTGCTGCTGACTGAGCAGAGTTTAGTGGGGACAGGTAGTGGAGAGGGAGGAGATATGACAGATGGGGAACAGGCATGTAGCTGGGTGACAGTGGGGCGAGGAAGCAGGGGGGGAGGGAAGAGGAAAGGGCTAGCTAGTCCTGATTTGGTGCAACATAGCAGATTTGCCCGTTTGAGGGAAGATGTTGGGAGCATCAGATCAGGAGTAGCTGTATTAGAGGAAGCTGTTACTTCTAACAGCCGAGGTGACAGCCCCTCTAGTACGGGTGGGGATCAAAATGTAAGGAAGGCAAGACAGGTTGTGGTGGTAGGGGACTCTATCATTAGGAGAGCAGATAGGGCAATCTGCCACTCTGATCGGCTCAACCGGACAGTTTGCTGTCTCCCGGGTGCTCGGGTCCGGCATGTTGCTGACAGAGTGGATGGATTATTGGGAGGGGCTGGGGATGACCCAGCGGTCATGGTCCATGTTGGTACCAATGACAAAGTAAGAGGAAGATGGAAGGTCCTAAACAATGATTTCAGGGAATTAGGTAGCAAACTCAAGAAAAGGACCTCCAAGGTGGTATTCTCTGAGATATTACCTGTGCCACGTGCTACAGTGGAAAGGCAGCGGGAGATTAGAGAGGTTAATGCGTGGCTGAAGTCTTGGTGCAGGAAGGAGGGTTTTGGGTTTTTAGAGCACTGGGCCGACTTTGCGATTGGGTACAACCTATATAGTAGTGATGGATTGCACCTAAACGGAAGGGGGTCTGCAGTACTGGGGGATAGGATGGCTAGAAGGTTGGAGGAGATTTTAAACTAGTAGTAGGGGGGGAGGGTCATAGCAATCTACAAAATGGAGATAGGACAGAAAGGAGATGGGCTTTAGAACAGTATAAGGAGGGTGGAGACGGGGGGATGGGGCAAGCTCAGAACAGAGAAGCTATGTAATGTTGGTAAGTCACAAAATAAACAAGAGACGCATGATATTAAATGTATGCTTACTAATGCAAGGAGCCTAAATAACAAAATGGGGGAACTAGAGGCATTAGCATACACTAAACAATATGATATAAAAGGCATAACTGAAACATGGTGGGATGAGACACATGACTGGGCAGTTAACTTAAATGGGTACACATTATTTAGGAAGGATAGGAAAAACAAGAAGGGTGGTGGGGTATGTTTGTATGTCAACCATGATTTAAAGCCAAATCTTAAGCAAATTGAATGCGATGAGGAAAATGTGGAAGCTTTATGGGTAAATATCTGCTTGGGGGGAAAAGAAGGGAAACCAACTATTGGTTGGGATATGTTATAAACCACCTAATGTTAATATTGATGAGGAACAACAGCTGTTTGAGCAAATTGAGAAAGCTGCAAATCTTGGTAACACTTTAATTATTGGAGATTTTAATTACTCAGACATAAATTGGGACATAGGGACTAGTAGCTCAGCAAAGGGAATTAGGTTTTTAAACTTGTTAAATGACAACTTCATGTCACAACTTGTACAAGCACCAACTAGAATGGACGCTTGTCTGGACCTGGTTTTAACAAACAACGTTGATCTTTTGACCAACATTCAAGTAGGTGAGCACTTGGGAAATAGTGATCACAATATAGTGTGCTTTGAAATAAACTCAAAAAAACAAAAGCACATGGGGTATACTAAAACATATAATTTTAAAAAGGCCAATTTCAATAAGATAAGGGAAGCGTTACAATATATTGACTGGCATAAACTCTTTAGTGAAAAGAACACTGAGGATAAATGGATCATCTTCCAACAAATATTAGAAAGGTACATTTCTCAGTATGTACCATTGGGAAATAAGTATAAAAGAAACAAATTAAAACCAATGTGGCTTAGTAGAGAAGTAAAACAAGAGATTAAAAATAAGAAAAGGGCATTTAAAGCATTTAAATCAGACAAATCAGATGCATCTTATAAAAGATATAAGAAAGCAAATAATGCGTGCAAAAAGGCAATTAAACTTGCTAAACTTCAAAATGAAAAAATGATAGCTAAAGAGAGCAAAACCAACCCCAAAGCATTTTTTAAGTACATAAATTCCAAAAAACCCAAAAATGAAAGTATAGGTACACTTAAAACTGAAACGGGGGGGGGTTAGTTAATGAAGACCAAGAAAAGGCAGGAATTCTAAATAACTATTTCTCCTCCGTATATATTAAAGAAGAACCCATGGCAATAGATGTGCAAATGATTGCTACTAAAAACTTGCAGAATAATTGTAATTGGTTAACTCAAGACAATGTGCTGCAGCAACTAAAGAAAGTTAATATAAACAAAGCTCCAGGGCCTGACGGTATCCATCCACGTGTACTTAAGGAGCTAAGTGTAGAAATAAGTGAACCTCTGTTTTTAATCTTTCAAGATTCTTTTCTTTCA
Source organism: Pelobates fuscus (assembly GCF_036172605.1). NCBI lineage: Eukaryota > Metazoa > Chordata > Amphibia > Anura > Pelobatidae > Pelobates > Pelobates fuscus. The sequence continues at coordinate 108,596,783 of NC_086320.1, forward strand.
GGAAGTGTTCCGGAGGATTGGAGGAAGGCAGATGTGGTTCCTATATTCAAAAAGGGTTCAAAATCCTTGCCTGGAAATTATAGACCTGTGAGCTTAACTTCTGTGGCTGGTAAAATATTTGAAAGGTTATTAAGGGATAATATTCAAGAATTCCTTGAGAAGAATATGGTTATCAGCAAAAATCAGCACGGTTTTATGAAGCACAGGTCATGTCAAACTAACTTGATTGCGTTCTACGAAGAAGTAAGTAGAAGTATAGATCAGGGTGTTGCAGTGGATGTGATCTATTTGGATTTTGACAAGGCATTTGATACAGTTCCACACAAAAGATTAGTGTTCAAACTCAAGGAAATCGGTCTCGATGAAAATGCTTGTTCTTGGGTAGAACATTGGCTTAAAAACAGAATACAAAGAGTTGTCGTTAATGGTAAATTTTCAACCTGGACAGAGGTGGCAAGTGGTGTCCCTCAGGGGTCTGTTCTGGGACCCCTTCTATTTAACATTTTTATAAATGATCTTGAAGACAGCATTGAAAGTCATGTTTCAGTGTTTGCAGATGACACAAAACTTTGTAAAATAATACAATGTGAGCAAGATATTACTTTGCTGCAGAAGGATTTAGATAGACTGGAGGACTGGGCACTCAAATGGCAGATGAAATTTAATGTTGAAAAATGCAAAGTTATGCACTTCGGCGTGAATACACAAGCAACGTATACCCTTAATGGAAGTGAATTAGGGATAACAACACACGAAAAGGACTTGGGAATTGTTATAGACAACAAACTATGCAACAATGTGCAATGTCAATCAGCAGTGGCCAAGGCCAGTAAGGTATTGTCATGCATGAAAAAGGGCATTCATTCTCGGGACGAGAATATCATTTTGCCTCTCTATAAATCACTGGTAAGACCACATATTGAATATGCTGTGCAATTTTGGGCACCTGTTCTAAAGAAGGATATCATGGCACTAGAAAAAGTGCAGAGGCGGGCTATAAAATTAATAAAAGGAATGGAACATATCAGCTATGAAGAAAGGTTAACAAATTTAAAACCTATTTAGTTTAGAAAAACGTCGCCTGAGAGGGGATATGATAACATTATACAAATATATTCGGGGCCAATACAAACCATTGTGTGGAAATCTATTCACAAACCGGACTTTACATAGGACACGAGGCCATGCGTTTAGACTGGAAGAAAGAAGATTTCGTCTAAGGCAAAGGAAAGGTTTTTTTACTGTAAGAACAATCAGGATGTGGAATTCTCTGCCTGAAGAAGTGGTTTTATCAGAGTCCATACAGATGTTCAAACAGCTACTAGATGCATACTTGCAAAGACAGAATATTCAAGGATATAATCTTTCAATGTAGGGTAATAACTGCTTGATTCAAGGATAAATCTGACTGCCATTCTGGGGTCAAGAAGGAATTTTTTGTCCTAGCTTGTTGCAAAATTGTGCTTCAAACTGGGGTTTTTTGGGGTTTTTTTTTTTGCCTTTTGGATCAACAGCAAAAAACAGGTGTGAGGAAGGCTGAACTTGATGGACGCAAGTCTCTTTTCAGCTATCTAACTATGTAAATATAACTACCGAACGGTGGGGCGTTCGGTAGTTTCCGTATGAAGTTATGGAGGTCTGGAGGACTCAGCGGTGTTCGCCTGTTTGCGTATCCGTTTTTAGTTCCATGCGGTTACAGGCAAACACCGCTGTTCGTGCGCAAGATGGCCGCGAACACGTGTAAAGTCCCGAAATGGCGGCCACCTATATTTTACACACGGAATTCGTACGGAATCATACGAACGGTTTTACTACCGAACCCTCCTATACTTTACACCGTGGATTCACTTAAACCATGTGAACAGAGGAAAATGAAACGAATAGAGGATTAAACTGTAATTCCCTTGCTTGCTTCACAGCCACCAGAGACTTGTAAGGATCTGTTACACCTTGTATCCTGCCTTCCAGAGAATGTGTAGTAGATCATGTGTTGCTTGCTGACATATTTCTCTTGTAACTGCCGCTATCAACAAATCATCTACATATTGCAATAGTACACACTCTCCTGGGATGGACTTGAAATCCAGTATGTCTTGACTTAAAGCTGATCCAAATAGGGTGGGTGAATTTTTAAACCCTTGGGGCAGTCTTGTCCAAGTCATCTGGCGTTTCGAGCCCGTTACAGCATTTTCCCATTGGAATGCGAAGATACACTGGCTTTCCGCAGCAATTCGAAGGCAAAAGAAGGCATCTTTGAGATCTAAGACAGTGAAATAGGTAGCCCCGCCCGGAATTAAAGCAAGCAGGTTATATGGATTGGGCACAACTGGGTGTATACTTACGACCGCATCATTGACTGCTCTCAAGTCCTGCACAGGGCGATACTCATCTGTACCGGGCTTTTGAACAGGCAACAATGGGGTGTTCCAGGGGGAAGTACAGAATTTTAGGATACCATACCGTATGAACTTATCCAAATACGATTGTATATTCTTCTTGGCCTTTTGTGGGATATGATATTGCCTTAAGCTCACTGGATAGACCCCAAGTTTCGGTTCGATTCGAATTGGTGGGATATTGCGAGCAAGTCCTGGTGGGTTGTTCTCTGCACACACTCCTGGTATATTAAACAAGGATTCATCACTCTTAGGGTTTTGGCTAGTCAACGCTGTATAAAGTCGCCACTCTTCTTCCTTTGGTACAGATATTGTCATTATACCTGAAGGTCCATTGAACTTTAAAGATGTTGTTCCATTTGGTAGAAACGTTATCTGCGCTTGTAGATTTGACAACAAATCATGTCCTAACAGTTGGACTGGACATTCAGGCATATAAAGGAATTGATGTTTTACTACGTGGCCTCCCAATGTACAGAGTCGACTTTTAAGAACCGTTTAGCAGCACTCCTTCCAGTTGCTCCTATTACGGTGATAGTTCTTCCGGATGGAGGAGCAACTAGGTCAGTCACCACCGAATGTTCAGCACCAGTATCGATCATGAACGCACTCCTTTTTCCCCCTATTGATACATCGACCATAGGCTCCGCTCGGCCAAGGGGGATGGAGCCCGGTCGGTATCAATAGTCCTCCATGACCGTGTCAGCCAATCCTACAAAGTCCCTATCTTCTCTATCGCGGGATCTCTGCGCTGCTGGATAATACCCGTCTTCTCTAACACTTCCTCTATTGCTACCATTATTCCCTCCAGGACCTCCTCTACCTCTATAATTACCATATCCTGCCCTAAGTCTGTCTCTCTCATACTGTTCCCTTCGCGGACACTCACTTCTCCAATGCCCTTCTTCCCTACAGTATGCGCACTGATTTCTACTCAGGGGTTCCCATTCCACTTACTATCGCCTCTATCTGTTCCCCTATATACTTCCTTTTCCCTTCTATCTACGCTTGCGATTGCTACCGCTAGCATATCTGCCTTTCTACGCATCGTGCGCTCTTCCTTTTTCTTTGTCTCTGTTTCCCTGTTCATGTACACTTTATTCGCTACCTCCATTAGTTGGGTTATGGACATCCCTACAAACCCTTCTAACTTTTGTAGCTTGCACTTTATATCTCCGTAGGCTTGGCTGACAAAGGCAGAGTTAACCATCCGGGAATTCTCAGGGGCCTCCGGATTAAAGGGGGTATACAAGTGGTATGCCTCCAATAATCGGTCATAAAAGACACTGGGCGATTCATCACATTTCTGCAATACCTCAGCCGTCTTAGACATGTTAATCGCCTTCTTTCCTCCAGCTTTCATGCCAGCAATAATAGCGTCCCTGTATGCTTTTAAATGGGCCATATCTGTGCCATTGATATTCCATTCCGGATCAGTGTTTGGATAATGTGCTGCGGCCCATGCTGCCGGATTGGCCTGATTTTGTGTACGGGCCACTTCTTCCAGCGCTTTAATTGCCGCTTGGTTTATCCTTGTCCTTTCCTCGTTATTAAACAATGTCATAAACAGTTGCTGGCAATCAGCCCAAGTGGGATTATGTGTCTGGACTATGGAGGTAAACAAATCCGTCATGGCTTGAGGCTTTTCGGTGTATGAGGAGTTATGGGTCTTCCAATTAAATAGATCAGTAGTTGTGAAGGGAACATAAACGAATACTGGATCAGCATATTGTATCTGGCCGTCACCGTTAATGTGTGTCGGGTTAGTACGGGGCTTCGTTTAGGAACGTCAGTTAGGGGTTCCGGTCGAGGGGTAGTAAGACAAGGGAATGGGGACGCTTTACTGAGGGGGAGGTCGGTGAGTAAAATATTCCGGGCCGGGCTAGGAGGAGCCTGCCCAGGAACTAGAAATGGTGCCAAATCTGGGTAGGTGGAGTTGACAGAGTTAGGTAGTGAGAGGGGAGGGTTTAAAACAAGAGGGCTGGGCTCTGAGTTAGAGGAGGAAGTAGGTGGGGACAACGGGGCAAGGGGAGGAGCGTTTCCAGCATCACCTCCTCTTCCTCTTCCGGTGGAGGAGGAGTAAGGGGGCGGCATAGGGATCTCAGACTCAGGAGGCGTGTCCAAAATGGGCGTAATTATGGCCTTAGTGGACAAGTGAGTCCTGGCCACCATGAGGCGACATTGTTCCTCGTGGCATACTCTGATCCATTTTGGCGAGTCTTTTACGGCCTGTCTCCAACAATCAATATATGGAAACTGGCCGTAAAGTTCAGGCCTACCTGATACAGCCACGTGTACACGCTGTACCAGATTAGGATCCAAACTGCCACGTGGCGGCCATGCGGCAACCAAAGTAGGCCATTCCCTACTACAGAATGTAATCAAGCGTGCTGGAGACATCTTTACCCCAAAATCACATACTGTATATCCCTTGTGACGAGAGCAATCTCGCCACATTGCATTGGAGAAGCCTGGCTGCCCGCCTGCTGCTTTTGGACTATGGCCCTGGGAGATTGGGCCCTTTAAAAACAGTATGCGGCCATACCAGAGTGTATGTCACTCATTCTGGCCCTTTAAATACAGTGGGGTCATTTGGTACTTGCCCTGTGTGAGCTGTGGTAACCCAGATAGCTATGCCATGGAGCCTATTCGTGTGATTAAAGACTTTGGCTCTATGGCGATTAAACTGTATTCGGTTGGTCTGAGTGCCATTCACCTAATAATGTGCACTCAGACCTGAGCTATCTGGGGATATGTGAAATGTCTGTGTTATGTGTAAAATGTGACTTTATGTATTTTAAAGTGTTTTATGTCGTTTTGCAACCATGTGGTTAATGGAGTCTGCCTCTAGTCCTGGATAATTGGATTACTTCTCCAATTATCTCCAGGGCAGAAGGGAGGAAACCGGGATGCATTGTGGGGATGTTTTTCTTCTGTTTGAGCCAGATTTTGCCATGCTGCAAGCCAGGGCCCAAAAGATACTTTTACTAACTTTTGAACCCCTGGTCTGATTCATGCAATTTTTGAGTATGTTGTTCCCCCGAATGGATTGATTGTGTATTTTTATGTGAATGTGATGTATGGTTTTAAAGTTATGAAAGTTGTGTAAAAGTATATTTTGAACTGTATGCATAATGGGATTATGTGTCACACTAAGGGGAGGTGATGTGTGGTATGTAACATCTATGTCATTGGTTATTTTATGCCTCCCCCTGGGTGTGGCCTGTATGTGTACTCATGTAATAAAAACCAGGCTGGGTGCCCCAGCACCTGAGACCACTGCTTGACCTTCAACACGGAGCCTTGTCTCGTTCTTGGGGGGATTCACTGTATGCTGTTGGAGATTGACTGCTAGGAGTGTAAGCTGATGTCTGCTTTTCCTATTCATCTGCTAGCAGCTATCCGTGAGGTTCCAGCTTGGAGTGCTATCTTATTCCCTGGTATGCAGTTCGGGAGTTTGATGCATTCGCCTGTATCTAGTTCGTGAGTTTTGATGTTATGCAGTAGCTGTGCCTTTCTGAGAAAAGGGGGATTATCGCCTAAAAGGATTTTAACCCCTCATATGCTGAAACGGTCCGTTACATCCCTTTTTAAAATTCTTTATCATACATCCCAAGGGATCCAAAATCGCCGAATCTGACGCGCCCATACTCAATGGAGCGTCGTTTCCAACAGAAACTATACAAACACTCTACCAACGGTCACACCCGTTCCCTCGGCAACAGCACCACGTGGTACAGTTACTAAGTGAAACGCACACAACAAAACACTCAGGGAATTCCCGTACACACACAGCTGTTACACCAGTCACTAAGTAACTAATACTGTGCCCTTTGGCGAAACTATACGGTCACCCACGCTATAATTCCCTATATTTGAATTACCCGTCTATAACATACCCCAGTAACATCGTCTTTACAAACAGTAGTTACAGTACGGTTAGCATAGGTTAAAGTACAATTTGTAGTGGTTATGGTGTTAAAACATGCAACATAGACGACAATTATTAGTACTTATTTACAGTATCAGTAATTATACATGGTTATGGTACCGTGCGCTATAATACAGTTACACACTATTCACACTCTCGCTAGACGGCAGAGCTCACGCTATCTAGCAAGATATACACGCTACTACAACAATCTTTAACACATTTACAATTCCCAACTAATCTATTGGCCAGTACCTTGATGGACTACCTAAAACTATCTACATACGTTTTGGTTAGCCACACTGCCCAAGCACCACATATAGCGAACTAGAGGGCGGAATTTACAACAGCACCCTTTTAGTCTATCAAAAATCTAGTGGGTTCCAAATTTACACGCCTTCCCACTTAGCCAAGATAGGTTGAGATCTAGCAGACCGAATTTACACAGACGCCGCTTAGTCTCCCGGTCCCTCCGACCTAGCGAACAAAATATACACCCTAGAACGCTAGTCTAGACAAGACACCGGTGTCCGGCTAGGGCTATTTAAACCAGAACCCCGCCTGACTCCAAACCAAAATGAAACAGGCTTACTAAAGGGCGTTTAATTGAGCGGTGCGCCTTCGCTCCTTCCCTCTGCCCCCACTGGAGGGGGCAGATTCCAAATAACCCCTTATGGGCCTACCGCACAATCGGTATCCAATACCCCTAGTGGGTCCGCCGTCTAAAACAGCGGTCGTGTTACCTCCTCGTTCCTGAACCTGGGTTCACACTCATCGACGGGGACACCCCAGCACTTACTACGTAGAGGCCGATGATCTCCTGGACAACAGACCAGTGGTGCCGAGACGAAAGGAGGTCCACGCAGAAGTTCAGGGGTGCAGCCGTAGAGAACGTGGGCAAAGATAGACCGTCTCACGCCTCTGCTTCTCAGCTACCGTTGAACAATGAGCTTCCCGGCCCAATGCACCAAATGATACCGGAGAAACTGACGGAAGCCAAGCACAGAGAGATGGACACAGGTTTCTTCAGGAAGGAAGAGATTCTTTATTCGATTCACCGACCGGGACTCAGAGGGACTAATGTCACCAAAAAACAGCAAAGTCTGAGTCCTGATCATACAGTGTAGGTCCCTTATATAGGCATGTAGCTCCTCCCATAATCAGTTCAACCTACACATACTCTTATCTAATCAACCGAATAGAGACTAAAATCCTGTTTGACCACATGGCTTGCCCAGCACAATGGAGGAGGGGAAATACTCGTATATCCTGTATTCCTACTTATGCTCCTTACACTACTGATTGTATCTTAGCTACGTGTAACTGACTTAACTGGTACATCAACATATGCAAATGCACATACCATGTGGCAATCTTGTCCTAGTAAATTTATTTTTACTGAGATTCCACCACAATGTGTCCTGCTGTTCTTAAAGCTGCAGTAAACTTAACACATTCCCCCCATCACCAACAACGCAAACTTTAGATTTTATACTGTGTTGGGTGGCTGGGCTCAAACACAGCCTTCTCACACACAGTCACACAAGCATAGTCATTTTCCACAATCAGTTCTCACAATCACCCCCATATAGACAGTCATCCACATACAAACGCAGTCACCCTCATGCATATGCAACTCGCAACCTTGCCATCAACAATAAGCACACTTCAACACCAAAAGCAGCCCTCTTACATACAATTTTATTATGATTATTATATTTATATAGCGCTATCAAATTCCGCAGCGCTTTACAATGGGTGGACGAATAGACATTTAGTTGTAACCAGACAAGTTGGACACACAGCAACAGAGGGGTTGAGGGCCCTGCTCAATGAGCTTACATGCCAGAGGGAGTGGGGTAAAATGACACAAAAGGTAAGGATAGTATTGGACTAGTGACAGTTGCAGAAGAGGGATCAGTCAGGAGCTATTAACAGTTTAATTGATACGCTTTTATGAAGAAGTGGGTTTTTAACGATTTTTTGAAGGAGTGGAGACTGGGTGAGCATCTAACGGAGGAGGGAAGTGAGTTTCACAGGAACGGTGCAGCCCTCGAGAAATCTTGAAGGCGAGCATCAGAGGTGGGAGTACGGACAGAAGATACACATATGTCTTCAGCAGATCGTAAGGGCCTAGACGGGACATACCTGTGTATAAGGGAGGCAGGGCTGGCGCTACCTGTAAGGCGGGCTAGGCAGCCGCCTAGGGCGCCCCTTGGGAAGGGGCGCTGCCAGGAGCGCCGGCCCCCTCATGCTGCAGCCGCCCGAGCGCTCTGCAGAGAGCCTCAGACGGCTGCAGCTTTGCCCGGGCTGGTGCATCCATGAGGGCGCACCGCCCGGGCGCAGCCAGAGGAGAGGGGCTGACAGGAGGGAAGCGCTCAGCGCTCCCTCCTGTCACTCCCTCACTGTAGCGTGGCCGAGCGCTGTATGGTCTGCGGGTACAGGGAGCATCTGTCTCCTGTACCCGGCCGGACTAACAGGAAGTGAACACTGAGTGAAAGCCACTACTGAGTGTTCACTTCCTTTTAGTCCGGCCGGGTACAGGAAACAAGAGCTCCCTGTACCCGCGGACCATACAGGGCTCGGCCACGCTACAATAGAGGTAGGGGGAAAGAAACAGGGAGGGAGGGGGAAGGAGGGGGAATTGAAAGGGGAGCGGGGGAATTGAAAGGGGGGGATAAATTGAAATGGGAGGGATACATTGAAAGGGGGGGAAGAATTGAAAGAGGGTGGGAATTGAAAGGGGAGGGGGGTAAATTGAAGGGGGGGGAATTGAAAGGGGGGGATAAATTGAAAGGGAGGGGGGAATTAAAAGGGGGGAATAAATTGACAGGGAGTGTGGGGGGATAAATTAAAAGGGAGGGGGGAATTTAAAGGGGGGAATAAATTGACAGGGAGGGTGGGGGATAAATTGAAAGGGAGGGGAATAAAATGAAAGGGGGGGAGAAATTGACAGGGAGGGGAATTGATAGGGGAGGGAGGGGGAATGAGAGTGGGGAGGGGAGAAGAGAGTGACAAGGGAGGGGGGAGAAGAGAGGGACAAGGGAGGGGGGAGAAGATAGTGACAAATGAGGGGGGAGAAGAGAGGGACAATGGAGGGAGAAGGGGGAGAAGAGAGTGACAAGGGAGGGGGAGATATTGACACCCCTCACACACACACAAGCAATGCAACCCTTACACACAATGCATCCCTTGCACACACAGAAACACACAATGCATTCCTTACACACACTCAATGCACCCCTTACAGACGCACACACTGCATCCCATACATACACAGAAACATACCTTGCAGCCCTTACACATGCAAACACAGATTCACACATGCATTCCTTACACACATATCAGGACATCCCCTACACACTCCACCCCCTGTGAACAAACTCATTGGTGGAACATGAAGGTGGACCCTGGGACCCAAGCCTTGAGCTGTGTAAAGGGCCCCAAAAAAATGGAGCTGCTTCCCGTTCTCCCAGAACATTGATTTTTGTGACCACAGTTACAAACAGCCTCCAGAGAGCCTGTTCTACACCAGACCAGTGGAGCCAGACTGCAGTTAGAGCCCATCATCATCCTCATCTGGTTGTAAGTAGCCAATCTAGTATATTATTCGTGGCACTAATCTCTAATTTGCCTCACATTAAAGAAACACTATAGTCCCCATAACCACTTCAGCTTAATGTAGTGGTTCTGGTGTCTATAGCCTGTCCCTGCAGGCCTTTTAATGTAAACACGGCGGCACTGCAGCACTGGCGTTAGTTAACATGGCAGATCATATGGGTGGGGCATTGTGATGTCACATGGGGGGGGGGCGGCAAAGTTTTCTTTTGCCTAGGGTGGCAAAAATCCTTGCACCGGCCCTGAAGGGAGCATAGATAGATAGATGGGAGCAGCATTATGTAGCAATTTGAAAGCAAGAACCTAAATTTTAAATTGAGCTCTATATTTTATAGGAAGCCAATGTAGGGACTGACAGAAGGGTGAGATTATGGACTGTATATACTGTATATACAATATACTGCAAGCAGCTCCTACACACACACACACACACACACATAGAGATATTCATTCATGGACACACACCTAGGTATACATTTTAAACACAATTATACAAATACAGGCAGATATACACAAAAAGACACATACAAGAATATTCACTGCCAGACACAGTCTCAGGCACTTGCACAGATACACAATGCCTGACACACACACATAGATACTGAAATTCACTACCAGACACACTCGGCCAGTATGTGTGTGACTGTATGTCTCTGTGCATCAGTGTGTTTGTGTGTGTGTGTGCATGTATAGGTCTGTGTACATATATGTATGTTTTAGAGAGTATATATGTGTACATGCATCAGTGTGTGTGTGTGTGTATTAGTGCAAGTGTGCTTGTGTGCATCCGTGTATCCAAAGACCCAATATATATAACATACCTGAGGTGTAGATAGATAGATAGATAAATGGATAGATAAAATATCTGCACTCCAAAATTCAAAATGTTTTGTGCTCGTTGTTGGTCAGCAAAAATACAAATTACAATTGGATAGCACTGTGAGGACTCTTCAAAAAAATAAAACGTAACTATTATTTCGAATTGTCAGTAAAAGTTGTCAACGCTACAGTTTCTCACATAAAACTTTAATCAGGACTGAACATAAAATCAAAAACATCAAAGGATGAAAGTTAAGCTTTATTTTTTGAAGTCCTCAGAGTGCTATCCAATTGTTCTCTGTACTTTTACTGACCAGCAAAACACAAAACATTTTTGGATTCTGTGCAGGTTCTTGACATTTTTTGCTCTATATAGACTCTTTGCAGGAGTCTTTCCTTGCACCTTACCTGTTTCAGCATTATTACTTTTACTTTTGCTACTCGTAATCTACAATATAAGAAATTCGGAATGCAAATTTTGTATTAGGTGGACTACCATCACTATAGATCTTCCCAACACTATATCTCTAAGGGATATGAATCTGAAATGATTACACTTGAAGATCTAATAGATGGATCTGGACCTCCGAGGACTCTTCCTATCAGAATATCACTCAAAATATAGCTTGGTTGCTTCATCTAAGTGTTGCTTCTAAGTGTGTGGTCGGAGATATTCTGGAGGTAATCTGAAGTATTCAGGAGGATAAATAAAAAGTTAGGATTCGTTTGATTTAAATTATTTACCTCATTGGAATGGCAGACTAAGTTCAGTGTAATAGTTGCTATGCATTTGTTTCACGTTCCACTTTTTGGAGGTTTGCTTGTTGTCTAATCTGTAGACAGTTCTCTATCTTGCAGCAGTGTGTTGTGTTAGTGTATGTAGTGTGTGTGTGTGTGTGTTGTGTTAGTGTATGTAGTGTGTGTCGTGTGTCGTGTGTTGTGTGTGTGTAAGTGTGCAATCTGGGGGGGAGGGGGAGGAAGGGGCATTTTTACATATTTTTTTTTTCTCCCCCCTCCCTGCTTACCTGTGTCTAGGGAGGGGGGAGATTCCATCCCTGGTGGTCCGGTGGGGGGGCCCCCCGGCTCCCTGTTACCGCAGAGGGGGGCCAGGCAGCAAACTGCTTCTCCTCTTCTCTCCTCTCTTCCAATAATTCTCGCGAGACCCGCGGAGCTGTGTGCTGGGCCCCCTCTGCGGTAACAGGGAGTCACGGGCCCGCGGCTGCACACATAGATCGCAATATTCGCTATCTATGTGTGCAGAGAAAGAAAGTGGGGCCCGGGACTGCCAGAGCAGTTCGGGCCCCCCAGGGCCGCCGGGCCCATGACAACCGTCATGGTTGTCACCCCCTGATGGCGGCCCTGCATGGAGACAGGCACTGAGGGTAATGGTGTTGTGGAGAGAGGCACTGAGGCTAGTGGTGCTGTGGAGACAGACTTGGAGACTATGGTGAGGCCTAATAGAAAGCAGTTGTTGTTGGGGGATTCCATCATAAGAGGTGTGGAGATGGACAATGGTGGTCTTGTGAGGTTTCTTCCTGGAGCTACTGCTCACAGAGACAGGAGACATATTTGTTATATTGTTAAGCAAGCAAAGCAGGAAGGGGAATTGGATGTACTTGTCCATCTAGGGACAAATGACTTGGCTTGCAATGAGGTTTTAGAGGTTAAGGATGTTTTTAGTGTTGCCAATAGTGATGTACCGAACTGTCCGCCGGCGAACAGTTCCCGGCGAAATTAGCGTGTTCGCTTTCGCCGCGGCGGGCGGACACATGCGCAGTTCGATCCGCCCCCTATTCGTCATCATTGGGCAAACTTTGACCCTGTGCCTCTCGGTCAGCAGACACATTCCAGCCAATCAGCAGCACTCCCTCCCTTCCACACCCTCCAACCTCCCTCCCAGCATCCATTTTCGATTCATTCGGAAGATGCATGCTTAGTGAGAGGAGGGAAAGTTTAGCTGCTGATTAGATAGGGAAATTGATAGCTAGGCTAGGGTATTCAGTGTCCACTACAATCCTGAAGGACTCATCTAATCTCTGCTGTTAGGACAGCACCCCAAAAAGCCCATTTTAGGGCTATAACATCAGGCTGCTTTTTTTTTTTTTCCTTTGTAATGTAATTGCAGGTGCCTGCCTGCCAGCTTCTGTGTGAGGTTCACATTGGATACTGTGCCTACTTGCCCAGTGCCACCACTCATCTGTTTTAACAATAGGTTAAGCTTTACATTTAAAAGAAATATTTTTTTTCACTGTAATAGAAGAGCAGTTGCCTGCCTGCCAGCTTCTGTGTGAGGTTCACATTGGATACTGTGCCCACTTGCCCAGTGCCTCATATCTGTTTTAACAATTGGTTAAGCTTTAGATTTAAAATAAATAATTTGTTTTCACTGTAATAGAAGAGCAGTTGCCTGCCTGCCAGCTTCTGTGTCAGGTTGGATGCCTTGCCCATTTGCACAGTCAGTGCCACCACTCATATCTGTTTTAACAATAGCTTAAGCTTTAGATTTTAAAGAAATCATTTTTTTTCACTGTAATAGAAGATCAGTTAGTTGTCTGCAAGCGTCTGGGTGTCAGGCCTACTTCAGCGTGTGCTCTGCAGACCTGTGCCAGCGTGCTTTGACAGTTGCCAATCATATCTGGTGTCTCTTTAGCGTGCTTTTACAAAGAAAAAAGGTTTCCAGTGTAAGCTAATAGCAGACAGTCAGTGTCCTTAAAGCGGCTCTGTCAGGCCTTCCTTCAGCGTGTGCCCTGCACAACCCTGCCAGCGTACTTTGACAGTTGCCACTCATATCTGGTGTCTCTATAGCGTGCTTTTACAACCAAAATTTTGTTTCCACTGTAATAGAAGAGCAGTTGCCTGCCTGCCAGCTTCTGTGTGAGGTTCACATTGGATACTGTGCCTACTTGCCCAGTGCCACCACTCATATCTGTTTTAACAATTGGTTAAGCTTTACATTTAAAATAAATAATTTGTTTTCACTGTAATAGAAGAGCAGTTGCCTGCCTGCCAGCTTCTGTGTCAGGTTGGATGCCTTGCCCATTTGCACAGTCAGTGCCACCACTCATATCTGTTTTAACAATAGCTTAAGCTTTAGATTTTAAAGAAATCATTTTTTTTCACTGTAATAGAAGATCAGTTAGTTGACTGCAAGCATCTGGGTGTCAGGCCTACTTCAGCGTGTGCTCTGTAGACCTGTTCCAGCGTGCTTTGACAGTTGCCAATCATATTTGGTGTCTCTATAGCGTGCTTTTAAAACCAAAATTTGTTTTTCACTGTTATAGATTGAATAGCAGTTACTTGTCTTCAAGAGGGTGTCTTAGGCCTACAGTGTGTGCTCTGCAGAACTGTTACAGTTCACATCGCCAATCATATCTGGTCTCACAGTAGCTTGCACGCATAGTACCACTAATCCCCAAAAAATGACAGGCAGAGGCAGGCCACCCCGCAGGGGCCATCGTGGTCGTGGTGCTGTGATTCCCTTTTGCCCTAGAATAATGCCCAGTTTTCAGAAGCCACGTACCCTGAACTTGAAAAGTTCTGAGGACATAGTTGACTGGCTAACACAGGACACCCAATCTTGTACAGCCTCCGCTCGGAACCTTGACGCACCATCCTCCTCCAGCTTAGCTTCAGGCACCTCTCAAGATAGCACTCACCCGCCTGCCGCCACCACCAAAACTAGCACCACAGCCGCTTTACTTGGTATGTCAGAGGAGTTATTCACACACCCGTTTGAAGAAATGAGTGATGCGCAACCATTTTGCTAGAGGATGTAGATAACAGGGATATGTCTCAGGCAGGCAGCATTAAACACATGGAGGTACGGTGTGATGATGACGATGTTGTACCCGCTGCTTCTTTTTCTGAGTTGTCAGATACAAGCGAAGCGGTTGATGATGACGATGCGTCCATGGATGTCACGTGGGTGCCCGCTCAGCAAGAAGAATAACAGGGCGAAAGTTCAGATGGGGAGACAGAGAGGAGGAGGAGACGAGTTGGAAGCAGGGGGGGTCGTCGCAAGGAGCTAGTGGCACAGTCAGACAGCATGCATCGGCACCCGGGGTCAGCCCGACAGCACGCCAATCAACGCATGCTGTGTCCACCACCAGAATGCCATCATTGCAGAGCTCAGCAGTGTGGCATTTTTTTTGTGTGTCTGCCTCTGACAACAGCGATGCCATTTGCAACCTGTGCCAAAGGAAACTGAGTCGTGGGAGGTCCAACACCCACCTAGGTACAACGGCTTTGCGTAGGCACATGATCTCACATCACAAACGCCTATGGGATCAACACATTAGTACAAGCAGCATGCCTACTCTAAGCCGCCATCCTCCTCCTGGTCCAGCATCTTCAGCCACGTCAACCACTGCTGTCCTTCTTGCCCCCTCTCAACCATCCGCCACTCCGTCTCCCGCCTTGAGCAGTTCCCGCTCATCTGCCCACAGTACTGTGTTTCTGTCAAGGACATGTTTGAGCGTAAGAAGCCAATGTCACCAAGTCACCCCCTTGCCCAGCGTCTGACAGCTGGCTTGTCCGAACTATTAGCCCGCCAGCTTTTACCATACAATCTGGTTGAGTCTGAGGCGTTCAAAAAATTTGTAGCTATTGGGACACCGCAGTGGAAGGTACCCGGCCGGAATTTCTTTTCACAAAAGGCAATCCCCAACTTGTACTCGATTGTGCAAAAGGAAGTCATGGCATGTCTGGCACACAGTGTTGGGGCAAGGGTCCATCTGACCACTGATACCTGGTCTGCAAAGCATGGTCAGGGCAGGTATATCACCTACACTGCGCATTGGGTAAACCTGCTGACGGCTGACAAGCAAGGAATGCGTGGCATTGCAGAGGAGTTGGTGACACCGCCACGAATTGCAGGCAGTCCTGCTGCCACCTCCTCTACTCCTCCTACTCCATCCTCTTCCATAACCTCCTCGGCTGAGTCCTCTTGTGCCGATGCTTCTTGCTCCACATCAACGCCACCCCCCCAGCTCCCCAGGTACTATTCCACATCCCGGATACGGCAGTGTCACGCCGTCTTGGGTTTGACTTGCTTGAAAGCAGAGAGTCACACCGGACAAGCACTCCTGTCCGCCCTGAACGCACAGGTGGAAAAGTGGCTGACTCCGCAGCAACCGGATATCGGCAAAGTGGTGTGTGACAACGGAAAAAATTTGATAGCGGCATTGAAGTTGGGCAAGTTGACACATGTGCCGTGCATGGCACATGTGTGTAATCTGATCGTACAACGCTTTGTGCATAAGTACACAGGCTTACAGGACGTCCTGAAGCAGGCCAGGAAGGTGTGTGGCCATTTCAGGCATTCCTACACGGCCATGGCTCACTTTGCCGATATCCAGCGGCGAAACAACATGCCAGTGAGGCGCTTGATTTGCGACAGCCCTACACGTTGGAATTCAACACTCCTAATGTTCGACCGCCTGCTCCAACAAGAAAAAGCTGTTAATGAATATTTGTATGACCGGGGTGCTAGGACAGCCTCTGGGGAGCTGGGAATTTTTTTGCCACATTACTGGACGCTCATGTGCAATGCCTGTAGGCTCATGCGTCCTTTTTTTTTTTTTTCAACGTATATTAAAATTTTTAGTATACAAATGTAAAAACATATCCCATGCTTTACCCATTTTACAGTACAACTGTACACATGCAACATAAAAGAAATCACTGAAATTCAACAACACAAAGCTTACATGGGCTTTGAGGTGTTTGCCAAAATGCATGTATTTGTAGCCCAGATATAACAGTGGCTATAATTAACCTATGTAAACTTGTCACATCTGGCACACTTATACATTACTAAACACAGAATAGTAGTGAACTAAAAAACAAATTAAAAAATTCTGGTATTTGAAGAATATATTCAAATCATTCGTTTTCTGCCTACATTTTGTCATTCAGTTTTCAATTCAGTACAAATAGATGTTCAGTGAATAAACAGCTTAATATGGGGTTGTTGCTTGCTAAAAACAGACAGTTATGCTTTCTTCAGAAAACAATTATTGAACATTTGAAACTCCCATAGAAAGTATGTCTTTCAACTTACTGAGACAAATTAAAATTTCAGCTTTGATGTTCAGCACATTACATGTATTTTTTTCAATATTTCGCTAAAACATAACAGTTAAAAAAAAACAAAAAACGTAAATATAACAAAAAAACATTTATGCAAAAGGTTGAGGTCCTGCAGTAAAATGTTGATCAGATAAGAAGTTAGGTGGTATTATTTGTGAAAGCGGGTAAGAGAAGAGATTGGCTGGGTCAATGGACAATGGATTTACTGCATGAGTAGGGGGCAACATACCATGCCAGCCAGGGTAGGCTGCTTCTGGATACAATGGAAAAGATGGATATGGGAGACCTGCTGGAACAGTATTTGGCACATGGAGAGGTGGCATAATATTAGCACCCTGACTCTCTCCTATAATTACAGAGAATTCTCCTGGGAACTGAAGGCCATTGCTCAATTTTGGAGCATATTCATGATCTCAGGCATGCCAACTTCCTCTCCTGTATCCTCAGAATTCTGATTCCACTGCTCAAAATTTGGGAAACCTGGAGGAGGGAGCCCTTGCTCGGCCATTTGTCTCTCCTCTCGTTCAACATCTGCTAATATGTCAGAGAAAATATCATCTGGGATATCCAAACCTTCTTTATGTTTCTTGGAAGATTTTTTGGGATAAGCTGTCCAGGAAGGATGGCTTGGAAGAAGCAAGATCAGAAGCAGAATAGGATGGTTGTCTTCTAAACCTGGACCTCCCAAAGGACGCAATCTTTGAGGGATGGGTTGGCCGGCAGGTAGAGGCACTAGGAACGCCTCCATGCCATGACTTCTGATGATTGCATATCTCAGCTTCCGATTAAGATAAGAATACAGCCGAGCATATGAAACTGCATCACTTGACGTTCTTTGATTCAGTCGGATCACACACACATGTCCTTGGTGCACTCTGGCCAGATACGATCCACATATTCCCAAACAGACTCTTGCAAAATACAATGCCATGACTTCTGATGATTGCATCCTTCGGATGTTAACACTTTTGGTAAATCCTGGCAAAGATGACTGCTATAACCAGACTCTGGCGTGGCTGTAACTTTAAACTGCTTTATAGAGAACATGTGAAGGAATCCCTTCCACACACTTGAGTCTGCTGGATCTGTGAGTCTAGTATCTGGATCATACAATTTCTTGTTCTTCTTTTCAATGCATGAAGAATGTTGATTGCCATTAGTTATATGGTGTTTCCATATTTTCTCTGGTTTCTTGGTAATTACCCATTGGCTTAAGTCAGCATCACCTGGGGGGTTTATCAGCCCTTTGCATATAAGGCAGTCCTGATCTAAAAGGTGGCTCTTGTGTTGGGATGTTGTGTCCCTTTTCTCTGAGATGCAATCCTGCTGAGAATCCTGAGGCTGCCACACATAATCAGACAGATCCTCTAGGGTCAAGTTCTGATCGGGCTCTGTGTCAGTGTGTATCAGGGATCCTTAGGATAGGTGTCAATCCATACCTGCCAAGTGACCCTATGTAGGGGGAACAGTCCCTATTCTGCTCTGTGTCAGTGTGTATCAGGGGTTTTGAGGACAGGTGTCAATCCATATCTGCCAAGTGACCCTATGTAGGGGGAACAGTCTCTATTCTGCTTTGTGTCAGTGTGTATCAGGGCAGGGCTTTGAGGACAGGTGTCAATGTTAGGTGATTTCTGCCCTTTATGGATTAAAAGCAGACTCTGCATCAACTATGTAATTTTCCATTGGAGTTTTGCCATGGATCCCCCTCTGGCATGCCACAGTCCAGGTGTTAGTCCCCTTGAAACAACTTTTCCATCACTATTGTGGTCAGAAAGAGTCCCTGTTGTTTATAAAATTTGCCTGCCCATTGAAGTCAATGGCGGTTCGCGAACATTTGCGGAAGTTCGCGTTCGCCGTTCGCAAACCGAAAATTTTGGGTTCGCAACATTAGTTGCCAATGGTCAGGGCCGGCCTTAGGGGTGTGCAAGCTGTGCGGCCGCACAGGGCGCCATGGAGCAGGGGGCACCCTGCGGCCGCACAGCTCACACATGGCAGAAATAAAAAAATAAAAAAAATTTGCGGCAGGGGCGGAGCTTTTCGTGCGGCAGGGGCGGAGCTTTTCGTGCGGCAGAGGCAGGGCTTAGCGTGCGGCTGGGGCGGAGCTAAAATGCCGTCGAATTTCTGCAGGGGAAGCAGGAAGGAGTCCCTGCTTCCCCCAACAACCAGAATCCAGGAGCTGCACTGCCTGTCTGCCTCCACAAGGATAATGATTTAAACAGATAAGCTTAGAGTCATGTCTACAAATGCGAGCAGTTTAGGGAATAAGATCCATGAACTTGTGGCAATAATGGCAACTGATAGTGTAGATTTGGTATAATGAGAAAAATGACTGAGACATAGCAAAACCAGGGTACTCTTTATATAGAAAAGACAGGGAAGGCAAGAAAGGGGGAGGGGTGGCCCTGTATGTGAAGGATAGCATAAAATCTAGCCTAATAAAGGTTAGTGAGGCGAACATAGAGTCTGTTTGGGTTACGTTAGAATTTGGTAATCACACAGTAACTCGTGTAGGTGTGATTTATAGGCCCCCAGTACAAATTGAAGAGTTAGATAATCTACTAGTTGAAGAAATAGCTAAAATGACAATGAAGGGGGGAGTTATCATCATGGGTTACTTCAATTTTCCTGATGTGAATTGGAAATCAAAAATAGCTTCTTGTGCCAGGAGCACACATATTCTAAACTCCCTACTGGGATTGTCTCTAAAACAAGTCATTGAGGAGCCAACTCGTAAAGAGGCCATACTAGATTTAGTGTTAACAAATGGAGATTTGGTATCAGATATTACTGTAGGTGAAAGTTTAGGATCCAGTGATCATCAGTCAGTGTGGTTTAATATAAGAACAGTGACTGAGTCACACCACACAAAAACAAAAGTTTTAGACTTTAGAAAAACAGACTTTTCTAAAATTAGAATATGTGTAAAGGAGTCATTATCAGACTGGAGCCCAAGAGAAATGGGATTATTTAAAAGTTGCACTACTGAAGGCAACAGAAAATTGCATTAGGCTTGTCAGTAAGAGTAAAACATTCAAGAACCCACTGTGGTACTCCACAGATGTGGCCAAAATAGTAAAAAAACAAAGTTAGCATTTAGTAATTATAAAAAAAACCAGAGTGATCTATAAGATTAGGCAGAAAGAGGCTAAGCAAGTTATAAGAGCTTCCAAATCACACACAGAAGAGAAAATAGCACAGTCTGTAAAAAAGGGGGACAAAACTTTAGATACATAAAGAAAAGAAAAGTAAAACAAGGATTAGTTAGATTAAAAACAAATGAAGGAAGGCATGTAGATGAGGATAAAGGTCTAGCTGACTGCCTCAATTAATATTTTTGTTCGGTATTTACAGATGAAAATGAAGGAAAGGGACCTCAGTTAAGAAAAAGGATAAATGGGTCATTTATTACACGTGAGTTTACAGAGGAAGAGGTTCTAGTTCAACTGTCAAAAGTAAAGACAAATAAGTCAATGGGACCTGATGGAATACACCCAAAGCTATTAAAAGAGCTTAGTGGTGTACTAGCAAAACCATTAACAGATTTATTTAACCAATCATTGTTAACAGGAGTAGTCCCAGAAGATTGGAAGTTAGCGAATGTTGTGCCCATTCACAAGAAAGGTAATTGGGGGGAGTCGGGCAACTATAGGCCAGTAAGCCTTACTTCAGTAGTGGGGAAAGTGATGGAAACCATGTTAAAGGATAGGATTGTTCAACATCTAAAAACACATGGATTTCAAGATCAGAGACAACATGGGTTTACTTCAGGGAGATCATGCCAAACTAATCTTATTGTTTTTTTTGATTGGGTAACTAAAATTATAGATCAGGGAGGTGCAGTAGACATTGCTTACCTAGATTTCAGTAAGGCTTTTGACACTGTTGCACATAGAAGGCTTATCAATAAACTGCAATCTTTGAGTTTGGATTCCAATATTGTTGAATGGGTAAGGCAGTGGCTGAGTGACAGGCAACAGAGGGTTGTAGTCAATGGAGTATATTCCAAGCTTGGGCTTGTCACCAGTGGGGTACCTCAGGGATCTGTATTTGGACCCATTCTCTTTAATATTTTTATTAGTGATATTGCAGAAGGTCTTGATGGTAAGGTATGCCTTTTTGCTGATGATACTAAGATATGTAACAGGGTTGATGTTCCATGAGGGATAATGATTTAGGTAAACAAGAAAAATGGTCAGAGTTGTGGCAACTGATATTTAATGTGGATAAGTGCAAGATAATGCATCTTGGATGTAAAAACCCGAGGGCAGAGAACAGCATATTTGATAGAGTCCTAACCTCAACATCTGAGGAAAGGGATTTAGGGGTGATTATTTCTGATGACTTAAAGGTAGGCAGACAATGTAATAGAGAAGCAGGAAATGCTAGCAGAATGCTTGGTTGTATAGGGAGAGGTATTAGCAGTAGAAAGAGGGAAGTGCTCATGCCATTGTACAGAACACTGGTGAGACCTCACTTGGAGTACTGTACGCAGTACTGGAGACCGTATCTTCAGAAGGATATTGATACCTTAGAGAGAGTTCAGAGAAGGGCTACTAAACTGGTTCATGGATTGCAGGATAAAACTTACCAGGAAAGGTTAAAGGATCTTAACATGTATAGCTTGGAGGAAAGACGAGACAGGGGGGATATGATAGAAACATTTAAATACATAAAGGGAATCAACACAGTAAAGGAGGAGATTATATTTAAAAGAAAAAAAAATACCACAACAAGAGGACAGTCTTAAATTAGAGGGACTAAGGTTTAAAAATAATATCAGGAAGTATTACTTTACTGAGAAGGTAGTGGATACATGGAATAGCCTTCCAGCTGAAGTGGTAGAGGTTAACACAGTAAAGGAGTTTAAGCATGTGTGGGATAGGGATAAGGCTATCCTAACTATAAGATAAGGCCAGGGACTAATGAAAGTATTTAGAAAACTGGGCAGACTAGATGGGCCGAATGGTTGTTATCTGCTGTCACATTCTATGTTTCTATGTTTCTAAATTCCAAGTGGCGTCTGAATCAAAAACATCCCTACTATTAGCTGATTAAAAAGCAAGGTGTGTAAAAGGTCAGTTACAGTTCTAAATAAATGCTCATTAGACCTGATGTTGGTAATAATAGAAGATGTCAAAGAGGACATTTAGATGGAGAATTACTGGATTAGAGAACCAGCAGGCACTACTCCTCGACTGAAGGAAGCTGATGTGAGGAGTCCAAAACAGTTTTTCTGATCTGGAACTTCATTAATTGGCAAATTATTTTTAAAAAGATTCCAGTCCAAGTTGGCAAATAACATGACATTTATACAAACTGAAACGAAAAAAAAATTGTGTTGTTGCCAGGACACCCAAAATACTTGGATTCTGGAGGCGTTTTTTTTTTTCTTGCAAACAGTTTGTCGTGAAGAGGTTAAGTAAAACCCCAAGCTTAGAACTGCAGCAAGACAAAAGGTAGTTATACGGCATTGTCAAGGTCTCACACAGGCAAAAAATTCTAGTCAGACATAGGTTTCCAGATGGGCTGTCCAACAATAAGAAACAGGAAATGCTAAGAACCATTGATGCAGGGAAATTTAGTGCACATGATGCTTACTCTCTACATAATCAGAAGATGTCCCAATGTGCAATTAACTCAAAGTTGTCAGAAACCAGTAAGACTTATAGTTAAGAAAGCTTGTTGTTTATAAAAAATATTGCAGAACATTTGGAAAAATTAAAAATCAGGACAGCTGAATTTCTGGTATATGGCAGTACAGTTCTGTCAAATTTCATTATCAAAAAAAGATTCAGCGAATGAATCAGATAAGCCAAAAAGTGAAAAATCTACAAAGTATGAAAGATTTAATTTCTCTTTTCTAAATCTTCTAGTGGGTTTATACAGTTGGCAGAAACCAGTAAGACTCAGTGGCGGATCCAGAGCCTGATCTCGGGAGGGGCACTTGTAGATTATATAAAGAAATAATCCAGGCACAATAATCACTACAGCTCAGTGTAGTAGTTATGGCGCCAGTAGTGCCAGGATCCCATCCCAGAGTAAGTAGTCAAACCGTTTAAGAACAGTTTGACAACTTACCTGGGGTCTGCTGGGATATAGGGCATAGGAGCAGTGGTATGTGTTAGGGGTGAAGTGTGTGTGAAAGGTGCAGTGTGTGTGAGCGGTGAAGTGTATGTGCGAGTGCGTGAGGGCGGCAGTGTATGTCAGGGTTGCAGTGCGTGTGTTAGGGGCAGTGTATGTGTAGGGCAGTGTGTGTGAGAGAGAGCTGCAGTGTGTATGTGAGGGTGGCAGTGTGTGTGAGTTGCAGTGTGTGTATTTGGGGCAGTGTCTGTAGGGCAGTGTGTGTAGCGTGTGTATGAGGGGCAGTGTGTGTATGGGGCAGTGTGTGTATGGGTGTGTAGTGTGTGTATGGGGGAAGTGTGTGTATGGGTGTGCAGTGTGTGTATAGGGGCAGTGTTTGTGGGGCAGAGTGTGTATGGGTGTGCAGTGTGTATGGGGACAGTGTTTGTGGTGCAGTGTGTAGTGTGTGTAGGGGGGCAGTGTGTGTATGGGTGTGCAGTTTGTGTATGGGTGGCACAGTGTGTTTGGGTGTGCAGTGTGTGTATGGGGAAGTGTGTGTAGTGTGTGTAGGGGGGCAGTGTTTGTGAGGCAGTGTGTGTATGGGTGTGCAGTTTGTGTATGGGTGGCACAGTGTGTTTGGGTGTGCAGTGTTTGTGGGACAGTGTTTGTGGGGCAGTGTGTGTATGGGGGGCAGTGTGTGTATGGGGGGCAGTGTGTGTATGGGGGGCAGTGTGTGTATGGGTATAGTGAGTGTTTGTGTTACGCTACTAGGGGTGATTTGGGTTGGAACTCAACTGCAGCTTGTAAACTCCCTAATTACAATAGTACAGAAATGGAGAATCCTTAAGTATCAATACTGTAGCTTTAAGAAAAGAGAGACTCACTGGTAACTTGATTCAACCGAAGTTTTAATAAGAGTTAAACTTAAATGAATTGCATTTAGGCAATAATCCAATAATAAGAATTGCAAGTAATTCAACAACACAAAGTTCAGTATTAAGTATTTCTTCAGAGATGCATTAACTAACTTTAGTTCATAGAGAGGCATTAAGTAACATTAGTTCATGAGAATAATCTTCAATAGGAACAATAATCAATTAGCTGAGAATAGTTGCAAAGCAAGAACAGTTCATAGTGAATAGCATGATGGGAGTTGTCCTTCATGAGATTAGTAACTTGTAGCAATGAATATATTTGCAGAGTAAGAAACAGTTCATAGTGAATTAGCATGATGGGAGTTGTCCTTCATGAGATTAGTAACTTGTAGCAATGAATATATTTGCAGAGCAAGAAACCGTTCATAGTGAATAAGCATGATGGGAGTTGTCCTTCATGAGATTAGTAACTTGTAGCAATGAATATATTTGCAATGCAAGAAACAGTTCATAGAATAAATGATTTTATAATCAACTAGCTGAAAGATATACTTAAGGTTTATATGGGTAGTCCTCCAATAGTCCAGACATATTGTCCACTTGTAAAGTAGCAAAGTTTCCTTTCTCCAGTAATCCTTTATGGCTTGCAGCAATCCTTGCATTTGCTCAAAGGCTGGAAGGGTTTGTCTGGTGCAAGTTTCCCAGTAGCTGAGCCTATGGAGCTTCCAGGAGGGAGCTCACACGTTAGCTCAAACAATCAATCACCAAGCCCCCTCCCTCTGGCCCAGTCTCCCTAAATACTGTCAGAGCTGTGTCAGAGGGGGGTGGAGTCAGGCTCTTCACTGCTGAGAACTTAACCCTGAAGTGTTACTCCATGACAGTTTGTGAGGCAGTATGTGTATGGGTGTGCAGTGTGTATGGGGACAGTGTTTGTGGTGCAGTGTGTGTAGTGTGTGTATGGGGCAGTGTGTGTAGTATGTGTATGGGGGCAGTGTTTGTGGGACAGTGTGTGTATGGGTGTGCAGTGTGTGTATGGGGCAGTGTTTGTGGAGCAGTGTGTGTATGGGGGCAGTGTTTGTGGGGCAGTGTGTGTAGTGTGTGTATAGGGGGCAGCATTTGTGGGGCAGTGTGTGTAGTGTGTGTATAGTGGCAGTGTTTGTGGGGCAGTGTGTGTAGTGTATGTATGGGGCAGTGTTTGTGGGGCAGTGTGGGTAGTGTATGTATGGGGGCAGTGTTTGTGGGGCATTGTGTGTAGTGTATGTATGGGGGCAGTGTTGGTATGGGGGGGAAGGAGGGTAGAGAGGCTTTTGAATTTTTTTTTATTTAATAAAATAAATATACTTTATGTCCCCCCTCCCTTCTTACCTTTACTGGGAGGAGGGCGGACATTTCTGGATCCAGTGGTAGGAGTGAACTCTAGCCCGCGCTACAGGGCTAGAGTTCACTCTCGCGAGATTTGGAGTGTTGCCGTGGTAACCGCGGCAACGCTCCATGCTCGCGTGGGGAGGACCCGAAGGAGCTGCAGGTAAGAGCTCCCGGATCCTCTCTCCCCCCTCTCCCTCCCCTCCCGGCTGTCAGCACAGGGCCTGCGGACCGGGGAGGGAGATCTCCGAGGCAGGCACATTGCAGGGCTGACGCATGGACAATGCCAGTCCTGCATTAGCCGGCAGGGGAGAATCTTTGGGGGGGGGCAATTGCCCCGTTCACCCCCCTCTGCCTCTACTCGAGTCAATAGTCTGTATTATGGCAATTTGCATTGCCATAATACAGACAGGGGCTGTGGGGGCTGTCAGAGCTGTAACTTACCTCTCCTGCAGCTCCTGTCAGCTCCCTCCTCCTCCGCGCCGTCCGTTCAGCACCTCGGTCAGCTCCCAGTGTAAATCTCGCGAGAGCCGCGGCTCTCGCGAGACTTACAGTGGGAGATGACAGAGGAGCTGACCGGACGGCGCGGAGGAGGAGGGAGCTGACAGGAGCTACAGGAGAGGTAAGTTACAGCTCTGACATCCCCCCTCTCCCCCCCACTGAACTGCCAATGCCACTGGACCACCAGGGAAGGAGAGCCCCCCTCCCTGCCATATATCAAGCAGGGAGGGGGGACGAAAAAAATATATAATAATAATAATAAAATAATAATAATTAAATTAAATTAAAAATAATAAAAATAAATATATAAAAAAATTTAAATAGTTAAAAAAAAATAATAAAATTGCCCACCCCCCACCAAGGCTCTGCAACACACACACTGCACTCATACACACGGCATTCATACACACACACAGCATTCATACACACGGCATTCATAAACACACACGGCATTCATACACACACACGGCACTCATACACACACACGGCACTCATACACACACTGCACTCATATACACACTGCACTCTTACACACACTGCACTCATACACACACTGCACTCATACACACACACATGGCATTCATACACACACACGGCATTCATACACACACACTGCACTCATACACACACTGCACTCATACACACACACTGCACTCATACACACACTGCACTCATACACTCCTCCCCCTTCTCATCCTGGAAGTAAGTCCCGCCGGGCCGCAAAGGGGCTGCAGCTGTGCGCAGCTGCCGCAGCGTAATGATGGGGGGTGACACATGACACTGGACGTCATGGCACCCCCCTAGTCAGTGGCACCCGGGGCGGGCCGCCTCCCCCGCCCCCCCCCTTAGTACACCACTGCCTGGAATGATAGGTAGTCCCCCTGCTGTCTGTAAAAAAAGTAAAATAAAGTTTTAAAACAGTTCAAAATTAAATTATATATACTTAGATCATATATATATATATATATATAGACAAAAATACCAAAGCCAGGCACTCCTCCGTACTTTTAGTTCTCCAAGTATTATGGGCCCAGGTGCAATCCCGCATTATATATATAATAAGTGATGAAGGGAGCACACTAGGTCTTGACAAATCGTGCAAAAATATTTATTGCATTCAAAAGGAATACAACGCTGTGGTACAGAAAATCAACGTTTCGACCCTGCTGGGTCTTTATCAAGATCACAGTGCAAGTTGAAAATTAATGACAATTTATACATAAACGTGTTAAGCTTACCCTTAGGATGATCGGACAGCCAGAGGACTGAAATCCCGGAAGTGGAAACCACCACGTGGTAGCGTGCGTGTGACGTATTACGTGTTACGTGAATAGCGTAGTTGCTTAGTAACTACGTGAAAAGAGTGAAAACATATTGTATATTACGTAGATAACGTAGTTGCCAAGTCACTACGTCCGAGAGAATAAAAACAAATGCCCAAACGGGCAAATTGGAGACACAGAGGCTACTTCAGCCTGCCAGCTTATATACATAGAACCATAACGCCCATATCATCTAGATCCACATGTGTGCATCAAGGATGTGAGAAAGTTAAGTGCCGTGAATAAGTAACAAAGAAACTCAAAGTGCAAAACTTATAATGTGCAAACAGTGTACCTATACTCATACATGAGGGTAGGGATAGGGCTAGATCATATATCAACGATAAGTTGCTAAGTCATATTATAGTGTCTATTGAATACAAAGTATATGAATATTCTATTCTATATCTCACAAGGGGGATATATATAGGTCTTAATTATTATACCCAGCTGTAGGCATTGAGTTGGAGGCATGATATCTAGGTAGACATAAGTCTTACCATGCATATACAGGAATATCTAGTTCTATCCCCATATAGATTTATTCTGTAACACTTTAAATACGTCCTTTAAATTAGGGGCTTTTTGGCAGTTTACATTTCACTGTATAAATGTATTAGTATATGTAACTGATAAGGATCGAGTTATGCTACTTACTGTGCTTATAACAGAATAGATTGTATGGGGTATTTTCTTTATAGACTAGTCAATAGTTCTATCCTATAGAGGATGGGAATTGTTGCTTGTTTCTCAAATATAATAAGCAATATGCTATGGGGCTGCACCAATGAGTTTTTAACGTACTGAGTGATACATTGTATAAACATACTATAATCTGTAACTATAGAGATTCTATTTTAAAGAAACATGGATAATACAAGATGTTCATTCAGTCCATTCGGAGTTACTGTGTTGAGATGATGGATCCAATAGGCCTCACGTTGTAAGAGTAGCTTGGATCTGTCACCTCCTCTTGGTTGTACCGGGACGTGGTCAATTGCAATAAACCTTAATAAAGGTAAATGATGGTTGTTGGCCAAGAAGTGTTTCGCGACGGGTTTGTCAGTCCGTTGATCTCTGAACGCCGTCATTATTCCAGACCGGTGTCCCCTAATTCGATCTCTCAAAGTCATATCGGTTTTGCCGACGTACGAGAGTCCACAGGGGCACGTGATCATGTATATGACATATGTAGTCATACACGTAATGTAATGTTTGATTGCCATTCTTTTGCCACTATGAGGATGGGCGAATGTTGATCCTGTGAGCATATGGCTGCAGGTAACACATCCGCTGCATTTAAAGCAGCCTTTTTTTCGGATAAGAGGTGGTTTAGCATAGCAGTGCCGAGGGTCGTTTCGAACTAATAGGTCTCTCAGATTCCGGCCTCGTCTGTAGCTAATCATAGGACTCTGCTTAAATTTTTTCGGGAGGTTTGGATCCGCTTGAAATATATTCCAGTTCTTGTATATGGATTTTTTAAGTGATAGAGTTGCCGTGTTGTATGTCAAAGGAAGGAAGAGTTTATCCTTTGTATTAGACTTAGTAGTTTTGGTTTGTTCGAATTTACTCCAAGCTTTATCCTGTGCGATGTCTAGTGTCCTGGGGTGAAATCCCCTCGCTAGGAAGCGGTCGCGGACTTCCTGTAATTGCTCTTTGCGTTTACTTAAATTGCTGTTGAATCTTAGCACCCTTAGGAACTGTGATATAGGTAAGGAGTCCTTGATGTGTTGAGGATGGAAGCTGGTAGCCGCTAATAGAGTATTACGGTCGGTCACCTTCCTGTATAAAGTGAACCCCAACTGACTCTCTTCCTTGAAAATGGAAACGTCTAAGAATTCAATGGTGGTATTATGCCAACTTAATGTCAACGTTACTGGTATTGGTAGACTGTTGATATTCTCCACCATCTCTTCAAGTGTGGTGGTGGTCCCCTTCCAGATGATGAAGATATCGTCCACATATCTCAAGTATTTAATTATCTGGTGTTGGTATTTAGGGAGAATATGTGTGTTTTCGAACCAGTACATAAATCCATTGGCATATGCTGGTGCCATGGCTGCCCCCATGGCAGTACCGGAGGTCTGCAGATAAAAGTGCTCCTCAAATTTAAAGTAGTTGCAAGTTAGAGCAATATCTAGCCATTCCATTAGATATGGAATCGGAGGACCTTGGTATGCTTCGTCTTTTTGTAGGATTTCACTGATGGCTTCCATACCTTCCTTTTTTGGTATTATGGTATAAAGACTCTTCACGTCCATCGTAGCTAAAATGATTTCTGTGTTCGTGAACTTTATATTTTCTATCTGGCTAATGAAGTGCTGAGTGTCAAGTAAACAAGTCAGTAATTTTCTTATGCTGCTATTGATATAGAAGTCGATGAATTGAGCGATGGGCTCTATTAACCCTTCTTTCGCCGACACAATCGGCCGTCCTGGTGGGTGGTTGGCGTCCTTATGTATTTTTGGTAAGGTGTACATCACCGGGTGTTTAGGGTGTTTCACATATAGAAACTCAGCAGTATGTTCATCCAGGTAGCGATGTGCCAATCCTTCCTCAATCAGTAGCTTAATCCTTTTCTGGAATTTCGAAACTGGATCAAATGTAAGTTTTAGATAAGTTGACTCCTCTTGTAGTTGTTGTAAAATTTCGTTTCTATAGTCCTCGTAGGCTTGAATTACCACGGCTCCGCCTTTGTCCGCAGGTCTAATTATTATTTTGGGATCCTGCATTAGATCTTTAAGTGCTGTATGTTCTTCAGGTGACAGATTATCTCTCTGGACAGATGATATGGTGCGCGGCATTGTAATTTCATGACGTATCGTTTGCATGAAAGTTTTAATTGAAAGATTAGGTGTATATATGTCTTTCTTATTTCGTGTAGGGAACCCGTGTACTTTGGTTATAGGCTTCTCTTTCATAATCTCATTGCTATAAAGAGTTCTTTGAAGTTTATATAGATCAATTGCCGTCTCGAATGGTTTTGGATGAGTAACCGGTATAAATGTGAGTCCTTTCTGTAAAACCGAGAGGTGGTTATGGTCCAGTGTTTTCTGTGATAGATTAAATATCGGTATTACCTCCGTTGTCTGGGGGGTTTTCCCGTGTTGCCTGTATTTCTTGTGACCCTTTTGTCCACGTCTGGGGTGTCTCTTGCGTCTCTTCCTTCCCGTCTGTTGGTATTGTATGTCCGTGGTGGATCGTTTGAATGTTCTCCTGTCTTTAAAAAAGTAACCTGTTTCGAAGATTGTTGATCGGTCCGAGTGTCACCATCAGAGGCGGATTCCCCTGAGCTGACATCTACCGTTTGTAGTGAAGGCTTTCTTATGCGTGTGCGAAATCTTAGAGGTGGATTCCGCATATTTGAGTCTGATCCGCTGAGCCAGCGATAGACCTGGTGGAACTTATAATCATGGTTTACCTTTTCTAGTTTTACCTTCTTAAAACGGATCA
Source organism: Pelobates fuscus (assembly GCF_036172605.1). Lineage (NCBI taxonomy): Eukaryota > Metazoa > Chordata > Amphibia > Anura > Pelobatidae > Pelobates > Pelobates fuscus. The sequence continues at coordinate 108,627,210 of NC_086320.1, forward strand.
GCTCATCCTGGTATCTTTGTATATCGTCCTGAAGTTTTAGTACAAAATCTGTGGATGGTATGGATTGTAAGGTACTTACATGAGTAAGTTCAAAATCTTGTATCGATTTTTTAACTTGCACGAGTTCTGTACCAACCTCTTCAATAACAATCACTAGCCAATCTAAGGAGCATTTATTAGAGATGTTCATCCACTTTTTACAGAATTCAGGGTTTTGTCTCCCTATAGTGGGAGCATTTTTGATGCGGAAGCCCCTGGGGATCCGTTTGGATCTGTAGTAATCCGACAGGAATACACCATGCAGGTCAAGGTCCACCTCTCGTTTTTTAAGTCTAGATAGGTCGTTGTAGAGATCTTTAGCTGTATGTCTGTGTGGTAAATCCTGTGAGCTGCGTGGCCATAGTACAGATTGAGCCTTTTCATCTGTAATAGATAATGTTTCCGCTACCTCTGTTAAAGCCCCAGCTCTTTGTAGAAAATCCTCCATGATGAAACGATCTTGGTGGCTGTGTCCAAATCACCATTTAGATAATATATCCAATTTTAATCGTGGGGGTGCTCAGGCAAGTGCTCCGCCAGCACTTTAATATATAGACAAAAATACCAAAGCCAGGCACTCCTCCGTACTTTTAGTTCTCCAAGTATTATGGGCCCAGGTGCAATCCCGCGTTATATATATAATAAGTGATGAAGGGAGCACACTAGGTCTTGACAAATCGTGCAAAAATATTTATTGCATTCAAAAGGAATACAACGCTGTGGTACAGAAAATCAACGTTTCGACCCTGCTGGGTCTTTATCAAGATCACAGTGCAAGTTGAAAATTAATGACAATTTATACATAAACGTGTTAAGCTTACCCTTAGGATGATCGGACAGCCAGAGGACTGAAATCCCGGAAGTGGAAACCACCACGTGGTAGCGTGCGTGTGACGTATTACGTGTTACGTGAATAGCGTAGTTGCTTAGTAACTACGTGAAAAGAGTGAAAACATATTGTATATTACGTAGATAACGTAGTTGCCAAGTCACTACGTCCGAGAGAATAAAAACAAATGCCCAAACGGGCAAATTGGAGACACAGAGGCTACTTCAGCCTGCCAGCTTATATACATAGAACCATAACGCCCATATCATCTAGATCCACATGTGTGCATCAAGGATGTGAGAAAGTTAAGTGCCGTGAATAAGTAACAAAGAAACTCAAAGTGCAAAACTTATAATGTGCAAACAGTGTACCTATACTCATACATGAGGGTAGGGATAGGGCTAGATCATATATCAACGATAAGTTGCTAAGTCATATTATAGTGTCTATTGAATACAAAGTATATGAATATTCTATTCTATATCTCACAAGGGGGATATATATAGGTCTTAATTATTATACCCAGCTGTAGGCATTGAGTTGGAGGCATGATATCTAGGTAGACATAAGTCTTACCATGCATATACAGGAATATCTAGTTCTATCCCCATATAGATTTATTCTGTAACACTTTAAATACGTCCTTTAAATTAGGGGCTTTTTGGCAGTTTACATTTCACTGTATAAATGTATTAGTATATGTAACTGATAAGGATCGAGTTATGCTACTTACTGTGCTTATAACAGAATAGATTGTATGGGGTATTTTCTTTATAGACTAGTCAATAGTTCTATCCTATAGAGGATGGGAATTGTTGCTTGTTTCTCAAATATAATAAGCAATATGCTATGGGGCTGCACCAATGAGTTTTTAACGTACTGAGTGATACATTGTATAAACATACTATAATCTGTAACTATAGAGATTCTATTTTAAAGAAACATGGATAATACAAGATGTTCATTCAGTCCATTCGGAGTTACTGTGTTGAGATGATGGATCCAATAGGCCTCACGTTGTAAGAGTAGCTTGGATCTGTCACCTCCTCTTGGTTGTACCGGGACGTGGTCAATTGCAATAAACCTTAATAAAGGTAAATGATGGTTGTTGGCCAAGAAGTGTTTCGCGACGGGTTTGTCAGTCCGTTGATCTCTGAACGCCGTCATTATTCCAGACCGGTGTCCCCTAATTCGATCTCTCAAAGTCATATCGGTTTTGCCGACGTACGAGAGTCCACAGGGGCACGTGATCATGTATATGACATATGTAGTCATACACGTAATGTAATGTTTGATTGCCATTCTTTTGCCACTATGAGGATGGGCGAATGTTGATCCTGTGAGCATATGGCTGCAGGTAACACATCCGCTGCATTTAAAGCAGCCTTTTTTTCGGATAAGAGGTGGTTTAGCATAGCAGTGCCGAGGGTCGTTTCGAACTAATAGGTCTCTCAGATTCCGGCCTCGTCTGTAGCTAATCATAGGACTCTGCTTAAATTTTTTTGCACGATTTGTCAAGACCTAGTGTGCTCCCTTCATCACTTATTATATATATATATATATATATGATCTAAGTATATATTATTTAATTTTGAACAGTTTTAAAACTTTATTTTACTTTTTTATATATACTTACACATACATACACTAAGTGTATTTTAATAATAATATGTATATATAATATATATATATATTAATATCAAAATACACGTAGAACGATATTAAATATATATATATATATATAATTATATATAATATAAAATAAATATATATGTAAATATGTTAAAAATAAAAAATTATAACAAATAAATAATATATATATATATATATATATATATATATATATATATATATATATATATATATATATATATATATATGCAGAAAAAAGTGATTTGCACTATAGAATGCAAAACAAAAAACCCTCTGTGGCTATTACTAAGGTAAAATATAAAATTTATATAAATACCCAGAAATAGGAAGTGCGAAGACTCCTCAACGTCTTCAATATCTTATACATAAAACCATAAATAGCACGACCTAAAAAGTACAAAGGGAGACCAATAGTGCAGACAAAAATGCGCTAAAAAACATGAAAAACGGGGGAACTATAAAACACTCACAAACATAGAAGTTAAAAGGTAGGGTATACTCAGTCTTCTTCAAGTGCTTCTTTTCTTCTTGTATATGAAGATAAGTACTTAAAAAAAGCACAGAAAAAGGACATAGTGTGTAACTGTATAATATTCAAAGAAATGCTTTATTGTATACACTTACAAAATCAAGAAGTTAAAAAGGCCCATCAATATATACATCCACTGTCAGCTACCAGGTACAGATCAAACCGCCAGGATAAAAAGACAAAATTGGATGAAAAGAGTCCACAGTAAAATAATTAAAAGTGAATTAAAGCTTGCCACCCTCCGCGTTTCGTCTGAAAGACTTCGTCAGGGGCTTGTGGCAACAATACACAGTATACAAACACATACATTTAAATACCCTGCCAAAAAAACTTTAAACCAATCAAAAGACAAAGCTTCCAAGTAAGTCCACCTGAAAGTAATTTCATCCATCCGTGTTTCTTCTTTTTTCTTTGTTTTTCGCGCTTCTTGAAAGCGCTTGCGTCCCAAGCCTCACTCTCCATATTCCCGGAAGCAGTCGCCAGTCCCCATTTCGAATACTTGCGTCTCGTCACTTCCGGGCGACACCGGAAGTTGTCATAAGTCCATATGTGGAACGCATATGCGTTCCACTTGATCCGCAAGGGACAGCTATTCTCCTTGGAACGCACATGCGTTCCATTCCAGACGGAAGAAATCAATAGGACTCCTAGAATGGGATGCACAAGCACTCCCATCAGGACAAACCAACATGTATTTAGTTAGTTAATAGGAAACATATACGAACACAACAAATATAAAAATGAATTGAAAAAAGATCGAGAAAATATATGCTAAATAAATAGCATTAACAAATGACAATGTATATAAAAAAGTAATGTCAAAATAAAAACACATCTCGATAATATACCTTAACATTCTTTAATAAGACACCATAAAGCCCTCATGCTGAAAATCAAATAAACAATCACAGAAAACATGCCATATCGAAGTCCACATTCATACCATCAGGTTGCATTGTTCTTAGGGTATGGATCCAATATCCTTCTCTCTGTCTTAATTTTAATACTAAATCTCCACCCCTCTCATCCAGACAGACCTTTTCTATCCCGATACATGAAAAAGCACCGGGATTAAAATTTGGACACCTGGTACAGTGAACCGGAACTGAATGGGTTAATAACTTATTTTTAATATTGTTACAATGCTCTAAAAATCTTTTTTTCACTGGCCTAATTGTTCGTCCGACATATTGGGTTCCACACCCACATGTCAGAAGGTATACCACATGTGTGGAATTACAAGTGATATGTTGCCTAATTTTAAATTTTTTCTTTGTTCTTGAACTACTGAAATAATAACTTTTACTGTTCTTATAATGACAACTCTTACAGGTACCACATGTATAGAAACCTCCACGTTTCTCGTCTCCTTGCTTATCTTTGTTCCTGAAAGTGCTAGGTGCCAATGCATTTTTAAAACTCCACTTTTTAAAAATAATTTGTGGAACTGGTGGAAGTTCTGTTTTTAAAAAATCATCTTCTAATAATAAAGGCCAGTGTTTATTTAATATTTTTTTAATTTGTTTAGCATGAACATTATATTGGGTGTTAAAAGAAAAGGCAAATTTATTTCTAACCAATGGCGCTCTCCTATCTTTATTAAGTAATAGATCCCCTCTATCTTTATTAAAAGAATGGGTTATCTCCTTGTTAATAAAGTTATTTGTATACCCCTTTTCTATAAATTTATTTTTTTTAAAAAGAGGCCTGATCTAGAAAAACTCCCTCATCAGTACAATTCCGCCTAATCCTTGTAAATTGACTTCGTGGAACGCCACGAAGCCAATTAGGGTGATGGTTGCTTTCCGTATTAATGTAACTATTCGCATCAGTGGGCTTAAAGAAAGTTTTGGTCTTAATTTTAGCATCTTCAATAAAAATCGTGAGGTCTAAAAAATTTATTTCATCATAGCTAAAAGTCGGAGAAAAAATTAAAAAGAATTGATTACAATTAATATAATCAATAAAATCTTTTAAATTACTTTCTGAACCGTCCCAGATGAAAAGAACATCGTCTATATATCTCCTCCAGAGTACCAAGTTCGCGCCGAAAGGGTTATTCTTCCATATAAAATTGTTTTCCCAAAAATCCAAAAATTTTTAGCATAACTCGGCGCGAACTTGGTACCCATGGCGGTTCCCTGTAACTGAAGAAAAAAATCATCATTAAAAGAGAAAAAATTATGAGTTAAAATAAAATAGATACTGTCCAACAAAAAATTGCTAAAATCCGTTGATATCTCTGAATCTAAATCTAAAACTGACTTGACTGCTGCAAGCCCAAGGTCATGTCGAATAACAGTATACAGTGATGTTACATCAACTGTAACCCAGATATAATCTTTCTTCCATTCAAGGCACTCCAGTTCTTGTAACAGACTCTTAGTGTCTTTTAAATAAGACTTCGCCCCTTGGGCATACTTTTGAAGAAAAAAGTCTATAAATTCAGATAACTTTGATGTAAGTGAGTCGACCCCACTGATAATCGGTCTACCTGGGGGCTGGGTTATTGACTTATGCACTTTGGGCAAAAAATAAAAAGTCGGAATCCTTGGGGCTTCTGAATATAAAAACGAAAAATTCTTATCATCAATAATACCTTCTTCCCTATATTTAATGAGTAATATTTTTAACTCGCTGGTAAAAGTAGCGTTGGGGTTGGAAGATAATTTCTTATAAGTGGTAGTGTCCCCCAAAAGTCTGTCTGATTCTTTAAGGTAATACTCTGTAGACATAACCACAGTGCCACCCCCCTTATCGGCACTCTTAATAACGATATCTTTACGTTCTTTAAGCGATTTTAATACTTTGTTTTCCTCTTTGGTCAAATTAAAATTCCTTAGTTTAAAATCTATTTTATTCATATCCTTATTAACCATTTTAAAAAAGGCCTCTATTTGATGACCTCTTTCATTAGGGAAGAAAGTATACCTAGGTTTAAAAATTGATTTTGGAGAACTATTTGAATTATCATTCTTATTACAAAAACCTTCTATTTCTTTCTTTTTAAAAAATCTCTTTATAGACATTTTCCTTACAAACTTATTAAGATCAATAAATAGATCAAAGGGTTTAGCAGCAGTATTTGGAGAGAATTTTAAACCTTTTTCTAAAATTAAAATCTCGGTCAAAGATAAAACTACATCATCAATGATAAAAATGCCCTTAGATAGAGCTAATGTTCTTATTTCGAATGGGTCGTCCCTTCGCTTACTCGCCTCCTTTTCCCTGGGGCATTCCACTCCCCCAGGGGGGCAAATCTGTTCGTCAAATCTACTTCGGGTAGTTTGGGGGAGAAAAATTGATTTATTTGTCCTTTTTTCTTTTTTTGGTTTCGCCCCTTGTCTAAAAAATGATCGATCTCCTCAAAGATCTTTTGTGAGTCTGAATGGATCTTTGAGAGATCTTTCTTCTGTTGGAATTTTTTTATTGGGAATTGTTTCTTGTTAGTTCCCTGGGGCTTAACCACTTTCCAAGGACTCTCTACAGATGTATCCTTTCTATATTTGGTTGGGGATTTATTTCTAAATGGAACCTTAGGCCCATTTGTTTTCTGATAATTGGGACTAAAATATATTTTTTCTCCTCTTCTATCTATCCTAAAGTTGTTAAAATCACTCTTATAGCCACCATTGTGATTAAACCTATTTGGTTTGTTTGTAATTGAATGGAAATTAGAATCTCTATCATTTTTGTCTCTAACATATTTTCTATTCTTTGTTCCTGCTATTTTTTCATCAATTTTGTTAACTTTCTCAATCAGAAATTTCTCTTTATTTTTAAAACCTTCATCATCTTTATCTAAGCAGAAATCTTGTTCTAAATTATCCATATCAATGGACAATTTATTCAGATTATCTTTTTCGAAATCAATGATAATTTCCATTAACGTTAAAGAGCACTTTTCAAGAGCTGTATCCCATCTAGAAGCGTATGCTGAAAATTCTAAACCATTCGCGGGATCTTTCTTCAATCTTAAGCCTCTAGGAATTAGGTTCTCTTTAATATAGGCTTCTAGAAATGAGATCTCCCACCATTTTTTAGTTTCTTTAATCGCAATCTTTTCCAACTTAAAGAAATAATCGTCAGAATTAGCATTCTTAAAAATTGTCATTTTTTAATGCTATTTATTTAGCATATATTTTCTCGATCTTTTTTCAATTCATTTTTATATTTGTTGTGTTCGTATATGTTTCCTATTAACTAACTAAATACATGTTGGTTTGTCCTGATGGGAGTGCTTGTGCATCCCATTCTAGGAGTCCTATTGATTTCTTCTGTCTGGAATGGAACGCATGTGCGTTCCAAGGAGAATACCTGTCCCTTCCGGATCAAGTGGAACGCATATGCGTTCCACATATGGACTTATGACAACTTCCGGTGTCGCCCGGAAGTGATGAGACGCAAGTGTTCGAAATGGGGACTGGCGACTGCTTCCGGGAATATGGAGAGTGAGGCTTGGGACGCAAGCGCTTTCAAGAAGCGCGAAAAACGAAGAAAAAAGAAGAAACACGGATGGATGAAATTACTTTCAGGTGGACTTACTTGGAAGCTTTGTCTTTTGATTGGTTTAAAGTTTTTTTGGCAGGGTATTTAAATGTATGTGTTTGTATACTGTGTATTGTTGCCACAAGCCCCTGACGAAGTCTTTCAGACGAAACGCGTAGGGTGGCAAGCTTTATTTCACTTTTAATTATTTTACTGTGGACTCTTTTCATCCAATTTTGTCTTTTTATCCTGGCGGTTTGATCTGTACCTGGTAGCTGACAGTGGATGTATATATTGATGGGCCTTTTTAACTTTTTTTTTAAGTACTTATCTTCATATACAAGAAGAAAAGCACTTGAAGAAGACTGAGTATACCCTGCCTTTTAACTTCTATGTTTGTGAGTGTTTTATAGTTCCCCCGTTTTTCATGTTTTTTAGCGCTTTTTTGTCTGCACTATATATATATATGTGTGTGTAATTTTGTTCTAACTGAATTTTGATATTAATTTATATAGATATCAAAATACACTTAGAACTAAATAATATATATATATATATATATCCAGAGAATTTAATTTTGGTAGCACTATATCTAACCCTGTAACTTTCCACCATAAAACCTGTACATGGGGGGTACTGTTACTCAGGAGACTTTGCTGAACACAAATATTAGTGTTCAAAACAGTAAAATGTATTACAACAATAATATCATCAGTAAAAATGCAGGTGTTTGCATTTTTTCACACACAAACGGCACTTACACTGACAATATAATTGTGATACGTTTTATCACAAAGTTGGTTTTGTTGCCTTTGAGACCGTACGGTAGCCCAGGAATGAGAAATACCCTCATGATGGCATACCATTTCCAAAAGTAGACAATCCAAGGTATTGCAAATGGGGTATGTCCAGTCATTTTTAGAAGCCACTTCATCACACACACTGGCCAAAATTGGTGTTCAAATTATTTTTTTGCATTTTTCACACACAAACAAATATGAACGCTAACTTTGGCCAGTGTTTGTGACTAAGTCACAACCCCATGTGCCGGCCAAGGTGGGTGGCAGCTATTATTTATTTTAAAGTCTCCTACTCAATGTCCATGGCAGTCTGTTAGTTTTAAACATTTAGGATATATGATCACAATTATAGTAATATGGGGTCTTACTGACCCCATAGGGTTTTTGTTTATGTTAGCTTTATTTGTTTTTATTTTTTTTATTATTTTTTTTTATTTGTGAGAAGTGCTGGTTAACAAACTAGCTTGTTGGCCCGCAGGCCAAATTTTAGTTAAGCTGCTACTTAACTAATCTGAATCTTCTACTTTGTACAGGATTTTGATACCAAAGCACCACTTTTAATTCAGACACCAAATGCATTCAGGCAACTGATGCAAATTCACTCAGTCTGACCGAATTCTGACCAAATTGGCATTAGGAAATATGAAAATTCTCATTCAGATTGGAATTCTGCAATTTCCACCAGTTAGTGAATATCCCTGTTAGGTCAAAATAAGAAACTAGACTAATTCTTCATCTGTGTTTTTTTTTTCAGTTCTGCTATTTTGGCCTATATTTTGAAATCACTTTGAACAAACCCTGACTGTCTATCTCCAAATGTTCTTCAAAGATTTTATAAATAACAATGAGTTTTCTAAAAGGAACACTCCTAAAGCACGTTAGGACTGCTCAAGTGCTTTATGTGTGAAGAGTGTCCTATTTTTTCATTAGAAACTGGCACATTTTTATTGTGCAATCTACAAAAGATGTGTCGTGCATAGTATCGACAACAGTAAATCAGTCAGAAATTGGCACTTTTACAAATTAACCTCTTTACACACCCCTGGCTGTCAATCCGACAACTGGTCTTGTTACTTCCTGGTAATTTGGCACCTGCCTTGCAAAGACTTCTCATTCAGCTCAATTGGAAATTCTGTGATTGGACAGGCACAGAAAGTCTGGGTTGGGGAAGAAGGGGAGGGTTTGTGAAGGCTGCAGACAAGAGATCTGCAGCTTTTGCATGTGTTTTTTACATGTACCCCAAAGAAAAAAAGGATAATTAAATGCATACATGTTTATATTGGGGGTATATCTACTTAATTGTGATTGGTGTATTTTTATTTGGACAGTGGAGTTTCTCCTCATATATCCTAATGGTTATCTGCATGCCATTTTGCTATTAGAGTAAGTAAGCGAAGTAACTGACATCTAACTCATGTTACAATGAAAATCAAATGTTCGAACAATTGCAAAAAAATGAAAAAACTTAATATGCCCAGTGTCACAGTTATTTAAAAGAAAAGTAAAGGTAGAATAAACATTACTATTCAGATCAGCTATGCATGAGGCATTAGATTCTTGCTATCCTGTTTAAACCTTGCAGGTTTGTAGAAAATGAGTTACCCAGAAGCCATCACAAAGTCAATCTCGTAGATTGGATTGATAGAAATGTGGGAGTGGTAATGAATTTGATGTGGCATGCCTTGCAGCAATCATGAAGCTTGTAAATAATAAAGCAAAGAAATAGAAAGTGATGTTCTCCATAAATATATATCTCTAGGCTGGTGTGCCACTAGAAATCCTCCTGTCACTTTTGAATATTTAGCTGTGGGGTTCTTTAGTTGGTTCTTTAGTTTAATAAACAGGTTGCACATTGTGAGATAATGCCAACAGAAGGGAATAGCATTTCCAATCTTCAGCATGTTTGCCAACGCATGGAATTTTTTTTAATGAAAACAGAAAAATAGTATATGTACCACATATAATGGTATAGGCAATACCATGCAGAGAAAACAAGCTATAGTTATGTTATTTCATGAGATTGTAAATGTAATAATTATTTTAGTCTGTTTTCTCTTTTTTATCATGTGTTTCTGGATCTAACACACACAAACAATCACAGTAATAACAATTTTACACACACAATCACAGTAAAAACAATTTTACACATACAAACAATTACAGTAATAATAACAGCAATAATCTTACACATACAAATAATAACAGTAATGATAATAAGGTAATATCACGAATGTTGTTAAAGTAAATTCTTTCCAACTAACTGAAGTTAGTGATATATTTTTAATAATAAAGTTCAACGATTGGAAACTCATTCGTATGGCTATTTGGGCCTCAGATCCAAACTACATCCTTGTTCTTGTTCTCTTAAAAAAAAAACAAAAAAAAAAAACCCTGGTAACAAAGGTATTTAGATATTTGTTTTAGAAAAATTATAAATATAAGCAACCAAACAGAAAAAAGATGTTAGGGTGCATGCTGGGAAATACTGCTTTAACATGAGAGACAAGAATCCAAATAGCAAATTTGCTATCTAAAATATGCATAAAAAGTTCTGAAGCATTTTAGAAATGTCAACACAACTATGTAGAAAATAACTTGACAATGTAGAGTTATTTCAAGTCACGTATCAATTCTGATGCATTCCCTTAAAGGAATGCAAGCATTGTAACCACCTTTGTTACTTGCATAGATATAGTGCAATGAGCTCCCCTGTCTTTCCATAACACACAGACAGTATTGGGGGAGCTGAACTACAGCCTGGAGTGTTCCTTTAAAAACTTACAGACATATTTGTGGTGACTTCTCAAAGTTATCTGAAAAGCATATTTTTGTTCTCTAATCTTTTTGCATTTGTCTAAATTCCAACAGGAAACTTTTCTGGTAGATAAAGTGAAGGAAAGATTAATAAATCTGTTGTGTTGCTGGAAAAAATGGTGTACATTCAAAAATTACTACATTGTTTAAAAAAAAAAAAAAAAAAAACTAACAGATTTCATAAATTGTTCTGAAAAAGCAGTAGCGATTATGCTCCCTTGGTGCCTCCCCTAGTATAAGGAGTAAAAAAAAAATACTCCCTGCTTCCCTGCCTCCCTACCTCCATTCCTAAAACAAGAGAACCAGAAGTTCCTAAGTAGGAACTTTCGTAATCTTTCCTGGGCTCAAAAAACCCTCTTATAATATCCTTTTACAAGAAAACGGGATGTGTCAACCTACCAGTTAGCGTGTGCTAGAGAGAAACAGCAACTCCTTACAATTATGACCATCAGGAGCTCTTAGAGATGGAAACAGGGCCTTAAGGGATCTGTGGTGGCATTTGGGCCTTTAATATGAAATAAATGGAAGACAGGAAATCCAGTACAGGAGCAGGCGGTAATCGTAGTCAAATGTTCCAGAGATCAGAGGAAGGCAGCTAGAGAACAGGGTCAGAAGGAAAGCCAAATTGCAAAAGTCAAAATATTAGTCAGAAGTCCCAATAGTAAAGGGAGGGCAGGAACTAGGCGAGACAAAACACAAATCGCCAGAAGTCTAGACCTAGGCACGAAAAAAAAAGCACTGATTGGGGGTAAGTGCATGAGTTATTTAGCCGTACCAATTCACATGACCATCCCCCCACCCACTTGTAGGCTAAGTGTCCAGATACTATATAACCTTGGAACTCGGCACCTTGGAACTCAGTTTCATTTTGTCTACATTACATTCCCACAACCACCTGATCCATCCATAGCTCCTCCTACTCCCTCCTGTGTACCAGGGGCATCCAAGTGGTAGCTGCCATCTTGTCACAGCAGCATTACCATCGTGGATCCCAATGCCGGCAGAGGATTTCGAGGAACCCGAGGAACAAACCATGGAGGCAAGGAGTGATGCAGGCCCTATGGATCTGCCTCTTGGAATCGGCAGGCACTCTAGGATGGGTAAGTAATGCTGGACCATGTGACAGTGAAGGAGGAAGAACTAGGGCCATTCTCTGGATCCTTAAACAGCATTTTTCCCTACATCCCTGCACACTGGTGAAGAAAGAGGGGGCATTCACCTCCACTTAATCTTGGTTTCTCAAAGGCCCAATGTCAATTTTTCTTCTTTTTTTTTTTAAACTCCACCTACCAGTGTTTGGGTGTGTGAGAGAGCTATGTGGCTAATGGGTTAATGCTGATGCTGATGCTAATACTCAGGGTTAATGGGTTAATGCTGATGCTAATACTACCAGGTTTTTTTCAGGTTTTGGAAGCTGTTGTGACCGCAAACTATGACACCATTTAGGTGTCTGTATCTGTAAGTCACCATTCCTGCAACATTTATACTGATATCAGTCTAACTCAGCAGTTTTAATGGAACAGGTGAGTTACACTGGTTACTAGCTTTGCTAAAATCCGGATTTACTCTGCTTTATATGCTGAGTATTAAAATGAACCCGATATTCACAGATTATCTCCAACAAGAAAAAGGTCAAATGCCAGGTTGTATCTGAATGGGTCCTTTTCTTGGCAAACTAAAGAGGACAAACCCAAGATGCACTGAAGCTATGACCTTATATATTTTAATGAGTAACAGATGTACTTAATCAGCCTGCTGCACAATTGCCAGAAGGCATTAACCTTGCATTTGCTGCTTTGATCAGTTACATAATGTCAGTCAACTATTTGCAAATGACAGGGTCCCCTCTGTCACAATGACGTAACAGCATATTTGAGTCAAGTTTTTTTGGTTTCTTTTACCTAATGTTTTTCCCTTAACAATTACTAATGTATTACATCTTTCTATCCAGTCATCAGGGCCAACACTCCCATAATGCTTGCCAGCAAAGCATCAAGGGAGATGTAGTCTGCAATATCTGGAGTGTCAAAGGTTGCCAACCCCTGATTTAGAGTAATCTGATCACCACTCTGTGAATTCATCCAGCCACAGCCACTGCTCTAAATCAAAATCATCAAATAACTAGACGTATGGACGAACTGACAGATAGACAGACACAATTTTCTGTGTATAAAAATACACAGTAAGGTATTTAGAGATCGTAAGCATTTTGAACATTTAATGCACTAGCAAACAGTAACTTCACCATATATTACTCCAAAGATGACAAAGTATGGATAGTTTCTGATGAGGTGAATTGGAGCCTCACAATTAACATTGAAGGTTAAAGTGTGCCTATATGACTATTGTAAGAATGCACCCTTGTAAATTATGTCATGCCATTCGCTCTTTTATTGTTTGGCATGGCATACAGCAGTCATTCCCTTCCAATGAGTGTGACGATCAAGTGATTTTTCAGCACTTTTCCGGTAATGACATATATTAATATGTCTTTACTGAGGAATTGACACCTGACATTTCCAGTTCATCACACTCTCACCACAGTAAATGCAATTGAAGTACTTACATCAGTAGCATTTCTGTGTTCAATGCAACTTCATCACCCATGATGACCCATGATGCTCCAGGTATGCTAAGAAAATGCCATACATTCGATTAGAAAAAAACATACATTAACATGCGTTACTTCAAAATTGCCTTACATGCACCTTTTACGCAAAGTAGATGGTGGGAACCGCACTCAATCCCAGCGGCCAAGGGTGCTCCGGATCAGGACCAGCAATCCCAGAATCATACACGAAAGAAGAAAGGACCACAGGCACTTAGTGCCTGTGGTCCTTTCTTCTTACATGCACCTTTTGTCTTATTTTGTCAGAGCAGAAAACCACAAAATGTAAACTTTATTCACATCAAAATAAAACCTGCTTGGATATCTTGTACATGGTGGAAATCATTGGTTCAGCTGAATCAATTCAGCCGGAACAAAATGTCTACAGCTGATCGGATTTCATCAAAGTGGTGGTTCAGCACATCCAGATACAGTGCAAGCAAATAATTTGGGAAAAGTTTGGACAAACCAAGAGGGCACGTAAAAGGAGTCTATCACTGAACAACAAAATATACACATAGTATATAGGCCCATTTTCGCTCCCCTTTCAGTGAATGTAATTCTGGTTAGAATTTGACTGTTCGAATTCCAACCAGATGGAATGGTATTTTACCATGACCACTGACCCTCTCCCTTTTCCTTCCGTTACCTTTCCCCCCAATAACACACAGACAACCAAAGTGTGGGTAAGGGCAATGTCCACAGCTGTAATTATCAAGCCAGCATAACTTAAACAACTGTCAGCTGCTGGACTTTCCCAGCAGACAGCTAACATAACTTAATTCTCCCCGAGCCTCTTCAGCCTGAAGTCCGTCCTCAACCAAACCAGGCTGCGACTCCCTAAGCCTGTCCGGGCACTGCTCTCAGTTCTACTTGCCGGCGAAGGACAAACCGCTGCTGTGACAAAATAAACAGAATGAAACAACACCAAAACACATCACATACAACAATAACATATCCCGTTTTCACACCAACCCAGGGAGGGTGGGCGGGAAACAGCACTGCCACGTTCCCTCAGCGTGCTCTCCAGTGGTCTGGTAAGTATTTTCCCAGTGTCCCCAGTCCAGGTGCATCCAATACATTGTATCCCTTGTTGCCATTCCAACCTCTCCTGGCAGCAGTCATGCTCCCCCCTCCTTATCCACTCCGGGTGTTGGCCTTTCTAATTTGGTTCACATTTGGCCAATATTCATCATTTTAAGCATGTGGTTACTTTAGAACATTCCATTCTGTATGTTTATAGTTTGGTCCTGCTAACTCCTGGCTTTTTTTTCTTTTGTATTATTATTTTTTTTATTTAGTGGCTATCTCCTAGCCATCAATCATCTCATTACTGCCAACACTCTGAATCATAAATCAAACAAAACTGTTTGGCCATTGTCCCCGTTGTTTGTTACATGATATGTCCATGTGGCTCTTCAGAGTTACAGAATTCAGATCACCTGCCAATTGGCTAAAAGTTTAATATCTTGCAATATATTTTTCTTATGCTTACATAATATATTTAGTGTTTGTAATAAATTTCTGTATATCAAGCAAGCAGAGCTCTTGTTGTACATACTGCATATCAAGAATAAGATTTTTGCATTGGTATATACTATCATTTCAAAGCATATAAGTACATGTTCCATGCTGTGATAACCTAAGTGTCTTGCAGTATTTTTTGCTAGAGCTTGCGTACATGTTATGTATATGTTTGGGAGCTGTATACACATAATCTGATGCTAGCTAAACAACAATGCAGGTCAGAGAGAAATAGTACTATAATTTTCAGTTATTTCCAAAGGGTGAGTGAGAGAAAGGGAATCTGCCTTAGGGCTTAACCATCTGCTGTTTCTCTTATAGCAATGCCTTGGGGAAATCCTTACTCTGGTTAATGGCTTACATAACAAAACTGGCTTGGAAATATACTGACATATAAATTCAGCTTTATGTTATGAGAATAGACAATGCCTTTTGAATAAAATACATTTCTTTAGCTCTATCTTTTAAGGCACCAGTGAAACACTTTCTACATGATATTTGCCGAAAAGCATGAATTCTTCATCAGAAACATTTTTTTGTGTGTGTTAGTATACTATAAAGACAATAAAAGCTGCTTCTCTGCATTAGCATGTTGTTGCCAGATAGTGATAAATGTTTTGTTCATCAGTAAAAAATTTTACAAAATATCAGTAAACTCAAGAGACCTAGGTTTGGTCCTCTAGTGCCTGTCTAGACAGTAAGCTCATTTGAGCAGGGCCCTCTTCAACCTATTGTTCCTGTAAGTTTTTGTAATGGTCTAATTTATTGTTAAATCTTCCCCTTTGATAATATTGTAAAGCGCTATGGACTATGCTGGCGCTATATAAATACCAGTAATAATAATAATAATCATGTTTATTGTTCATTATTGTATCAAATTCTAGTGAGTAAAAAAGTACTAATCTTTCGCGATACACAACATGCACCAATAAGACAGTCCAAATAATTACAAATAAATAAAGAAATAATGAAAGTTTTAGGGTAAAAAAAGTGCAGGAAGATTTATTGGATTGCCACATTTTATGATATGATGATAAAAAAAAAACAAATATAGCAGGCTAATTTTTAATTTTTAATTAATTGATAATATTGTATGGCTGGCAAATTGTGTTATAAATATCCAAATGGCCCTTGGCAGAAAAAAGGTTCCCCACCCCTGCACTAAATGGTGTTTTTACTCACAGATTAAATGACAACTGACAAACAGAGACAAAAAATGAGGAGCAGTAAAACAATCAATACTTCCAGCACGATTCTTCTACACACTTTGACAGCTATTGAGTGAGACAGACAGCATCAGTGACTGTTTGTATTACCATAGTTGTGCCTATATGTGGGATATAGACAATTTCATTGATCTTATATTTCAATTACTGCTGTATCTACCTAGCTAGTGTCACAGTTTCTAACAGAATGCCAAACTATACTGGTCCTTGGAGTGGTCGGCCTTAACAAGAGTAACATAAATTATAAAATCAGATAAGTGGAGTACAAAGCCAGGTCAGGGAAGCCAGAATTCAGAATAGTCAAGAATAGCAAAATCAGTAAACCAGATGGATCAACAGATGGACTATATATGCACTATTGGGACAGTAGGAACCACAACAGGGCACAGGAATACACACAAGATGCCCTTTTAAACATTGGGGGCATATTTGCCACCAAAATGTAAGAGGGCGGCAAAATGGATGCATAATGACATGACAACAACACACAAGCACTGCATTATATAATGACGTGGAGGAGCAGCAGCCGGCATCAAGAATGTGTCTGAATGGGGGGGAGGGCCTGACTATCATGGTGGAGAGATGTGTTTTACACAAGCTCCCACACTATCCTGGCCTTTAAAGCTTCTTGAAGCCCCATCCAGCACAATTTGAGCAGATATTTGTGACCTACCTTAACCTCAGTCGGAGACCATGCAATGTCCCGATGGGAAATCACTTACTCCTGGACTGTGAGGCCTAGTGTGCATTGGGCGGGAGAGGCGGCCAATCTCTCATAGCAACGGTGCCCAGAAGGAAGCAGCAGAATGCATATGCCCCTTTACCTCCCCCCGGACCGGTGCAGGTGATCCCGGTCCTCCCATCGAAGGCTACCCTGGTGAAGACGGGACTAGGGGTGAGGCCACAAGGGCTGAAAGATCAGATGGCAACTTACCCAATATGGTGGATGACACATGTTGAGACCGTTGCAGCGAAGATCCACCCAAGGTCCTGACCAACAGCGGACTAGTGCTCTCTCACATCGAGGACCACCACTACACTCAACTCATAAAATCGTGTTTAAGGCAGTCAGGAGGGGCCCAAAATGGCGGCAGCATGCATCGCTCCTACTCAAGATACCACAGAGACAGGACCTGTTGAAACCCGAGCATGCAGAATGTGGAAAGCCTCACAAACCAGAGGGGAACTAGACCCTATCACTCACAGACAACAACCTGTCCTCGGATGGGGACATAGGATAAAGGGGACTGACCAATACAGTTATTGTCCCACTACCATAGGAGCCTCCTGGGGAATTAATCTAACGTTCACAAGTCACTCAGTGCCTGCAACTAGCCAGCCATTTAGATTACCTGGCATACAACTGTCCTTACGCTGTACTAAGTATCCCATACTCAAGTCTTTTGACAGTTTGTTCAGTCACCTTGTCGTACTTTTATTTTATTTTTGAATGCTTTCAACTATGCAAATCTATCTCTTCACTTATGCCAAGTCTCTCATTTGTCCTTAGACATTTCAGCCTTGCATGTCTGTCATTGTTTTACCTTTAAAAAAAAAAAATATGTACAGCATATTTACCTTTTAACTTTAAAGAAAAAAAGTGTCCGAAGCCTCTAAAGAGGACCAGAGGGCGGCCTGTCAGAGCGAGCGGCTATGTGATCAGTGGACCACCAAGGCAAGTACAGGAGCCCTGACCGCTAGCAACTGTCAGTAGTATTGTTTATGCATCATAGTGTGAGATTGGTGTTTACGTTTGTGCTGTGCCTACTGTTAGTAGTCACTACTACTTAAATAACAATTTTCAGTTTGACAGGCATTTATTGTGAAGTGTTTTTAGAAGGAAAATGTTTTTTTGGAGGGGGTAGGGGAGTGGGTTGATTTAAAAAAAAAAAAAAGTATAAAAAAGAAAGAAAAAAGTTCATCTTGCCCATTAACTGCTACAGTGGCACTCATGCAAACATTTAAGTAGTAAATCCACCAAGCACCAACACATTTTGCAACACAAACACCTATTTTTGTTGAATAAAGTTGTGTTTGTATACACAATACACAATCATTTATATCCCTAATTTATTGTAATAAGAAAAACAAACAAACGAGCATTAAGTTACATCTTACTCCCAAGAAGCAATTGTGGGAGGGTAGAGGAAGAGGTTGTGTTCCCCAATCAATAATAAGCATTAGTGCCACCAAGAGAGACTGAACTACTCTTCCTCAACCATGAGGAATGCTAACTCCTCCACCACTGCTGCCTCTACCGCCAACACTACTATTAATAATATTCAGCCTCAGGGTAGTGGAATTAGAAGCATATCCATTATGTCTGATTCACCACCCACCCAGAACGGATCTGTTTTTTTTTATCAGCATTTTCATTCTGCAATAACTTCTGCTGATTCCACTGGCACTGCAGAACCTTGTTAAATTTTTGTAGCATCTTGGTACCCCCAATTTTTTGTCTCTGTGGTGATTGTGTTGATGAATCTGGTATTGATGTTCCTGTTTCCCGAGCCACTAGAGACATATCACTTTGACTTCTGGCCCAGGAGTTACTCAACTATGAGCTAGGGGAATTAGAAGAGGAGAGTCTGGAGTCAACATGCAGCAAACCATTTTTTTTCTCTGACAGCTAATCTGCACTCACCTCCTGCATTTTCTCCACTATCTCCAAGTCCATCTGTATCTGCTTTGGAATTGTCTCATTCAACAGAAACGGTTGTAATATAAGCTGTGTCTGCAAAAAGGGGCACAAGTAACTCACCAATTCTCATTGTTACCACCACCACCATTTACATTAGCATTAATCTACTAAGTGCTAGAGTACAGGTTGCGGCAGTTTCCACTGGCACCAATGCAACTCTTGGCCCGCATCTTTGGAGCATGTTCAGTACCTCCAAGAAGGGTCTATTTCAAAGTGCAAATTGTATGACAAGGAAATTAATAGGCAGAGACACAGACGTTTTGGGGTCAGCGGTCAGAGACAGCCAATTACAGCCTAAAGAAGGTTATTTAAACCTAAATTGGCTTTTTGTCAGTGCCCTGTGGTGGTTTCCACTAGCTGGTTATCCAAGAGTGTGTTCCTGATCGTGTTTTTTTCTGGTATTTGGCTTTGGCTTTGTTTTGACTTCCCTAATTTCTGGTATCCTTGACTTCTGGCTTTCCTCATCGTTGTGTCTCATTCTGTGTCCTTGACCTCGGCAAGTATTTTGACTATTCTCTGGTACGTTAAGTCCGGCCATTCTAAGGTCCGGCTAGACGTTATCCTTAGTCCTAGGTGTGATACTATTCTGCATGCTGGATCAACTGTAATCCTGACACTGCCTAATTGAGTATTGCGGTGTGACTGCTCCTTCTACCTTGGCAGGTGCAGTTGGTAGATGCTGCAAGGGCACTGTTTTTTTATACAATGAAACACAGTCACTCACGCTACTGAATAGATGTGTGGAAAAGCTTTGATCTTCTCAGGGTGTAAGGGGTGTGTGCATGGGCGTCCGCAGGAATTTTTCCGGGGGGGGGGGGACATAATTGTAATGACATCCATGCTTGGTCCCTTTTTGACTGTGTCATGAAGGGGAGGAGCATAGTCATTATCACAAAAAGCCAGGGTGAATAGCGTTTTCACAACTATGGTGTCAGGAATACATGTTTGTATTCCTGACACTATAGTGTTCCTTTAAGCAAATTTGATAAAAAGATAGAGGGTATAAGGTGTTGGACTAGCCAACTCCAAAGCCTCTATGGAGGTTACAGGAGGTATAAAGGGCTTAACCCCAAAATAATTTAACCCCTTAAGGACACATGACATGTGTGACATGTCATGATTCCCTTTTATTCCAGAAGTTTGGTCCTTAAGGGGTTAAGCAAACAAATGAAAAGAATGGGATGGAAAGGCCACTCACATATAGTAGGTGGAGTCCCTACTCATTCACAAATATATACCTCCTAATGTAGACGTAACATGAAGAGGGGGTATCAACCTTTATTAGAGAAATAATAATAATGCTAAAAATTGGTGAAAGATTACCAAGAGTAGATATACCGAACCAATGTGTGAATAAAGTGAAATTAGACACTCTTGATAAAAATCTGGGATGAACGCTCCTAAGTTACATATAGTAGTCTGTAGGTAAATCTATATAGAGGGACCCATTGAATACAACGTGTAGAACCTATAAATAGGTTAAAGATAAAGTTGTATATGGACCCTAAATATGTAAGTAAAAAGGGGCGGAATAAAGTCTAGTCCTCAGTAAAAATCAGGGAAAGAGGTGGATTTAGTAGCGCCAGAACATTGGCATTTGTCTGAGAAATAGTGGTAGGGATGTTCAGTGCCTGGCATTGTTATAGTGCCAAAAAGAAGCAAAAGACTGTAGTCACCAATGCAGGAAATGTGTGTAGGAGATGCACTAAAAAATGGCTCACTTCTGTGGAGTGAAAAGCGCACCCACCTGTACATAGGTACTGGGGTTATACAGTGTATATAAAACAATCTCTCTGGTGGTAATACATGCCCCTAGAGGCATAAAGTACATATAGGTAGAGAGAAATGGGGGTACTCCTGATCAGTCAGTCCGGTTAGGAACCCCCCAAATGTAGCCACAACAGCACCCTGAATTGCCCTGGACTAACTGTCTAGTTCACACTGTGTGAGTCTAAACTCACTGCTACTTCAAGGCAGCCTCAACATATCCCTACCATCCCATAGAGTTACTAAAGCATGTTAAGCAAATTAAAGGAACATTCTGGTCACCATAACAACTTCATCTAAATGAAAATGCTATGATGCCAGAAGCTCCTCGGTGCTCTCTTTCCTTTAAGGGGTTAAACCGCTCTCAAATGGTTTAACCCCAAAGGCTTCCTCCAGCTCCAGATTTCCAGGTCGCTCAGTGGTATTCGGCTTCTGAAACGGAGTGTCAGGAAGTGCAGATTGGGTGCCGCTGATTGGCTAGAGTGGTCAGTTGACGCTCTAAGCCAATCGCTAATTCCCGATTCATAAAATGTTTAACTTTTTTATGAATGGGGAGCTACTGATTGGCTTAGAGTGCCAGCTGACCGCTCTAGCCAATCAGCAACACCCCTCCCAGCGGCCCTCTGTGCTTCCTGACACTCAGTAAATAAAAGTGAACACGTTAACACTGATATTTATTTTACCTGGGGAGATGAGAAGGTCCAAAGTTTCCCTGCCAGGCCCAGGTACCAAAGCCTTATGATGTGGTGTCCAGAATAAAGTGGAGGGTTCACTTCACTTGTCCTTCCTGCTCCAATCTCCTTTTCTTCTCCTTCATTTGACACAGTCTTCTTTTTTTCTGACACTGTCTTCTCTCCTCCTTGGCTCCATTACCTTTCTGCTACTTTCTGCTTATTGTGCTCCCCCTTTCTGCTCCTTTCTCTTTCTGATCCCTTTCTGCTCCTTGCAGACACTTTCTGATTCTTTCTGCTCCTTTACCTTTGTGCTCCTTCTGTCCCTTGCTGCCCCTTGCAGACCCTTCCTGCTCCTTGCAGACCCTTCCTGCTCATTTCTGTTCCTTCTCCTACTTCACCTTTGTGCTCCTTCTGTCCCTTCCTGCTCCTTGCGGACATTTTCAGTTCCTTGCTGACCCTTCCTGCTCCTTGCAGACCCTTCCTTCTCCTTGTTGACCCTTTGTGCTCCTTGCAGACCCTTCCGTCTCCTTGTTTACCCTTCGTGCTCCTTGCTGCCCCTTCCTACTCCTTGCTGCCCCTTCCTGCTCATTTGTGTTCCTTTGTGCTCCTTCTCCTACTTTACCTGTTGTGCTCCTTGCTGTCCCTTCCAGCTCCTTGCGGCCCCTTTCTGCTCATTTCTATTCTTTCTCTTAATTTACCTTCCTGGTCCTTGCTGACCCTTCCTGTAGGCTGTCTCCCCCATCCCTTACTTACCTGATCTGTAGGCTATCTCTGCCCCCCATGTAAGAGAACATAGCGTTTAACTGTGAGGGGACTAGTAATAATGTGCAATCACAATTGGTCACTCACAAAGTTTTGGTGTAAAAACAGCCTTGAATGATATCTTTTTCTTCAATGTCCACTGTGTTGTCTCTCCTCACATATTCATCAGCGAGTTGATATATATAGCTCAAAAGAGAAAAATATATACAAAATGTAGTGCACTTCCAGAGTATATTAAAAAATATTTTAATAACTTACATTTGAGTATAAAACAATCAGCATGTCACCATGAAAACGTCCTACGCATTTCGTCCTTAGATTGGACTTCCTCAGGGACTTGGTGAAATAAAATACAATAGTAATAATAACAGCAATCGAAACTATCCCTCCCACAGTCCTTTTATACATCCCCTGTTGATTGTTCAAAGATTTTCAGCCGGTATTCAATTTTTGTTTCGGCGGCAACGAACCAGATGACGTCATCACGAGCGCCGCATGCGTTCCACCTTGCATTCCATAAACCCGGAAGTGGGTCGCAAACCAGATGACGTTATCCCAAGTGCCGTATGTGTTCCACCTTGCGTTCCACAAAAACCGGAAGTGGGTCACAATCATTTATCTTCCTCTCTTTCTCTAGTGCATTTGCTCAAAAACATTAATGGGTAAATGGACAAAACGGAAGGGGGGAGGAAATGCTATTAAAATAGTTCTCTGGATGGCACTACATTCATAAAGTACAATCAAAAGTAGTTGTACTAATTTTGATTGTTATACAGTTTATGAAGCATATATATATAAAAAATACCATAAAGTACATAAATAATAGTATAATTTGACATCATGTATAGTTATAATACAATGGTCACTCTGTGTGACATAGTTACATAGTTACATAGTTACATAGCTGAAAAGAGACTTGCGTCCATCAAGTTCAGCCTTCCTCACATATGTTTTTTGCTGTTGATCCAAAAGAAGGCAAAAAAAAAAAACAGTTTGAAGCACTTCCAATTTTGCAACAAGCTAGAAAAAAAATTCCTTCTTGACCCCAGAATGGCAGTCAGATTTATCCTTGGATCAAGCAGTTATTACCCTACATTGAAAGATTATATCCTTGAATATTCTGTTTTTGCAAGTATGCATCTAGTAGCTGTTTGAACATCTGTATGGACTCTGATAAAACCACTTCTTCAGGCAAAGAATTCCACATCCTGATTGTTCTTACAGTAAAAAAAACCTTTCCTTTGCCTTAGACGAAATCTTCTTTTTTCTAGTCTAAACGCATGACCTCGTGTCCTATGTAAAGTCCGGTTTGTGAATAGATTTCCACACAATGGTTTGTATTGGCCTCAAATATATTTGTATAATGTTATCATATCCCCTCTCAGGCGACGTTTTTCTAAACTAAATAGGTTTAAATTTGTTAACCTTTCTTCATAGCTGATATGTTCCATTCCTTTTATTAATTTTGTAGCCCGCCTCTGCACTTTTTCTAGTGCCATAATATCCTTCTTTAGAACAGGTGCCCAAAATTGCACAGCATATTCAATGTGTGGTCTTACCAGTGAACATTGTATTCTAACTATACATGATGTAAAATTATATTATTATTTATGTACTTTATGGTATTTTTTGACATCTGTGTGACCATTGTATTATAACTATACATGATGTCAAATTATATTATTTTTTATGTACTTTATGGTATTTTTTGACATCTGTGTGACCATTGTATTATAACTATACATGATGTCAAATTATATTATTATTTATGTACTTTATAGTATTTTTTATATATATGCTTCATAAACTGTATAACAATCAAAATTAGTACAACTACTTTTAATTGTACTTTATGAATGTAGTGCCATCCAGAGAACTATTTTAATAGCATTTCCTCCCCCCTTCCGTTTTGTCCATTTACCCATATATGTTTTTGAGCAAATGCACTAGAGAAAGAGAGAAAGATAAATGATTGTGACCCACTTCCGGGTTTTGTGGAACGCAAGGTGGAACACATACGGCGCTTGGGATAACGTCATCTGGTTTGCGACCCACTTCCGGGTTTATGGAATGCAAGGTGGAACGCATGCGGCGCTCGTGATGACGTCATCTGGTTCGTTGCCTCCAAAATGAAAATTGAATACCGACTGAAAATCTTTGAACAATCAACAGGGGATGTATAAGAGGACTGTGGGAGGGATAGTTTAGATTGCTGTTATTATTACACCAAGTCCCTGAGGAAGTCCAATCTAAGGACGAAACGCGTAGGATGTTTTCATGGTGACATGCTGATTGTTTTATACTCAAATGCTGGAAGTGCACTACATTTTGTATATATTTTTCTCTTTTGAGCCTTGTATATATTTTTCTCTTTTGAGCTATATATATCAACTCGCTGATGGATATGTGAGGAGAGACAACACAATGGACAATGAAGAAAAATATATAATTCAAGGCTGTTTTTACACCAAAACTTTATGAGTGACCAATTGTGATTGCACACTATTACTAGTCCCCTCACAGTTAAATGCTATGTTCTCTTATTTGATTTGCATTTAGCAGATTATCCCCTACCCTATTTTGTATATACCTGCTGAAGACAAGAGGAAGTCTTTGGGGATTTACCTGGATACTTCACCTAAAACACAGGGAAGTCCTGGTTTGCTTCAAATTATATAGCTTTTTTCACTGGGGTTGTATTCACATATATTGTTGTTTCTGTCTGCCCCCCATGTGCCTCACTTCACTAATCTGTAGGCTTTCTCTGCCCCCCATGTGCCTCACTCCACTAATCTGTAGGCTTTCTCTGCCCCCCATGTGCTTCACTCCACTAATCTGTAGGCTTTCTCTGCCCCCCATGTGCCTCACTCCACTAATCTGTAGGCTTTCTCTGCCCCCCATGTGCCTCACTCCACTAATCTGTAGGCTTTCTCTGCCCCCCATGTGCCTCACTCCACTAATCTGTAGGCTATCTCTGCCCCCCATGTGCCTCACTCCACTAATCTGTAGGCTATCTCTGCCCCCCATGTGCCTCACTCCACTAATCTGTAGGCTTTCTCTGCCCCCCATGTGCCTCACTCCACTAATCTGTAGGCTTTCTCTGCCCCCCATGTGCCTCACTCCACTAATCTGTAGGCTATCTCTGCCCCCCATGTGCCTCACTCCACTAATCTGTAGGCTATCTCTGCCCCCCATGTGCCTCACTCCACTAATCTGTAGGCTATCTCTGCCCCCCATGTGCCTCACTCCACTGATCTGTAGGCTATCTCTGCCCCCCATGTGCCTCACTCCACTGATCTGTAGGCTATCTCTGCCCCCCATGTGCCTCACTCCACTGATCTGTAGGCTATCTCTGCCCCCCATGTGCCTCACTCCACTGATCTGTAGGCTATCTCTGCCCCCCATGTGCCTCACTCCACTGATCTGTAGGCTATCTCTGCCCCCCATGTGCCTCACTCCACTGATCTGTAGGCTATCTCTGCCCTCCATGTGCCTCACTCCACTGATCTGTAGGCTATATCTGCCCCCCATGTGCCTCACTCTACTGATCTGTAGGCTCTCTGCCCCCCATGTGCCTCACTCCATTGATCTGTAGGCTATCTCTGCCCCCCATGTGTTTCACTCCACTGATCTGTAGGCTATCTCTGCCCCCCATATGCCTCACTCTACTGATCTGTAGGCTATCTCTGCCCCCCATGCCTAATTTCCCTGATCTGTAGGCTATCTGTGCCCCCCATATGCCTCACTTCACGGATCTGTAGGCTATCTCTGCCCCCCCCCATATGCCTCACTTCACTGATCTTTAGGCTATCTCTGCCCCCCCATATGCCTCACTGCACTGATCTGTTGTCTTTCTCTGCCCCCACCCATATGCCTCACTTCACTGATCTGTAGGCTATCTCTGCCCCCCATGCCTCACTTCCCTGATCTGTACGCTCTCTGCCCCCCCCCCCCATAAGCCTAGATATCAGGGAAGTGAGGCAATCTCTGCCCCCCCCATATGCCTCACTTCCCTTATCTGTAGGCTATCACTGCCCCCCCATATGCCTCACTTCCCTTATCTGTAGGCTATCACTGCCCCCCCATATGCCTCACTTCCCTTATCTGTAGGCTATCACTGCCCCCCCATATGCCTCACTTCCCTTATCTGTAGGCTATCACTGCCCCCCCATATGCCTCACTTCACTGATCTGTAGGCTATCACTGCCCCCCCATATGCCTCACTCCACTGATCTGTAGGCTATCTCTGCCCCCATATGCCTCACTCCACTGATCTGTAGGCTATCTCTGACCCCCATATGCCTCACTCCACTGATCTGTAGGCTATCTCTGCCCCCCCATGCCTCAATTCCCCTATCTGTAGGCTATCTCTGCCCCCCCATGCCTCAATTCCCCTATCTGTAGGCTATCTCTACCCCCCATATGCCTCACTTCCCTGATCTATAGGCTATCTCTCACCCCCTCCCCCCATGCCTCACTCCACTGAACTGTAGGCTATCTCTGCCCCCCATGTCTCAGTTACCTGATCTGTAGGCTGTCTCTGCTGACTGTATGTGTTGCTCCTCTGCGGATTCAGTCAGAGAGAAGCAGGGATAAGATGTAGCTTCCTATCCCTGTCTCTCTCCGGTATTGTACTGTATTTTCAATCTCACACGAAAAATAGCAGAACAAGCTGAAAAATCCAGGGTGGGCAAGTGCCCACCGTTACCTCCCCCCCCCCCCCCCACCCCTATGGACGCCCATGAGTGCGTGGGTGGTAAATTACCCACTCCCTTTTTCTTTTAGTTCTTAGAAAAATTCTATTTTTTTAACTTAATATGACTTCAGTTTCCCATTATACATTCATATAAGATAGTAAAAAGAAAAAAAATGTAATCAATAATTATGAAACTAAGTTGCATACTGGTCAAGTATAAAGAAAAGAAATGCATTTATATTGTGTAGCGCTTTCACTAAGCTCTACTTTTAAGCACTTGGGAGGTATAATGCCTGCCTGGGGATGTATCTTGCTCCAATGAGGGATGATCCAGAGATTATGATATCCAACAATAAAGATGCTGATATGTTGTAGTATGCTGGGAATCACAAAATGTGTGAGGTATTCGTATATGAATATACACTCACATTTTTTAGAGCACGAAGATTGCTCCTAGTAAATGGTGTGAAGTTGTAAAATACACACTTTTAGATATGTTGGTGGTAGTGATCCTCACCATGGATGACATGTAGGTAAAACCAGAAATACATAGTAAATAGTGCACACTGTAAATTTAAAAGGTGGTAAAAGGAGTGAAATGTGAGGGGAAAAAAAGGTTTTTGCTCAATACTCACAGCACGGGTGCTATGTTCCATTTGAAGAAATTTGATATCCAGGTGTCAGGAACAGAACAGGATAGCCTTTGCAAAGGCAGATTATTCTGCCCTTTGAAACATGGTTCTCTTTCCAACTCTTGTCAACAAGTTGCAAGATATCACCACAAAATTGGCAAAAACAAGTAGTTATTTAAAAGATATTCTGTCCACTAGGATGCAGTTGGTCGTCATTCCAAATGGTGATCACTTACCTCAATGTCAGTCAGGAAAATTTTATGAAACAGTTAAGGACTCTTAAAGATTTAGTTTCTAAGAAGGAGAGAAGTCCCAATCCTGTAAAGAGACAGCATACTGCACAGACACAAACACAACACTCCCCAGCAAAGAAGACATTCTATTTCAAATGAGGGGTCTCCTGCCTCTCTAGGTAACAGGTGATTACCTTAAGAATGGTCACCACCAAAAGTGACATTAGAACCCAAATACAAGCACCAAGTTGTGTATGTGGTGAGAGAGCCCCCACACCTTTCAAATGATGTCACATATCAAGGTAGAAATCAGTGTCAACAATCATAAGCATATGTAACAGGGTCATGGGAGGTGGATAGCTTAAGTTACCCCATAAAATTGAGAGACAAGCTTGAGACTTGAAAGTAGAAGTATTCCTCTTTTAAATAAGTGTCCGTGTGTGTGCATACGATGGCTTTCAGTTCTGTTTCAGTATATTATTATTTTAAGTTAAAAGATTTAATTATTTATATTATTAATATTATTATTATTATTACTTTAATTATTCTATGCGTAGTGCATTTGGACAGAGGATCCTGCATACATTACTAAAGTGAGCTAAGTTACCCATTAATGCTGAGATGAGAATTTTGTGTTATTTAAAACATAAATAATATTTTTTTTATGTTTACATATTTTATTCCTATACATGTTCTTCATGAATTAACAGATGCTATAAAGTGACAAGAATAATAGATTCCATCTTCTAATTTTGAAATGTTTTTTATTTTATTTTTGTGAAACATAGGTAAAGAATTCTAAAAAAAAATTGGAAATTGAACTCATTTTAAATGTGAAAGCAAAATGCGTATTTTTAAAAATTTTATAAAATAATTATTTGAATTTTTACAATGGCTCTTTCAATATTTGGATTTTTTTGAACTAAAGTTATTGAAAGTTTTAATTTCTGTTTAGCTAAATCATAAGACAAGCAGCTTTGTAAATTGCAAAGACGTCATACACGTAGTCTCTTCTTTGCTCATGACCATATTTGCTCCTCCCTATTGTAAGAAGACACTGCCCCTGCATTCTCCTATTCTAACAAGACCCCACTTAGTAATTCCTCACTCTATAAATGTTAGATCTATAATTCATTACGTGCTTTCACCATGATGTATGTGTTTATGATATTAGTTAATAGTTGTCGACATTTTATTGGTAATTAATCATGCGTATCATTATAAGACCTTTGCTCTGTTTAATAAACATTCTTTGCATTGACTCCGTTGTATGGTCTAATCATTGATTGTTCTACAAGAACTCGTTGCATGGTTCAGTCTGGATAGAACTATGCTTTAAGTCCATAGAAGAGGTCTGGTGATCACCTAGGATTATGTTCCAACAGTTATTTACTAAAAGTGCATGATCTGCTGAAAATAAATCAGCATACCATTTGCGAGAGTAACTAATGAAAAAAAGCACTAATATTGTTATATAAATGTAATGAATGGAAAGGCCTAAAATGGCTCCAACACATGAATGGGAACAATACAAACAGTTAAACATATTACAGATATACAAAAATAAAAAACAGTGATGCAAAAAATTATTCAGAAATAAACACAAATAAACACATACAAGAAAAATAAGCAGGATTTAGTCAATATAAAAACAACAAACAGAAGGTGTATAGGCGCTTGAACCCAATAAAATAGGGTGTGTATGAAAGTAGGTGTTTCCCCTACCACCTTAGAATAAACTATATACATTGCAAAATTCCAAGAAGTTCAAAAAATTATTAAGGAGCATCCCTATATATAAAACTAATGT
This sequence comes from Pelobates fuscus, assembly GCF_036172605.1. Taxonomy (NCBI): domain Eukaryota; kingdom Metazoa; phylum Chordata; class Amphibia; order Anura; family Pelobatidae; genus Pelobates; species Pelobates fuscus. The sequence goes on from NC_086320.1 coordinate 108,656,995, forward strand.
CACTATGTATTGAGCCATAAATATATATTTTTAAAATAGCTCTGTACCTTTAAATATATAACGGAAAATGTAAAGCCTGGAAGATAGCATATAATGGCATATGCAAAAAAATATATACCAGCGTGGTAATATAAAGTGCTAAGATAAAAGAAATAGCAGAATTAATCAAAACTGGTATAAACCAACAGATCAGCCCTATAAATAAAAATAATCTGTTTAATAATAAGCTCCCTCTAGTATTTCCGGAAGTGCAAAGAGCCAAAATATTCACAGTCTCAGACAACATGTGTATTGTAGTATAAACCCCATAGAAGAAAGGTTTATGCACTTAAAAAGCACAGTTTCAAGACTTACGATATCAGATAGAAATCTTTGAACTAAAAAATATCCCAAACCAATATAAAATCCACTTGCTCCAGTCTGGTACTGACACTAGTAAAGGAGAAAGTCAGGCCCCGACATCGACACGTCCTGTCCTATTCCAATCATCATAAAATCACAGTATTATTTATACAAATCTATTCTGAAACTTGATTCTCATTATCAGACAAAGGCAGAACGTAATAAAGGAGCATTGATTCTGAACAAAAATAGTGACGGTGCATACATCAAAATAGGTGAAAACAGAAATCCCAGTTTTATGAGGTTTGCAGGAATTCCAGTTTTATGAGTGGCAATTGATACATTCCAGTTGAAATTATATAATGCTTTAGCACATATTTACAGGTCCATACTTCTGATCTCTGTCTATCCACACCTGATCATCTCAGCGAATCCAGACAATTACTTTTAGACTGAACAATATATATTTTATAAATAATTTCGCAAAATGAAAAATAACATATAAATTCCTTCCAAAACTTTGAGTGACCGATCACTAGACTTATAATATATTTTACAAATGTTGTGTTGCTTTCAACTCTAACAGCCTATCTGATAAGGTTCCAGCAGGAATAAATATTATTGGGCCTCAGACACTAGCCATCCATTTCTTTACATTGATTTGTTTACAAACAGAAAAGTAAAACAGCTTAATTGCTATACCATTTCAGGTATTTTCCAGACACCAACAAGATTTAACCCATTGTTTCCAAGATATAGTTCACCTCATAGATTTTAGGGGAAGTCAGACAAATTAACCCTTACCATTTTGTAATCAATCATACCACTGCTACTGGATAACCATTCCATTCACTCACTATACACATCACACTAGTTAACTTTAATTGACAATATTTTTTCAATGGACAAGGAATCATGTCCACTGGTCATGGCAGTACCTACAATATATGTGGAACACTCTTCAGAATTGAAATTGGAATGAGTGCACACTATTTTGATCTTGTAAAGAACTTTAGTTCATCATTTAAACTTGTCTCACATAGGTTTTCATGTGTATCTGCCATGATACTTCACATTATTATTATTATTGCCATTTATATAGCGCCAATAGATTCCATAGCGCTTTACAATATTATGAGAGGGGGGATTTAACTATAAATAGGACAATTACAAATAAACTAACAGGAACAATAGGTTGAAGAGGACCCTGCTCAAACGAGCTTACATTCTATAGGAGGTGGGATGTAAAACACATTAGGACAGGAATTTGCAATCAAATAAGGGGAGAGTGAGGCAGAGCTGGAGGAGAGAGTAGAGTGCTGCCCTTTAGGAGAGAGCAAGAGACAGGTATGTAAGGTAGAGGTTACTCTGGGAGGCCATATGCTTTCCTAAAGAGATGGGTTTTAAGACACTTCTTAAAAGATGCAAGACTCGAGGAGAGTCTGATGGCGGTAGGCAGGCTGTTCCATAGGAAGGGAGCTGCCCGCGAGAAGTCCTGCAAGCATGAGTTGGCCGTATGTGTGCGAACAACGGACAGGAGAAGGTCACAGGCAGAGCGGGGAGACCGAGAAGGGACATACCTATGGATCTGTGAGGAGATATAAGAGGGGCTAGAATTGTTCAGTGCTTTATAGGTGTGAATTAGTACCTTGAATTGACTCCTAAAGGATACAGGAAGCCAATGTAAGGATTGTCAGACGGGTGAGGTGTAAGAGAACTGACTAGAGAGGAAAATCAGTCTGACGGCAGCATTCATTATGGACTGTAGCAGTGCAGTATGGCTTTTGGGAAGACCAATCAGGAGAGGGTTACAATAATCCATGCAGGAAATTACTAGAGCATGGACAAGCTCCTTGGTAGCAGGCTATGTTTTTAAGATGGAATCTTCAGGATTTGGCAACATACTGGATGTGAGGCTCAAAGGTGAGGCCAGAATCAAGTATGACGCCAAGACAGCACGCTTGCAAGGATGGACTTATGTAAATACCACTAACTTGAAGGGAGAACGAAAGAGGAGGATCAGTATTAGGAGGAGGAAAGACAAGGAGCTCAGTTTTAGAAAGCAGGAGGATATCTAGTCAGAGATGATAGAAAGGCAAGCAGTGATATGTTGCAGGACGGCGGGAGAGAGGTCCGGGGAAGAGAGATATATCTGGGTGTCTTCAGGGCACAGGTGGTAATGGAATCCAAAAGAGGTAATACATTTGCCAAGAGAAGAAGTATAAAGAGAAAATAGAAGGGGACCAATGAGAGAGCCTTGGGGGTCTCCAACCAAGACAGGATGAGGCGAAGAGGTATCATTAGAAAAGGAGACACTAAATGAGCGTTGGGAGAGATAAGAGGAAAACTACGAGAGGACAGAGTCACAGAGACCGAGTGATTAAAGAGTTTGAAGAAGAAGAGCATGATCAACATTGTCAAAGGCAGCAGAGACGACAAGAAGAATTAGTATGGAGTAGTGGCCTTTGGATTTAGCTGTGATTAGGTTGTTAGTAACTCTGATAAGTGCAGTCTCAGTAGAGTGGAGAGGGCGGAAGCCAGATTGAAGAGGGTCAAGGAGAGAGTTGGAATTGAGGAAGTGAGACACACGGGCAAAGGCAAGTCTTTCCAGAAGCTTTGAGGAAAAAGGGAGCAGGGATATAGGATGAAAGTTAGAGGGGGAGGACGGGTCAAGAGATGTTTTTTTCAGGATAGGTACTACAGTGGCATGTTTAAGATCAGCAGGGACAATGCCAGAAGAGAGAGAGAGCAGTTGAAGATGTGGAAGGAAGGCACAAGACAAGTGGAGAGAGATCTGATAAGGTGAGATGGGACAGGATCAAGCGGGCAAGTGGTGGGGCGAGAGGAAAGGAGAAGTGCAGCCACCTCTTGATCAGAAGACGCGGAAAAAGTCTGAAGGGTATGAAAGGCATGATCTATGTGTGGTTGAGAAAGAGAATGGCAAGGAGGGGAGAATTATTTCCTTAGCTGTTCAATCTTGTTGGTAAGGTAACATGCAAAGCTATCGGCAGTAAGGTTAGTTTGGGGGGTAGCCACAGCAGGGCGAAGAAGAGAATTAAAGGTGTCAAAGAGACACCTGGGATTGCGGGAGCATGAACTAATGAGAGAGGAAAAATAGGACTGTTTGGCGAGGGCAAAGGCTGTGCTATATGAACACAATATGAATCTGTAATGGAGAAAGTCTGACTGGGTGCGAGACTTCCTCCAGGAGCGTTCAGCACAACGGGAGCATACTTGCAGGTAGCGTGTGGATTTAGTATGACATGGTTGGGGGCATGTCCTCCTCGAGGTGCATATTTTGAGTGGGGCTGCAGTATTCAAGGCAGAGGTGAGGGTAGTGTTAAATGTGGAGATGGCCAGTGAGGCACAGGAGAGGGAAGGGATGGATAGCAGGTGTGAATCAATATCAGTTGACAGCTGCTGGAGGTCAAGAGAATTAAGGTTCCTCCTGAGTTGAGGGGGGTTAGGCTGAGGTTGTTGGGTGAGGGGGTACTTGAGAGCAAACGATAAGAGGTGGTGATAAGAGAGAGGAAATTAAGTGTTGCAGATATTAGATACTGTACATGCTTAAGGATGCAGTATGTTAACAGAGGAATTTCAGGAGAGGAGAGGTTTGGTGACTTGATTGGTGTGTTTTGAAAACCAGCTGATCTGCACTATCTATAAGTATGGTAATGACCATGGGGTGGGGTGGTGTGGGGAGGGGAGGCAGCCTTCCAGAGATGATACCTCTGCTTAGAAGATTCTGCAGGACTTGTTTGCTTGTGAGTGCTGGGTGTTAATTAGTGCTGTTTTTAGGGGCCCAGTCTAAAATATAAGGTCTGGGGTTAGAAAAAAAAAAAAAGAATTAAACACACCATAACCTAGCATTTTATGGAAAACATCAAATTAATCTATACTTTGCAATAATAATATTGGATTGGAACCACCAGCTTCCTCTTTGCATATTTGGGTAGAAGAGACATAAATATTTTATTTAATCCTCTCATGACTGGGCTTGAGTGGGGGGATAGGGGAGGACCACTGTCAGATTCTCCCATGTTTCAAAGTCAAAACAGACATCCCAATACTAAGAGAATAACGGATTAAATGAGTGTGAAAATACCAACCCATTGCATTTATTGTACTTGCACCCAAGCTCAGTAGTCTGAACCCACACTCTTTTACGATCATTGTCCCCCCCCATATCTCAATATATGATGATGAATAGCAAGAGATACCTGTGAATAGCATTATAATCTGGTTTATTACCTATCATAACTCTTATCACCGGCAATAGAGGGAGGACATTTATTGATTGCCGCACATGTGCATTAGGTCTCCCCATAGGAAAGCATTGAAATAGATTTTCAATGCTCTCCTATGGGGAATTGAGCGACGCTGGAGGTCCTCACACAGCGTGAGGACGTCCTGCGACGCTCTAGCACAGATAATCTGTGCTATGAGTCAGGAAGTTCCCTCTAGTGGCTGTCTAGTAGACAGCCACGAGAGGTGGAGTTAACCCTGCAACGTAAATATTGTAGTTTATAAAAAAAACTGCAATAATTACACTTGCAGGGTTAAGAGTAGTGGGAGTTGGCACCCAGACCACTCCAATGGGCAGAGGTGGTCTGGGTGCATGTCCCTTTAACTAATTTCATTGTCAGCCAGTCTACACCAGTTTTGTTCCCCTACATTCCTCTTAAGTTTCCATATTTAACCAAGAGCATGTGAAGAGTAGTAAAAAAAAAAAAAGAAGATTTTATGTTTTTAAATCAATAGTTCTATTCAGTAGTTATGGGCCTGGAGCTGCAGCTATTAAGATTTCTTAATAAAGAAGGTTTATGCTTTTTCACCCATATCCTGCCTCCTGGATTTTTTTGGGGTGTTAAACTGAAGGAGCGGAACCTGTGAGCAGCATCTAGATCCAGTTGCCACCATATTCCCATATTGGAGCCCTTAGTCTGAGCCAGCTTGTGGAGTGGCTCAGAACCATGTGAGTGGATCCATACATGTACTTATACATACAGTTTTTTTAACTGTATTACCCTATGTTTCCTCTTTTATTTTATTTATAGATCCCACTACTGTATGTAACGATTGTGGTAACTTTTTATTTTATTGTGTGCCATTTTTATTGTATCTTATACCAACACAATACACCCCAGCATTCTAGTGCAACACCACATACAAATGCACACCTACATTAAAACACAAACACTACACACAAATACACAACTGCATGCAAATACCAACACTACATACAAACACGCCACTACTTTCAAATGGCAACAATACATACAAATACACTACTACATTCAAAATCACACATACTCCATGCAAAAACATGTTTACATTCAAACACACATACACTGCTCACAAATATAACCCTGCAAGGATGGGAAAAGGTAGCTCTCCAGCAGGCAAAACATTTTGAGAGTTGCACGATAGTTAAGGATCTACCTTTTAGCCATGCTTGCACTAGAGGGGAACCCAAATTATTCTTGCCCCAGGGCCCTCTCTTCATTAGTTCCGTCACTGGTTCACAATTTGACTACACTTCAGCTCAGAGCTCGGACATACGGACGGATTGCAGTTTGGAATGAAACAAATCTCCAAATTTAGTTGTTAGATAAATATAAATTCCAAACTAAATGTAGCATGTTTATGCATACTTTTTCCCATGTCTCTTCTTGATATGCAACTATTACTACTAGCTAGATTTAATTTAACAGCTTGCAATTCATTCACTGAATTTCTGACATTAACTGGTGTCACGGCAAGGGTGCATAATTGATTGTTGCACTATGGAATATTAGCACTTATTGTAATTTGTGTAGTGCATAGATGAACTGGCTGCTTGGTAGAGGTGGCATTGTCAATTCCAAAAGGGGTTAATTTGATTGTATGGGAGGGCAGAAGGTTTACAGCCTAAATTCCTCTTTGAAGCTGGAACCCCAACAGCTACTCTGTAAGTGTCAGGGACCAGGAACCAGACAGAGACAGAAGTAGATGCAAACACACCTTTATTAATAAATAACAAATAATAAACAAAAGCAAAGTCCAGGAATCAAGCAGGGGTCAGTTACCAGAGCGGGTAGTCAGACAAGCCAGGATCAGGAGCACGGAGAGCAGCGGAGTCAGGAACAAGGCCGGAGTCAGGAACCAGGATCAAACAGGAAACACAGGAACAAGGAGACTTCTGGGAAACAGGAAACCACGCAAGGGCAAGGAGGTTCTGGGCTTAGCTGCTTAAATAGGCAGAACTGATTAGCAGCAGGGTTGATTACTACTCACAGGTGAGTAACCGTGGCAACAAGCAGAAGCAGCTCAAGTAATAGCAGCTGCAAACTCAATCACTGAAACAGAAAGGTTTTGCTGTTTAAAACAGCAAAGAAACCCTGACAGTACCTCCCCCTCAACGATTCCCCCCATCTCTGTTGGTGGGTCCGGGCTTCATGGGGAAGCGGGCGTGATAGGAACGAAGGAGGGATGGTGCATGGACATCAGAGGCTGGAACCCAGGAGCGTTCCTCTGGACCGTATCCTTTCCAGTGCACCAAGTATTGGATCTGTCCTCTGAAGACCCGTGAGTCAATGATGCTGCGTATTTCATATTCCTCATGATTGTCAATCAGAACAGGACGTGGACGTGGCACTGAGTTGGTGTAGCGATTACAAACCAACGGTTTCAAGAGGGAAACATGGAAAACATTTGAGATGCGCATGTTAGCAGGAAGGTCAAGTGCGTAAGCTACAGGGTTAACCCTTCGAAGTATACGAAATGGCCCAATGTATCGGGGTGCCAGTTTTTGTGAGGGAACACGGAGGCGTAGGTTGCGGGAAGACAGCCAGACCCTCTCTCCGACCTGATAGGTAGGTGCAGGAAGGCGTCTGCGGTCGGCCTGGAGTTTGTAGTTCTGCATTGCGCGTTGCAAAGAACTCTGAACCTGCACCCAAGTGGAACGGAGTTCCCTGAGATGTCCCTCCAATGCCGGTATCTCCTGTGGCAAGAACGTATCAGGCAACATGGACGGTTGAAACCCATAGTTTGCCAGGAACGGGGATAGCCGGGAGGAGGCATTAATCGCACTATTGTGGGCAAACTCCGCCCAGGGTAGCAGATCAGACCAGTTGTTCTGGTGGTCAGAAATGTAGCAACGCAGAAACTGTTCCAGTGTTTGGTTTGCTCGTTCCGCTGCACCATTGGATTGCGGGTGGTAGGCCGAGGAGAAGGAAAGCTGAATTCCCATTTGCGTACAAAAAGCTCTCCAAAATCTGGACACGAACTGGCTACCCCTATCTGAGACTATCACTTTGGGTAACCCATGCAAACGAAAGATCTCCCGACCAAAAATTGTTGCAAGTTCCTGGGAAGTTGGTTTTTTTTTTAAAGGGAATGCAATGCGACATCTTCGAGAATCGGTCAACAACCATGAGAACGACTGTATTGCCACGAGAGACCGGAAGATCTACGATAAAATCCATGGACAAGTGGGTCCAGGGTCGTTCACCATTAGGTATGGTTTGCAGGAGACCCACTGGAGGGCGTCGTGGGGTTTTGTTTTGAGCGCACACAGGACAGGCAGCTACAAAAGCGGTGACATCCGAACGGAGACTAGGCCACCAAAATTGCCGGGATACGGACCAGATTAACTGGTTTTTGCCTGGATGTCCAGCTGCTTTGGAGTCGTGGTATGTACTCAATAGTTTCGTACGGAGGTTAATAGGTACAAAACAACGGCCATTAGGTTTCTCTGGAGGAGCATTACTTTGTGCAGCCAGAATCTCCTCGCCTAGGGGTGAGGTGAGGTTAGTACGGATGGTTGCCAGTATATGGTCCGGAGGAATCACAGGAGTAGGGGTTATCTCCTCTCTAGATGGAGGGGAGAACTGTCGAGACAAGGCATCAGCCTGGATGTTTTTTGTACCGGGCAAGTAAGAAACCACATAATTGAATCTTGATAGGAAGAGAGCCCATCTAGCTTGCCGGGGGGAAAGTCGCTTAGCTTCAGAAAGATATGTTAGATTCTTGTGGTCTGTGAGTATGAGGATTGGCACTGAAGTACCCTCAAGAAGGTGCCTCCATTCTTTGAGAGCTAAAATTATGGCTAGAAGTTCTCTATCACCAATCTGGTAGTTGCATTCCGCCGGGTTCAATTTCCTCGAGAAATACCCGCACGGATGCCTGGAACTCTCTGGGTTAGGACGTTGAGACAGGAGGGCGCCCACTCCTGTCTCAGACGCATCGACCTCAAGAATGAATGGTAAGGCAGGGTTAGGGTGTGCCAGTATAGGGGCAGCAGCAAAGGCGACTTTGAGAGACTCAAAGGCAGTAATGGCTTCCTGTGACCAATGCTGTGGATCAGCATCTCTCCTGGTCATGTCCGTGAGAGGTTTAACCAAGGAAGAAAAGTTGCGTATGAACTTCCGATAATAATTGGCGAAGCCCAGAAACCGTTGTATAGAGCGAAGACCCGTAGGTCGAGGCCATTTAAGGACAGCCGAAAGTTTCTCCGGATCCATAGAGAATCCAGTATCTGAGATAACATATCCCAAGAATGTAACCTGTTTGCAGTGAAACTCACATTTCTCCAATTTGCAGAACAGACTATTTTCTCTAAGTCTCTGTAGAACACGAGAAACGTCTGCGTGATGGTTCTCGAGAGATGTGGAATGGATCAGAATATCATCAAGATAAACCACCACACATTGCTGCAGCATATCTCGCAGGACGTCATTTATAAATTCTTGGAAAACCGCCGGAGCATTGCAAAGACCAAAGGGCATTACTAGGTATTCGTAATGGCCGCTCCTGGTGTTAAATGCGGTTTTCCATTCGTGGTCCTCTTTTATCCGGACGAGATTATATGCCCCTCTCAGATCAAGTTTGGTGAAGACCGTTGCTCCCTTGAGGCGGTCAAATAATTCCGTGATTAATGGAATGGGGTAGGCATTCTTAATAGTAATGCGATTGAGACCCCTATAGTCGATACAGGGTCTCAACTCGCCATCTTTTTTCTTTACAAAGAAAAAGCCGGCCCCGGCAGGAGAAGATGACTTCCGAATAAAACCCTTAGACAGTGCATCGGTAACATACTCCTCCATGGCTCGATTTTCTGCTACAGACAGTGGGTAAATCCGGCCCCGGGGAGGATTGGTACCCGGTTGGAGTTCGATACCACAGTCATACGGACGGTGTGGTGGCAGAACGCTGGCTTGACCCTTGTCAAATACATCTTGGAATTCTTGGTACTCAGCGGGTAAGGAAGAGGCAGAACATGCGCCCAAAACTTTGACCGGTTTCTGGAGACAGGACAATGTGCATTGCTGGGACCATGATAATATCTCAGCTTTGCGCCAATCAATTGTGGGGTTATGCTTCTGTAACCAAGGGTATCCCAAAACAACCTGGTAATATGGAGAGGAAATTACCTGGAATTGGGTCGTCTCATGATGTAGAGCCCCTACAGCCAGAGATATGGGCACGGTTTCTTGGGTCACGTGGGTTGGCTGTATTGGTCTGCCATCGATGGCTTCGAAGGCTAGTGGGGAGTTGCGAGACTGTAAGGGTATAGAGTGCTTTGCTGCAAATGCACAATCTATAAACAAGCCTGCGGCCCCAGAATCAAGTAACGCCCGGGTTTCAATGGATGAATCAGACCAGGAGAGGATAACGGGCACCAAGGGTTTGTGCACACATATCTCTGGGTCTGCAGAAAGACCACCCAAGATCTGCCCCTGACAGTATCTTGGGTACGGACCCTTTGCCGGACGGATCGGGCAAAACTTTAACATGTGACCGTGGTGTCCGCAGTATAGGCACAGGCCCTCCCTCCTCCTAAAGGCTCTCTCCTCGGCCGAGAGGCGTGAGAAGCCTAACCGCCTTGGCTCCACACAGACAGAGGACTCAGGACCAGGAGGCAAGGGAGGTGAGGGAGGTTCGGGTGGGCAAGAAAAGCTCGGTGTCAAATTTACAAGAGGCCTCCGCAGGCGCTCCTTGGATGAGGATCTCTCTCGGAGTCTGATGTCAATGAGGGTGACAAATGATATCAGTTCCTCGAGATCTTTAGGTAATTCTCTGGCTGCAATCTCATTTTTAAACACATCGGAGAGACCTTGTGCAAAGGCAGCCACAAGAGTCTCGTTGTTCCAGCCACCCTCTGCTGCCATGGTACGGAATTCACTGGTATACTCGACAATAGTTTTTGTGCCCTGAGAATTAGACATGAGTAGTTCGGCAGTAGGGGTGGAGCGAGCTGGAATATCAAAAACCCTATTGAAGGATGCAACAAATTCAGGGTAATTGTAAATAATAGGCTTCTCCGCCTCCCAGAGAGGTTTTGCCCAAGCTAGGGCCTTTTCAGACAGCAAAGAAATCATGAAGTGAACTTTGTCACTGTCTGTAGGAAATGCCTGGGGCAGGGTTTCAAGGTATCCTTTAACCTGATTTATAAATTCTCTGCACTGTGCTGGGTCGCCCCCAAAATGCTGAGGGAGCAGGACAGACCCAGTCATTTCTCTAGCCGCTACAGGTTTGGAGGTTACAACCGGTGCTAGAACAGGAAGTGAGGCAGAGGCGGCCGCAATCGCAGGCTGGCCGGGTACTGGATCCAGATGGGCATACTGGTCCAAATGGTGGTTCTGCTGGTCCCACTGGGTAAGCAGGTTAGGTATAGGTGTCTTGCCTGTACCATCTGTATTCATGGCCCTTGCGTAATGTCAGGGACCAGGAACCAGACAGAGACAGAAGTAGATGCAAACACACCTTTATTAATAAATAACAAATAATAAACAAAAGCAAAGTCCAGGAATCAAGCAGGGGTCAGTCACCAGAGCGGGTAGTCAGACAAGCCAGGATCAGGAGCACGGAGAGCAGCGGAGTCAGGAACAAGGCCGGAGTCAGGAACCAGGATCAAACAGGAAACACAGGAACAAGGAGACTTCTGGGAAACAGGAAACCACGCAAGGGCAAGGAGGTTCTGGGCTTAGCTGCTTAAATAGGCAGAACTGATTAGCAGCAGGGTTGATTACTACTCACAGGTGAGTAACCGTGGCAACAAGCAGAAGCAGCTCAAGTAATAGCAGCTGCAAACTCAATCACTGAAACAGAAAGGTTTTGCTGTTTAAAACAGCAAAGAAACCCTGACAGTAAGGTGTGAGAAGTCACACATAGGTGGCCTGGAAGTCTGGTTTAAATATAAACTAACTCTCTAATTTGTCATATGTCTAGTTTTCCTCTTAGATAGGGGGTCTTTTGATATGTTAATAGCCAGTAGCCTTGTGTTCCAGTATATTTTCCAAAATAAATATTAATACTTACCCACAAATGAATAATAAATCCTTATTTTTATTATATTTAGAATGGGACAAGCACAATCTTCTAATGAAGCCTAAACATGATTTGCACAACTTAACCATAGGGGAAGGGATTGTGCTGTCTGCAATATTGGGTCACAAGTATAGAATGTGACATAGCAATGGAATGGAAAGATGGTAACAAATCCATAGATGCAATTATTAATTCTGTGGCAAGTACATAAGAGGATGTTTCCATTTGGATTGATGTTGGTCTGGAACACAAGAGGGTGGTCACTTATAGTTACTATCGGTAAACCTTATCTCCACCTCTAGGAAAGGCTTGGTAATCCACAGGGTATGTATCTAATGATACTGAAGTTTGTATTGTACTTGCTTGGAGCCAAAATCTAATTTTGAGTGTGTCACAATATTCCTTGCCAGAGACCCCCTGGACAGGAGCTTTGCTTTGAAAACCTAAGCAGTAAGTGATTAGGACTTCTGTTATTTTATCCCTTTTGTTTTTATCTGTTGTTTGGTAAATAATTTGATTGTCATCTATATTTTTGTATGCACTCTGACTATTTTTTGCTCATAATGAAGAGACTAATTAGTGTTGTGCAATTGTATAGATATTGTGCTAAGTTGACTTGGTGGATTTTTAGTATTAAGTTACCTGGGGGACCAAGGCACCCCATTTATAAATTGTTATGGTGGTGGCAGCGTTAGAATAGTAATATATATTATTATGGTTAAGTGTGGGCGGTGTTAAGAGGGATGTTATCATTATTTCCGGTCTATGCAGGCAAATAGTGAACTTTAACCCTATCACCACCACAACTACGTCACGCACACTCTTGCAGTAGGGTGCATTCGTGACAACTGGCTTTCCGGTATCAGAGGTGGTCAATCATTACTTGAGCCAACGCTGGCTTTATAAAGTGCAGACAAATTATTATTATTTTGCACAATCTGTTCAGTGGGATAAATGCACTGCACATAGCTTCAGATTCACCACTCCATATAATTTCAGTATCAGTTGTACTAATTTATTTATTTGAAAAAAATCTACTGGTGGCCCCTATGGTAGGTTCCAGATTATGCATATAAAATAAAAATGATGATGATGTTGATGATAATTTCACCTCTCATTTGTTCACAGTGTGTTATAAGTATACATTTCTAAAATAAAGAATGATTATGATAACGATGATGTTGATGATGACATCACCATTCATTTGTTCACAGTGTGTTATAAGTATGCTTTTTCCCCAGTGTGTTGGAATTATTCCACAATTAATTCATATCAGCATTGATTTTATTCTGTATGGTATTAAAAAATGAATGGAAGTCAAGATGAGACAAAGGACTGCATCTAGTGTTAATGTTCTTAGGAAAATATGATTCTCACAACCGAAAGTAGGGCACTCATCTGTAATAATGCAAAATAAATCTGCACTTGAAAACTATTTTAATTACCATTAAGTTGATACATAATTCAATTACAGTTTTTATTGTTGTTATAGGTATAGAAAATACATATCACTGCGCAAAGAGTTTTTCTTTAGGATAATTTTAATATGTTGCTAAATCTAAGGTTTTCTTGTTGGGTTTATTCATTGTAGATAAACTAGGTTGGTGCATGAATATTTGGCCACATAGATCAATATGCATTTGCCGCCCACCTTCTACATGACATTCAAATATAAAGATTAATGCTATGGAGCTTCTTGATACCTTTCCATGCAGAGACGTTTTAGCCGCTAGGCAAACAAGGCATTTGCTTTGGGCGGCATTTTCCAGGGGGCGGCAAAAAACGCTGCCCCCAAATGCCCTGGGCAAATGCCTTGTTAGCCTTGTGGCTAACTGACATGCCGGGCGGGCGGGCGGCACTGGCGGGTGGCTGGCGAGGGAGCACTTCCTCTGAGCTCTCTGCTCAGCTCCCACGTGCGCCGCAGAGTGAGGCTGGGAGCCGGAAGATTAAGTCATATTCCGGCTCCCAGCCTCACTCTGCGGCGCGCGAGGGAGCTGAGCAGACAGCTCAGGGGAAGTGCTCCCTCGCCAGCCGCCCGCCCAGCAACCAGCCCAGCAGCCACTGGACCCCCAGGGGGGAAGAGAACCCCCCCCCCCCCTCCACAGCATTTCCAAAGGTAAGGAGGCTGAGGGGGTTAAATTAAAAAAAATATATATGTGTTAAATATGTGTGTGAGTGTGTGTGTGAGTATGTCTGTTAGTGTGTGTGTGTGTGTGTCTGTTAGTGTGTGTATGTGTGTGTGTGTATGCATGTCTGTTAGTGTGAGTGTGTCTGTTAGTGTGAGTGTGTGTGTGTATCTGCTAGTGAGTGTGTGTCTGTTAGTGTGTGTCTGTTAGTGAGTGTGTGTTTCTGTTAGCTAGTGTATGCGTATCTGTCAGTGAATGTGTGTGTGTGTGTATTTAGAAGGCGGCGTGGGGGAAGGGTTGGATGGGGGTGGCGCGGGCGGGGGGAAGGGTTGGGTGGGGGTGGCGCGGGCCGGAGGGGGGCGCCTGAGTTTTTTCCTGCCTAGGGCAGCACAAAACCAGGATACACCACTGTTTCCATGTCACAGAACATGGCATGTTGAGCTTAAAAGCTCTGTGATTTCCTTATTAACATTGCATTTTGAACATTTTTGTTGTTGTTGTTAACTTCAACTGTGGGAAAAACAGTTCACAGTGATGTATTGTGTATAGAAGTGTCACATAGCTTCACAACAATAAAACTTGCAGTAAGTTGCAGTATGTATGAATATATTACAGAGCTCCTTCACAATAAAACTCACAGTAATGTGCAGTGTTTATGAGTGTTTCATAGTAGAATTGCACTTTTAGAATGGGACTGTTTGTAGTTTAATGTGTGTAAATAGGTCTGTTTGGTTTGTGTTGTGTTTATGTATAGCTGTTATGTATGGGCTGTTGTGAGAGTTTGCATGAAATGTAATGCATGTGTGTATGTAGATGGTGTAGAGAGAGTGTGTGTATGGGAAATGCAATGCGGCTGTTGCTGTTTATATATGTTTTTTATACTTTGTATTTTGTACGTGGTGTATGTAACAAGACTATACTGCATGCCTGGACTGTTAAAATAGCTGGAGTTATTCACATGGATATTGTAGGAGAAATGTCATTACCAGAGAATACAGCTGTTCATATGATTCTACACGAATCCTTTGTGCTCTGAATAGGTGGCCGCCATTTCGGGACTTTGCACGTGTTCGCGGCCATCTTGCGCACGAACAGCGGTGTTTGCCCGTCAACGCGTGGAACTAAAAACGGATACGCAAACAGGTGAACACCGCTGAAACCTCCATGCGCCCAGAACTTCGTGCTGGAACTACCGAACAACCGGCCGTTCGGTAGTTACACTTAACTTGATATGGGGATTCCGGCGAACGGCAGGATAACGGTGGATGGCAAGGATTTCATGGGGTTTTGATACACGAACGGAGACTGACGGCAAGGCCAAAACTCATGGAACTATTTTCGGCTAGTGAACCTGTGCGGTCGGTCAAAACTTTGGAACCCCATAGCTCCCGAACCATTCATCCGAATGGGCTGATTTTCGGATATGTTGCTTCCCTGAACAAGGGCTATCCGGTGTTTTTGGGGTACATGCAGAACTTTGCTAAAAAATGTGTACAGTATAATTGGGTTAACTGTTTATCTGAGGGGAGGGGATGTGTGGGTTGTACCATATGTGTGATTGGTGATTTTATGCCTCCCCCTGGGTGTGTTCTTTTTGTATGTAACTACAATAAAAAGCAGGCTGGGCATCCCAGTCCTCAGTTCTTCTTGACCCTTCAAAACGTAGCCTCATCTCGTTCTTGAAAGGGGATTATTTGGGAATATTATCCTGCTCCTTTTTACAGCTGAACCGGACTCTCGTGGATATCGTGGTTGGGATTATACCAGCCTGACTTCTACACAGCAGCTTGCAGGGAAAAGGACGTCTCCAACGGCTGATACCCTCTCTCTACCTGGGTAGCCGTTACAGTGTATTTTTTAAATGTGTATCTTTTGCTCTTGTTTTACTTAATAAATATGATTTTGCTTTTTTTTCTAACTATTTTTGCCCTTTGTAACATAATATCCCTTATGTAATTTATTTTTAAAATGTGCTTTTGTGTTTTTATCCTTTTCTGTCTTATAAAACACAAATAGATTATCCAATTTATTCCTTTTTTGATGAGTGTGTTTAGTAAAAAGTAAAAAAAAAAAAGTTATATTTGTATAGATATTGCCACAATGCCATTCATATTATTGAGTGGATAATATCCTAGTGTGATACTGGTGGTTACAGTTAGCACTGTGCCTCTAACTCAGAATGACCATTTTACAGTTTGACAAGTTTTTTTTAATTTTGTTAAGAGTTTGTAGAAAGACATTTATTTTCTAGAAGGAGTGTATTGTTCATTTGAAAAAAAAAAAAAGTCCCGGGGGGGCAGAGTTTGCTGGCAAACCGGAGCAGCCACCATTTCCAAAAGCTCCAAGCATTCAGTGCCTAATCCCGCTCATATCAGCCACATCAAGCCGTAGGGCAATCTGCTGAATGTGCAGATGCCTTTTTTCTTATCCCGTCAACGAAATCCTGCTAACAAGGAATTAAAGTCTTCCATGTGGGCAGGCGGTTTTAAGAGTCAGATGGGAGGTATCAGGTGTGGAGTGCCACAGAGACAACAGACCTATTGCCTGACTACCACACTACAGGTCAGATGGGGCATCAATCTCAAAAGTCAACACCACTTACCCCAAAGGCCCTACATGATATAGGCTAAATGCTGCAGCCACTTTTGCCAGGCTCAGGTCCCACCTGAGGGCTTAGGGGTCCCTGTCTTTCTCTGGCTGAGAGACACCACATGCGACGGAAGACTCTGCCCGTGCCTTTAACCCCTTAAGGACCAAACTTCTGGAATAAAAGGAAATCATGACATGTCACACATGTCATGTGTCCTTAAGGGGTTAAGCAGGACATAAACAATATGCTTACCAGAGTGCAACGTAACCTTCAACGAATGTGGGTGGCAGATCTGGCAGTACGATCTACTGAAGTGCAGGCCATGACAGAGTGGACCAGGGTCATGAAGGAAGATATCTAGGATCTCAAACTGGGCCTGACAGCTCTTGTCGGCAAGGTGCAGCAGCTGCAGTCCACGCAAAAAAACATCTCCAAGTCACCACTCTTGATGATAGAGGCAGGAGGAAGATAATAAAGATCAGAGGAGTCCCAGAAACAGTATCCTTGGAGGAACTCCCTCACTTTATCAGATGTCTGGTGTCCTGTATGCTGCGGAGACAAGCCAAACATTTTACCTTCAACAGTGTATGCCGCATTGCCAAATCACCTCAGAACCCAGCCATGGCACCCTACAATATTATATTACAATGCCATCAAATTAATAACTGCACTTAAAGGGAAGACACCCTATGATTTCGAGTCATGCCAAATCTCTCTCTTCCAGGACTTACATAGTTACATAGTTACATAGCTAAAAAGAGACTTGCGTCCATCAAGTTCAGCCTTCCTCACATATGTTTTTGCTGTTGATCCAAAAGAAGGCAAAAAACCCAGTCTGAAGTGCTTCCAATTTTGCAACAAACTAGGAAAAAATTCCTTCTTGACCTCAAAATAGCAGTCAGATGTCTCCTTGGATCAAGCAGCTATTACCCCACTAATTAGAAATTATATCCCTGTATGTTGTGTTTTTGCAAGTATTTATCCAATTGCAGTTTAAACATCTGTATAGACTCTGACAAAACCACCTCTTCAGGCAAAGAATTCTATATCCTTATTGCTCTTACTGTAAAAAAAACCTTGTCTTTGTCTTTGCCTTAGATGAAATCTCCTTTCTTCACGCCTAAATGTGTGACCTCATGTCCTATGTATAGCCCTGTTTATGAATAGATTTCCAGAAAATGGTTTGTACTGGCCTCGAATATATTTGTATAATTTTATCATATCCCCTCTCAGGCGCCGTTTTTCCGAACTAAAGAGATTTAAATTTTTTAACCTTTCTTCATAACTAAAATGCTCCATTCCTTTTATCAATTTTGTAGGTCGTCTCTGCACTTTTTCTAGTGCCATGATATCTTTCTTTAGAACAGGTGCCCAAAATTTCACAGCATATTGTGTGGTCTTACCAGCGAGTTATAAAGAGGCAAAATTATATTTTCATCTCGAGAATTTATGCCCCTATTTATACATGACAAAACCTTACTGGCCTTAGCAACGGCAGATTGACATTGCATATTGCTGCCTAATTTGTTGTCTATAACAATTCCCAAATCCTTCTCGTGTGTGGTTATCCCTAGTTCACTACCATTTAGGGTGTAAATTGCTTGTGCATTCTTAACCCCGAAGTGCATAACTTTGCATTTCTCTAAATTAAATTTCATCTGCCACTTTAGTGCCCAGTCCCCCTATATATCCAAATCCCTCTGCAGCAGGGCAATATCCTGCTCACATTTTATTACTTTACAAAGTTTTGTGTCATCTGCAAACACTGATACATGGATTTCAATGCCCATTTCAAGATGATTTATAAATATGTTAAATAGAAGCGGTCCCAAACAGAACCCTGAGGGACACCACTTACCACTTTTGTCCAGCTTGAAAATTTACCATTAATGACAACTCATTGTACTCTATCCTTAGCCATTGTTCTACCCAAGAACAATAATATTAATCTAGACCAATTTCTTTTAGTTTGAAGACTAACCTATTGTGAGGAGCTGTATCAAATGCCTTGGCAAAATAGATCCCATCCACTGCAACACCCTGATCTATACTTCTACTTACTTCTTCGTAGAATGCAATTAGGTTAGCTTGACATGACCTTGACATGACCTATGTTTCATAAGACCATGCTGATTATTGCTAATAACACAGTTCTTCCCAATGAATTCCTGAATATTATCCCTTAATAGCCATTCAAATAATTTCCCAGTCACAGAGGTTGGCTCACAGGTCTATAATTTCCAGGCAAGGATTTTGAACCCTTTTTAAATATAGGAAGAACATCTGCCTTCCTCCAATCCTCCAGTACAATACCTGAAACAAAAGAATCTTGAAAAATTAAATACAGAGGTTCACTTATTTCCCGACCTAGCTCCTTAAGTACTTGTGGGTGAATACCGTCAGGCCCAGGAGCTTTATTTACATTAATTTTCTTTAATAGCTGTAGCCCCTTGTCTCGAGTTATCCAATCACAAGTTATCTGCAAGTTTGTTGCAGCAATCATTTGCTTATCTCTTGCCATAGGACCCTCATTAATATATACTGAAGAAAAATAGTTATTTAAAATTTCTTCCTTTTCCTGGTCTTCATTGACAAACAGACCCATCTCTGTTTTCAGTGTACCTACACTTTCATTTTTTGTTTTTTTAGAATTGATGTACTTGAAAAAGTTTTGGGGGTTGGTTTTGCATTCTTTGGCTATCAATTTCTCATTTTCTAGTTTAGCCACTTTAATTGCCTTTTTGCAAGTATTATTGGCTTCCTTATATCTTATATAGGATGCCTCTGATTTGTCCGATTTAAATGCCCTTTTTTTATTTTTAATCTCTTGTTTTACTTCTCTACTAAGCCACATTGGTTTTAATTTGTTTCTTTTATATTTATTACCAAATGGTACATACTGTGAAATGTACCTTTCTAATATTTGTTTGAATAGTTTCCATTTTTCCTCAGTGTTTTTATGCCAGTCGATATGTTGTAGAGCTGCCCTAATCTTATTAAAATTGGCTTTTTTAAATTATACGTTTTAATATACCCCATGTGCTTTTGCTTTTTTGAGTTTATTTCAAAAGTTATTTCAAAAGTTATCATATTGTGATCACTATTTCTCAAATGCTCCCCTTGGTTAAAAGATCAACATTGTTTGTTATAACGAGATCCAGACAAGCATCCTTTATAGTTGGTGCTTGTACCAGTTGTGACATAAATGTGTCATTTAACACATTCAAAAACCGGATTCACCTTGCTGAAGTACTAGTCCCTTTATCCCAATTTATGTCCGGGTAATTAAAATCTCCAATAATTAACTTGTTACCCCGATTTACAGCTTTCCCAATTTGCTCTAACAGCAGTTCTTCCTCATTAATATTTACATTTGGTGGTTTATAACATATCCCAACTAATAATTTATTTCCCTTTGTTTGCCCCAAGCAGATATCTACCCATAAAGTTTCCACATTTTCCTCGTCACACTCCATATGCCTAAGATTTGACTTTAACTCATGGCTGACATACAAACATACCCCACCACCCTTCTTGTTTTTCCTATCCTTCCTAAATAACGTGTACCCATTTAAGTTAACTGCCCAGTCATGTGTCTCATCCCACCATGTTTCTGTTATGCCTATTACATCATATTGTTTAGTGTATGCTATTGCCTCTAGTTCCCCCATTTTGTTATATAAGCTCCTTGAGTCAGTCCACGCTGTTATGTCGTAAGTCTATGCAACCCATTACGACTGCTCTACAATCTGCCCAGTGATGGGCAACTCCTGGTTTACTCCTAGTCATCAAAGATGGTAAAACTTGCAAGGCCTCAGATCCTAAGGAATGTCCTGCTCTGCTAGCAGCTTTGGGTCTATCCAACCACAACACACCCTATCTAGATCAGCCTTGTGCCCACTCATGGAATGTATAAGATATCCCTACATTTGTGCCCAGATAAGGACAAAGCTCTGCGACCTGATTCACCACCCACAAATTCACATATTTATATTTAAATGTAGGATTTTATGCCTTTTATCAGTTTTTGCTACATTTGTTAACATTCGCTACATTAATTAATTTCAGCCCTCGGTGGTTAAGACAACTACCGCAACTGGTTTCCGTAAGACACGTGTAATCCCGGTTATACCCGGCACAAGCTCACACTTCACACACCTCCCTATAGCCATTCAAGATGACCACGTTGCCTATTATGAACACGGTGTTATCTAACCGCATCTTGCCACCGCTAGTCTCACCTAAATTATAGTTCAACAAGTTAGTTTTCCCTACTAATGGTAGACACGTTATTTGTTATGCAGCTCCACTTTGTACTTCACTTATTTAGTCGTACAAAGTTATATCTAACTGATGGCTCATAGTGAAAATTCATCTCACTAGTGCCGGTATAAATCAACATCTGCAAAGCTACGACAAGCCTGTAATATTAAAGGAAGAAGCAGAAAGCAAAAGAACTAGGGCCGGCAGCAGGTCCACTAGTGCTATATCTGATTCTGAACTACCATTTAAGCAAAGCAAGGGAGATGTTGAGCCTAGTGCCACAAGGCTCATCATCACTCTTGAACATTTAATTGAATTTCATCTCAGGGACATGCCAAATAAGCAGGATAACAAATTCGCCCACATTATTGATCGATGCAGGGGGAGCTTCCTATTCCATGATAGAGGTGGAGCCCTTTCAGAAGCTTGCGCCACAAAATATAATTCTCTTATGCCTCACGATTCAGCAATCTCATCACTGTACCTTTATGGCGTGCTACTATTGAAGGATCAGATGGTAAAGGCTGTAGGTCAGTGGGTGCATTTCACCACAGATTTACGGAGTTCTCTTAGTGGACAGCATGCCTTCCTGTCCCTGATGGCACACTGGTGGTAGCTAATGGTTCCTTGGTATGATGATGGTAGTATAAGAGGTCAACCTTAGCAGCTTGTCAGGCGAGCATTGGATCTGTAGGGCAGCAGGGCTGCCGATATCACTTGCTACATGCTGAAATGATGAGCAAATAGCACTTCTAAATGTCAGATAACTGAACAGTGAGACTGCAGGGGCATTATCTATACAACAAAACCCTTTAAGCTAAAGTTGTTTGTGTGCTTTGAGTGCCCTTTTCAAATAAATACATTGAAATTATAATATTACTTTAACTTTTGATGTTTCTGCTTTTGCTGCAAATCTCTTTCATTTGCTCTTTCAGACCTTCTTGGCACTCCTAATCTTTTATGGGAGAGCTACGCATATGCTATATACCTCAACCCAGCAGAGGTTTATGTGATTTATAATCAGCAGCTGAGTTCATGAAGAAAAACAATATATATGGCTGTGACGAGACCAATCTCGCCACATTGCATTGGAGGAGCCTGGTTGCCCACCTGCTGCCTTTGGATTATGGACCGGCAGTTAAAGGGTTAATTTTACTGTGCAGAAGGATTTATTTCTTCCTTTCTGCACAGCCGTTCGGTAGATTCTATCTACCGAACAAACAGCCTGTTTTCAACCTCCCCAGAGCCGTGGGAAGCCGGCCGGCGCCGTTAATTGGCCACCCAGAAGCTGGAGTGTGCCCTCCATTTACCTCCCTGAAGCTGCAGTTAACCGCAGCTTAATTGATTGTTACTGGGTGGCCGCGGTTACACTTAGCGGCCGCTAGGTGGCGGTGTTATGGAGCTCCCCGGATGGCCAGCGGTGCTCAGCCCAGAATCAGTGCACTAAAAGCGGACACTTTTACGTGCAGGCACCGCTGAGCCTCCAGCCCCCTGGTTCTTATTCGTGCATATTTAACCGAATACATGTTAATTCGGTAGTTTGTGTATGTGAATGTTAACCCAGATAGCACAGCCATGGAGCCAATTCGTGTAATTAAAGACTTTGGCTCCATGGCAATTGAACTGTGTGAATAGGATCTGAGCGCTATTCGGTAGTTTTGTGCGCTCAGATCCCAGCTATCTGGGGATATGTGACATGTCTGTGTTTTATGTATAAAATGTTTCTTTATGTATTTTAAAGTAATGGTGTATCTTGTGTGCACCACGTGCATAATGGAGTTTTGCCTCTGTCCTGGGAGATAATTTAATTACTTCTCAATTATCTCCAGGGCAGAGGGGAGGAAGCCAGGATGCATTGTGGGGATGGTTTACTTCTATATGTCCTAAAATGATACTAGTCTGTCTTTTGTCACAGTCTTCCATCTGGTCCCCTAGGGGAGTGTCCACCAGGTGGGAGACCTGCATAAATACAGGGGCAGGTAGCCCTCAATAAACAGACCACTGCTTGACCCTCAACACGGAGCCTTGTCTCGTCATTGGGGGGATTCACTGTATGCTGTTGGAGACTGATTGCCAGGAGTGTAAGCTGATTTATGCTTTTCCTGTCCGTCTGCTAGCAACTATTCGTGAGGTTCCAGTTCGGGAGTTTGGAGTGCTACCTTATTCCCTTGTATGCAGGTCGGGAGTTTGGTGCATTTACTTGTATTCAATTCGTGAGTTTTGGTGATTCTACAGTAGCTGTGCCTGTCTTTGAAAAGGGGATTATCGCCTAAACGATTTTAACCCCTTGTCTGCTGAAACGGTCCGTTACAATGGCTCCAGAGAGTCTTATGCAAAGTGCTGTTTTATAAGAAACTATAAGTAATCCATTGAGACAACCAGAACAAAAAAGAATGTACATTCAGTACATGAAATAGATACATATAATGTGCAAAACAATTAAGCCATTGATAGAATTATAGGTAGGACGGAATATGCAGCCATCTTTAGTATAGAACCAAAGCAGAATTTTCGAGAACACTGGCAATGGCAAGCATTCAGTTATGTCCTCCTCAGTTTGTCCTTGACGATACAATTTTAACTTACCTGCCATGTACCGTTAGGAAAAGAATTACTGTAAAGTAATAAATTACGTTCCTCAAATAAATGATTTTTATGGTGGTTTGGTATTTAATAACCCTTAATTAGTTGTCAGACTCACATCCAATTTATTAATAAACAACTTGAGACTTTCTGGTGGAAGGAATGTTGGCTAAGGCAGCCATCTTCAAAGAGTTTAAGCAAAATTCTGCTAAATTAATTTTTTATCATGCCTACTGGTATAGGTCACTTGTGTCAAACTCTCAAACTGTTTGTACATATTCCCTTACTTTTACCATAATGTCTTCAACTCAGGGAAATTAGGTCACCTTGATTTCACTAGGGACAATATTATTGAGGAAGTTTCTCCAATATTTTTTTTAAGTATAATGGAAAGCTCACTCTGTGTTCAGATTTTCAGACGATCAATGTCAGAATTCAATTATATTAAAATTCTTGTAAAAAAAATATCAATATGTTTAGTGAGTGGTAGATGTTTTCTAGATTACAAAAATTATCATATCTCAAGGTTAATGACTACATAAAAAATATAATGCAATTGGTTAATAATGCTTAGGGAATCTATACATGAAATTTAGACATACAATTCAACTCCCTCTACTAAACAATGAAAATGTATCATCTACCTTTGTAATATACAGTGCTATATAGCAATGTGTGAAAAGGTTCTCTGCATTAAAATAATGTTCCACAAAAGAGCATAGTAATTGGAAATCCTCTGCTAGGTAGAGCTTTCTCATTGCATATTGAATTTACCCCAGTGTGTTCTGGAACTCTAGATGTTCACCTCCTCCTGAGACGGCTAAAGTTTCCCAGATGAATCAGTTTATGTGACATTAACAGCATGCACATAGTGTGCATATATTGAAACTCTTGCCTGGAGCAATGCTAAGCCCTGGGGACATAGCACATGTGATTAAATAACCAGCACAAATGCTGAATATAAAAATGTACTGAATGTAACATGAAACACATTATGGTTCATAAGGAACAAATGTGTCCATTTACAAGGCAGAGTGAGTACACAAAATAATTATTATTATGCTTTGTTATTATTCAACCATGTAACAAATGGTGTGTTACTTTTACATTTTTCCAAATTAAAAATACTATATTTTGGTAACGTTTCATATTTTGCACCCTTTTTTTCAAGTGCAAGCATTTAATCTCATATGCCCATAGGCACAGAGTTCTCAGGTGACTCCCCACCCACCAAAAAATAAAATTACATTTAAAAAAAAAATGGGTAAAAACAAATAGCAGGCCTGAGCATGTCAGAGGTGACAAACGTACCTAATATAGAACGTATCTAAATATACATTCAAATGAGAATCTTGTGTTATGTGTTTATCACTCTCAATTAATATGTGACAAACTCCCCTTAGCATGTGAGTTTGCCACAAGGTCCTGGAGGAGACTGCTTGCCAGCCTCCTGTCCACAGACTATGGGCCCTGTAATATGCACTGTGAAAGTCTCCGTTCGTGTATTTGGACTATATGGTTCAGGAACCGAACAGCCGCACGAACCGGAGACCACCCGGGAGTTTGTTAAGCCTAATTGTTACTTTGTAGCAATTTCCACCGCAGTGTTCTAAGTGTTCTGGGTGTCCGCATTTCCTATGGACGGCCACTAGGTGGTGGCTATCTTGTTCGCATGACACAGAAATGGACACAGAAACTCCCGAACACCGCCGGACTTCCAGCATCGCCTGCGTTCGGTTCTACAACACTTAAGAGGACACTGTTCAGTGGAAACGTTCCCACGAACAAGGGGAACAAGCTCCAGTGTAAGACTATTGACTATGTTCGGTAGTTAGTTCAGTTTTAAACTACCAAACTAGACCGACCGCTAGCTCTGATCCTATGGAACTGTTTTGGGCAGGAGCCTTGAATGCGATCAGTCAAATTAGAACTTCCAGGAAATTCCCGAACCCCTGAACCAATCTGGGTGATCTTTGGATATGTTGGTCACCCAGATCAGGGCTATCAGGTGATGCAACTTTGAGGGTTTTTTTTATGTATTTTTAAGGTACTCTTGGGGTGTTTGTTACCTATTTGTGTTTTTTGTGCCTGGAGATAATTGAGTTTTATACAGTTCCCGACTCAAATATCTCCCAGGCATAGAGGGAAGAATTATCCTGTTTTCTGTGAGAGTGTCATGAGCGTGCTTGTCTGTGTTCAGAAATGTATAAAAGCAGGCCCACTGGCCAGATTAAAACATTCCAGCTTGTACTCCCAGAACTGTGTGTCGTCTGGTTACTGGGAGGGGAAAGGGCTAATCACTGTTCCAGCTTGTTCCAGCATGTAGGATTCAGCTGGGAAAGTCCTTGTAAGGACTAGAGCTCCCAGGACTGAGTGTCGTCCAGTGCCTGGGGGTGGATAGAGCGAGTTTCCCATTCGGCTCCAGGAAGGAGTGGTTCCCGGACCTCAGTCAAGTCACGGCGACTGTGGGCAGAAGGGCTGTGGTTTGTCCCCTGTTCCAGCTAGGAAGCGGTGCTTGGCGGAGGTACCCAGCCAAGGGTACAGGGAGCTCCATTACAAATAATGCATGGTATTTCACAATATATATCTATACCACAAGTGGCCAACATAGCAAAGCAGCATAGCAGTAACAACAATACTTGCATTAAACAAAATATAGCATTTTCCTAAAAATCGCTCTTTTTTGAGGTAGGGTGGGTATTATTTAGCTACTGCATCCTTGTCTCTCTTTCCTAGCATGTACCCTCTAGTTTATACAATCTTTTTTTATTTGATGTATTTTCTTCACAAACAGACATGTATAAAAAAAATCTCTATATTTTTAGAGCTGAAATTCTTTTGTAAAGAATCCTTATGAAGTCTGATAACAATAAATCTACCCATAAAATGCAGAGAAAAAGGGTAATATGCGGTCGGTATCAGTTCTTCTCTAAATTTTAGAGTAATAAACATATAGAGTGATATAGTGTATAAGTGTATCACAGAACTCTACTAAAGTAAAACACATGTGCAGCGTGCATGAATGTATCAAATCTCAATAGTAAGGATACGTAAACTAAGGAGCAGTGTATAAGAGTGTATCACAGCCCTAAAGGAATAAAATTCCTACCGCAAATCATAACATTATTAAAAGTCACAATTATGTTCATCATAGCTTCTTCAAGCCATGAACAAGCACCCTAAAAATGACATTCCCCATGATGCCTACCAGAGCACCAATACAATCATCACAGCCCCATGTTCCCCTTCTCATATATATTGCTTTCCTGGAGACCACCATGGCACTAGTCATCACCATAGCCACCATCGTCCACCACTGTGTTATTTCTAGAGTAGACATTTACCTCTTATTAAGCAACAAAATCAAAAATTTCTAGTTGTCCACTGCCACATCATAAATTGACATAGGCTATGTATGAATTATTTCTCCTCATTTTCACATGTTACGCAACATGACGTCAGTCAGATTGCTAAAATTACTTCTTTAAACATGGCTTGGGCATTACAGACAATAATATAAATTAAAACTAGAGCTATCACATGAAAAACACAACTTCATGTTCATCACTGGCTTTGATGTTGTAATGACATTTCTTTTAACAATTCAACACATATGGAAATTTTTTTAATAATAGAGTTCACAAGCCACACAACTCATGTGCTGTAGGCACTTGGAAGATAATTCTAATTACCTTCTTTCCTGACCTCTTTGCACCAGTTAAAAAAATAAATCCTCTGGTCTGTTATGTAAATCTTATTCTTCGTTTCCAGGGCCTATGCTTCTCTTGGTAGCGTTAAACAGTCATAGATATCACGAGTATCTGATATTTAATGATGTTTAAGCAAGCACAAGTTCAGCATTGCAATACTTTTCCACAAAACTTCAGCTATTTATCGGTTTGTAAACCAGTCATGTTTAAACAATTACAGGAACACTCCGGGCACCAACACAACCTAAGTGCATTTGATTTGGCTTTGGCTTCAAATATGTTTAGTGTAGCTTTAAAAAGCTGTCTGCATTATAGCTCCAACCCCTTAGCCATGACTCCCATTTTAATAAGAAGATAAACAATGTATCTCAACCAATAAGAGATCAGAGCTGCTGGTTTCATTCTGGCCCTCAGCCAATCACTGTACTCTTCTTATTTGTATAGTATAAGAAAACTGTGCTAAAGGTAAAGAGGGCAGATAATAAGAATACAGAGGTTGGCTATGAGGCAGAATTATGCCAGCAACTCAGTTTACACTGACCTATCATTGGCTAAGCTGAGTACATCTTCACAGTACATCTAATAAGGTTGTAGTTTGTGAAAAGAGAGGTAGTGCCTAAAGGGGTGGAGTTTTAAAAAAAAAAATAGAAAGCAGCAAAACTTGTTTTTTTCTTTGTTTTGAATGTAAAGATAGAAGCCAAAACCAAATGCACTACATGCACTAAGATGTGTTGGTATCAGAGTGTGTGTATAGGGCATTTTAAAAAAAATCTAACACAGAATCTTTTTTTTTTATATATAATTATATAATATCCTCCAGACAATCTCTTGTAAACCAATATTTTTTTCAGTCAACATCATCAAACTGTTATTTTATATGTGGATTACATTGCGGTAAATACTCCTATTGAACAATGTGAAAAATATTGTCACTATATAAATGCTAATAATAATAGTGAAATCAATAACACAATAGATACACATGTACACTAAAACTTAAATGACCCTTTTGAACTAAGTTTAAAGAGGCACCGACACATTAATATCCATATGGAGCACAACAGGGGGACCATTTTATCAAAATTATTGCCCTTCCTAACCATCAGTTTTAGATGTAATCGCATAGTCCACAAAAACATTTGTTCCTCCCAAAGTTGGCCTGTTAAGCTTGACATTGTGTGATTAATGGGGATATCATGAGTTAGGCCTAATATTCAGTAACTTTTTCTGAACTTGGTGACATTACTAATAGAAAAATGGTCTGTAAATTTTGAATTGTGATCATGTGGATAACACTCACTCACATACTGCCAGAAGTCAGGGAAATGTTATCAAGTTAATACACTGGATTGTAATTTATCTGTGTTGTCTAGTTTTTTTAAAGACATTATTAATAAAGTTATTTCTTATATTTGAAGAACCGAGAAGCTGGATATTGGTTTGGATATCATCGCAACTATGTGGTACTTCTATATTCTGATAATGTCACACCATAAGCATCATTATATAACCAGAGGTCAATCCTAATTTATTCACTAGTATATTGACTGAATTTCAACTATAGCAGAGTCATAGCATGTTTTTAATTATTGATTCAAATCTAAAGTGTAGTTTACCAATGATAAGTCTTCATAACTTGCAACAAGACAAACTGTTAAGTGAGGAGTCCAAAGATTCGAATGATCCGAGACATATTTTGTCATTGATTATGATTCCCATCTGTACTCATTTGCATATCCACCAGATTATTCTGGGACAATTGCAGAAACACAGACTTTTACCAAGGGATACCTTGTGATAGCTGTATGGATGTGTGCTTGATACGCATCATTAAGGTTGTGTCACGGGTGGCGGTCTGTATGCCTGATGATGGTAGGAGTCACAGCGTGGAAATTAACTTTAAGGGTCTGGTGCAGGGTAACCACACATTCCCTGGAAGACCATGGAAAACAACTGTGGTGGATGACAGAAGAATTCTTTCCCTGGTGAAGAAAACACCCTTCACAACAGTTGGCCAGATTAAGAACACTCTCTAGGAGGTAGGTGTATGTGTGTTAAAGTCAACAATCAAGAGAAGACTTCACCAGAGTGAATACAGAGGGTTCACCATAAGATGTAAACCATTGGTGAGCCTGAAAAACAGGAATGCCAGATTAGAGTTTGCCAAACAACATCTAAAAAAGCCTTCACAGTTCTGGAACAACATCCTATGGACAGATGAGACCAAGATCAACTTGTACCAGAGTGATGGGAAGAGAAGAGTATGGAGAAGGAAAGGAACTGCTCATGATCCATAGCATACCACCTCATCAGTGAAGCATGGTGGTGGTAGTGTCATGGCGTGGGCATGTATGGCTGCCAATGGAACTGGTTCTCCTGTATTTATTGATGATGTGACTGCTGACAAAAGCAGCAGGATAAATTCTAAAGTGTTTTGGGCAATATTATCTGCTCATATTCAGCCAAATGCTTCCGAACTCATTGGACGGCGCTTCACAGTGCAGATGGACAATGACCCGAAGCATACTGCAAAAGCAACCAAAGAGTTTTTTAAGGGAAAGAAGTGGAATGTTATGCAATGGCCAAGTCAATCACCTGATCTGAATCCGATTGAGCATGCATTTCACTTGATGAAGATAAAACTGAAGGGAAAATGCCCCAAGAACAAGCAGGAACTGAAGACAGTTGCAGTAGAGGCCTGGCAAAGCATCACCAGGGATGAAACCCAGCATCTGGTGATGTCTATGCGTTCCAGACTTCAGGCTGTAATTGACTGCAAAGGATTTGCAACCATGTATTAAAAAGTGAAAGTTTGATTTATGACTGTTAATCTGTCCCATTACTTTTGGTCCCTTAAAAAGTGGGAGGCACATATACAAACTGTTGTAATTCCTACAATGTTCACCTGATTTGGATGTAAATACCCTCAAATTAAAACTGAGAGTCTGCAGTTAAAGCACATCTTGTTTGTTTCATTTCAAACCCATTGTGTTGGTGTATAGAGCCAAAAAGATCAGAATTGTGTCAATGTCCCAATATTTATGGACCTGACTGTATTAGCTCACATGCTCCTGATATCCTGACCTAAAAATACTTTATAATACCTCTTGTGCTAAAGGAACACAATACATGGGCTAAATTGCAATTAGTTCGCTATATGCTTAAGCAGGGGTGGCAAAACATCATGTCTGTAAAAGCCTCATGTTAAAATGTAAAAATATTCAAGAGCCGCAACTCAATTTATTGGAGTATTGAACAGAACCCATCATGTGTACCAGCTCCCCTATTCATGTGTCTCATTCCCCCAGTCCCCTCATGTGTCTTTTTCCCCAAGGCCTTCATGTGTCTCATTCCCCCATGTGTCTCATTCTCCCAGCCCCCAATTTATCTCATTCCTCCAATTACTCATGTTTCATCCCCCCAGGCCCCTCATGTTTCTCATTGCCCCAGCTCCCCCATGTTTATCATCCCCCCAGCCTCCCTATATGTCTGTTCCCCTCCCCCTCCCCCCATTTGTGTCTTACTATCTCCTCCCCCATGTGCCAGCTTACTTCCTCCTTGCAGCATGGCCAAACCACGTTTCCTTGCACCCAGTCTGACAGGAAGCAGTTTGGCGCTCTCAGTACATGCACTTACTGTCAGATCGGGTAGAGGCAAACAAGCTCCTCTACCACGGCGATGTGCAGGTGCTCCCTAAGGCAGCCATCTGTGGCACCTTGTGGTAGTGCCAGCCTGAAAAGGTTCACAAGCTGCATTTGACCCTCTCAAGAGCCATATGTGGCTTGCGAGCCTCAGTTTGACCATATCTGTGCTATAGCATGCACTGTAGTCGCTGTATTGTCTCTCTCCACTTTATCCATTTAGTCTACTGTCTTCTCTTTATTCAAGCACTCTCTCTACTTTGCCATTTTATCCCGATGGTCTCCACTCTCCTCTTTTATGCTCAATTGCTGCTTTCTCACCTTTATACATATAGATTAGCATATATCTTTTTGCCCTTTAAATATTGCGGTCTTTTCTTACGTTATTCTGTTTTTCCTACTTTCTATATGGCCTATATCCTGCATGTCTAGGTCTTTCCCTTAGCCCACAAGCTTGCTGAATGCCCACAGACTAGATATGCATGCCAAACCTGTTATGTTCCCAACTTATCATTATTAACACTTAAAGATTGTGCTGTTGTCTCATATGCCTTGATAATGTTTATTTTGCAATGTTTATGCTGGCTTGTTTTTGCTATTGGGGCATCTCAAGCATGTTTGTAATTTTGAGCACAGAAAAATAAAGATTGACAAAATAAATATAAAAAATAAAAAACTATTGTGGTCTCCTCTTTCTTCCTTTATTCCTCCTGTCCTGTCCCCTCTAGCTGTCTTATTTCGCCCCTCTATTCAAACTCTTTATTCACTCTCTTCTCTTTGCACCTTGTTATATATAATGATTAGTTATGTTATTTGCATTTACACTTAACAGAAATGTTACTTTTTATCAAGTGACAACATTAGGGGGATAGTTTGAAGTAGGTTATTTAGTCCATATTCTACTCAAGTACAACCATAAAACATGCTCTTTAAAATAATCAGTCATTAAAATAGCAATTAAGTAACCACTGGCATGTACAGTCAACCTTTTCCTAAATAAAATATAAGCAGTTTAAAATAAATATAGATTTTATTATAGGGTCTAAAAGCA
The DNA here is from genome assembly GCF_036172605.1 of Pelobates fuscus. Taxonomy (NCBI): domain Eukaryota; kingdom Metazoa; phylum Chordata; class Amphibia; order Anura; family Pelobatidae; genus Pelobates; species Pelobates fuscus. The sequence goes on from NC_086320.1 coordinate 108,688,611, forward strand.
TATATTGCATTGTACAATTAGTCACCTAATTCTGCCTGTATGCTGCAGTTATTTTCCTAATGTGTCCCATTTTCAAGTTATTTGAGGATTTCTTTACATTATATCTCTTTTTAATTGCAATAGAATGTTAATTAGCTTCCTGGCAATAACAAGCTCAACTGAGCATTTGGCCTTGTATTTTATATTGTCTCGAAAGACTGCACGCCTACTAGGAGAAAGGTCTTCCACCTGATGTCAGGGATTCAGACCTAGAGCTGATTGTTGGATAGCCTGCTGGAGGTGATATCGTGCCACGGTAGGTCTTTGGGACCTGTTCGCTGCCTTTCTGGCCACTCTTAGTGACATATGCGTTTATAACTGTATACTATTTTTTAAAAATCTTTTTTCATGTATCTTATGGTTTTATACTATGTCTGTTTTTTATATGTACTAAGTGATTAAAGTTTGTGAAGACCTACCAACTCTACCATTCACTGGTGCTCATGGTATTCTATCTGGCAACTATTTGTGAAGACCCTAACAAAAAAAGATAACGCATTCAGTGTTTTAGCATTCCTCATTGAAAAAAATTGTATTGGTGATATTTGAAGTTGTCACGATTACATTTTGTCTATTTTCTTTTAATTCACAACCCCGTCTGAAGACAGAACTACAAACTAGGTAATGACGACTTTACTATATGTCTCAATGGATGAACCTCCTTCTGATACAGGTTGCGTTGTATTTCAGATCAGTAAGTGCTCTCAGTGACTGAGATGTGTGTTTATATTTAATAGGGAAGTCATTTTCTGAAGGGGGTGTGGCTACGGATTGCAGCATTCTGCAAAACATTTATATTTTTGTTAGTGCAAAAACCTTTGAGAAAATCCAGTATACTGAAGTCAAACCTATCAAATGCATTAAAGTTATATTGGTGCTCAAGGTGTCCCTTTAAAAATAAATATATAATTTTTTTGCATTAGAGTATTCAGGTTATGCTTAGATTGTACAGCGCTACGGAATCTGATGGCGCTATATAACTAATAAAAATAATTTAGATCCATCCTTAGTTTGTTTAAAAAACAAACTAAAGATTTAATTCACCATTAAACCAGATAAGTCTCCCCTGTGCAGCCACTCTGCCTCTGGTGAACTCAATTAAATAAAAAATATTTAATTGATTGCAAAATTTATATTTGTGTGTAGTATACTGATACCCCCATTTCAGCACTGAAATTATTAAAACTCAAGTAACTTCACCTTTTTTCCAGAGCTGAGACAGCTCGGATCCACTTCCTGTGAAGTCATCATTACTGAGGAATTGTGTCCAATCAGATGGATGTGTTTCATAGAAAGTCATTGGAAAACAAGGCACATGCACGAAATTATAATCTGCCAACAATACTTCTGTCAAATTAAAACCAATGTTTCTCTATAAGAAGCACTCATTTTAGCTTTGCACTACAGTTCAAAGCGAGTGAGGTAGCCTACTAGACAGCCAGGAGGTGTTACTAAGGGGATTTATAAAAGTGTTGATTTCTCTTGATTTGTCGTCCCTTTAAATGCAAAAAATCTAACAGACATTCTAATCTTGCAATTGATTACAAGGAAGACCATTAATGAAAGCAATCTCTTCTGTAATTTTGCACAGCAACAACTTGCAAACCAAACCAACAGAAGTAAATACACGATAAAAAGAAAATAGACAATAACTGTACAAGTAAACATAAATGTTAGACATATAGCTAAAACACATGCATATCATTTAATGTAGGATTGTATTTGAATTAGCATCAACAACACAGCAGGGATCATCATTCAATATGCAACTCTGTACTTTTTGTTTTATAAGAATTAATATTCCCAACCTGAAATCTCAGGTTTCATTTCCTGAAATTACCTTGGAAAAATACCAAAACATTGCTAACGGTTTGCAGAGGTGAAATTATGAAATGAGACACATGCATTCTTCACTTTCAATATATATCACAGGCAATAGTATTTCCTGTGTTACCTCATCTCACTCAACAAATCTGTAGAAATAAACAGAAAATAAAAAAGTCCTTAATCTGAAATGAGTTGTACAGCCATCTTGCAACCATGAGGTTAACATAGAATTATTTTGCTAATCAGGCTATGCCTTTAAATATCATACTCAGTGTATTTCCCTATAGTTTCAAATAAACTAAATAATAAAATGCATGGGACTTCTTCAATCTCTTTTGTAATTCTGCATGGTTGAACATTCGAAATGAGTTTGTGTATCACCCTAAGGCACTGATTCAGACTAGATTGGGGTAAAAGCAGTCTCCTTGTGCTTATTTGTGTCCACGTCATTGTGGAAGTTATATAGCCATAGGAATAAAAAAATACATATAATTCTTCTGCTGCCAAAGGATAACACATGCTTTGATCAGACAGGAGGTGATCCTTATCAACAAGTTGCACGACCTTAGTATAGTGACAATGTCAGGTCAACTTGGGGAAGTGGAGAGAGACATATCTAAACACAAATACAAAAAAAAAAAAAGAAAAGAAAGAAACAACCAACAATTCTTATAATTATCATCATCTGCTGCTTTTCTCTCTTCTGGCTAGAAACACTCCATCCATTTGTAGAAATGGCCTGAGGAAACCTTACATCAAAACTAATCACAACGATTAAAATCAGCTTTTCTGTGCAAGGGGAGAAGTAATAAGCAACTTGAAGGCTTGAGCTAGGCTGTTCTCTCCACTCACACAGAGGGGGAAAAAATATCACAAACAATACACGCTTTATATGTTAACAAAATATATACTATGTATGTATAATTGCAAAAAGAAGAGCCAGGCAGTTGCTGGTATGATCTAGTAATTTAATTTCATCTTTTTTTTTTATTCTGGAGATTGATTTAGACTGGAGGTAGAGGCATGAGCTAATTGTATCCTGATCCTTGCCTTGAGGGGTTTCAAAGCCCTGGAGCAACTATTCTCTGTATTTTGTTCTGTCTACCTTAGCAAAGCTATTGCATTTCTCTCTGGTGTAGCGAGCAGAGCAGATCGCTAGAAGAAATCAGGAGGAAGAGAAAGGAGAGAGAGAAAAAGAGAGAGAGAAAATAAAGAAGAGAAGGGGGAAGTTGGAAAGCAGACTTTGTGTTTCCATGTTCCAGGTAAGAAGATCTGACGGTCTGGGCTTTGCTATTATTTGCTAAGGATGGTATGGCTGGGGAGTTTAGGGCGCAACTTGCTTATACGCATGTGCCAGGTTCCTGGTAAATCTCTGTTTTTTTTTCCTCCTTTCCTTCCATCATCAGCACTTCCTTGATTCACTCAGCGATCGGTGTCTGTGTGAGAGGCTTTGTGTGTGTGTGTGTGTGTGTGTGTGTGTCAGTGTGCTGGGGATGGCTTAGCTTAGTAATGAAACAGGTTTTACCTAAACAGGGCAATCTGTGGCAAAGCCCGACTGTGGAGGTTAATATGTTTCATGCCCTAAGGGGTTGGGGGCTGCCCATGGCACGGAATGGAATGTTGGCTAAAGCGTTACTTGGAAACCCGGTTCTTAGGGGGTGAGGGTATCTTGGGTTCTGGGGGCGTTGGAGGGGGCTGCCCATGGCAGGCACTGTGGTCTGGAATGGAATGTTGGTTGAAGCGTTAGTTGGAAGCCTGGTTGTAGAGGGGTAATGCTATCTGGGTTACTGGGGGCGCTAGAGGGGGCCGACCACGGCAGGTTCTATAGTGTGGAATGCCTGCTAGAGTGTTACTTAGAAACCTTCTTCTTACTGGATGATGGGTAATATGGGCGCTGGGGGTGTACCTGCCTTGCTCTATACCTACCCTCTTGTTATGAACCATGCGTTCTAAAGCCCCGGCACCCTAAACGCGCTTTGCATGCATTACTTTTTGTCTCGTTTGATTATCTTTTCCTCACACTTCACCTAAAGCCCTCTGATCTTGTTGTTCTGAAGGGCGCCATTGTGCTGCTGCAGATTTAGCCCAAGGGGGTTTGTCTTATTTTACTGTCATTTAAAGGCAAACGAGGATGTCTCGTTTTCCTTTTGTTTTCCAGTTGCGCTTTGCAGAACCAAGAAAATCCATCCATTAGAAAAACCTTTTTGTCTCTATTTAATAGTTTTACCGCGGGTTTGACACATATCTGTACATATCTATATTTCTTTTGGCGCAGACATGACAGCTCCAAAAGGGACTGTTTGTAGAGGAGGGTTTTTGTAGTTGCTGTCCGTAGACTCTAGGGGGCGGTGGGTGCTTGTGTGCTGGAAGATTGATCAAAGTGATGGCTTTGCCCTGTCTGTTTTGGCAGATGTGTGTAACCATTCATGTTGTGGAAGCCCAGAAGTCATGCAGAAATATGAATTTCAACAATTAAATTGTGTACATTTCCAGCAGCAATACATATTGCCTACATGACAATCGTTTACTTTTCAGATTTATTATGTCACCAAAGTAGTTCTTAGTTTTAAGTTAGAACAAAGACATTCTATTTTCTCTCATGTTTTCAAAATATTGTTTACATTTTATTTTTATTTTTTTAAATCTCAAATGTGCCTTTGGATAATGATTACCTATATAATATATTGTCAGTCTATTTGGTTTGTCTTGCATGCATATGAAAAATTTTAGGTACTTTTACAGTTTCGCTCCACCATCCAATCCATAGCATAGATGTTATGAATTTTATTTGTCATTTGTAACTGTAACCTGTTCTGTAAATCCTACAAATTATAAACCTAATATGTACAGTTTTCTGCATATTTACTCCTGGATAACTCTGATGCTGGACACTTGAGGGTTGATGTGTGGAGTTTTAGGAATGTGGTTGTAGCTGTGTAACATTCCTCAAGTCACATTATTAAATTGTCACAAAAATGCAGTTTTCTTGTATGCTTAGTGGGAGAGTGACACCAAAAGCTTTGTAATTAGTTCTGTGAAGTTTTGCTATTTCTATTTTAGCACAACCGTTTGATCTAGAGGAGAGCAACATTTTTTTAGAAACATAATATGCTTGTAGAGCTCATAGTGTAGTATACATTTTATACCAGCAGCAAACCTAAAAAGTAGTCATATGTTGAAGATTAGACATGTGCAATTCGTTTTGGTCCGAATATGTATTCGGACGAAATTCGGACATTCGGGTACTTCCGAATGTCCGAAGTTCCGAAATTACCGAAGTGTCGAAGTGCCTAAGTACTAATATACTTACCCAGTGAAAGAAGAAGAATGTTACATTGTAAATAATTTTAAATAAAAAGTATACAAACATAGCCAGGATCACTTACAGCAATCAAGTAACATACATTCATATAAAATGCAAGTTACTTGGCCAGTCAATGTAATGACAGGAATGAATAAGTAGATAACTCCCTAATTCCCACAGTATTAGGGAGCTATCTACTAAAAGGCTGAAAGACCTAAATTGGTCTTTCAGCCAAATTTACTAATACTAAGTAAAGATTACTTAGTATTAGTAAATTATGCCCCTGCTCGCTATACCGCGAGTAGGAGCATGTCCATTAAACAGTGAGCAGCCTGTGACTGCTCACTGTTTTAAAAAAAAAATAGTACCCCCTGAGTGGCGGGTGGGGGCTCTAACATAAAATGATGGTGTGGACCTATTGTCCTCCCCCCTGGTTCCCACCCCTGAGCGGCGGGTGGGGGCCCTAAATCAGAATAATGGGGGGGGACCTAATGTCCTCCCCCCTGGCCCCCACACCTGAGCGGTGGATGGGGGCCCTACAGTAAAATAAGGGGGGGGGACCTAATGTCCTCCTCTTGGCCCCCACCCCTGAGCGGTGGGGACCTAATGTCCTCCCCCGGCCCCCACCCCTGAGTGGTGGGTGGGGGCCCTACAGTAAAATAAGGGGGGGGACCTAAGGTCCTCCCCCTGGCCCCCATCCCTGAGCGGCGGGTGGGGGCCCTAAATACTAATAAGGGGGGGGGACCTAATGTCCTCCCCCCTGGCCCCCACCCCTGAGCGGCGGGTAGGGGCCCTAAATTGAAATAAGAGGGGGGGACCTAGTGTCCTTCCCCCTGGCCCCCACCCCTCAGCGTCGGGTGGGGGCCCTAAATACTAATAAGGGGGGGGCCTAAGGTCCTCCCCCCTGACCCACACCCCTGAGCGGCCCTAAAAAAAATCCCCCCCAGGTGACTAGGGGTCCCCAAACCCCTAGTCACCCCCTCCCCCAATAAAAATTATCCCCCTACCTACCCCCCTCACCCTAAAAACTAATGAAGGGGGGACCTTTAACTAAGTACCTGTAAAAAAAAACAAAAGCTTACCATTCGATGTTTTCTTTCTTCTAAAATCTTCTTTTTTCAGCCCCCAAAAAAGGGCAAATAAAAAAACATAATAACCGACGCAATTATAATAAAAAAAACGAGCGCAAAAAAAATAATCCTTCTTCACCCGGCGAGGGCTCCGCGCAGACTGAGCTCTGCAGGGCGGGAGAAGGCTTATAAAGCCTTGCCCCACCCTGCAATTAGGCTCAGAGCACTCTGATTGGTGGGTTTAAGCCATCCAATCAGAGTGCTCTGACAGGTAAATGAAGAGACTGACAGGTAAGTCTCTACATTTACCTGTCACAGCACTCTGATTGGTTGGTTTGAAATCCACCAATTAGAGTGCTTTGTGTCATTTTACACAGCGTGGGAAAGTTCTTTGGAATTTTCCCACACTGTGTAATTTGACTCATAACTCTCTGATTGGTGGATTAAGTAACCAATCAGAGAGTTATGAGTCAAATGACACAGCGTGGGAAAAAAAAAATTAAACAGTGAGCAGTCACAGGCTGCTCACTGTTTACTAGACATGCCCCTACTCGCGGTATAGCGAGTAGGGTCAAAATTTACTAATACTAAGTAATTTTTACTTAGTATTAGTAAATTTGGCTGAAAGACCAATTTAGGTATTTCAGCCTTTTGGTAGATAACTCCCTAATACCGTGGGAATTAGGGAGTTATCTACCAAGCGGCTGCAAGAGAAGTGTCGAAGTTCCGAAGTCTTAAAGTGCCGAATTGCCGAAGTCCCGAATTGCGAAAATCCTGAATTTCGGAATGCCGAACCGAACCGAAAATTTTCCCCATGCACATGCCTATTGAAGATAATTAAGTGGCAGGCTACCAACTAACCGTCAAATAATGATCCTCACCACTCTGCTTTAAATCCTTCAGAGTTATTGACTAAAGTGGGAATTTCCAAGAATTCAAAGTTAAGCCCAAACTAGCCAAACTGAAATCAAAACTGACAATTTTACTGATTTGGCTATTTTGGCCTAAATTTTTAATTTTATTTTTAATTCCCAGTAATTTTCATTTGTCTTTGTTATTTATTTAGCCATGAAACACATCTAGGGACATTTTCAAGTGGAGTGCTGGGATTATTATTATACTAACCAGTAGTATGGACTGTGTATATGTTTTATAAATAAAGAATGTATAATATATTGAGATTTGTACTTAGTGTTCTGTTCAACGTGTTTAAACTAATTACAGTGGGTGCGGTACCAATTAAATATGGGAACATGGGTTTGACTTTTTTCAACACATGAATTTTAACAAAAAAATGTAACTTAAAATGTATCCATGCATACCATTACACTACAGTACTTCATGATTAGTAAAACAGTCCAGGTCCCCAGCATCTTTCTATTCTGCAACTGTTTTTATTTAATATTATCAACACAACACTTGCTGTTATTGAGGTAATGAGTGATTACATTATACAAATTCGAATCCTTTGTGTATATTATTTTAACATGTTTCATTAACTGCTGCAAGGCACTGTGTGTGGCGAGAGGAGTAAAAAATGTGTTTAAAAAAATAAAATGTGTTTTAAAAAAAAAAAAATATATATATATATATATTGACTAATGAATTTGTCCTATTAAACCTTGAAAATATACTTTACATTGTGTTTTACCAGGCTAAACACACATATATACTATAATGATGTCCCCCTGATGTCCTAGAACGTGTCACCTCTTGCCTATCTTCTATCTCTGATTGGATGTCCTCCCACTTTCTGAAACTGAATCTTTCCAAAACAGAACTTTTTGTCTTTCCTCCTAATATTAATCCTCCTCTCTCGCTCTCCCTTTAGATTGGTGGTACCCATATCAGCCCATCCTTACAAGCACGTTGTCAAGGAGTTACTCTTGATTCTGGCCTCACCTTTGAGCCTCACATCCGGTCTGTTGTTAAATCATGCCAATTCCACCTCAAAAACATTGCCTGCATCCGCCCCTTTCTTATACAAGATGCTACTAAAGAGCTTGTCCATGCTATAGTAATCTTTCGCATGGACTATTGTAACTGTCTCCTAATTGGTCTTCCCAATAGCTGTATTGCCCTGCTACAGTCTGTAATGAATGCTGCCGCCAGACTGATTTTCCTCTCTAGTCAGTCCTCTCACACCTCACCCCTCTGTCAGTCCTTACATTGGCTTCCTGTATACTATAGGAGTCAATTCAAAGTGCTAACCCATACCTATAAAGCACTGAATAATCTTAGCCCCTCTTATATCTCCTCACAGATCCATAGGTATGCCCCTTCTCGGTCACTACGCTCTGCCCATGACCTTCTTCTCTCTTCTGCTCGCACCCGTACGGCCAACTCGCACTTGCAGGACTTCGCACAGGCGGCTCCCTTCCTATGGAATAGCCTGCCTACCGCCATCAGACTCTCCCCTAGTCTTCAATCGTTTAAGAAGTGCCTTAAAACCCATTTCTTTAGGAAAGCTTATGGCCTCCCAGACTAACCTCTACCTCACATACTTGTCTTTTGCTCTCTCCTAAAGGGCAGCACTCTACTCTCTCCTCCAGCTCTGCTTCACTCCCACCTAATTTGACTGCTATTTCCTGTCCTATTGTGTTTTATACCCCACCTCCTATAGACTGTAAGCTTGTTTGAGCAGGGCCCTCTTCAACCTATCGTTTCTGTAAGTTTTCTTGTAATTGTCCTATTTATAGTTAAATCCCCCCTCTAATAATATTGTAAAGTGCTACGGAATCTGTTGGCACTATATAAATGGCAATAATAATAATAACTACTACAGTGTGCTGGAGTGCCCTGGAGCCCTCCTAATGTAAGTAACATACCTCCCAGTCCCAAGTGTCCCTGTTTAGGAGGAACAGTTCCTGATTTGGAACATTTCCCTCTTTTCTATCATAATGTCCCTTTTTTCTAGGAGCTCATTATTGGTTGTGTGTTTCAGTGCGATCCACAGCAATAGTACTCACAGTAAAATGTCTTTACATATGTGTTTTATTCTTTTTCTAATTTAGCATCTATAAATATCACCTAAAATTTCTCAGAACATCTCTGCCTCTGGCCACACCAATAATATTAAAGTGTCCCTTTTTGTAATGGTGGGAGGTATTTTTTTTAATGGTTTGACTTCTTACCTGGGGTTCTCCAGGTGCTGCTCCCCAGTGCTGTATTTACAGCGAGGCTAACAAGGCATTGCCGCCCCCTTTAGAGCCCTGGCATGTGCCTTGTTAGCCTCTTTCATGGGGGACCCAAAAGCTGTCCGGCTGGCCACCTCAGGGTCCCCCAAAAGCGGGTGGCTGGCAATATTGCTGGCGGGCGGCAGGGGAGAGCCATCCTCTGAGCACTTCCTGCTCAGCTCCCTTGAGCACCAAGAGGTGATGATGGACAGGGCCGGATTAACATAGGGGCTGATGGAGCTGCAGCTGGGGGAAAGGATGGGGGGAAAGGCAGCAGGGACACATGGGGACACTGATACACTAGAGGACACATGTGGACACTGAGACACTAGGGGGCACTGAGACACTAGGGGACATATGGGGACACTGAGACACTAGGGGACACAGACACTAGGGGACACTGAGACACTAGGACACATGGGGACACAGACACTGGGAGACCTGGAAACACTGAGACACTTGGGGACACTGGAAAACATGGGGACACTGAGACACTAGGGGACACTGGGACACATGGGGATGCTGAGACACATGGGGACACTGTGAGACATAGGGACATTGGGAGACACCGAGACACTATGTCCCCATGTCTATGTCCACAACTGTCCCCATGTCTCCCAGCCAGTGTCCCCTAGTCTCCCAGTGTCCCCTAGTCTCCCAGTGTCCCCTAGTCTCCCAGTGTCTGTGTTCCCATGTCGTTTCCCTAGTGTCTTAGTGTCCCCAAATGTTTCAGTGTCCCCATGTCTCCCAGTGTCTGTGTTCCTAGTGTCACAGTGTGCCTAGTGTCCCCATGTCTCCCAGTGCCCCTATATGTCCCAGTGTCCCCATGTCTATGTCCACAACTGTTCCCATGTCTCCCAGTGTCCCCAAGTGTCTGTCTCCCAGCCAGTGTCCCCAATGTCCCCTAGTCTCCCAGTGTCCCCTAGTCTCCCAGTGTCTGTGTTCCCATATCTCTGTGTCCCTAGTGTCTTTGTGTCCCCAAATGTTTCAGTGTCCCCATGTCTCCCAGTGTCTGTGTCCCTAGTGTCTCAGTGTCCCCATGTCTCCCAGTGTCCTCATGTCTCTGTGTCCCCAGGTCTCTCAGTGTCCCCATGTCTCTGTGTCCCCGGGTCTCTCAATGTCCCCATGTCTCACTGTGTCCCCAGTATCCTAGTGACATGGGGACACACTGAGACATTGGGACACTGGGAGAAATGGGGACACTGAGACACTGGGAGACTAGGGGACTGGGCGACATGGGGACACTGTGATACATAGGGACACTGAGACACTGGGTGACTTGCGAGACTGAGACACTGGGAGCAATCCATCTATACAGCAGACTCAAACTGTGAGTAGTTTGTTGGTGATTTTACAGAATTTTCTCTGATGTCACTCCTTGTGATTATACAAGTGATTAAGGCTGGTATTTTTTTCCAAGAAAGGTGGCAACCCTAACTACTCTTCACATACTCTTGCTTAAAGGAGCACTATAGGGTCAGGAACACAATCATGTATTTCTGACCCTATTATGTTAAAACCACCACCCTGGCCCCTTCTTGCCTCCCTAAGTATAGTAAATATAACTTGTATTCAAGTCTGCAGCTGCTGGCTCTGCCTCTGAACTGACTGTCTGCTGACATCATCAGAAGTGGTGGTCTGAGCAAATTACAATACTTCCCCATAGGATTGGCTGAGACTGTCAACTAGGCAGATCAGGGGCAGAGCCAGCACAAGCCCAACATAGCCCTGGCCAATCAGCATCTCCTCATAAAGATAAATTGAATCAATGCATCTCTATGAGGAAAGTTCAGTGTCTGCATGCAGAGGGTGGAGGCACTGAATGGCAGTGCTGCACACTAGGCAGTACTGCCCCAGGAAGCACCTCTAGCAGACATCTAAGGAGTGGCCAGTGAAGTTATTTTCTCTGAAAAGACAGTGTTTACTGCAAAAGGCCTGAATGGAATGATTGTACTTACCAGAACAAATACAATAAGCTGTAGTTGTTCTGGTGACTATAGTGTCCCTTTAAGTTTGGAAGCTTAAGAGGGATGTATGGGAACAAAACTTGTATGGACTGGCTGACAATAAAATTAGTTTAGGTAATGCAGACGTTGGTCTCTCTAACACTGTGGCATGTCCCCTTTCCTTTACACTTACTACATACACCTTTTCTCTTTCTCAGATTATATACCAGGAACTTCTGCCTGCTAGTAAGAAGGTAAGGAGACAAGTGGACCAGCGAGTGCTAGGGGACAGTCCTTAGAAAGCATGGAGTGAGCGCATCATTAGACGCATTTATGTCAAGCTCAGGGTCAGGGCCGGTCTTAGGCATTTAGACGCCCTGTGCGAAAAATCTTCCTTCGCCCCCCCTGTCATCCATGTATGCTGTTATGTTTGTGTTGTCTGTGTATGTAATAGTACGTGTGATGACTGTGTGTGATATGTATGCTATGCGTGATATTTGTAACACACACACACACAGAGTCAGACGGCCATCCACACGCACACACGAGCAGACAGTCATACACATACACACAGACACACAAAGGCAGACAGTCACACACAGACACACACAGGCAGACAGTGAGTCATACACACAGACAGTAATACACACAGACACACACAGAGGCAGACAGTAATACACACAGACACACACACTGTCATACACACACACAGAGGCAGACAGTCATACACACACACACACACGCAGACAGTCATACACACAGACACACACAGGCAGACAGTCATACACACAGACACACAGAGGCAGACAGTCATACACACAGAGGCAGACAGTCATACACACAGAGGCAGTCATACACACAGACACACAGAGGCAGACAGTCATACACACAGAGGCAGACAGTCATACACACAGGGGCAGGCATACACAGTCACACACACAGAGGCAGACAGTAATACACACACACAGGCAGATAGTCATACACACAGAGGCAGACAGTCATACACACAGACACACACACAGAGGCAGACAGTAATACACACAGACACAGTGGCAGACAGTCATATACACACACACACACAGGCAGACAGTCATACACACACACACACACACACAGAGACACACACAGGCAGACAGTCATACACACAGACATACAGAGGCAGACAGTCATACACACACACACACAGAGGCAGACAGTCATACACACACACACACACACACACAGACACACACAGGCAGACAGTCATACACACAGACATACAGAGGCAGACAGTCATATACACACACACAGACAGTAACACACACACAGGCAGTCATACACACAGACACACAGAGGCAGACAGTCACACACACACACACACAGACAGTAATACACACAGGCAGAGAGTCACACTCACCTGACAATCACACAGTTACCTGTGGAGTTCATTGTGGAGGCAGTGCAGCTTCTGGTGATTGTTTGGTGGGGAAGCAGGGACTCCTTCCTGCTTCCCCTGCAGCAGTTTTCCGGCGCTTTTAGCTCCGCCCCCGCCGCACGGTAAGCTCCGCCCCCGCCGCAAATTAAAAAAAAAAAAAAAAAACCTTTTTTTTTTTTTTTTTTTTAATCCCGGCCGGCTGTGCGGCCGCACGGCGCCCCCTGCTCCATGGCGCCCTGTGCGGCCGGACAGCTCGCACACCCCTAAGGCCGGCCCTGCTCAGGGTGCTGCCTGCATAGTATGCCCTTAGTTGGACAGCCTGCAGGATTGGTGGGCAGCCTGACATGCATTCATGCCAGGCTGTCCTTCAAATTCTTTGGACAGACATGCCCCCTTTTTGGGCATGTTCTCCCCTTTTGGCAGGTCTGGTCACGTGTTCTCCCCTTTTGGCAGGCCTGGTCATGTTCTCCCCTTTTGGCAGGTCTGGTCGCACCAGTGGCACACCCTTTTACCCCGCCCATTGATTTCCTGCTTCACTGGACACTGTTTTTAGGGGTTATGGATTTACTTGAAATATGAAAGCATAAATTAGAGAGAGATTAGCATAGAGTGTGTTTTCTTATAGCTGCATCCTATGGGTTTCCCTCCAGCACCATCTCCATCAGATACATGACGCTTGGGAAGTATGACTGTTTTAGTGTTTTTGGTCGCTAAGATTCCGTAATTAGGCCCATCATAATTGTCAGCACCAGGCCCACTGTGCTCTTAATCCGGCCCTGATGATGGAGCTAGAATATGACGTCCCTCCGGGTCCCAGCATCACTAAGTGGCGCACAAGGGAGCTGAACGGTAATGTTACAGTTCCCTCGCCGACTGCATTAACCGACCGCACAGCAGCTGTTAGTCAGCCCAGCAGCCACCAGACAGCCCTGAAGAGAGCCCCGGAGGCAGCAGCAGCCAGCCCAGCAGGCCTACCTCACCCCAGGGAAAGAATTCACTCCAGCTCTCTCAAATGTAGGGAGGCTGGGTGGATTTAAATTTAATACAAAAAACGAATAACAATTTGTGTGTGTGAAGCAATGTTTGTGAATGTGAGTCTGTCAGTATCAGGGTGTGTGTGTGTCAGTGAATGGGTGTGTATGTCTGTTAGAGACTGTGCGTGTCTGTCAGTGAATGTGTTTTTTGTGTGTGTCTCTCAGCGAGTGTGTGTGTCTGTGTATTTCTGAGCGATTATGTGTCTGTCAGTGTGTCAAATCAGTGAGTGTGTTTGTCAGAGTGTGTATCTCGGAGTGTACCTGTCAGTCAAAGTGTGTGTTGGTCTTAAATAGGAAGAGGTGCAGCCTTGACAGGAAGGTTTGGGGCAAATTTAGTTTAGGGGGGTACCCGGGGGAGATTCGTCATGCCTAGGGCAGCATGATTCCAAAATACACAACTGCCGCTCCCTGTCCCCTTCCCTTCTGGTCTGGGGCCCAGAAGCTGTCTGCCTGAGCGAAGCCCACTGCTGCAAGCCCTAGCTCACTGGGTGAGAACTCTCAGACAATGCAGATGCTCTCAGACAATGCAGCATGGCTTAACTCAGGAGTGCAGGAGCTTCTGGCTCTCCAGAGTGGAAGAGAAGCGGGAAGTTATACTCAGCAGATGCCATGTAAAAAGTCAAAATTCTGCAAATAAAATGAACATTTCATACAAATCCAGTGAACATCGATTGGATTTTGCAAGAGTTTTGTGCTGCCGCTCCGCCAAGGAGGCAGATAACCAGCACAGAGACCAGCGTGCTGCGGGATGGAACGTAGATAAAACTTACCTTCTAAGCCCCTGCAAGTGCGGATGACAGTTATGGGAACACTATACAGTTAACAATACATGTTTGTATTTGTATCACTATTGTGTTCCTTTAGTGTTACAGTCAATAATTATATACGTGGAGGTGCTATTTTTTTCAGAATTATGGGGGATTTAGGGCTAACAAATAGTGCTACTTGGGGTTCCCCCCAGCCCACCTCCCCTGCTCCAGCACATACATTTTTTTAAAAGAACGCTATAGCACTAGGACTACAAGTATTCATTAAGCTATAATGGTGTAACTATTGAAATGACAACATCCCCCACCCAATGTGGAAAAAAATTACAGGTTTACTTACCTTTTAGCCCTCACCATGCTGATCTCCTTGCAGTCACCCTGCCTGATATCAATATTGAATATCTCAGCCAAACCGATGCTTTTTCTGTGGACAAGCATTGGTGGGCTAGTGCGCATCAGTGGCAAATCAATTGATTCAATGCATTTCTTCAGAGTTCAGAGAGTGGAGCCGCTGAATGCCGGGTCTGCAATCTTGCCAATACCGCACCCAAAAAGTCCCTCTTGTGACTGTATGAGTGATAGTCATAAAAAGTGGACTTGGGCAGCAGTGTGAACACTGTCTTTTCTAAGACAAAACAGTGGGTCTGGTGACTGGTCCATTTAAGACATGTTTTGCATGTGGGCCTCAAGATTAACACTACAACAAGAGTATCAAGAAGGCTAGACCAACATTTTTTATTTTTTTTCAACTTTGTCTGCCTTGATGCTATGTCAATCTTAAAGGGACACCAAAGGCACTCAGGCCAATTAAGTGGTCTGGATGAAGTGCCCCTGGAATTTTAGAACTAAAATCTAAAATGTTGCCGTTTAGTAGATGCAATTTTAAATACACTTCTAGTGGCTGTCTTCCTGACAGCTACTTGAGTCCCTTTAGGAGCTTGTTACCAAGGTTATATGATATTCAAAACATTTAATTGTATGTGTGTAAGGTGCTCGCTGCGCATGAGCTTCTTGACCCAATGCTTCTCTGTGAGAAGCATTA
Organism: Pelobates fuscus; assembly: GCF_036172605.1. NCBI lineage: Eukaryota > Metazoa > Chordata > Amphibia > Anura > Pelobatidae > Pelobates > Pelobates fuscus. Next base: position 108,704,230 of record NC_086320.1, read on the forward strand.
CCCAATGCTTCTCTGTGAGAAGCATTGGTGTAAACAAGAAGACAATGAAGCAACCCCTGTTGGATTACGATGTGGGAGGAGGAGCAAATGGCAGCACCGAGTGAGTCTTGGCACTGGAAAAGAGGTTGAAAATCCTTTATTTGTTAGGGGGTAACCTTTAATCTGAATAGTGAAGAGACTCTATATAGCATTAGGAATATATATATTTGTATTGCTACCTTTATAGTGTTCCTTTAAGAATAAGACAGCTGGAAACCTAACTTAATGATCTAGCAGAGGAAGAGATACAGGTTTATTTCAGAATACCCTCTGGGTACGAAATATCCTTGGCCTCTTTTTTTATCAAATGTAAAAAGAACAAAAAGCTTTTTTTTGTGTTTACCTTATCAGCAGTTGATCATCATCCACACAATCTATATAGAAAAAGATCAAAAATATGACATATATACAATTTTATTTTTATTTTTTTATAATCCTTTTAATTTTTTTTTAATAAGGTTGATTTTCCTTTTCTCATTTATAGTTTAATTTTGTTTGTTAACAAAATTGGTTCTTTTTCTGTAGCTTTCCATTTCAAAGATTAAAGTATTTAATTAACTGCTTTTATGTTAACATACATGACTTTAATTTTTTTAATCGCTGTGGAATAGACTTGCTGAAATGAAAGCACCATTTTTTATTTTTTTTTAAATTTACTGCAGTAACTTTGGTGTATTAATTGTGCCTGCGGTGAAAGACAGCATGTTTTTTTCACTCTAGAGGGCTCTGTTCCATTGGAAACATTTAAATACCATCTTTTGTTTAGTTTAATTTCTTGGCATATCTATGGTAGGAAAACTTAATTTATCAATAACGCTGTACCCCATTAAACACAGATCATTGTGAATACCAAATTTGAATCATTACGTTTGTTACCTACTCTAGCTTGGAAAGTATTAGCACAAAGTCCATCCCTACAAGCGCGCTGTCTTGGCGTCATACTTGACTCTGGTCTCACCTTTGAGTCTCACATCCAGTTTGTTGCCAAGTCCTGTAGGTTCCAACTCAAAAACATAGCCCGCATCCGCCCCTTTCTTACGCAAGATGCTACCAAGGAGCTTGTCCATGCTCTAGTAATTTCCCGCATGGATTACTGTAACCCTCTCCTGATTGGTCTCCCCAAAAGCCGTACTGCCCCGCTACAGTCTGTAATGAATGCTGCAGCTAGACTGATTTTCCTATCCAGTCGGTCCTCTCACACCTGCCCCTCTGCCAGTCCTTACATTGGCTCCCTGTATCCTATAGGAGTCAATTCAAAGTGCTAACCCATACATTTAAAGCACTGAACAATTCCAGCCCCTCTTATATCTCTTCACTGATCCAGAGGTATGCTCCTCCTCGTACCCTCCGCTCTGCCCGCGACCACCTCCTGACCGCTGCTCGCACCAGTACGGCCAACTCACGCTTGCAGGACTTCTCACGGGCGGCTCCTCTCCTATGGAATAACTTGCCTACTGCCATCAGACTCTCCCCTAGTCTTCAATCATTTAAGAAGGGCCTTAAATCCCATCTCTTCAGGAAAGCGTATGGCCTCCCAGAGTAATCTCTCCCTTACATACCTGTCCCTATGGGATAGTGCTTTGCTCTCTCCTCCAGCTCTGCTTCACTCCTACTTGATATTTCCTATCCTAATGTTTCTAATACCCCACCTCCTATAGACTGTAAGCTCATTTGAGCAGGGTCCTCTTCAACCTATTATTCCTGTAAGTTTTCTTGTAATTGTCTTATTTATTGTTACATCCCCCCCTCTCAAAATATTGTAAAGCGCTACGGAATCTGTTGGCGCTATATAAATGGCAATAATAATAATAATAAAATGAATCAATACATGTTCCAAAGTAAAACAAATTTACAAATGCAAACAAGCATTAAATGTATAATGGATAGTATACATAATGGTACACTGTGTATTATAGTAAAATATAGGACTTTTTGAAACATTGTAATGAATTGTGAGACTGAGGGCCTTTATTTTACTACCATATACAGTTAACTGTTAGGTATCCTTTGTATTGCCTAACTTCTTAAACTTCAGCATTCTTAACAGACTTCTTGACACCCAACTTACTACTTCAATATATAGAAAAAAAAATAGAACAGTTGGTTAATCATCTTCACAAATATTTTTCTCTTCTGCTGTCCTAATCTGCAAAAGCCTTTAAAAATCACGGCCCTTAAAGGATCACTATAGTGTCAGGAAAACAAACTAGTTTTCCTGACACTATATAATCCTTAGGTCCCCCCCTCCCTCAGGGCCCCCGTCCTGTTGGGCTGAAGGCTTTAAAACCCCTTCAGACACTTACCTTTATCAAGCGCCGGGCTCCCTCAGCACCTCTCCTCCCTTTCCGACGTCAGCTCCCAAGTGGAGCCGTGTGCACGGCCAGAGCTGCGCGTGCATTAAAAACGCCCAAAGGAAAGCATTTCTCAATGCTTTCCTATGGACGTTCTGCGTGCTCAATGCGATTTTCGCATTGAGCGTCGCAGAAGCGCCTCTAGCTGCTGTCAGGAAGACAGCCACTAGAGGCTGGATTAACCCTGCAATGGTTTATATCTGAAGGGTTATCTCTGAAACTGCAAGGGTTATCTCTGAAACTGCAAGGTTTATATCTGAAGGGTTAAAACCTGGGGGACCTGGCACCCAGACCACTTCATTGAGCTGAAGTGGTCTAGGTGACTATAGTGTTCCTTTAACCTAACTTACGCCACATACGCCTTACATACAGAATCACAATCTTGGAAGACTGATGAGATTTTCCTTTTGCCGAACTCCTTATGAATGGCACAGTCCAGCCCTAGATATCCAATACCGATGGCATCATTCTCAACTAAAAAAACAATGGTGGTGGTGGGAGCTACCGGTACATGCCGATCAAGGCAATTACCAAGCTACTGTTGATATGTAATAACACAATATGGAGCACAAAATAAATGTTTATATTTTTAACATTAGAATGTTCTTTTAAAGCACTGCGCCAAGCACCATGACCACTTTAGTGATTTGAACTGGCCATGGTGCCTGGAGTCTGTATTTAACTTTGAAATGCTGCACATTCGTAGTTTAACCCCTCTGCTCCCAGTTATAACTCTACCCCTGGCAGCATCATAGCGGCATCATTAACCAGTCCAGAATTAGAGTTCACAGCTGGTTAATGTCAATTCTGTGTATAGTCCAATATGCAGAATTATATTCATTGGCTTAGAGCAGTCAGCTGACACTCTCAGCCAATGAATGGAGACGGAATCAGCACAGCACATGGCTAGATCAGAGTCCGGCGTGGACCCAAGTTAGTGAGGGGAAAAGTAGCAAAATGGTTTTCCTCATTACCCGGAAATAGGGCCATGGTACTCCTGGCACCACTTAAGAAAGCTTTAATGGTATTGATGCTTGGAGTAACTCTTCAGAGGACCACGATAGGCACCCAGACCACTTCAGCTCAATGAAGTGGTCTGGGTGCCAGGTCCATCTAGGATTAACCCTGCCTGCTGTAAACATAGCAGTTTCAGAGAAACTGCTATGTTTACATATGGGTTAATCTAGCCTCTAGTGGCTGTCTCATTGACAGCCGCTAGAGGCGCTTCCGCGCTTCTCACTGTGATTTTCACAGTGAGAAGATGCCAGCGTCCATAGGAAAGCATTGAGAATGCTATCCTATGGACTGGCTGAATGCGCGCGCGGCTCTTGACGCGCATGCGCATTCAGCCGATGACGGCCAAAGGAGGAGGAGAGTCCCCAGCGCCGAGGGAGCTCCGGCGCTGGATAAAGGTGAGTGTTTAACCCCCTTCCTCTCCATTCAGCCCGGCGGGAGGGGGAGGGCACTATAGTGCCTGGAAAACAAGTTTGTTTTCCTGGCACTATAGTGGTCCTTTAAGTAGTTTTTAGTACTTAATTTTATATTAAGCAAATTACATGTTTTTCAATCTGTGGATAGTGCAAAATCAATGGAAAACATTGCAATTAAATTGACTTGATCCTGCATTTTAAAGTAATCATATAAAAATAATACTCTAATTTACCACTGTTCAATTAATTAAATCCTACTGTTAGAATTTGGCATGAGGGAGCCATATACTTTTTGGTATAAATTGTGGATTAATATTGTTTTTGTATTTTATTGTACCCTAATGTATCAATGCAATGTTTTGTGGACCCGGGACATACTTGAAAACGAGAGAAATCTCAATGTATCTTTCCTGGTAATATATTTTAGAAATAAATAAATATACCAAGTGAATCTTCACATAGAATTGCAAGTATGAATAGCTTGAAACCGGATGAGGTGGCATTACACGTGCAGTATAAATTAAACTGTAATTGTATCTATTATAGTAGCTGCCCATCATTATGCAAGATAAGTTGAATGTTTAATAAAGTGTAAGAACTTTTAATAAACTGTACTCTGATTTTTTTGTAATACCATTAGTTTTGCAGTGTGTAACCCATTTGAAATACTTTGTATAAAAGCCCATATTTACAGTGGGGATGGTAGTCGTATAGAATAGCTGTGGTTGGAGTTCCCATAGCTGGGTAAATTGAAGTGTGCTATAATCAAGTGGAGGTTTTCAACTAGTAAGGCTTGTAATTGTATGTATACCGTTTCATTAAATTGTGCATGGTGAGAAAATACCACTCGGCCAAACTATTGACCCCAAAAGAGAAACATTTGCGGGATGCCCAAATTTCGTGTGAAAGTGGACCAATCAGTGTACTGCAAATTATATACTTTGCAGTACATTGATAGGAGCATTTCTTTGGTTTAACAGATCAAGTGAGAAAAAGTAACAGATACAGTTGAAAAAGAGGAGCAGTACATTTAAAAAAAAAAATACAATCAAATTATGCCAAAATGGAGACGCCATGTGTGCGTACACCCTTACTGCTTCCATAGGAAAATTAGAGGATAAGTAGCAGACATGTGCTGCTAATCAAATGCCCTTGATAAATTGATCATCAGCAAGTCTGACCACCTCTATAAAATCCAAAGTTTTAGCAATTGCTGGACTGGAGCATTTACTTGTGTGTTAACACAATGCCAAGGAGGAAAGACATCAACAATGATCTTAGAATCACTTCTCTAAGATCATTGTTGATATCCTGTATGTTTCCTGTGTTTTTCCCTTTGATCATAACTGCTTAGTGATGTGTAATTTAGAACTGTGTAGTTAATATCTTTAATTAATTAAAATTACATTAATTCATTCCTGGGCTGCTATACGGTCTCAAAGTCAACAGAGGCTCAGCAAACCGATCTGGTAAATGTGCAAATATGGAAAAGGGGAAAGCCCTACATTTGACCCCTCTAAGTTTGCCAAAACCCATAAAACCTGTACATTGGGGGCACTGTTGTACTCGGGAGATGTTGCTGAACACATATTGGGGTGTTCTTTGTCAGTAACACATACCAGGAATCCATGCCTAAATTACAGTGTGAGAGAAAAATAACACAAAAAATGACTATCCAAAAGTATGACAAAGACTGATGGTAGAATTAGTGCATGGAAAGTGTTAAAATACCACCACCTTAAATACCCTAGAGTGTCTACTTTTCAAAAATATATAGTTTGATGGGGGTAAATTACATTGGCCGGCTTCAAAAATGTCCCAAATAGGACATGGGTGCATGATGACCAGCTGTGAAAATTCCAAGTTTGAAAACTGAAATGAGCACCCTCCAAATACGGTCTTTTAGCCCCCAGAGAACCCGACACACCTATACATGGGTGGTATCATTGTACTCAAGAGATGTTGCTGAACACATATTGGGGTGTTCTTTGGTAGTAACCCTTAAAGTTCTCCATACATGTATTCTTAAATTGCTTTGTGTGTCACAAAAATCACCAATAATTTTTTACTTTTTTAAATTTGGCATAGATTGGTGGTAAAATGGTTGCATGAAAAAAGTCAAAATACCCGAAGTTTAATACCTTAGTTTTCATCTTTTAAAAAATATATACATGTGAAGGGTTATTCGGGAATTCCTGACAGATATCTGTGTTACAATGTAAAAAAAAAAAAGGGGTTGGTAATAGGAAAGTGCTACTTGTACTTATAGCCCTAAAACTTTCCAAAAAAAAAGCTAAGAACATGACTAAGAACATGGGCATTTCTAAACTCAGGACAAAATTTTGAAACTATTTAGCATGGGTGTTTTTGGGCGGTTGTAGATCCGTAACAGATTTTGGATTTAGAAAAAGTGTGTTGTTTTACATTGTTTACATTGTTTCATCATACTTTATAATTATTTTATAGTAAATTATATGATATGATGAAAATAATGGTATCTTTAGAAAGACCATTTAATGGCAAGAAAAATGGTATATAATATGTGTGGGTACAGTAAATGATTAAGAGGAACATTACAGCCAAACACAAACTCCACAGGGGGCCCGGACGCCCTGTGGACCCCTCCGACTGCGTGCCCGCCACCATGCCCATGTGTGTGTGTCTGTATGTATGTGTCTGTATGTATATGTATCTGTGTGTGTTTGTATGTCTGTATGTGTCTACATGTATGTGTGTCTGTGCGTATGTGTGTTTGTATGTGTGTGTGTTTGTGTGTGTGTCTTTGTGTTTATGTGTGTGTGTTTGTTTGTATGTGTGTGTCTACATGTATGTGTGTGTCTTTGTGTGTCTGTTTGTCTGCAGGTGTGGGGGTGGGGACATATGGGGTGGGGGGGTAGACGTACGTGGGGGAGCTAGATGTATGGGGGGAACCACAGGGTAATTTTCGGGGACATATGGGATGGGAGGTAGATGTTTGGGGGGAACCCCAGGGCAATTTTCGCACAGGGGTCACGTGGTTTCTAGTACCGACTCTAGATAAATTCTGGAGCAAAGTTCTGCATTTATATAATTTCTGAAAATTCCATTTTAAATATTGCTTAAACTTGAGCTTGATAAATAAGCTCGTGATCTACTAAAATCTAGAACATTTTCCTCATTGACACATAAGCCATAAAAAAAATCAAAAAAATCACTAGAGATGGAAAATGTTTATTTTTATAATAATACAATATGTGGAGCGTTATATAGTGACATCTATATTAGATATTTTTCATACCTAGAAGCTTAGCCAAAAGTGTTGAGGCTTAGGCAGTCAGTGAAACTTTATTAGGTTTACTATGGATAATATTGCCATATCTCCTAAAATCATTTTCTGTGCAGAGTGTACTGTAACAGTCTTTCTTCATTCGGCACAAATATTTAGCATCATGTTTTTGCAGCAGGAAATGTAACTGTATAGGACTCTTCTACTTTCAGAGCATGTTTCGTAAGCTAGAGCAGCACCCTGGAGCAAAGCACAGATATATTAGAGAGCATGTAATGGTACTGACCCGGAGGGAAAATAAACTTTACACATACAATAACAATTACCATCAAAATTGGAAGTACAAGTGCAATTACTGGGCTGGTCATTTATCAGCCAATGGGGATGTCTGTGTTAAGCATGTGGAGATGGAATCCATTAGACTCTATGGATCAGGTGGAAAAAACAAACAAAAAACATCTGAACAAAGACCTAGAATATTTTCCTGTATTGCATTTCTCACTTGTATATTATTTTATATACGTATATATTATTTTCCAAGGAAGCACTTGGAGATTTTCTCTTGTTTTGCACTATGCCATGTGGTTACATGTTAATGTCATGAAACACAATGGTGCTTAATTTATTGACATTGTAAAACAATTGTGTGTTAACCCTGCTGGTTTAAACATGTGATCTTGAAATTTGAACAGATACTTCAGATGATATAGCTGTAAACCCCTGCCCCCCAATAAGTAGTAGTAATTCTAATTGTTTTAGGCGAATCGTGTCTCAGAAGTCAGAAGGAAAGGGAGGACCAGCTTTCTTTTTATTATCAATATTGTTTTTTTATTCTCAATTTGTTTGCATTTTAAATATTTTTTTGGTAATAAAAGGTATTATTTATACTTGCCTACCCTCATCTGTATTCTACATCTGGGTTCAAAAAAGGGGAGTGTCACCACAGAAACAAACAGACTCAAAGTTGTAAAATTTGGAGCCAGTTGCAGAAAGGTTCCAAACCGGGTGAGCATTCCTTTATGAATGTGTTTGGCCTATCACTGGCTATCCTAAATACTACAATGCATTATACTCTAACATACTGTAATACACTAATATATATATATAATAAGTACAAGTAGGCACTCAATGTTTAAGTGATATACCACCCTAAACCATAAAGTACAAGTGCAGCTCTTTAGTGAAAACTGGGACTTAACCATCAAATAAAAGCAATTATTGATCTATATGAAAAAAGCCAAAAAGATATATACACACATATATATATATATATATATAAGCCAAAAAGATATATACCGTATATATATATAGATATATATATGTATATATATCTATATATATATATATATACGGTATATATCTTTTTGGCATATATCACTTGGTGATATATCACTTAAACATTGAGTGCCTACTTGTACTTATTTTTGTGTTTTAGAACAGTTTGACTTCTTACCTGGGTTCAGCTGGGCAAAGTGATATACCACCCTAAACCATAAAGTGCAAGTGCAGCTCTTTAGTGAAAACGTAACCATCAAATAAAAGCAATTATTGATCCTGTCCTAATGTGTTTTACACCCCACCTCCTATAGAATGTATGCTCGATTGAGCAGGGTCCTCTTCAACCTATTGTTCCTGTAAGTTTATTTGTAATTGTCCTATTTTATAGTATAGTCCCCTCTCATAATATTGTAAAGCGCTACCCGATCTGTTGGTGCTATATAAATGGCAATAATAATAATAATAATCTCCGCTACTTCCAACAGGGAGCTTGAAGCTCCTAGAAGCTTCTCAACCCTGTAGTGCCGGGATTTGCAAACTCAGAGAGCATTCAAAATAAATGTGAGAGAAATCCGCTTTTAAAATATATGTTGGAGAAATCGACAGGAAATCCCTATGCATTGGGTTGTTTCAAATCTTTAGAGGACTAGAATATGTGTTTGCTTTGGAGGGGAGAAAAAAAATTATCTTTCTTTATTAACTTAACCCCTTAAGGACACATGACATGTGTGACATGTCATAATTCCCTTTTATTCCAGAAGTTTGGTCCTTAAGGGGTTAAAGGACCACTATAGTGCCAGGAAAGCATACTCGTTTTCCTTGCACTATAGTGCCCTGAGGGTGCCCCCACCCTCAGGGACACCCTCCTGCCGGGCTCTGGGGAGAGTAAAGGGTTAAAACTTACCTTTATTCCAGCGCCGTGCGGGGAGCTCTCCTCCTCCTCTCCGCCTCCGATCCTCTCTTTCGGCTGAATGCGCATGCGTGGCAAGAGCTGCGTTCGCATTAAGCCGGTCTCATAGGAAAGCATTTACAATGCTTTCCTATGGACGCTTGCGTGCTCTCACTGTGATTTTCATTTAAAAGAAGAAAAGAAAAAGAAAGTGGACTAAAAGCTATGATATCCAGCCAATAACCCCAGAAGAACTGACTGTCTGGAGTTTTCTCCTTTGTCATAAAAGTATACTCTAGAAGTAGCTCTATTTCAGGGGGCAGGCTCCATGGTCAGCCTGATGAAGTTCACTAGAAAGATGACAGATGAACAATGTAAAATCACTGACTACAGAAAGGTTTGTCAAACCTAAAACTGGAACATGGAAGCTGGGATAATAGGGCAGGCTACTTGATAGTCAGGAATAGACATGGGCCCCAATTTACTATTGTTGGTGTATCTACTAATCATTAACAATTGGCAACTGGGCAGCCATTCTCAGGCAATTGTTAGGAGAAGCGAGATTTGCCGGAAATAGTTTTCTGATTTTTTTTTATAAGCACTCGACTGAGATTTCAGTTTGGGAACACTTCTATAAAAGGTTTTTCCCACCTTAAATCCTAAAACTTCATTCTGTGCACAGCCCTCCTGGGGCTCACATGGATTTATTTTATTTGTTGTGCAGTGTTTCGAATTTTTCAACCTTTTTCTTTTTTTTGTGTGATTTAGTACTTTTTATATTTTTAATGAGTTTATGATAATTGTTTTCATTTACCTATTTTTTACGTTGAAGCACAAAGATTTAAAAACGTAAAGGGGGGGACATTATGCCCCCATCATTATTGCACTAACAGTCCCTAAATACCACATCATAAGTACCCACAGGTGGTGGAAAGATGGTGCATAAGACAGGTTTACAACTTCCCGTATGGCAATATAAAGATTGTATTGATTCCCACAGGCTTATTATATTGAGTTTTTTATTTCCGCTTGCTTGCTATCAAACACTGACCAACCACCACATGGTTAACCTTCGCCATAACAAGGGTTAATTAATTATTTTAGGATTATTTTATATACATTTTATATAAATAGTTTGGATTTTTTTTAAACCTGGGCCTGGAATTCAAGCATCTGGACCCACATTTTAATAATCCGGGACCAGATTTCAGCTGTCTGGCAGCGTTTGGTCCAGTTGATATTTAGATCATGTTCAGGCACATTCGGACCCTTCTCTGAAAACCTGCACATTGTTTAACCCCTTAAGGACAAAACTTCAGGAATAAAAGGGAATCATGTGTCCTTAACGGGTTAATAGCGTGAACATTCTGAATTCCCCTGTATAGCACTAACCAGTTTTAACACATTCGGTCCATTTGAAGTTTAGTGAATAATCTGTCTGAGGAACTGCCTTTAAGAGCTAATGGCAGCGTTTGACCAGTTATTATAGCAAGTAAAAATGATAAAAGACTTGTAGGCTGCAAAGAGATGCATATTGTATGAGAACTGTGGACCTCAGTGCAGCAGGAAATGCTAGCAGAATACTTGGTTGTATAGGGAGAGGTATTAGCAGTAGAAAGAGAGAAGTACTCATGCCATTGTACAGAACACTGGTGAGACCTCATTTGGAGTATTGTACGCAGTTCTGGAGACCGTATCTCCAGAAGGATATTGATACTTTAGAGAGAGTTCAGAGAAGGGCTACTAAACTGGTTCATGGATTGCAGGTTAAAACTTACAAGGAAAGGTTAAAGGAACTTAACATGTATAGCTTGGAGGAAAGACGAGACAGGGGGGATATGATAGAAACATTTAAATGCAGAAAGGGAATCAACACAGTAAAGGAGAAAACTATATTTAAAAGAAGAAAAACTACCACAACAAGAGGACAGAGTCTTAAATTAGAGGGGCAAAGGTTTAAAAATATCAGAAAGTATGCATGGAATAGCCTTCCAGCTGATGTGGTAGAGGTTAACACAGTAAAGGAGTTTAAGCATGCGTGGGATATGCATAAGGCTATCCTTACTATAAGATAAGGCCAGGGAATAATGAAAGTATTTTAAAAAAGTGGGCAGACTAGATGGGCCGAATGGTTCTTATCTGCTATCACATTCTATGTTTCTATGTTTGAAATGTATCACAAAGTCAGTCACTTTCGACACTTCCTCAAGGCTGGCAGCGTTATTGTGGCATCATTAGCCAGCATGGAGCAATAGTCAGTCAGCTAGCTTGCGCTGTCAGCCATTACATGGCTGGTGGTATCAGTATCTGCAGAAGATGGATGCATTTCACCGGTCATAGAGGATCCTCATTGACTGGTAGGGACCCACCTAAACTGTTGCTAAATAGTTTTCCCAATTACCTGGAAATAGGGAAAGGGTATCCCTGTAATCATAGTAAATTGTGGAAGTGGTGTACCTAAGGTATTTGGCACCCAGGGTCAATTGCCTATTGCTTATTTTTACCTAACCATGTTAATTAAAGGGACATCCATCACTTCAAGACAACTGTCCTAGTCAAACGCTTTAAATGAGACAGTTGCCTTACCTACTTCTTCTTTTTTATGCTTTCATTTTCCCTCATAAGGGGAAACCCTGATCTAACCAATAACCAGCTGCTTAGTAATATTTTTGTCATTTGTCGACTTGTCTGAAACTGAGATGGGTGGGTAAGAGGGAGGTGAGGGGAAGCGGAAGAAACTCCCCCTAGATAAGAGGCGTGCCCAACAATGCAATCTGACCAAGTGTATAGTAAGTTTATAAATCTAAATTATAATTAAATAATATATTATAAATTCTATACTTTTTAAACTTTCCTTGCTATATTTTGATTTGTAAATTTGTTTAAAAGCGTTTGCTGGTTTAAAACAAAATTGTCAAGTGATTCATATCCTTTTAATAAATCCACCAGCCAACATTGCCTCTGTGTGTGATGTGTGAGGTTATCAGAGTGGGATGTGGGGGGTTGGTGGAGTATTTTGTGTGTGTGGCATTGGTTGAGTGAGATGTTTGTGGGATTGAATGAGTATGATGTGTGGGGTTTGCTGATTGGAATGTGTGTGTGGTGGAGGTGTCTGATGGTTGTGAGGTGGGCTTATGTGTTATATGTATGATGGAGTTGTGTGACTGTGGATCTGTGTTGGGTGGTTGCATTGTGAATTTAGCATCTCCACATATTTTGCTTATTTACTCAAATAAAATTTCTAACGGGAGGGAAGGTTTTTATCCCTGGTGGTCTGGTAAGTTCTAGGAATGTATCACTGGTGGTACTGTGGGGAACCACATAGTCTGCACCTCAGATGGCAACTCACCATAGTAAGGGATCCACCTGGTCTGGCAATCCGTATTGAGTCAGTATGGTGGCTGGGAATGGATGCGATGGTGTCAGGTTACCCACTGGACCACCAGGGATTAATATTTATTAAAAAGGTAAACACTCCAATAGGATATTCCATTAGCAGCATTAGAAGTAGCTAATGGAAGTGCCGCTTTTATTCTTCTCTCTATTTGCTTCCCAGAAGAATAGAATCTGCACTTGATTTATGCCGGCTAATTCATCCGAAAGACTGTTTGCTGCATCACCAGTGTGGAATATCGTATTGGAATGTTTACCTGTCTGCCTTTTTTAACCATTATTGTGGAAATAAAACATGTCTCATCCTACCTGCTACACTCTTCCACAGAGCATATTTGGAGCGTTAATAGTTAGCGCTGACTTCTCTGCTCTATACTTGTGAGTGTTTCTCTAGTAAGACATTTTGTCTTAATATTGTTTTTTTGTTTTTGTTTTTCAATTTTATACCTTAACACCATTGAATTTTCCTGGCAATCTACTATAAGTAGACTTTACTAGGGGAATTTGGCTTACATGTTACCTCATAGTTGTACCCCAGTGAAACAGTAAGTCATGGTTTAACAGTATCCTGTTCCTAATCACCCAGGTGTACTACAAAATTTAAAATATTAATGGGAATTGACTTCAAATACATTTTACTTCATTTTTATCCTTAGGAAAACCTCATTTTTGTTATGAAAATGCCCCTTTAAATGTAAATATTAAACACATCTGTAATTACTCCCTGCATTTTGAGCCCCACAGATAACATGTTCACTGGGTAGTGGCACCTAGAAAGGGAGATGGGAATATACTAACCTTAAAAGAATTTTTAATGCAATGTTTAATTATTCTTATAGTAACCAAATATAAATTTGTGAAGTGTGAAAAATAAAATGAAATACAGAAAGCTGCACCTTTTTATCTTGCAACTGAGAAATACTATCCTAGCTCCCTGTCAATCATTGTTCTAAACCTCTGTTCTTTGCACCTGCCAGTCAGCATAAAAATATACAAGGAAGAGGCGAAAGTAAATGTTTCCCTTCATTTGCAATTTATTTCCTGGCTTTGCCTTGTCTGAACTGGGTTACAATTTAATATAAATTTAAAAGAGATAAGACAACTCTTGAAATAAGGTTTATTACAAGTTATAGGTGATTTTCAATTTTATTTGATCCAATAGTATAAATTCCAGATAAGTGACAGTTCCCCTTTGGCAGGGTAGTTCATTAAACTACAAATGGCCAAGTACTGAAAGGGACACTCCAGGCACCCAGACCACTTCAGCTCATTGGAGTGGTCTGGGTGCCAACTCCCACTACCCTTAACCCTGCAAGTGTAATTATTGCAGTTTTTTTAAAACTGCAATATTTACCTTGCAGGGTTAAGTCCTCCCCTAGTGGCTGTCTATTAGACAGCCACTAGAGGACACTTCCTGCTTCATAGCACAGGTTTTCTGTGCTAGAGCGTCGCTGGACGTCCTCACGCTGTGTGAGGACCTCCAGCGTCGCTCTATTCCCCATAGGGAAGCATTGAAATTCATTTTCAATGCTTTCCTATGGGGTGCGCTAATGCGCATGCGCGGCATTGCCGCGCATGCGCATTAGGTCTCCTCGGCCGGCGGGCGAGATCAGTCTCGCCCACCGGCCGACGTAACCAGAAGGAGGAGCGGCGGGGGAGGAGGAAGCAGCGACGTGGGACCTGTCGCTGCCCCTGGTAAGTGACTGAAGGGGTTTTCACCCCTTCAGTAACCGGGGATTGGTGGGTGGGAGGGAGAGGGACCCTCCAGTGCCAGAAAAACGGATCGTTTTTCTGGCACTGGAGTTTCCCTTTAACCCCTTGAGGACGCAGGACGGTTCAGGACCGTCATCGGCATTTTTGCGTTGCCGACCGACGACGGTCCTGAACCGTCCTAAATTTAAAATGTACTTACCCGATCGCCGTCGTTCCCCCGGCGGCGATCGGCGGTGCTCCCGGTGTGGGGAGACTGCCTGCAGCCCAGACAGTCTCCCCATGGCGCTTTAGGACCCCTGGGGCCATGTGATCGCCCAACAGGGCGACCACATGGTCACAATAGGTGTCCTAGTCTCTGCCTGCAGGGGGACTGTCTGTGCTGACAGGCAGTCTCCCTGCCAGTGTAAAATCATAAAAAAAAATTAAAGTGAAAGGTAATAAAAAAAAAATATTATTATATATGTGTATATATATATGATATATAGACATATATTATACCTATATAATATATGTCTATATATCATATATATAATGTCATGCTAAGTGTATTTTTATATTAATATGTACATATATTAATATAAAAATACACTTATAATTAATTTGCACACGTATATATATAATATATATAATAACTATATATATTGTATATATATATTATTATAAAATACGAATAATAAATAATTTAAATTAAATTAAAAAAATTAAAAATAATAATAAAAAATTGAAAAAAAATTATATATCTATACGAAATTTTATTCTAACTGTATTTTGATATTAATATATATATATTTATATCAAAATACACTTAGAATGAAATTGTATATATATCTATGTATATTTAAATAAATAAAAAGAATGCGAACTATTCATATGTCGATATACAAAATTACATAAATAATTATATAAATATACACGTAGACTTCAAATATATAAATATGCATATATATTTAAATTCTACGTGCGTATTTAGGTAATATTTTTACATAATTAAGTTATTTTATTGATTGCAATTTAAGGGACCTGCCTGCCAACCCAGGCCGAAAGACCAGAGAATTTAATTTGCTATCACTGTATTTTACCCTGTAACGTTCTACGACACCCTAAAACATGTACATGGGGGGTACTGTTTTACTCGGGAGACTTCGCTGAACACAAATATTAGTGATTCAAAACAGTAAAACATATCACAGCGATGATATGGTCAGTGAAAGTGACTTTTTTTGCATTTTTCACACACAAACAGCACTTTTACTGATGATATAATTGTTGTGATACATTTTCCAGTTTTGAAACACTAATATTTGTGTTCAGCAAAGTCTCCTGAGTAGAACAGGACCCCCCATGTACAGGTTTTATAGCCTTTTTGAAAGTTACAGGGTCAAATATATAGGTCAAATATTTTTACATTGAAAATGGCCAGGTTGGTTACGTTGCCTTTGAGAGCGTATGGTAGCCCAGGAATGAGAATTACCCCCATGATGGCATACCATTTGCAAAAGTAGACAACCCAAGGTATTGCAAATGGGGTAAGTCCAGTCGTTTTTAGTAACCACTTAGTCACAAACACTGGCCAAAATTAGCGTTCAATTTAGTTTTTTACACACAAACAAATATGAACGCTAACTTTGGCCAGTGTTTGCGACTAAGTGGCTACTAAAAAAGTCTGGACATACCCCATATTGAATACCCTGGGTTGTCTACTTTTAAAAAAATATGTACATGTGGGGTGTTATTTAGCAATTTATGACAGATAACAGTGTTACAATGTCACTATTGATACATTTTAAAAATGTATGTTTTGAAACCGCAATATCCTACTTGTACTTATAGCCCTATAACATGCAAAAAAAAAGCAAAAAGCATGTAAACACTGGGTATTTTTGAACTCAGGACAACATTTTGAATCTATTTAGCAGTTTTTTTCATTCGCTTTTGTAGATGAGTAAAAGATTTTTCACATAAAATTCAAAAAACGTGTATTTTTTTCAATTTTTCATCATATTTTTTCATTTTTTTTAAATTAAATTAGATGAGATTATATAAATAATGGTATGTAAAGAAAGCCCCTTTTGTCCTGAAAAAAACAATATATAATTTGTATGGGAACAGTAAATGAGAGAGCGGAAAATTACAGCTAAACACAAACACCACAAAAGTGTCAAAAAGATGCCTGGTCGCAAATGTACAACATCGCAAAAAAAGTCCAGTCCTTAAGGGGTTAATGGGACATAACCGTCCAGCTGCATACAGGGCCATTTGAAATGCAAAACCCAGATATTGTTCATGCTATTTAAAGGAGCACTTCACTGCCACCTAGTAAAAAAAAAATCACTGTTTTAGTACATATACCCCCGATACATACATGCATGCATGAATTTTTATGCATGTATTCATTGGACGTATATCTTTTTAAAAAAATTGCAAATGCCTGCAGTTCTTATGGACCGCAGCCTTTGTAAGCCCTCCCCCTTTTTCCCCAGAAGAGAGATTTAGTCTCTTCACAGGAAAATAACCAATCAGAGGCTTCTCATTGAGAAGACTTGGTGGTCATGTGCAGACGTGCATACCTCTGGAGCTGGGAAACTGGTCTGAGGTCTGTGAGGGAGGGGGAGGCAGACACACTCAAACAGAGCGTGCTTTCCACTTCTGTTGGCTCAGGGGAGCTAACGGAAACTGAAGTAGGAAGGAATCCTCCCTGACTGTTTGACAGCCGGGGGGGAGTTCCTTTAACAATGTACATATTTGTTAATACAGGCTACAAATGAGCATGAATATGTACCGAATTTCAGGTGGACCGAATGCTTCCAGATTGCTAAATTCTACACTATCAGTCAGCAGAAAAAAATATATATATATATATTTTTAAAAACTCTCGGTGTGAGGGTTAGTCATGTGGTGGCTGAACAGGTGTCGTTAGCCAGCCACCTCATTAAATTATTAAAAAAAAAAAAGAAAGAAAAAGCTCCATATGACCTCCGTATTTGTATAAGAAAGTATATAAAGCCTTTTTTTGCTTGTAAGCCAACCAGCACTATATTGTGAATTCGATGTGTGGAAAAACCTTTATAAACGTTTTCCTACATTGAAATTTTATTCATTTTTTTTTTTCGTTGAGTCATGTTGGCATGCAATATATTTTGTGATTATAAATGAATGCTTCCAAGCTTATATTTGGAATGTAGCTCTAAGTCAGTCACTTTCGACTCCTCAAGGCTGGCAGCGTTATTGTGGCATCATTAGCCAGCATGGAGCAAGAGTCAGTCAGCTAGCTTGCGCGATCAGCCATTACATGGCTGGTGGTATCTGTATCTGCAAAAGTTGTATGCATTTCACCGGGCATAGAGGATCCTCAGTGCCTAGCAGGGGCCCACCTAAACTGTTGCTAAATAGTTTTCCCCATTACCTGGAAATAGGGAAAGGGTATCCCTGGAATCATAGTAAATTGTGGAAGCGGTGTATCTAAGGTATTTGGCACCCAGGGTGAATTGCCTATTGCTTAGGCTTATAACCCTGAGATATCCACCTAAGTGTAGTAGCGTGTATTTTCACCATTGGATTATTGTATCTAAGCACCTTAATATTTCACAGAAGCATTGTGTGTTTTCTTTTGGAATAACCCTGTTTATGCTATAAATATTGCAAAACCACAATTTATAGCATAACATTTACCATATGTTCATCCCTAAAATTAGAATTGTTCATTTAGGATTCAAAAACTGTGCTGGTCAGTAAAAAGTAACAGTTGAAAATTGGAAAATAAAATGTATTATGTTTGTTACTTTGTACCATCTTGCAAAATACACAAGAATAGAATATCTAACTTAAAAAAATAGATTACATATATTTTAAACTAAACAAAATTCTGTTTTCACTGTGACTTACTCATTATAATATATTCATTATCCTACATTTTATACAAACTCAATTGTCTTATGTAGATGTGACGAAATCCACTTCACCACTGGTTTTTGGAGGGGCCTGTTTGCCAGCCTCCTACCCTGGGACTATGGGCCCTGTGATAACCCATGTTCAAAAGTACTGTTTCTGCCCCTTGGACTTTTAACTGGAACAGATTCAAACATGTGGCGGCGGCCATCTTAAATTGTCCAGTGGTGTTTTGTCGTCGAGCTTATGGAACTGTTTTGGGCATGGGACCATGTGCACTATGGGGCAAAAATAAGACTTGCAGGAAATTCCTGAACCCCTGAACCGATCTGGGTGATTTTTTGATATGTTGTTCACCCAGATCGGGGCTATCAGTGGATGTGTTGTATTTGGGGGTACTTTTTGGGGTTTGTAAAAATGTATGTTTTTTTGTTTTAGAGTTAATTGAGTTAGCCCATTGTCTTTGTTAAATGTATCACAGGCAGAGGGGAGGGATTGTGTGCTGTAAGTGGGAGTGTCAGACATTGTTGTATTGTTCTGATTGGTTTGTGACCATTGTGTGCCTGTATTCCATCAGATCTAGGGAGTGTGCCTCTGGCCTGAGGAGTTATAAATAAGCAAACCTGTACCAATAAAGCATCAGACTTGTTCTACCCTTCATGAAGTCTTGGCTCATGTTTGGGGGATTGGAGAACTACACTCTGGGGATTGCTATAATCACTATACTCCCCAGAGTATAATCACTAGCTCTTGTAAGAGCTGTTCCTGTTCCTGCTCTCTGGATTACAAGAGAGGTCTACCTACTGGAAGCTGGATCCTGGTCTTGGGTCCAGAGTGGGTGGACAACGGCGAGACCCCAACCAAGCTGCGGCGGTTTATGGGGTCTGCGGTGGTTATGGTATCTAGTGGAATGCTTGGAGCCCTCGGGAAGCACTAGGAGCATCCGTCAAACGGAGGTACGCAGTCGAGGTGCCAGGCGATCCGTTACAGTAGACATAGGACCTTTTATGTTAAAGTGGAGGATTTCTACTTACATATAAGGGGTGTCTTGTCTGTCTTTGTATTTTCAGGGAAACATGTTACTAATGCATATAGTGCTGTCTTATGATATCCTGATAGCTACCTGGAGTTATTGGATTTAGTGGTTTAGCATTTATAAGTTGTAGAGCCAATTTCAGGACAATGGGTACTTTAAAAATAACCATTCCAATTGCAGCCACTTTCTGTCTTGAAGGGCACAGTTGACATTTTTGTAAAATAAACACATGAAATCCACATGTTGCTTTTAATTTCAAAATCAATACATGCATAAAATAACTTACTCATTTAAATTTGTGACATCAGCAAGAGAGGTGTGTGATATTGAATAGTCCGTGCATGCTAGAATTGGATTGCATCTGTGTGTTAAAGAAGGAAAACTTTAAATCTCATATTTTTGTTCCATATTGAAAGGAAAACTTTAAATCTCATATTTTTGTTCCGTATTGCTTCTACTGAATTGTTAAATTATTATTTTATGTTCATTATAGATAGTCATTGTTGAGAATTGGGGGTGGGTGGGAAGTATTTCAGTTAGCAGATTATTTTTGTGGCGGAATTTAAAGGACATCTTTTAATAAAAATGTAAAGGTATATATCTGCTAGCTTGAGATTTTATGTTTTAATATTATTTAAGTTTGCAGAAACACTACCTGTAAATTTGCAATACACTTCACATAATTCTTATCTATAAAAATGCAAACATATTCAGTAGCACTGTACAATGGTTTATTTCTGTGTTATAGCCTGATTCACCCTTTATCTCAGCTGTGGTCTTTCCTTGTATGTTGTGAATAATTTAATAAATACTCTATAACATGGAACCATGATAGTATACAAACCATTTCCTCAATGTAATTTGTAGTATTCAAGAAATAAAACATCTGTTAACGACAGCACTCAAAAATATTTTGATGCATTTCCACCTACTATCAGTTTCTTGTTCTTGTGTACCAGACACATTTTTGTTAATATCTCCTTAGCTCATTACCTTTATTTAACTCACCCTGCTGAAAATTCCTGGTCATATCTGCGTTCACCAAACAGTGAAATGATTCATGAGAAGGGCTATTGGTTCTTATTAAGTTGACTTCACAGTTTCAGTATGTGAAGAGATGACATACATTTTAATATATAGTGAACCTAACACATAGAAACTGTATAGAATGCTCCCAACAATCCCAATTTCCGAGGGATAGTCTGCTTTTGGGAACACTAGGGAACTGTCCCCAACAATCATAGCACAAGCACATCTAAAGACACACTCATGCTATATTCAGGGCTCTAGGACCCTGCAGAGAGCATTGAAACAATGCCCTCTGCAGGGATTCCTTCAGTGGGTTGGGTAAAATGATTGGCAGGCAGTCTGGCTGTATTATACACAAGGCAGACCTGCCAGTAGTGTGGACGAGCACACACCCTTTCCAGGCAGGTCTGCCCCTTTAGGGCTAAGCCAGTGATGCAATTGTTATACTGGCCTGTCCCGTTTTACTTCCTCTGACTGGCATCCCGCTTCTGGGCCTGCCGAAGTTGGGAGGTATGCAATTAAGTAGATATACTCCCAATGAAAATAAGCATGCGTCTTGTCATTGGGTGTATATCTAAAACCAGCTTGAAAAAGCTCCAGATCTCTTGTCTGAAGCCTTTGTAAGCCCTCCCCTTGTAACCCCACACCAGACTTTCTGTGGCTGTCGAATCACAGACCCCATTTCCAGTTCAATAAGAAATCTTTGCAAAGCAAGTCCTCTCAGCAAATGCTGCCTTTTGAGTTTAGCTCCACTGAGCTAACAGCCAGGACGTAACATGACCTGTTATCTAATTGACAGCCAGAGGGGTGTTACAAAGTTAATTTATAAAAGTAGAAATTCCTATTGAAATCTGCACCCCTTGTCAAATGAAAAGGAAAAAAAAGAGGACACAACAAAGCTAAAATAAAATGGCTCTAGATGGAAACATGTTATGCAAGGATGTACTAGTGGCACACACAATTTACAGAGCAAAACAATGCAATTTACAGATAATTCACTAATACTCTTTTCTTGGGGAGTAATGTATATTAAGAAAGCACAGTGTGCCCCAAAACATCTGTAAATTTGATTGTTACTCCTAATAAATTGTGGGCAACTATATTGCAACTATTGGTAATATGTTTATTGGATAACCTTCCAGAATGAAAGAAAAAAAAAAGAAATATGGATGCACAGGATGTCTGTGTAGGGTCATCAAACTTTTCAGAAGATGTCAAATGCCATAATAGAGACTTGGGGTGGGTGTAATCTTAAAATAAACAGTTACAGAACTGCCCATCTCTAATCCCACTAATTAAAGAGTAATACGTTGGGTATCCTCCATTGCTAACTCTTACAATGGGATAGCTTGGTGATGCCTGGAGACCACTAACCACCCAGTAATAAATTTTTTATTTTTTTAAATCCCATTCTTTGTTCAATTTAAAGATGTATGCCAAGTGTTCCCTCTAGTTTACCATGAGAAAGCCAAACAAGAGACTGTGCATGCCCTGCATTGAGGGACACTTTGCAGGTGAATATCTCGCCTCCTCCCCTCCTTTTCATTTTGTATTTTTTGCAATATTCTAATGTATTATCTATATAATGCCATAAAAATATTGGGTCATTTGTTTTATTACAACAGCCCATTTAACATTGTATTAAAATGTGTATACATTAGGGTGGTGGGTAACTGAAAATGGATTATTGATTGCAATTGGATCAACAAAATTATCCTTAAAAATTCCATTTAGTTTAATAACATGATGCCACAATTTTTAGATGCCGTATCATATTAACCTAAGCATATATCATGTATATTCTTTATTATTATTTATTTTTTTTTTTTTTAATTCTTTATTTTTGTGTGTATGAGAGTGACAGACGTTTTGCATTGCCCCAACAGCAATGGCAAGATAATGAGCTTATCAATGCATGACAGTTATAAGGCATTTGATTGTACTACACATTTTTTGTTATGGTGATAAGGAGTACAGGCTAGGCAGAACATGTCTAGAGGAGATTCTAAGCAAAATCTTCTATTCTATGCATGCAAGTCTATAGACATGTAGGTATATAAAGATTGTAATGTAGATTGTAAAACATGCTATTGGTACTGGGTTAAAGCAGTGAGACAGCAAGGTTATACAAGGCTAATGATGGGTTCTGGCGTGGGCTCTAGGTTGTCAGATGGTAATGGACCACTGGCCTCCGGGGTGCCTCAAAATTGGAACAGTAAACAGTTGTCATTGGCAGGAGAGGAAAAGTATAGGGGGAAGAGGGAGATAAGAAAACATAGAAAATAAAGAAAGAAAAACGAAGCATTAATGACATAATTACACAATGGCATGCAGTGTGATAGTGTTAGTGAGGGAGCGCCAGTCCAAGATGAGACAACTCTGTGGTCTCCACCATGGGAGCAAAGCTTGTGCTGCGTCTGGGTCATCCGATCCCCGCTTGTGGCATATGTGGAGCCTGTGCTTGAGCATTCCGGTGGTCGGTGTTGGCATAGCGATGCAGGGCTTCGTTTCGGCCCCAGGCTTGGATGAGTGCCTGCTGCATTTTCATGCTGATTCTGGTGTTCACTGGAGCCAGGCTCTTCCTTCTCCCTGGGTAAGTAGTGGGTTCAGATTTAATGCGCCTGTGTCGGCGGGTGATCCTCCGCTTCGGCGCCTGATGCTTGGGGGTTGTGCTCTGAGGGGTTTTCAGCCCAGGCGGACGAGCAGATAAGTGAGTGGGCGCAGGCTTGTGTGCTTTGCCTGGGGGAGGCCTGTTTACTCTCGGCTGCTCTGTGCTCTTAGGAGGGATTTCCCTCTCAGCCATGACGTTCTGCTCCCGCTCCCGGATCCTCAGCCAGAATCTCTGAAATATGTCATCCAGGCGCTGCAGAGTAGATTCCAGGCTGTGTTGATACTCTATGGAGGGATGTAAGTGCTGCGTGGTCGGCAAGCAGGTAGCCGCCATTTTGTGGCTTGGTGTATCAGGCTTTCCTCCGGGAGCCAGTCTGTGGCAGGAGACTGGAGCCGTGCTTGTTGCCCCAGTGTGTTCGGTATGGACCGGGATATCCCCCACCGGTCCAGAGGGGGGGGGGAGGGGTTGGATCGCCGCCGAGCTAGATGGGGGTTTTCAAGGTGAGGAGATCGGCCGCCTCTCCCCAGCCTTCTCCCAGTAGGCCGCAACGGCGTGGCTCAGGTCTCCAAGAGGTTACAGGCTAGATACCACTATCTGTGCGTATCTCACGAGCTCGGCTTCCCGGTAATGCCCTCCGGTGTCAGGGTACGTACGATTAATCGGGGTTATCACCCCAAAGAGTGCGGAAAGCCCGGGAGCTCGAGCCCCACACGTCTATCCTGCATGGGTGCCAGGCTCCGCCCCCCTTTATTATTATTTTATATAGCGCCAACAAATTTTGTAGCGCTGTACAACAGGGCATACATGAGGGGTAGAGGCAGTGGTGTACACACAATCCATGGGACCCCGGTGCAAAACTGATCCGAGGGGCCCCACCCTTCCCTCCCCTCTCTGCCCCCTTCCCCCGATCCGTGGGACCTCCCCCCAGGCACATACAAACAGACACATACAGAGATACATAAAGACAGACACACACACACATACACCCCCTGACAGACACATACATACATACATACATACATACACACACATACACACAGACAGACACATACACCCCTGACAGACATACTGACACATACATACATACAGACACACACATATGTACACCCCCCGACAGACATATATAGAGACACACAGACACATACATACACACATACACATAGAGACACAGACACATACATACAGAGACACACACACATACAGACACATACATACGGAGACAGACACACACACACATACATACAGAGACACAGACACACACACATACATACAGAGACACACACACATACAGACACATACACATACATACACACAGACACTTACATATACAAAATGTTTCCTGTTTCCCACCTTTTGCAGGAGGGTGATTATCCCTGGGGTCCAGTGGGGGCTCAGCCTGATGGGAGTCAGAGTTCCTTCTCTGACTCCCTCATTCTCCCTCCCGTGCGGCTCTCTGATTGCTGGCAGGAGTGACCGGGGCAGTCACTTCCTCCCAGATCTCTCTGATGTCATCACAGGAGCCCGGTCACACTGGGCGCTTTAACAATGTGACCCGATGGGCCCCTTGAACGGCGGCCCTGGCGGTTTGCCGCACGGGCCGGGGCCGCAAAACATGGCGGCAGGTACCCGGTCGCAAGGGTCTACAGGGCGGCTGGGCCCCCTGCAGGTGCAACCCCTACGACCGTGGTATGTACGCCACTGGGTAGAGGCAGTATTGTGGGAGATTGGGGCTCTAGACAGGGGAAAGGAATAGTATTGTTTGGGATTGGGGCTTTAGTGGGGGGTAAGGGCAGTATTCTGGGGGAGTGGTAGGGACAGTATTGTGTAGCTAGGGCAGTATTTTGTGTAGCTAGGGCATCATTGTAGGGGAGAAAGGGACAGTATTAGAGGGAGTGGGGATTAGAGAAAACACACACACACTCACTCCACCCAGTCTGGTGAACTGGAGTAAATCCTGGGGCCCAATGGGTTGGTGCTGCGCTCTTCTAAGGGAGCTCTGCTGTGTGTCAGCATTTACCGTATAGCTCCCTTGCGCGTCCTGTAGAAGTTGAGGCACCACTGGGGGGTGCGTGAGGAAGAGAGGATATAGAGCGAGGCTCCCTCGTTGGCCCCCCTGCGCCTGTGCCAGTCATCCGAGCTACTGGCATTCGGCCATGCTACAAGATATAACCGGAGCGTTGTGCACTTCCTTCCTGACCTGTCACCCAGATATTTGCACCCCTGACCCGGCGCTCCCTAAGGAGGCCGCCTGTGGCGCCTTATGGTAGCACCGGCCCTGGCTCAGTCTTTTCACCTGGCAGTCTGCATAGAGAAACCATACAGATAATAGGAGAAAGTGAACACTGTTTCCGTTTCTCCTCATTTGTAAACATAGCTTTGCCTTGTCTGAACTGGATTATGAGTTAATTTGCTAAATATTCGTCTCATGTGTGGAGGGGACAGCCATATTCACTCTGGGGGTTGCTATATCACAATACTCACCTGGGTGTAATCACTAGCTCTTATAAGTGCTGTTCCTGCTACACTCTCTGGAGTAGGAGAGGTTTACACACTGAAAGCTGGATCCTGGTCTTGGGTCCAGGGTGGGTGGAGGACGGCGAGACCCCAACCAAGCTGCGGCGGTTCGTGGGGTCTACGTTGCTTATGGTGTCTGGTGGTGTGCTTGGAGTCCTCGGTGAGCACTAGGAGCATTGATTGACGGAGGCACCTGGTCGAGGTGCCAGGCAGTCAGTCACAAAGTGTTTCTTTAACAAACATGATGTACAGGTGTAGTTGGTTTATTTTTGACTGGCACATTGTATGTCAGGTTATCTGTGCCCCTCATCCTGACCAATTAATCACTGAAGATATGAAAGCACTGCTAACAAAATGTGGAGCAAAGTTCTAAAAGTGGAACGATCACTATATGAACCAATAGAATCATCAAGAACTTTTGATTTATCTTCAATCTTGACTTTTGGAATTTTCCTTTCATGTTTATTTTCATTTTGTAAATCTCCCACAATGTATATATTTTTTGGTATGTAGTAAATGTGCTGCCATATCTAAATTGGGTGACCAGGCACTGGATGAATAGGACATAATCATTTTTATGAAGAACATTCACATTGTATATTCAAACCAATCAGACCTACTTTTTATAACCTAACAGGTTAAATCCCATTGAGGACTTCAGCCTGTATAAAGACTAATGCATATTCTAACCATTTACATAATGTGCAAATCATTGTTCTGTATATATAATTAAATATAATGTGGCACACAGTGGTGCTAATATAAAATGTAATTGAAGCTAAAGTTGCTATACGTTTTGCACCTGTAATGTGCAGGAATGTATTAGCCTCAAGCTAAAGGTAGCTTTGCTCATGCAGCATTGGATAGACAAACTACAGGTCAATCTCAGTAAAAGGAGAATAGTGGAGAATTACTAAGAGATTACCAAATGTAGCCTAAAATGGCCCTGTTGGACTAAATAGACCTAAGACGATTGTCCCCCACTGCCTTAACTTTTTAATTCCTTTGATAATTCAGTTTAGTGAATAATCCCAATGGTGCATCAGCACTGAGAATGACTCTGAAAGATGTGCACCTCTGCTGTTAAGCACAATATAATAACATCTGTTCGTACTGTGGATAATGCGTATACTATTTTACTCATACATTATAATGTGCAATGAACAAGGCAGGTAGTGATACCATTACAGTATTGCTTGCACTATGTATATAATTTCATAGAGGTGATTGCACTATGTATATAATTTTATTATACAAGATTGCTGTGTGATGCAATACTGTAGCAATTACTGATTGATATATTTTATGAATTACCAGATTTTACTAATTACATGACGTAAAGTCATGATTTTATTAAGAACACGGAGGAGAGTATTAGTCTTTATCTCTTTCTTTATTCCTCAGCAGCAAAGAAATTAAGGTATTAATATAAAAACAAAACAAATATCCCTTAAAGGGTTAACCATCTAACATTCAACCAATGGGAGCAGGCCTTGTTCCATATACTCTCATGTGACCTAAGCCACTCCCTCTTTCTTGATGATGCCAAAGCCGAAAAAGTCAACAATAAACGAGCAGCATGAACAACTGACTTGACATGACCAAGATTCCAACTTCCGAAAGATGCGGAGACATGGGTTCTAGGGAGCATTCTCCATTGCAGCCAAGAGAAGAAAATCGATCCCAATTGAACCATTGTAAAGGTTTAAGCTGTAGGAGAGACAGAGAAACATGTGGTAAAATATGTTCGAATACTGCTGTCATACATTTGTAACTGTGACAATTAAAAGTTTATAAAATTGAACATGTCACCGTGAGTCCAGCAAAAAAACAAATCATTCGAAGTATTCAGCAACCCACACTAAAGTCCAGACAAATTATACATGCCATTGAAATTGGGTGGGAAGACAAAACATACGACTTACCTGTCTTTGGGTGGGCTAATACTCGCCTCCGTGTCCTTAATAAAATCATGACTTTACGTCATGTAATTAGTAAAATCTGGTAATTTAAAATTAAAGGACACGGAGGCTCGTATTAGGCTAGTTTAAAGCTGTGAGATAACCATAGAAGAGATGTGTTCTGCTGGATGAAAATGGTACTCTTTGAATGTTGATTCTCGAGACCAATCAAGTGTGCGGAGAAGGTCTTCCAGTTTACAACCACTGTGAATGCTTTTGAAGCCATAGCGCCTCTAGTAGAATGAGCTCCGTAAACTGATGTGTCAATGTTAGCACCTGACATTATCCATTTCACCCAGCGTGCCAGAGTCACCATGGATACTGGGTGATGAGGTTGCTTCAGAGCCAAGAACAGGTCGTGTTGTGTTGGTTTCCTGAATGACTGGATCCATAGCACGTACTCTTGGAGGCATGCCACCGGGCAGAGGTTAGCATTGTGAGGAAAAGAGGGGTAGAAGACTGAAGTGATCTTCGATTTTGTAGGTCTGGTGATATTAAACAAAACATCGTTTGGAGTAAAGGAACATGCATCAATATCCAGAGCTCGGTTGTCTGACCCCCTTTTACAGGAAATTAGACGAAGAACCAGATTGACATCCCATAAAGCCGTGTATCCGGGCTGTGGTGGACGTGTGAATCTAATGCCTCATAAAAGGCGACAAACCAGGAAGGGTTTCCCAGCCGGGAAGCCATCCAATCCGCCATGACCAGCTGAGACCACTGATCTATACATGTTTATCGTGCGGTAGGCCAAGCCTTGGTCATACAGGGCGGTAAGGAAACTCAAGATGTGGTTTATAGAAGCACGTATGGGATCCATGTGTTGTTCCATGCACCAATAACTCCATGTGTTCCAGGCATGGGTATAGGATCTTCTTGTTCCTGGAGTCCAAGCTCCTGCCAATAAGTCAAGAGTTGATTGTGAAACGTTTGGCATGACCCAAGGTCCCGGGAGAGGAGCCACGCAGGAGTCTGAGGTGTCCCTGAACCAGAAGGGGGTGAGAGTTCCCATCGGGATCTGATAGTAGGTCCATGGATCCTGGAAGTAGTCTGGGGAGGTCGATAGACATTTCCATGAGCGAAGGGAACCAAGGCTGTGCCGTCCAGAATGGTGTTATCAAAACCAGTGACGCTCGTGAGTGTTGTAGAGGTAGAAGGGTCTGAGCTATTAGAGAGAAGGGAGGAAAAGCATATAGCCGTTTGTCCAGCCAGGGTTGCAGGAAGGCACTAAATGCCAGGGCGTCTGGGTCAGGTCTCCAGCTGAAGAATGACGGAAATTGAGAATTCAATCTGGAGGTGAAGAGGTCGATGTGCATTGGGCCCCAGAGTTGCTGGAGCCGCAGGAATATTGTGCGGTTCAATCCCCAGGCACTGTTGTCCTGTAGATGCCTGGAATTCCAATCTGCTACGATGTTGGATAATCCCGGAAGGTATTCCGCTTGTACCGATATGTTGCGATTCAGGCAGAACTCTTTCACCAGGTTTGTGAGTATCGTGGATCTCGTGCCACCTAGGTGGTTGATGTAGCGGACGGCTGAGATATTGTCCATGCGCAGTAGGATGGAACAGTTGGTTGTGCCCCAGAGGAGGCCCTGAAAGGCGAACGACCCCGCCAGGAGTTCCAGGCCATTGATGTAAAGCTCCTTTTCCTGTGAGGGCCATTTTTCACCTGTAGAGATGGGACTACAACGAGCACCCCAGCCGAGTCTGCTCGCGTTGGATTCTATTATGAGATCCAGGGTGGTTCCGAAGATTGCCCTGCCGTTCCATGCTTCCATGTGTTGAAGCCACCAGGAGAGTTCCTCTAGTGGAACAGAATCGTAATAAGACTGACCCAAGCGTAGGTGCGTGGCTTTGAGTTGTTGCAGGGCCCTGTAGTGGAGGGGTCCTGGAAAAATCACCGGTATGGAGGCCGATTATCATCGGAAGTTGTCGCAAGGTCAAAACCGGTCATGCCAGTGTCCGCTGGATTTCCTTCTTGATGAGTTTCACTTTTGTGGTAGGTAAACTGAGCGTTCTGTGAATTGCATCTGTATTGAATCCCAAAAACTCCATGGTGTGGGAAGGATGCAGGATTGACTTGTCCCAGTTGATTAAGAAACCTAGATTAAGAAGGAGGGACAGCGACCTGCCCCTGGTCGGGAAGAATGGTGAAGGTACTCTGGGTTCCAGAGGTTGGAACCTAGTTGTGGCGGAGCCTCGATAGCCCCTGTACGAAGTCCAGGAGGAGCGGCCGGACAGACGGCCCTGATGTCTGCCGGCCCCACTGAAAACTTTCTGGGAGAACACCCGTTTCATACTCATTTGTGCTTTGTTTAGTGCCGTGAAGGTACTGACATACTTGCCCAGGTGTTCTACAAAATCGTCTCTGAACAGGAGACCTTTTGCCTGTGTGCCAGGGTCAGATATTGCAAGGTTTAGGAGTTTTCGCTCACATAAGTATGGCTTTACGCCGTTCGGTGGCCAACGCGGTTTAGCGTTGCCAATCAGGCATATGCACCTCTGGATCCATCCTCTGATGGCGAACAGGTCTATTAGTGTCCCCTTAGTCAGGGCTGTTTCGACCATGTAAAATATCTTGGCTACAGGCCCTAGTACGTCCAGGACTTTGTCCTGACTATGTCGCAGGGAATTGTCTTTTCCCTTTTTGGCCTTCCAATCTGATTTACCCAGAAATTGGGCGATCTTAGGATCCACTTCAGGGGTAACACAACCATGTCCGGGACCATAGGGTGTGGGCATTCTGCTCTTAGTTTGCTCCTCGTGGCCTTATCTAGGGGCTTTCTAACCCTAGTTGCGATTATTTGGCCACATGGTCAGTGGGGTACCAGTCAGCCTAGCGAGGGTTATGCAGGGCATCAGGGTCAAAAAGGGATTCCCCTAGAGGGTCTAAGACGGCGGATTCATCCATCTCCTATCTAGCTTCTATAGCTGGCGGTGCAGTCACACTGCATTCGGGGGAAGAGTCCTCAGAGTAAACTGGGTCGATGGCATCAGACCCGTCTGAAACCTCCTCCGAATCAGTCGGACGAATCAGGTAAGGCTTTTGCCCTCTTCTAAGTCTGCACCACTTTTACGTGGGAGCACCACGTCCTCAATATCAAAAGGGCACAACCTGTCCGTCAAATCATTTTTGGAGGCAATTTTTATCATATGGTGGGATGTGTTCGTAGCCTTGGGGCCGCTAGAAATCATTATAATCAGGGGCCGCTGGGAGCGTTGGGCCGGAGGCCCGGCGAGATGCCATGATAGATGAAGAGATGAAGAGGGACAAATTGTCCGACATCACTCCCATGGCTGTGTAAATGGTTTGGGTAACAGATTTGCTATTGGTAGCATCCAGTGGCGAGTGGAACTACTCCAAGTTCATGTGTTCCTGGGACGCTTCCTCTACCCCACCAGAAGTGGTAGGACCCGCGGACACAGAGGCTATGCAGTGTCTGCTGGGCTTAGCAAAGGCATTAGGAACAGCAGCCTGCATATCAGAAGGGGTCTGCATAGTGGTTATAGTACGAGGAGTAGTCACCACAGAGGGCAGTCAGGGGTTAATCCTGACAGTATGGTGTAACTAGGGTTGAGTTAGGGAGGAAAACCCAGAGCCAGATGATGAAGGGCAGCTTGCAAACAGGGGGCAGTACCAGTCTAAATTAAACCCCAGAGCCAGTGGTGAACAGAGAGTAAGTATAAATGGGCAGCACAAATAAATATGTTAGCTTACCGAGTGTTCCCTCAGGAATGGCCCCTGGGGAACACTGGTAAGCTGCCTGAAAACCTAGCCAGCCAATCAGCTCGCACCCCTCCCTAAATGAGCGGTGCGAGCGTCACAAAAATCAAGGGTGCCAATCGCAATATGGCCACCGTGCACGGACGGCACCGATAGAGGTTTTGACCGCGATCTGGAGGGCGGCTGGAGGGGGTTCGTTCTGAGGTACGGAGGGGTAACTCGAACCCCTGAGGTCGTCCCGCAAACGCAGGGACCGCGTTATATACAACCCAAATTAGAAGTGGAAGGGTTTGCCCCAGGGGAGGGGTGAGGGACCCTGTTAAAGAAAAGTTAACTAAATAGCATACAAAATCAGATCAATACAGACCAATACAGTATTCAATGGAAAAATACCATAGTAAAAATAGCAAATTACAACACAAATCTGCAGAGCAAAAAATTATGTGGTACTTAGCTGAGGCAGCAGCAAAGAAAGAGGGAGTGGCTTAGGTCACATGAGAGTATATGGAACAAGGACTGATCCCATTGGATTATATTAGATAATATTGTAAAGTGCTACGGAATCTGTTGGCGCTATATAAATGGCAATAATAATAATGGTTAACCCTTTAAGGGGTATTTGTTTTATTTTTTTATATTAATACCTTAATATCCTTTCTTTGCTGCTGAGGAATAAAGAAAGAGATAAAGCCTATTATGAGTCTCCGTGTCCTTTAATAAAATCACTGGTTCTGGCCAATCACTGAACCTCATGGTCCTTTTTAAGTGCCAAAAGTTAAACCTCATTAATCTTTTATAAGGTATATCTCACTTTCTAGATAAGGGAACTTTTATGGGGCTAAATTAAAATCATTGTTGGCCTATGTATGGCATCACTTGGAAGCTGGCCACACTGTATATGTGCTTTGCACCAGTGGTGAACTAAAGTAGAGTGGTGCAAGAATTTTTTGGGGGCCCCCCTATTGCAAGGATGGGAAAATAAGGTAGCTTCCCATCTGTCATACAATGCTTTGCCAGCTGGGGATCTATAATTTAATGATCCTTGCAGGGTTGTATTTAGCACTGAGCAGAGTTTGTATGTTTGTTTTAAATATGTTTATTGGTTGCACACCATAAATCTCAATGCAAACTTATTTGTATTCAAGCATGGAAGTGCCTGCGCAGAGGCGTAATTAGCAATACATGTGTGGGTACGCAAGCAGTTGCCTACGCAGAGGCATATTAATTGAGTCATTGGTTTTACAGCAAGTAGATTCATATTCAGTCATGTGTATTTTGTGACTCTTGCTATGTTAGTGTCTTGTCTTTGTGTTTATGCTATCTGGTGTGGTTCGAGATTATGTTTGTGTATTTATCTTGTGTTGGCTGGTTTATGCGGTTGCTTTGTGCTAGTCGGTATGTGCAGTTGTTCTGTGTAGTTGCATTGAGTTTGTTGGGTTGTATAAGTGTTTTGTGTCAGTTGGTTTGTGTAAGTGCTTTGTGTTAGCTGGTTGTGTAGTCGCTTTGTGTTAGCTGTTTGGATAGTTACCTTGTGTTTGCTGGTTTATGCAGGTGTTACGAGTTAGCTAGTCCGTGTGGTTGCTTTGAGTTGGCTGGTTTGTGGAGGTGCTTTACGCTAGCTGGTTTGTGCAGGTGCCTTGTGTTAGTCGAGTTGTGTGATTGCTTAGGCATAATATCATACAGTGCAGTAATTAGGCAGTTAAGCAGGCATTATTAAAACATGTAAAGCTTTTGGTATCAGCTAATAACATAGCACCTTGTCTTTGCTGCTAGGACAGATGCCTATTGATCTGTGCTACCCTGCACTATTTCAGCTGGTAAAGCATTCGGTAATGAATAAAAAACACAGCGTTAAGCCTTTGCTGTCTGGTCTAATGCTCATCGATCTGCCTTACATATTTATAACCAAAAAGGGTTTATTAACAGGCACATTACGCTATACGCATTGTTATTGTCTAGTCTGTCATAATTCTAACTCGTGGAATTAAGGAAGCAGTGTACATGCTTAACTGGGCAATCCAACGTTCCCTGGAGTAGTTAGGGAGGCTTATATTTATGCTATCAGATCTGCTTAAAAAGTAAATGCAAACATGTAACGAACTATGTGAATTTTAAAGCGGCAGGGTGGCCTTGTCAGTCCGCATGGTCTTCTGGGGGGAGCCTCCCATGGCACTGCTACCTCACTGTCCCTTGGTCGCCAGGCCTCCTTCCATCTCCCCCATGCCGATCCCCGCTCGCTGGCCGTGCCCCCCCATCAGTCAGGGCCGGCCTTAGGCATTTGGGCGCCCTGTGCAAAAAATCTTCACAGCGCCCCCCCTTCCTGTCCCCCCTCCCCCACTCCTTACCCTTCCCACACACCCTGTCACACACACACACGCAGACAGTCACACACACGCGCAGACAGTCACACACACACGCGCAGACAGTCTCACACACACACACAGGCAAACAGACACACACAGGCAGACAGCCACACACACACACAGTCAGACACACACTCACTAACAGACAAACACACTCACAGACACACACTAACAGACACACACTAACAGACACAGACACACACTAACAGACACAGACACACACTAACATACACAGACACACACTAACAGACACAGACACACACTAACAGACACAGACACACACTAACACACACACACACACACTAACATACACACACACTAACATACACACACACTAACATACACACACACCCACCCACATTAACACATTTTTTACAATTTATTTAGACCCACCCCCCCCAGCCTCCTTACCTTTGGGAATGCTGGGGGGGGGTCTCGTCCTCCCTGGTGGTCCAGTGGCTGCTGGGCTGGGCGGGCTGGCGGGCGGCTGGCGAGGGAGCACTTCCTCTGAGCTGTATGCTCAGCTCCCTCGCGCACTGCAGAGTGAGGCTGGGAGCCGGAATATGACGTCATATTCCGGCTCCCAGTCTCACTCTGCGGGCGGCGCGCGAGGGAGCTGAGCATACAGCTCAGAGGAAGTGCTCCCTCGCCAGCCGCCCGCCAGCGCCGCCCGACCGCCCAGCAGCCAGGCATGTCTGTTAGCCGCAAGGCTAACAAGACATTTGCCTTGGGCATTTGGGGGCGGCTTTTTTTGCCGCCCCCTGGAAAATGCCGCCCAAGGCAAATGTCTTGTTAGCATTGCGGCTAACAGACATGCCGTGTGAGCTATGCGGCCGCAGGGCGCCCCCTGCACCATGGCGCCCTGTGCGGCCGCACAGCTCGCACACCCCTAAGGCCGGCCCTGCCCGCAGTACTGTGGGCACTCAGGAGCACGAGCTGTCCGTTGGACCCCACCACAAAAGTCCTCCGGACGTCCGCTCCCTGCACCTCCCCAGCTCCACGTGGGCCTCTTGAGGTGTGCACTCCTGTGTCTCACCCGGTGCCGGCCACATGTTTGGAGCTGGTGTCCATCCCCCACGACCACCGGTCCGTTGGGAGGGTGGTACAGTCCTGCCCCACCGGGCTCACGGCGTCAGGGACATGGCTCTCCGGGGACCTCCCAGACCCAGAGGCCCGGGTACCCACCTCTCCTGCGGTTGGGGACGCCGCACAGGGGATCCGTCTGGCGCTCGGCTCTGCCAGGGCCCGTGCGAGCCGCCCATGGTAGCTCCCTCTGGTGCTTCTCTGTTTGGAGTAAGTCTTCGGGCGGGCTCCATTCCGGTCGCCTTTGCCCATTCAGGCGGTCGGCTCAGACCCCACACGGTGTCTTCCGCACTGGAGTGTGCCGCCGCCATGTGGCCTGGGTTGCCCCCTCCGGCTGGGTGGGGGGGAGCGGGGGCCGGGCCGCCTCTCGCAACAGCGCAGTCTTCCATGCCATCATCGCAGCTGGTACATCGTGTCCTCCAGGTTGCCTGCCAGGGATCTGTGCGGCCCCGGTCTCATTAAGCTGCATGCGAGGGAGGGGGAGCAGAGACAGAACAGCCTGGTCCCCCAGCGGCCGCCAGAAGAGCTTCCCCAGCCAGCGGCCGCCAGAAGGGCTCCCTCTGCGGCCGCAGGTGAGCCAGCTGCCTGCCCGGCCCCAGGTGCCGACGGCCCACCGGGAAATTTCCCGGTATCCCGGTGGGCCAGTCCGGCCCTGGCTGGCGGGCCCCAGTGTAGCCCCACGGGCTGTAGTTCCGCCACTACTTTGCACCCTACATTGATCAGCCACAACATTAAAACCACTGACAGTTGAAGTGAATAACATTGATTAAATCATTACACTGGCGCCTGTCTAGGGGTGGGTTAAATTGGGCAGCAAGAGAACAGTCAGTTCTTGAATATCATGTTTTGGAAGCAGGTAAAATGGGCAAGTGGAAAGAACTGAGTGCCTTTTTTTAAGGGCCAAATAGTGATGGTTAGATGACTGGCTCAGAACCTCTCCAAAACTGCAAGTTGTGTGGGGTGTTCCCGGTATGCATTGGTTAGTACCTACCAAAAGTGGTGCAATGAAGGACAACTGATGAACCGGTGTCAGGGTCATGGGCACCCAAGGCTCATTGATGCACATGGGGAGCGAAGGCTTGCCCACCTCGCCCAATCACACAGAAGAGCTACTGTAGCTGAGAGTGTTAAAACCATAGGCCTTGGTCTCCAAATCCCCCAGCTCTCGATCTAATTGAGCATCTGTAGGGTGTGCTGGAACAACAAATTTGATCCAAGCAGGCCCAACCTCACAACTTACAGGACTTAAAGGATCTGCTGCTAATGTACTGGTGCCAGATACCGCAGAGCACATTCAGAGGTCTTGTGAGGTCCATGCCTCACACATCAGAACTGTTTTGGAAGCATGAGGGTGACCTACATATTATTAGCCAGGTGCTTTAAAGTTGTGGCTGATGACTGTACATTAGTGTAGTATGATTACCCTGTTAAAGGAGTAGTGTGGTCATTCTATATACATGATGTATACTATTACAGGAGCTGTATGCTAACCCTATATACTTGCTGCACGCTATTAAGGAGTCCATATGCCCACCCTACATAAATAATCAATATACTATTAAAAGTGCAATATGGTCATATAATATAGAAAGTGCACAGTATTAAGAACAGTACAGTCACTCTCTATACAGTATTAGGAGCAGTATGGTCACATTATAACTAAACTGCACATTATTTAAGCACAAGTATGGTCACATTTTATATAGATGCTGTAAAGTATTAGAGGGGCAATATGGTCATTTTGTATACATGCTGTAAGTAGTAAAGGAGCAGTATGGTCACATTATATATGCCAGGTGTACAGTATTAAAGGGGCTGTGTGGTCACATTATATTTAGATGCTGTAAAGTATTAAAGGGGCTGTGTGGTCACATTATATTTAGATGCTGTAAAGTATTAAAGGGGCAGTGTGGTCACATATTATATAGATGCTGTAAAGTATAAAGGGGCAGTGTGGTCAAATTATAAATACACATGGTGTAAGGTGGCAGTATGGTCACATTTTATATAGATGCTGTAAAGTATTAAAGGGGCAGTGTGGTCACATTTTATATAGATGCTGTAAAGTATTAAAGGGGCAGTGTGGTCACATTTTATATAGATGCTGTAAAGTATTAAAGGGGCAGTGTGGTCACATTATATATATATATATATATATATATATATATATATATATATATATATATAAATGCTGTAAAGTATTAAAGGGGCTGCGTGGTCACATTTTATATAGATGCTGTAAAGTATTAAAGGGGTAGTGTGGTCACATTATATATACACATGGTGTAAAGTGGCAGTATGGTCACATTTTATATAGATGCTGTAAAGTATTAAAGGGGCAGTGTGGTCACATTATATATAGATGCTGTAAAGTATTAAAGGGGCTGTGTGATCACATTATATATAGATGCTGTAAAGTATTAAAGGGGCTGTGTGGTCACATTTGATATAGATGCTGTAAAGTATTAAAGGGGCAGTGTGGTCACATTATATATACACATGGTGTAAAGTGGCAGTATGGTCACATTTTATATAGATGCTGTAAAGTATTAAAGGGGCAGTGTGGTCACATTATATATAGATGCTGTAAAGTATTAAAGGGGCTGTGTGGTCACATTATATATAGATGCTGTAAAGTATTAAAGGGGCTGTGTGGTCACATTATATATAGATGCTGTAAAGTATTAACACCTTAAGGACCAAACTTCTGGAATAAAAGGGAATCATGACATGTCACACATGTCATGTGTCCTTAAGGGGTTAAAGGGGCAGTGTGGTCACATATTATATAGATGCTGTAAAGTATTAAAGGGGCAGTGTGGTCACATTATATATACACATGGTGTAAAGTGGCAGTATGGTCACATTTAATATAGATGCTGTAAAGTATTAAAGGGGCAGTGTGATCACATTTCATATAGATGCTGTAAAGTATTAAAGGGGCTGTGTGGTCACATTTTATATAGATGCTGTAAAGTATTAAAGGGGCAGTGTGGTCACATTATAAATACACATGGTGTAAAGTATTAAAGGAGCAGTATGGTCACATTAAATATTTATATATATATATATATATAGCTGTACAATATTAAAGGGGCTCTGCGGTCACATTATATATAGATGCTGTAAAGTATTAAAAGGGCAGTGTGGTCACATTTTATATAGATGCTGTAACGTATTAAAGAGGCAGTGTGGTCACATTATAAATACACATGGTGTAAATTAGCAGTATGGTCACATTTTATATAGATGCTGTAAAGTATTAAAGGGGCAGTGTGGTCA
Source organism: Pelobates fuscus (assembly GCF_036172605.1). Lineage (NCBI taxonomy): Eukaryota > Metazoa > Chordata > Amphibia > Anura > Pelobatidae > Pelobates > Pelobates fuscus. The sequence continues at coordinate 108,742,076 of NC_086320.1, forward strand.
CATTATAAATACACATGGTGTAAATTAGCAGTATGGTCACATTATATATAGATGCTGTAAAGTATTAAAGGGGCAGTGTGGCCACATTATATATAGATGCTGTAAAGTATTAAAGGGGCAGTGTGGTCACATTATATATACACATGGTGTAAAGTGGCAGTATGGTCACATTATATATACACATGGTGTAAAGTGGCAGTATGGTCACATTTTATATAGATGCTGTAAATTATTAAAGGGGCAGTGTGGTCACATTATAAATACACATGGTGTACAATATTAAAGGGGCAGTATGGTCACATTATATATAGATGCTGCAAAGTATTAAAGGGGCTGTGTATTCACATTTTATATAGATGCTGTACAATATTAAAGGAGCAGTATGGTCACATTATATACCTGCTGCCCCTATCTCCTCCCTCCCAGCCATATAAAATACAGCCTGGTGTCCATTCCCCTCCACGCTGAGCCTAGGCACACAATGCCCCCAGTCGCCGCCTCCTCCCCCCGGGCACTGGCTGAGCTCTGCCGTCCCCGCCCCTCCCCCCGGTCTGTGAAGGTCATTACACCCAGCCAGTCGCGGTCCAATATAGCGCATGCGCCCGGGCCCTGGCAGACACGGAGCGAGGCGGCACTCTCTGCCATACACACACTGAGCGGAATAGAAAGGAAGGCAACATGGCGAGGATGCCAGGCAGCGGGGACTGCAACCCGGGCACGGCGGACACCGACCCCCTGCACGCCCAGTCCCGGGCCGCCCAGCACCGCCTGCAGCCGGGCAGCGCCGGGGAAGAAGAGGAGGAGGAGGAGGAAGAAGATGAGGAGGATGATGATGATGAGATCCAGGAGGTGCAGATCACCGGGGATGAAGAAGAGGACGATCTGCTGCTGCTGGAGGAGGAGGAGGACGATGAGCTGGATGAGGACGACATGCAGCTGGACTGGGACCCCGAGGAGGGCTCGCTGCTGGGCACCCCGTACCCCCGGCTGGGGGAGGCTGTCATGGGGCACTACCCTCGCCCCGGTGCCCAGCGCCCTGCCCTGGTGCCCGGCCTGTGCTCCGGCATGGTGGCGGTGGAGGACGTGGACCCGCTCCTGCTGCAGCTGGGGGGAGTCGGGGGCGACGGCGGGGGGAGAGAAGGCGAGCGGCCCGAGCGAGCCCGGCTGAGCGAGAACACCCGCCTGGCCACCCGCTACGCCGTGCGCATCTTCCGCGAGTACCTGAGCGAGAAGGCGCAGAGCCCCGACTTCGAGAGTATGGACAAGGAGGCGCTGTGCCGGGTGCTGCGCTCCTTCTACGCCGAGGCGCGCTCCAAGAGCGGCCAGCTCTACAGCAAGTCGTCCCTCATCAGCATCCGCTCGTCCCTCAACCGCTACCTGAACGAGCCCCCTTACTGCCGCACCCTGGACCTCACCAAGGACCCCGAGCTGCGCAGCGCCAACCTCACCCTAGCCGCGGTCATCCGCAAACTGGAGGAGCAGGGGGCCGGACCGGTGGTCCAGAAGCAGGCCATCACCAGGGCAGACCTGAGGAAGCTCTACACTTCCTGCGTCTTCAGTGCCTCCTCACCCTTTGGACTCCTCAACAAAGTGTGGTTTGAGACCTGCATGTACTTCTGCACCAGGGGTAGGGAGAACCAGAGGGAGCTGGAAGAAGACTCCTTTGGCCTGGCCATGGATGAGGATGGCAGGAGGTTTGTCTACTTCAAGGCTCTGGGTCCCTATCACAAGTCTCGCTCTTCGACTTGGGGCAAAAAACGCGGTGGGCCGGGTGGCGTCACTTCCACTGAGAGCGACGAGGAGAACTTGCCCCGTATGTACGAAACTGGCACAGAATTTTGCCCCTATGCCAGTTTTGTCAAGTACCTGGCCAAGCGCAACCCGCTCTGCAAGGCCTTCTTCCAAAGACCCCGGGACCATTGCAGCGAGTCGGATGTGACTTGGTATGAAAATAAAGCCATTGGCAAAAACTTGTTGGGGACTCGTATGCAGATGTTGTCGAAAGCGGCCAAGCTGTCAAAAACTTATACCAATCATTGCATTGGCGCTGTATCTGTGGCCACCTTAAACAGCATAGCTGGGATTGGTACCAAATTAGGGCCTCCTTTCTTCATGGACAACATGAATGGGTTAAGACACAGACAGGTTATCCCTGGCAATACGTTTATTCTACCCAAACCAACTGGGGGGTTGCAGGAGCCTAAAACTGAGACACCTAAGCGCCCTCTTTATGACTCTGCCCAATCTGTGTATACAGGTGGGGATGTTTGTAGCCCTCCATCACCCAAAAGGCTATGCTTAAGGTCTGTAGAGCCTTCAGACTGTGTTATGGTCATGTCTGTCAAGAGTGACCATCAACCATCATGTCCAGAAACCAATGGTCACATGGTGCTTGCCGCCTCACCTGCTGTTTCCTCACCTCCAGTGGTGTCTCCTGTTCAGGTAATCAGACTGGTAAGCTTTTAATTGGAAGACCCAGGTTCATGTACAAAACATTACAAGTCCAAATAACATGCCTATCTTGTTAGGATTCCATTTTACTGATAAATCATATAAAACAATCTATAGGAAAACTACTACATTAGAACATGTCAAGAAAGTATAATCTGTTGTCTTTAAGGATAAGTTGGCACCTTCACACGTACACATTAGTTTACTTAGTAACACAACCACTGAGCCCCTTCATAGTTTGCTCAGTAAGTAATTCTTTATCCAAACTCCGTGCATTGTTTTTCATTTTTTACAGTTTTTTACAACCTGTATATAACATGAGAATATGAACGAAACTTTGATTATTTTTTTTTTAAGTTAATTGGTAAGGAAATGTTCTACTAATACGGGCTTGGTTGAAGTATGGCTTGTTCTTGTAATTGATATAAAGGCTGTTGATGGAAATAGTTTGATATTGCAGGTAAGTTATTATTTTTTTTAAATTAATGGTACGATAACATAAAGCAGTACAATATGTAGTCAACTTATTTACTCAGAACAGTATTTGTTTTTTGTGTAAAATTAGTTTTAATGCATTGTGTTTTAAGATTGTGACTGTCACTTTAATCAGCATTTAACTGTGGTATTACATCTGTTTCCTTTAGGTTTATATCCTTAAGTAACCATTGGTCAACATTTTTCAAAATCACACTAGTGATTACTAGCAGTATATTTATTAATACACAGTCAGTGTTTCTTTTTGCAGAATTAACACGAATTCAGAAACATTTTTGAAATTGGTGTTTGAAAGTGTAGTATAGTGACTAACTGTATTTTTTTTTTAAAGGGACACTATGGGCAACCAGACCACTTCAGCACATTGAAGTGGTCGGGGTGCAGTGTCCTATGTCCATTTAAACCTGCAACTGTAATTATTGCAGTTATTTATAAACTTTATAATTACATTGCATGATTTACTCCAACTCTTGGGGCACTTCCGGGTTGTTAGGTGACCTATGTTAGCCTAACTCATGCTGGACGATCTCACGCTCTACATGAGGACATCCAGCATCAGCTAAAACCCCATAGGAAAGCATTGATTCAATGCTTTCCTTCGGGGTAGTGCTAAAGTGAGTGCGGCACTTGTGGCGCATGCACATTAAGTCACCGATATCAGAAGAGCGGAGGCAAAGCCTGACCCAGCGCTGGATTCAAGTAAGTGACAGAAGAGGTTTGGCGCTGTAGATAGGGGGGGAGGGAAGGGAGGGTGAGTGAGAAGATACTATAGGGTATTATAGTGCTAGGAATACCATTTTGTTCCCTAACCTATAGTTTTCTTTTAACTTAGTGCTTTTTATATTCAGTAGGTTGCTATCTTGTATTAAAGGGACACTACATGCTGTACCTTTAAAACAATGCATAATTGTGTTATTGAATGTAAAAACAAACCAAAAAAAGACCGCTTTTTTGTTGCATACATTATTCCCAATATTCAGAGCTTTTTACTTTGAAACAACAGTCTCATTCAAAAGCTTTAACTTTGAATGAAACCGTTGCATCGCTCTACATGCTTCTTCTTTCTTGTGCTTTCCACATCCACTCCAGGAGGGATGCTGATCTAACCAATCAGTGTCCTATCCCCAGGAATTCTAGAAAAGTACATTGGGCATGCCTGGCAGATCTAGATCTCTTCATCTAGCGACATGCTGACAGAGGGAGTTTGATCAGTGTGATCATGCAGGCTCCGGTGCTGGCTTTCTCTCTCCTTTTGCTGCATAATGATGCCTTGTTTCTGTCATTAGTGGACAGATCTGAAACTGAGCTCGATGAGAAACGGAGGTGGGGGGAGGCAGAACAAACTTCCCTAGCTGAGGATATTGCCCAATAATATAATATCACCAAGTTTACAGTAAGTTTGCAGACATTTTCAAAGTTTTTATTTTTTGTTTGTTTTTTTTTGCTTTATTTTGTAAATTTGTTTTAAAGTGTTTGCTTTCTGGTTTAAAAAAAATATATTATGTCCCTTTGATTTCCATAGAAACCATGAAGTGCTCTGATATAGATTCACCCAGTGTTCACTGAACACTGAATGTTTGAGTTCAGCTTTTGGCTCCCTGACATTGTGTATTGTATGCCACAAGTAGTTTAATTCATGAAATAAACATGAATGAAGCTATTGTAGTTATTTGCAGTGGCATATATTATCTTTATTTGTTGTGAAGGAAAGTAAACTCAGCCCATCTTCCTCAAAAAAAGTATAGCATAGCTCTCTTCAGCATTTCCATTCATGAGAAATCTTCAATGAAACTGCTGTGGCTGACAGCTACTGATACCTCCAGAAGAGTGCCTGTTCCAAGTAACTTTGTACCATAACCTACACAGGGTGCCTTCAAAAGGGACACTAAAATGCCATAAACACAACATTTTGATGCAGTGGTTTTGGTGCATGGATACTATATATGCAATATTTCTTCTTGAAATGCTGCCACTAATGGGATATTTCAGTCATTTGCTCGAGGTGTATCTGCTCCCCAGCATCTGTCCATTTGCATTTCCAGAACAAAAAGTGCTGGCTCCCTTTTTCTATTTTATGTAAGTTGGGCAGTTGTCATCACCACGAGTTACATGGCGACATCGTGCTCATAGCCTCTTACTTGTGAAGGCTGCAACTGCTGTGTGCACACAGTACCTGACACTATCATTCTAAAAACTTCCTCTGAGGCTGTGAGTACTTATTGCGCATGTGCTCTGAGCCTCTGTTTATAGCCGGGAACTGCAAGATGAGGTCAGGATGGAGTCGTATATAGAAGTTTTTATTTTCTACTTTAAGCCGTTTTCCTTGTGGCTTTCCTGAATATTTTATGTGGTTTATTTGATTTCGTATGTGTTCCAAATGTGTTACCTCATGAGGTTTCTGTTTTAGTAATTCAAGATAATACATTTGTATTTGTGTCCCTGTTTAGGCAGTAACTACAATAGCTTTTTTACCCTATGTAACCTATGGAGTCTGTACTAAACAATGGAACGGACTAGCAATTAGCAAAATGTAGGCCAGGACAGCCAAGCTGGAAAATAAAATGTTTTTTTTTTGTCTTACACTTGTACATTGGTTGTTATCTACTCAGTTTAGAAAATTGATTAATCAAAGAGTTGCCACCTTCTTTTTTTTTTTATACCAAAAAAAAAGAATAATGGTCATAGTTAAGATTGAGATATCACCATTATTATTATTGCCATTTATATAGCGCCAACAGATTCCGTAGCGCTTTACAATGTTATGACAGGGGGATTTAACTATAAATAGGACAATTACAAAAAGCTTACAGGAACGATACGTTGGAGAGGACCCTGCTCAAACGAGCTTACATTCTATATTAAAGCTTATATACAAGTGAATTACTAATATGGCAAACTTTCATGTCTTCACTTCTTAAAGGGACACTGTTGGATCAAGCTGGTCCCTCCAATAAATAGCTGTTTTTTGTAGCCCCTCTTTTGGTGTATTTTTAGCAAATGATGGCCTTCTCTTTGTTTTCCCACGATTTATAGTATGTGTTGATGTGGTCTATTTTGGATGTGATATGCCCTTTTGTTGATCAGGGAAACAGCTATAGCATTTGTTTTATTAAAGCTAGACATGATTCAATAGGCTTTATCATACAAAGCTCAATGGCTGAGATAGCATTGCGGTAGCAAAAAAATAATTATATGTCTGTATGAATGTCTGGGTTGCTCAGGCCAATGACTTTGCTGAAGAGGTGTGATACAAAGATTGAAATCCCGCACATTACACAGTACAGCAGATTGAATCAATGGACCGCCGATGTGATTCAGCCAGTGACGTAAAACTCAAATTGCAGTTTCTAATTTGTAAACAAATATGGAACTGAGTGAATAACCTTGCTGGATGTTCTGGATACAAGTGGTCAGTTCCAGGCAAGTTTTGATAGTGACGGGTATTACAGTGTGGATTTTATAACGGCATTCCAGCAATCTCTCCACGAGCTGAATCTGCACATAATCCTTCTACACAATTAGCTGTTAACCGTAAAAAGAGATGGCACTCACCAAAACGGCCAGGGAATATTATCTCGAGGTGCACAGAGGACCAGGACAGCAACCCAGATACAGATATAGCAAAATTAAAAAAAGATCCAACTCTCAATAACTCCCAGAGCACTGATTTGGGATGCTCCAGCAACATAATAAAACCCAATACGGGTTTTTACTAAGTCTGATTCAGTCCCAATAACGGCTCAATAAAAGCCCTTATTGAGGTGGAAACTTTGCTCAAATAAATCTCTGCTCTGGGTATTTGTGAGTACTGCACAGGGTATGCAAGTAAACTACATCTCCCATAAATAAAACAAAGTTACCTGCTCTCTTCCCAATCCCTATGCATATGTAAACAAATGGAGGTTATTTAGTTGCCCAATGTCCATGAGAGGGTATGCCCACCTGCCATGTCAAGGCTAATACATCTCCCATGATGTTATTACACAGCCATAATGCTGTCCACAGCATCTGGAGTACTGACGTTTGTCTACCCCTGTATAGCACAACATATAAAAACTAGATTGGATAGTTGTAAGGAGTAGATTTTAAATGACGTGGCACCTTTAAAGTATTTAATCCTGCCCACACTTTAAGAACCTTATGCATAGATTACTTTAAAATCCAATTGACTTTAAACTAAACTAAAACACCCATCACTGTGGGCTGCTTTACGTAGCATAACTCTTGACTGATTTAGTCATCTGAACATGTGTTACTAGGTACCGCTATATGATTTCCGTAATAACATTGCATTTTATGGTTCACTGAAGATGCATAAAAGACAACATTTACTACATGTACTGCTTTTAGCCAGCAAGCAACATGTCTCAATTTAGTAAAACACATTTCTAACCCTTTCCCTGTTTGTAAGCACACCATTAATATTTAAAGGAGAGTTGGTAATATGTCATCTAAGGTTAATGTGTATGCTAATAGTAATCAGTAAAGCTCTGGTGGGGCAATCCTTTTTTTTTTTTTTCTTTATATAACCACTGTCTTCTTTAAACAGGAGCAGGGTTAACTAATTATGAACATGCTTGGTCCTGACTATACCAGTGGAATCATTCTAATAACTAGTTTGGTGATGTTATCATGTTAATGTTTCTGGCCTGAGACCAGCAAACCTCCCAGCTAGTTAGAAAAATTGCAACATCCTTTTCAATTACACACTTTGATTGTGTGCTAGCTCTATCCTAAATGTGTGCATTAAAGGAAAGAACACACACAAACACAATTGCCTTGTATAAACACTATTGTTCATTCAGATTCTGATAGACAAGGGTTAAACCCGTCAGGTAGTGTCCTCAGGTGCTTGGCAGTCTGTATGGGAGGTCATGTGATATAGGAGTTTTCCATTCAGTTGCAGGGCTTTTCTATGTTAATTAGATGTCTTGTATTGGTGCAACAGCAGACATGTGACAGTTCACTGAGGTTTTCTGTTTCACCTCATTTGACATCGGAGGTCAGTGACTGACTGTAGTTGTTGTTTTTTTCGTCTTCTTTTTCTTTTATTCCCCTCCTTTCTTTCTGACGTCAAATTTCTTCCCTCGGGCACCTCTTACCCCTGAAGAAACTAAAGCAAATTATTGGCCAATGTTGACTGAATGTGAGCTGAAAATCTAGTTATAGAACTGTGTGCTATTTTCAAATATTAAAATATAGATTTAAAAAACACACAAAAAAAGAACACAGAGTGATGATGAATATACACTGAATTTATTGTGTTCATGATGGCCTTATGGATAAATTTGGATTCTGATGAAAGGAAAATGGTAGTGATGTTTGCTATGTTTCTTTTTTTTTTTACTTTTACAAATTGGGATTTATTCTCTTAACGATGAGTTGTGGAGCATTAATCAGAGAAATAAAAACGATTTGTAGATTTTTTTTTCGATCCAGTTTTAATTTTTTTTTTTTTTACCAACATTTTCTATTTTCATCTTGGCTGTTTTTAATTTATGATCTCCAATTACATTGTCAATTCCCTTTTCAGTGAATAAGACCCATTGTATATCACAGCATTGACTGATTTGCAATACCTTTTTATAAAGGTCATTTTTTTGCCTTTTACTAGTGTACGCAGGCTTTACTGATTTAATGACTAGTATAATCTTCTTTGTTTTATTATTTTAATTTATTTTTTTGGACATTTTTCTGTTTGTGAATTTGCTTTAGTAAACATCAGTATTCAGTTCATGATCTGTGTATATGCAGATTGTGGTTCGCATTGAGTCTGCAAGGTGTTTTCACAAATGTTTAAAAGGATTGTTATTCCTAAAAATAAACATTTCAGTGTAAAAAATTAAAATATTCTGGTTCAATGAATGCTGATTATAGTTCCTACCTAAACAATGGTAGCTTTTAAAGTGGAATTGTCACTACTCTGAAAACTAAACCATTGAATAATGTAGACCAAGGTAAGTGGTCACACTTTTAGCAAATGGCTTAATAACTAAGAATTGCAGATTATGTTAACGTAGTGTACGTATAATCTTAATTTTAATAATGACAGGAGGCGAGTATTTTGCATAACTTTCTTTACTTATGCCTCCAGCAGCACAAGTCAATCAATCAAAAAACTTTAACCAATCCTAGGCCAACATAGCCTGCATATAAGTCTTTAGTGGGTGTGTCTATTCCTCTTTCTTTGATGTGAGAAGTCCTGTAACGTCAGGTTGTGAGGTATCTTTTAAACTGGAACTCTGTAACTTGAACGAACGTAGCTTGGATTGGAGCTTGATGGATATTGTTGTCCGGCTCCCAAGTCATCTTATGCTGGAAAAAAACGGAAATAGGTGAAAGATGTGGAAGTGAACTATTGTCCGCATGCAACCTAGACCTGATTCAGTTACTAAACATGACTAAGTATTAGGTTATAGTATTGACAGTAACTATGAGAAGTTAACTAGTAAATTCTATACTGTTTACGTGAGGTTTATGCTAGGAATGTAACAGTCTGTCATGATGTCACAATTGTCTGTAAAATGCTATAAACAGCGAGTATCAAGGGGGGGAACAATCTCAAGATCTATGGGGGGGAAAATACTCGCCTCCTGTCATTATTAAAATTAAGATTATACGTACACTACGTTAACATAATCTGCAATTTTATTACATGACAGGAGGCTTCCTATTTTGCATTTTTAACGCTGCGGTAACAACGAAAAAGATGCGTGAGATGTCTGTCGAAAGTAGAAAACTCGGAAGGTGTTTTCTCTAGTCCAATCTGCCGAGCGCAGGATGTCCGTGAGTGAAGCTCCCGCCGAGTATGCACGCGAAGCCGCCGCCCCGCGTACCGAGTGGGCCCCGAAATTCGGTTCTACCCCTGCAAGGGATAAGAGCCATCGTACCCATCTGGCCAACGTAGTGGTAGTTACTGGTTTGTATGGTTTGGTGTAAGATACCAGAAGTTGACCTGATCGGTAAAAACGGAGTGGTTCGGTAACTTCTACGTACCGAAGCAAAGTGGTCACGACACCTAGCCGCGGAACCGTCGGAAAAAATGGATAAGACACGGATGTGGAGTCCGTCTTAGTCCTGCGAGATACCAAGAAGGTAACCCCTACTGGTGTAATAGTGAAACCATCTATGTCAAAAGCTCTAACGTCTGCGACCCTACGAAACGAAACTAAACATAGGAGGAGAGTTAGTTTGGCTGATAGTTGTCTCAGTGACAAGGTCTCGTTGTCAGGCCAGTTCCTAAGGAATCGGATAACTATATCAACGTCCCAAAGAGTGTTATACTTCGGTACCGGAGGTCTGGCTAGTCTGATGCCCCGCAGTAGCCGGCATACCAGAGTGTTCTGACCCACTGGTGTACCGTCTATCGGGGTGTGGGCCGCCGAGATGGCGGATCTGGTGATATTAATTGAGCGGAATGCTCTGCCTTCTGAGAACAGGTTTGACAGGAAATTTAGAATGCAGGGAATAGGTGCTGTAAAGGGATCAAGGTCCCTGTCCATGCACCAGCGGTTCCATGTGTTCCATGCGGATAGGTAGCTACGTCTAGTGCCCGGTGCCCAGGAGTCCCATAACAGGTCTCTAGTCGTCTGCGATAGGCCTGAGACGTTCCAGGATCCCCGGAAAGACTCCAGGCTACCAATTCCAGCCGGTCTTGTGTAATCAACGGATGAGGTTCCCCGTCTGGGTTCACCAGGAGGAATGGGAACACTGGTAATAGTAGCGGATGGTCCTGTGATAGAGCTAGTAGGTCCGGGAACCATGCTTGGCTCTTCCATAACGGTGTGATCAGAATCAGAGAGGTCCCCGCTCTGCGTAGGTGGTGGAGGACTCTCGCCAGCATCGAGAAAGGTGGGAATGCGTAAGCTCCTGACTGTGGCCATTGTTGCAGGAACGCATCCACTGCTTCGCTTTGAGGGTCCGGGAGCCAACTGTAATATCTCGGTAGTTGAGTGTTCGTCCGTGATGCGAAGAGGTCTATGTGTAGCGGACCTCGTATCTGCCTTATCCTGCGGAAGATGGTGGTGTCCAGGCGCCAGTCGCTGCTGTCTCTCCAGTGTCGAGAGAACCAGTCTGCAGTGAGGTTGTTGACACCCGGTAGATATTCTGCCTTGATCGTGATGTTGCGGGGTAGGCAGAATCGATAGATGTCCCTCGTCGCTTCCGTCAGGGCCCGTGATCTGGCTCCGCCCAGGTGGTTTATGTACTGGACTGCCGAAATGTTGTCCATGCGCAGGAGTATGCAGCAATTGGACATGTTCTTGGCCAAACTCCGGATCGCGAAGGAACCCGCTATCAACTCCAGGCAGTTGATGTGTAGGAGTTTTTCTTCCTCCGACCATGGCCCTCCGGTGGACGCCTGTGTGCAGTGGGCTCCCCAGCCCCATAGGCTGGCGTCTGACTCCAAGACAAAGTCCGGATTCGGACCGAATATGGCTCTGCCGTTCCAGGCTTCCATGTGCAGGAGCCACCATCTGAGTTCCGTCCGTATTTCTGCTGACACTGGGATCCAGTGGTCGTATGTCTGACCTTGTCTCAAGTGATATGCCTTCGCCCGTTGCATGGCCCGGTAGTGTAGTGGTCCCGGGAAGATCGCTTGTATGGAGGACGATAAAAGGCCTACCATTCGGGCTAGGAGGCGAAGCGGTATTGAGTCTTTTCGAAGTACCCGGCGTATCTCTTTCCGTATTGCCGCAATCTTCGCAGTGGGTAAACGGAGGGTACATGTCCCCGAGTCTATTTCGAATCCCAGGAACTGAACCACCTTGGCAGGTTGTAGAGAAGATTTTTCTCTGTTTATGATGAAGCCCAAAGATTCCAGCAAGAGCACTATGAATCTCGTTTGAGAGTGAAGCCTGGGCGCTGATTCGCAGAAAATCAAAATATCGTCCAGGTATATTAGGCAGCGGATGCCTTTCTCCCTTAGGTAAGCCATTACCGGCTTCATGAGTTTCGTAAAGCACCATGGTGCTGAGCTGAGGCCGAATGGGAGACAGGTGAATTGGTAGGAAAGGTGGTTCCATGTGAAGCGGAGGAAAGGACGGCTGACGCAGGCTATCGGTACCGATAGGTAGGCGTCCTTTAAGTCTAGTCGAGTGAACCAGTCGTGTTGCAATAGTAGGTCTCTTAGAAGGTGGATTCCTTCCATTTTGAAATGCCTGTATGTGACGAAAACGTTCAGTTGCCGTAGGTTGATGACTGGTCTGTAGTCTCCTGTTTTCTTTTGGACTACGAAGATGTTGCTGAAGAAACCCGTATCGTCCGGGGCGACCTCCACCGCCCCTTTGTCGAAGAGGGTTTGAATCTCCTTGTCTATGATTCCTGTGAGTGTTGCCGACGCTCTTATTGGAGGTGGGCGTCGGTCTTGTACCGGGGTGTCTGAGAACTCGATCTCGTAGCCGGTTACCGTATTGAGGATCCAGCTGTCCGAAGATATCTTCTCCCATTCCTGTGAAAAGAGAGACAGTCTGCCTGCAGTTATGTGGGAAAAGAGACAAGGTGTGTCGGGGATGCTCACCTGTATTGAAACGTCCGCGTCCGCGGGTGCCTCTGGAACGGAAAGATCCTCTCTGGAAGTTGGTTCTTGAGGTTGGGAAGAAGGCTTGAGATGACTGGTATCTGGGGCCTGAAGGCCAGAAGCGGCTGGTGGCTCGGCCCCTTTGGCGACCAGCCCTGCCAAAAACTCCACGGCGTGGTATGGTGCGAAAAACTTGCCTGATGGAGGTCTGAGCCTTATTCAGAGTGGTGAAGATGCTTACATGTTTCTTGAGTTCAGTTATGAAAGAGTCACCGAAAAGTTGACCGTTCGCCAGCGGTCCCATTTCTTTTTTACCCAGCTCCATCAGTTTTGGGTCCATCTTGAGTAATGCAGTTCTGCGGCGTTCTGCGCACATTGCCGCGTTGGTGTTACCCAGCATACAGATGGCCCGTTGCGCCCATTCACGTATAGTGTGGGCATCCAGTGTGGTGCCCTGGGATAGGGCTAAGTCGGCCAAGTATAGCATTTTTGCTAGAGGGCCCAGGATGTCTAAGAGTTTGTCTTGGGATTCCCTAAGGCCCTTCTCTATCCCTTTTCGCGGGTCCCGACCTGCACGGGACATGAACAGGGATACGGTAGTATCAAATTCCGGGGTTAGTGCGATTTTATCTGGTAGTGTGGGTCTTGGGCATTCTGCCCGTAGTCTCGCCCTTACTTCTTTGTCCATTGGCTTTCTCAGCCAGAAATGGACGAACTGAGTCAGGTGTTCTGGCAATCCCCATTCCGTTGATCTTGGATGTCGGATCGTGCGGGGATCGAACATGGTTGCTCCTTGGGGGTCTATGAAGGTGCCCTCTTCCTGAGGGAATTCCTGTTCAAGGTATGAGTCTTGATCATAGTCTCTGTCGTTTCCCTGGAGGTCTAGCCATTCCTCGTCTTCCGAGTGTGAATCTCCCGCCTTCCATTCATCCATGATGTCAAGTGATGGTGGGGGGTTGTGATCATCGTCCTCCGAGGACGGAGAATATGGAGGGGAAGTTCCTCTCTTCATTGTCTGGCGGCTCTTCTTCAGCGGTGTTTTTCCTTTCTTTCCTTGGGTGTTCGATATGGTGCCCTTCCGTTGCCGTTTTGTAGCGTGGTAATCTCCGAGAAGGGCATCGTCAGTAAAAACCGTGGGTTGTTCAATAGCCGTGTCCGGTTTTGGGTTCTGCATAAGCAGTTTGTCGATAGCTTTCTCCACGGAGGCGGCTACCGCCGAGTTAATGAGTGCCTGCCAATCTGATGGTGGTAACTGTGGTGAATCACTCATCTTGTGTTGTGTGTTGGGTCTGTCTGTGGAAGACAGGAAAGTGTTAGGAACTGAAATGCGTGGAGTGCCGTATGATACAGTTCATGTATAGAGTCACATATATATGATAGTATGGCAGGGAACGAGCCTGCTGTTATTGAGTCACTAGATTTAATAGCAGGGGTAATTCTGCTTGTATCGGTTCAGTTAATATATACATATAGCAGGGGATGAGCCTGCTGTCACTTGTTTGAGGCTGTTTGCAGCTAGGCACATATATATATATATATATATATGTAGCAGGGGATGAGCCTGCTGGCACTATGTGACTTGATTATAGCAGGGGATGAGCCTGCTGGCACTATGTCACTTGATTATAGCAGGGGATGAGCCTGCTGGCACTATGTCACTTGATTATAGCAGGGGATGAGCCTGCTGGCACTGGCACTTATTTAAAACAGATGATGGGTCTGTTTATATAGTGACTCTTTGACTCTTCTGTGTATAACAGGGTATGAGCCTGTTGCACTAGTGACTCTAGATGTAATGCAGGGAATGAGCCTGCTTGAGCTGTGACTTTGAGAAATACAGCAGGGGATGAGCCTGTCTGTACTGTGCCTTTAAAAGTATAGCAGGGGATGAGCCTGCTAAAACTGTGCCTTTAAGATGTACAGCAGGGGATGAGCCTGTCTGTACTGTGCCTTTTGTCTGTACTGTGCCTTTAAAAGTATAGCAGGGGATGAGCCTGCTTAAGCTGTGTCTGTAAGATATGCAGCAGGGGATGAGCCTGTATGCACTGAGCCTTTAATATGTCTTAGCAAGGGGAAGTCTTAGGGTACTGATATCACCAAATATACACAGTGTAGGTAAACCAAAATGACATATTGACATAAACCTGTGAGGAGAAAGAAGGACGGGTCGTTTGAATCACGACCGTTAGGAGCGCTAATGGCCGCCGTGGGTCTCGCGGAAGCGAGATCCAAGATGGCCGCCGTTCGCGCCAAAATGACAGTGCGGTCCGCGATCGTGATCGCGGTCCGCTGTCAAGCCTCTAAATGCCGCACAAATAAGCGGAATGCCCCTCCAACCCCACACCCACCTCCCAAAGGGTCCCTAAGCGAGCTCCATACCCCAGAAAAAAGCGCGGTCGCGGAAAAAACGCCGCGGGTAGGAGACAGTAAAGGGTGAGAGGAGAGGTAGGGCAGAGGGGGAGAAAAAATAAAGGACTAGTAAAATAAACATATACAAATAAACATTAGATAATGGAAAACAATGAATATTATCCTAGCAATATGAAATGAATATAAAATAAATAAGCTCTGAAGGTAGTACTCTGACCTGTGTCTTCTGGAAGCAGCAAAGAAAGAGGAATAGACACGCCCACTAAAGACTTATATGCAGGCTATGTTGGCCTAGGATTGGTTAAAGTTTTTTGATTGATTGACTTGTGCTGCTGGAGGCATAAGTAAAGAAAGTTATGCAAAATAGGAAGCCTCCTGTCATGTAATAAAATTGGGAACTCCTGACACAATAACAATTACAGTGCTCTGTAGTGGTGATGGTACTTGGAGAGTTCCTTTTATTGGGATCTTAAAGAGACAAATACTCTGTCTTAAAGTGACACTATATTCACCATAACAACTACAGCTTAGTGTACTCGTTTTTGTGTCTATAGCCTGACGTTCTGCATCTCTACCCTCTGGATGGAGGCTCTGAACTTTTCCCATAGAGATGGTCTTGATGATCTCAGTGAAGGTGGGCGGGGAGTAAGTCACCTTTTTAACCAGAGGTAATGGGGGAAAGGAGGGGGGTGGTAACCTAAGCAGCAATTTAGGCCTATAGTGTCACAAATACACACTTGTATTCCTGACACTATAGTGTTCTGCTAACAAAGTAGTTATTTTTAGCCCTTTTAAAATAAGGCAGAGGACAGCGTTGTTCACTGTGTTCCAATGTTACAAATATCCCTTTTCATTTTACCTTTTTATACTTCTTAAGATTACTTCCTTTGCCATGTGACATGACCTGTTGTACATGGTGACCTCCCACACAATTAGGAAATGCTAACAGGCAGTGGCACTTTGTCATTGCATTAATTAATAGTAGCAGCCCTCTTCCTGCACATTCTAGATGGACTTCAGACATTCAGGTGTCTCTAGTCCAGTGTTCTGAAACCTTTTAACACCCGCGGCCTGACGAAAATAAGATAACTATTTTGCGGACCGGCGTCAGCCAGAAATAAAAAATAATGGTGTGTGTGAGGGGGTGTAAGGTATGTGTGGGGGGGTGCACGGTGTGTGTGAAGTGTCTTAGTTTTGGTACGGGGGGGTGATCAGGGAGAAAATGTATATTATTTACTTGAAAGGGGGTGGGGAAGCTTTATGCCCCCCTTTTTACCTCTGGCCTGGAAGGAGGGCACATAACACTGTAATCCTGGTGGCCCGGTGGTGGCGCATGCACTTCAGCCCACAGCTCCTCTGGCTGAAGGCTGGCCTCACTATTTTGCTCCTGCGAGCACAGCGCTGTGTGGGAGCGTTGACATGGTAACGCGCAACAACGCTCCGACCTGCCTCTTCTCAGTAGGATCACAGCCTTCTGCATCCTCCTCTGACTTTTTACATTTAAGTTCATTTTTTGCACATAACAAATACATATTTGTTAAATATTGGTATAAGTGAAGATAATATTAAATTTTTTAGGAAGTGGCAGTTTTCCTTTAGGTACTGTGTACACAATAGTAGCGATTAATGTTTCGTAATATTTTATTCCAACAAGATAAAGCTTTTACTGAGGAGCAGTGTTGCGAGAATTTCGTATATTTGTTTCTTTTCAGACCATTTTCCAATTTTTTGACAAACAGCCTCTTCTGGTACAAAAAAGGCCATTCTGTCTTCAGCCACTGAGAGGATTTAGGGGTTCCACTTCCACATAATTTGTCCAAAGCTGTCCAAGCATAGGCTGCAGTGATGTACAAAAAATGACATGAGCCCAATGCAAATTTACTGTTAAATAGATATTAAATCTTGATATTTTTAGATCATCATATTTTTTTTTTTTACCCTAAAAACATACTGTCAAGAAGAATAAAGTTTTACATGCTGTAGCAACATTTTCTTTTCTACCAAAGCCTTTATTTTAACTTTCTATCACTGCTCAGACCTTGTTGAAACTAGACCCACTCTACTGTATTAATTATTTTTCTATAAACTTCATTGTTCCACATTCGCCTATTATTTTGAAACCGTGATTTATTTATTTTTTAATCACGATATATGTGCTTTAAACACATCCGCAACATTTTTCAGTGTCACATGGGTGCTTACTTAATAAAGTTACTATGTTTGTGCATTTTTCTAAAAAAAAAAAGTGCATCGTCGTTCTCCTGTTCTTGGTTGAGTAAATAGCTCCAAATGCCAATACCTATAGTGTGATATTGTTATAAATTATTTTACTTATTACTTCCATGGTGTAATTTGGAGGGAAGTGGTCCACTAATGAAATCTGAAGTACCGTATATACTCGAGTATAAGTCGACCTGAATATAAGCCGAGGCCCCTAATTTTACCCCAAAAAACTGGGAAAACTTATTGACGCGAGTATAAGACTAGGGTGGGAAATGCAGCAGCTACTGGTAAATTTCTAAATAAAATTATATCCCCCAAAAATTATATTAATTTAATATTTTATTTACAGTGTGTGTATATAATGAATGCAGTGTGTTTGTATGAATGCAGTGTGTGTATGAATACAGTGTTTGTGTATGAATGCAGTGTGTGTTTGTATGAGTGCAGTGTGTGTATGTGATGCAGAGCCTTGGTGGGGGGGGGGGCATTTTTATTATTTTTTTAAAATTATTTAAAATATTTTTTATATATATATATATATATATAATTAATATTTTTTTAAATATATTATTTAATTTTTTTATTTATATTTATTTTCGGCCCCCCTCCCTGCTTGTTAGCTGGCCGGGAGGAGGGCTCTCATTCCCTGGTGGTCCAGTGGATGGGCTGTGTAGGAGGGGTCTGGCAGAAAGCTTTAACTTACCTTTCCTGCAGCTTTCCTGTCAGCTCCCTTCTCTCTCCTGCGTTCCGGTCAGCTCCCTTCTCCTCCACTGTAAGTCTTGCGGCCGCGCGGAGCGTTCCCCGTGGCTCTCGCGAGATTTAGAGTGGAGCTGACAGGGGAGCTGACCGGAACGCAGGAGAGAGAAGGGAGCTGACAGGAGCTGCAGGAAAGGTAAGTTACAGCTCGCTGCCAGCCCCCAACAGGACCGCCAGGCTTGTAATGAGCCCAGCGGTCCTTGTCTGTATTATGGCAATGTAAGTTGCCATAATACAGACATTGACTCAAGTATAAGTCGAGTGGGGGTTTTTCAGCACAAAAAACGTGCCGAAAAACTCGACTTATACTCTAGTATATATGGTACATTAGCAGAAATGACCTGGCTTGTCAATTATGGAAAACTGTACACAAAAACTGTGATTTGGTGTTTAGCCTGCCCATGTAAGACACATATTCAGCATTCCAGTTTTATAATGGGCATGTCCCTACATTGCCCTTATTACATCATAAAAACTTGGCAGGCCTGTTTATGGGTGGCTTAACAGCTCATGAATTTAGGGGTGAGTTGGAGAGGTTTACCATAAACGTACAAAATTCTCTACAAAATAATAAAAATGTAATATGCCAGGTTCCGCTCTCCAGTGAGAACAGAATGGCGGCTTTGTTAGATCTGGATTCTGCAGTTGCCGAATGCTGATACTGTCATTCTATGCTGAGAGCATCATCTTAGCACACTAACCCTGTGACTTAGCCTGTCCATAAACTATGCACAGAATTAAAATTAGCCAGCCTGAAACACTCATACTAAAATATTGCACATACAGTGTCATTCCACCATGACCACTTCAAAAAACTGTTGTGGTTATGGAGCTTGGAGTAACTCTTTAAATGTTACCAGAAACTTTTTCAAATATTTCTGATAAAGTTGCTGCATGAAAAAAAAGTAAAAATATACAAAAGCCAATACATCTTAAAAGTATTATGTTAGCTTATAGGTTTTGACATCTGTGTCCGCTATTAAATGTACAGACCCACGTATCATTTAGAAGATTTTCTAACTTTTGAATGACAATGCACTCCTTATAATTATGTACGCGCTCAAAATAATTTAAAATATTCTAAGAATCTGTCACTCCCACATTCCAAACTCTCATCTATTACAAGATATTGTTTTTTAGCTGCACTAGACGTGTACAAATTCTACAGACAAAAAATTGAGGATTTTATGCATTGTAAATTGTGATTGATGTATGTCTGCAGGGTATGTGTAGACTGACTGGTTTCATATGACTTCATGTTGTAATGTGTCATCTGAATTTGTAAATGGGTTCCCCCTTGTGCATGGGTTCCCCCTTGTGCTGACGCTGGAGGAGACATTTCCAGTGCCGAGGGAAACTGGCGCTGGAATCGGGTAAGTGTTTAGAGTTTTTTACAGAGGGACACTGTAGTGATACAGCTTTGTATTCCTAACACTATAGTGTTCCTTTAAGTAATTTGGCTGTAAACTGTAAGATTTGGACAGTTCTTATCTAGAACAGGACTTCCCAAACTTTTATGGGCCGATACCCACTTTTGAAAAATTTAATTTTTCGAGACCCACTTGCTTTTAATGCATATTTTAAAAATGAACACCATGGCAATCCACTTTAGAGGCATACAATTGGCAGACCATGGCAATCAGTTTTAGAGGCATACAATTGGCACATCGTGGCAACTTTAGGTGCATAAAATTTACACACCATGGTAACCAGTTTATATGCATGCAATTGGCACACCAGGGCAATCAGCTTTAAATGCATAAACTTGGCACATCATGGCAATCACTTTTAGATGCATAAACTTGGCACATCATGGCAATCACTTTTAGATGCATAAACTTGGCACATTGTGGCAATCAGCTTTAGAGGCATACAATTGGCACACCATGGCAAACAGTCTTAGATGCATAAAGTTGGCACACCATGGCAAACAGTCTTAGATGCATAACATTGGCAAACCATGGCCATGCGTTTTTAAAGCATACAATTGGCACACCATGGCAAACAGTCTTAGATGCATAAAGTTGGCACATGATGGCAATCCGCTTTAGAGGCAAACAATTGTAACACCAGAGCAATCAGTTTTAGATGCATAAAATTGGCACATTACGGCAGTTTTAGAGGCATAATTTGGCATATCAAGGTAATCTGTTTTAGAGGCATACAACTGCTTACTCACAGACTCGGTCAGAACCAGAAGTTCTGTGTACTGCTCTTTAATCCAGGCACCTCACCCCCTTCCCCCCCAGGTCAAGTGTGGCCAAAAGGTAGATCACTGTGTGTGTGTCAGAGAACTTCAACAATGCTATGCCAGCTGGGGATCTACCATTTGCCCATCGTTGCAGGGTTATATTTGTGAGCAGCATTTGTAAGCATGTTTTTGTATAAAGTATATGTGTGCATGTATGGGTGTATTTGTACTGTTGTCTTTGGGATGTAGTGGTGTACTTGTGTGTAATGTTTGCGTCTGAATGCAGGGGTGTTTGTATGTAGTGTTTTGACTTTTAAGGCAGGTGTGCTTTTTGTGTGTAGTGTTGGTGTTTGAATGAAAGGGTGTGTATAATTTTAGTGTTTTAATACAGGGGTGTGTTTGATTGCAGTGTGTGTGCAGTGAAAGCAGTGTGTGAATATTTTGTATATAAAATATACATATACACAATGTGTGTTTGAATGTAAGCATGTTTTGTATGGAGTATGTGTGTGTGTGAATGTTGGTGTTTAAATGCAGGTGTGCATTTGTGTGCAGTGTATACACTTCCACACACACACAGACACACATGCAAATACACACACATACTGACACAAAAGGACACAGATACACATACATACAGAAATAGGAGGTAAGGTTGACAGTGTGGGAGGGAGTGTGTGTGTGCTGGTGACAACGTGGGGGGGTAGGGTGAGAAAGGGTTACAGTGGGCGGGCAGGGGGAAAAAGGGTTACAGTGTGGTGGGGCATGGGGATAAAGGGCTACAGTGGGGGGCAGGGTGAGAAAGGGTTACAATGGGGGCTGGGTGAGAAAGGGTTACAGTCGGGGGACGACAGGTTGGAAAATATATACAGTGGGGGGGGCAGGGTAAGAAGGGGTTACAGTGTGGGGGGGAAGGCAGGGTGAAAAGGGGCTACAGTGTGGGGGCAGGGAGAGAAGGGGTTACAATGGGTGGCAGGGTGAGAAAGGGTTACAGTTGGGGGGGGGCAGGGTGAGAAATGGATACAGTGGGGGGGCAGGGTGAGACCGGGTTGCAGTGTGGGAGGAAGGCAGGATGAGAAAAGGTTACAGTGTCGTGAGGGGGGCAGGATGAGAAGGGGTAACAGTGTGGGCAGGGGGGTAGGGAGAGAAGGGGTTAAAGTGTGGGAGTGGATCAGGGAGAGAAGGTGTTACAGTATGGGGAGGAGGTCAGGGAGAGAAGCGGTTACAGTGTGGGGAGGGGGCAGGGAGAGAAGCGGTTACAGTGTGGGGTGGAGGACAGGGAGAGAAGGGGCTACATTGTGGGGGCTGTGTCCTACTTATTAAATTCCCTGGTGGTCCAGTTGGTTACCCCTCCGGTCTGCAGCTCCGCTAGGTGCGGAGCTGCAGACCATGTGATAGAAGTCTCACGAACTCCCAGAGTGTTGCCTTGGCAACGCTCGGGTTGCTCACGAGACCTCTATCACACAGTCTGCAGCTCTGCACCCGGCGGAGCTGTAAGACCGCAGGTTGTGGGCTCTTTCTCTCGGGCAGACTGATGGAGGGACTGAGGAAGCTCATAGAGTGAAACGCGTTTAGCTGATTATTCTGGACTTTTTATTGGACTTTTATTGGATCTTTTTTACTTTCTAAGTACCCATTTATTTTGTTTTTAATACAATAAATGTTATTTACTATTTTATACTTTAGTCCAAAGTCCTTTCTAGCCATCAGGAACTCCATTGGGGAGAGTGCTATTCCCCCTCTAAAGTAGCACATTGTTTATCAACCTCAGAGCCGGGATTTCAGGGCTCTGCAGAAGGTGAGCACAACTATTTATATTTCAAAATACCATTATAGTATGTGCAATTCTACACAGTTGTTTTTCTGCTTTTCTTCTCGTTGTATACTCCTGGAGGGACACTACCTGGGATAAAGGGGTGTGTTGCTGCCCTAAAAGCATAAAGGATCCTTTTACGGAGCCAATACCATATAGGCTCCTGTCCATGTGAGTGGTTTCAATCATTACTTACTACCAATTATCCATTTTTGGAACATCTGCACTATATTTTTGTTTTTCTTGTTTTTGTTTCCTTGTATATGTACATTCAAGTTTTTCAAGACTGTCACTGTACCAAAGGGGTGAGTAAACCCCTCTACTGTTTAGAGCGCTCCACTTGTTTGGTATAATTTGTATACCTTATTTCTGTATATTTGTTTTTTATTGTGGGTAAGGGGTATTCCACTTTTAGTGTTGAGCAGCTTTTACATTTTGGGCACTGTAAAGAAACACTTTCTATCTCTTTATTGAGGTAGTTTTCTCTATTGATTAAGACTGATGGAGGGGCCTGACGACTTGCCCTGTATGGTGTTGGGCCCGTGGTCACTGACCGAGGGCCTGACTAATAATTCTGCATGCCTGTCTCCCGAGTCCTCGGCAGCCCTGGAGGCATGGGTCGCGACCCACACTTTGGGAAACCCTGATCTAGAATATAGAGTGCATGACAGATTAATTTATGCACCATATAAATAATAATTAATAAAAAATAAAAAATTATTTAGGTATTTGATAGTACACAAAAAGGACATTTTGTGCTCATAGACCGTGGTTCTGTCTTACCAACCCTGTAACAAATAAAATTTGTACAATTTTGTGTATTGACTTCAGTAGTTACTCAGACCAGGTAAAAGACATATTTTGTCATTTGAAGATTGCCATGTTTTTAGTGGATTTTATTTCTGAGAATGTGTCAACTTACCTGGTAAGACTAAAGATATATTCTTGGGATATATGATATTACGGTTTGCTTTATTCCTTACCTGTGTGAGACTCGGAATAGGAGGGATTTCAAACATCCTCTCATTATATCAATTAATGCCTGTTGTTCTGCAAGCATTTCATTATCTGCTCACACCCCAGGACAAAATAGAACAAAGAGTGATATACACTTGTCCTTGTTCCTCAAGAGGATGATTAGGGTGAATGGATATCTACAATGCATCACTCTGTGCACTGCAGTATGTAGATTAATTGCTGCTAGATACTTAGTTTTAATGATTACCAGTAAAATAATACCTTTCCTGCTGATGTCACTTCTGTGAAGCTGTGTAAGAAAAACCTCATTGATGTCATCAAGCTCTCTGAATCAACATGATTTCATTGCCTCAACCTCTGTACCTCGTACAATAAAAAATGCCTGTTGCCTATCCTTGAGCATCTTTAAGCTTTGCGTTGTAACCCTTTAAGGACCAATGTCAAAACTTGGTCGTTCGAGGCCGTATACCAGCATTGAATGATCTTTAAATTAAGTCATCCAATTTCAGAATAGGATACATTTTTCTGACACAATAGACTGTAATTGGTTCTCAAGGGGTTAAAATATTAAAATACCCAATATCAAATCCCACATTGGTGTCCTTGTCTAAACATGGTAGCCACCCTCGGTCTTTGGACGTTTTATGCCAATTTAATATAATTGTTAAAGCGATGCCAGTGGCTTATAGTTCATACATTTTCTTGAGAGGCAGATCTTTTAGACTATAAATTCTAAATAAAAACTTCCCTGACAAGTGCGATAAAACTATAGAAAAGAATGAATCTTCTTTTGATGATAATTCTTTGCTGGGCATTTGAACTGTGAGCCAGTAAAAGGTAGATATCTAATGGATTGTATTGATTTTAGGGCTTGGTGCCAGAGGCTTTTGCCAATACATTTATGGAAGTTAGAGGATTTATGAATAGGAGAAAATGCCCAGCTGTAATCATTTATTGATTTTGGTTATTTTTCCAGCAGTTCCAATAATGTTCACGATACATTTCAAAGATGATAAGTAGTTAGTCCCTAGTCACCACAGATAAAAGTGATCGCAGTGCTAAGTTAAATTAGTGACAGATATGAGTGCTTATTCTAAGACTTTTAACTCCTCATGGATTATATTCACACCTTTATTTTCCACAGCTTTATATGTCATATAGATTTATGACAAACTGTTATGGGGTTTTGGGTTTATGGCACCTCCACAACACAGGTATCTGTCTGGGGAGATCTCACTAAACTCTAACATGAAAATAGCCAAGTTCTGACTATTGTTGAGATGGAGAATTTTTCCAGATCAGCTGTTTTTGCCTCAGTTTTTCCATTCTGATTTATTTCACCAAAAAATGGACTTTAGTGAATAATCCTGTTTGTTAAGTGTTTGCTACCTTTTGGCATTGTAGCTGCTTTAAACTGTGTTAAGATAGTTAAAATGTTGAGCTAGTCAGAAGTTTGAAAGAATGTTTTGGAATATTCCATGCACTTCTGCTTAAAATTCTTATAAACCTCTAATTAAAAAATATATGTATTAATAATACCAGAAGCTTCAAGTGTGGTTTGAAATTAAGGGGACACTCTAGACCATGTAAGCACTTCTATTTTTAAAGTGGTTATGTTGCCAAGGTATAGTCTTGCATCCTTTACTTCCAATTATTTTATAAAACAGGGCTTTAAAGCAAAGCTTTGTGTTTATTGTCCCTGTCAATCTGAGAACCAGTAATAATAATAATTCCTCGCTCTTAAACCAAAGAGTTGGTAAGCTAGTTCTGATATGAATACACATGGAAATTAATGGACATGAAGAGAACATCCAGCACCAATCATCACAAAACTCCTCTTTAAAGGAACACTATAGGGTCAGGAATAAATTAATGTATTCCTGATCCTCTCGTGTTAAACCCCCTTACCTTTATTCAAGCGCTGCACAGGTCTGCCAGTGCTGGCTCTGCCCACATCCCGCCCCTTGGCTGAGATAATCAAAACTGATGATCTCAGCTAATCCAATGCTTTCTACAGGAAAGCATTGGGAGGCTAATGTGCACATGCAACAAAGCGCCCACGCTGTGCCAATCAGAACTTTTTCGCAGAGATGCATTGACTCAACGTATCTCTATGGGGAAAGTTAAGCTAGTCGTTGTGCAGCACTGACACAGGAAATATAAACACTGCCTGGTCCCTGAAAAGGCAGTGTTTACAGCAAAAACTACACTGACAGGCAATAGCTACCAAACCAACTACATTAAGCTATAGTTGTTCTGGTGACTATAGTGTTCCTTTCAATTTAAACATTACTGTCTCTTTAAAAAAAAAAAAAAAAAAAAGAATGTACATTAAGAATAGTTGCTGCAGACTTAACAGGTCCTTTCGGAGAATTAAATAACACCGTGGTTGGTTAAGTCTAATGTTTAAAGTTGGTAGGTGACTCCTATGGTACAAATTATCTGAAGCAGGATTATCGTTTACAGGTGTAATGTAGCAAACTGGCCGAAGGTCCTCAATCTCATTTCCCCCAGCCTAGTTTCGGGACACATCTACATTTCCCATTCTTTTCACCCAATTTGTTTTAATGTTGCCCCGGCTAAGTTAAAGCTTGGTAATGCTGTATGTGTACATTAAATGTTCCTACATTTCACACACATAAGCTATGTGCTTTCCTTGCAGGCTATCAATGTGCAGGTGTAATTTGTAAGTAAGTCCTATTGAGATGATACCTGCTGGTTTGTGCCAAACCTGAAAAGCTGCAAATCAAGCTGTGTGACAATTGTAGCTCTTGCTTTCTGAGATGAGCTTTCCTAGAGGCGCCAGTATTTGCCTTTTACGCTGGATTTATTTCTTATCTATATAACACACAGACAGGGGAGTATCGCTAAGACCCACTCATTATATCATTTAATGCCTGTTGTTCTGCAAGAACTACATTATCTGCTCGCACACCAGGACATGATAGAACAGCAAATGATATACACTTGTCCTCATTCCCCAAGAGGACCATTATTTCCAATATGTGCTCAGTGCTGGGTTTACATAAATGGTAAACAACTATGAAGAGTTTCTCTAAACAAATCTACTTGTTTTCAAAAAACATCTACTGGTTTATGTGTTTGTATGTTTTGAGTGACATTTACTTGGTTCTACTTCTTGTACAATGACATTGAAGCAGGGTTATTCACGAAAGTGAGAATTCAAAGTGAATTTCAAATTTAAGGTCAAAAGAGCCGAAGTGGAAAAATTCTCTAAGTCCACTATGCTTTCCATAAGAGCTAAGCTCTTAAATTTGACATTTATTTTGAATTCACACTGAATTCTCACTTTAGTGAATAACTTTGATGCATTCTGGAATTTTTTTTTATTTTTTTTTTCTCAGTTGAAGTATCCTTGTCTATATTGAATCCAGACATTTACAGCCCATGATTTAATGTTGTGTCAGAACAGTCCAGCTGTTTACGGACTGCAACCCCTACAATGCTATGCCAACCGTAAAACTGCAGAGTGAGGTTTTGTGAAGTGTTTATTTTAGGCCAGGCTCATTTAAATCTATTAATCTGAAAGCATTGTAGACGTTTAATATGTGTGGGAAGACTGCCATTTAAATAAATGGCATTTTATTGTATGCACAACGTCTTATGAGATTAGCAGGATATTTAGGAGTTTAAAAAAAATAGCATGTTGGGCATATTTGTTAAGTCCAAATGAGGGACAAAGCAGTAAAAGTAGGGGACACTGCAGGAACATTTATTTATTGCAAGGGTATTTAACTACGCCATTTCCGGCCCCTGTAATTATTGACCTACAAATCCATAGTGCTTTGCTGATATTGTATTAGATGACTTGATTTCGGCACAGTACATGCTTGCATTCCAGATATTTACTTTAACTGGTTGAGGGCTACTGATTGAGAGAGAATATATGATAACCATTACCGTTTTTATTTGATTATATGCGATACCTCTTATGAATTATGGTAAAGAAACTTAAGAGGTGAGTAGTGCATTTTAAAGGCATTATCTTGCTCTCTTATCTGACATTCAATAGACTGTATTTCTATTAGCAGGGAATGCTACATATTGCAACTATAAAGTGTGTAATGAAGAAAGCAGCAGGAATATAACCTGAAGCTGTGAATGCTGCCTAGGTTCTTAAAATCAATAGGAAATTATTTTAATGTATTTATTTCTTCTATATAATGGAGGAAAAAATCCATTAAATCAATTTGCATCATTTGCATTCATTCTTTCCCCCCCACTCTCACAGCCACTAGAAATATCTGCAGATCTGTTGCAAAGCCTTAATGCAAGTCTTACTTTTATTTTAGGTAATTTCTGCATGAATAATGAAGAGAGATGCAAATCTTTGCACTATGGGAACATAGATGTGTGTAGTACGTTGCATTAGGACGTGCACCCATAGAATAAATGCTAACTTAAAAAATAATGGTACAAAATACATACTATTTATAAAGCTATAACTAGGCGTATACAGAAAATGTCTTCTTTAAAAATACAACATGCTCATCATCCAAAGCCATGTAAATGTTCGTATCCAGATGTAAATCATGCCATGGAGAACAATTTGGCCTTGCATTAGGGTGTACCAGGGCACTGCTAATTGTGAATAGTCAGGCTAAGAAAGAGACAGGTCATTGAGCCCTTGAAAGACAGAAGTTTGAACACTATGATTCTGCAGCCCGTGTCGCACTCCTCTAGAGATTAACTATGTAATGGCAGTTGTAAGGCATATTGGGACAGAAGCACAAAGTGCATAAAAAAAGTTTGCGTGTAAGGTGTAATTCTTAAATCAAAAAAACTTGCCTTTCTCTAGTGTGTTTTGTGAATGTGGAGTCACTGATTGGCTGAGCATGTCAGAGGACCACTCTCAGCCAATTAGTAGCACCCCTGCTCAGCAGTACTCTTCACTTCAGCGCTAGTGGTATTAGACTGTTCGAGAATTGTTTAACTACAGGGAGTGCAGAATTATTAGGCAAGTTGTATTTTTGAGGATTAATTTTATTATTGAACAACAACCATGTTCTCAATGAACCCAAAAAACTCATTAATAGCAAAGCTGAATATTTTTGGAAGTAGTTTTTAGTTTGTTTTTAGTTATAGCTATTTTAGGGGGATATCCGTGTGTGCAGGTGACTATTACTGTGCATAATTATTAGGCAACTTAACAAAAAACAAATATATACCCATTTCAATTATTTATTTTTACCAGTGAAACCAATATAACATCTCAACATTCACAAATATACATTTCTGACATTCAAAAACATAACAAAAACAAATCAGTGACCAATATAGCCACCTTTCTTTGCAAGGACACTCAAAAGCCTGCCATCCATGGATTCTGTCAGTGTTTTGATCTGTTCACCATCAACATTGCGTGCAGCAGCAACCACAGCCTCCCAGACACTGTTCAGAGAGGTGTACTGTTTTCCCTCCTTGTAAATCTCACATTTGATGATGGACCACAGGTTCTCAATGAGGTTCAGATCAGGTGAACAAGGAGGCCATGTCATTAGATTTTCTTCTTTTATACCCTTTCTTGCCAGTCATGCTGTGGAGTACTTGGACGCGTGTGATGGAGCATTGTCCTGCATGAAAATCATGTTTTTCTTGAAGGATGCAGACTTCTTCCTGTACCACTGCTTGAAGAAGGTGTCTTCCAGAAACTGGGAGTTGAGCTTGACTCCATCGTCAACCCGAAAAGGCCCCACAAGCTCATCTTTGATGATACCAGCCCAAATCAGTACTCCACCTCCACCTTGCTGGCGTCTGAGTCGGACTGGAGCTCTCTGCCCTTTACCAATCCATCCATCTGGCCCATCAAGACTCACTCTCATTTCATCAGTCCATAAAACCTTAGAAAAATCAGTCTTGAGATATTTCTTGGCCCAGTCTTGACGTTTCAGCTTGTGTGTCTTGTTCAGTGGTGGTCGTCTTTCAGCCTTTCTTACCTTGGCCATGTCTCTGAGTATTGCACACCTTGTGCTTTCGGGCACTCCAGTGATGTTGCAGCTCTGAAATATGGGCAAACTGGTGGCAAGTGGCATCTTGGCAGCTGCACGCTTGACTTTTCTCAGTTCATGGGCAGTTATTTTGCGCCTTGGTTTCTCCACACGCTTCTTGCGACCCTGTTGACTATTTTGAATGAAACGCTTGATTGTTCGATGATCACACTTCAGAAGCTTTGCAATTTTAAGAGTGCTGCATCCCTCTGCAAGATATCTCACTATTTTTAACTTTTCTGAGCCTGTCAAGTCCTTCTTTTGACCCATTTTGCCAAAGGAAAGGAGGTTGCCTAATAATTATGCACACCTGATATAGGGTGTTGATGTCATTAGACCACGCCCCTTCTCATTACAGAGATGCACATCACCTAATATGCTTAATTGGTAGTAGGCTTTCGAGCCTATACAGCTTGGAGTAAGACAACATGCATAAAGAGGATGATGTGGTCAAAATACTCATTTGCCTAATAATTCTGCACGCAGTGTACCTTAAAGTAAGAATGAGCCAGAGGGCCTCCTGGCACCATAAGTGCTTCATTTTAGATTTAGTTGTTATGGTGGCTGTAGTGCCCCTTTAAGTAATAGGATGTAGCATTTGTGATGTATTTTAATTTTAGTGCAAAGGGAATGGGACAGATGTATTGAGAAAGCACTTTTTATGTGTTTTTGTGTGTGCATCTAATACGTTTATCCATATTCTTCTCTTACTTATAGGTCATGAACAATATATTTATGATGATCTGTCTTTTTTTTCAGGACACTCGACCCAATATGTCAAGGCCTTTGATCACCAGATCACCTGCCTCCCCTTTGAACAATCAAGGCATTCCCACTCCTGCACAACTTACCAAGTCCAATGCACCAGTTCACATTGATGTTGGTGGGCATATGTATACTAGCAGCTTGGCAACCCTAACAAAGTACCCTGATTCCAGGTAACCATAATATTATCAGTAAATATAGTATTAATACTATTACCAGTAATTAGCATTGACATGTTCTGTCATCCAGAGTAAAATAATGTTTTGTAATATGAGATTTTATGAGACATTGTTACTTTTACTGCAGATATTAGATAGTTTAGAGTGACCATTTAAATGGACCCTATAGGTGCAAAAATACTTAAGTGCACTTGATACATGTTGGCCTAATGTATTCTGTATTGTTCTCCTTACTGAAAAATCTGTTTTAGTTTTGTTTAAAAAATGATAGTGGTAGTTTTACCTTGAAGGGTTAAACATACATTGCGATTAAATAGAAAAGTAATAGGCACTCACTATAGTATTAAACATAGGGTAACTGTGGGCTGCAGTAACCAATACAAGGATTCCCAAAACTTGTAGATAGTAGAATATAAGAAAGGTAGGAGGAGACCGCGCCCCAAACAAAAAATAAATATATATATATATATATATGTGTGTGTGTACACAGGTCTTTTTAAAGCTGTACACACAGTTGACCTCAAAGATAAAAGCAAAAAATATAGTGCAGTACAGTATATCTGATGAATAGGTAGCAGAGTAATCTTATGTGGTTATCACTCACATTTGATAGAGCTAACTTAGAGCTCAGCTGTATTGCGCATGCATGGAACAATCCCCGTCTAAGGATATATGTTGGTATAGACGTCCCAGATGTCTCAAATAAGGTGCAATGTGCAGGACGTATGTAAATATAAGTACAAGAAAAAATACTCCAATGGTGGAAGTAAATACTAATAGGTATAAAAAAGAAATAAAGTAATGTACTTACCATTTACCATTCTGGAACGCACGCATCATACTGGAAGTGATGCAGCGTCTACCAGTGCGGTATTATATGCGTTCCAGCTGCGCCATTTTGATACCGTATGCGTTACAAGCTGCAACGCATATAATACCGCACTGGTAAACGCTGCGTCACTTCCGGTATGACGCGTGCGTTCCAGAATGGTTACAGGAAGCTGTCAATCAAGCACACCAGGAAGCATTTCTCATTCATAGACTGACTATATAAACAAAACATATGTGGACTACTGAAGAAGTCTTGAACAGTGAAACGCGTTAAGTGGGACTTCAAGTTATTTTATACTGTTTTAATGTTTTTGTATGGTAAATAAATAGAACATTTTATATTTACATATTGAGTTTTTTCAAATTTTTCTTTTTGCTTCCTGGCACCATCATATTCCTAGGTGGGGATTATACCACCCATGATGTATATACCAGAGCAAGTTCTGCTCTGGTAAATGTAAGTACATTACTTTATTTCTTTTTTTTATACCTATAAGTACTTACTTCACCATTGGAATATTTTTTCTTGTACTTATTTTTACATATGTCCTGCACATTGCACCTTATTTGAGACATCTGGGACGTCTATACCAACATATATCCTTAGACGGGGATTGTTCCGTCCATGCGCAATACAGCTGAGCTCTAAGTTAGCTCTATCAAATGTGAGTGATAACCACATAAGATTACTCTACTACCTACTCATCAGATATACTGTACTGCACTATTATACTTTTTTGCTTTTATCTTTGAGGTCAACTGTGTGTACAGCTTTAGAAAGACCTGTGTACATATACATTTCTATATATATTGTTTGGGGCGCGGTCTCCTCCTACCTTTCTGATACATTGAGATGAAGTGGTCTTTAGTGTGTCCCTTAAGAAGTGTTTGTACCCAGGCTGAACTTTTAAATATACATATCTACGTGTAAAGATACTCTCCTTAAAATAAATGTGTGCTGCATGAGTATGAGAGGCTGAGCTTGATATGTGATAGTGTTGAAAATGTTTAACACTTTTACATATAAACAATGTTTATAAGCCGTTTGTTTTCATTTTTACTCATCCACAATGAAACTTTGGTAACCATAGAGCAGTGACCTTAAACTAAAGGTCTTGGCCTGTTTCTGAGGTATTAAAAATAAGTTACATAATTACATGTTAATTATTGTCCCTGTACTGTTGTTATCCAAGGCACATCATACTTTATAACTACTTTATCTTAAGTATAGCTGATGCTTGTTGTCACTGCAATATATTAAATGTAATAACTTTCTTAGAGAATGAATGAAGGCTAAATATATTTTGTCTGTAGTTTGTTGCAGGAGCTTTAATAAAAGGCACATGTTCTACAAACCAGGGTTGGCCAAATGGTAGATCCTCTCCCCCAACTGTGGTAGAAGTACAAGTCCCATAGTGCTTTGCTAGTCTTAAGAATGACAAAGCATCATGGGAATCAATTTACAGTAGCTACCCTTTGTTCATTCTTGCTGGGAGGAATAGGAGTATTGTATAACTCCAGCATTGTGTCTTGAAATTTCAATGTATTTAGTGTTCTATAACCTGCTCTATGCGTATATACTAAGAATGTTCTCTTATGGTTTCATTCAATAGTCTGTGGCATGTCACAAGAAAATGTTACAGTTAAAGTAATAATATAATATTTCCTTTCATGCAGGTAATTTACATACGAAATATGATTATTTTTACCATTTTTTTTTTATCCTGTGTTTAATTATGTGCTTACATTTTTTTTTATTTTATTTTTATATTTCATTACTATTAGTTGTCTAATTCTTGTATTAAACAGTGTTAAGCCTTTCAGAAAAATATCACTGGAAGTATTTCCTTAATTTTTTTTGAGGTTTTTTGTTTACAACTTATATTTTATTGGTTTAAAGTACAACTTAGAACAGTGAGGCACATAAATGATCCAATGGGTCCGCAAGCACAGATAAAGGATATGACAAGTATCATATATAATATGGACAATGTCGCAAACCCAAGATGCGGGCTGCTCCAACAACCTACATAATATGTTAAAGTAAGTGGTAGTAGATAAAAAGAAAAATAATAACTAGTAAGAATAAGTGGTATAGGGAGAGGAGGGTGTAAGAAGGAGGGTACAGTACATAGTTGTACTTGGCTCCTTTATTTAGTCTGTGAATAGTTTACAAAGCCAGCCCTGTAGCAAAGTAAAACATAAGGACTAAGATTCATACGTGTACACTGGGTCATATTCATAAAACGGATAGTTGCAGGCACAGCTGATAACATACTTCAAACTTCACTAAATGGGAACTAGGGATTGAGGTGAGTGCAACAGGAGGATGTTTCCAGGCCACAATTACTGGTAGGGTGGCAGACCCTGGCCGTTGATTTGGGCTAACAAAGTGGTTGTGGAATGTTACAGAGAAAATAAACAAAATGAGGCATTTAGAAGCATAGAACACCCCACTTAACATGGGATATCATCCTAATCCTCTAAAAACACCTCCAGCAATTGTTTGTTTTAGTAAGGCCGATATGGGACATACAACGTACCACCTATTAAGGAGCTCCCTTGTCAGTAATGTACTATCATTTGCAGGCAACAATAAGCACAGGTTACTTGCTCTGCTTATATTTTCAAATTTAGAGCATTTTACTGAAAAGTCTTGCTAAAAAAGAAATGATGCTCATCTTTCCGAGTTTCTTTTCCCATAAAAAAGTGCGACCTGTCAAACACACTGTAAAAAATGGTAGATTCCGACATGGTTTCAAAGAACTGTGTTTGTGAAAACCCCTGGCACTGCATAAATTGTTGCTATGTTGCTCTTCTCTTAGGTTTGGCACTTAACCTGATATTGCACAATAACACAGACTGAGTTCAGTTCCATTAAACCCCAGGCAATATACAGGGTGTGTGCCTCTAAAAGGCAAATATTCTGCGGTATTAATATATACACCCAGATTTTCATAAACTGGCATTAACTAGAAGGGCAATCAAACACTGTTAAACATTATCACTGCTGTATACGATTTCTACATAGACATGTTTTATGAAATGTTAGGATTTCGTTTGTATTAAAATATATATATTGCACTATTTGTAAAATGTGTAGGTTTATTGCTGAATAAAATCCAAGCTAGTCACATTGCTCACTGATCGTTGTATTTAAATAGAGAAAAAGGTTTGATGGGTGATATGCATTCTATACTGTACAATACATGTTAAATGCTCTGTGGTCCCGTTAGGATAAAAGTAAAGGCAGCAGCAATTTGTCACTTATGCAATAAACATAGCATATAACTGCCACCAATCTATATAAAAATATGTAGGGTTATTCAGTATATGTTATACTAGGTGGAAAAAAAAAATTCAAGTCCATCAAGTTCATTATTTTATACCTCTTCTCATTTCTGATCCAAAAAAAAGACAAAAACCCAATTTAAAGCAATTTGTTATTGTGCTGCAAAAGATAGAAAACAATTCCTAATTGACTCAAAATTGGCAATCTAAATTCTCGTCAGATTAACAATCTGTGCCCTGCATTTGCCCAGAATATCCAGGCTAAAAAAATAAATTAAAAAAAATATCTGATAAAGCTACCCTCTGTGCTGAGAATTCCACATCCTTTTTGTTTACATTTAAATATTTATTTCCTCTTCGTGAATTCCCCTCTCTAAGATCAAGTCTTAATGGATGACTTTTGAACTCGGAAAGAGCAGAGTAGAACAAATAGCTAGGTTGGAGAATATTTTCATGTTGACTACTGTTGCAAAAATGTAGAATTCTCTTATTTTGGTAGATGGATACAAAATATATATAGTTCATGCAAACCAAGACCTACATACAGATGCACAACAACATAGAGATCTGTCACTATTCACAACATTGATTAAAACACAAAAAATCCCCTTTAATTTGTATTAAGCTTTGTTCATATTCCATTTTCCTTTAAATGTATATTAGAAAATTACAACATAGTCCAGTTCAGACAAGGTAAAACCAGGGTGGTGCACACTGCAAACGAAGAAAAACAGAAATTTTTTAATTTCTCTTATTTTTTTTGTTTGCTTTCTCTACAGTGCTGAGGAGCCTGCTTGGTGAAAAATACAGAGTTTATAACAATATACAGATTAAGGAAGCGCACACATAATCATAGATTTTTAAATATGGTCTGGCTACTTAAAATCATCTATCTTGGCAAACAAATATGGCCATACTGTGTTAAGCCCACCACTACTTCACAGTACCCCATTATCTGTTTGTGCTACACTAATTCCAACGTTGGCGACAAATTCAGTAGTGCTAGTGCTAAATAAGCAAAAGTGTATTTTAATAATCTATTGTAATCTATTGTAAGCAGTAAACATGTTTTAGGTTTTAATGCTAAATTAGAGTCCCCTGCCAGCTGTGATTGACTGAGTGTCATCTGAATGCTTCTGGCCTATCAGAAATCCCATTGACTGTTTGAATGGATATGACTACAAGGAAGTGTGTAGTTTCCACTTTAACCACACGACCAGTAGGAGTTGAACATTGAGTGGCCAAGGACCCATCAGTACTAAAATGTTGGAAAATGGTTACACATTGAGTGGACAGACAGTGCCAGGGAACTCAGGGCACTATTAACAATTTAATGAGATGAAATGGTTGTAGGGATTACAGTGTCTCTGTAAGGGGGGGGGGGGGGGGCATTAGTCTGACTCCGTTTCAAAGGTTAACCATCATAGTGGTGCACTGACATATCTTGTAGTGTGTCATTAGGGATTACATTATCCGGTGACTCAATTTGCCCTCCATACAGATCAGAATTGGTTCATACACAGCCCTATAGGATGCTGTGTTTTTTGCATTTTGCCTTAAAGCCACAACAGGTCAGCCATTTTAGAAATGTTAAATCAAGGGGTAGTTGTTTCCTGTCAGCAAACCTGATTGCAAGCTTTATAGTACAGTTTTAATAAATAATGTAAATATATATTTGCAGTCATATATACAAGAGTTTCACTAACAGATTTTCAATTGGCCCATTTGTCCTCAGTTCGGTCTTCTATAAAATAAAATAAAGTATTTGTTACAAGAACAAAATAGATTGTCACTTTAAATGAATTTAACTTCTATGGCATTAACATCTAAATTCACAAAATAGGTGCTGAGCACCGATACTCATCTTGAAATTGATTTTTTTCCTTTTCTTTTCTAAATGCCAGAAGAAGATCTAGAGGCTGTGTAGTTCGGATAACAAATGAAAATCCTTCCTGTCTTAAAGCAATGTGAGCAGTCAATGCAAATAAAATAAATGATCCCTTAAGAGCGTGTGCCCCACAGAACCTTATGTCTCTGTCATAAAAAGTGATCTTTAATCAAAACCTACTGACATGACAGAGCTAATATCTTTAACGTTATACAGGTAAAGCTAAATGTCGACAAAAGAGGGAAAAATTAAATACTTGCAAAATCTCAAAAGAGAAGTTCTTCTTTTTGGGACAGCGAAAGTGTATTTCAGCAATTATATGTGAAAATGTTGACTGGTGGAAGATTTTGGAATTTTGAACATAACTGTAGATTTTGGAATTTTGAACATAACTGTAAGCTCGTTTGAGCAGGGCCTTCATCTACCTATTGTTCCTGTGTCATTGTGAAATTGTCTCATTTATTGTAAATTTCCCACTTTCATAATATTGTAAAGCACTGCGGAATTAGTTGGCGTTATATAAATACCAACAATAACTGTATGAAATCACGGCTGAGAATAAGAAACCTCACTTCACTAGGGAGTCGATAAATAAGATGCAGAATTGAAAGTTTGTTTCTAAATACTACTTCAGCATATTTAGAATATTATTTCATAAAAACATGAAAGGGAAAGGTCAACTGTCAATGGAAGTAGATTAATGAAGCAAGGTTTAACTAAAACTCCGTCTCCCCAAAAGTGGTTTTGGCAGACAGCTACTGCCATTAAAAGGGGTGTACAAACTTAATCAGATTTACAAAAGCGAGTATAATTAATGCAAAAGGAGAGGCACATGTTCATAAAGCTAGACACGTTTTTGTACCTCTCTGGGCCAGCCAAGCTCCTCAGTATAAATAAACATGCATGACAGTTTGTATTACCTTGCCAAGGAAACCTGGCCCCTGTTGCCCAGGCAACTCCAATCTTGCAAAGGAGGCCATGCATGTTACGGATGAACAATGTTCTGTAGATCTATGTGTTGCATTTTATTTGTTCTAAGTTTTGGTTAGATTTGGATTCTATCCCTTGATATGTGATAAATCCCGTAGTGGCTCATTATAATTTTATGAAATCATCTTGCTACACTGAAAACAATTCATGGCTACAAAGAAAAACAAAATATATAAATATAAAAAAAAAAAAATATATATTATTGAGTGTAATTTGATGCATCACTTTACATTGTATTTGACATCAGTTACATTACACACAGTTTTCAAATCTTGACAATTTTGCGCAAGGAATCTTGATTGTGTTTTCCTAGCTTTTTATTCTAGTCTGCTTTTGAATATCCTTATTAATTAATGTTACTCATTTATCAAAAGTATCTGAACAGTTAGTGATCTGTTTTTAATGCTTGTTAAATCTCTTTTAACTGTGAGTTATAGGTTTAGCTCCTGTAAGATTCCTCTCAGCCTTTTGTATCTATCCAATGTTGATAAAATGGGAACGATTGCATATTATCTGTCGAATATATGTATTTCATTATTTATTTTTTTACGTTTATTTGCCATATGCAAGTAGACTAGTAAAAATAAACCTAGCTGTGTATCTTCAATCCATCTGATATTAAATAATGTAAATCAATGCATAATTTAAATTCAAATCTATTCAAGTTTGTTACTTTGTGTGACTAAGCATCTGTAAAACCCATTCCATGGCACTTCTTAATTTTCAGTCAGATGTCAACAGTAATATCAGTTAGGAGTTGTAAGCGGGATTTGTATTAACCGAGTCTGACTGTATGTTTAGAGACCTGCACCTTCAGTATGACACTGCCAAACAAAATGTCAGAAACAGTACATTGCCTCCTGGCTGAGTTGAAATTCACGTCCATCTTTGGCTCATAGAGTGGCTGTGTGTCAGACATCTTGAGGGAATGAAGGATGCCTGCAGATGGAAATGGGTTTTTACTATTGTAAGTTCCAAACTTTACCTCTAGGAAAGTGACCCTGAGGAGAACAACCTCCAAATAGAGGCACTTGTCCCAGTTTACAGAGCTATGCATAGTGTTTTTTTTTAATTGTAATGGGAAATCCATATTATAAAATAGACACACCGATCGCTTCGCTTGAATACTGCGTTCACCCAGATAGACTTTAATGTATAGAACGAGTAACAGTATTCAAACACTTGGTTTCAGGTTTTAGAGGAAGCAAATCAGGTTCCTGTGGAAACCTACAAAAGGGGTCATTCTGCGTT
The DNA here is from genome assembly GCF_036172605.1 of Pelobates fuscus. NCBI lineage: Eukaryota > Metazoa > Chordata > Amphibia > Anura > Pelobatidae > Pelobates > Pelobates fuscus. The sequence goes on from NC_086320.1 coordinate 108,780,073, forward strand.
AAATGTATTTTCATTATCTGAGGCATTGTCTATATAAAGCTTTAGACAAATATGTGATGATGCCTCCCTGGGATGTTTCTCTATTTTCATATTGAATAACATAGATAAAGCATTAAAATATGCACACTGTGGCAGTGAGTTCTGCCTAGGCGAAGCAGAAAAGAAAAAAAAACGTTTTCAGCCCATCTTGATGATATCTTCAAGAGGTGTGCAAAAACCATCACAGAATCCCCTTACTCACTCTTAAAACTGTTTCAGTCATGAAAAGACATGAGTGAAACTGCTGCACAAACAGACAGATGTCACGGAACCTTCCTTCAAATTTATCGTGAATGAACTTAGAGATGGAAAATGTTCTCCTGTAGATGAAGCCAACAGAACTGATGTAAACATAAGAATAAAAAAAATCTATGAAAGGTGTTTCCATCATCTCTTAAAAGTATTGGCTGAGAAAAATGGCAAGATCCGGGAGATTTTTTTTTTTTTTTTTACCTTTGCTTTTTGCCATCTTTTGCCAAAAAACTGCTTTAGGAGATCACAAACTTGTCCCTATTTTGTATTGTGATGTTTGTTAGTTCATGTGAGTTTGTCATAAAAATAGAATAGTAAATGTGCTTCCTTCATTTTTTTTCTTCTTCTTCATAATGTAGTTATTGACTTGAATATGTTTTGACAGTTTTTTTTTGTTTTTAATATTCCATCTCTGAAGCATTTGCTAGCAGAGGGTTTTGGGCACTCTGGATTCTGTAACGTGTTTAAAGCCAGATTCAGTGGTCCACAAAACCACACACACTTCGAGAAAACCACACTCTAAGGACTTTTTCAGGTTAGTTTTCAGGCTATGCAACATGTATTAGTCAACGTTTTTAGTTTATGTTAAACTTTCCATCAGGACAGGCTTGTGCATGTGCTTGTGTATGTGTGCAGAAAGACGTATGAAAAAGATATTGATATAAAAGGAGCATTAGATTTGACCAGTTTCTCCACAACAGCTTTACAAAATGAAATAAGACTTACAAAGCATCGTCAGAGTTGTACAAGAAATGGAAGCCTGTTTAACTACTCCTAAACTGACACCTACTTCACTTTAGAAGATGGTTTATGCTACTTTGATGGCTCTGTGTGCTTGATGATCATAACAATTATGCCTGGATCTGTGTCACATTACACACTTTCTGCATTTACTTGCCATGTGTCTGTCTGTATTTGTAGTGAGCATCTAGTGTTTGTGTTTTGGAGAGGCATTTTAACATCATGCAAAGTGTTTGTTTGTTTTTTTGCTTGAGAGGGGTGTTGTCAAGTCACTTCTGGGAGCCTGCAAGCTCAGCCAGAGAACAGCGCATGTAAATGTCCTTACATGACTCCTGCTTCCTTCGCAGGCAGCTGTGTAATTCCAGGTTAAGAGCCTTTGAGGTATGGGTGGTGTCTTGTTTAGATCCATAATTATTTTAAGGTTTCATAATCGCACAGTAAATGTGTGTTCAAGGCCGGAAGTTCACCTATAAAGTTAATAATTAGGAACATCAAAAATATATTTTAACCATTATGTTTTATTTCCACAAAAACATACCTTGATAAAAGGAATTGTGAACTATTACATGATGTTCCTTTAAAAATATATCTGCATATTTATACAAGTATTTACCAAAATGGCTATGTTATAACATATGCTGATGCATGAAGTATTTAGAGCACATAATATTAGTGTATTTGCTGGAGGGAAACAAATCACCCAGATGTGTATCTTTGTAAAGGGATAAATATGCAGAAATGTGTAAAGAATGAAAAACTGTAGGATTGGTTTATTAAAAAAAAAAAGTGTCTTTACTAATAATGACTGCAACACAAAAGCACAAATAGTGACTGTTAAAAAAGACTACCTTATGGACTTTAACATTCATGATGTAGGTGTCTTTACATACCACCTGTACATGTTATTCAAAGAAATACAAATTAATTGCATTGAATGTACAGCAATCATGTCAAACAAGGTTTAAGTTTATGTGGGCCACATACTCACTGACAGACAGACACACACACTCACTGACAGACACATACAGACACACATACTCACTGACAGACACCCACATACAGACACACATATACTCACTGACAGACACACACTGACAAAGACACACACACACTCACTGACAGACACACACTGACAAAGACACACACATACTCACTGACAGACACACACTGACAAAGACACACACTGACACAGACACACACACTGACTGACAGACAGACACACTGACAGACACACACACATACTCACTGACAGACACACACACTCACACACACACATACGTTTCCTTATTGCTCCTTACCTTATGGAGCCAATGTGGGGCATCTCCCTGGGGTCCTTTCTGCTCCCGCGAGCGGTTTAGTGATGCCGGGTGCCGGAATACAACGTCATATTCAGAAGCTCTGCAACCAAATACCAATAATGAACTTGTGACAATAAACATGTGATAGAGCAGTGGTTCCCAACCCAGTCCTCAAGGCACCCCGACCAGTCCAGGATTTAGGGATTACCCAGTTGTGTCTAAGGTGTTTTTAGAAAGAAGAAAAAAAACACCTTACACACAACTTGGTAATCCCTAAATCCTGGACTGGTCGGGGTGCCTTGAGGACTGGGTTGGGAACCACTGTGATAGAGGATGCTCAGAAACTAATACCATTTTGACGAGTGTGTTACATCTGCAAAGGTGGAAGCTCAGTAGCAAATACAAACATAGAATGTGACGGCAGATAAGAACCATTCGGCCCATCTAATCTGCCCAATATTTCGAAATACTTTTAATTAGTCTCTGGCCTTATCTTAGGTTTAGGATATGCCTTATGCCTGTACCACACATGCTTAGACTCCCTCACTGTGTTAACCTCTACCACTTCAGCTGGAAGGCTATTCCATGCATTCATTACCCTCTCAGTAAAGTAATACTTCCTGAAATTATTTTTAAACCTTTGCCCCTCTAATTTAAGGCTATGTCCTCTTGTTGTGGTAGTTCTCCTATTTTAAAATATAGTCTCCTCCTTTACTGTGTTGATTCCCTTTATGTATTTAAATGTTTCTATCATATCCCCCCTGTCTCGTCTTTCCTCCAAGCTATACATGTTAAGTTCCTTTAACCTTTCCTGGTAAGTTTTATCCTGCAATCCATGAACCAGTTTAGTAGCCCTTCTCTGAACTCTCTCTAAAGAATGAATATCTTTCTGAAGATACAGTCTTAAGTACTGCGTACAATACTCCAAGTGAGGTCTCACCAGTGTTCTGTACAATGGCATGAGCATTTCTCTCTTTCTACTGCTAATACAACCAAGCATTCTGCTAGCATTTCCAGCTGCTCTGTTACATTGTCTTCCTACCTTTAAGTCATCTGAAATATCAAATATATAAGACCGGTTTTCCTGTATCCTATATAAGACTGTTTTTTATGGTCTGTTAAAATGGTAACTGGATGTAATGTCCCTTCTAACAGATGTCTCCATTCTTTCAATGCCATTATTACTGCCAACAGCTCCCTATCTCCAATGTCCTACCTTCTCTCCGTGTCGGATAATTTATTTGAAAATAACCCACATGGATGTAAAGGTTTATCAGAACTTTGTCTTTGAGACAAAACTGCCCCTATAACTGTTTCAGAAGCGTAGAAACTACTTCAAGTAATGTGTCGGGATGAACCAATATTGGGGAAGAAGCAAAAGCTTTCTTAAGGGTTTCAAAAGCAGATAAAGCAGAGGATGACCACATCTTGGTATTAGCACCTTTCTTAGTCATGTTTGTTATAGGTGCTACTATGGACGAAAACCCTTTAATCAAGCGCCTATAGTAATTGGAAAACCCAAAAAAGTGTTGTATATCTTTAAGTCCCCTTGGTAAAGATCATTGTAAAATGGATTTAAGCTTAACCGGGTCCATCATAAAACCATCACTGGAGATGACATACCCTAGAAATACAACCCATGTTGTAAAAGCCGTAACAATACCTTTTTCACCTGTCTGTGATGTGCCTCTCTGTCCTTAGAATGGATCAGTATATCGTCCAGATCTACTATAACGCATTCATGTTGAAAATCCCTTAACACTTTATTGATTAGGTTTTGAAAAAGCGCTGGAGCAATTACATAGTCCAAACGGCATAACTGTGTACTCGTAATGACCGTAATGAGTATTGAAGGATGTTTTCCATTCATCTCCCTCACCAAGTTATAAGCTCCTCTTAAGTCTAACTTGGTAAAAATTTTGGAGCCCTGTAATCTGTCGAACAACTCTGTGATCAGAGGAATGAGGTATGCATTTCTAATGGTTATCTTGTTCAAACCCCTGTAATCTATGCAAGGTCTATGATCACCTTTCTTTTTCGATACAAAGAAGAATCCAGCTCCAGCAGGAGACGAAGACCTTCTGATAAACCCTTTAGTTAAATTTTCTTTCATGTATTCCTCCAACACTAGGAACTCTTTAGTGGATAGAGGATATATAGTACCTCTTGGAGGCATGGTACCTGGTAAAAGGTTGATAGTGAAGTCATAAGATGTGGAGGGAACGTGTTGGCTTTTCTTTAGTCGTAAACAGCCTTAAGGTCTAGGTATCTCTGTTGAAGCAAACCACATGGAAGAGTATGTGGTTGTTTTGTTTTTACACATATTTCACAAGCCATGACATAGACTCTTATATCCTTACGCAAAGTGGGCTTTTCTTTTGTCGGAAAAAGCCTTAAGGTCTAGATATTGAGGGGGCATCTCTGTTGAAGCAAACAACATGGAAGAGAATGTGTTTTTTTGTAGTAGGTGTTTTTACCAAAATAACTGGTTTGGTTCTCTGTAAACATCCCTCAGTACACCCTTGGCCCCATGATACTATTTATCCTTGATCCCAGTTAATAATGGGGTTATGTTTCTTCAACCAGGGAAACCCCAAGGCCACTGGAAAAGCTGGAGAGGATATCAATAGGAGTAAGGCTATTTCCTCCTGTAAGATACCAATATTGTTTCACGGGAAATCACAGGCTCCGACAGTGGTCTACTATCTATGGCCTCAACAGCTCTTAACTTGGAGAATGGCTATCAGCAAAGGCCTGATCTATGAAACTCTCTGCTGCTCCTGAATCTATTAAAGCCATTGTTTTTATGGATCTCTTCTCCCCGGATAATGAGATGGGAATTAGAAGCCTGTAGTTTTTTCATATTAGATATGGTGCACATGATAGAAACACCCAAGGCCTGTCCTCCAAAGGAACTTAGGTGCGAGCGTTTCCCGGCCTGGTAGGGCAGTTTAGGCGAAGATGGCCTTGTTGCCCACAATACAAACAAAGACCTTCTGTTCTCCTGTACTGTTTCTTGGCTTCAGTTAGGCAAGTAACCCACAGTTGCATTGGTTTAGGAATTGCTAAAGCCATAGAATCAGGGTTCTGAAAAGAAGGGGTCAATCTAATAGGTCTACAGTACAGGTTCTATCTCTGGTATTTCTGGTATCATACGTTCATCTATACGTGAAATGAATTAAATCAGGTCTTAGAGTCTCAGGAAGGTCTCCTCATCTAGGATAGCATCAGACAAACCATTTAGAAAAACGCTCATAAATGCCTGATTGTTCCACTTCACCTCTGCAGCCAAGGATCGGAATTCTAAAGCGTATCCCACAAGCGTTCTCTTGCCATGGCTGCATTGGCCTTCCTACCCGGAGGATCAAAGGTTCTCCTAAATGCTGCAACAAAAGCGTAGTAGTTGTATACCAAAGGGTAATCGTTCTCCCATAATGGATTAGCCCATGTAAGTGCCTTCTCTATCAGTAAGGTTATTATAAATCCAACCTTAGCCCCGTCTGTTGGATAGGCATGGGGTTGTAACTCAAAATGAATACTAATCTGGTTTAAAAGCCAGAAGTAACGATGAGGAAACGTGAGACTAGGCACCAACTGTGGCTGTTTCTAAACCTGTTGCTACGGTGGCAATAGGAGAAACCTGACTCTCATCTTGCAGAGTGTTCGAATGTGACAATAATGACTGCAAGGTCAGAGCGATCTGGTCCATTCTATGGTTCATTTCCTCAAATCGGAGGTCGTAGGGAACACTCTGAAGGTTTGCAGGATCCATCTCTCCCTGTCGTAATGTCAGGATCCAATACGCAGAATGCAAAATTAGAACATTTACCGGACTTTAGAATGGTCGGACTAACGTCAGAAAGAACAGAGAAAAGTCCCGGACAAGCCAAGGTCGATGGAGCCAGAAAACACGTAAGCGAATAAACAAGCCGAGTCAAAGGGAAGGAGAACACAGAATAGTCAAAATCAGAGCCAAGTCAAATACCAAGAAACCAAACCAGAGAATGCACGATAGAAACAAACAAGCTAGAACCACGACAGGGCAATAATTCATTGCAAGTGAGTACTTTTTTGTAGTTTGGCTCTTTAAGTTATGACCACTCCCTCAAATCATCATAATTTGAAAGTTTTGGCGGGCTGTGATGTCATTGATGTCTGAACGGGTGGGATGAGAGGAGGGATTGGAAGAAGTCACCCCATCATGTGGGAGAAGACCCAGAGGCTGAATTCCTGCCAGGGTAGAAATAACAGGTACCCTAACAATAACCAAACACCAACTGGATGAGCTTGTGACTTCTGTGAGTGAAGAAGCTCAGTAACAACTATCAACTTGATGAGCATGTAACCTCTGTGATAAAGGATGCTCAGTAACTAATACAAATTTGAAGAGCACATGACCTCTCTGAAAGAGGAAGCTCAGTAACAAATGCAAATTGAGTGAGTGTGTAAGCTCTATGATCAAGGATGCTCAATACTGATATAATGAGCACGTGCCCTGTGCCCTCTGTGAAAGAGGATGCTCAGTAACAAATACCAATTTGATGAGTGCATGTTGTCTTCGAAAGAGGAAGTTTAGTAACAAATATAATTTTTGACAATCAAGTGTTCTCTGCGAAGAGAAAGCTCAGTAACCAAATACCAATTTGATGAGTGCATGACTTCTGCAAAAGAGGGAGCTCTGTAACAAATAACAATACAAAGAGCTTGTAATCTTTGTGAAAGAGGAAACTCCGTAATAAATACATATATGATGAGTGAGTGACCTCTGCAGTGAATATTCGGTAACCAAATCACAATTAGATGAGCGTGTGATTTCTGTGATAAAGGAAGTAACAAATATAATTTTGATGATTGCGTGTCCCCAATGCTAGAGGACGCTGAGTATCAAATACCAATTTGCTAAATTATGTGTGTACATAGGGGTGTATTTCTATGGAGTATCAGTATGTGGACATGGGTAATATGTTTCTGTTGATACCAGAGGACAGACGATAGGCTGGCAGAGGCTAATGTCAGGCTGAGAATGATAGGAGTTGCAATGTTGAAGAAGTAAATATTGCAATGGTCAATTTCTGCAACTTTTTGGCTTTAGATGTAAAGTGCATAGCAGATGATGAATAATTTGGATACCTTAATTTATTATTAGGTATGAGAGGTTTAGTTTGAATTATTCTGTAGTAGAAATGTACCCTAACCAAATGTAGGCCGGATTTACTGAACCAAATGAAAAATATAGTGTGGCCAAACGTAGGCCGAATGTACTGAACCAAAGTGAACATGTAGCATGGTTGAATGTAAGCCGTATGTACTGAAACCAAAGTGAATGTGTAGCGTGGAACATAAGCTGAATGCACTGAACTAAAATGAATATGTAGAACGATCGAAAGTAGGTTGAATGTACTGAAGCAACATGAATATGTAGCGAGGCCGAACGTAGGCTGAATGTAAAATGTCAAAGAGAAGAGAACTGGGAGAGGTTGACCACGGGTTAGGCTTCTTGCTCACGGAACGGATTCTTTTCCAGCGATGTCGGAATGCCTTCCTAAGCTGAGAAAGTCCACAAACCAGAAATTGTGTGCGGTAAACTAGCAAACCAGTTCCAATCGTTAACAAAGTATCAGAAGGTAGCTAGGAGAGTGCTAGATATATATACAATATATATTGTGTTCTATTCTTTACTCTGTAACTCAATGTTTTTCTTTCCATTGTCTATTAATCAAGGAGCGAATAATGTTGTTGTGTCATTTAACAAAGTGTTTCTAGGTGGAATGGCATAAAATATAACTGTACATATTGGCTAACATTTTTTTTCCAAATACGTGGTATTGAAATGGATAAAAACAAAGCAGTAAAAATCCTATTTATTTGAAAAAGGTATCATTAAATTTGATATGTAAAATATTTAATGTCTTCCTTATTGCCATTTGCTTCAATGTGAATAAACCGTTTCTAAGGTTTTTATTTGTATGTTATTACAGAATTGGAAGACTGTTTGATGGTACAGAGCCTATTGTGTTGGACAGTTTAAAGCAGCATTATTTCATTGACAGAGATGGACAAATGTTTCGCTATATTTTGAACTTCCTACGAACATCAAAACTCCTCATCTCTGATGATTTTAAAGTAAGTTCACATTTTTTTACATTTGTTATTTCTCATTTGTAACTCTATTTGTGTAATATATGTCACCCAAATGTAAGTTTATAAAGAGATCTGATTGCCTCTAATTACAGCTGACAAACTAGGTGTTTTCTATAATCCCTCATTCAGTCGCTGGTCTCCAATAACATCTTATAGAAAAACTGTGTTGCGTGCCTGTTCAGTTTACTCACAACCAGAATTTAATTTATTGGGGAAGAAGATAAATTACATATGGTCTCACATATGGATAGCAGCCATCAATATTGTATTTCAGGAAAAAAGGGATAGCATGTTCACCTATACCAATAATACTTGCTAGCTTGCACATTTCTTTATTTTTTATTTTTTATATTTTATTTTTGAGCATAGGTAGATGTGTGACATATATTATTTAGACATCACATAGCAGTTCACTAATGTTAGAGTGTACAAGTCTTGAACGATGTTACATAACGATCAGTATAGGTTACATAGTTGGTTGCGTTGCATCTTTGTAACAGTAGACATACATTAGGTACAATATGTGTGGGGGTGTCGTTTGGTATAGGGTGTAGCAGAGCAGAGTAGATTCATGGAGTGTGTGTAATCCGAGTGTGTAGGTTGTATCCATCACACGCCATATGTAGGATTGTACCTGCCCTTAGGCTCACTTTGAGCTAGTGCTCGCTATGAATGTTGAATGTCATAGTTTACCATCTCCTGGCTCAGTTTTTCAGTAGTATATCCAGGGGGTAAAAGATAGAAAGAAAAGATAGAGGGATGAGGGGAAAGAGAAGCAGTAGGAAGGAGGATAGACAATTGTGGGGGGAGTGATTGAACACGTCTCTCCCTCATCCTCTGTCTCCTCCGGAGAGACATGCGGGTGGGGGACCCCCGTTTTCCCCAAGTGTCCCCTTCTTCTCTCTACATCTGGGTCTTTAGGGTTCTAGGTATACCTCCCATGGTTGCCAGATCTTTGTGAAAGCTGACTGTTTCTGACCTGGGCTGTCAGTATTTCCACTAGGTAGTTATCTTTTATTTTAAGAATGACCTGGTCCATGGTAGGTATGGTGGTTTTGAGCCATGATTGAGCTATTGCCTGTCTTGTGCAGCTTTTGTTCTTTGGTGGCAAAGCCCGTTACCGGTCTGGATAGAAGAAATGTCCAGGGTTCTATGTCTATTTGTCTTTGCATCCCGTCCTTAAGGAGGTCTCTGATTAGAACCTAGCTATTTTTGGGCAGGTCCACCACATGTGTATTCAAGTACCTTTGTTCCCACATTTTCTACAGAATGCATCCGTGGTTGTTTTACCCATGCGGAAGAGTTTCTCTGTTGTTGTGTACCACCTCATGAGCATTTTATATGATTGCTCTTGGAGCGTGACACATATTGAGCTTTTCTTGGCTGCCTCCCAGATGTTACCCAGTCTTCCCCTTCCAGTGTTTGTGACAGGTCTGCCTCCCATTGGGTAATGTATCTAAGCTCGCCTGCGTCTTTTTCTGGGACACGGAGTTGTGTCTAGACTCTGGTGATCAGGCCTTTTTGTGTGATTTCCGTTATACATAGTTTGTCAGAAAAAGTCATGGGGGTCTGTGCTGCATTCTTTACGTGTCGGTCCCTGGCAAAGTCCCGAAGTTGAATGTACCGAAAGTAGTCTTTGATGTTTAACGGTGCAAACGTTTTTAATTTGTCGAATTACCTAAACGTGCCTTTTGTGTACATTTGGAAGTATCTTTGTACCCCTTTGGCGTCTATGCGCCTAAAGTCCCTAGCGCTCATCCCAGGATCACAGGCCCTGTAACGTGGGTTCATGGGTAAGGGGTGTGTTTTAGCGAGTATTTTTGTGCCGTGAGGTCCCAGATTCGTATTGAATTCAGTATAGCCAGGCAAGTCGTGCTCAGGTCTGGTCTATTTATTTTGGATACCCATATCAGAATTTGGGGGTAAATCCATTCCCATTAGCGATGTTTCCAGATCCACCCATATAGGGGATGAGGGTGGGGGGGGGGGGGGGGTAGGAGGATAAGAGTTGAATAGAAGAAGGAAAGAACAAGAAAAAGAAGAGCAGTAGTGTATGTGTAACATGAATAACAATCATTGTCATGACTTTGTTCAACATTGTGTGAGAGAACCCGGTCTTATCTGTTGCCAGGTTGATTGGGGTTGGCTATCCATTCCGCGGGGGATGTCACCTACCGCAGGGCGGATATCCAGTCGCCGAGCACCCGGTCAAGACAAATGGTAGTATGGATCCATCAACTTGCATACAGTACAATAAAATACCATAAAACCCAATACGAACAAAAACGACCAAAACAACAGGAACGCATTGTTCAATGAGTGAGTTGACCCTTTATCAGTTGGTTGTGTGTAGGGTAGGGTGGTTACGGTATGCCCCCATGAGTGGTATATGTCTTTTTATTTAGTTACTCTCTTCAGGAACTCAGCTGTTGGAGTTGGAATGTGTCAGTGCGAGGATAAAGCTTTCTGGGTGTGTGGTCCCGGGATGGCAGGTCGTTTGGGGTGGGTGCTATGTGCCTTGGTACTCTGTACCGTTCCATCTAGGGTTTAATGGGCATATCCTGGGCACGCGGTTGCACATATCTTTTAATGAATAAAATCTAGAATATTTTAATGGTTTATACAACAATCCACAATTTAAAAAAAAAATATTAATAGAGAAAAAACCTATAGGTTTTCAAATTAAACTGATAATTATGTGTTTATCAGAGGGCCCCAGAGCAATAACTTTGTTTAGCGAAACTACATATTCTTGTTTTAAACAACTGATCAAACTACGTAATTAGCACAAAAGAATTCTTAGTATTGCCTACATACCAGCCATAACCTCATTACCTCAATCATTATCCTTAAAAAAAGTGTGTCTTTATTTGGCCACTGAATATGCCTTACAGTATTCTTTAAGAACTTGAAAGAGTCAGTGTAGGTGAAAGGTCTATTAGCGGAGCAAGAATGAGGACATTTGAACTTGCTGTATACCATATGAAGAGGCCTCTCTGTCCGAGCATAAAAATGTATTTGCCAGCGAGCAACAATAAATTCTTTTAAGGCTCATGCACTAAACTGGGTGTTGTAGTGGATTCGTAATTCAATTGAATACTTAAACAATTGGTATAGTGAATGAACCCACACTTAAATGCAGATAGGAGGAGTAGGCAGGCAAAGGAGGGTCATATCCCATTGTACAGCACTACGGAATTTGCTGTCGCTATATAAATAATAAAATAATAATAATATGGATATATGGCATACAAAACATAAGGAACTGGAGGGATTCTAGACCGAGCACTGCTACAGTGGTTTTAACTGTATAAGCTGGTGGTCTTCCTACCACTTTACCCTATAATGATACATTAAAAGTACATGGACAAACACCTACCCAACAAGCTTTTCATCAATCCTATTTGGACTCTTACTTGGGCATTTACTATGTTAGTGGCATCGGCTTTAAAATGTATGTTTGTTTGTTTTTGCATTTTGAGATATATATTTTATTTAATTTTTTGTTATCATGTGTTAAAATCGAGCAGCCAATTTGTAAATAGTCACTTGTCGCCTTGTGAAATTTTAAGATAGTGGGGCACCAGTCTCATCCCTCAGAATTTTACTCTTCCCTATACAGTACAGAAATACTCATACAATACAGAGAGTTGAGTACATTACATAGATAAGCATACCACAAACAAAGATGAGAAAAATTAGAGATATAAACAAAGCTGAGCACAGTACAAATATACCTATACCAAGGGTACCCAATTAATTTTTCCTGTGGAACCCTTTAACATAGTGTATCAACATCATGGAAACCCAACCCTCCCCTCCCCAGGGAAAAAAAAAAGCGCAGTTTTTTGTATGTGCCGGTGTGTGTATCTGTGTTTGTTTGTATGTGCCAGTTGGTGTATTTGTGTGTCAATGTGTATCTGTGTGTGTGTGTGTGTGTATCTGACACACAGACACACAGACACACACAGTGTGTATCTGTGTGTGTGTGTGTGTGTATATGTGTCTGTGTTTGTATGTGCCAGTGTGTATGAATCTGACACACAGTTACACACACCTTGATACAGTGTGTATCTGTGTGTGTGTATGTATCTGTGTGTCAAGGTGTGTGTATCTATCTGTCAAAGTGTGTGTATCTGTGATTTTATGTGCTAGTGTGTGTCAAGATGTGTATATATGTGTTTGTATGTGCCAGTGTGTGTATCTCTATGTCAGTGGTTAGTGTGTGACACACACACACACTGGCACATAGTGGCACACAGATACACACTGACACACACACATCTTGACTCAAATACACACAGTGACATATACACGCACTGGCACATACACACACACTCATATACACACATCGACACATATACACAGTGTCATATACACACAATGACATACTCAGATACACACACACACAGGCACATACAAACACACTGATACACACCGGCACATACATACACACTTAGATACACACAGTGACACATAACAAACCTTAACACACAGATACACACACTGAAAGTCAGGCACACATACTTTTATAGACACACATACACTCTCACTGACAAACACATACACTTTACAGACACGCACATACACTCTCACTTGCAAACACACATGCTCTGTCAGACACACATACACTATCACTGACAAACACACACTCTTTGACAGACACACATACACTCTCACTGACAAACACACACACATACACACGCATACACTCCCTGACAAACACACATATACTCTTTGACAGACACACAAACTCCCTAACAGACACACATAACATTTTACTCCACCCAGCCCCCCTACCTTTGGTAGTGCTGACATGGAGTCTCTATGTCCCATTGTTCCAGTGGGACTGCTGGGCTGAGTGTGCAATCCCTTGGGTCCAGTTGGGCTGCTGAGCGGCTGGCGTGCGGGCCGCGAGGGAGCAGTGATCTCCCTGCTCAGCTCCATTGTGCGCCTCTTAGTGATGCTGGAGCTGGAGTGACGTCATATTCCGGCTCCAGCATCACTGCAGTGCGCGCAACGCCCGTGGCCATTTTATTTTTACAAATTTTGGCAGAACCCCAGTTGTGTTCTCCTAGGGTTCAGCAGAACACCAATTGCAAAATGGTGACCTATACAATACACATAGCTTGGTAAACTACAGAGACACCCATACAGCAGGCATTGCTGAGTAAAATACAGAGAAATAACACCCAGAGCTTAAGGAGATACTCATAACTATCCCAGGGTCACTGTGATGGACTACACCAAGCTGCAATACAGAGAAACCCACACAGTACATGTTTTTGTATAATGCACCAGCTCTCTTTCCATCTTCCTAGCCCTCTCTTTGGAGGAGAAGGAGGAGGGATAATGTTTGCATCACTAGGCCATTCCTTCCCTTGATGGCAAACACTACCAGAAATAACGTTAAAGGGACACTCCAACCACCTAAAAATATAGAAATAACTGTTTAGCACTGATTATCCCAATTAAAAAGGAAACACTCTTCACACATAAAGCACTTCAGCAAGCGGATATGCTTTCAAGGTCTGGACTGTCCCTTTAAGTTTTATGAATAACAACTTTTTCTCTGTGTTTTTTTATTTTATCATTTTAGGAGTATACGCTGCTTTATGAAGAAGCAAAATATTTCCAACTCCAGCCCATGTTGTTGGAGTTAGAGCGGTGGAAACAGGACAAGGAAGCAGGACGATTCTCCAGGCCTTGTGAATGTTTGGTAGTCAGAGTTGCCCCAGATCTTGGAGAAAGGATCACACTAAGTGGAGACAAGTCCCTTATAGAGGAAGTTTTTCCAGAAATTGGAGATGTAATGTGTAATTCTGTCAACGCGGGCTGGAACCATGACTCTACACATGTTATTAGATTTCCACTTAATGGATATTGTCATCTTAATTCAGTACAGGTAAATATCTCACATTGCCTTACATGCTTGGTTGTACTATTTACATTGTAATAATGAGTGATGGGAAAGGCTGACTTTTGGGCTGCACTGTGATGGAGTTTGCAGCTATAATAATAGATTTGTCTCTGAAGAAGCCAATGTGATATTTACATATTTATTAGTTATGAATGTTATGCAGGCACTTCCTTATTTTACTATGCACTGCTTTACTTTCTCTATTCAATACGAAACAAACACCTTCATTTATGGTGGCTAGGTTTATCTGAACAAGTATTTTACACTATATTGAGAACCTCTCAACATATATGTTCTCTGCTATACTTTTCACATTCTTTGTTGATGTGTATCTAACATATTTGTCTATGGATTTATATTGCTCTTTAACAGTGCAACCCATGTTGTGATTTGAAGTGGTCATTGTGCCTAAAACAGGGGTAGGCAACCTTCGGCACTCCAGATATTGTAAACTTTATCTCCCCTAATGCTTTGCCAGTATTATGGCTGCGAGAACATTATGGGAGATGTAGTCCATGACATATGTAAAGCCGAAGTTTGCCTATCCCTGGCCTAGAGTTGGTATATGCTGTGTTTCGCGTTAAACAAATTCCAGAACACTATTCCAGGCTGGATAATATAATTTCTGTGCAATTTTGGAGTCTGACATCAAGGCATACAGCATGCTTGTACCAGACACCAGCACACCCCACCTCCCCACTGTTTCCCTCAGTCTGTCCTCCCTCCCATCCATCAAAGGGCAGTGATGTCAAGCAAAAAGGATCTGACTGCAGGGTGAAGTTTGTGATAGATCAGAGGTGAGTTTGAGAGCGAGAGAGTGTGTTTGTGTGTGTGTTGGGGATTGTCTTTTTAAATTGGTGGGTGAGCAACTGACAGAAAAGGGACTTAAACCATTTCCGGAGCTGAGAGCAGAATTTGAAAACCAATAGAGAACTTTAATTATCTCAGAGTTAAAACTATATTGCACAAAGAGTCCATCCACACCTTGAATGCAACTGATTCAAATGTCTTTGGAAAAATGTGCATTGGAATGAAATGCAGCACTAAACCGCCTTCTTTGTGCTGTTGGATTTTTCCATACTTACAAATCTTCCATGTATGGCTCACTGGGTGAAAGAACTTAACGTCCAATTTACACCGAAACAATGATCAAAAGCAGTTTCCCAAATACAAGGCACTACATACTGTTTAAGCCAAACATATCAAACTCGCGGGCCGCATTCTGCTCACAAGGACCATGTTTGAGGCCAGGCGAGCCGCGAGTACATGCCTAATGTTCCAAGCAGAGTAGGCACCTGCTTTCCCCACATTGCAGTTGCCTACTTTGCTAACACTTACCCGGCTGGGGAGGAAGGGACGGTGGAAGCAGTGAGGGAGCTCAGTGTTCCTGCTCTTCACTGTAATGAAGCCGGGCGCCAGAATATGACATCATATTCCGGCACCCGGCATCACTAAACCGCGCGAGGGAGCATTGAGGAGCAGATAGAAGCACCCCAGGTAGAGGCCCCACATCTGCTCCTAAAGGTAAGGAGCAATAAAGAAAAGAATATGTGTGTGAGGGTGTGTCTGTCAGTAAGTGTGTGAGGGTGTGTCTGTCAGTAAGTGTGTGAGTGTGTGTCTGTCAGTGAGTGTGTGAGTGTGTGTCTGTCAGTGAGTGTGTGTGTGTGTGTCTGTCAGTGAGTGTGTGTGTGTGTGTCTGTCAGTGAGTGTGTGTGTGTGTGTGTGTGTCTGTCAGTGAGTGTGTGTGTGTGTCTGTCAGCGAGTATGTGTGTGTCTGTCAGCAAGTGTGTGTGTGTCTGTCAGTGAGTATGTGTGTCTGTGTCTGTTTGTCAGTGAGTATGTGTGTGTGTCTGTTTGTCAGTGAGTGTGTCTTTCAGCGTGTGTGTGTCTGTCTGTCTGTCTGTCAGTGAGTTTGTGTGTGTCTGTCAGCAATTATGTGGGTGTCTGTCAGTGAGTACGTGTGTGTCTGTCAGTGAGTATGTGTGTGTCTGTATGTCAGTGAATATGTGTGTGTCAGCGGGAGGATCAGATTTGGTACAGGGTTGTAGAGGGGGGTGCTGTGGTTTAGTAGAGGGGGGGACTGGGATTTAGTAGAGGGGGGTGCTTGTTTGTTTTTATACTGTACTTTTTAAAATAAACCTACGTTTCTATGAAAATGTAAGGTATTTTTTTTTGTGACCCACATAAACTTAAAACTTGTTTATGTGGCCCATGCCAGACTTTGAGTTTGACGTGCTTGGTTTAAGCCATCTTGAGGCAGACAGAAAACTTTTGATGAAATGGTATTTGACACCGGTGTGTTTAGCACATACAGTCATGGGAGAAAGACTGTTGCCAACCTTGCCAAGAGGACGTCCAACAAATTCACTCCAAGGCCAGACTATGCAATGCTCAGATAAATTGCAAAAAAACAGTTACATCTTAGACTCTACAACCAAACACAGCAAATCAGGACAACACCTCATACCAACTGCCAAACATGGTGTTGGAAGGGTGATGATTTGGGCTTGGTTTGCAGACACAGGACCTGGGAACCTTGCAGTCATTGAGATGACCATGAACTCCTCGGTATACCAAAGTATAGTAGAGGTTAATGTGAGGCCATCTTTTGATAGCTAAAGCTTGGCTGAACTTGGGTCATGCAACAGGACAATGATCCCAAGCACACCCACAAATTTACAACAGTGTGGCAGAAAAAGAAAAGAATCAAGATGTTGCCAAGGCTTAGTCAAAGTCTGACTGGACCTAAGAGAGCTGTGCATAAACACATGCCAGCAAACCTCAATGAACTGACGCAATGTTGTGAAGAGTGGGACAAAATTCCTCCACAACAATGTGAGAGACTCAAAGTCATACAGAAAATGATTACTTTAAGGTGGTAAGGTGGTTCTACAAGCTATTGAATCATAAGGTGTACTTACTTTTTTTTACACATGGCTTCTCCAGGTTAGCTTTAGTTTTGTTAAATAAATCATGACACAGTGTAATATGTCATGTGGTGTTTTTTATCTGAAATTGTATTTACCGTATATACTCGAGTATAAGCCGACCCGAATATAAGCCGAGGCCCCTAATTTTACCCCAAAAAACTGGGAAAACTTATTGACTCGATTATAAGACTAGGGTGGGAAATGCAGCAGCTACTGGTAAATTTCTAAATAAAATTAGATCCTAAAATTTTTTTATTAATTGAATATTTATTTACAGTGTGTGTATGAGTGCAGCATGTGTGTATGAGTGCAGTGTGTGTATATAATGAATGCAGTGCAGTATGTGTGTGTATATGAATGCAGTGTGTGTGTGTATGTATGAGTGCAGTGTGTGTGTATGAGTGCAGTGTGTGTGTATGAGTGCAGTGTGTGTGTATGAGTGCAGTGTGTGTATATAATGAATGCAGTGCAGTATGTGTGTGTATATGAATGCAGTGTGTGTGTGTATGTATGAGTGCAGTGTGTGTGTGAGTGCAGTGTGTGAATGAGTGCAGTGTGTGTGTGTGTATGCATGAGTGCAGTGTGTGTGGTGTGTGTGTGTGTTGCAGAGCCTTGGTGGGGAGTGGGCAATTTTTTTTTTTTTTTTTATTATTTTAATTTTTTTTATGATAAATTTTTATTTTATTGTATTTAATTATTATTTTTTTATTATTTTAATATTTATTTTTTATTATTTTATTTGTAATATTTATTATTTTTTTTTTTTTTCGTCCCCCCCTCCCTGCTTTATACATAGCAGGGAGGGGGGCTCCTTCCCTGGTGGTCTAGTGGCATTGGTAGTTCAGTGGGGGGGAGGAGGGGGCTGTCAGAGAGTTTACTTACCTCTCCTGCAGCTCCTGTCAGCTCTCTCCTCCTCTGCGCCGGTCCGTTCAGCACCTCTATCAGCTCACACTGTAAGTCTCGCGAGAGCCGCGGCTCTCGCGAGACTTACAGTGGGAGCTGACCGAGGTGCTGAACGGATGGCGCGGAGGAGGAGGAAGCTGACAGGAGCTGCAGGAGAGGTAAATAAACTCTCTGACAGCCCCCACAGCCCCCAGTCTGTATTATGGCAATGCAAATTGCCATAATACAGACTATTGACTCGAGTATAAGCCGAGTTGGGGTTTTTCAGCACAAAAAATGTGCTGAAAAACTCGGCTTATACTCGAGTATATACGGTACCTAATCTTAAGACCTACTAAGGAACAGGTGATTGTTATTATGTCCTGATATGTAAAACCATAGAATTCAAAGAGGATGTACTTTCTATTTCCCATGACTATAGCTACCAGGGCACCTCCTCTCAGTCCTGGCGATGCAGGTTATCATATTTTCTGGACTTTTCCTTGGGTTCCTACTGATCCCTGATTCAAAAAAATATATATATATCTTATCAGATCATTCGATCCCTTTGACTCCAGAAATGTACCTGTTGGACATGTTACCAGACTACCCCAAAAAAGCAGAAGGATCATAATGCAAGTATTATTGGCAGCCGAAAGCACTAAAGCAGGTGCTTGGAAAATCTCCCTACAGCCCTTAGTAGCTGTGGTTCTGGAGCAATTATCGGCAAATAAAATATATGAGCAGATGTTGCATTCCATAACTGGAACAGTATCCAAGTTGGATGGGGCTTGGTCTCGGTGGCACAAAGTAAAATGAAGCCTACACCCACCTGTTAACCAAATGAATAGCATATAAATAATTGAAGAAAGCGAATGCATACATGGCTTGCTTTTACTGTTGCCTGTAATTGTACTTGTATTTTATCTTTGTCATATTGTTTTGAACTTATTGAAAACCGTTCAATAAAAATTGAAACGCTGAAAAAATAAATTGGGGGTTGGGCGTATCACCACACTAATCAAAACCATTTTTTTTTTTTTTGGAGTAACCCTTTAAGTTCCACTTTATCAGTTAAAGGGACACTATAGTCACCAGAACAACTACAGCTTAATGTAGTTGTTTTGGTGAGTATAATCATTGTCTGCAGGCATTTTAATGCAAACACTGCCTTTTCAGACAAAAGGCAGTGTTTACTCTGTCCCCTAGGAACACCTCCAAGTGGCCACTCCTCAAATGGCGACTGGAGGTGCTTCCTGGCTGAGTGCGGCACAGCAGGCAGCACTGCCGTTCAGCGTCCCCGCGCTCTGCATGGGGACGCTGAATTTTCTTTTTTAATCAATGCATCTCTAGGACAGCATTTTGCCCCACCTCCTTGCCGATTTCAGCCAATCCAATGCTCTCCCTATGGGAAAACATTGGCTTGGCTAAAAATCAGCAATTCTGATGATTTCACCAAGGAGGCGGATCTGGGATGGGGCCAGCGTCAGCGAACCCATGTGGTGCTGAAAATAAGGTGAGTTTACCTTTTCTAAGAGGGGGATAGACACCTAAATGGTGGGTTAAACACTATAGGGTCAGGAATACATGTTTGTGTTCCTGTAGTGTGCCTTTACGAGCAGGTTGTAGGCACAGCAAGATTGTCCTCACTCATGACCACTGAAAAATGGGGATTAAACTGTAAGAGTTGCCTGTCTCTATTTTAATATATATGTGGTTGCAGCTGTACCCTTTATGAATTTTTGTTACATCAACATAAAAATATTTTTTAGTGACAGTCTTGTATTTAAGATGGATTACACTGTACAAAGGTTTAAGGTTTAAGGTTTAATCCTTTTTTTCTCATAGGTCCATGATAAAACATATAAATATATTAGACTTCTATTTTAGTCTATAATAGATACATTCATGCGTTGGTGTAAACCATGTTAGTTTTACAGGTAGTATATAGTTGCTTCCTACTAAATCAACTGCAATCAAAGTTAATTCAAACTTTCATTGAAAACCATACATTATTCATGCCGGACTACTGCTTTGCAGTCAGCCACCTCTAATTGTCTCGGATGTTCACTGATGCAGTGTGCACATGACACAAGCCTAATCAGCTGTCAGGCAGTGGTTGGTGTAAAACTCTATAATGGACATGTCATTTTACAGTATTCCAGCTGTCGCAAATTTTTATAAAAAAAAAAAAATTACAAATTTAATGTCACATTAAGTTCATAGCACAATTAAATAATTCTGTAGATTTCTTTTCTGTAATAAAATCAATTGAAAAGGAGAAGAATTCTGGAACAAAAGATTTATCTCCCCATTGTGAGTGAAATTAGGCATTTCCCACTGTGGGGTGATTCTGCATTTTGAAAGCATTTACTGCTAAATACTGCAGTATCTCATTTGGAAAGTAACATTAAGTTAAGCCCCCCAAAGTGAAGGTTTGGCATGCGGGATGAACAGCTCCAAAATCCTGCAGAATTAACCCCTTGTTACCAAGGTTTTCCAAAATGTCATGCATTCATGACTGAAGCATGTATTTGTAGAAAGTAAGCTCTCCCCCACCCTCTCACCCCCTCAGGATATTTAAAGGAACACTCTTGATATTTTAGGAAGACAGCGTGGGGTCCTTTCTTCATGGTGAATTGCAAAAGACTGATGTGTCCTACTACTGCAATGACACACAATTGTATTTTAGCTGCATTTATATCTTTGTCCTCCCCCTCCCCCCCCTTCCCCCTCTTCTAATCTTATAGAGTCAATTTAGAGATATACCCTAGTTTTGACATTTCTACAATTTCTAACTTCTTCTTTGCAATGATTATTTTTAATGCAAAGTGCATCCAATGGTTTTGGCATAGCACCAAAGAGCTAGGATGCTTGGGGCAACCCCACCAGAGCTGCTGCTGGACACTTTCACTAGTGGAAAGTTCAACAATAGCTCAGATCGTAGAGCTACTCATTTTTTTAAAAACAGCCAATATACACTGTACATTATCGGTCACCATGTGTATATTTGTCGACTGTCAAGAAGAGGTTAAAGGGAATCTGCCTCATATCTGTAAATTAAAACGTTCAATAAAACATTAAAAATCACTTATTGTAACATGTTAAACTTTTTGTTCCAATTTAAATATTAAAGATTTAGCCGTTTACATCACAATCCTGTTTATTGCTATTGTTATTACATTGCACTTTGAACACAGTATGTGAAGATGCAATGGCAGACCTTATAACAGTGATAGACAGTGAGCCAATATGGCATTACTCCGTTTCTGGATAGAGCAGTGTGGATTTCAATATTTAATTAAATTTTTCAGACCTCACAAACACATTTGGTAGATGTAGGGGATAATTAAATCTAATATTAAAAATCCTGGAAAGTGAGTTTTTCTTTTATGAGCTAATACTAGTAACAAAGTATTTAGCCAGGAAAGGTACATTCAGTTTACTCTGGTTTCCAAGTACGTCCTGGGGGTGTTACTTTTTCCCAATATCCAGGGGATGTTACTATTGCCCAGTGTAATGGTACTCAACTGTTCAGTACAACGGCTGACTCACCAATATGAAGGTTGAGAAATGCTGCAAGTACCTAAATTACACAAATTCCCATCTATGCATCGAAGCAAAATTAAATAGCACACTGACCGCAGTCAACTCTTTCAAATACCAGGGTATGTTGTTAGACCCCAATCTATCTTTTGGCCTCCACATAGAAAAACTTGCATCAAATCTTTATCCAAAACTAGGTGCCCTGTACAGAAACAAATCCTGCCAAAGCCCTACAGTAAAGGAAAATGCTGATGCCAATCATTGATAATGGGGATGTAGTATATGCACCTGCACAGCAAACTCCCCTAAATAAGCTTAATACATTGTATAACTCGTTCTGCCAATTTGTGCTACAATGTAATTACAGGACCCACCATTGTGACATGCTAAAAGAACTAAACTGGCTGTTGCTGGAATCCAGATGCACCCTTCATCTTTCCAGCCTTGTGTTTAAGAGCTTTTCTGGGAAGCTCCCACACTACCTGAGTAGAATGTTCTCCACAGCTGTTCCCACCTCCTATAGCCTCCGAACCAGTACCAGCACTTTATGTAGTCTACTTCAATACAAAAAGAAAGCAGCTTTACCTACAGAGCACCACAATTATGGAACAACCTCCTGCACACTTCTCCAAGCCTAATATCCTTTAAGAGATCCATCTCTACATATCTCAAAACAGAATGCACCTGTCATGGTTGATTATATGTTTCTTACCTGTTATGTTACATTTTGTATATATTGGGTATTAATATTGTTTTTGTATTTTATTGAACCCTATTGTATCAATGCAATGTTTTGTGAACCCAGGACATACTTGAAAATGAGAGAAATCTCAATGTATGCTTGCTGGTAAAATATTTTATAAATAAAATAAATTAATAGGTTGATGTCAACAGGTCAGGTGAAAACAGGAATTTCTGTGGAGCAGACTTTTACTATACTTAATTTCCCTTGGAAAATTATAAAGGCTGGTTCTAAAACAACTTGGTGCCTTTTTATATTATTTATCTAAGATAAAAGTAGAGGCAGCAGATTTCTTTTACGGGTAAATTTGGTAGTATGCAATTCTGAAATGTGAAAATTCAACTCAAATAATTACCGTATTTATCGGCGTATAACACGCCCCGGCGTATAACACGCACCTCATTTCCAGAAGGAAATTCCAGGAAATTTCCACCTCTCCCATAGTATTCCCCCCCCTCATCCCATAGTGTTCCCCCCCCTTTCCATAGTAATCTCCCCCCCTCCCATAGTATTCTCTCCCCCCTCCCATAGTATTCTCTCCCCCCTCCCATAGTATTCCCCCCCATAATATTCTCTCCCCCCTCCCATAGTATTCTCCCCCCCCATAGTATTCTCCAACCCCATAGTGTGTCCCCCCTCCCATAGTGTCCCCTAGTGCACTTTCCCTCTGTCCCATATTTACTTACCTGTCTTGAAGCGTGGGCCGGCTTCACAGCGCGCACCGCGGAACTGGAACTTAAATTTCAGGTTCCGGTTTCCGGCAGGACTGAAAGGAAGTGTGCACACAATAGTGTGCACACTTCCTTTCAGTCCCGCCGGAAACCGGAACCTGAAATTTAAGTTCCAGTACCGGCGGGACTGAAAGGAAGTGTGCACACAATAGTGTGCACACTTCCTTTCAGTCCCCCTGGAAACCGGAACCTGAAATTTAAGTTCCAGTTCCGCGGTGCGCGCTGTGAAGCCGGCCCACGCTTCAAGACAGGTAAGTAAATGTAGGATATCGGCGTATAACACGCACCCATGATTTTCTCCCTATTTTCAGGGAGAAAAAGTGCGTGTTATACGCCGATAAATACGGTATATTGTACCTGGATTGAACTACATATGTGCTGGTCTATAAGATACCTCTTTTCTTCAAATTACCTTTCCTGTGTGTATTTTTATGTAATTTAGTTGTCAATCATGTTATTGAACTCTGTTTCAGCATTAAAATCCTAATTTTAAAAAATAACTGTTGTTCTTTTGCCCATAGGTACTGGAACGGTTGCAGCAGCGTGGTTTTGAGATTGTAGGCTCATGTGGGGGAGGAGTTGACTCTTCCCAGTTTAGTGAATATGTACTAAGAAGAGAACTGAAAAGGACATCTCGCGCACCTGCTGTCATTCGAATAAAACAGGAGCCGTTAGATTGACTGGACACTTTTTCTTATGCAAAATGGACTGTTCATAGGGAGCTGGGACACGGGAGTCCTGGAATCAACACTGATTAAGACATTTCGGCCACCTCAAAGGACATTCATAGCTGGAATTCCGTCACAGCATCAAGAAGTGTGTTGTTAACCCAGGGGACATATTAAAATATAGAAACAAAAATATAGTATGTGAAGTCATGAAGAGTACTGTGATGGTCATCACATATTATTCACATCCGACTGTATGTTCACATGAAAATATACAACAGTAAGACTATGTTCATAGTTTTTATTATATACATACTAGAATTTGTAGCCACTGGAAGAGGAAATCTGGATAGAAGGGCTTAAGGCAAAATACAACCACTACAATGTATTTCTATTGAGTTTCTTAACCCAAATTAAAAGGGGCAGTCCCAACAGAATTGACAGATATTGATTGCACGACCTTGATGATGCTTAAAACCAAGAGACCCTGTATCATATTAGTATGAGTATTTCTAAAATCTAATACCTGTGTTTTCATGCCCACTTTTTATCGACGTTGACCCATATCTGTATTTTTTTTGAATGGTGGTTTGTGAACACTTTTCTAAAATGTTTCTTCACTCCTCTCTTTATTCTTTTTTTCCCCATCAAGAAAAAAAAACAAAAAAAAACAAGCTGGTTGCTTTAGGTTGATGAAAATACATATAAAACAGAATTCCTACAGTGCAGCTACTCTACAGGTAACAAACATGGGCTGAGCTTGTTAAAGGTCGATATTGTTATCAACAGATGTTTTTGGATAGAACTTGGAGTTATGTGTTTTCATTGATATTAAGGAGCGATTCTTCCACTAAATTAACTTGTTAAATCTTAAGTTTAGTAAAGGGTTGAGCAATAAAGATGTTTTCACCAAAGAGTTAAAGTGCCAATATGATAGGTGTGAATGCAATGGTTCCTTTTTTTTTTTAGTATTTTAGCAGAAGGAGAGCATAGTTGGATAGTTTCATTGCCTATGCTGGGATGCATGTAATGACTGCAAGCTACGTCTTTAGTGTATTGGAACAATATGCTTATTCTCGCATGTGTCTCGTGAGGTTGCAGAAACAGTGGTTGAAGTTTTCATCAGTTTTGTAAAGTAAAAATTTCACTTGTATGTGATTTATTTTTACAAAACCAGAGCTGATGCACATTCTCCAGACACGAATATTTCAGGACAGAATCTAAAGATTTAGCTCTGCAAGAATTCCTCCTGAAGAATTCTCAATGGTGCACTATATAGAGCGACTTTTTAAGCTTGTGTTTTGTGTGTTTGTCTTGCTGGTCTGGATCTAGGGTGTTTCAGAGGTAAATGTTTTTGTTTTTGTTTGTTTGTTTTTTTTTTGTTTTTTTTTTAATACATGGACAAAACAACCATCTCATGCAGACTAACTGCTATTAGCTTTTACACTCTAGAAATTGCTACTGAAATTTCTAGGGTTGTGTTAATTATGCATTGAGATCTTTAGCACTTAGTATATACATTGTAATAAAAAAATAGTTGTTTCAATATCGACCTTTAAATTTTACCAGTTCTTTAAAAGTTACATGATTGAATCTAAATAAATCCAAATTATATATTACCAGAAGGTATTTAAAAGTTTAGATAGAAGACTGAATTTGGCACCTTTAAAATACATTTTAATAGTTTGCTAAAGGACTGCTCCTTTTCCATGAAATGTGTAAACTGTATTTAAAACATACAGTTTTTTTCGTATATTCACTATGAATAGATAGAATACAATTGAACGGTTTGCTTAAAACCAAGCAAGAACAATAAGCTCATCACTCATCTGGGAGAATGGATGACATTATTAATGAATTAAATGCCATAAGGGGGGAGCGCGTATTGTGTTTCTATTTTATTGTTAAAAAAACACTCCAAGCACCACAACCACTGTAATCATTATGTTGTCAGCAGTGCCCTTGCCCCCTTTATTGTAAGTAGTCAAACTGTATACAAACTTAGATAACTTGCCTAGGGTCTGCTGGGCTCCAGTCATCTTTTCCTCTGCATCATGGAAGCTTCAGCACTTATAACATTGTCTGAGAGTGCTTAAATGATGCTTTCAGTCATAGAACCGGCAGCCATGCACGACAGGGCTTTGCTCAGAGGCGCTAACAGAATCTCCTTGAAGGAATTTCCGGACTCCAGAGGACGAGGCACCTGGTAGACCCCCAGGTAAGTTATCAAACCATTTACAAATGGTTTTTACTACTCACACTGGAAGGGCATATCTGGCACCATGATGTAGTGGTTATGGTGTTTAGAGTGTTTATTTTAAACAATTAAAATGGCAAAAGCTATTTCTTTAAACCAGCGTAATAATGCGGAAATGTCTTGACTGCAATGAAAGTCTAACCTGATTTTGTTTAGAGTACAAAGTGATGATCCTTGGATATAACAACACTGTTCCTATTACAGAATTTACCAGAACCTACATTAAAGGAACACTCCGAACACTATAGCCTTTACAGCACACACTGTAGTAGTTATATTGCCAGAAGTGCATTGGTGCACCACACCCACATGTAAGGTGACAAGGCGCCACTCCCCTCCTCTTCTGTTTCCCATGGAAAGCTGATGAGCTAGCGCTGCATTGCAGGGTTTAGATTAGGAGCGTTAAAGGAAGATTTTGCTTATGAGTCTCTGGGTCTCCTTGGGAAGGAGTGGAAGTAGGGAGCAGTACCCAGCATTCCCAACGTAAGACACTGTTTTAAAATGGTTTGACAACTTACATTGTGGGGTCACCAGGGAACTTCTGGCACCATTGAGCTGTAGTGGTTATGGTGCTTGGAGTCTTCCAAAAAAAAAAAAAAAAAGTACAATTATATAAATTATAAACAAACATCTAGCACAGGTAAGTTGATAATTGAGAATACAGGCAATTATACACTAAAAAGTTCACCTGGAAAGTGACTCAAGAACATTTGTTTTGTTTACTTTTTTGTTTAGTTGTTACTTTCTTTTTTCTTTGTGCATTTATTTTATTGTAAAGATCTCAAGTTACACTGTCCGACTTGTTTCTGTTTTATAACTATTTTGTTTTTGAGATAGAACAATTAAAATAAATGTCCAAAATATGAATTGGATGTCTCCTGAAAGCCCAATGTACATAAAGTTTTTGGGTGGGGTACTTTAATATACACACACGTGTTTTTATTTAATGTTTGTAGTTTGGTTAACACTAAAAAAAAAAAAAAAAAAAAAACTGTCATAGTTTTTTAAATATATCTTCCATATTTCTGTTATAATTGTTATTCCAGACAGATCAATTCTTTACTTGACTTTTGTATGCGTTATAAAAAAAAAATGTACTCCTTACTGCCAGCAAGTAGTTTATGTGGTATTGATCATTTTATAGGGGTTCAATCGCAAATGCCTCCTTTCAGGAGCAAGAGAATTTGTACTGTAAATGAAGCGTGATTTAAACTATCATATTTTATTAAAATATTTATGTCACTAAATATTTTAAGGCAGAGTACATATCTTCTAAGCATCCGTGCTATTTTTAAATGTTATCAAATGGAGTGTAAAATGAAATTCTAACAGACGCAAAGGTAATTATTGTAAAGTTGTCTCCCGTTTATGCCACACCAGGCTAAATCACTAAAATACTAACCTTTGTAATATTTGTGATGCTGTCTGATATTACACAGACTTGTTGATCAGTTTTAATTATATGGCATATCTAGCCTGTGTCATCTGGTAATTATCTGGATAATGAATTCCCACTTCTCAAACTATAATTTAAGATCACCAGTTGTGCATACCCAACAAGAGGCTTGATATGGGAAAACAATAATGCTGTAGGTGAAAGTTTAGGATCCAGTGATCATCAGTCAGTGTGGTTTACTATAAGAACAGTAACTGAGTCACACCACACAAAAACAAAAGGTTTAGACTTTAACCCCTTAAGGACCAAACTTCTGGAATAAAAGGGAATCATGACATGTCACACATGTCATGTGTCCTTAAGGGGTTAAAAAAAACAGACTTTTCTAAAATTAGAATATGTGTAAAGGAGTCATCAAACTGGAGTAATTTAAATGGAGTCCAAGAGAAATGGGATTATTTAAAAAATGCACTGCTGAAGGCAACAGAAAATTGCATTAGGCTTGTCAGTAAAAGCAAAAAATTCAAGAAACCACTGTGGTACTCCGCAGATGTGACCAAAATAGTAAAAAAAACAAAAAAATTGCAATCTTTAATTTGGATTCCAATATTGTTGAATGGGTTAGGCACTGGCAAAGTGACAGGCAACAGAGGGTTGTAGTCAATGGAGTATATTCGAAGCTTGGACTTGTGACCAGGGATCTGTACTTGGACCCATTCTCTTTAATATTGCAGAAGGTCTTGATGGTAAGGTATGTCTTTTTGCCCATGATACTAAGATATGTAACAGGGTTGATGTCCCAGGAAGGATAAGCCAAATGGCAAATGATTTAGGTAAACTAGAAAAATGGTCAGAGTTGTGGCAACTGACATTTAATGTGGATAAGTGCAAGATAATGCATCTTGGACGTAAAAACCCCAGGGCAGAGTACAGAATATTTAATAGAGTCCGAACCTCAACATCTGAGGAAAGGGATTTAGGGGTGATTATTTCTGATTACTTAAAGGTAGGCAGACAATGTAATAGAGCATCAGGAAATGCTAGCAAAATGCTTACTTGTATAGGGAGAGGTATTAGCAGTAGAAAGAGTGCTCATGCCATTGTACAGAACACTGGTGAGACCTCACTTGGAGTATTGTACCCATACCTTACCATCAAGACCTTCTGCAATATCACTAATAAAAATATTAAAGAGAATGGGTCCAAGTACAGATCCCTGAGGTACCCCACTGGTAGCAAGCCCAAGCTTTGAATATACTCCATTGACTACAACCCTCTGTTGCCTGTCACTCAGCCACTGCCACTGGAAACTGTATCTTCAGAAGGATATTGATACTTTAGAGAGAGTTCAGAGAAGGCCTACTAACCTGGTTCATGGATTGCAGGATAAAACTTACCACGAAAGATTAAACGATCTTAACATGTATAGCTTTGAGGAAAGACAAGACAGGGGGGATATGATAGAAACATTTCAATACATAAAGGGAATCAACACAGTAAAGGAGGAGACCATATTTAAAAGAAGAAAAACGACCACAACAAGAGGACATAGTCTTAAATTAGAGGGGCAAAGGTTTAAAAATAATATCAAGTATTACTTTACTGAGAGGGTAGTGGATGCATGGAATAGCCTTCCAGCTGAAGTGGTAGAGGTTAACACAGTAAAGGAGTTTAAGCATGCGTGGGATAGGCATAAGGCTATCCTAACTATAAGATAAGGCCAGGGACTAATGGAAGTATTTAGAAAATTGGACAGACTAGATGGGCCGAATGGTTCTTATCTGCCGTCACATTCTATGTTTCTGTTGCTTTCCGTGTTTTCTGATGGTTAAGTTCTGAGGTCACCAGTGCAGAGCCCCCATGCAAGAGTATTCCCATATTTCTCAACTCTACACATATGCACAAACAAGTTGGGAGATTTTTTTCTCTATGCCCCTGGGGAGAGTCAAGCCGTAGCAGCTTAGCTCAGGGGCTAAAGTCTGTTTATAAACCGATAGCATCCACTTAATGGCTGCTATCTGTTATAGAGCAGTTCCACTCATCGTATTTAACGAGTAGAACTATGACTGGGGGATAAACTACTTATCCTATAAACTACTTACTGGATTGGAGTTTATGGGACAAGACCTCAAATTCAAGAATGAGAGGCTCCTGATTGGTGCGTTCTTTTAATGGTTATGAAGATGTCTGCCTTAAGCTATTTTCTTAAAATATTTTAATGTAATTTTGTAGCTAATTTTAAAAATAATAAAAAAAGAGTAATTTTTGACAATATTAAAATTAAAATTAGGGGCACTATAACCATGACATTACATTGTAGTGATTATAATGTTAGCAGACTACTGGCGCCGTCCCCTGGTCCTGATGCTCTCTGGTATACAATTTGGATGAAATTTACATTATTAATGTCATTTCTCCTAATTTGGAAAATACATGAAACATCAATGCTGCATTTACAAAATAAAACACAGACAATGCAGGAAAAGTAACTTGGCAAGGTCCGTGGCAAAATAGCTGCATGAGATATATCTAAATGTTCCTAGAAAAATGCCTTTTTTTTGTCCACTTTTCAAAGACACTGTACTTTTGCACACTACAAAATTAAAGGAACACTATAGTCACCAGGAACACTGTAGTCAAGGTAACTTAATATAGTGGTTCTGATGTCTATAGCCTGTCCCTGCAGTTTTTGCAATGTTTACATTGTTCCCTAGTAACACCTCTAGGTGCTAGAGGCCCTTCTTTGTCTCAGCCCTGCTGTCTTTGTTCAGCGTCTCTACTTTACACTACCCATAGAGATATATTGAATCAATGCATTTCTATAAGCAGCACTTGATTGATGGATTACAATGATTTCCGTGTATGTTTAATATTGCTGCTCATTGATAAGCGTTTCATTGGATGAAAAGAGTTGTCATATTGATGAAATAGGGGTGATTTGAGTGGTGGATTTTGGTGCTGGATCAGAGGTAATTTATTTTATATAAAATAAAGGTCTGATTGAGAGACAATAGGAAGACATGAATAAACATGTAAGCTACAAATGTTTTAAGAGTCTACCTTTCTCTTTACAAAATAATATTAAAACCGTATATATTAGAGTATAAGACGAGTTTTTCAGCACGTTTTTTGTGCTGAAAAACACCCACTCGTCTTGTACTCGAGTCACTGTCTGTATTATGGGAACTTACATTGCCATAATACAGACCAGGACTGTAAGTCTTGCGAGAGCCGCGGGGTCAGCCGTGGCAAAGCTCCGCACGGCAGTCACACCACGAGACTTACAGTGGAGAAGAAGGGAGCTGACCGGACCGGAGGAGAGAGAAGGGAGCTGACAGGAGCTGCAGGAAAGGTAAGTTACAGCTCTCTGCCAGCCCCACTCCTACACAGCCCATGCCACTGGACCACCAGGGAATGAGAGCCCTCCTCCCTGACCATGTATCAATCAGGGAGGGGGGACAAAAATAAATAAATACAAATTTAAATAATATAAAATAAAAATATTAATAATATTTAAAAGAATATTATAATAATATTTTTTAAAAAAATTATAGAAATGCCCACCCCCCACCAAGGCTCTGCATCACATACACAAACACACACTGCATCACATACACTGCATTCATACACACACTGCATTCATACACAAACACACACTGCACTCATACACACACACTGCATTCATACACACACACTGCATTCATTATAAACACACACTGTAAATAAATATTCAATTAATATAATTTTTGGGGGATCTAATTTTATTTAGAAATTTACCAGTAGCTGCTGCATTTCCCACCCTAGTCTTATACTCGAGTCAATAAGATTTTCCCAGTTTTGGGGGGTAAAATTAGGGGTCTTGACTTATATTCGAGTGGACTTATACTCGAGTATATACGGTACTTCAGAAACTGCTAGACACACCTAATACTGTCCCCTTAATTTCCCGAAAGAGAGAGAAATATTCTGAAAGGGGGATATTTTGTGCATATTCAGTATGTATTTGGAACATTTTGTCTTTACTCACCAGTTATGTGAAAATAATTTGGTAAAGGATAATGATAGCTCAAGTATATATAAAAAAAAGTTACCAGTCCTTGTGTATATATGTGTATGTATATTACATGATCTGCCTGTTACTCCAGCGTTAGGAATGAATACATTTATTTGGAACGCTGGGGTATGCTATTATTTGAGTAGATTTTGCCCCACCCTTTGTTTATCTCTCTGTTGTTTTTAATGTGCAATATAATTCTCAGCATGGATTCGGTAACATCCTTAATTTTTTGGGAAGGAATCAAAGAAGCTCCAAAGGTGCCACCTAGGTATCCCTGCGTCTCTTTACAGAAGCTAGTGTGACCTTCAATTCATAGTACATAGTAGGCTGAGTACACCTTAAATAGTTCTAGGCATTACATTGCTTCCTTGGCATCTAATTGCCTGATGCTTTGTACAGGCGCTAACTTGACTCTAGAATCATTACAAGTGCAGAAATACATTACAGAATTAAGCCTTCTCACTATTTGGCTAAAATACAGCTCCACAGGGAGTGCTTTTCAGCCCATGTTGATTTTGCAGGAGCTAACATAACCTCTGAGTCATTACAAGTACAGAGACATTAACAGAGTTAAACTATTTGTTTGGATTCTAATCGCCTTGCTGATGCTCTGTACATGTTCTGGCATTGCCTCTGCGTCTTGACAGGCACAGAAACACCCATGCAAGTTAGTCATTTGATTGTTGGGCTACAATTCATCTTAACAGAGCATCATCTTAATCACTTCCATGCTGGCCCACATTTCCAGGGGTCAGCTATTAGACCAGATAATTGCCTTCTTCGTAGTCATTTTAAATGTTGGGCAATCGGTGGCCTATTAAGATCTGAGGGAAAGATTTGTTACCTGTCCGCTCGTTAGTATGAATGTTAATGTGTCAATTTGTCCTTTAAAGTTTGAGGTTTTCATATACCTTATTACTCTGCTGTTATTACATCCTTCTTGTTACATGTGATCTTTATAGATCTCATTCAATCATGTCTCTTAAATAATTTCTCACATGTTCTCATTTCATTTTCCATTCTTCATGTGATTATTGGGACAAATAGGATGCCTTTCTTTCTGTAACCAGTTTTAAGATAGACTTCACTTAAACATGTTTTTCTGGCACTGCAGGACCCCGCAGTGCCCCCCTCACTCCTGCCCCCCATCCCAAGTTGCTGAAGGGGTTAAAACCCCTTCAGTGACTTACCGGAGTCCAGCGCCGATGTCCCTCAGCACTGGGTCAGGCTCCTCCGACGTCCGCCGGCGGGGGAGACTTAAGCACATGCGCAGCAATGGCAATGCTTTCCTATGGGGATTTCGGCAACGCTGGAGGTCCTCACATAGCGTGAAGACGTCCAGTGTCATTTAAAACACTTTTCGTGTTCAAAGAACACGGAGGTCCCTCTAGTGCAGTGATGGCGAACCTGTGGCACGCCTGGCCCTTTCTGTTGGCACGCGGCCATAGGTCCGCCATTAATGCAGAGTAGGCACCTGCCTGCCCGAAATGGCAGGCGCCTACTCTGCTTCTGGGTCGGGAGGCAGGGGGAGGGATCTGTGATGCAGCTTCCCTGTCCTCCCACGCGATGCGGTGTGGAGCGTTGCCGAGCATTACCATGGCAACGCTCCACACAGCATCGCGCGGGACGACAGGGGAGTTGATTCACAGATCCCTCAGCCTGCAGTGCTTTCCACCACCGGACCACCAGGGATGGCTGTGCCGCGCCCCCCCCTCCCTACTTCATTAAAGGTAAGAAGGGGGGGGAGATACTGGCACCCGTACCCCTACCCCCCAAGCACCCCTATCCCCCCAGCAGTACCCCTACCACCCCTTCCCCCCAGCAGTACCCCTACCCCCCACAACAGTACCCCTACCCCCCAGCACCCCTATCCCCCCAGCAGTACCCCTACCACCTCCATTAAAGGTAAGAAGGAGGGGGTTAGGAGGAGGGAGGGGGGATACTGACACCCCCCCAGCAGTACCCCTACCCTCCCAAGCACCCCTATCCCCCCAGCAGTACCCCTACCACCCCCAGCAGTACCCCTTCCCCCCCACAGCAGTACCCCTACCACCCCCACAACAGTACCCCTACCCCCAGTACCCCTACCCCCAGCACCCCTACCCCCAGCACCCCTATCCCCCCAGAAGTACCCCTACCCCCCCAGAAGTACCCCTACCCCCCCAGCAGTACCCCTACCCCCCACAACAGTACCCCTACCCCCCAGCAGTACCCCTACCCCCCCCAGCAGTGCCTCTACCACCCCCATTAAAGGTAAGAAGGAGGGGGTTAGGAGGAGGGAGGGGGGGCTACTGACACCCCCCCAGCAGTACCCCTACCCCCCCAAGTACCCCTATCCCCCCAGCAGTACCCCTACCCCCACACAGTACCCCTAACCCCCACACAGTACCCCTACCCCCCCCAGCAGTACCCCTACCCCCCAGCAGTACCCCTACCTCCCCACAGCACCCTTAACCCCGCCCAGCACCCCTACCCCCCACACAGCACCCCTCTCACACACACATTACCCCTCATACACACACACATACAGCACCCCTCTCACACACACAGCACCCCCCCACACACAGACACAGACACAGAGCACCCCCCCACACACACACAGCACCCCCCCCCCCCACACACAACACCCAACACCCCCACACACAGCACCCCCCCACACACACACGCAATTGCCGTGTTGGCACTTTAAGGAAAAAAAAGTTGGCATGTATTGCGGTTTGGGCACTTGGGCTCAAAAAGGTTCGCCATCACTGCTCTAGTGTCTGTATGATAAACAGCCACTAGAGGAGGACCTAACCCTGCAAGGTAATTATTGCAGTTTATAAAAACTGCAATAATTACACTTGCAGGGTTAAGGGTGGTGGGAGTTGGCATCCGGAACAAAACAAGTATATATTTTATAAAAAGGGCAGTATTGATTGTAATACATCCCCCAATATGTATTTAATGATACACAAAATGTGCTTCATGTATAATTATTGCCTCTCCATCAAGGGTTCCAGCCAAACCTTTGTGGTTGATCACCTAACTCCAAAATAATTTTGCATGAAAAAAGAAAGAGGCTGGAGTTACCACAGAACTCCAAATAACAAGGTACAGGTGCTACTATCCCACCTCACTGTGGGTCCTACAGTGATATATGCAAAACATTTTGAAAAAACAAAAGTGTGCAACAAGTGCTACAGTATTAATTGAAAAAAAAGCATCTATACAAACGTTTCGGGCAAAGCCCTTTCTCAATGCATCTTGTCCTTAACCATTAATGTGCAAAGAGGAGCCCGGTCATGCGCTTTAACAGTGCAACCGGGCCCCTTCATAACTGCAGGAGAGCTGGGAGGAAGTGACAGTTTATCACTTCCTCCCAGTTCACACAGAGCCAGCCGCACAGGAGGAGGAGGGAGCCGCTAGGATGGGACCGGTTCGGGAGAGCAAGCTCCCATCAACAACAGCCAGCAGTTGGTAGGAGACCGGAGGATGGCTTAATTGTTAATTGTGTGTGTGTACATGTGTATGTGTATCTGTAAAAAAGCAATCAATCACTATAAGTGTCGATATAAGTGAAACTGGAGATAGAGATGGTGAACCTCACCAACACCACAAAAAAACAAAACTTACTAAAAAACAAACAATGAAAAATTATCATATATATCACTGTTTAGTAAGTTTAGTAAGACATTGTGTCTTTTATCTCTGAAGTGCCGTGCAACAAGGGTGTCGGATTTAATGCTACAAATAGCAGTTTTGTGTTGTGAGATGCAGTCTTTAAGAGTTAATGGTTTTACCGACATAGCCCAACCCACAGGGACACTCCAGTAGATCTACAACTACTACGTTTAATACTCTTGCCCATTCTAGGGTGGGTATGTATTTCACCTTTAATAATGCCACTGCAGTGATTACATGACAAGCAAAGTTATCTACCATGTACTGGCTTGGATAGGAACATTTGTGTCTGTGAATGTGGTTTAAATGAGTATGCCTTGACAACCATATCCCTTCTAGTACAGCCTCATTTTTGGGCATATAGGGGAGAGGTCCCTGAAAAGGTGTCCTATCTGCTTGTCAAGTTGTAGTAGGTGCCAGGTGGCAAAATATTTTGCAATTACAAAGGTTTTTTTGTTGTTGTTTGTTTTTTAAAGGGGCCGGGGCCTGACCGCAGAGAAGATAAGTCACAAGTAACAGCAGCGCCTGCTTCTCGTAACGATTTGTGCTAAATATTTGCATACAGACAGGATCATTTGATGTACATTGGCTCTGATGTGAAAGTGGGTGTAGTGTGACCACAGAGATACCACACAAGCTAAAAATCAACGACTTGCCCGATTACGCTCTGTGGCCTACAAGCATAAAAAGTACAGTGGAGGTAGCTTCTCTCCCGTTCTCAAGGATTGCTGATGACCTAAGCCCTTGTCCCCCCCTCCCTATTGACCAGCGGTGGTTATCCCCATACCAGGAGACCTTCTCCCTGACCAGCAACAACTGCAACAAGGAAAGCACTGTGCACCTGGCATGGCGGAGGTGGCGAGCAGGCCTTTAATGTCCAAAAGCTGGATGAGGTGCTGCAGCAAAAAATATAAGGCGGTTAAACCCCCAACTACCGCCAATATTGTCTAACTTCTGCGGAGGCCTTCAAACTCCAAATTTTGTGTGTTTTTTTTTTGTTTATCTAGTGAGGCACCTGTTGCAGATGCAGGGGACTACAACACAAGGACCCCATCCTGACCTCTACACTCACCTGCTAAACGCGTGGAAAAACCCCGGTGTTGGAAGAGAAGCTAAGGGACATGCTTGATGAGCTGCGCCGCAATATTGCAGCTGACATTGGCTTGTTCCGGGAAGAAATCAGCGGAGTGTCGGCACGTCTGCAAAATACAGAGCTCAACACTGCTGCGCATGAGACCAGACTAGCGCATGTAGAACGACAACTCTTGACCCTCCAGAGGGCCCAAGCACAAAACCGGGAATGCATGGCATCCCTGGAAGATAAAAGGCTCTGGAAAAATGTAAAAGTACGCAGAGTGCCTGAAAATATAGAGTCTGCTGAAATATCACATCTGTTCTGCAGACTATTTGGCACACTATTTACCTCTAAACAAGCTAAAGCTATGCTGCTGGATGGCTGGTACAGGCTTTTTAGACCGAACACACTTACCCCGGACAAGGGGAGGGATATAATCATCCTCTTCCAGCAGGGCCAGAACCGCTTGGCCTTCATGGCGGCTACGCACAACAAGTCTCCTCTACATTTCGAGGGCCGTTCCCTGACCTTCTGTCCCGACCTGTCCAGGGACACAATGGACTGGCGCCGATCGCTACAACCCCTGACCAAGGAACTCTTGGCTTACAACATACCCTATCGTTGGGGAAGGCCTAGATGTTTGATCATACCACAGAACACTGGTCACTTGAAAGTATCTGAGGCTGCCGAAATACCAGTCACGTTGCAGAAACTCAACGTAGCCCTACGTTAACAAGTCGATCCTGTAGGGCAAACGACTTCCACATCTTGGGATCCAGCGAGAGTTCGCCCATTCATGCTGGCAAGCTTAATAGATGGAAGATATTGTCCTGTTTAGTTATTGTGACAAACTGCCATTTGCCACTGGGCATTGGAGAGGACTGATCGCTAGCCTCCTGCCCTGCGACTATGGCCCTGGAATGTATTGCCCTTTAAGAACTGCATTTGGGCATAATGGATTTTTGTATAATGTTTCTGGCCCTTTAACTGTGTTGTACAAAGAAAGGGTTTGTAATTTTAAACTGGCACTTTGGATGCAGTCGAAGTGCCGAAGTAGTCGAAGTGGCCACCATTAGACAGTCGAACACGTGGCAGCGGCAATTTTAATGCAGTCGAAATCGGCCACACATTTGAACGAATACCGCTGACCTGTACCTTCCCCTGCCCTTCGACACTGCTGCTGGAGACTAAGTCCCTTTGGAAGATTCGAACACACATTCGAACGGGACTTTTTCATTTTGGCGTAAAATAGACCTACATTAGACTATTGAACACTGCTAAAACACGCCCCCGGTTCCACTTCGACACTTTGACAAAAGTCGAAGTGAGTTTGACGATTCGAACGCCGCCTTTGGATGGGACTTTGTTATTTTCAAGGCAGAAATAGACCGACCGCACAGCCCGAATCAGTGGAACTGTTTTGGGCATGCAAACAGGCGTGCGGTCGGTCCAAAGAGACTTTTTAATATTTCTGGAACCACTGGACGGATTCTCACGAATTTTGAATATGTTGTTCCACAAGTTATGTTGTTCATAAAAATGTAATTCATGTACGATGTAAAATGAGAAACTTATAAAAATGCATAAAAAGTATGATTTTTCAGCTTGGAGATAATTGAGTAGATACAGTAAGAAACTCAATTATCTCCCAAGCAGAGGGGAGGGAATTTGTGGGATGTAACCGATATCTGATTGGTTAATGGCTAATTGCCTGTGGGCGTCTCCCTTGCAGGGGAGCACTGCATAAAAGCAGAGTCCCTGTCATTAAACATCAGAGATCTTCTTGACCCTCAATACGTAGCCTTGTCTCGTTATTGGAGGGAGCTGCTATATCAGACTGGGGATTGCTAGGCTCGGCATACTCCCTTGAGCTTTAATCACTTAACTCTTGTTCATGATACGCTCTCCTGGAGGAGAGGTCTTCCCCACACGGTCCTGGAGGACAGAAGCTGATTCCAGGGTGGACGGAAGACGGCGCAGCTCCAGTTAAGCTACGCCGGTTGTGGAGTCTGTGGTGGTTGTGGTGTCCAGTGCGGTGCTTGTGGTCCTCGGCGCAAGCTAGGAAGCGTCCATTAACGGAAGGTGTCCGTTACAGTTATGTTATACTAGTTTTATCTTTTGTTCCTTAGTTTGTTTTGCCAACATGCTCATCCATGATTCTGATCACCTACATGGTGCTCCTTTGACCATACACATTCAATTCATGCTCCTTCCCCCCACTTACTCCTCTGGAACTACAGTTCCTTTTGTATTTACTGACCCTAGGGGGGTATGAGCCTCTATAGCATGCATATGCAGCCTGTTAATCATAATTACCTACCTAAATACTTGAGGCATAAATGTTTACTCTGAGATGGCGACCAACGGGCAGGAGACGCACTTAGTTTTACGTCACAGTTTCTCCCATCTAATATCAGCTGTCAGTTACCGAAACCAGACCTTCACTAGTTAATTCATTCAGGTACACTGACATATTTTAAACTGTGTTTCTTCTCACCTATATATTTCAACAAAAATGTGTCGTTATATCTATTGCTACACTGTTATATTATGTGTATTTTGCAGATCCTGCTACTGCTTTTGGGGCAATGCAATACTGTCTGTTATCTGTGCACAACCAAAATAAAAAATGTAAAAAATAAATAAATCAAATTGGGGTTATAGATAAAACAGTTTGCAAAACCTGCAATTCTCTTCTCTGCTGCCTTTGCAAATTCTCCCCTTCCACCCTTGCCCAGACTTTCCCTTCAGGCTTTTTTCAGGCAAACACTGCCTTTTCTCTGATTAGGGACACCTCTAGGGACACCTCCAAGTTGCCACTCCTTAGGTGCTGCCGAAAAAGCAGCCTTGACGTTCAGCGTCCCCACGCTCTGCATGGAGACACTAAATTTCCCTCATAGAGATGTATTGACTCAATGCATCTCTATGAAGAGATCCTCATCCTCCAGAACTGTGCCCTGGCTGGACAATTGTGTCCCTGGCCTATGCTGGTGCAGGAACCCACATTCCAAGCCCCTTGTGAATGACTGGCCTGATAACTGTGTAAATTACCCCTCTTCCTCCTCCTCTTCTTCCTCCTGTGCCACATCCTCTTCCATCATCGCCCGCAGCGTTTTTTCAAGGAGACGTAGAAGCGGGATAGTAAGGCTGAGAACGGCGTCATCGGCACTGGCCATGTTGGTGGAGTACTCGAAACAGTGCAAAATGGCACACAGGTCTCGCATGGAGGCCCACTCATTGGTGGTGAAGTGGTGCTGTACCGCAGAGCGACTGACCCGTGCGTGCTGTATCTGAAACTCCACTATCGCCTGCTGCTGCTCGCACAGTCTCTCCAGCATGTGCAAGGTGGAGTTCAACCTTGGGGGCACGTCGAATATGAGGCGGTGAGCGGGAAGGCTGAAGTTACACTGCAGCACAGACAAGCGAGCAGCAGCAGGTTGAGAACACCGAAAGCGCGCACAGACAGCCCGCACTTTCTGCAGCAGCTCTGATATATCTGTGTAGTTTTTCAGGAATTTCTGCACCACCAAATTCAGCACATGCGCCAGGTAAGGGATGTGCGGCAAACCGGCAAGGCCAAGAGCTGCTACGAGATTTCGCCCATTATCGCACACCACCAGGCTGGGCTTGAGGCTCAGTGGCAACAACCACTCATCGGTCTGTTGTTCCATGCCCGTCCACAGCTCCTGTGCGGTGTGGGGTTTGTCCCCCAAACATATCAGTTTTAAAACAGTCTGCTGTCGTTTCCCCCTGGCTGCACTGAAGTTGGTGGTGAAGGTGTTACACTGCCCGGATGAGGTGGTGGTAGAGGAGGAGGAAGCGGAGTAGGAGGAGGAGGCGCCAAGAGGCAAAGAGAAATGCCCTGCAATCCTCGGTGGCGGAAGGACAGCCACCACCATCAGGTTTTTAAAACTGTCCGTCTCCACCAGACGGAATGACAGCATTTCAAAGGCCATGAATTTTGAAATGCTG
Source organism: Pelobates fuscus (assembly GCF_036172605.1). Lineage (NCBI taxonomy): Eukaryota > Metazoa > Chordata > Amphibia > Anura > Pelobatidae > Pelobates > Pelobates fuscus. The sequence continues at coordinate 108,820,383 of NC_086320.1, forward strand.
GCATTCAGGGCCAGGAATCGCAGGTGGGTAGGGGCGTACTTCCTCTTTCTCTTCAGTGTTTGTGAGATGGACAGCTGAACGCTTCCATGGGACAGTGTGGAGATGCTTGGGGACGGTGGCGGACGTGGTGGCATTGCTGCCACATCCTCTGTTTGCGGGGTGGCAGGTGGCAGGTGCCACTGTCACCTGGAGGAAGAGGCCGAGACAGCAGCAGAAGAGGAAGCAGGAGGAGCCTGAGACCTTTCTTGGTTTTTGATGTGCTTACTCCACTGCAGCTCGTGCTTTGCATGTAGATGCCTGGTCATGTAGGTTGTGCCTCGCTTCAGGCTCTGATTGCACAGCATGCAAACCACTCGTGTCTTGTCGTCAGCACATTGTCTGAAGAACTGCCACGCCAGGGAACTCCATTGAGCTGGCTTTGGTGTGCTCGGTCCCTGGGTGCAGTGGGGAGTAACAGGCGTACCGTCTGGGGGACGGTCACTCCGCTTTTGCACACTGCTCCCTCTTATGCTGTGCTGGTGCCTCTGTGCGACCACCGCCTCTTCCTCCAAACTGCACAGGTCACTCTCAAGACCTTCATTCCATGTGGGGTCTAGGACCACATCATCTTCCACCCACTCCTCAACCCTGCCCTCCTTGCCGGTCTGCACACTGCCAAAAGCCACAGCAGTTGGCACCTGTGTGTCGTCATCATCAGAGACGTGCTACGGTGGTCCTTGCATGTCCACATCCTCATACATAAGTGGTTGTGCATCAGTGCACTCAATCCCTTCCACTTCTGGGGCAGGGCTAGGTGGATGGCCCAAGGAAACCCCACCAGCAGAGTAATTAAAAAGCATAAGAGATTGCTGCATGACTTGTGGCTCAGACTGCTTGGGTGATTTGCAAGGGGGTGAGGTGATAGACAGATGGCCATGGGCTGCAGGTGCCAACTCTGAGCTTTCAGCAGGGCACCCGGTGGGAGACAATGTGAAGGAACTGGAGGCACTGTCAGCCACCAATCTACTATCGCCTGTACTTGTTCTGGACTCACCATTTGTAGAGCGGTATTCGGGCCTACCAAATAACGCTGAAGGTTCTGTCGCGTACTCGCACATGAGGAAGGTGTTTCACTTGTGCACAGATCGACCACGTCCTCTCCTTGCAACATGGATTCCACCAACACCAGAAGCACCACGACCAGGGCCACGTCCCTTATTTGACGTTCTCCTCATTCTTTGCGTTCACCCACCAAACTAACAGATGTTTTATGTCAGGCGACAATGTAACCGCCAACAGTCAACAAATTTGTATTTATTTTTTGTTTATTGGACTGCAAGAAATGCACCGCAGGCCGCAAATGTACTATTTAGCACCCAAAAAATTATAATTTTTGAAAGTGCGATGTAACCACACTATTAGACGCTTCAATTTGACTCTCAGATATGAAGAGCAGTCCGCAAATGTACTATTTAGCAGATTAGCCCCCAGAAAATAAGAATGTTTACCACTGCGCTGTAAGCACACTATTAGACGCTTCTATTTGACTCTCAGTTATGAAGTGCATGCCCCAAAATGTACTATTGAGCATATTAGCACGCAGGAAATTAGAATTTTTACAACTGCGCTGTAAGCACACTATTAGACGCTTCGATTTGACTCTAAGATATGAAGTGCACGCCCCAATATGTACTATTTAGCATATTAGGACCCAGAAAATTAGAATTTTTACAACTGCGCTGTAAGCACACTATTAGACGCGTCGATTTGACTCTCAGAAATTAAGTGCACCCCACTAAAATACTATTTAGCAGTTTAGCACCCAACAAAAATGTAAGTTTTAAAACTGCAATGTGACAGCAGTATTTGACGATTCTATTTGACTCTCAGATATGAAGTGCACCCCACTAATGTACTATCCCTCTAATGTACTATTTAACACCAAAATAAATTGACTTTTTAAAACTCTGACGTAACCGCAGTATTTGAAGCTTCTATTTGACTCTCAGATATGAAGTGCACCCGACTAATGTACTAGTTTGCAGAATTCTTTCCTAAGCTGTCCCTATCAGTGGCGACATCCTCTCCCTACGCTAATAAGACCTCATGTGCGTGCGGCGCTACATGACTCCAGCTTATATATAGAGGCTGGGTCACATGCTGCACTGGCCAATCACAGCCATGCCATTAGTAGGCATGGCTGTGATGGCTTCTAAGGGCACACAAGTCAAACGCTTGTTGATTGGCTGCCCTGCAGCCTTTGAAAATGCGCCATTAAATCGCCAAACACCGACCTCCAACCCGAACATACAATGATATGTCCGTGTTCAGGTCCGGGGTCCAAAAAAGTAATGTTCGGTACAAACCCGAACTTTACAGTTCGGGTTTGCTCAACTCTAATTATCTGTTTTAATGATTTCATATTTAATTCTACCTGTTTAATAACAGTTATAAATGTTTACAGTTTATTAGTATTTCCCTTTAAGCACTGGGTTCCAGACCATCCTCTGGGGATCCTTGCATGGTCTTCCCTCCTCTATTCTGGCTTTGTCTCTCTACTTCTGTCTTTTGGGTGGGTCCCTTGGGGTTTGTCTCCCCTTATCTCCTTTATTTTCTTTTATATTCCTTATTTATTACTATTTTGAGCCCTTTTGTGCCCGTTTTTGCGCTGCCATTCAGCTGTTTCCGCTGCAAAATTGTACCTTTCGGGGTTTTTTGCCGCAAATTTGCGCACGTTCAGGAGTTATTGGACGCAAATTGCACTGGTCGCAGGTTTTGCCGCGAATAGTTACATTTGCCAGTTTTGCTGCGAATTGGAAGTTTCTGTATTTTTTCCCTCAAATTCGTACCGTTCGCCGAATTTCGGTTTGCGAATTGGATTCATTTGTGGGTTTATGCCGTGAATCTCGCAAGACTGGCGACCATTTTCTGTTACTACCCATCCTCCTCTGTCTTTGCCCCGTGTCTCCATGTCTGCTGGTCTAGGCCCTGGTGAGCTCCCTTCTCTCTCCCTCTCTTGTTTAGCTAGTTTGGGTGATTAACACCTTCTAGCCTGTATTATTTTGTCTACAGCTGTAGTTTTTCCTAAGGGTCTAGCATTGTGTTGACTTTTTGTGGGTCTCACATTTTAACATGCCCAAGCCTAAGGTATCTGCCTGCCCCCCTTCCCCTGGTGATATGTATATACCTCAAGGCCTGGGGAACCCCTATTCTGGCTCAGTCAGTGAGACGGCTGGGACCTATGGTCCTCTCCTCCAGGACCCCACCCCTGAGCAGCGGGTGGGGGCCCAAAATAAAAATGTAACCCCCCTCAGGTGACTAGGGGTCCTTAAATACCCTAGTCATCCCCCTCCCCCCCAAAAAAGTTAACTCCTACCTACCCCCCTCATCCTAAAATTAATGAGGGGTACCAATAAAACTTACCATTTGATGTCTTCTTTTTTCTAAAATCTTCTTTTTTCAGCCCCAAAAAAGGCAAAATAAAAATCCATAATAACCGTCACACTTTGAAAAAAATAATAAAAACCCTTGCGCAAAGAAAATAATCCATGGAGGGCCCAGTCCAGACTGAGCTCTGCAGGGCGGGGGAAGGCTTATAAAGTCTTGCCCCGCCCTGCAATTAGGCTCAGAGCACCAGAAATCCAGCCAATCAGAGTTCTTTGGAATTTTCCCACGCTGTGTAATTTGACTTATAACAACACTCTGGTTAATTGAAAGTAACTAGAGAGTTATGAGTCAAATTACACAGCGTGGGATAGACATGCCCCTACTTGCGGTATGGAGAGTAGGGGCAGAATTTACTAATACTAAGTAATTTTTACTTAGTAATAGTAAATTTGGCTGAAAGACTTAATATTTAGGGCCCACACCCGCCGCTCAGGGGTGGGGGCCGGGGGGGAGGACAATAGATCTCCCCCTTATTCTAAATTAGGCCCCCACCTGCTGCTGAGGGGTGGGTGCTGTGGGGGCAGGACAATAGGTCCCCCCCTTATTCTAATTTAGGGCTCCCACCCACCGCTCAGGGGTGGGGGTCGGGATGTGGACAATAGCCCCCCCCCTTATTTTATTTTAGGGCCCCCACCCGCTGTTCAGGGGTGGGGTTGGGGGGGGCAATAGGTCCCCCCTTCAGGTTAGAAGCCCCCACTCGCTCGGGAGGGGTGGGGGACGTGTTTTTTTTTTTTACAGTGAGCAGCCACAGGCATATGTCGTCACCTAAAGGACGCGCACACAAATTTTGGGGTCAGGATCTGAAAGAGGCTTATTTAAACTCCTTTTTTCCGTTTCCCTTAGTGTGAGTGTGTTCCTGAGCGTTTATTTCTGGTTATAGACTTTGGCTTCGTTTTGACTTCCTTGTATTCTGGTATCCCTGACTTTTGGCTTTCCCTCATCGTTGTGTCCCATTCTATGTCCCCAACCTCGGCAAGTATTCTGACTAATCTTTGACAAGAGGAGCCCAGGAAGCAGGAATGAGAAAGTGAGGTTCCCGAACGAATACACAAACTCGTTTAGACCCTATAGACTGTAAGCTCGTTTGAGCCGGACCCTCTTCAACCCTTCGTTTCAGTGAGTTTTCTTGTAATTGTCCTATTTATAGTCAAATCCCCCTCTAATAATATTATGTGCCTGTATTTTTATTTTGAGATTGAGAATACACTGCAATACTGGTGCTGGCCAGTAGGTGACGCTGTGTGTGGAGAGAGGCAGGGATAGGAAACTACATCTTATCCCTGCTTCTCTCTGCTGATTCTGCAGGGGAGCAGCACATGCAGCCAGCAACTCCAAGCCTGCAGAGACAGCCTACAGATCAGGTAAGTGAGAGATGGAGGGGGCAGCCTAAAGATAAGGTAAGCGAGAGATGGGGGGCAGCCTACAGATCAGGTAAGTTAGAGGGCAGAAAGGAGCAGGAAGGGGCTGCAAGGAGCATCAAGAAGCAGGAAGGGGCAGCAAGGAGCAGGAAGGGGCAGCAAGGGGTAGGAAGGGTGAGCAAGGCGCTGGAAGGTAAAGCAGAACAAAGGTAAAGTAGAAGGAGCAGAAAAGAACAGAAAGGAGCAGAAAGGGTCAGCAAGGGACAGAAAGGGACAGAAGGAGCACAAAGGTAAAGTAGGAGAAGGAGCAAAAAGGAGAAGGAACAGAAATGAGCAGGAAGGTACATCAAGGAGTAGAAGGGGTCAGCAATGAGTTAGAAGGAGCAGAAATTAGCAGGAAGGAGCAGGAAGGGTCAACTAGGAGCAGGAAGGGTCTGCAAGGAGCAGGAAGAGTCAGCAAGGAGAAGAAAGGGACAGAAGGAGCACAAAGGTAAATGAGCAGAAAGAATCAGAAGGAGCACAAAGGTAAAGTAGGAGAAGGAGCAGAAAGGAATAGAAATGAGCAGAAAGGAAAGCAAGAAGCAGGAAGGAACAGAAGGAGCACAAAGGTAAAGTAGGACTAGGAACAGAAAGGAGAAGGAACATAAATGAGCAGGAAAGGACATCAAGGAGCAGAAATGAGAAGGAACACATATGAGGACAGAAGGAGCACTGTAACAGCCACCCACGTTGGAAAAGTCCTTTTTCCGGTGAGAGGCTGTGCTGCAGAGTATTCCCGATATCCCATCCACTGAATCAGTGTAGAGAGGGAGAAGTAGAGCTCTTACAAGAGCTAGTGATTAAGCTGTAAGCAGGTTCCCTTCAATAACGAGACGAGGCTACGTATTGAGGGTTAAGCAGAACTGTTTTAAGGACCACGCAAGCATTTCTTTTATACACATTTTCCCACAAGGTTACCACCCATGTGGACCTTGTTAGGCACTGGAGACACAAACTTAACAGCCAATCATTTACAGTTACACAGTTTAAACACATCCATTCATTATTGTACATTCCTCCCCTCTGCTTGGGAGATAATTGAGTTAATTGCTGTATCAGCTCAATTATCTCTAAGAGAAAAATATACTTTTTACCCAATTTTTGTAACACCAAAACTATACAGTCAATTTTAATAAAAGTACATTTTTGGAACAAGCATAATTGGGGGACATACATACTCAAAAATCACACAAATCCGTTTAGGGGTTCGGGAGATAGCCGAACGTCCCTTCCCTGCCCGGCTGCACACGAGGCTCCTGCCCAAAATAGTTCCATGTGTTTAGCTGGTGTGGCCAGTCTCCTTTCATACAATAAAAATACCAAACAGTCATGCTTTTTATGGTTCGTGTTTTTTCTGGTCGTGTGCCGCTTTGTTTGTGCAATATTTTTACTGAACGTCGCCTTGTTCGTATGAATCTGGGCGAAGCTAGGTGGTCCTGGAAGTCTCAGCGGTGTTCGGGAGTTTGAGTGTCCGAAAATAGTTCCAGACACTCGATGACCAAACACCGCTGGACGCATTCAACAAAACAAGATGGCCACCGCCACGTGTTCGTTCATACAAATCGATGGCCACCCATTGCTTGCAGTTTTGCAGTTTGGCACAGAGTGAAGGGGTAATTGGCGGCACACGCCTAGGCTGGGTGGACTCTCGTTTGGCAGTTTTGTACGTTCATACGAATGGGTTAGCAGTGTCATTGGTTTTCCCATTCGTATGTTTTCAAATATAAAAAAGGTAACAAATCCAGGGGGTTTTCAATGTTTCAGTCTGTGGGCCAGGCAATAACAGGGGTTCTGTTACAAGCACAATGGTAACGGAGCAGAAAGAATCAGAAGGAGCACAAAGGTAAAGTAGGAGAAGGAGCAGAAAAGGTTATCAAGGAGCTGGAAGGGGCAAAATGAGCGCAAAGGTAAAGTAGGAGAAGGAGCAGGAAGGGACAGCAAGGAGCAGACAGGGGCAGCAAGGAGCAGAAAGTTAAAGTAGGAGAAGGAGCAGAAAGGGATTTAAAAGAGAAAGGAGTGTGTGCAAAAGAAGCAGAAAGTAGCAGAAAGGTAAAGGAGCAGAAGGAGCCAAGGAGGAGAAAAGACAGTGTCAGAAGAAAAAGAAGACTGTGTCTTTGGTACCTGGGCCTGGTAGGAACACTTCTGGACCTTCTCATCTCCCCAGGTAAAAAAAAAAATATCAGTGTTAATGTGTTGACTTTTATTTACTGAGTGTCAGGAAGCCCAGAGTGCCGTTGGGTAGGGGTGCCGCTGTTTGGCTAGAGCGGTCAGCTGGCACTCTAAGCCAATCAGTAGCTCCCCATTCATAAAAAAGTAAAACATTTTTATGAACCAGGAACTAACGATTGGCTGACCACTCTAGCCAATCTGCGGCACCCATGCCTGATGTCAATCTGCACTTCCTCACACTGTGTTTCAGAAGCTGAATACCACTGAGCGACCTGGAGATCTGGACATGGAGGAAGGTTTTGGGGTTAAACCATTTGGGAGCGGTTTAACCCCTTAAAGGAAAGAGAGCGGCCAGGGGCCTCCTGGCATTATAGCATTTTCATTTAGATGACGTTGTTATGGTGACTAGAATATTCCTTTAATTTGCTTAAAGGAACACTATAGTGTCAGGAATAAACCATAGTTGTGAAAACGCTATTCACCCTGGCTTTATGTTATAATGACTATGCCCCTACCCTTCATGACACTGTCAAAGAGGGACCAAGCATGGATGTCATTACAATTATGCCCCACCCTTGGAAAAATTCCTGCAGGGGGCCCATGCCCTCCCCCCTATGATATGCGTGCCAATGAGCAAACAAATTACTACACGTTTGAGTTGGGAGTAACCAACTTACCCTGTAGTAACCTGCAGGTTCATAGAATCCCATATGCTATACTATATTTCTATACTCCGAAACAACTCTGCAATGGACCCTATTATTGTTAATAAGCTCATGTCAATAAACACTTTTCTTGAATTAAAAAAAAAAAAATAATTTCAAGAAGTATTACTTCATAGAGAGGGTAGTGGACGCATGGACTAGCCTTCCAGCTGAAGTGGTAGAGGTTAACACAGTGAAGGAGGCTATCCTAGACTTAAGATAAAGCCAGGGATTAATTAAAAGTACTTCGAAAATTGGGCAGACTAGATGGGCCGAATGGTTCTTATCTGCTATCACAGTCTAGGTTTTACACCTCTCATTTCATTGGTTAATGGGCATTTTGACTTTAGGTAATCTGGCCCTTTAAGAGGCAGCTCCAGGCATGTGCATCTCTGAGGAAGTGGGGCTGACACCCACGAAACGCGTAAGACCGAAATCAAGCGGGGTACGGACGCAGAATACACACAGCCAGCTATCATGCTCTCTTCCATCGAGCACAGAGCACTCCGAGATCTGGGGACCGACCGACCGGCCAACAGCGTGCATCACCCAGAGTGAGGTCTGGGACGCACGCCACCCTCATAAGCAGCCGGCAGCAAGTGATACATTTTACAGCAATATCGTATCCACAGCCATCCTGATCGGTCCCTAGGATAATATCCGAAATACTAACACAGATATGCTGGTAATATTCTTGCAGACCGTCCCCAACTGATATTTTGATATTTTTATACTTTTTGATATTTTTAATCTTTCATTGTCATTCTGTATAAGCCCCCCCTTTTCGATATTCTATTTTTTCGGTCCCCCCTTTTCGATATTCTATTTTTTCGGCCCCCCCTTTTCGATATTCTGTATAAGCATTTATGGTTTGGCACAGTTATTATTATTATTTCTTCTTCTAATAAATTTTGTACCAATTTTAACTCATTGGATTCTATTAATTCTTATATAGAATACAGTCATCTATACTGTATTTTCTATTTTTAAGATTTTGAAGTTTTATCTTCATAAGCATATTGTTTTTGACATATACCCCATCTACAAATTTAAAGGGATATACACCAGATATATTCTTTATGTTGCACTAACTTCACACTAATATAGGGAACAGTTCCTCATACTGCTTCTCTGTATACAAAGACTATCTTTCTTTTTATTAAGTATAGCAATTGGTGTGTTATAACCCCATTCTGTTTTTAACAGATTTAAAGGTATACACACCATATATATAACAGTTGCCTGGTATTCGCACTGCATATCCATATCGGTGATTCAAGCCTTTTTTAAGTGGAATTAGCTCCTGGATTTACTTATTTCATTGCATCCACAATGTTATAATTGTTTCTCTATATTTTGGGACAGATTTTTGGTGAATTTTCCGCCTACATCCAGTTTTGAGCACTTCATTTTAAGTCAGACTCCCTCATCCCTGAGTGTTGCTTTAGGCATACCAGACTAACCTACTCGCAAGCCCACAACAGCCTGGACTTATGAAGTAATAGTGACCCGCAGCGAGATGGAAAGAGCCAGGGCGCCACTGCAGTACAAGGTTTGGATGCCAGCTCATGTTTTACTGACAAAGAACACCCCAATAAGTGTTCAGCAACATCTCCCGAGTACAACAGTGCCCCCAACGTACAGGTTTTATGCATTTTTGCAAACTTACAGGGTCAAATGTTTTTTTTCAATGTTTGCAGATTGGTTTTCAATGTTTGCAGATTGGTTTGCTGGGCCTATGTTGCCTTTGAGACCGTATAGCAGCCAAGGAAAAAACATTAACCCCATCATGACATACCATTTGTGAAAGTAGACAACCCACGGTATTCAAAATGTGGTATGTCCAGTTTTTTTGTAGATGCCAAAGTTAGTGTTCATTTATTTATTTATTTTACACATAAACTGCACTTTTACTGGTGATTTCATCATCATGATACATTTTACTGTTTTTTTTTTTTTCAATTCTTTATTTTTGAGTTTTTGATATATATTTTTTCAGGGTAGGGGTACAGAAAGAGAGTAGAGGGGATTAGTTAACAGTACAGATTTGCGGCATCATCAAGTTTCATAAGCTATGCGTTGGCTGTCCACATGCAAGTGGGAATTCTGCCAAAACATCTTTAGTAATTGTGCGTGACTGTTTTAGTCTGTCGTTTTCCTATTAGCTTGCAATCCTGTTTCTGCTAAGGTTTGGTATGGGGTACAGAAGTAAAAGGGGTGGGGGGAAGGGTGCCCTATCTTGACGGTGTGTCACTTGTATCTAGAGGTATGTCTGTACATTGATCTCGTCATGTATTCCGTTTGTTCAGTACCTCTGTGTTGTGGGTGTCGGTTGTTGAGGTTTGGGCCGAGCTTGTCAGGTCTTGGCTTTTGGCGTTTAGTGTGGGGGGTTATGGTGGGGCGTAGGGGTCTACATGTGGTTTCTTTGGTTTGCTATTGGGATTTTCCCTTTTGTCGTTGGCGTCGGTGAGTTGTTTGTGGTATCAGGTTTTCTTGTTGTCGTTGGTCTTGGGTGTGTGGGGTTTGGTAGGTTTTGCGTGGTATTGGCGTCGGATGGCCTTGTAAGTTTAGGAGGGGATGATTGGGATGAGAGGGGGAGAATAGGGTGCGTGTTGACGGAAGAGGGGGGGAGTTGTTGGGGTGGTAGGGTGTCCTGTTGGGCGATATAGTGTGTCTTGGTTCGGGGTGTGTTGGGTGTATGGTTTTTATTCAGTGTGTGCCGATGATGTTCGGGTATTCGTATAACCATGGGTCCCAGATTTTGTGGTAGTGTTTGGTATTATCGTGAAGTAATGCGGATAATTCATCCATTTTAACTGTGTCTGTTATTTTTCGTTTAATTGCTTCCATGGTCGGTATTTCGTTGCTGCCCCATTTTTCGGCTATCGCCCGTCTGGCTGCTAATGCGATCTTTGCTATCATTTTGTTTTGGGCTCTAGGCATATCAGCGTGTGGTTTTGATAGCAGCCAGATCCACGGGTTTAGTGGGATGTCTGTGTGCAGGATTCTAGAGACCATGGTTGCAACCTGTTGCCAGACTTGTTTGATCGGGGGGCATTCCCACCACTGGTGGAGGTAGGTTCCCTTGTGGCCGCATCCCTTCCAGCACAAGTCGGTGTCTGACCTGCCCATCTGTTTTAGTTTAAGGGGGGTGGTGTACCATCTCATGAGGGTTTTATAGGCCTGTTCTTTGTGATTTACGCAGATGGAGACCGTTGCTATGGCCTCCCAGATTTCCACCCAGTCGGTGGGGTCTTCTGCTGGGCCTAAGTCCCTCTCCCAAGCCGACACGTATGTGAGAGCTCCGCCCCGGACATTTTGAATAATACGGGTGTAAAGTGCTGAGATTTGCCCCTTCTGAGTTGGGGCTTGCATGCATTGTTTCTCAAAGGAAGTAAGTGCCGTTGTGCCCGCCTTTGTGTATTCTGGTTGTGCGAGGAAGCTTTTGATCTGTATATATCTAAACAGGTCAAATGTCCGGAACGGTGTCGTTTGCTGCAGATCGGGGAATGGGGTGATATGTTGGCCCTGAAAGAAGTGGTACAGGCGTGTGAGGTTGTTGTCCTCGTAGCGCGTGAAGTCTTTAGGTGACATGCCTGGGGGAAATTTTGTGTTGCGGAGTATTGGTGTGAGAGGGGATAGGGAGGTGGTTAAGCCACTTTTATGTGTGACTTTGTCCCAAATTTTGATTGTATTGATCAGTGCTGGGGTAGTTCTTGGTGTGGGAGGTCTGGCTTGTTTTGGGAGCCATATATACAGGGATGGGTGGTCTCTGCCGAACATGTCGTGCTCGAGATCCACCCATCGTTTGACTCCGTAGGGGGCGTGCAGATTTTGAGCTTGTGCTATCTGTGCTGCTTGGTAGTAATGAATAAGGTGGGGGAGGCCGAGGCCTCCCGCCCTATTCGGGACGTATAGGGTCTGCCTCTTTATACGTATACGTCGATTGGACCATATTAACTTGTCTATTCGTGATTGTAGCTGTTTAAAGTCTGGGGTGTGTAGAGGGATTGGGAGGGTTTGAAACAAATAAAGTAGTCTGGGCATAAGGTTCATCTTTACTGAAGCCAGTCTGCCGAGCCAAGATATTGACATGTTCTGCCATCTGGCTAGGTCGTGTGTGATTTTTTGTATGATTGGGGTGTAGTTCTTGGAGTAGATTTGGGTAAGGTCTGTTGTTAAGGTGACGCCCAGGTATTGTATTTGGTTGGAGTTTATTTTGAAGGGATAAGCCTTCTGTAGGTGCTCCAATGTGGGGGGGTCAATGTGTATGGGTAAGGCTTCGGTTTTGTCTATGTTGAGTTTGTAACCGGATATTGTGGCGTACTGCTCTAGGGCTTGGATCAGTAGCGGCAGGGAGACTATTGGGTCGGTGATGGTGATGAGCAGGTCGTCCGCATAGGCTGCGGTCTTGTATTCGTCTTCACGGATTTTGAGGCCTTTTATGGCTGCGTTCTGTCTGAGGTTCTGCAGGAGCGGCTCCAATGATAGGGCGAATAGAATTGGGGATAAGGGACATCCCTGGCGTGTTCCGTTGTGTATAGTGAACATGGGTGATTGTGTGAGGGGTAAAAGGAGGTTGGCCCTTGGTGAGGCATAGAGTGTTTGTAGGGCTTCTAGGAAGCTCGTGGGGAATCCAAACTTTTGGAGGGTCGCGAATAGGTAAGGCCATAGTAGCCTATCAAAGGCCTTTTCCGCGTCTAGTGATAGTATTAGTGTGGGAATCTGTTTTGAGGTTGCGGCCCAGATGAGGTCGTATGTCCTTCTAGTGTTATCGCTGGCCTGTCTTGTGGGTATAAAGCCCACTTGGTCGGGATGGATGAGTTGAGGTAAGTAGGGGCATATCCGATCTGCCATTAGTTTAGTGAATAATTTGATATCCACGTTAAGTAAGGAGATGGGCCTGTAGTGACCTGGGTCCAAGTGCGTTTTGTTGGGTTTGGGGAGGAGGCAGACTGTGGCCTGGAGCATTTCTTGTGGTAATGGGTTGCCTTGTAGGATGGCGTTGAATAAGTTGCATATGTGGGGGGAAAGTATGGGGGCGAATGTTTTATAATATAGACCTGTGAACCCGTCCGGGCCTGGGCTTTTGTTTGGTTTGAGCGTTTTCATGGTGCCCGCGAGTTCCTCCGGGGTTATCGGTTCTACTAGTTTTTGCGCCGCGTCGATTGACAGGGACGGTAGCGGGGTTTCAGTTAAGTAGTGGTCAATGAGTGTTTTGGTGGTGTGTGGGTTCTGCCGTATTTCGGGGCTATGATCGTATAGGGACGTGAAGTAGCTTTGGAAGACTTCTGCAATCTTATTGGGGTCCTCCGTTATGGTCCCATTTGGCATGGCTATTTTATTTATCTGTTTCTGGGTTGTGCGTTGTCTGAGTTTTCTCGCTAGTAGGGTGTCTGCTTTGTTCGCCTTGTCATAAAATAGTTGTTTGGACCACAGTAAGGCTTTTGTCGAGTCTTTTTTCATGTACTCCTTTATGTCGGTTTGGCATTTTGTGATTTTAGCCGTCAATTCTGGTGTGGGTTCGAGTTTTAGTTTGGTCTCCAGGGTTCTAAGTGTCGCCAAGGTTTGTTCTAGGTGTGAGAGCTGTTTTCTTTTGTGTATAGTTGCTTGGTTTATTATTGTCCCTCTTAGGACCGCTTTGTGGGCTGCCCATAGAGTGCATTTGGAGTCCACCGAGTCTTTGTTTATGTCAAAGTATTCTGTTAGGGCCTTGGATATCGTGGACCGTATCTGTGGATTATGGAGGAGAGTGGGGTTAAGTCTCCATGTCCATGGTCGGTTCGTGCCTGGGATGGTGAATGTTAATGTGGTCTCCGCGTGGTCAGACCAGGTAATCTGTCCGATGGAGGTGTTCTTGAGTGAGGGTGCCATTGCCGGGGAAATTAAAATAAGGTCTATGCGGGAATGTGATAGATGTGGGTGGGAAAAGAAGGTGTAATCTAGTGTCGTGGGGTGTTGAGATCTCCAGGCGTCTATTAGGTGGGTCTGGTCTAGGAAGGTCGCGAAGAGTTTGTCTGCTTTTGCCGTTGGAATTCGGTGTTGTGAGTGGGTTCTGGCTCGTCTTCTGTCTACCGCGGGCGATGGGGTGGCATTAAAGTCGCCTCCGATTATCTTATGGTGGGAGGGGAATAATGCCAGGTGTGCTCTGAGAATGTTCCAGAATGAGCTGGTAGGCGAGTTGGGTGCATATACTGAGGTAAACGCGTATTGTTGTGGGCCGATTTTGCCCGCTATTGTAAGGTACCTGCCCTGTGGGTCGGCTATGGTGGTAGTGACTGAGAGAGGGCATGACTTCCGTACTACGATGGCGACTCCGTTTTGTTTGCCTGCTGGGGAGCTGGCGAAGTGGTTCACCCGATAGTGTCGGCTCAGGAGAGGGAACTGTTTGGCTCAGGTGAAATGCGTTTCCTGGAGTAGGAGTATGTCTGCCTTAGTGTTATTGGCCCACCTCATGAGTTGGTGCCTTTTGGAGGGGTTGTTGAGGCCTTTGCAGTTGATCGATAGGCAGGTCAGAGTGGCCGACATCTTCTGTTTGTCGGGTGTGTGGGTGTGTGGATGTGTGTGTGTATGTGGGGGGGAGGAGGGGGGGGTAGTGACTATCAAGAGATAGGGGGGGGAAGGGAAGAGGGGGAGAGAGAGGTTAGAGGTTAAATGGGGGTACTGGGGTGAACGTACCTGGTCTTACTTGACAGCTGCCAGGTGTCTTGTGGGCGGAGGGAGTTACGTCTGTGGGCTTGTGTTTGCTGATTTGTTGAGTGTGTGTGCCGCGGCCTCTGTCTTCGTTTAGGTTGAAGCGAGGTCCGGTGGAGTTTCGTCTGTGTGAGGACGTGGGGGGAAGGCGGCTGGAGTACCAGGCGCTGTCCTCCCCGGGATTCTTCAGCTATTTTGATTTGCTGTTTTCTGTGTTGTGGTGGGGGTGGTTCTCCGTACCGTCTTGTTGGTCCACCTGAGGTGGGTTTGCTGTATGGCGTGTTTCGGGGGTGGTCAGGTAGGGGGATGTGGGGTTGCCTATCTGCTTACTGAAATGGGTCGGAGGTCGTTTTTCTAGGCTATTCGTCTGGGGTCGCGATGGGCGGGAATGTAGTGGCTTCATCCGTGGGTTGTCTGGGCGGGGGATTCAGGTGTGTCTCTGTTATGGGTCCCGTTGAAGGGTTGGTCAGGTGTCAGGTCGTGGTCTTGGGGGTCGTTGAGCGTGGGTGACGTCAGTGATCGGGTTAACTGTGTCAATGGGCCCGTATTAGGTTGTAGGGGACACAGCAGATAGTTAACCTGTAACAATGTGCATTAAACTGTAATCAAATACATAACAATAGAACATTTAGTATAGTGCAGCAGATACAGTTGGGGGTCGATATGTAACAAAAAGCAGTGAATTGCGGTAATTTCCATAACAGTAGTGCATTAAGTTGGGTGTGCATTACATCTTATATAATAAACCTGGTGTCGTAGACTTTAACCGGCATTCAGTCCCCCTGTTGTGCTGGTTCTCTGAGGTGTTGGTGTGGTGGGGGGTGTATTCTTTATGCTTCACAGGTCGCCTGCGATAGTAGTGGGGGGGTCGTTGGATTGTTCGGGCTTGGGGTTCTAAAGCCTTCCAGTTTTTGGGGGTTTACAGCTCAGCCGGCGGGGTCTTTGTCGTGCCTCACTTACCAAGTAAGGGGCAGGGGTGAGATCAACCGCTCACTGACTAAATTCTCGTGTTACGTCCCGCCCTCCTCTCCTCAGTATGCCCCTTCGGTGTGTATGTTAGTGATAACAATATTGTGGTGACCGGCCATAATGGTCCCTTCTTTCTTCTGTGGGTAGGGGCTGTTTTATGTAGCTGAAGGGGGTTTTTGGTTTGCGATTGTGTTCGCCCCCTTATATTGTGTGTCTACATGACCGGCCTAGAAGTGTGCCATTGTGTATAGAGCTTTGTTTGGCGGGAGTAGCGTGCCCGTGTAGAGGCTGCCGGGTTGCTTTCTGTTACAGGTTAGATATGGGAAGGCTTATAGACCTAGTTCTCGGGGGTCTGGCTCTCGCTTGGTGAGCTCAGCTTCAAGTGTGTGGGCTGCAACTGGGCTCAGGGGTAGGAAGGGGGTCCCAGTGGTGTCAGTGCCTATGTCTATTGTTACATGTTTGTTATGCAGTTCTCTTAGGCTAAATCCTACACTTTAAACATTTTTATAAACAACAGTTAGTGATAAGTTTGATAACTGAGCAACAGATATTAATAACAATAATAAACTTGGTACTTAAGGTTTTAGAGTTGTGGCAATTTAGGAAGAGCCCTTTGGACAAGGTTGAACCTTTCGGTGCCGGTCAGTTCATGTGTCCGTTTGGGGTAGGCCTTTGGGTGCACTGTAGGTTCTCGGCTTGGTCTGGTGTCTGGGCAGGCGAGGTCTCAGATCGCTGTGTTTGCCGTTCTCCGCAGGCAGGTCGGTGGTCGGTGTTGGGTGGCGAAGTGAGATGCCGATATGGGCGGCAAAGTCTTGCATGTCCGAGACTTGATGAAGGGTATATGTTTGGTCGCCCTTTTTGACGAGAAGCTTAAAAGGATGACCCCACATGTATCGCCAGCCCTTCTCCGTGAGTGCGGTCGTAAGGGGTTTGAGTTCTCTGCGTTTCTTCAAGGTAGTCGGTGCCAGGTCTTGGTAAAAGTGTAGTGTGTGCCCCTGGTAGGTTGGAGGGTTATCTCTCGCTGATTTCATGAGTAGTTCTTTCACTGGGAAGTGCAGGAGCTTGGTGATGATGTCCCTGGGCGCATTTAGGTTGAAGGCTGGGGGGCGCAGGGCCCTGTGTGCGCGTTCTATGTAGAGCTCCTGTTCTGTTGCTTCCGGGAGGATGGATTGGAAGATTGTGTGGACTGTGGTTAATATTGCCTCAGGCTGGACTGATTCAGGTAGGCCCCTGATTCTGATGTTTTGTCTCCGTGATCTGTTATTGAGGTCTTCAAGTCCATCTTCCAGGTATGTCACCCTGTCTTGTAGTGTTTCAATCACTCTGGAGTGTGTTTTAGTTGTGGCCTGTGTTTCAGTTAGTTGTTTTTCTGTGCGGCTGGTGCGTGAAGCCAAGGCCTCCATATCCTCTTTGAGGCCTGCAATTTGCTTCTCCAGTGCGGCTGTGGTGTAGGCCTTTATGTCGTCCGAGGTTTCCCTGAGCATACTCCTCAGGTCTGCCTTTGTGAGGGGTGTTGTTTGCCCCTCTGTCGGGTCGTACCCGTCGGATTCGGAGCCTGAATCTGTGGGGCCTTGTGATAAAGATGGCCGCCCGTCGTTCTTGCTGCGGAACATCGTCGCCACGGACGGAGTGGTGTCCCGTCTTTTTCTGTTGCCTCCCATGGGGTAGGTAGTGGAGGGGGGTGTAGGGTGTCCGTGGGTAGGGGTACGGTAGTTGGATGCTTGTTTTTAGTCGCTGATGGTCGCGGATTGTAATCCCGGGGTCGGAGAGCTAAGGGCTCACGCGTCCGTCTCCATTAAGGGTTAGGCTCCGCCTCACATTTTACTGTTTTAAACACTCATATGTGTGTTCAGCTAAGTCTCCCAAGTATAACAATACCCCCCATGTACAGGTTTTCTGGTGTTTTGGAAAGGTACAGGGTCAATATAGGGTTTGCCCAATTCAGTTTGCCAGATTGGTTTGCTGAGTCTGTGTTGCCTTTTGAGACCAAATACCCCATCATGGCATACCAGTTTCAATATATTATATACGTGTGTGTGTGTGTGTATATATATATCTATCTATATATATATATAGAGATATATATATATATATATACACACACACACACACACACACTCATTTATTTCCTATATATGCATATTATAATTAAAGCATTTTATAATATATTATACATACCGTATATACTAGAGTATAAGTCGAGTTTTTCTGCAAATTTTTTGTGCTGAAAAACTCCTACTCGACTTATACTCGAGTCAATGTCTGTATTATGGCAACTTACATTGCCATAATACAGACAAGGGGCTGTTGGGGGCTGGCAGGAAGCGTTTACTTACCTTTCGTGCTGCTCCTGTCAGCTCCCTTCTCTCTCCTCCGGTCCGGTCAGCTCCCTTCTCCTCCAGTGTAAGTCTCGTGAGAGCTGTGGGGTCAGAGCGTTTCCACGGATTACAGTGGCAACACTCTGCGCGGCCGCGAGACTACACTGGGACTGGGGAGCTGACCGGACCAGCGCGGAGGAGAAGGGAGCTGACAGGAGCTGCAGGAAAGGTAAGTAAACGCTTCCTGCCAGCCCCCCTCCTACACAGCCCATCCACTGGACCACCAGGGAATGAGAGCCCCCCTCCCTGCCATGTATCAAGCAGGGAGGGGGAACGAAAAAATAAAATAAAAATGTAAATAATAAAATAAAATATTAATAATAAAAATAATAATAATGAAAAAAATATTACTAATAAAACAAAAAAAAAATAATAAAATAATAATAATTAAAAAATAATAATAAAAAAAAGCCCACCCCCCACCAAGGCTCTGCATCACACTCACACACTGCACTCATACACACACTGCATTCACACACACACACACTGC
Organism: Pelobates fuscus; assembly: GCF_036172605.1. Taxonomy (NCBI): domain Eukaryota; kingdom Metazoa; phylum Chordata; class Amphibia; order Anura; family Pelobatidae; genus Pelobates; species Pelobates fuscus. Next base: position 108,838,609 of record NC_086320.1, read on the forward strand.
ACTCATACACTGCATTCACACACACACTGCACTCATACACGCACTGCATTCATACACACACACACACACACTGCATTCATACACACTAGATTCATACACACACTGCACTCATACACACACACACTGCACTAATACACACACACTGCACTAATACACACACACTGCATTAATTTTATACACACACTGTACATATATATTCAATTAATATAATTTTTATTTTATTTAGAAATTTACCAGTAGCTGCTGCATTTCCCACCCTATACTCGAGTCAATACGTTTTCCCAGTTTTTGGGGGTAAAATTAGGGGCCTCGGCTTATATTCGGGTCGGCTTATACTCGAGTATATAGGTTATATAATGCATATATATGATTTCATTATAAGTATATTTTGAGAAGTATGTGTGTATATCTCATAGTACACTTATGTGTAATGAAATCATATATATGTATAATATATTATAAAATGCTAAAAGGGGGGTGTGGATTAATTAAAGGGGGCTGTGGATTAAAGAATTAAAGGGGGAAGTTTAAATAATGGGGGTGCAGGGTTTTTGATTAAGGGGGTTGCAGTATTCTATTTATTAAGGGAGGATGTGCACTGCAGATTTTAGTTTTTTTGTTAAGGGGGTGTGCAGGGTTTTTATAAGGGGGGTGTGCAGGTTTTTTGTTATTAAGAGGGGTTGTGCACGTTTTTGTTTTTTATTAAGGGGGTGTGCAGGGTTTTTTATTAAGGGGGTGTGCAGGATTTTTATGTGTAGGGAGTGAATTAAATGTATGTGATCGGGGTGCAGGGTTTTTATATGAAGGGCGAGACAAGGGGCTTTGTAGAAAGGGGCAGGAGTTTTCTAGAAGGTTCTCACCAGCCCCTTTCTACAAAAGCACTGGTATTGAAAATATTGAAAAAATATGTGGGTGTTTTCTTACATTTTTATTATGGGGGGGGGGGGGGTGCCACACTCAGGGTCCGCCCCGGGTGCCAAATGCACTAGGTACACCCCTGGCCTGTGGCTGCTCACTGTTAAAAAATTTTTTTTAAAAAGGGGGGAGGACCTATTGTCCTCCCCACCGGCCCCCACCCCTGAGCGGCGGGTGGGGGCCCTAAATAAAAATTGGAGGGGGGACCTAATGTCCTCCCCCCTGGCCGCCACCCCTGAGCGGCAGGTGGCGGCCCTAAATACAAATTGGGGGGGGATTTATTGTCCTCACCCCTGGCCCCACCCCTGAGCGGTGGGTGGGGGCCCTAAACAAGAATAAGGGGGGATGACCTAAGGTCGTCCCCCCTGGACCCCACCCCTGAGCGGCGGGTGGGGGCCCTAAATACAAATTGGGGGGACCTATTGTCCTCCCCCCTGGCCCCCACCCCTGAGCGGTGGGTGGGGGCCCTAAACAAGAATAAGGGGGGCATGACCTAATGTTCTCCCCCCTGGACCCCACCCCTGAGTGGCAGGAGGGGGCCCTAAATACAAATTGGGGGGGACCTATTGTCCTCCCCCTGGCCCCCAACCCTGAGCGGTGGGGGCCCTAAATACAAATTGGGGGGGACCTAATGTCCTCCTCCTGGCCCCCACCCCTGAGCGGTGGGTGGGGGCCCTAAACAAGAATAAGGGGGGACCTATTGTCCTCACCCTGGCCCCCAACCCTGAATGGTGGGTGGGGGCCCTAAACACAAATTGGGGGAGACCTAATGTCCTTCCTCCTGGCCCCCACCCCTGAGCAGTGGGTGGGGGCCCTAAACAAGAATAAGGGGGCATGACCTAATGTCCTCACCCCTGGACCCCACCCCTGAGCGGCGGGTGGGGGCCCTAAATACAAATTAGGGGGGGAACCTATTGTCCTCCCCCCTGGCCCCCAACCCTGAGCAGTGGGTGGGGGCCCTAAATACAAATTGGGGGGGGACCTAATGCCCTCCCCCCTGGCCCCCACCCCTGAGCGGTGGGTAGGGGCCCTAAAGAATAATAAGGGGGTGGACCTAATGTCCTCCCCCTGGCCCCCACCCCTGAGTGGTTGGTTGGGGGCCCTAAACAAGAATGAGGGGGGGACCTATTGTCCTCCCCCCTGGCCCCTAACTCTGAGCGGTGGGTGGGGGCCCTAAACACAAATTGGGGGGGACCTAATGCCCTCCCTCCTGGCCCCCACCCCTGAGCGGTGGGTGGGGGCCCTAAACACAAATTGGGGTGGGGACCTAATGTCCTCCCTCCTGGACCCCACCCCTTGAGCAGTGGCTGGGGGTCCTAAATGAAAATGTAACCCCCCTCCCCCAGGTGACTAGGGGTCCCCAAACCCCTAGCCACCCCCTCCCCCCAAAAATAAACTCCTACCTACCCCCCTCACCCTAAAAATAATGAGGGGGGACCTTTAACTAAATACCTGTAAAAATAAAAAATAAACTTACCATTCGATGTTTTCTTTCTTCCAAAATCTTCTTTTTTCAGCCCCCAAAAATGCCAAATAAAAAGCCATAATAACCGACACACTTAAAAAAACAAAAAAAAATGAGCGCACAAAAAATAAATAATCCTTATTCATCCATGGAGGGCTCCGCGCAGACTAAGCTCTGCAGGGCGGGGCAAGGCTTATAAAGCCTTGCCCCGCCCTGCAATTAGGCTCAGAGCACTCTGATTGGTGGGTTTAAGCCATCCAATCAGAGTGCTATGACAGGTAACAGGTAAATGTAGAGACTTACCTGTCAGTCTCTTCATTTACCTGTCAGATCACTCTGATTGGATGGCTTAAACCCACCAATCTGAATGCTCGGAGCCGCTCAGGGTTGGGGGCCAGGGGGGAGGACATTAGGTCCCCCCCAATTTGTATTTAGGGCTCCCACCCACCGCTCAGGGGTGGGGGCCAGAGGGGAGGACATTAGGTCCCCCCCTTATTCTTGTTTAGGGCCCCCACCCACCGCTCAGGGGTGGGGGCCGGGGGGAGGACATTAGGTCCCCCCCTCAATTTTTATTTAGGGCCGGCCCCCACCCACCGCTCAGGGGTGGGGGCCGGTGGGGAGGACAATAGGTCCTCTCCCCTTTTTTACTTTAGGGCCCCCACCCGCCGCTGAGGAGTGGGGGCCGGGGGGCAATAGGTCCCACCTTTAGTTTAAAAGCCCCCACTCGCACGTCGCGGGTGGGGGCTCAGGAGAGGGGACTTTTTTTTCCACAGTGAGCAGCCATAGGCTGTTCACTGTTTAATAGACATGCCCCTACTCGTGGTATAGCGAGTAGATGCATAATTTACTAATACTAAGTAATCTTTACTTAGTATTAGTAAATTTGGCTAATAGACCAATTACGGTCTTTCAGCCTTTTAGTAGATAGCTCCCTAATACCGTGGGAATTAGGGAGTTATCTACTTATTCATTCCTGTCATTACATTGACTGGCTAAGTAACTTACATTTTATATAAATGTATATTACTTGATTGTTGTAAGTGTTGCAAATGCTTACAGCTGAATCCTGTCTATGTTTGTGTACTTTTTATTTGAAATTGTATACAGTGTAACATTCTTCTTCTTTCACTGGGTAAGTATATTAGTACTTAGGCAATACTGTGCTTCGGAACTTCGGCACTTCAGAAATTCGGTAATTTCAGCACTTCGGCAATTCAGCTATTCGCACATTCAGAAGCACCCGAATGTCCGAATTACCCGAAATTCAGCCGAATTTTAATTCGGACCGAAACGAATTGCACATGTCTAGCGATCATGATCACTTCCAGCACTCTAATTCCCCAAGGACGTATCAGGTACATACGCGGTCCCTAAGGACCTTTTTTGTCGGATGTACCTGATACGTCCTTAGTCACTAAGGGGTTAAGTATGTGTGGGATAGGTATAAGGCTATCCTAGATATAAGATAAGACCAGGGACTATTAAAAGTTTTAAGAAAAGTGGGCGGAGTAGATGGGCCAAAAGATTCTTATCTGCTGTCACATTCTATGTTTTTATGTTAATATGAGAATAAGCAAAAAAGTATTCAAGCATCTCTTGGGAATTGCTTCTCTATAGCTTTAAAGCTTGGCATTTGATGGAATCTTATAAAAGGGAGCATTCCTAATTCTGATAGAGCTATCAGAGAGTTGAAAATATTCTGTTAGCATGAACTTTCTTAACCATCCAAAGATTTTCTGTTTGTAGTAAGTCATATTTAGCTGGATTTTGAATAGCAGCTCGTGAGCAGCTTTTTTTTTTCTTCAAATTTCCAATATTGTACCAAAAATCATGTTTTCTTTTCTTATATAGATTATCAAGAATGTCTGAAATACCCTGACGTGAAACTGGGGAGTCATTTACAATTGACTCTTGATCTGAAGTATTGAAAGTTTGTCGATCCTTCTTTGTACTATTATTATTCTGCTTAGTAGGATTTTTATCTTTAAACTTCTATTTTACACTTTACACTTTAGGGTCAAAAGGTTAGAATTTCCTTTAATTGTTTGTCTGAAAGGTGTTTAGGTCTATTGTAAAGGGTAGATTAGTTTGCAGATGCTTTATTTTTAAAGTTTAAAGATTGGACTCCGGTGGACTGTATAACGATTTTTAAAACAATGTCTGTGCAGAGGCAGATCTGTCTGGTTAAATTCAAAATGTATGGTTTATAGGAGAAGTCGATATGATCGTTTTCAAATAAACAGTAGGACAGATTACAGAAAAATATCTGTCAGGCAACAATTGCCATCCAGAGTGAGATTAGTTATAATTGACATTATCACTGTGGCCAAGGATGTATCTCCGTGAGCTGAACAAAGGACCCCAGTTTATGTCAACTATGCCAAAATATTTTTTGACTGACACACACAGGCCCTCATCGATACATGCACTGAAATACACTCATTGGCACACACACTGTTTAACCAACACACACTTTCACTGACAGGCACACACTCTCAGATACACATAAAATGACATTCACACACTGACACACTCACAAGCACACCAATCCTTACTGAAATACACACACACTTCCACTCACTCACACACATACACACTTAAATTTTTTTTCACCAATTATTAATATATATATTTTTTTTATTTAAATCCACCCAGCCTCTCTACCTTTGGGAGAGCTAGAGTGGATCCTTTCCCTGACAGCTGCTGGGCGGGCTCCTTGCTGGTTCTGCTGGGTGGGCTGGCTCTGCTGGGGCTGCTGGCGCTTAATGGAGGCGGCAAGGGAGCCAGAGCTTAGTGATGTCGGGGCCGGGGCGACATCATATTCCTGCTACCAGAATCACAGAAGGGCACGTGAGAGATCAAGAAGAGCGGAGGACAACGCTCCCTTGCTGCCCGGCTAGAATATTAGTAGTTTAACCACCCAGGGGGATGGGGGGTCTAAGGTGGACATCCCCAGAACACTAAGCAAACAAGGCATTTGTCTGGGAGCTTGGGGTGGCATTTTTTGGCGCTCCCCTTGAAATTGCTGCCCTAGGCAAATGCCTTGTTTGCCTTGTGGTAAATACAGCGCTGCTTAGAGTGTCTCGTTTGTTGTCACAGAAAAAAGTGACCCTCTCTTATGTCCTTTATAAAATCCATTATAATGAGCCTATGCATATTGAGGCACGTTCTGTGGCGGGGCAATGTAGGTGATGGAGAAAATTTGTGTTGTGTTTTTAGCCTCCCCACACATTACATTACATTACTAGTTCCAAAAATTGTTTATTTCTTTCCCCCCCTACTGACTACCTGTCCGCCCACCCCTAGATACTGGTCTGTGTGTACCTGTATTGCCTCTGGATAAATGGTTTAATAATTTTTTTCATATTTGCCCTTATATTTAAGAGAAAATATTAAAAAAAAAAAAAAAAAAAAGATTTTTTTTAGGTTAAATGAAGTATGGGATTAAGGTTTTGTTGATTTGTTTAGGCAGATAAGCATTGACCTTTCCAAGTGATAGAACATGTTCTATGACAGACCATGACAACATACGCACACTGGTAATTCATGTTCCTTATGAATATTCTCGACGGAACAAGTCACAGACTGAGCATAGCTTGACTGAGTTCATTTTGTTCTCTTGTTAGTTAAGTCTTGTAGATTATATGCATTGATATTCATATAGCATATTTTTTTCTGCCTCCACAAGAGCTAAATTGTATGTGTTCTAGAATTTAACTGGTTTCATTATTATAGCTCTAGGAAAAATGCACTCCTTTGCCTAAAACTAATTTCTTAGCCAAGTGCTGTAATCGCTACCATTAAATGCATTTGAAATCTGCTATAAATCTTCTGCCAGAAAGCAGGGTAAGCTTTGCATAACCTGCATAAAATTAAAACAAAAAAAAATCTGTTTTGTTTTGAAAAGCATATAGCCTCACTAGAAAAAAAAGTGTTTACTTTTTTTTTAATTTAAAGAGACACTATAGTCACCAGAAAAACTACAGCTTAATGTAGTTGTTATGGTGAGTATAATTTACATTGCCCCTAGGGACACCTCCAAGTGGCCACTGGGGGGGGGGGGCTTCCTGGCTCAGGGCTGCACAGTAAGCAGCCCTGCCGTTCAGCTTCTCCACGATCTGCATGGGGACGCTGAATTTTCCTCATAGAGATGCATTGATTTAATGCATCTCTATGAGGAGGTGCATATTGGCCAAAACAGTGTTTGGCCCCAACCCCTTGTTGATTTTAGCCAATCCAATGCTTTCCCCATGGGAAATTTTGATGATGTCACCAAGGGGGCGGGGTCAATGCTGGCAGACCTGTGGAGAGCTGAAAATAAGGTGTGGGTTTTCACTATAGGGTCAGGAATACATCTAATCTGTTGGAGAATCTATTTTTACTATTAATTGATATAGTTTATTACTGTGCCCCAACACCATTTAAAGGGTTTTCCCAATGTATCTATTGGTCAATACATGCAGATACCCTGATAAGGGATTACAATTGATGTTAAACTATATAATGGAATAGCTGCATAGGAACATATAAAATAACACATTTAAAGGGACATACTATGTTCAGGTTGAATGTCTTGTGAAAGCAATCTTGAGATAGTAGAATATATATGTGGGGCTCAAGTTTGTCTGCCTTGTCATTTGTTTTATAGTTAGTCAGAATCTTCCAAGGCAGATCTCTGATCTGTGTTTAAATAAAGAAGATAAAGACTAAAAATTCCACTGCAGTGGTCCTAAGTGTTTAAACACTGTTTGTATAGTCTTGTCTTGGTTAACCCTTTAAAGACCAGACTGTTTTTGCGATGTTGTACATTTGCGACCAGGCCTCTTTTTACACTTTTGTGGTGTTTGTGTTTAGCTGTAATTTTCCGCTCTCTCATTTACTGTTCCCATACAAATTATACATTGTTTTTTTTCAGGACAAAAGGGGCTTTCTTTACATACCATTATTTATATAATCTCATGTAATTTAATTTAAAAAAAAAAAAAAGAAAAAATATGATGAAAAATGTAAAAAAATACATGTTTTTTTAATTTTATGTGAAAAATCTTTTACTCATCTACAAAAGCAAATGAAAAAAACTGCTAAATAGATTCAAAATGTTGTCCTGAGTTTAAAAATACCCAGTGTTTACATGCTTTTTGCTATTTTTTTGCATGTTATAGGGCTATACGTACAAGTAGGATATTGTGGTTTCAAAACATACATTTTTAAAATGTATCAATAGTGACATTGTAACACTATTATCTGTCATAAATCGCTGAATAACACCCCACATGTACATATTTTTATTAAAGTAGACAACCCAAGGTATTCAATATGGGGTATGTCCAGACTTTTTTAGTAGCCACTTAGTCGCAAACACTGGCCAAAGTTAGCGTTCATATTTGTTTGTGTGTGAAAAAAGTAAAAAACTAAATTGAACGCTAATTTTGGCCAGTGTTTGTGACTAAGTGGTTACTAAAAAAGACTGGACATACACCATTTGCAATACATTGGGTATGCCATCATGGGGGTAATTCTCATTCCTCGGCTACCATACGCTCTCAAAGGCAACGTAACCAACCTGAGCATTTTCAATGTAAAAATATTTGACCCATATATTTGACCCTGTAACTTTCAAAAATGCTATAAAACCTGTACATGTGGGGTACTGTTATACTCAGGAGACTTTGCTGAACACAAATATTAGTGTTTCAAAACTGGAAAATGTATCACAACAATTATATCATCAGTAAAAATGCTGTTTGTGTGTGAAAAATTAAAAAAAGTCACTTTCACTGACAATATCATCGCTGTGATATGATTTAATGTTTTGAATCACTAATATTTGTGTTCAGCGAAGTCTCCCGAGTAAAACAGTACCCCCCATGTACAGGTTTTAGGGTGTCGTAGAATGTTACAGGGTAAAATACAGTGCTAACAAATTAAATTCTCTGGACTTTCTACCTGGGTTGGCAGGCAGGTCCCTTAAATTGCAATCAATAAAATTACACGTAGAATTTAAATATATATGCTTATTTATATATTTGAAGTCTACGTGTATATTTATATAATTATTTATGTAATTTTGTATATGGAAATATGTATAGTTCGTATTCTTTTTATTTATTTATGTATTAAGGCCTTTTGGCCTGTAATTGTGGGAGGGGCGTATGACACACCTCTTCCCTACTTAAGGGACACCCCTTACCTGGCTCCATATCGTTCGAGGTCAGCGCTGCATCACCCTCCCACCCACTCCTCATTATTAACTCCTTTTCTCTTTACATTTCTTCTTGGTGGGCCCTCTTTATTTACAGGCCTACCTCATCGTCGGTTCCAGCACACCACAACCGACTTGCTCTTTTAATACCATCCTACACTTATCAGTGTTTGTATCTTCTGTACTATCATGAGCCCTTAACACAAATATACACATAGATATATATACACAATTTCATTCTAAGTGTATTTTGATATAAATATATATATTAATATCAAAATACAGTTAGAATAAAATTTCATATAGATATATAATTTTTTTTAATTTTTATTATTATTTTTAATTTTTTTAATTTAATTTAAATTACTTATTTGTATTTTATAATAATATATATACAATATATAGTTATTATATATATATATACACGTGTGTAATTTAATTATAAGTGTATTTTTATATTAATATATGTACATATTAATATAAAAATACACTTAGCATGACATTATATATATGATATATAGACGTATATTATATGTCTATATATCATATATATATATATATATATATATACACACATATATAATTATTATTTTTTTTATTAACTTTAACTTAATTTTTTTAATGATTTTTACAGTTGCAGGGAAACTGCATGTCAGCACAGACAGTCCCCCTGCAGGCAGACACATGGACACCTATTGTGACCATGTGGTCGCTCTGTTAAGCGATCACATGGCCCCAGGGGTCCTAATTTGCCATGGGGAGACTGTCTGGGCTGCAGGCAGTCTCCCCACACCGGGACCGACGGCGATCGGGTAAGTAACTAAGACCGTTAGGACGGTTCAGGACCGTCAGCAGTCGGCAATGCAAAAATGCCGATGACGGTCCTGAACCGTCCTCGGTCCTTAAGGGGTTAAGGAAGTACTTACCCCTTACAGGTGTTAGAGATGGGTAACTCACAAAGGACCCAGGAGAAATTTACAGCTCTGACTATAGTCAAACATCATAAAGGACAAGGAGCTACTAAGGCAATAAAGAAATTACTTAAGAAAGCTGGAATGCCCTCAGAGGGCACCCTTGACCCACAGATATGGAAGGAATTTATGGCAAATTATAGAGGATGGTTAGAAGATAATGATTTAGTAGAAGTTGCTCAGAAATGGCATGATACTGCAGTTTAACTAAACGTGGTTGTCGTAAAACTACCAGGAAAGCAATACCCTATTACCAATGCTTCGGATCCTTCGAGTCCCACAACAAAAAGGATCCCAAAAGAGAACCTGAAAATCCACACCCTTACCCGGGTAAGGAAGGAACCGTGCATAAATTGGTCCCTAAAGAGAAAATGAGATCTCAAATCTCTGCATCCACTGTAAATCCTATTACCCAAAAAGCATACTGGATCTGTCCACGTTGTGAATGGCCAAACCCACGGTGGAAAGAAAAAAAAAATATAAAAAGAAAAAGAGGCAGAAAGCTTTTAATGAAAGTAGACCACTAGAGGTTCAAGCAGGTCCAAAAGGGTGGGAAGAATATAAGCCATGGACACCAAGGGAACAACTAGCTTTAATTCAACGGTTGCCAGGTGTGGAAAAAGCTCATTTAGCTTTAGTTAAATCCCTGTCCACTATGCAGGCTACTTACCAATGCACTTGGGCAGACCTAAAGCAAATAATTGACTTAAAAGCAGGTCCTGTCCTCACTCGAATTATTGCCCATTACACAGATGTCCATGAGCGGAATTTGAGGAAAGGTGGACAAGACCAACCGCCAAAAATACACCAATGTTTTAGATCTAAAGAAGCCTCAGGAAAACCCTATGTAACTGACCTTACAGATTGGACAAAAGTAAAAATAGGAGTAGAACCTTATGGCATTGACTGCCCCCAGATCAAGTACAGAAAGGAGACAGGTTGACTGTTGGAATTGTTGGAGAATGGGACATATTAAGCGCAACTGTAAATGTCCTCCTAAAAATAGGAACATGTAGAACAATCAACTCTCATGACACTCCGTTTCCACCCCCCCCCCCACCCCAATAGGAAATTGACAACCCAGTGTCCCTGCACGCTTTAAATATTCCTGATGTAGCTGGACCCTCTCATACTGTTAATGTTACATTACCAGGTGATAGAATAGTCCCTTTTCTACTAGACACTGGACCAGTGCGATCTGCGGTGCAGGAAAAATACTCTTTTCCTTATGAAAAATCGATGTATTGACATGTGTGGGGGTAGATGGGACCCCTAGCTACATCCCCCTCACTCACAAAATGAAGCTGAAACTTCAGGATTCCACCTCCCTTGTAACTAGACTGCTTGTCAGTCCTAATGCCCGTTAGGCAGTAATGTTTTGTCTGCTATTAATGCCAACATTCAGTTTGTCTGGAGAGGTATCACGGACCCTGCTCCTAGAGGACAATCACCCCTTGCCAATTTACTAGCGACCCTTACTATGCCCAACCCTGTGACAGAACCTACCATTGACTTGACCTCAGTCCCTAACTCCCTATGGGAAACAGGGAAGACAGTCCCTCCCTGCCAGACACAGTACCCCCTCAGCCCAGCACAGGAGGATGCCATCTCCCAATCTGTTTAAGAGCTAATGCAGGCAGGAGTAATTGTCCCTACTATATCGACTTGTAATACCCCATTGTACCCCATTAAAAAGAAAAAGGAGAAAGGAAAACATGTGGTTTATCGTATGGTACATGATTTAAGGGCGATTAATGCTGTGATGGAACAAATTGCCCCCAATGTTCCCAACCCTTTCATTTAACTCCTAAAGCAGAGGAATCCTTTTACACTCTTAAATTGCTTGTCACCTCAGCCCCGGCACTGGGTCTACCAGACTATAGGAAGCCCTTCACTCTGTTTTGCATAGAGCAAGCTGGCTATGCCATAGCTGTCCTCACTCAGGACCATGGTGGGAAACAGAGACCTGTTGCCTATTACTCCACCAGGTTAGACCCGGTTGCCAGAGGGGCCCCTTCCTGTGTAAGAGCAGTAGCTTACTGGACAAAGCCACCAAGATTGTCTTAGACAATCCTGTCACCATTTACACCCCGCATGACATTAACAGCATTCTATCACAAGTTCAGCCGAAACACATACGCAGGACCGGCTTTAGGCCATTAGGTGCCCTGTGCAATAAGGCTTCATGGCGCCCCCCACTCCACTCCCCCCACCCCACCATGTTGCCTGAATACAGTCACACACGCACAGGCAGACAGTCACTCACTCAGTTACAGGCAGACAGTCAGACACGCTCAGTTGCAGGCAGACAGTCAGAAACACTCAGTTACAGGCAGATCGTCACACACACAGTTACAGGCAGACAGTCACACATGCTCAGTTACAGGCAGACAATCACAGAGCCAAACACACAGTTAAAGGCAGACAGTTACAGGCACACAATCACGAACAGTTACACACAGCAGACAGTCACACATGCAGGGAGGCAGTCAGTCACACCCCCCATCCCCACACAGGCAGGCAGTTACACAAACAGTCACGCACATGCAGGCAGGCGGGCACACAAAGGCAGGTAGTCACACAGACAGACAGTCACACACACACACACACAGGCAGGCAGTCAGACAGTCACACACAAAGGCAGGTAGTCACATAGACAGTCACACATACAGGCAGACAGTCACACAGACACACACACACACACACACAGGCAGGCAGTCACACAGACAGGCAGTAAGACTTACCTCCATTTTGGCTGGAAGGGGGAGTGGATGCACTTGGTTGTTGTCCTTCCTTCATCCCTCTTCCTGTGCAGGGGCTTTGGATATGTATTAGCACCGGCTCTGACTCGCGATAAGCCCCGCCTCCGTCGGTCGTTAAGCCCCACCCCCGCAATTTAAAAAAAAATTTGTATAGATCTGGGTGGAGAATAAGTAATCCTCCACCCGGGTACCCATTTTAGCTCCAGCCATGTGCGAGCTGTGTCGGCCACAGGGTGCGGCCGCACAGCTCGCACACCCCTAAGGCCGGCCCTGCACATACATACTGCAAGGCATCTCAGAATGCAGTGAGCTCTCCTCATGCCTCCAAATTTTACCCTAAAGAGATGTATGGTGATCAATCCATCTACATTGCTTCACATGGATTTAAAAGAGGGGAGTAGTGGTGATTCTGATCTTTTTGTAAATTCCCTGTCACCAGACGAGTTAGCTGAAGCCCAGGTACCCAATAATTGTGTAGCATTAATGGCACAAGAGACAGCAGGTTTTTCACATGTAATTGAGTCTCAATTGTCTAATCCAGACTTTGAGTTTTTTGTAGATGGCTCCAGATATGCTAATGAGAAGGGCAATTTCCACACTGGATATGCTGTAGTCTCTGCAAACCTGAACCACTCGCCTCTCACTGTTCTGCACAGGAGGCTGAGCTGAAGGCACTCACTAAAGCGTGCAAACTGGCCTCTGGTAAGACAGCTAATATTTACACAGACTCTTGCTATGCCTTCGGTATAGCCCATGATTTTGGGCCTCGTGATTTTCTCACCTCAGCAGGAACTCCAATCAAGAAATCTGAAGCCGGGAGTGCATTTATGGACACTACCCTGCTACCTACTCAAGTAGGCATCATCAAGGTGGCAGCTCATGTGAAGATCACAGATTAAATCACAAAGGGAAACCACAAAGCAGATGAAGCTGCCAAGCGAGCAGCAATCCAACTTCATCCATTTACAGGTAATACTTTCCTACAAGTTGTCCTTCCTTGGGTGGCACCTGCATTTACTGTTGTAGCAGCTAAGCATACCCGAGCTTGCATGATTTGTGCTAGGAATAACCCCAGACAAGCTGTCAAAACACCAGGTAAACATATCCCAAGGCTACTTTACCCATTTCAAAGACTGCAGATAGACTATATTCAACTGCATAAGGTAGGAGTGTATGAATATGTGTTGGTGTGCATTGATCTCTTTTCAGGTTGGCCTGAGGCCTACCCGGTGTCAAAAGCCACAACAAAGGTCACAGCAAGTAACTTTCTGAAGGAACTGGTATATAGATAAGGGGTACCTGAAGTGATTGAAAGTGACAGAGGTAGCCATTAGGGATTAGTCAGGTATTCCGTACCCCTTACCACCCCCAGAGTAGTGGGAAAGTAGAAAGGGCAAATGGGACCCTAAAGAATAAAATTGCAAAAGCCATGCAAGAGACAGGGAAGGCTTAGACTGAATGCCTTCCCCTAGCACTCTTCTCTCTATGAGATTTTGTTTGGATGTGCCCCCAAGAGAGGACTCTATTTCCCACAGACACTCCAATTACAACATAGTAACATGACCTATGTCCATAAGAAGTTAGGACAGGTGCATTAACAAGTGTTTGATTCTATTCCAGATCCAGACTCCAGCTCTACCACTAAAACTACAACCTGGAGATTGGGTAGTGATAGAGACATGTGAGAAAAGGGCTTGAGCCAAGATTTGATGGTCCCTTCCAAGTGTTGCTAACCACAGTGACCTCGGTGAAACTAGAAGGAAAAGCCACGTGGATACATGCCAGTCACTGTAAAAAAGTCACTCCAACTGATCCACTGATATGAAGCTGTTCATATCCTTTACCATTGTATGCCGAGTTCAGATATGCCACTTTGACCTGAGACCAGAAAATGAATAATGCATGGCATTGAAATATATTTATTTATAAAATATTTTACCAGGAAAGATACATTGAGATTTCTCTCATTTTCAAGTATGTCCTGCGTCCACAAAACATTGCATTGATACAATAGGGTACAATAAAATACAAAAACAATATTAATACACAATATATACAAAATTTAACATAGAACAGGTAGAAAATATATAATCAACCATAACACGTGCATTCTGTTTTGAGATATGTAGAGATGGATCTCTTTAAGGACTGTGGCTTGGGGAAGATTTTAAAGTGTGCGGGAGGTTGTTCCATAATTGCGGTGCTCTGTAGGAAAAGGAGGATCGGGCTGCTTTCTTTTTTGTATTGAGGTAGACTAAATAAAGTGCTGGTACTGGATCGGAGTTATAGGAGGTGAGAACAGCCGAGGAGAGCATTCTGCTCAGGTAAGGTGGAAGCTTCCCAGAAGAGCTCTTAAACACAAGGCTGGATAGATGAAGGGTGCATCTGGATTCCAGTAACAACCAGTTCTTTTAGCATGTCACAATGGTGGGTCCTGTAATTACATTGCAGCACAAATTGGCAGAACGAGTTATACAATGTATTGATTGGCATCAGCATTTTCCTTTACTGTAGGGCTTAGGCAGGATTTGTTTCTGTACAGGCCACCTAGTTCTGGATAAAGTTTAGATCCAAGTTTTTCTATGTGGAGGCCAAAAGATAGATTGGGGTCTAACATACCCAAGTATTTGAAAGAGTGGACTGCAGTCAGTGTGCTGTTTGAATTAGTTTTGATGGATAGGTGGGAATTGTGTAATTTGTGTAATTTAGGTACTGTTCCAAAGATCATTGTGACAGTTTTGTCACTGTTTAGGAAGAGTTTGTTTTTTGCGATCCACTTTTCTACCTCTGTAAACTGGTCTTGGAGCACAGCCTCAAGCTGCCGTAGATCGGATTTGTTTGCATAGATTACTGTGTCATCTATATACATGTGTAGAAAGAAAAAAGGACTAATGGGTGGCAGATGTAACCCAAACTGCCTCCCAAAAAGACCCTGTATCCTTATATAAAAGGCTACGCTGTATAAACAGAGAGCCAAAAACAAAAACTCTTTTAATGGTCCCTCTTAGGGAGAAAATACTGAACGAACAAACAATTAAAATTAGGACCTAATGGGAGACAATAATCACTAAACCATAGAATGGTATAGTAACCCAAGAAAGTAGCTGTAAAGTGTACATCTGGCAAAGTTGCCAATAGGGCATAGATTTAAGCGGATGTTTTTAATTTAGGATCCTCTTGGTTTTCTAATTTACCTTTACTCCAGTTTCCTGGTGGGACTAGATACTTACCTACTATTAGCAAGTTGAGCAGGGACTTCCTTACCCCCAAATCTCCTATAGTTGTTTTGGCATTTGCTTTTACACCAACATTGCTGGATTTTTGGAGCACAGGTTTCTCCCGGGTTTGCTGCAAATCAACTCTGTTAGACTTCTATGTACTAGATACATCTATTGGTATCCATAAAATCTATTTTCTCTGTATTGTAAGGTTTGCAATTTGCTACATTTATTGTATCTTTTTCTCCCTCCTAAAGTAATCTGTTATTTCTATTGGCAACTTTGCCAGATATACACTTTACAGCTACTTTCTTGGGTTACTATACCATTCTATGGTTTAGTGATTATTGTCTCCCATTAGGTCCTAATTTTAATTGTTTGTTCGTTCAGTATTTTCTCCCTAAGAGGGACCATTAAAAGAGTTTTTGTTTTTGGCTCTCTGTTTATACAGAGTAGCCTTTTATATAAGGATACAGGGTCTTTTTGGGAGGCAGTTTGGGTTACATCTGCCACCCATTAGTCATTTTTTCTTTCTATATCTCTAGGGGTTAGGCCCCAGTGTATCTTCTAACCATCACAACTCTGGTGGATGGACTTGCTCCACTCCTTACCAGCGCTGTTCTTCTCTATATACATGTGTACATTTGAGGATTTGCAGACGTTAGGCAGATCATTTATAAATAATGTAAATAGTAGGGGGCCAAGAATGGAACCTTGGGGGAACACTACACGTGACTGGGAGAGGGAGATGCTGGCAGAAATAGACATATTGTGAGCGATCTGTTACATATGATCAAAACCAGGTTAGTGGGCAATCACCAATACCTGAGTTTTTGAGTTTTTGCAGTAGAATGTCGTGGTCTACTGTGTCAAAGACATTTGCAAAATCAAGGAAAATAGCTCCAGTTAGGTCTCCTTGCTCCATACCAGCTTGGATGTCATTGCAAACTTTTAAGAGGGCAGTTGTAGTGGAGTGATTCGGGCCAAAACCTGATTTATCAGGGGTCAGATAGTTTGATTGTTGGTAATACTCACATAGTTGCGTATGGACACATTTTTCTAAGATTTGTGACAACACTGAGAGCAATGATATTGGCCGATAGTTAAAATCCAAAATAGTGTCACCACTTTTATGGATAGGCACTACTCTCACAGTCTTCCAAAGTTTGGGTATGTATGAAGTTGACAATTACTGGAAAGTGGTTGAACAGTGACAGCATCCCTATTTGAGTACAATGTGCTAATTTAGACAGGTACTTTTGAGATATAAAAATAATCCATTTGTGTTAAAGTGTTGTATGTTTTGTTTCTTATATCTTCAACCCCATTTACAAGACATGGTATTTCACCTCCCTCAAACCCACTTACATACAATTTAAAAGCAGTGATACATGTCCCAACTCCATTTAAAAAAATTAATTAAACTGGATGAGGAGGCAAAAAATGGCAGTGGCCTTGGAAATTTAAGATCGTTAACAAATATGCATTCAATAAAAGAATATAAAATCACTGTTACTTATTCACTTTAACAGACACTCTGTGCACCAAGAAAAATGAAATGCACATGGTAAATAATATCACTATATATCTGCAGTTTGCTTGTGGATTATATGCATATGCTTAACTGGATTATGTATAACCACACACAAACACATACAGAGGAATGCAACCGTACAAGCCAAACATTACTCCCCAAGGATGGTTAATTTATGGAGCGCAGAGTCTAAGGGAATATTGGGGTTACAAATGTATCCTTTTAAGGAGCAATGATCATCTTTTCCTTCATGTCATCAGAATTTTGTACATTTACTAGATTGACATCTGTACTGGAGATAAGTAGAGACACATTTATCTCTGCTGTAAGTTCCCAATGGTTGGAGCCAACTTCTTGGCACACTCCGTTTTATTACATTTTCCCATCATAGTTACATAGCTGAAAAGAGACTTGCATCCATCAAGTTCAGCCTTCCTCACATTTGTTTTTTTGCTGTTGATCCAAAAGAAGGCAAAAACAGTTTGAAGCACAATTTTGCAACAAGCTAGGAAAAAAATTCCTTCTTGACCCCAGAATGGCAGTCAGATTTATCCTTGGATCAAGCAGTTATTACCCTACATTGAAAGATTATATCCTTGAATATTCTGTTTTTGCAAGTATGCATCTAGTAGCTGTTTGAACATCTGTATGGACTCTGATAAAACCACTTCTTCAGGCAGAGAATTCCACATCCTGATTGTTCTTACAGTAAAAAAACCTTTCCTTTGCCTTAGACAAAATCTTCTTTCTTCTAGTCTAAACGCATGGCCTCGTGTCCTATGTAAAGTCCGGTTTGGGAATAGATTTCCACACAATGGTTTGTATTGGCCCCGAATATATTTGTATAATGTTATCATATCCCCTCTCAGGCGACGTTTTTCTAAAGTAAATATGTTTACATTTGTTAACCTTTCTTCATAGCTGATATGTTCCATTCCTTTTATTAATTTTGTAGCCCGCCTCTGCATTTTTTCTAGTGCCATAATATCCTTTAGAACAGGTGCCCAAAATTGCACAGCATATTCAATATGTGGTCTTACCAGTGATTTATAAAGAGGCAAAATGATATTCTCGTCCCGAGAATGAATGCCCTTTTTCACGCATGACAATACCTTACTGGCCTTGGCCACTGCTGATTGACATTGCACATTGTTGCATAGTTTGTTGTGTATAACAATTCCTTTTCGTGTGTTGTTATCCCTAATTTTATGGCAAGACAGGAGGCTTCATATTTGCTTTATCTTTCTTTACTGAACCTCCCAGCAGCAAAGGAACAGTTAACAGTAATGTAAAAAGTTCAACCAATCAGATAGTATAACAGTATTATATGATGTCATCAAACTCCTCCCATATCCTCTTTCTTTGCTGCTTGCCTCCCAGGTGAGTCTTCTCCAATTATATTGCTGTATCATTTAACCTTTAATACACTATTTCAATTAAAAAATGTATTACAATGGTCATATACCTTTAACACTTTATTCACTTATCACTTTAACAACACTTTCTGTGGAAACATTTATGCTATTTTTATTTTTATTTCATTCTATTCAATCTTTGTACTTTGTCAATTTCCTATTAAACTTTATTTAGGTTTCCCCTTTAAATCGCAGGAGGTTTTTCCTCCTGCGACTCATTACTGCTTTTTACTATTCTCAGTTTCGCGCCCTCGCGTTACCCCGCCCGTTCGCATCAGCACTTAGCAAGTGCATTGTTTCCCGCCCTTTTGTTGGCGGCGGCCATTTTATTCGCGTTCCAGTCACCCGAGCAGCGATCAACTTGCCTGACTTCGGATCTGGTAAGTACTATTTTCCTCTTCTGTTTATAGCACCTTAAAGTGCTAATACCTTAATTTATTTTAGTGATTTTTCCCCCCTTTTATTTCCTTCTCAGGATTTTTGTCCAACACCTGCTGTATTACCATTGTTGTTACTAAATAAAGGAAGGATTTGTGGGTGACCCCCACCATTTTATTATCTGCCACTTCATTATATTGAGTGTCTTTAATATCAATTCTTAAGGTGTTTTTAACACCAATATTACTGTTCAGGGTGACCCCCTTATACAAATGCACTATAATAAAGTAATACAACACTTTATTACTACTCAGTGGTGAACCCCACTGTCTATGGTTATAATTAAGTGGTTAACTCCACTGTTTACTATCATAGTGGTACAACCCACTTGTGTATATTTTAGTGGACAACCCCACTAAATATTGAGTGCCGCCTACATATTAAACTACACAAATATTTTGGGTGACCCCCATCTATACTCTGAAATAATTTTGGGTGAACCCAATTCAACTCCATTCTTTCAAATTAATATACTTAACTGTTTGGCAACCGCTCTAAGACATACCATGTCTGACAATAATGAGCCCGCTATATCCCAGGTACTCAGAGCCTGATTGGTTTCAACCATTGCAGATTCCATCCCCAAGGCATTAGCAGCCTTTCATGAGAAGACTTCGGCCGAAGTCACCCCTACTGCACGTCAACTCTCTGATTCCGAGGACTCTCAACCCTCGGATCAGGAGATTACACGCAAACGCCCCTGGAAAGGGGAGAGTAGGTCTGCGGGCAAGGGCAAGGCTCCTGCCAAGTCCCAAAAATTGATTGCCACTCACCCCGTTCAAGCTAACTTTAACCCCTTAGAGGGTCTACATCTCACACGTTAGACGGGGTTGACGATTATTTCCTTGGATATTCTGATGAGGACCCCTCGGCGAATGCGCTAGGGGATACCCCATCGGAATTTGTCAAGGAAACCTATCTCACACATAAAGATCTAGATGCTATACTACCTAATCAAAAGGACCCGATTCAGACATCCTTCTGGATGCTTATTTGACCCCAGGGTCATCAGACACCCACGGTCGGCAGAATGGACTCCACCAGAGCACATTTCCAACTTTTGTAAAATGTGGTTATGCAAACCACTGGACAAAGAAATTAGGGCAAAACTCAGAGCCGAGTGCCCTCGACCGACCATTCCAAACAAGGTAGCTCTCACGCCAGATTTGACCCAAGAGTGGGCCCAGGGAGCCTTATGCTTACTAGGCAACGCTAATGCGGCCATGTCCACCGAGAGATGCTAGGCGGCACTGTACAAACTGGATGCAAAATTAGCCAATCTGAGCTCCCGAGAACTGGGACCAGAGGCAATGGATTACTGTTTGGGGACTCGTTCATGAAAGACCTTTCCAAACATGTAGCGGTGTTCACCACCCTAAATAAGGCCCAATCCTCCTTGCGCAGGGTTTTTCGTTCTCAGTCAGGCCGTTTTTCTGGGAGAGCTGGACGTTATAGAGGCCGAACGAACAACAGAATCGCCTTCACAGGCTACAGGCCTCGCCCCTCTGAAAACTATTGGCAATCGGGACAACCCCGACCCTACCACAGGCAACTATTCACTAATAGAGGGTCTATCCGGGGACGTGGATCTGCCTCCCTACGCGGAAGAGCTGCTCCAGGTAATAAATCTCCCTTCTTTCTATGTACCTATAGCAGGTCGATTAACCAGTTTTTCCAACAGTGGGAATTACTTTCTCAGGATCTATGGATCCTACACACAGTCCAAGGGTTCAAATAGATTTCCTTTCCACCCCTTCCAGGACACCCCACTTACACCACTACAGATGTCTGCAGCAGACAACCTGACACTACAAACCGAACTGCGCAAACTAGTAAAAAAAGGGCCAATACTTTTCTAAGCAACATTTTTTTGGCCACAAAAAACTGGAGACCTACGCCCAATTATCAACTTAAAAAAACCTGAATCACTTTGTCAGGTATCGCCACTTCAAGATGGAGGGCATCCATCTACTCAGGGACCTCCTTTACGTGGGAGATTGGTTCTCCAGCTTTGATCTCAAAGACTCATACCTCACAGTTCCTATTGCTCGCAACCATCGAGCTTTCCTTCAATTCCTCTGGCAAGAGGAAATCTGGCAATTCACATGCCTCCCGTTCGGACTATGCTCCGCACCATGATGTTTCACGAAACTGATGAAACCAGTGATGGCGCTACTCCGATCACAGGGGATTCGATCCATCATATATTTGGATGACATCCTGATAATGGCACAAGACATTCGCAAATTGTTATCAACCCATCAGATTCGCTTACGCGATCTGGCCCATACTATAGGCCTACTGTTCGCCTCTATCCAAGTCATTTACCCAGGACCTTTACACTACCGAGCCATGCAACGGCTCAAGACATACTACCTACACCGTTCCACCTCCTACGTCAGTACATCCAACTGACAGACGAAGTTCGTATAGAACTTCACTGGTGGCTTCACAATATGGAAGCCTGGAATGGCAAAGCCATCTTAGGATCACAACCAGATTTCATTCTGGAATCCGATGCCAGTCTCCTGGAATGGGGTGCCACATGCGCCCAAGGGTCCACAGGGGGACTTTGGTCCCCATCCGAACAAGCAATGCACATCAATTGTTTGGAATTGATTACAGGATCTTTCGCAATTCGCAGTTTCGCGAAAGACTGTTTCAACTGTTCACTAGTACTGCGCATGGACAACGTCTCTGCAGTGCGCTATGTGAATCGGTTAGGAGGCTCCCGATCCAAGCTACTATCCGATCTGACCAAAGATCTTTACCAATTCTGTCTAGAACGGAACTTATCTATCAGAGCGGAATATCTTCCGGGCATGGACAACCTAGTCGCGGATTGGTTCTCTCGCCATTGGAGGGATGTAAGCGACTGGCAATTAGACCCCGCGTGTTCCACCAAATTCATTGCCTTCGCGGGCCCCTTACACTGGACCTGTTTGCATCCCGTCTGAACCGCCAGACGGAAGCCTTTATCAGCTGGCTCCCAGACCCCAGTCATGGGCAGTTGACGCCTTTCTACATCCTTGGCCAGAGACAGGAGCCTATGCGTTCCCACCTTTCTCCATGATCCAACGCACCCTCTACCGGGTCAAAGCCCTAATAGTCACGATAATCATTGTCACTCCACTAAGGAGAACCCAGACTTGGTTTCCAACCCTGTTAGAATTATCAGTGAACTATCCAATTCTTCTACCTCGATCACCCGACATCCTCAGGAACCCAATAGGGCACTTTCACCCACTCGCCCTTCAGGACCGGCTCCAGCTTGTAGCTTGGACCGTTTCAGGGGATCTTGGAACGTCTCAGGACTTTCGGAGACAACTCAGGCTCTCCTATGGGACTCCTGGGCCCCAGGCACTAGTCGAGCTTACATCGCTGCATGGAAGACATGGGTCAGCTGGTGTTTGGAAAGGGACACCGATCCCTTTTCAGCACCTCTGACGATCATCCTAAATTTTCTGTCTACCCTATTTGATCAAGGTAAATCCTATAGATCAATTAATGTCTATAGATCCACTATCTCGGCGGCCCATAATCCCATTGACAATGCGTCAATAGGGAAATATCCTTCAGTCTGTAGACTTTTATGAGGGATCAGGTTAGCCAGACCCCCTCTTCCTAAATACTCCTGTTTCTGGGATATAACTCAAGTCTTTTCCCTTTTAGAATCCTGGACCGCTAATGAAAATTTGTCGCTACGTCAACTTTCGGCCACACTGGCCTTACACTCCTATGCCTGGTATCCTTCTGTAGGGTCTCGGATATCCAAGCATTTGATCCCCACGCAGTAGTCTTCTCGCCTGAAGGCGTTAAGTTTCACATCACCAGACGAACAAAACTAATTCTTCCTCTGTATTCTACCTTACTTTCCTAATAGACAATCACTCTGCGTGGCACTCTGCGTAAGGCATTATTTAGATGCCACCACCACTCTACGTCCCCCTACGGGACCCCTCCTCGTGTCTTATGTAAAACCACACAAACCGGTATCCGCACCCACCGTCGCACGGTGGATCAGATGGATACTAGCGCAAGCAGGCATTGACTCAAATTTTGGCGCATATTCAGTCAGAGGAGCAGCCGCATCCTCAGCCTTTCGCGCGGGGAGCTCCCTCTCAGACATTTTGTCATCTGCAGATTGGTCCAGAGAGTCCACATTCCGTACATTTTATTTCAAACCTATGACACATGCTGCATCTTCTATCATATAGGAGCGTTAAAACAGCAAATATGAAGCCTCCTGTCTTGCCATAAAATTAGGGATTATTCTAGCTTTAGTGACTGAATAATCTAAATTTTATTAACGACAGGAGGCGAATATTTCCCCCCCCCCCTCTTTATTTTCACTTTCTAACACCCGCCCAGGTTACTATGCATTCCAGTGTACTGGTTACACACACTTTATACACCATCTGCCATAGGTTCACGCCATAACACTTCTAATCTAGTGTTTGAAATATTCAATATTATATTCAAAGAGTAACTACAATTTGTTCTTAACATACATGCCATAAATTGCATTCACCTAGTATGAGAACCTATACTCTCACGTCTTTTCTCTATTCCCTTAGTGTGAAAAATACCTACCTTTGTATATACGGCTCCTTCAAGCACGCTGAAGATTCCACATGTTGACTACTTCAGGACTCCAACTTAGTCCGCAGTTCATCGTTACAGTTTACACGGTTGACACAGACATATCATCGACCACAGCAAGAAAGAGGATATGGGAGGAGTTTGATGGCATCATATAATACTGTTATACTATCTGATTGGTTGAACTTTTTACATTACTGTTAACTGTTCCTTTGCGGCTGGGAGGTTCAGTAAAGAAAGATAAAGCAAATATTCGCCTCCTGTCGTTAATAAAATTTAGATTATTCAGTCACTAAAACTAGAATAATCCCTAATTCGCTTCCATTAAGGGTATACGTTGCTTGTGTATTCTTTACGCCGAAGTGCATAACTTTTCATTTTTCAACATTAAATTTCATCTGCCATTTGAGTGCCCAGTCCTCCAGTCTATCTAAATCCCTCTGCAGCAAAGTAATATCTTGCTCACATTGTATTATTTTACAAAGTTTTGTGTCATCTGTAAACACTGAAACATGACTTTCAATGCTGTCTTCAAGATCATTTATAAACATGTTAAATAGAAGGGGTCCCAGAACAGACCCCTGGGAGGACACCACTTGCCACCTCTGTCCAGCTTGAAAATTTACCATTAACAACAACTCTTTGTACTCTGTTTTTAAGCCAATGTTCTATCAAAGAACAAGCATTTTCATCTAGACCGATTTCCTCGAGTTTGAACACTAATCTTTTGTGTGGAACTGTATCAAATGCCTTGGCAAAATCCAAATAGATCACATTCACTGCAACCGCCTGATCTATACTTCTTCCTACTTCTTCGTAGAATGCAATCAAGTTAGTGCTTCATAAAACCGTGCTGATTTTTGCTGATAACCATGTTCTTCTCAAGGAATTCTTGAATATTATCCCTTAATAACCTTTCAAATATTTTACCAGCCACAGAAGTTAAGCTCACAGGTCTATAATTTCCAGGCAAGGATTTTGAACCCTTTTTGAATATAGGAACCACATCTGCCTTCCAATCCACCGGAACACTTCCTGAAAGAAAAGAATCTTGAAAGATTAAAAACAGAGGTTCACTTATTTCTACACTTAGTTCCTTAAGTACACATGGATGGATACCGTCAGGCCCTGGAGCTTTGTTTATATTAACTTTCTTTAGTTGCTGCAGCACCTTGTCTTGAGTTAACCAATTACAATTATTCTGCAAGTTTTTAGTAGCAATCATTTGCACATCTATTGCCATGGGTTCTTCCTTAATATATACGGAGGATAATTAGTTATTTAAAATTCCTGCCTTTTCCTGGTCTTCATTAACTAACACCCCTGTTTCAGTTTTTAGTGTACTTACATTTTCATTTTTTTTTTTTTTTTAGAATTTATGTACTTAAAAAATGCTTTGGGGTTGGTTTTGCTCTCTTTAGCTATCATTTATTCATTTTGAAGTTTAGCATGCATTATTTGCTTCCTTATATCTTTTATAAGATGCATCTGATTTGTCCGATTTAAATGCTTTAAATGCCCTTCTCTTATTTTTAATCTCTTGTTTTACTTCTCTACTAAGCCACATTGGTTTTAATTTGTTTCTTTTATATTTATTTCCCAATGGTACATACTGAGAAATGTACCTTTCTAATATTTGTTGGAAGATGATCCATTTATCCTCAGTGTTCTTTTCACTAAAGAGTTTATGCCAGTCAATATATTGTAAAGCTTCCCTTAACTTATTGAAATTGGCCTTTTAAAATTATATGTTTTAGTATACCCCATGTGCTTTGAGTTTATTTCAAAGGACACTATATTGTGATCACTACTTCCCAAGTGCTCACCTACTTGAATGTTGGTCAAAAGATCAACGTTGTTTGTTAAAACCAGGTCCAGACAAGCATTCATTCTAGTTGGTGCTTGTACAAGTTGTGACATGAAGGTGTCATTTAACAAGTTTAAAAACCTAATTCCCTTTGCTGAGCTACTAGTCCCTATGTCCCAATTCATGTCCGGGTAATTAAAATCTCCAATAATTAAAGTGTTACCCAGATTTGCAGCTTTCTCAATTTGCTGAAACAGCTGTTGTTCCTCGTCAATATTAACATTAGGTGGTTTATAACAAATCCCAACCAATAGTTGGTTTCCCTTCTTTTCCCCCAAGCAGATATTTACCCATAAAGCTTCCACATTTTCCTCATCATGTCATGCACAAGCATGCAAGGGGAACCACAGATAATTTTACATCTGATGCAGGTTAAAATATAGTTTGTTTTTTTCTTTTCAATTCTTTATTAAGACAATAGACAGCTGATGGTACAAAGAAAAATAAAATATTGTCTTAACATCACATTACAAAATGACGGTACTCAGAGCTACTAACATTGTATTAAGACTTGTGTCTGAAGTGGCCCTCAGGTATCTTTACATGGCACTGAAGCTGGCAATGAAAGAATTCTTGGTGAGAGCCACATCCGTGCATTCACTAGAGTGTATTGCACATTTGAGTGTATAAGATTAGGCAGAGCCCTTAAACAAATGTTTAAGGTTTTTTCTTTATTGAAGAAGTTCCCCCAAGGGAGGGAGGGGAGGGGGGGTTAGAAAATAAGAGTGTGAGAGAAGAAAGCAGAGAGAATGCAGCAGGACGGTAGGATAGAAGGTAGAAGAAAAACTAAAGGGCAGGTAGAAGACAGGCAGTCACAGGCAGAGTGCACCAGACAGCACCCAGAGGATTAGCGTTGACACCCTAAGGGGGGGGGGGAGAGGGAGGGAGGCATACCAACGAGCAGGGGGAATAAGTATGCTCCTCAAGAACCTTCCAAGCGTCAGTCCTTTAATTCAGAATCCACATAGTCCATAGTTTATGTTTTACATCGTTATTCATTAGTGAGAATTTAAATCCAGGTTAAAAATAGCCAAACTGGAAAAATTCTCTAAATAAGCTATATTTCCAGTTCAGCTAACTTTTACTTTTGTGCCTTACATTTGAATTCCACTTTGAATTCTCACTTTACTGGATAACCATGTAAATGTACAATTATTAACCTTTTAAATTAGGCCGAAGATTCCTGTCTTCACAATAGATTCTGAACTAGTGCCCTAAAAGCAATACATGCTAGAAGTGGTAAATATTGATGGAAATATTCAAGAATGCCAGGGTTTCCTAAATCAAATTGAGTTTTATTTTGAGGCCTCACCAGGATCTTTTCCTACGGACAGAGCTAAAATTGGTTACCTGATGAATCAACTTAAAGGTAAATCCTTCGCTTAGGCCAATCCATTGTGGGAGAGTAATAGGAGCAATGCACACAATTACCAGGAATTCCTTGCAGAATTTAAATTAATGTTTGAACCATTAGGCAGGCATGAGGACGCCTCCACTGCCCTAATGCATATCAAACAAGGGAACTGGTCTCTCTCAGATTATGCCATAGAGTTTCGCACCTTGGCTTCTGAGGTAGACTGGACAAACAGCGGATTAATCTCTGCATTTAAGAAATGATCATCTAAGAATATTTTGGATAAGATTGCTGCCAAAGAACTACCCAAAAAAACTAAATGAGTTTATGACATTTGTCATGCAAATTGATAATAGATTGAGAACCAGAGAAAATACCAGGAATAAGACCAGACGTATGGCTATGCCTTTAGCACCCAGTTTCTCCAGAACTATTGTTCCTGACATCCCAGTACAGTCCAAACCCATGCAGTTGGGGGCCACTAGACTGTCAGAGGCAGAAAGACAATATAGGAGAAAAGAGGGTCTATGGCATGGGTCCTCAAACTCCGGCCCCCCAGATGTTGCTGAACTACAACTCCCATGATTCTTTGAATTACATAGATAGCCAGAGAATCATGGGAGTTGTAGTTCAGAAACATCTGGGGGGCTGGAGATTGAGGACCCATGGTCTATGGCTATACTGCGGTAGAAAAGGACATATGAGGAGTTCTTGTCCCATATGTCCAGAAAACTTCCACACCTAAGAACCCTAAAGGGACAGGTCATAGCTATAATGGATATGTCCTCTGGCAATAACAAAAATAGATTCCTCCTTGAGATTATGGCCAAATGTGATAGGAAGGACTTTTCATGCAAAGCCCTGATACACTCAGGTGTGGCAGGAAACGTCAATATACAATTTGTCAAAAAACATTCCATACCTATCAAGGAGAGATGGCTGTTGAAGCTATTGACGGGAGACCCCTCTCTCAACCCTTAATTACCCACAAAACCTTTCCCATGAACATATCCATTGATGCTCTACACAAGGAAGACATAACCTTCCAAATAATTGCTTCTCCGTCTTGTCCCATCATATTAGGATTCCATTGGCTTATTAAGCATAATCTTCATATCTCCTGGGCAAAAGGGGAGATATTGGAATGGGGAAAGGACTATATAGAGAGATGTATGTTGCACATTACTAAAGAGTGGGTATCATTACATTACCCCTGCTATGCCTCAGAACCCAGAGGTTCCCATGCAGTATTGGGTGGTTAAGGAGGTATTCAGTAAAAATCAGTCCAATACTCTACCTCCTCACAGGTCATACGGCTGTTCCATAAATCTATCACCACAGGAGAGTAGAATAATGGAAGAATACATGAAAGACTCCCTAAGTAAGGGCCACAGAAATAAATCATCCACGCCAGCTGGTGCAGGCTTCTTTTTTGTAGAAAAATTAGATGGAGAGTTACGTCCATGCATTGACTACAGGGCACTAAACAAGAACACAATTAAAAATGCCTATCCAATTCCACTCATTTCCGAATTGTTTGACAAAGTCCAGGGTGCTAAAATCGTTACTAAACTTGACCTCAGGAGTGCATACAATTTGGTAAGGATTAAAGAAAATCACGAGTGGGAAAATGGCATTTAACACTAGAAGTGGGCACTATGAATACCTTGTTATGCCCTTCGGGTTATGCAATGCTTCGGCTGTGTTCCAGGACTTTATTAATAATGTACTCAGGGACTATATTCATTCATTTGTCATCATACCTGGATGATATCCTTATTTATTCTCATGACCCTCAGACTCACCAAAAACAGTTCAAACAAGTATTATAAACTTTACTTAAAGGACCACTATAGGCACCCAAACCACTGTAGCTCAATGAAGTGGTCTGGGTGCCAGGTCTATCTAG
Source organism: Pelobates fuscus (assembly GCF_036172605.1). Lineage (NCBI taxonomy): Eukaryota > Metazoa > Chordata > Amphibia > Anura > Pelobatidae > Pelobates > Pelobates fuscus. The sequence goes on from NC_086320.1 coordinate 108,867,261, forward strand.
GATTAACCCTGCCTGCTGTAAACATAGGGTTAATCCAGCCTCTGGTGGCTGTCTCATTGACAGCCGCTAGAGGCGCTTCTCACTGTGATTTTCAGTGAGAAGACGCCAGCGTCCATAGGAAAACATTGAGAATGCATTCCTATGAACTGGCTGAATGTACGCACGCATTCAGCCGATGACGTCAGAAGGAGGAGGAAAGTCCCCAGCACCGAGGGTGCCCGGCGCTGGAGAAAGGTGAGTGTTTAACCCCCTACCTCCCTCTTCAGCCCGGCGGGAGTGGGACCCTGAGGGTGGGGGCACCCTCAGGGCACAATAGTGCCAGGAAAATGAGTTTGTTTTCCTGGCACTACAGTGCTCCTTTAACAATCAACTTTATTGCAAACTGGAAAAAGGATTTTAAAAAAAAATATATTTATTTTGCTGTGCATTGAGTAACATGTATATACGAGGTGGAAAATTTTGTATTTTTTCCACCTCGTATATACATGTTACTCAATGCACAGCAAAATAAATATATATATTTTTTTAAGCTTTTTTTTAAGCTCGTATAGCTTGGTGGAAAGACGAGACAGGGGGGATATGATAGAAACATTTAAATACATAAAGGGAATCAACACAGTAAAAGAGGAGACTATATTTAAAAGAAGAAAAACTACCACAACCAGAGGACATAGTCTAAAATTAGAAGGACAAAGGTTTAAAAATAATATCAGGAAGTATGACTTTACTGAGAGGGTAGTGGATGCATGGAATAGCCTTCCAGCTGAAGTGGTAGAGGTTAACACAGTAAAGGAGTTTAAGCATGCGTGGGATAGGCATAAGGCTATCCTAACTATAAGATAATGCCAGGGACTAATGAAAGTATTTAGAAAACTGGGCAGACTAGATGGGCCGAATGGTTCTTATCTGCCGTCACATTCTATGTTTCTATGTATATCACTGTAGCATTTCAAACGTTTTCATACAACAAGCATTAGACATACTGTGAACGTGGTTATGCACATATTTTAAATTTAAGTCAGCATGAGTGTGTCCCTAGTGAGTTACTTTATGGTGGTTAAGTATATCTGTCTTTACTTAGGGGGGATGGTACAAGGTGTGCATGTTCCAAGGGCAATACAGGGACTTGTGGGCCTGTTAGTTAGGCTCTCTTGTGGTCAGTTTTAGGAACATGTGTAGGTCTGTGGGGTAGACCTAGATTAAAAGCGAAGGTCATGTTTGGTGAACCTCTCAAAGGAGGTGGTGCCCCTAACCATGGGGGTGTCGGGGGGGGGGGGGTGTGCATGTGGAAAAGTGGTGTACTAAGTATATGGCTATGGAGAACCGGACCAGGGCCATACATAGCACTATGAAACGAGTGCTTGGTTGTGTCATCGTTGGCTAGGGCTCCCTATTCCTAGGTGTCCCAGTCTCATTGTTGCATTGTCATGTGGGTGAGGCTGATGTGCAAAAAACAAACAAATAGGAAACCGAAATTATAACATTCAAACTTTGCAGCCTAAGGCCGCAGATTCAGTAAGTTCCTCGGGTGGATTTGGGTGGTGGCTGGTGGACTCCGTGCCCTTCAGGTGTCAGGCAGATAGTCCGCTGGTTGTCTCGGCATGAATGGGAAGACGTTGGCTGGGTCCCATCCTTGAGCGCGGCTTGGGTCCGCTAGTGCTGCTGTCCCATTCTGTATGCCCAGTGTTGAGAGGAATGTTGGTATTTCAGTTCCTGTGGTCAGTTTGTGCATGGCACCTTTGTGTGAGGCGAGGAGAGACCTCGGCGTTCCCCATCTGTAGGTCACTCCTGCAGCTCGTAGTTTGGCGGTGAGAGGATTCAGGGATTTCCTCCATTGTAGCGTGGCTTTTGATAAGTCCTGGTAAAAGGAGAGTTGGGAATCCTCGAATGGAAGTGTGGTCTTATTCCTCACTGCTGCCATGATGTGCCCCTTGTCTTGTGGTAAGGAACATCGGAGTATGACGTCCCCGGGCATTGTGGAAGTAGTTGCGGTTGGCGTCGGTAGGCGGTATAGGGAAAAATGCATTTTTAATCAGACTGAAGTACAATTTCTGGGGTATAACATTTTTGCTTCTGGTTTTCAGATGGACCCTCAGAAACTAGGGGCTGTTCTACACTGGCCTTTGCCCAATCGACTAAAAGCCATTCAAAGGTTCATTGGATTTGCCAATTACTAAAGAAGATTTATTAAAGGGTTCTCTTCTGTGATAGCACCCATCACCAATATGACACGCAAGGGGGCTAATAGTACGATATGGTCTAAGGACGCTAAAGAGGCTTTTGAACTTGTCAAACAAAGGTTTGAATCCACTGATATATTGATTTATCCTAACACTAGCATACCCTTCATACTGGAGGTTGATAACTCCAAAACTGGTGTAGGGGCTGTTCTCTCTCAGAGGGAAAGTCAGGACACCCCTTTGCATCCCTTTACTTCTCTAGAAAATTGTGCCCCGCGGAGCATAATTATGATATTGGCAATAGAGAGTTGTTGGCCATTAGATTAGCGCTGAAAGAGTGGCGACATCTTTTGGAAGGTTCCAAGGATCCCCTTTTGATCATTACTGACCATAAGAATTTGTCATATATAGGGGACGCTAAGCGACTGTCTTCTAGACTGGGTAGACGTTCTTTGTTCCTATCTCGCTTCAACTTTCTTATAACTTACCGACCCGGTCCTAAAAACGTGAAGGCGGATGTCTTGTCTAGACAGTTTGATACTGAATCAGTGCAGGAACAAGAAATATTCCCTATTGGTCCTCCTGAATGTATCATCACTTCCATTGTCCTTTCATTATCTTAACCTCTGCTTGGCGCCATCATGGAAGCTCAGTCTCAGGCGCCATGAAATAAACCGATAGATAAATTGTTTGTTCCATTGGTTGAAAGAGTGAATGTCATGAGGGTGTTCCAATGCAACTGCTGGACACCAAGGCATTAATAAATCCGTTTCCACGATCATTAAATTTTTGGTGGGATACTCTAAGAAAAGACATTAAAGGAAAGACATTAAATATTATGTGCAGGCTTGTTCTGTTTGCGCAGTTTCGAAAGTTCCTCATAAGCTTCCATGTGGCTTGTTACAACCACTTCCTGTGCCTAATGTTCCATGGTCCCATTTGTCCATGGATTTCATTGTTGAACTTCCTAATTCTAATGGTTATACCACTATCCTTATGGTGGGTGACCATTTTTCTAAGATGAAAGCAAGAAGAGAGGAAACTTTAATAGTGAACAAAATACAAAGTGGTCATTTCACACATTTACTCCTAATACGTCTAGACATATGCATATTAAGAGTAAATGTGTGAAATGATCACTTTGTATTTTGTTCACTTATATTTTAGATTATACATTATAGGCAGTTTCCTCTCTTCTTGCTTTCAACCACAATTCATTTAGGGTTAACCCCTTTACTGCCTTTACACTTGATCCGTACACCAGGCTTCCATCTTGTGAAACATTTTTCTAAGATTACTCATTTTGTTCTGCTCAAAAAATTGCCATCCTCACAAGACCTGGTCCTTATCTTTATACGTGAGATTGTCCGACTGCATGGCATTCCTCAAAATATTGTATCTGACAGGGGTTCTCAGTTTGTCTCTTGGTTTTGGAGGGCTTTCAATAAACAGGCATTTTTCTTCCTACCACCCCCAAACCAATGTCATGGCTGATAGGGCTAACCAGTTTTTGGAATTATATTTGCATTGTTTTGTTAATAGCACTCAGGATAATTGGTCCGAATTACTACCCTGGGCCGAGTTTGCTAGGAACAATGCTGACCATGACTCTTCTGGACATAGCCCATTCTTTATTAATAACGGTTGCATCCTACTGTTCTGCCGGCCATCTTTTCTGATACAGTTATCCCTGCTTTGAATGACCACCTTGCTTCCATTCGTGATACTTGGATCAAAGCGCATTCCACTCTAGAAACTGCGGCTGACCGTTTCAAACTTTATGCTGATAAACAGTGGGGTGCCAACCCTGTTTACCAAGTGGATGAGAGGGTGTGGTTATCAGTAGCGTTGAGCGGACACCTGGATTTTCGGGTTCGCCGAGTTCGGCAGAACTTAGTCAAAAAATTCCAGTTCGGGCTCGAACTTGACCCCGAACCCCATTGAAGTCAATGGAGACCCGAACTTTTGGGCACTAAAATGCCCCTAAAAAAGTCCTGGAAAGGGCTAGAGGGCTGCAAAAGTTAGTAAAATGGGGGTAAGAGTAGGACAAGTGCCCTGCAAACAAATGTGGATAGGGAAATCACTTAAAATAACATAAAATACATAAAAATTTTAAATTAATAATCTTGAACTAAGAGAAGGAGGTGGATGTGGAGTAGGAGGTTGAGGAGGCGTGACCGTGGCGCTGTAGGTGGAAGCGGTGGTGGAGGAGGTAGCCAACACTGTTTATTTTTTTTTTTTATTGGGATAGCCCCCAAAATATTGGGACATATAAAAAAAGAAACATTTGCGGCCTGCGTTGCATTTCTTGCAGTCCAATAACGCCATCAGGTTTTTAAAACTGTCCGTCTCCACCAGACGGAACGACAGCATTTCAAAGGCCACGAATTTTGAAAGGCTGGCATTTAGGGCCAGGGATTGCAGGTGGGTAGGGGGGTACTTCCTCTTTCTCTACAGTGTTTGGGAGATGGACAGCTGAACGCTTCCATGGGACAGTGTGGAGATGCTTGGGGACGGTGGCGGACAAGGTGGCGTTGCTGCCACATCCTCTGTTTGCGGGGTGAAGGAAGAGGTGGAGGAAGAGTCCGAGACAGTAGCAGAAAAGGAAGCAGGAGGAACCTGAGACCTTTCTTGGTTTTTGAGGTGCTTACTCCACTGCAGCTCATGCTTTGTCATGCAGGTTGTGCTCAGGTTTAGAACGTTTATGCCTCGCTTCAGGCTCTGATTGCACAGCGTGCAAACCACTTGTGTCTTGTCATCAGCACATTGTCTGAAGAACTGTACACCAGGGAACTCCTTGGAGCTGGCTTTGGTGTGCTCGGTAGCAGGCGTACTGTCTAGGGGACGGCCGCTCCGCTTTTGCACCCTACTCCCTCTTATGCTGTGCTGGTGCAACCACCGCCTCTTCCTCCAAACTGCACACGTCACTCGCATGACCTTCATTCCATGTGGGGTCTAGGACCTCATCATCCTCCACATCATCTTCCACCCATTCCTCAACCCTGCCCTCCTTGCCGGTCTGCACACTGCAGAAAGCCACAGCTGGGTGCTGGTAACACCTTCCTGTGCTGGCAGGTCCTGAACACGAGCCTCAGGCACCTGGGGGCCTGCTGGTAACTTCATCTCATGAAAAGTTGTCAAGCTGGAGTGGTAATGCTGCGTGGAGTGTTAAAGATTAAAAGTGCAAGTAATCTAAATTTTTCATATACAGTATAATGGCAACCTATGTAAAACTTGTGCGGTATACTTCAATAACTCCAATTCTTTTGCAGGCCAACTGAAAAAGAAACATGCTTCAGAGTTGGGTTTTTCATTTTTTTAAGCTTATTTTTTGATATTTATACACTTCTTAAAATATTTTTAATTGTAAAGTCTTCAAAGGACATATGGAAATTGTTTTAGAATTGTATCCAGGCAACATTTTCCCTATAAACTGACCTCACAGTTCGACTTGTGAGGGTATTGCCCCAGAATTACAATATTGTTTAAGTACCTCTTAGCTATTGATAACTGGTTTAATTATAGCAGCTTGTTATCTGGTAGTTTCTAGTGTAGAAAATATCAGTTTTCTATCACTTAGATATGTTTAACAAGTGTTGTAAGTGTGAAACAATATTACAAGTGACCGATGTAGTAAATTCAAATCAAAGTTCCATTTGCAAAAAAAGATTCTCACCCATCTTCTGTGGGTTATTGCATTTTTAAGATGTAGACTTATTGTATCACACTAGCCATGCACAGGTAGATTGTCTGGCACGTTGTTTTGGTGCTTGGTTTTTAACTTTGTAGTTGTGTCTTTACACAATATAGAAATGTATATTAATGCTTCTGTATATGAAGCGATCACAATAACACTTGTTTTTCACTTAAAAAAAAAAAAGTCAGGCTAAACAAAAATTGGTAATGAAACATGAAAGGATGCTGTATGATTTAAAAAAACAAAACAAAAAAAAAACACACTACATGAAGGTCCTGTTCACTAGAGTGTGTAGTCATGAATGTAACCAGTAAAACTTTGTTTTTACAGACAATGGTTGGCCCATACATATTTTCAATTTATGTTTTTATTGGTGTTTTATGTACGACATCGAGAAACATTATATAGTGTGAATATAGTAGTATAAAATGAAAATGCAACAATATACATATAAAATGCAATAGTACAGTCGACAACATTTGAACAAGCATTGAATAAAATGACTAAGATGACTAAGATGCGACCTGCATTAATGTGCCTAATGCCAATACCCACTGGCACCTTGCTCTTTGCTCTGCAGTTTAGTCTCGTATTTCTCTAAACGGTTTGTCTATCTGCAGCGTTTTATTTGTAGAGTTCCGTACGCTGTTCCTGGGTATTGGGGTCAGTCTCTTAATAACGGCGCCTTGTGGCCTGTCTGGTTTGCGGTTGGGTCGCGTGGAGTTCTCCGTCTCTGCTGTTGGTTCTGTGGGTAGTGGGGTACCTGGATGTTGCGGCTTCCCCACCTCAATGAGCTTCAAAAAGCCGTCTGGGTCTCCCTTTGATGTAAGTGTGTTGCTTTCTCCGTTAATATCTGTGATTAGGGATCCGTCCATACCCCAGCGGTACTTGATAGCGGCTTCTCTCAGTTTTCGGGCTATGGGTGCCAACTTTCTTTTTTCTGTTAAAGCCGAGAATGGTGTATCTGGGAATATCGCCACTCTGTGTCCTGCATGTTGCACCGTTCCCAGCTCCCTGGATCGGGTCAGTATAGCGGCTTTTGCGGAGATGTCACGTGTGACTATTATGATGTCTCTGGGTGCCGCCGCTGATTTGCGCACCCTAAATATTGCGGTGATCAGAGTGCCGGTCGGAGCAGGGTTAATGCCCATGGTTGCTATGAGGACTTGGGTGTAGGTCAGGAGCTGCGCATCATTTACCGTCTCAGGTACACCTCTAAGGCGCAGGTTTTTTATCCTGTGCCTTGCCTCCAAGGTGGTCACTGTGCGTTTTAGGTCTTGTACCTGGGATGTAAGATCCTTTTGAGCCTGTTCCATAGCGCAGATTTTGTTGTTACTGGATGCCTCTCTGTGTTCCAGGCCTTGGACCGCACGGCACACATCTACCACTTCCGTTTGGACCCTTTGGAGGTCCTCTCTCCATATTTGCCGCATTTCTACCAGCAGCCTCCTGATATCCCCCTTTGTGGCTGGGGTCCCGTCGTCCCCGGAGTCTGGCGTTGTGGATCGCCCTTCCGATCGGGGTGAGGGGATTTCCTCCTCCTCAGCTGAGGATTCTGAGGTACAGCAGGCCGCAGGCGCCATCTTGGTTCTCTGGGGGGGGAGTAAATGCTTGCCGTATATCAGGTTGTCTTGGTGTGGGCATGCCCTGAGACTTCTTGTGCTTCTTCCCCATATTCGCTCTGTGGGGGGGATATCTTTTCCAGCCGGATTTGTATTTAATTTCTCTCGGTTTTTGCCGTTTTGTCTATATTCCGAGCGGAGCCCTGCATGAAGACGTCCGCTCGGTTTAGTCGCTGGCCACGCCCCCCCATACATATTTTAAAACGTGTTTAATTTTGTTATAGCATGACTTGTAGTCTTGTTTTTAACTTGTCTATAATACATATTTTTGTATGACTAAGATTTATTTGTCTTTAGACTTTCTTGAGAAGTGGTAACTAGCCAGTGTTGCACACATACACCAGATATAAAGGGCACACCCCAAATATGTAATATTTAGCACCAAAAAAATTTGAATTTTTAAAACTGCGATGTAACCACAGTATTTGATGGTTCTATTTGACTCTCAGATATGAAGTGCACACCCCAAATGTACTTTTTAGCACCAAAAAAAATTTGTCACAGCAGTATTTAAAAATGCCTAGATGTTGCCCACTTAGCTACCAGAACAGGATTAAAGTAATGTGCCTAGCACATTAACAAAAAGACTGATTGCTTATTTCTCTGTGGCACTGGGCTCAGGGCAGGGTACAATAATGTAGGATAGCACCCACAAAACTAATCGCTGTAGTTTGATTCAACACCAGAATTCTTTCCTAATCTGTCCCTCACAGCTGCAGCATCCTCTCCCTACACTAATAACAGCTCATGTGACGTGCGGCGCTACGTCACTCCAGCTTATTTAGAGGCTGGGTCACATGCTGCACTGGCCAATCACAGCCATGCCATTAGTAGGCATGGCTGTGATGGCTTCTAAGGGCACACGAGTCAAACGCTTGTTGATTGGCTGCCCTGTAGCTTTTCAAAACGCGCCATTAAATCGCCGAATACCGAACTCGAACATTCACTGAAATGTCCGTGTTCGGGTCCAGGGTCCAAAAATCGTAATGTTCGGTACGAACCCAAACTTTACAGTTCGGGTTCGCTCAACTCTAGTTATCATCGCGCATCATCATGGTTAAAGTTCCTAGCATGAAGTTTGCTCCTAGATTCCTTGGTCCGTTTCGTATCCTTCGTAGGATTAATCCTGTTTGGTATTCTCTGGCTCTCCCTGCCTCCTTGCGGATTCCTAATACCTTTCATGTCTCTTTGCTCAAGCCGCTTGTTTGCAATAGATAAACTGTCCCAAGTGTGCCCCCTCCTCCATTGGTGTTTCTGGACAGGAGGCGTATGAGGTCTCTTCCATAATTGATTACAGGTTCTGTCGTGGCTCCTTACAGTATTTAGTCTATTGGAGAGGGTATGGACCTGCTGACTGTTCTTGGGTTCCGGCCTCTGACATCCATGCTGGCCGCAAAATTTGTTCTTTCCATGCCAAATTTCCTCTCAAGCCTGGACCTGCCCGCCCGGTTGGTTGTCTTCAGGTGGGGGGTAATGTAACGTATTACTCCTCACCTTGCAACATGTTGTGGATCCGCCAGAGGCCATTGCCAAATTCTAGCCCCACGTCTGCCCACATTCATGACGACGTCGGCGTGCCCGTGATGTCATGCGGGAGACGCGCGCGCACGTGTTGGGGTAAAAGGCCGTTTTCGGCCAATCAGAACTGTAAAGCACTTATTAGATTGCCCTGTCGTGGTTTCCCTAGTGGTTGTCAGAGAGTGTTTTCCTGAGCGTTTATTTCGTTTTTTTTTTTACTTTGGCTTTGTTTGACTTCCCTGTATTCTGTCATCCCTGACTTCTGGCTTTCCCTTATCGTTGTGTCCCATTCTGTGCCCCCCGACCTCGGCAAGTTCCTGACTATTCTTTGGTGCGTTAAGTCCGGCCATTCTAAGGCCCGGTAAGACGTTCCCTTTTAGTCCTAGGTGTGATACAATGCTACGTGCTGGATCAATCAGTAATCCTGACACTTAGAAAGCAGGCTCTAGCTGAATCAGCAATTGAATAATAAGCTTATGCTGGCTACCAAAACGGTATCACGATATCCTCAATCTCCAGGTAAGTATAAATTATACAAAATACGATGAGAGAGGAAAGAAAATTTACTTAAAAAAAAAAACAGTAACAGGGACTGTAAAAACAGGTTATACAATAAAGTACAGTAGCACTAACGAGTTTCAACCTTATGGTCTTTGTCAAAGTGCATGAGAGTCTCCGCCTGGCGTTTATTTTTAAACTGTATATCCGGAAATTGACTTTGGCACCTCCCGGGATCCTGTGTACGCTCCCGCATTCTGATGTAATTGCGGGGGTGGCATCTAAGCGTCATGACGTCCTGATGCAATATGCTAAGGCGAGGTCCTCAATTCTGACAGATGTCGGAAGTAAAAAAAAAAAATGCCATAGTAGTAACGGGCGTAATTAGTTCATATCTCTGAGAATTCATTTAAAGGTATAAGCTGGACAAACAGGACTTTGTAAAAAAACAAACAAAAAAAAAACCCAATCAATTTATAATAACAACATGATTAAAAACATAATACATAACTTGAAGCATATACAATGTACATAATTTTATAATAAGAGGAGAGCAAGTCCAAATGCTAAAAATATGATCAAGTTCTATAAAAAAAAAGAGAAAACTATGTAGCAAAATATAAGACTATAAAGTCAAATAGTATAAAATATAAATGGAATAATAAAATAAGAGCAGCCATTTCAAAGTCGACGTTGAGTCCGCTGGGAGACAAGGTGTCTAAATTAAATATCCACCTCGTCTCGCAACGTCTCAATGCGGACTCCAAATGACCCCCTCTCCAGTGATTTTTAATCAACTGGATGCCAGAAAATTGGAGGCCAGTAGGATCTCCACTTTAAATTAAAAAAAAAAAATACTGGGAGACATTAGGATTTAAAAAAAAAAAAAAAACTCATATTATAAATATGTTCACATATCCTTGTTTTCAAACATCTAGATGTCTTATCGACATATTGTAGTCCACAAGGACATGTGAGCAAATACACCACAATTTTAGAATGACGAGATTAGGGAGTCAATATTAAACGATTTTGATCCTATCCTGGACTTAAAATTGTCTATTTTCTGAGGTTTTTATTTCAAATTCATGCATCCCATACAATAACCACAATAGTGAAACCCTTTGCTAGTATTTCTATATGTATCTAGGAAATTATTTGTATTATTTGGTACATCTACATAACTAGAGGTGAGTATCTGCCTAAAATGTTTAGCTCCTCTAAAAAGTATCTTGGTTTTATCTTCTATAAATGGTATAATTTCTAAATCCTGTTGTAGGTTGTGCCAATTCCTGTTCAGGATTCTCTTCAGTTGATTTTGGTCCTTACTGTAATTAAAAATCTGAGGTATTTTTTTATTTTTCTCCTCTTGTTTTTTTAGATCTATAGACCAGTAGAGATTCCCTGTCTAATTCCTGAATTTTTTAAAATTTCTTCATCCAATTGATTTGGATGATAGCCACAATCTAAAAACGAATTCTTTAGCAATTCTGCCAGGTTGTTAAATTAATTAAGCTCTGTACAATTGTGTCTTAGACTGAGAAATTGGCTTCTAGGAATATTGTCTAACCAGGGATGGAAATGGAAACTCTCTTTATGGATGTAACCGTTTACACCACTTTATTTTAAAAAGTGCACATGCTATTGTTATTATCTTTTTTCCAAATCTATAAAGTTAATTTTATTCTTACTAATTTCTTGAGTTAAATGAATATTCCATTGATTAGAATTTTAAAAAAATTCTAAAACAGAAATCTCATCCCCCTACCATATTAGAAAAATATCATCGATGTATCTCTTATAAAGGACCAGGTTCACACTCCAGTTGTGATGGAAATAGATACAACTCTCCCCTCCCCCCCCCTAATAAGACATAAATACATTTGCATCGCTAGGTGCAAACCTCGTCCCCACAGCAGTTTCTCTACATTGCAAAAAATGGTCTCCCTCGAACCAAAAAACTTTGTTATGGCGGATAAAAAGAATTCCCTCCATAATAAAATCTACCTGATCCACCATGGGGTACAGTGCTGAGGTTTCATGAAAAATAAGGGGGGCCTCACACCCTAACAAATGGCCTATACACATATAAAGGCAAGTTATGTCACACGTAACAAGTAAAAAATAATTTTGCCATTTAAAATCTTTTAGTAAAGTCTTGGAGGTGAGATGGACTTGGTCCTTACTATCGGTTGAAGTTGTGTATCCACATACTGAGATAAATTAGATAAAAGGGATCCAACACCGGAAACTATAGGTCTCCCTCAAGAGGTTAAGTGCGTCTTTATGTAATTTGGGTAGTGCGTATATAACCGATATTTTAGGGAACTGAATATTAAGAAAAGAGTATTCAGACTTCGTCAGAATTCCCTTCATAAGTCCTCCATCCAAATATTGCACATATTTTTTTAATTTTAATTTGAGTGTTATTTTCTAACTTTTTGTATGTGTTTGTATCCCCCAATTGTCGATAGATTTCCATAACATATTTATCCCTATCCATCAATACGACTCCACTCCCTTTATCCGCTGGTTTAATTATAATTTGAGTGTCTTTTCTCAAATTATCCATCGCTAACTTCTCTTGTCAAATTATTTTTTTTATTTGTTTTAATCTGTTTAATATCTTTAACACATGCGCTTTCGAAAATCTTGATACAATAAGATTTTAAATGAATAGGATACAAGGAAGATGGCTGTTTAAAATCAGTGTGAATAAAACCATTACTAATATTATCCTGATTATCTCCTTTATCAGCAGTTACTGGATAAAGTGTTTTAAGACATAGCCTCCTCATAAACCTATTTGTATCTGCATATGCCCCAAATGTATCCATTATACAACTTGGTGCAAATTTAAAACCTTTATTCATTTAAAATGCTAATTTGGGCAGAATCTAACTTTTTTTTAGATAAATTTAAAATTCTTATCTTCTCATTAGCTTTCCTCTTTGGTCTCTCAAATCGTTTTCCTCCCCTATTTCCCCTTATTCTAAATCTCTGCATCTTCTTTTGGTGGGGATTGGAGTTCTTGTAAGTGGTTCCCTCTATCTTTTCCTAAAAAAACGAGTTGTTCCATTACCTAAATCTCTAATGGGTTCAAATTGATTGAAACCCATTAGAGATCTACCTCGATGAGACAAGTAGTTTGATCTATGATTTATACTTTTCCAGTTTTCATTAGGACAATTTTCCCTTTTAGTTCTATTTCTATCCTTATTCTTTCTTGAGTCCATTCTTGAACTTTATTTTTCACTTCAGGCGATCTAGCCTGCACTTGAGTGGATATAACCGTATTAGTATTTTTCTTATAATTGTTGTAGTTAGGTTTAACCTTTTTCTTCTGATTATAATTAGCTCTAGGTCTTTCCTAACATTTTTAGTGGCATAATCGTTAACATCTCTTTGATATTTCTTTTTCTTGTTTGAGATGATAGATGTTTCAAGTTTGTCCAATCTCCCCATAATTTGGTTAGAGATGGATTCGAAATAATTGGTTCCAATTTATTTCTTATTTCGCTAATGATCTTATCAAGAGCTTCAACATTTTTGGTTCTCTGATTTACTTTTATTGGCATCATAGTGATAGAGAATTATTCAAGTGCTTCTTCCCATATATAAATAAATCTTTTATCTCTATCAAATGTGGGATATTTTGTGAATCTAAGACCTCGTGGGGTTATCTGGTCTTTTAAATATTTCTCCATCGTGAAAATAAGCCATAAGACTTGCCATTCCCACAGAAATCTCGAATTTGCAGTGATGTTACTACTGTAAGGGATTCTGGGCACGCATATGCAAATAAGTTAAACAAGAATCACCTTTTTGCCTCATTATTCCGTTTAAAACATGGATATCTTGGAGTTTATGTTTGCTGTATACAACAGCTTTGAAGCCAATCAGGAAGAGATGCAAAGTCAGTCAACCACTCATGGACAGCTGTTTCAGTGGTAATGCAAGTATCAGCGTGAGGTTGGCTACTGGTTTGCAATTGAGGCTTGTGCTCCCCAAGTAATGCCAAGCCAGTAACCAACCTCATGATGAGTTGCATTAAAAACATAACAGCTGTCCATGAGTGGTCCACTGACTTTGCATGTCTTCCAGAGTTGTGCTTCAAAGCTGTTGTGTACAACTCTCTAACACCTTACATCAGTGGCGTACTAAGGTGGGGGCGGTCCGCCCCGGGTGCCATTAGGTAGAGGGGTGCAATGACCATGGTCTGGGTGCTGGAGGGGGATGTGTGAGCTGTGGGGCTGCACAGTGCCCTATGATAGTTGGGGTGCATGGCAGCTTGCACAGCTCACACACACGCAGAGACCAGCAATTACCAGCTGAACTGGCTGCATGGAAGGAAAGTGGGGCGGAGCTAATAAAAGTCTAGGTGGATCCAAAGCGGGGGTGGGACTTAACACAGCTCTTACCCACTGCTGTTACTGCCATACATGGAGGAGAAGCAAGAAGGAATCCCTGCTTCTCCAACTAACAGGCTCCAGGGAATGACTTCAGTGAATCCACTCCTCCTCCAGCCCACAGTGTCTGTAAGTAAGAGAGAGAGAGAGAGAGTGTGTGTGTGTGTGTGTGTGTCTGACTGTCTGCAACTGTGTGTGTGTGTCTGTATGACTGCCTGTGGCTATGTGTGTGTGTGAGAGAGAGAGACTGTCTGCCTGTAACAGTGTGTGTGTGTGTGAGAGAGACTGTCTGCTTGCCTGTAACTGTGTGTGTGTGACTGTCTGCCTGTGACCATGTGTGTGTGACTGTATATGTGACTGTCTGTAATGGTGTGCGTGACACAACCTGTAACTGACTGTGTGTGTAACTGTCTGCCTATAACTGTGTGTGTGTGACTGATGTTGTCTGTAACCATGTGTGTGAATGTCTGTCTATAACTGTGTGTGTGCGCGCATGTCTGCCTGTGAATGTATGTGACTGCCTGTAACTGTGTGTGTGCGTGACTGTCTTACTACAACTGTGTGTCACTACCTGTAACTGACTGTGTAACTGTCTGCCTGTGACTGTGTGTCTGTATATGTGACTGCCTGTAACTGTGTGCATGACTGGCTACGACTGTGTGTGACTGCTTGTAACAGTCTGCCTGTAACTGTGTGTGGGGTGCAAGCATTTTGTAGAAGGGTGCAGGGGTTTTGTATTGGGACAGGGGTCTTCTAGAAAGGGGGCTGAGCAGGGGATCTGTGGAAGTGTAGTGCAGGGGTTTTCTAGAAGAGCTGCAGGACAGGGGATTTGTGAAAGGAACTGACAAGGGTTTTACAAAGTCTACAAATTTGTGCAATTTTTTTTTATTTTTTATTTTTTTTAAAAGGGAGGGTGGAGGGTGCCAAACACTAGACATGTGCATAAGGAAAATATTCGGCTCGGTTCAGCATTCCGAAATTCGGGAATTCGTCACTTCGGAACTCCGGCATTCTAAAACCAAAAGGTTGAAAGACCTAAATTGGTCTTTCAGCCAAACTTACTAATACTAAGTAAAAATTTGTTAGTATGAGTAAATTTTGCCCCGACTCGCTATACCGCGAGTAGGGGCATGTCTATTAAACAGTGAGCTGTTTAAAAAAAAAAAAAAAAAAAGGGGGGTCCCCCCTCCCTGAGCGGCGGGTGGGGGCCCTAAAGTAAAAAAAGGGGGGGATGACCTATTGTCCTCCCCACCGGCCCCCACCCCATAGCGGCGGGGGGGCATGTCTATTAAACAGTTAGGTCCCCTTCCCTTATTCTTGTTTAAGGCCCCCACCCACCGCTCAAAGGTGGGGGTCAGGGGGGAGGACATTAGGTATTCTCCCCCCCCCCATTTTTATTTAGGGCAATAGGTCCCCCCCTTTAGTTTAAAAGCCCCCACTCGCACGTTGCGGGTGGGGGCTCAGGAGGACTATTTTTTTTTTTTTTTTATAAGTGAGCAGCCACAGGCTGCTTAATGTTTAATAGACATGCCCCTACTCGCGGTATAGCGAGTAGGGGCATAATTTACTAATACCAAGTAATCTTTACTTAGTATTAGTAAATTTGGCTGAAAGACCAATTCAGGTCTTTCAGCCTTTTAGTAGATAGCTCCCTAATAACGTGGGAATTAGGGAGTTATCTACTTATTCATTCCTGTCATTATGACTGGCCCAGTAACTTACATTTTATATGAATTTGTGTTACTTGATTGTTGTAAGTGTTGCAAATGCTTACAGCTGAATCCTGGCTATATTTGTATACTTTTTATTTGAAATTGTATACAATGTAACATTCTTCTTCTTTCACTGGGTAAGTATATTAATACTCAGGCAATACGGTGCTTTGGAACTTTGGCACTTGACACCTCGGCACTACTACACTTCGGAAATTTGGTAATCTCGGCACTTCGGACATTCGGAAGCACTCGAATGTCCGAATTACCAGAAATTCAGCCGAATTTTAATTCGGACCGAAACTAATTGCACGTCTACCAAGCATAGATCCGCCCCGGGTGCCAAATGCTCTAAGTACGCTCCGGCCTTACATATCAATCTCCTAGCACACATGCTTTTGAATAAATACTTCAACATCCACATTATAAACATCTATGAAGGAGAATAGACATGTCTAGAACAAGGGCAGCAACATAAATACGCCAGACTCTAGAACCACTGAAGTAGTTGCATATTTGCTTTTCTATGTGTAAGGAAATATGACAGTAGAGCATTTATACAGCACATAATTGGTAAGCATCTCTAATGCAAGTGTCCGTGTGTAACATAAGTACTCCAGTCCCCTAACACTTCCTAGTTACATAAGCTGAAAAGAGACATGTGTCCATCAAGTTCACCCTTCCTTACATCTGATTTTTGCGGTTGATCCAAAAGAAGGCAAAAAACCCAGTTTGAAACACTTCCAATTTTGAAACAAACTAGGAAAAAAATTCCATCTTGATCCCAGAATGGCAGTCAGATTTATCCTTGGTTCAAAAAGCTATTACCCTACAGTTGAAAATGTAGATCATTGAATATTATGTTTTTGCAAGTATGCATCTAGCTGCTGTTTAAACAGCTTTGCAGACTCTGATAAAACCAGCTCTTCAGGCAGATAATTCCACAAAATGATTGTTCTTATGGTAAAAAACAAAAACAAAAAAAACACCTTTGCCTTGGACTTTATCTTCTTTCTTTCAGTCTAAATACATGACCTTGTGCACCAGGGCTGGATTTCCCATGTAGAGGGAGCCTGTTTCCATCACTCCTAATGTGTTTTGTTTAGCTTATTGGACTGTTCGAGAGGGATAAGTAACAGGAGCCTGGTCCAGTGTCCTCTGTAGTACAGTTCACATGTTTTGCAGAGGGGGCGGGGCCAAGCCAGCAAGCAGAGCAGATGCATGAAAGCCGAGCTCCCGCTTTACTAACCGATTATCCAGGAATACTTACTAAAATCGAGATATACACTCAACAGAGACCCGCTACCTGAATACAGGAGGATGGGGTGATAAGCCTCCTGGTGATCGGGAGCCCACAATGGCTAGCCATGACCTGCAGTCGAAGGAGACGGGGAGAGACGGACGCTTTCCCAGTCCACAAGCCGGAGACGCAGACCTACGACTGGTGGGGGTTACCCTGGTTCAACCCCGAGAAGACACACATGGCCAGAGACCCTGACAAGGGAGGCATGCGAACAGGGAGACGAGGCGCGGTCCCACAATATGGTCGCCTGCTCTCATGGACCAGCTAGAGGCAATACTGGCAGAGTTCTGGCAGAAAATGGCAACCAAGGCACAACAAGCGGAGGAACACAGACAGGCTGAAAACCTGTCGAAGGTACCGCCATCAAATTCCCCATGCAGCAGTTACTGGCCTCCTACAAAGAGAGCCAGAAAATTGCGCCTGACCAGACGGAGCTCCCGGTGGGCCCGCACACCCAAGCCACTGACCCTGCCAAAGACGGGGCACCGTCGGGTCCAACGCCCTAAACGACCCAGCCCACAAACCTGGCAAGCGAAGGGGACCCTCCAGACTCCACACACACAACCCAATGACTGGAACCGGTATTATCGACGGGACCCAGGCAGCACTCTCCAAGTCTCCTCCACACGGACCTCATGCCAGGGCCGGACTGGGAACTAAAATCAGCCCTGGAAAAAAATTCTATACCAGCCCAATAATGCGTCGCGCCAGCATAGTGTGCTGATATAGAGGGTGAAAAAATAACTTCAAATCGAAAACTCTTACTCCAACGAAGGAACGCATATAGGGCTTCAAAATAAACAACAGAGCGCCTTTATTTTAAGTAGACGTACATTTGCATGTAATCAATGTTTCAGTACAACTACTTTGGCCTATGAACGAACATTTTAGTAATGGTACTAAAATGCGGAATGTCTGCAGTTGCACAACTAAAAAAAAATGAAGTGATCTGGTTAATTTTGAAGTTGTATGGGTGCGCTCTTCACTTTGAATATGTTATTGTGCAGGAGTATGCAACTAGCAACAAGACAGGGCCAATACGTGCTCATTACACACACACATATATATATATATATATATATATATATGACATTTATGTGTGTATTATGCATATATAAATGTATATTACTATATGTGTAAATATTATAGGCATAATTATATGTTACTAATACACACATCAATATACATGCATATATATATATGTGTGTGTGTATTACGGTCAGGATCACATCAATTTACGTCTATTACCTTTACCTTGTTTAGTGTATCTTGTCTCCAATTGTCTCCTTTTTTTTCCCTCTTACAGCAACCCTTGTGCATCTTTTACTTCATCCCAGTCCCTGTGTGTTTCTTTTTACCCTTCTCCAGCCTCTGTATTTCTCTTTCCCCCAGACCCTTTTGTGTTGTTCTTAGCCCCAGCCACTTTGTCGCTTTCTCCCCTTCCAAATCTCATCTGTGTGCCTCTTTCTCTTCTTCCAGCCACACTGTCTCTTTTTCCCCAGCCCAGCGTTGCCTCCCACAAATCTTGTGTCACTTTGTTCCCCTTCCCTACTGTGTCTCTTTGTCCCCCCAACAAACCTTCAGTGTGTCTCTCTTCCCCATCTCCTCCCTATGTCTCTCTCTTACCCATCTGTCTCTTTGTACCCCCCCATCCCCTGTGTCTCTCTATTACCCCATCTGTCTATGTGTCCCCCCTTCCCCTGTGTTTCTATTACCCCTCTATTTGTCTCCCCCCTTCCCCTCTATTTCTCTCCCCCTTCCCCTCTATTATTTGCCCCCTTCCCCTCTATTTGTCTCCCCCCTTCCCCTCTATTTGTCTCCCCCCTTCCCCTCTATTTGTCTCCCCCCTCCCCCTCTATTTGTCTACACCCCTCCCCTCTATTTGTCTCCACCCCTCCCCTCTATTTGTCTCTCCCCCCTTCCCCTCTATTTGTCTCTCCCCCCTTCCCCTCTATTTGTCTCTCCCCCCTTCCCCTCTATTTGTCTCTCCCCCCTTCCCCTCTATTTGTCTCTCCCCCCTTCCCTCTATTTGTCTCTCCCCCCTTCCCCTCTATTTGTCTCTCCCCCCTTCCCCTCTATTTGTCTCTCCCCCTTCCCCTCTATTTGTCTCTCCCCCCTTCCCCTCTATTTGTCTCTCCCCCCTTCCCCTCTATTTGTCTCTCCCCCCTTCCCCTCTATTTGTCTCTCCCCCCTTCCCCTCTATTTGTCTCTCCCCCCTTCCCCTCTATTTGTCTCTCCCCCCTTCCCCTCTATTTGTCTCTCCTCCCTTCCCCTCTATTTGTCTCTCCTCCCTTCCCCTCTATTTGTCTCTCCCCCTTCCCCTCTATTTGCCTCTCCCCCTTCCCCTCTATTTGCCTCTCCCCCTTCCACTCTATTTGCCTCCCCCATCCCCTCTATTTGTCTCTCCCCCCTTCCCCTCTATTTGTCTCTCCCCCCTTCCCCTCTATTTGTCTCTCCCCCCTTCCCCTCTATTTGTCTCTCCCCCCTTCCCCTCTATTTGTCTCTCCCCATTCCCCTCTATTTGTCTCTCCTCCCTTCCCCTCTATTTGTCTCTCCTCCCTTCCCCTCTATTTGTCTCTCCCCCCTTCCCCTCTATTTGTCTCTCCCCCCTTCCACTCTATTTGCCTCCCCCATCCCACTCTATTTGCCTCCCCCATCCCCTCTATTTGCCTCCCCCATCCCCTCTATTTGTCTCCCCCCTTCCCCTCTATTTGTCTCCCCATCCCCTCTATTTGTCTCCCCCCTTCCCCTCTATTTGTCTCCCCCCTTCCCCTCTATTTGTCTCCCCCCTTCCCCTCTTTGTCGCCTCCCCCTTCCCCTCTTTGTCGCCTCCCCCTTCCCCTCTTTGTCGCCTCCCCCTTCCCCTCTTTGTCGCCTCCCCCTTCCCCTCTTTGTCGCCTCCCCCTTCCCCTCTATTTGTCTCCCCCCTTCCCCTCTTTGTCGCCTCCCCCTTCCCCTCTTTGTCGCCTCCCCCTTCCCCTCTTTGTCGCCTCCCCCTTCCCCTCTTTGTCGCCTCCCCCTTCCCCTCTATTTGCCTCCCCCCTTCCCCTCTATTTGCCTCCCCCCTTCCCCTCTATTTGCCTCCCCCTTCCCCTCTATTTGCCTCCCCCCTTCCCCTCTATTTGTCCCCCCCCCTCTATTTGCCCCGCACCTTCCCCGTCTCTTCTGACCTTTTTACAGGACGACTGAGGGAGGGGGCGGAGCCAACTACCATGCTCCCTCGCGGTTCCCATAATTCCCAGCATCTACACATCATAGAGTAATCCCTACTCTATGATGTGTAGATGCTGGGAATTATGGGAACTGCGAGGGAGCTTGGTAGTTAGCTCTGCCCCCTCCCTCAGTCCTCCTGTGTTGACAGCTATGCTGCTGTCATTATCAGTGAGTGTGCCGCCGGACTGGTTAGGCGGCCGCCCGGCACACTCACCGATACTGACAGCTGTCAGCACAGGAGATGCAAACACACTATTAACCCTAGCTATCCAGTTTAACCAACTTATGGGCACATACCAAACTAGTACTGTGACTCACCAGTGCTTTGAGCAAGTTTAATCCTGCCTGCCCTACCTACCCTACCTCTCAAACCAGAAACATAATCTACACAGTTACATACCCTAGCTAAACAACATGAAACCCACAGTCTCACACACAGCCCGTACGTGAGTTCTCAATTTATCTCTTACGTTCAACCTGTTATTAAGCATGTTCCTAGTGTAAAGGCAAAGTTCATATTCTTGTACTCCTCAATAACATATCTCATACATGCCGATGCTCACATTCTGCTTGCGACAACCAAACGTATGCATCTTGTCTTTTACAAAAAAAAAAAAATGTGCAAATGAATATTGTCATGACCATGTCTACATTATTGAGCCTGTGCCTGCTGTCATGGCACTGCAGGCCTGTTTATAAACCCCATTGCACCAAAAATAATGAATTATTAATAATTAAAAAAACTAAAAAAACTCAGTGCTATCCCAGCTCTTTTAGTGTGTGACTGGACAGGAAGTGCAAGGAATCACTTCCCATCTGCCCACTAGTAACCTCTTACAAAGAAAAGGCTTTGCAGGATGAACAGGGAAAGCAATGAGTGACGAATACTCAGCCATAAGACTATGGCTAAAGACTGGACTACAGAGGAGGGTGTGCACTTTGTAATAACCAATAAAAATCCATATGCCTTAAACACCCGTTTTCCCTATCCTAAATGTACTACAACCCTAAACAAATAAATAAATAAATGGGGGCGGGGCCTGACCTGCAAGCTGAACGGACGCATGTTGAAGGGGCTCCTACTGCTCATGTTGATATTAGGGAAATACTCACTGACTCAATGCCTACACAGATGCCAGGGTATGGTACCCATGTTAGGGACACCCTGGTGAATCGCCTGATACCAGACATGAGTGTTTCCCGCAATTGTGAACCCGAGGTGGCACACTGCAGCCTATGGTGGATGGAGCTGGAGGGAAGGCAGCTGCTCTCCTCGCCCCTACGCCGGGGGGTACAGAGCCTCTTAGGACTGGTGGGGGTGATCCCAGTCCAATCCCTCCAGGCAGCCTGGCCACAACGGACAAAGACCGCAAAGCCACACGAGCAGCCTCTAGCAACAAAGGCTTGCACAATGGTGGACGCGACGAGCGACTACACCTGCTGCAAAGAACAGCCCGATACCCTGACAAGGCTTAATGCCATTTTCAACGCCTTTTGGGCAAAATTAGCAAGCAGAGAACGGCAGACTAACACACCTGAATACTCACCCAGAGAAAGGCCCACACGTCCCTGCCACAGTCACGCAGGTCCCTGTACGAAAGGGGCCAAAAGATAACGCCGAAGATGGAGACCTCTCCCGCCTGCCCGCAAACCAGCATGATTAAACCAAACAGCGGTGCCAGCTCGAAGGAGTCTACAGATGCTCCTTAGATCCAGCACGAAGCAGAAACCCGCTGAGCATCCGCCAAGAGGTAGACCACACTCACAGCACTGGATCCTGACAAAGCCACGGAGATCCCAGGAATCACCAAAAGAGGCATCATCTTCCTGCACCACAAACGCAGGTCTCCACGGCGCTGAGTGGACGGGCCCTACGCTGGGACTCACGCAGCTGGACTTTGTTTTGCCCCAGCAGGACTTCCATACACTAACACCACCTTTTCCTATGCTGGGAATCGGCTGAAGGGGGACTCTCATTACAGGAACTCACATTCCCGGAAAACACGGCGGACCCCACTTGGAACACGCTTTGAACTTTGAACCCTTCTGCAGCCTCCTAAGCCGAGGTTTACAAACATCACACGCTTATATACATTTCTCTGTTCATGCTTTTTATTACCTCACTAGCTTATCTCCCAAATATTGCAATGTAGTCTCACTCCCCTGTTGTGATAAACTCAGGGAATGTACTGCCAAGATAACCAGCTGTAACAGTTACATTTTGCAGGGTTTAAGCATGATGTCATAGCTCTCTACACTAGGTGGATTTGACAACCCCTTAGTTATAGTTATAGCTAGATGAGGACTTGATATTCACCGAGTAATCTCCAACTTGTACCACTTAAAGCAAAAGCTATCTTAAATCACACTAAAGTTTAGCCTGGTTCACTTCTGTGGTATCCCCAATTATATGGCTGCTCACAAGCACTTAGGGCTGGCTCACCTGCCTCGCTAACTAGAGCTCAATGCAAAGCATCTTGTTTTCTTTCTTTTCATATTTACCAAGTACAATCTCTGCCAAAGAATAGATCTCGCCTATTTGTCAGATAATTTTGTAAGTTAAGTCTCTAGGCACTGTGTAATTTTTTTTTCATAGTTTCCTTTACCTTAAAAATAGTGCAGTACTATGGACATGTACAGTATGCTATCTGATGACAATTTGAAAGGTTATATTTGAACATGCCCTGTCTATTTGTGAAACTGGCAATGCACTACAAAAAAAAAGAAAGAATTAAAAAACAAAACAAAAAAACCCATCAGATTTTAGGAGGTAAAAAAAACTTAGGATTAAAGTAAACAAGACAGAAGTAAGTACTTCTTATAGAGAAGCACTGTCACTGGTGTTCCCCAAAGCTTTCTATGAAGCATCTGATTGGACACAAGTCATTAGTAAAGATAACTTCATAGGAGGATGATTGAAGCTACAGAAAGCTGGAATAAAGGTAAGTTTAATAGGTTTTCAGTTTCAGTGCCAACATTGGTGGAAGGGGCAGTTAACAGTTTAAAGGTACACTACATTAAATAAATATGCATATTATATATTTTATTCTCTCAACTGGAGTGTTCCTTTAAAGATCAATGTTTTAATTATAGTTCAATGTAATTATAGTTCATTACAGATTATCAGTAAACACATTACTCATTTTTATTAAAATAATTTTAATTCCTTAAATAAGTGTTAACAATCAGCAACATGGAAGTGCACAGACCTTAATAATTAAAAAAAAATTTGCATAGAAAAACTTTTTGTTTTGTAAACAAAGGATGCCATATTTAGCAATTATTTTGTTTTACAGAGCGAATGTAGCTAAAGCCACTGTTTAGCCATAAACAAAAACCCAACATAAAAGTGTGTGATCATCCGCCTAAATAACATTAAAAATGAACGTGTTTCTTGAATAACATAGCAAGATATATATAAAGTGTTCATCATCCCACCACCACTCTGTGGCAAGCGAATGGTCCACTGTCCTGTGCATACATGACACACACACACACACACACACACACACTCTGTATAACCCCACTTCCTTACAGGTGCATGTTCTCTCGTATTTTAGCACCTGTACCCACACCATGAGTAATTTCATTCATGAAAAAACAAAAACAAAACACAAATGTACTCAGAAAGTTAGCAGAAACACTGTGTCTGCTATTTATTTTTATGAATAAAGCTACTCATGTCAGCTACATGACATAACTTTTTCAGGTTTATAGGATATGCACAGCAGCCCTACATAAAACAACCCCAGAACACAAGGCCATCAATTTGGGGATGAGGAAGTAATGTAAAACTTATAATGGAATGTCCTATGTTACTGCACTATTTATTTTTTGGGAAACAAAAACAGATTTATGTGAAACATACTGTTATGAACAGCAGCTCTGGTTCAACAGAAATCCTTTAAATAAAAAAAAAAAAAACTAAAACATTTAAGGAAATGTTGCAGCATGAAAAACTAAAACCATGAAACTTAATCCTTCTCATTTAGTGAACGTATGGATATTGTAATCCTGCTGCATTCAGACACCCAGAGGATACATTGATTT
This sequence comes from Pelobates fuscus, assembly GCF_036172605.1. NCBI lineage: Eukaryota > Metazoa > Chordata > Amphibia > Anura > Pelobatidae > Pelobates > Pelobates fuscus. Next base: position 108,891,463 of record NC_086320.1, read on the forward strand.
AACAAACAAAAACAAGCTGCATTTGCTGAAATTCGTTTAGTTCTACTTTAAGAAAAAAAAAAGTAAACTATTTTTCCTGCTAGTTTTCTTTTTGGTCCGGAAACAAATTTCAGGATAGTGCAATAGTATGGTAAATTTTCTTTGGCAACACCATCAATGAAAGTTCATTTGAGGAGCGCACGATACAAAGATAAAGAATATCTAGTTCCTTTGTCTTGCTCCATGCAGAATATAAGATCCCTGAGATTAACACGAGTTCTCCTTTGTACAAGTAAGGGTTTTGACAGGCCAAAATTTCCATTTAGATCCTGTAAAATAAAGGAAGAAAATGACATCTTGGGAATCAGGAACTATATCATGAAACATACTACGTTAATTGAAACAATTGATAGATTTAAAGCCACACACAAACATATATGGTCTGGCACTTTACCTCAAGTAAGCTATAATGAAAAAAATAAAATAAAATTCCATTGTCTGGGTGATAGTCCAGTGCAACTTATATCATATTAGACAACTTATACAAGATGCGTTCTCAGGTCTTAAAATCTAGTAAATATTTATTTTACATTGTAAAAGAAACACTCCAGACTCTTAAAGGGAAACTATAGTCCCAGGAAAACAAAGTTGTTTTTCTGGCACCATAGCTCCCGATCGTGCCCTCCTTTCTCGCAGCACCTCCCTTGTTGTGCAGAAAGGATTAAAAATAGGGTTAGGGTAAATTGTGAAAGAGGCTAAATTAGTTAATCTAACCCTAATTGTAACACTCACTTAATCCTAAATGTCCCATGTGCCTGTGCTTTAGTGAGTGCACTAACTATACTGTAAGTGTGAAACCAGCTTTACTTACGTTCCAGGACCTTGTTGAGGAGGAGTTCCCAGTCCAGCCTCCATCCTATTTCCCTACCAGTCATGAGTTCTAGCACAGGGAACAGCTGATACACGTCACCGGACTGGACGTGGATTATGAAAATCGGATGGAGTAGGGAAATCGGACAGAACACTGGTGCTTGGATAGTCCCAGCTCTGCGTGGGCCAGCAGGTGAGACACTCTGGCTTCCCTTGCCGGCCTCAGCCCATGGCTATCCCGGCCAAGCAAACATTTGACTGGTTTGCCAGTCCGGGCTTGGCTCTGTTTGAAACCTAAATCACATATGCGGATTGCTTCTTAGTAATTCATATCAAATAAATCACAATTTATATTGCACTACGGAGTTGTGTTTCTTTTTTTTTTTATATTTTGTAGTTTCAGATTGTTAAAGGAACACTATAGGGACATGGACTTAAAGGACCACTCTAGTGCCAGGAAAACATACTCGTTTTCCTGGCACTAGAGTGCCCTGAGGGTGCCCCCACCCTCAGGGTCCCCCTCCCGCCCGGCTCTGGAAAGGGGTAAAAACTTACCTTTTTCCAGCGGTGGGCAGAGAGCTCTCCTCCTCCGATCCTCCTCTTCTCCTCCCCGTCGGCTGAATGCGCACGCGCGGCATGAGCTGCGCGCGCATTCAGCCGATCACATAGGAAAGCATTCATAATGCTTTCCTATGGACGCTTGCGTGCTCTCACTGTGATTTTCACAGTGAGAATCACACAAGCGCCTCTTGCGGCTGTCAGTGAGACAGCCACTAGAGGAAATAGGGGAAGGCTTAACCCATTCACAAACATAGCAGTTTCTCTGAAACTGCTATGTTTATGAAAAAATGGGTTAACCCTAGAAGGACCTGGCACCCAGACCACTTCATTAAGCTGAAGTGGTCTGGGTGCCTAGAGTGGTCCTTTAAACATGTATTCCTGGTCACATTCTTGCCCCCCTAAATATAATAAAATCTTACTTATATTCAAGTCTGCAGTTGCTGCCTCTGCCCCTGACCTGCCTGCTGTCTGCTGACATTATCAGAAGTGGTGGTCTGAGCCACTAACAATGCTTTCCCATAGAATTGGCTGAGACTCACAAAGGCAGTTTAGGGGCAGAGCCAGCACAAGCCAGACACAGCCCTGGTCAATAAGCATTATTTAGAATCAATGCATCTCTAAAAGGAAAGTTCTGTGTCTGCATGCAGAGGGTGGAGACATAATGTCAGTGCTGCTCACTGTGCAGCAATGCCCCAAGAAGCACCTCTAGCAGCCATCTGAGGAGTGGCCAGTGGCATTATCACTAGGCTGTAATGTAAACACTGCATTTTCTCTGAAAATACAGTGTTTACTGCAAAAAGCCTGAAGGGAATGATTCTACTCACCAGAACAAATACAATAAGCTGTAGCTGTTCTGGTGGCTATAGTGTCCCTTTAACCCCTTAAGGACCAAACTTCTGGAATAAAAGGGAATCATGACATGTCATGTTCCTTAACCCCTTAAGGACCAAACTTCTGGAATAAAAGGGAATCATGACATGTCACACATGTCATGTGTCCTTAAGGGGTTAAAGGGACACTACAGTCACCCAGACCACTTCAGCTCAATGAAGTGGTCTGGGTGCAATGTCCCTCAGGTTGTAACCCTTCAGAGAAAATGCTATGTTTACATAGCAGGGTTAATCCAACCTCTAGTGGCTGTCTTCCTGACAGCCGCTAGAGGCGCTTCTGCGACGCGTGCAGAGTGTCCATAGGAAAGCAATGAGAAATGCTTTCCTATGGACCGTTTTAATGAGCGCACGGCATTAGAAGAGCATGCGCATTCTGCTCCACTCGGGAGCGGACGTCAGCAGGGAGAAGAGGTCACCAAGCCGAGGGAGCCCGGCGCTGGCTAAAGGTAAGTGGCAGAAGGGGTTTTAACCACTTCAGCACCACGGGAGGGGGACCCTGCGGGTGAGGGTCCCCCAAGGATGACAGTGTAAGGAAAAACAGGTTTGTTTTCCTGACACTATAGTGATCCTTTAACTTTATGGCGGTGGATTCCTGATTAGTAGACCATGTTAAGACAACAGTGGAAGAAAGTACTTGACTTGTTTTATTTTGCATGTACAAATTGCAAATCATTTATAAATGATGTTACATGCATATTCACACACAAACCTATTTGATAGTTTAGATAAAAAAAAAGTAAAGCTTTATACTTTTCTGGATGCTTTATGTCTGGTTTACTTAAAATGAGTATAGACTACAGGTCAAAGAATAAAGTACTCTCATTGTCCCTTTAGACATAATGCCACAAGGTCAGGTCTTTTATATGACAGCCCTGTGTGATCCAGGGGAAATTATAGTAATGCAGCACAGCTGCCAGCACAGGGTTGAAAAGGAGGTCAGATCCGCAGGAAGCAGCATAGGCCTAAGGCAACATTATAAATGAAAGAACCCCCAAGGGAGATTCAGCCAGCAAGGAGTGATGTCCTTGAAACTTCTGAATTATAGAAAGTCGAAAGTATCAAATACTTCTGCAGAGCAGATTTTATAGAAGGCAGCAAAGATGAGAAAAAAGAAACTGGAGTTTTCTTATCACGTACATGCTTTCCAGTGCCATTGAAATGTACAATATTTAGCCAAGTAGCATGCTCTCACCAACAGCATTAAAGGGACACTTTAACCACCAGGTGTTAAATCATTTTTATCAGCACCCAGCCAATCATTGCAGAGTATCACTAGGAGTATGAGTTGGTATAGCCAAGGCAGAGTTATAGCCATGCTAAACCACCAGGAAACAATTAAGCACCGACTCCAGGCATAATGTGATTGATACCGGAGAAACTGACGGAAGCCAAGCACAAAGAGATGGACACAGGTTTCTTCAGAAAGGAAGAGATTCTTTATTCGATTCACCGAACGGGACTCAGAGGGACTAATGTCACCAAAATACAACAAGATCTGAGCCCCGGACAATAGTGTAGGCTCCTTATATAGGCCTGTAACTCCTCCCATAATAAGCTCCACCCACACATACTCTTACCCAATCAATCGAACAAGAACTAACTTCCTGTTTGACCGCATGGCTTGCCCAGCACAATGGAGGAGGGGATACTACATCCGGTATTCTCGCACATGCTCCGTACACTACTGATTGTATCTTTGCCACGTGCAACCAACCGACCGATACACCAGTATATGCACGTACACATGCCACGTGATAATCTCGGCCTACTAAATTTATTTTTACCGAGACTCCACCACATGATGAAGTGGTTGTGGTGCATAGATAGTCCCTTTTAAAAGAGAGAAACTAAAAAGAAAGTTATGTAAATACTACAAAAAGAAGGAAGAGGGGAGAAATTACACCACTTCAAGGAAAATCTAAATTCATAATACATCCTGGTAGTGTGGTGGAATTTCAGTGAATGTAAATTTAGTCCACGTGGCATATGTGTATGTTGTGTCAGTTAGTTAGCTACACATAGCTAGGATACTGTCATCAATGTACTGAGCATGTGCAGGAATGCAGGAACTGAAATTGCACTTATTTCCTGTGTCTTGGATGAGCCATGTGGTCCGACCAGATGTACAAGTCTATATTCTGCTCATTGATTGGTTAAAGGTATATGTGGGTGTAGCTATTAATGGGAGGAGTTATAGTGCTATATAAGGAATGTACACTGCATGTTGGGCTCGCAGATATTTTTGGAACAGGAGTTCATCTGAGGCCCGATAGGTATCTTAATAAAGACTTCTTACTTCCTGAAGACCTGCATCCATTTCTCTGTGTTTGGCTTCTGTTAGTTTACTCGGTAACAGTAGCATAATATTTTGAGAGCGATTTATTTCTGAAAATAGTACATTCCTCTGCTTAACAGCCAACTAACTGCTAGCCACCTACTTAATCAACATCTAGGCTGAAACCGTGCAAGAAAGTCATACAGATAGGTTTAAAAAAAACAAAACATTAACATGTAAAGTATAAAACAAAAAAAGATATATATACAAGTTTTTTTTATAACGGAGAACATCTCCATTTGAATGAAATAAAAAAAACAAAAAAACTTAAGTCTGTCAAATTGTACAAATATATGACAGGTTCATTATACAGAGTATAATATGAGGCAATATTTTTGAAATACACTTTACTAAAATATTAAGCCACAATCTAAGCACTTAAGTCACCATCATCTATGAGGACAAAATGAATGAACAGATTTTGGGGTTTAAATATTTGCCCCTGCATTTTTGTATGTAAATATTGCCCTGCATTTCTAAGAAGAAAATAAAACACATATACACATTATATTTTGTAGTCTTCACACCTATCAGTGGCCGTCAGACAAATAGATAGCAGGGGCTCTGCACTGAAATATTTAATAATTGCATTAACAGATTCAATAAATGTAAAGTATACCGATGCTGCATGCTGTGCACATCTAAAAAGTGTCTCAAAGGAGCACTAGAATCAATGCTTCTCAAAGAGAAACACTGTACTGGCAGACTGGCTAGTAAAACACAGTTATAAAGGAACACCTGTAATAAAAAAATAAATACAACACACACAAATACAGTATAGCATCCATATACTGTTATATTACTAATATTGTTGGAGTGTTCCTTGGCTTAACAAATAACTATGCACTTTGAAGGTGTTTTTTTTTTTTTTTACACACAATTTATATTTTATTGAGATGCTATGTATGGCACATGCTGGAAAAAACAAGCAAGACAAGGTACAATCGGGTTAAAACCTGGGGGTTTAATGCTGTGTAGTATATTTGTTTCTAAAAGATCTCTCTCAATAAGAAAACAGTGATGGGCTGAGAACATCAGCTAATGGTCTATCACTGGTGTCCAAGTGAAAGGCTTCCGCAATGTGGCTGAGGGCCAGAGGAGGCAGCCGAGGGACTGAGAGGACCGGCACCGTGACCAGCACCCTGGACCTCCAGACACCATAATGACTTCATTGGAATACTTGGAGTGTCCCTCTAACCATTTTAAACAGTATATTCATTGGAAAAGCTTACTTGGGTAATGATCTTATTACTTACCATCACATTGCCCAGGGTTTGGACAAAAGGCAGGGATACATTTTACAAATTTGTTTTACTTTCCTGCACCACAGAAAAGCTGAGTGAGTCATACTGTGGTGGAATCTCGGTAAAAATAAATTTAGTAGGCCGAGATTACCACGTGGCATGTGTACGTGCATATGCTGACGTATCGATCAGTTGGTTGCACGAGGCAAGATACGATCAGTAGTGTACGGAGCATGTGCAAGAATACAGGATATAGTATTCCCCCTCCTCCATTGTGCTGGACAAGCCATGCGGTCAAACAGGAAGTTAATTCTTATTTGTGTTGATTGGTTAAGAGAATGTGCGGGTGGAGCTTAATATGGGAGGAGTTATATGCCTATATAAGGAGCCTGCACTATTGTCCGGGGCTCAGACTTTGCTGTATTTTGGTGACGCTAGTCCCTCTGAGTCCCGATCGGTGATCCAATAAAGAATCTCTTCCTTCCTGAAGAAACCTGTGTCCATCTCTCTGTGCTTGGCTTCCGTCAGTTTCTCCGGTATCATTTGGTGCATTGGCCGGGAAGCTCATCGTTCAACGGTAGCTGAGAGGCAGAGGCGTGAGACGGTCTATCTTTGCCCACGTTCTCTACGGCTGCACCCCTGAACTTCTGCGTGGACCTCCCTTCGTCTCGGCGCCACTGGTCTGTTGTCCAGGAGATCATCGGCCTCTACGTGAGAAGTGCTGGGGTGTCCCCGTCGATGAGTGTGAACTCAGGTTCAGGAACGAGGAGGTAAGACAACTGCTGTTTTAGACGGCAGGACCCACTAGGGGTATACCGATTGTGCGGTAGGCCCAAAGGGGTTTTGAATCTGTGTATCTGCCCCCTCTGTCGGAGGGAAGGAGCGAAGGCGCACCGCTCGATCGAACGCTCTTTAGTCAGACCGTTTGATTTGGTTAGTCAGGCGGGGTTCTGGTGTAAATAGCCCTAGCCGGACACCGGTGTCTTGTCTAGACTAGCGTTCTAGGGTGTATATTACGTTCGCTAGGTCGGAGGGACCGGGAGACTAAGCGGCGCCTGTGTAAATTCGGTTCGCTAGTTCTCATCCTATCTGGGCTAAGTGGGAAGGCGTGTAAATTTGGAACCCACTAGACTTTTGATAGTGCGACTAAGAGGCGCCTGTGTAAATTCGGTTCTCTAGCTCGCTATATATGTGGTGATTGGGCAGTGTGGCTAACCAAAACGGGTGTATATAGTTTTAGGTAGTCCATTCAAGGTACTGGCCAATAGTTTAGTTGGGAATTGTAAATGTGTTAACGATTGTTTTAGTAAAGTGTATATCTTGTTAGATAGCGCGAGCTCAGCCGTCTAGCGAGAGTGTTAATAGTGTGTTGCTGTATTATAGTGCACGGTACCATAACCCTGTATATTTACTGACATTGTATATAAGTACTAATCATTGTCGTCCATTGCATGTTTAACACCATAACCACTAATAATTGTATTGTGACCTTAACTTGTGCTTTGACCTATGCTAACCGTACTGTAACCGCTATTTGTAAAAGACGATGTTACTGGGGTGTGTTATAGACGGGTAATTCGTATATAGAGAATTATAGCGTGGGTGACTGTATAGTTACGCCAAAGGGCATAATATTGATTATATAGTGACCGGTGTAACAGCTGTGTGTGTACGGGAATTCCCTGAGTGTTTATTGTTATTGTGTACGTTTCACTTGGTAACCGTACCACGTGGTGCTGTTGCCAGAGGAAACGGGTGTGATTGTTGAATAGTACGCGTGTATAGTATTCGTTGTCGACGACGTTCCATTGTTAAGTATGGGTGCGTCGCAGTCAACGATTCCGGATCCCTTAGGTTGTATGGTAAAGAATTTTAAAAAGGGATTCAAAACTTGTGATTTTGGGGTTAAGATGTCTCCTGTGCGTTTAGTTACTTTGTGTACTAGGGAGTGGCCTACTTTGGTTGCGGCATGGCCGCCACGTGGCAGTTTGGATCTAACTCTGGTACAGCGCTTACACGTGGCTGTATCAGGTAGGCCTGAACTTTACGGCCAGTTTCCTTATATTGACTGTTGGAGACAGGCCGTAAATGACTCGCCAAAATGGCTCCAGACATGCCACGAGGAGCAGTGTCGCCTCATGGTAGCTAGGACTTGTTCGTCCACTAGGACTGGTGTTAGGCCCATTTTGGACACGCCCCCTGAGTCCGAGATCCCTTTGCCGCCCCCTTACTTTCCGTTAAGAAGAAGTGACGCAAACGCAGGAAGTCCTGCACCCCTCCCCTCATTACCCTCATCCACTTCCGCTTCCTCCTCCAGTACAGGATCCACCCCCCCTCGTACTAAATCTCCCCTTCCGGAACCAGAACCCACCCCCATTAAAAACGAATATCCTGATTTGGCGCCACTTCAGACTTCCGGTCAAGCTTCATCTAGCGCGGCTCGAAGTGTTTTATTTACGACCTTTTCCCAAAACCAACCTCCCACATCCCCATACCCCATCTCTCCCCGACCGGAACCCATGACTGACGCCTCTCTACGTAGCCCTATCCAAACCCGACAGTTGACTGGTGCCCAACAATTAAAGCACTATCAGATGCCTCTTCGCCTAAATCCCGGGTCAGCTTATATCGATGCCGCAGGTCAAATGGCACACGCTGACCCAGTCTTCGTATATGTCCCATTTACCACTACCGACCTTTTAAACTGGAAGACCCATAATTCCTCGTATACTGAGAAACCACAAGCTATGACTGATCTGTTCACCTCAATAGTACAGACGCATAATCCGACATGGGCTGATTGCCAGCAGTTACTAATGACTTTATTTAACAATGAGGAAAGGACAAGAATAAATCAAGCAGCCATTAAAGCATTAGAAGATAGAGCCCGTGCTTTGAACCAAGCTAATCCAGCAGCATGGGCCGCAACACATTATCCCAACACTGATCCCGATTGGAACGTAAATGGTGCTGATATGGTTCAACTCAGAGCCTATAGAGACGCTATAATTGCTGGCATGAAAGCCGGAGGAAAGAAAGCCATTAACATGTCGAAGACAGTTGAGGTGATTCAGAAAAGCGATGAAGCGCCCAGTGTCTTTTATGACCGATTATTGGAGGCATACCGCTTGTATACCCCCTTTAATCCGGAAGACGCAGACAATTCCCGAATGGTTAACTCCGCCTTTGTCAGCCAAGCATACGGAGATATTAAGCGCAAGTTACAAAAGTTAGAAGGGTTTGCAGGTATGTCCATCACCCAACTAATGGAGGTAGCAAATAAGGTCTATATGAACAGGGATACAGAAAGTAAGAAAGAGGAAGAGCGCAAGATGCGTAAAAAGGCTGATATGCTAGCGGTAGCGATCGCAGGCGTAGATAAACGGGGCCCAGATAGAGGCAATAATAGATGGAGTAGGGAGCCTTTGAGTAGGGATCAGTGCGCGTATTGCAGGGAAGAAGGGCATTGGAGGAACGAATGTCCGCAAAGAGAGCAGTACGAGAGAGACCAACCCAGGGCAGGCTACGGAAACTTTAGAGGCAGAGCGAGAGGTAGAGGAGGCCCCGGAGGGAGTAATGGTAATAGAGGGAGTAATGGGAACAGAGGAAGTGTTAGGGAAGACAGGTATATTCCAGCAGCGCAAAGGTCCCGCGATAGAGAAGGTAGGGACTTCGTAGGATTGGCTGACACGGTCATGGAGGACTATTGATACCGACCGGGCTCCATCCCCCTTGGTCGAGCGGAGCCTATGGTCGATGTATCAATAGGGGGAAAAAGGAGTGCGTTCATGATCGACACTGGTGCTGAACATTCAGTGGTGACTAATCTAGTTGCTCCTCCATCTGGAAGGACTATTTCTGTGATAGGAGCAACTGGAAGAAGTGCTGAAAGACCGGTTCTTAAAAGTCGACTCTGTACATTGGGAGGCCACGTAGTAAAACACCAATTCCTTTATATGCCTGAATGTCCAGTCCAATTGCTGGGACGTGATATGCTATCAAAATTACAAGCGCAGATTACGTTCCTACCAAATGGAACAACATCCTTAAAGTTTAATGGACCTTCAGGTATTATGACTTTATCCGTACCAAAGGAAGAAGAGTGGCGACTTTATACAGTGTTGACTAGCCAAAACCCTAGGAGTGATGAGACATTATTTAACATACCAGGAGTTTGGGCAGAGAACAACCCACCAGGACTGGCCCGCAATATTCCACCTATAAAAATTGAACTAAAACTTGGGGTTTATCCAGTGAGCCTAAGACAATACCACATCCCACAGAAGGCTAAGAAGAACATCCAATCCTATCTGGATAAGTTCATACGGTATGGTATCCTAAAATTCTGTACTTCCCCCTGGAACACCCCATTGCTGCCTGTTCAAAAGCCCGGTACAGATGAGTATCGACCTGTGCAGGACTTGAGAGCAGTCAATGATGCGGTTGTTAGTATACATCCAGTTGTACCCAATCCATATAACCTGCTTGCTTTAATTCCGGGCGGGGCTACTTACTTCACAGTCTTAGATCTCAAAGATGCCTTCTTTTGCCTCCGAATTGCCGCAGAAAGTCAATGTATTTTCGCTTTCCAATGGGAGAACGCTGTAACGGGCTCAAAACGCTAAATGACTTGGACAAGACTGCCCCAAGGGTTTAAAAATTCACCTACCCTATTTGGTTCAGCCCTAAGTCAAGATCTACTGGATTTCGAGTCTATCCCAGGAGAATGTGTATTGTTACAATATGTAGATGACTTGTTGATAGCAGCAGTTACAAAAGAAAAATGTCAGCAAGCAACGCACGATCTACTACATATTCTCTGGAAGGCAGGATACAAGGTGTCCAGAAAGAAGGCTCAGTTGTGTTTGCCAACTGTCAAGTATCTGGGATTCCATATCTCTGAAGGTCAAAGGATTATGGGGCCAGAGAGAAAAGAAGCTGTCTGCCAAATACCAATACCCAAGAATAGAAGACATGTGCGAGAATTCTTGGGGGCAGCAGGCTTCTGTAGGATATGGATTCCCAGCTATGCGATACTAGCAAAACCTCTGTACGCAGCTATCAAAGGTACAGAGCACGACCCCTTCTTATGGACCCAAGAACAGCAAACGGCATTTGAAGATGTGAAGAAGGCTTTGATGAGTGCCCCAGCATTAGGTCTACCTGATCACACACGACCATTCTACTTATATGTACACGAGCAAAGAGAATGGCTGTGGGAGTATTGACACAGTACTTGGGATCATGGCAAAGACCTGTTGCCTACATGTCTAAGCAATTGGATGCAGTGGCCAGCGGACTTCCACCTTGTCTAAGAGCAGTAGCTGCAGCCGCCCTGCTAGTAGCTGAAGCCGATAAACTCACTCTGGGTCAAGAACTTTATGTACGAGTCCCACATGCAGTACAGACGTTGTTGGATTACAAAGGAAATCATTGGTTTAGTAACAGCCGTATGACCAAGTATCAAGCAATGTTGTGTGAAAACCCAAGAGTGCATTTAGAGACTGTAAACACCTTAAATCCAGCTACCCTTTTGCCACAACCTACTGAAAGTCAACATGATTGTTTGGAAGTAATGGATGAAGTATTTTCAAGTAGACCAGATCTTCGTGATTTTCCCATCCAGAACCCCGATGTTCAATATTATACCGACGGCAGTAGTTATGTGAAAGAAGGGATCCGCTATGCAGGATATGCAGTGACAACAATAGACAAGGTGATAGAAGCTCGGCCACTGGCGAAAGGAACATCAGCACAAAAGGCAGAATTGATAGCACTAACACGAGCGTTACAATTGGCTGAAGGTTTAAGAGTAAATATCTATACGGACTCTAAGTATGCGTTTTTAACCACTCATGCCCACGGAGCTTTGTATAAAGAAAGAGGACTACTGAATTCAGAAGGCAAAGAAATCAAATACGCAGCCGAAATCCTACAACTATTGGAAGCAGTGTGGGAGCCGAAAGAAGTCGGTATCATACATTGTCGAGCGCATCTGAGAGGAGATGGTGATGTAACCAAGGGAAATCGGATGGCAGATAGTGCAGCTAAGCGTGCTGCTGAATCAGGAAGACAGGAGTATGTGGGGCATATAGCTGCTCTAATACCAACCCCACTGTCTCAATGGACTCCAGTTTATACAACTCAAGAAGAGGAGTGGTTAAAGACTGAACCGGGAAAGTATTTGGAGAACAAGTGGTATCAGCTAGAAGATGGAAGAATAGTCATACCAGCATCACTAGCGGTAGAAATTGTCCAAAATTATCACAACGGGACACATTCTGGGAGAGACAGTACTGAAGAATCTCTCAGGAAACATTTCTACATACCAAGATTGTCCAACTTGACTCAGGCCATTGTACGCAGATGTGTAACGTGTGCTAAAAATAATGCAAGACAAGGACCAGTAAAACCACCAGGAGTCCAGTTTATGGGGGGACTCCCCATGTCCGATCTACAAATAGACTTTACAGTGATGCCTAAATCGGGTGGACATCGTTACCTGCTGGTAATTGTGTGCACCTATTCAGGCTGGGTAGAAGCATGTCCTACTCGTACAGAGAAAGCAGGAGAAGTTGTGAGATTCCTGCTACGAGAAATAATACCCCGATATGGACTACCCTGTTCTATAGGATCAGACAATGGTCCAGCTTTTGTTCACCAGTGCCTACAACAACTGACTCATATGCTTGGTATAAAGTGGAGGCTTCATACTGCATATAGACCCCAGAGTTCTGGTAAGGTAGAGAGAATGAATAGAACTATAAAGAACCAGTTGGCTAAAATGTGTCAGGAAACCCAACTTAAGTGGAACGTTCTCTTACCTATAGCTCTATTGCGAATCCGCAGTACCCCTACCAGAAGGATGGGCCTCTCTCCTTTTGAAATTATGTATGGGCGACCACCTCCCGTACTTGGTAACTTAAGGGGGGATTTGAGTCAGTTGGGAGAAGGAATTACCCGGCAGCAGGTTGTAGAGTTGGGTAAGACTATGGAGGAGGTACAGAAATGGGTACAAGATAGATTACCTGTGAATATTTATCCCCCTGTTCATAGTTATCATCCAGGAGATCAAGTGTGGATTAAAGAGTGGAATAATGTACCGTTAGGGCCCAAGTGGAGAGGTCCTTATGTTGTTCTTTTGTCTACCCCTACAGCGATAAAAGTAGCCGAAGTGACTCCATGGATACATCACTCCAGGGTTAAGCCAGCAGCAGTCGATTCTTGGCAAGTTACAGCAGATCCAGAGAATCCCTGCAAGATCCGGTTGAAACGCACTACTCAGTCGGAGTAACGAGGAATTATTGTGGATTACAAATTTTATTGTTACAGGTGTGAGTGAGAAGGCCATAATAAAGCCTGTCCGCTTACCATCACATAGTGTATAAGCCAGGAAAGTCTCGAAGGGACACCTGTGAAGACGAGCAGAACTCCATTCCCTGCAGCCCTCACATCCTGGAAGCTGAGGTTCCATCGCACGGACGAAGACTGAGGATGACGGCGAAAGATGTGCTTTTTATTGTGTTTATTTATGTGTGTTTTTATATTCAGGAAGGTAGAGGTACCGACACTCCTAGCTGTGAGGTATGCATTAAGACTACGAGAACAGGTAACCATATTTCCCAAACCCTAATTTGGCATTCACAATACGAGTGTAAAGGAGATGTATCGAGATGTAGATACTTAAATATAGACTATAGTGTGTGCCATTTAAGAGTAGGAGAACCTAAGTGCTTCAGTCCAGAGTATCAACCTCGTACAATTTGGTTGACTCTCAGGAATGGAGATCCTCAGGGGACCCTAATTAATAAGACGGTGTTAGAATCCGTACATTCTTCGGGTGTTCTGCTATTTGATGCGTGTAAAGCAATATCGAGTGGTAGAAAACCGTGGAATGTATGTGGGGATCTTAGATGGGAGAGGACGTATGGGTCTAATGATAAATATATTTGTCCCAGTAGTAAAAATAAATATGTAAGTCCTAGATGCCCAAATAAAGACTATAACTTTTGCCCATATTGGTCTTGTGTGGGGTGGGCGACTTGGGGACAGACAGTAGATAAAGACATGATAGTGACTAAGTTGCCGACTAGCCCTTATTGTAAGTCTATGGAATGCAACCCAGTCCATATACTTATTAATAACCCCGACAAGTTCTTAGATAAGTATGGCAATTTATTTGGGTTTCAGATATACGGGACGGGTTTAGATCCTGGGACATTATTGTTTATAGGAATAGAGACTGATACGGTATCCTCCCAAACTCATCAAGTATACCATTCCTTTTATGAAGAGATGAGTATAGATAATAAGATCCCCCATAATGCTAAAAACCTGTTTATTGATCTAGCTGAAAGTATTGCCGGTAGTCTTAATGTTACCAACTGCTATGTGTGTGGAGGTACTAACATGGGAGACCAATGGCCTTGGGAAGCAAAGGAGGTAATGTCCGGTTCTGAGGCAGTTGACCAACTAATATCTACACAAGCCGATTATCATATGAGTGTTAGAGGTAAATCTGAGTGGAGATTAAAGACCTCCATCATAGGTTATGTTTGCATAGCAAGGAAAGGAATAATGTATAACACTTCTGTAGGAGAATTAACTTGTCTAGGGCAAAAAGCTTATGATGATGATACAAAGAATACAACTTGGTGGTCGGCTTCAAATGTCTCAGAACCATCAAACCCGTTTGCTAGATACGCCAATTTAAAGGACGTGTGGTTTGATCTATCCATCACATCTACCTGGAGAGCCCCAGCAAATTTGTACTGGATCTGTGGTAAGAAAGCCTATTCGGAGCTGCCACAGGACTGGGAAGGGGCATGTGTGTTGGGTATGCTCAAACCATCCTTCTTCTTGTTACCGATTGAAACAGGTGAGACTTTAGGTGTTAAAGTGTATGATGTGAATCATAGGAAGAAAAGGGGACCCATAGAGATAGGTACCTGGGAAGATAATGAATGGCCTCCCCAGCGTATCATAGACTATTATGGGCCAGCCACGTGGGCTGAGGATGGTACCTTTGGTTATAGAACCCCTATTTATATGCTCAACCGCATTATAAGATTACAGGCGGTGGTTGAGATTATCACAAATGAGACATCACAAGCGCTCAATCTTCTAGCGAAGCATAACACCAGGATGAGGACAGCAGTCTACCAAAATAGATTAGCCTTGGATTACCTTTTGGCAGTAGAGGGAGGTGTATGTGGGAAGTTTAACCTAAGCAATTGCTGTCTTCAAATAGATGACGAAGGGCAAGCAATAGCTGAGCTTACTAGCCATATGGTTAAACTAGCGCATGTGCCTACTCAGGTATGGAAAGGGTACAATCCAAGTAGTTGGTTTGGTAGCTGGTATGAATGGTTTGGAGGGCTTAAGGCAGTGGTAGGTGGAGTCCTACTGATTTTACTGTTGTGTCTACTCCTACCGTGTCTTATACCCTTAGTAGTTAGGTCTGTGCAAAGCCTGATAGGAAGTATAGCAGAGAGGAAGGCTGCTGCACAGATAATGGCGATTTATAAGTATAAGGCTTTAGATCAAGGAGAACCAATGCAGGAAGATGAGTGTTAAAAGATTCACATCATAAGATAAGTCTGGTCTGGTCCAAGGTAACTTGCGGTGTAAGCAAAACTAAGGTTATGTGATGCCTCAAGTAATTGTAAAATATCAAGAGGCATCAAAGGGGGGAATGTGGTGGAATCTCGGTAAAAATAAATTTAGTAGGCCGAGATTACCACGTGGCATGTGTACGTGCATATGCTGACGTATCGATCAGTTGGTTGCACGAGGCAAGATACGATCAGTAGTGTACGGAGCATGTGCAAGAATACAGGATATAGTATTCCCCCTCCTCCATTGTGCTGGACAAGCCATGCGGTCAAACAGGAAGTTAATTCTTATTTGTGTTGATTGGTTAAGAGAATGTGCGGGTGGAGCTTAATATGGGAGGAGTTATATGCCTATATAAGGAGCCTGCACTATTGTCCGGGGCTCAGACTTTGCTGTATTTTGGTGACGCTAGTCCCTCTGAGTCCCGATCGGTGATCCAATAAAGAATCTCTTCCTTCCTGAAGAAACCTGTGTCCATCTCTCTGTGCTTGGCTTCCGTCAGTTTCTCCGGTATCAATACTGCACTCCTCTGTGGCACTGAAAGGGTCACTTGCACTCAAAAGCATCTGTTTTAGGGTTTTTACGGATACTTCCATATTTGCATATTGGTATTTAGATTTATATCACAAAATACAGAAATCACTTTTTTCCTATAGGGTATTTCATGAATGCCAACTAGTAAATCATAATTGGCATTGGTTTATTCAAACACTGAATCTTGGGGAATTCAACATTAGGACAAAATATCAAAGCAGAAAAAAAATGTTAAGATGGAGAATTCTTCCATTTCACCACTTTTGGCCTAAACTGTATGATTAGTTCCCAAAAAATGCATTTGGGGAAGATTCTAGTATACATGTTAAAGACACATACCTCCAGTCCATTTGGAGTACTTGTTGCATCTAGTGGTCTCTTTCTTCTTGGACCTATGGCAGCTAATGCTGTAAGATTAGCTTCACGGTACTGTAATTGTTCAAGTTCCAGCTGCTGCATCTGAGGAACAAATAAATGTCACTTTACATGCCCATCTCAGGACTAATGTACGTGTAAGTACAAAAGTACAATTTTAAACCCACCAGCTATGTTGGAACTTCTCAATCAAAACAAATTTCATTTTCATTAAAAATAAACGGTTTCATTTAGAATAACGGTTTGCATAATGTTAATCAGCCTCCTACCGGGTAAGGCCCTACTTTCATCCCAGTTTTCTATAAGGAATACTTAAGGCTTTATAAATAGCTTTTTTGCTAGCATACTCAGACAATGGTAGATACTTTTTGAACTTTATATTCTAGAGTTTATTTTGACATTAATGGCACAAATTATTTCCGCAAAACATGTGGAACCATTTTAAAGTTTCTAAATTATATGAATTCCAGAATCTTTCTTTCACTCTGGAAAATCTACTAAAAAGTAGTAAAAAGTAGCTTTCCTTCGACTTCCAATCTTGCTTTTTAAAAGACCACTAAATCTCAATAAAGTGGTCTGGATGCAATGGCACTGTCATTTTAACACTGCAATGCATGTTTTTAAATAAATGCAATGTTTACATTGCAGTGTTTAAGCCACCTCCGTACCACTAAGGACATGGACCCTAAATATTCCTAACATTTTAGCGTTCCTTAAAGTCTATCTGCTACAGTAAAGCATTGGTATGGTCAAGCACAATATGAATGAAAGAAGAGTGGGTTATATTATTACTATGCAGAAGAATGCTGTGAAAGCACAACACATTGAACCTTGATGTGGATGGCCTGCATTTGAAGACAACACTGGGTTTCATTCATATCAGTTAAGGAAGGGAAATTATGGCTAACTTGGACCATAAGTGCTCAGCAGAATATTGAATAAACATGGTTAGGCAATTTTATACTGACTGAGAAGTATATAATTGCAACAGTGTGTTGGTGGTGACTGTGTAAAGCATTTTTGACTACAGTCTACACATCCTTAACCCCTTAAGGACACATGACGTGCCTGGCATGTCATGATTCCCTTTTATTCC
The DNA here is from genome assembly GCF_036172605.1 of Pelobates fuscus. Classification (NCBI taxonomy): domain Eukaryota; kingdom Metazoa; phylum Chordata; class Amphibia; order Anura; family Pelobatidae; genus Pelobates; species Pelobates fuscus. The sequence continues at coordinate 108,908,962 of NC_086320.1, forward strand.
AGAAGTTTGGTCCTTAAGGGGTTAAAAGAGCACTCCAAGCCTATTACAGTCTACTGTAGTTCTTAGGGTGTGGTGAGTGCCCTGGTGCCTAGTGTAATTTTTAAACTGTTTTAATATGGTTTAACAACTTAGTAGTACCAGTGGACCCATACCATGCTTTATGAAAATCTGGTTAGCTCGACTGAACTGGTCAGGACTATGAAAGGCCATTAGAAGTGCCAGCTAAGCGCACTATCCAACCAGCATGGCCCTGTATCAGTTGTGCTTAGCTAAATAGAGTTAACTGGCTTCTTCTGGATCCAGTATGAATCAGAAGGGTCTGCAATACATGTGCAAACTGGCCCTGCTAGTTACAACCTAGTAAATACATAAGGTATAGGTGGATTACCTGTACCATCTGGATTCATGGCCCTTGCATAATATTGGGGATCAGGAACTAGACAGACAGAATGCAAGATGCAAAACACCTTAATTTTTTTCAATTTGACAATTTTTATTCCGTTTTTCAAGTACGTGTTGGGGTACAGAAAGGAAGAAGGGTAGGGGAATACATTCAAAGCAGTGCAGGTTTTCATTTGCGTTTACAATACAGTCCTCCTATCAATCATGGTGCTGTGTGTTTTCTTTGGGGGTGTCTCAAGGGTAAACGTGTCATACATCCCATGTGGTTATACCTTTTTGGTTACCTCTATGCCCTGCGATTCAGTAAGGTAAGGGGAGAGGGGTATAGATGGGTGGGGGGGGGGAGGTGTTTAAAATGATGTACACAAGTGGGTGTTACTGCTGGGGTTAATTCTAGCTGCATGGGTAGTAAGCGGGCAAGGATTTAGCTCACCATGGTCCAATAAGGCTGGATACAGTTGCACGTCCACCATATATGTAATAATGATCCTCTATCTAACTTGCATCGCCAGCATTGGGTAGAAATGCCGGGGAATATGTGTGCAAGCATGTGCATGTTGGAACCAAGTACCATCTGTACTGTAATTTTCTTATTTGCTCAAAGTGTGTAATGCAAGCGGTTTTACCCTTGTGGATTGTGAAGGCTCTGGACCACTGTTCCTCTGTGAAGGTGCATCCTAGGTCATTGTGCCATGCTTGTATGAAATTGTTTGTGGAGGTTTGTGTTCCTTCTATTAACGCTTCATATATCATTGAGAGGGCTTTTTTGTGTGGCCTGCCTCTGAGGCACCATGAGTCAATTGAAAGCGTGGGTGCCTTAAGATGGGCCGTGCTCTGTTGCAATAGGGACTTCAGCTGTAAGTGCGAGAAAAGTGCTCTGTTTGGTATGTTGTATTGTGTTTGTATGTCCGGGAATTGTTTCAGGGAGGTCCCGTCGTATAGGTGGTGTATACATGTGCAGCCTAGTTTCGTCCAAGTCTGATAGTCAAATGTTTGGTTCCTCAGGTATATGCTGTACATTGTCATGGCTAATGATGTTACCAGTGGGCCGCTAATGTATGCCCTACATGTGTCCCATGTGTGCATCAGCAGCTTGGTAGTCTCTAGCATGTGGGGTGAAGCTTTGGTATCTAAAAAAGATGATGTATCCCAGCCCTGCATGTCCAGTGGGATTCAATAGCCACCCATTGCGGTGGGCTATGCGCCGTCGCTACCGTGGATACCGTGCGGCTTTGTAGTATAGTTTTATGTCCGGGAGGCTCATTCCCGCCTTTTCTGTTGGTTTCTTGATTGTGGAAAGTGCTACTCTGGGTTTCTTATTTGCCCATATGAAGCGTGTGATGTTTTTTGTAATGTTAACATGTATTGTCTAGGGATGGGGATCTGCAATAGGTATTGAAGTTTTGGCAGCAGTGACATTTTATATGCCGCTATACGTCCGTGCCATGAATGAAAGTCACTGCTCCATTGGTGCAGTGTTTGTGTTATTTCCTGTGATAGCTTCACGTAGTTGTGTTTGAACATTAGGTGAGTCGTCTTGGCTATTTTGATCCCTAAGAAAGTTATGTAATCGTCTCTCCAATCAAAGTTAAAGGATTCTGTCAGGGTTTGTAGGATTCGTCCCGGGAGATTTAAGTCCCAACGCTTGTGTTTTTGTCAGGTTGAGCTTGTAATAGGATACTTTGTTATAGTCTTGTATGCACTGTAGTAGATTAGGTAGGAAAATTTGTGGTTGTGTCAAGGTCAAGAGTATGTCGTCTGCAAAGAGGTTGAGAGTGTATACCCAGTCTCCCACTTTTACTCCGTGAATGGCTGGGTGTGCCCTGACCGCCGTAGCTAAAGGCTCCAGCGCCAGTACATACAGCAGTGGGGACAGGGGGCACCCCTGCCTCGTCCTGTTGGTTATTTTAATTTTGTCAGACATGAATTCTGAGTTCAGAACCTGAGCCCTTGGTGCTGAGTAGAGTGCCCTTTTCTGTGTCCAATGACAGCAGTACCCCTCCTGATTGTATTGTCCCTAGGCTATGCATGAGGTTGAGGACTTTTCTAGTATTATCTGCCCCCTGGTGTCCCGTCACAAACCCCACCTGGTCCTCGTGTATAATGTGTGGCAGTATTGGTCCTAGCCTTAGTGCATAAAGTTTGGCCAGGATTTTGGTGTCTGTGTTGAGGAGGGATATTGGCCTGAAATTTTGTGGGCAGGTTGGTTGTTTGCCTGGCTTTGGTAGGGTAATAACGTGGGCCAATTGCATCTCCTCAGGGAGTGTCTCCGTGCGTATGGCTTCGTTGAATACTGCAGCTAGGTAGGGCGCTAGGATCTCCCTAAATGTGCTGTAATAGGAGTTGGCGAAGCCATCTGGGCCCGGGGTCTTTCCTTTTGGTATTGTCTTTATCGTGTTGCTTACCTCCTCTGGGGTAATAGGTCGGGCCAATGGTTCTTGCTGTTGAGCCGTCAGGGTTGGAAGTTTGATTTTGTTTCTGTGTCCGAAGGGGTGTGTGTGGTTGGGTCGTTGCGGAGATTGTATAGGTCAGCGTAATAGATTGCGAACTCGTTGCTAATAGCAGTGGGCGTCAGAACTTTCCCCCCTGTTCTAGAATTCAGATATGCTAGCTTCTGTGTTTGCTGCTGTTTTTTGAGCCTAGATGCCAGCATGATGCTTGTTTTATAAGTAATCCCTGTGCTACGGCTTTGTGTGCTTGCCATATTGTGTGGTGCGATAGTTCGTGGTTGGCATTGTCTGCAAAGAAGTTTTTTAGGGAGTCGGATAGGCTGTCTGAGAAGGGCTTATCCGTCAGAAGGATTTTGTTGAGCCGCCAGGGGCTTCTGTGTTTAAAGTCATAGGTGTCTTAAAATCAATTCCACGGGGGCATGGTCAGACCATACTATCGGTCCCACCCCACAGTCCACTATTTGCCCTAGTGTTGCTCCCCGCACCAGGAACCCATCAATCCTAGAATAAGTGTTAAGGACCGGTGAGTGGTAGGTATACTCCCTATCGTCTGCGTGCGTGACTCTCCACGCGTCGTAGTAGTGGTGTAACGACAATAGTTTTGTTAGGGTTGCACTCTGATGCTTAAGCGGTCTATATCTGGGGCTACTTTGGGAGAGAGTGGTGCCCAAGGTGGGATTGAGGACATGCTTTAGATCCCCACAAATGATTGTTGTGCCTTGTTGTACAGTTGATACTCTGTGGATTATTTTGTGTATTAAGTTCCTCTGATTGGTGTTTGGGGCATAGATGTTTGCTATTGTGTAAGACATTGTTTATGCGCCCCACTATAATGACATGACATATCTGCCTTCTCGGACAGTGTCTTCTGTGATTAGTTCAAAGGCAACTTTCTTGCTTATCAGGGTGGAGACTCCTTTTGATTTAGTATTAGACGTGGAGTGGAATTGGTGGGGGTCTGAGTTGGTCATAATGTTGGGATGATTCGTTCCCCTAAAGTGTGTTTCCTGTAAGCACACAATGTCGGCATAATTTTTGCATATGTCTCTCCCCAGGAGGGTTCTTTGTACTGGGAGGTTGAGTCCCCTTACATTATGGCTATAGAACCTTATGGTGTCATGTATGGAAAGTGTCTGTATGTACCCAGTTGATATTGTTCTACTATGAGGTACTGCCTTCCCCAGCTTTTTTGAGCCAGGCAGATCCCTCTTGCTAAGACCCTCAGTTTATTTGTTATGCATGTCTTCCCGAAGTGTGTCTTCGGTATTAGGAGCACATTTAGTTTGTCACCGTAGATGGTGGACATTGTGGCTGGGCCACCCACTAGGCCCTGATATAAAGGGAAAGGTTTTAGATAAGGTTTTGTAACAGTGAAAAGACAGGCTACTGAACTATGTACAATGCAACATTCAAACTCATAGAATTATGAACAAAAGTGCCAGAGATATTACAAGGTTCCCATAGGGGGAACCATGGGGGTCGGAGCGAAGTGCTTCGATCCTGGTTGAGGGTGTAGATATTGGGGTTTTGCCACTCTGGATACGATCCATCAGCAAGACGTCTTGTGGTAAGTCAGGTACAAGAAGACGGAAGAGCCCCGTTGCATAGGCGGGCAGATCCTGGGGGCTTATTTTTTTTCCGGCACATTCCGCAGTCTTAAGTTACTGCGTCGTGCGCGGTCCTCCAAGTCTGCAATTTTGGCCTCATAGTCATTCAATCTGTCCCATGCTTCTTCCACCTCAGTAGTTAGGCGGTTGTGTGCCTCCATTTGCGCCTCCATGTGGTTTTCTAGGTCCGAGGTGTGGGAGCTTAATTTGTGGATATCGGTGCAGAGGTCTGTAAATGATCGCTGCAGCGTACCTTGTAATTTCGCCGCCATGTCATCGAACATAGCTTGCAGCCCCTCCGTGGTGAGTATTAGGCCTGTAGCCTTGGTGTTTGTTCCTTGTTCGCTGTCTGTCTCAGTGCCATCTTAGGGATTCCTCCTGTATCACTGCTCCTCTTGCTTGCCCCTGTTTGGCGCCAAAAAAGTGTAATTTGTCCTGTTTATCGGACGCTCTTTTGTTTTTGTTATGAGACATGGTCTGGATAGTTTTTGTGCTCAGTTTTTCTTTAGATTTGAGTCATAAAAGTTGTGTGAGGGCCTAAATTCTGCTGAGCTAGCAGAGCATGCGACCACTTGCGTTCAGGTCCAGGCCACGCCCCGGAAAAAACCTTAATTAATAGTTTTAAAAAAATA